>NC_088602.1:96768500-97999750 GCF_036013475.1 Columba livia | reverse complement strand
CTTATTCCAAATAATTTGTACCTTATGTACAGATTACCAGACAACCAGAGTAGGTGTCTCAGTAAATAAAAGTGGTTTTGAGTTAAAAGAAGCATAAAGTATCAGACTTTTAAAAAGATAAGTAAAAGTTTTAAAATACTTGGAATATTGAAATATTTTATAGCATCAGTTTGTACATTCCTCATTTTCTTTTCAAAACCTTTAGATTTGTTTCATGAAACTATAGCAACTGTAGGTAATATAGTTGAAAAGTCTTATTTTAAACTGTAAAGTTTTTTGACTGCTGCATCTAATGGTGACATCAGTATGTTTTTATTTCTAGCATTTATATGATTGTTTTCTTATAGAAGAAAGACTTCTGAAATAGGGACCTGATATCAGTAAATGACAGATACATTTATTGCTTCAAAACATGTATCTTTTTCATGGGATTTAAGGCTTAATTTCTATAAGAAGTTTTGATATAGCTCCTACAAAAGGAAAATTGGTAGTTTGGATTATTTTTTTCTTTCAGTCAGTAGCCATTTGTCATTTATATGTATAGTTTATAGGTACAATACAAGCACTCCTGCTTAGATAAGAAACAACAGCAACAGTGTAGATGTTGAAAATTGTGACTTAAAAAAAAATCATGTTCAGTGCTGGTATTAAGCACTTAATCTATTTGGTTTTTTTTTTTTTCTTGATACAAACAAGTAATCTAGATTTGGTCTGTCATTACAAATAAGTGTTCTCATTAGAAAACTGATAAATAATCACAGAATGGTTGAGGTGGGAGGTCCAGGACCTCTGGAGATCATCTAATCCAAACTCCCAGCTCACAGCAGAGCTAACAAGAGCAGGTTGCTCAGGACCATGTGTCCAGCCAGGTTTTGAATACTTCCAAGGACGGAGACTCCAGAACCTGCTTGGACAAGCTGTTCCAGCATTTGGTCACCCCTAAAGTAAAAATGTTTTTTTACTTATGCATCAGTGTGTGAGGTTACTCTTCCCATGGTGCAGACTTGTCATTTCCCTTTACTGAAATTCATGAGATTCCTGTTGGCCCATTTCTTCCACCTTTTGGTGTTCCACTGAGTGGTCACACAGCCATCTGCTGTGTCAGCTTGTCCTTCCAGTTCTGTACCAGAGATGGCTCTTTTTATAGCAGTGTTTTCAGTACCTGTAGCTCAAGTATAGGAGCTGTTCATATAGTGGATTGTGCTTTAAAAGGCAGTCTTTCAGCTAGTTTTAAGTCTTGTTGCTATACAATGTGGTTAGTTTTGACTTTTCAGAGCTGTAAGTCTTGGTCCATCTTATTCTGCTTGATTAGCAGGTATGTTAGTGTTGTTTTTTGTTTTCAGTCAATAAGCTTGAATAATTTTCTATCAGATGCATAATGGATTAAGGCAAAAAGTGGGGCCAGCCACTAGGAAACCGGGCAGTGATTGCAGTGTGATTGTGCAAATTGCACAGCATTTTCCCTCTTGTCTTCTTTGCTAGTAATAGAGGCTGGTACAGAGTGTGGAAGGACTAGTTTATAGAAGTTTGACATGATGCTTCTTAGCAGTGACTTCTGACAAAGATGTTATACTGTAAGCTACAGTGGTACAGGTGCAGTGATGTAATGTTAAAGGAATGCAGCAAATTCAGCCACCTGTGCAACAGCGAGTGGCCTCTGGCAGAGGAGGGTGGCGGCCTGAGAATGTAGTACTTTGAACTGCTGCAGCTAAATCTGAGTTCATCTCTGATGCGTAAGTCCCATCTTCTTGACAGGCATGTTGACACTAGAATGAT
Source organism: Columba livia (assembly GCF_036013475.1). Taxonomy (NCBI): domain Eukaryota; kingdom Metazoa; phylum Chordata; class Aves; order Columbiformes; family Columbidae; genus Columba; species Columba livia. Next base: position 97,997,974 of record NC_088602.1, on the reverse strand, counting down.
TAGGCTCATTTTAAATATCCATGTAGTCAGCTTAAATTCATTCCCGTAACACTTTGGGTGTTTCATCAGTGCATCTTAATCAGAGTAGCAGAAACACCAGGCTCCAAGCCTTCACATTTCTATATGCTTCTTAGCTGTTTATTTCTTATCTCACTGTTGTTAAATCACCAAAAATGGCAGGTAAATTCCTCTCTCTTTCCAAAGAAAAAGAAATGGAAATTCACATGTGTTGCGTAGTTTGGATTATTGGTGTGACTCTGTACGTGTCAGGGGGTAGGAACCTCCAGCAGAAGTCAGAGTGGCGGGATTTGATGGATATGTACAGCAAGCCACGTTTACAGAGTGTCTTTTGATTCCACTCTTTCATTAGATACAGGTTCTAACAATAAAAAGGATATTTTCTTAAAGTCCCTTGCATCATGGAAAGATGTATTTTGCCACAGTAGTAGTAATTCTTTTTTTTCTTAAGACTTAGTGATTATTCTGCAACCTTCCGAGATTTTGTTCCCCCCACACCACTTAGATGCCCTATATTTAGACATTCTGCACAGTAGCAGTGCTCTGCATATAGTGTTGCTCTTATTGTTGCACTGTGTTGTGTCATTGCTGAACAAATTTTATCATCAGAGTGAGATCCTTGGGCATCTTAAAGTATTGTAGGAGGTTTTCATGGATAGTGCTACAAGTACTGACAGTTAAAATATATGTAGTGGAAATGGAAAAGTATTTCATTGGCTGGCTTAATTTTCTATTAAAGCTGGCAGCAATACTTCAATTTTGTCTTTACTTGAAGGGGTAAAGGCTCCTTTACGAAGCTTTGGACTATATGGGTACTACAGAGTGCTTATGGAGTACGAGTGTGCTGGCAGACACAAGTATGGTGTGTTAGTTAAATGGACATCTTCGAGACATTCAGTCTCCTCTCTGCAGAAATAGACAGCTGTATGTTGTTACACGCTGAAACTTTATCTTGTTACGTGCTGAAAATTTATCTACACAGGAAAGCTAGTTAACTGTAAACTGTATGTTTATGTAACTGTCTGATATTAATGCATCATGTTATCAGTCTTAATATACATTAAACATAAGATAGTTTAGGCCATTGAAAGGGGAGCAAACTTCACTAGACACAGTTTAGACAAAGCTTTTCAAAAGTAATTCACCTTCAAAGACAGGGTAAGCTGGTGCTTACGTGTGCTAACAGGGAGCAGCCTGTCAGATAGTAGTCATCTTTGTAAATTTGCAGTTGGTGCTTATTGCTCACAGCCTTCCCTATGTAGGCTGTCTCAAAGTCCTTAGATTTTCTAGGTAGACTTTGGCAAGATATGCTTTCTTTCTTGAAAGAATTCTATTTGAAATCCAAACATGGTGAGAAACTGAAATGACCATTTAGAGCACTATAACATCTGTATATGTGTCATATAGTTATTGCCATTTGTGAAAGTTACATATGATGCCTTTGAAGTTCGCAGAGGTCCCTTTAATCATAAACATATGGTTATTGAATGTTTTGGTCTATAGTCTAACTGCTGTTTTCCATACTTAACTGTGTTTGCAATTCTTTCAGTTGAAGTGTTATCTGTATCTTTGTTCTGTCAGGATTCTTGTTGAAATTTTTACCATCTCAAAATATTTTACTCCAAAATTATTTTATTTGGGACTACACAGCAAATGTGGTGCTTTTGAGTGTTACCCTTTTAGATGTTAAAAGGGTTATAAAGGATCTTTATATCCTTCTTTCGCTGCACCCACATAAGTCAGTTAAATGCAAAAGCTGCATATGTTACTGTGATTGAGAGTTCCTAGTTTCTAACATACTGGGATTTGATGACTAATACTGATCATAGTATAGCCATTTGTAGGTTAGAAAGATACATTTCCTAGAAGAGAGGAAATAAGCCCATATATGGAGCTTGTTTTGTTATCTTCCAAGGAATTAAGTGTTATGGTGTTAATTTTCAAGTGAAGCTTCTACACCTACAACATTCATAAAAATGAAGAGTTTTAACAGTTTTTGTTTGTTTGGTTTTAAATTGAGACTGTCTATGTGTTCTTGCTGGTTGAAGCGTAAAAATAACTTCACTGTGTGGCGTTAGGATGAGCACACTGCAAATGCACATAAAAGAAGTTGTTATAGACTTGAAGTTCTTTCTTGAAGTTTAGCTGATCTTTGTGTCTTCAAAATTCATTTAGCAGAAATTTACATGCAGCTTTCTTGAGAGGGTAATGGGAAGTGTATTCCTGTAGTTAAATATTGCATTTTTATCATTTTAGTACATTGTTTATCAAGCTCTTTATAGCTGAGATCTGCAGTTTGTGTTTAGTAGCAAAACGTTGAACATTTTTACTACAAAAATCTCAAACCAGCTTTTAATACAAGTGTTTGCTTTTGTACTCATTGATAGAGGTAGTATTATTCCCAGTGATACTTAATTTCTAAAACAAAAGGAGGATAATAAATGTATATTTCTGTCTTTACTTCAAAAACTGTGGCTTCACTATAGCACAAGAAATCTAAAAAATTTTGTGGTGAGTGACACGAAAGTGTCTGCAAGGGCCTTTTCCAAGCAACTGTCATTCTGCTGCAGTCTGCTGGGTGCAAGGCTGCTCCTGCTGAGCCTGGGCCAGGGACCTGATGCAGCGGCAGAACCCTCACCTTGAGGAGCCCTTGCCTGGGCCTGTGCGCGGTCAGCAGGATTTTCAGCCAGTGCAGGGCTTGGCTCAGCACTGCTGGTGAGTTCCCAGCTGCACCTTGTCCAAGGAGAGGCAGAGCAACTCTGCCCACCAAAGGCTGTTGCCAGACTCCCGCTCGAACTTGTGAATTTAGTGCAGAAGGGCTGAGTTTTAAGCATGGCCAGAACCTATACATCTCTGCCGTTTAGCTGTATGTCAAGTTTACTTTATGCGTGGCTAGATACTGCCATTGTGCTTTCTTTAGCTTACTCACTGGGGTGATACCAAGTTCTATTTTAAAGTTGTACATAGAAGTTATTAACGGTATTCAGAGAGCCTAATTATGGAGTATTGACCCTTTAAAAACTACTTCCTTAACGTGGTGATCCTGGTCTCTTGACTTTTTCTATAGTGTTTTGCTTGGGTTCATATAGTCCTTATTTTATCCCAGGCTCATATAGTCATAATTTTTCAAGGGAGGTAAGCTAGTACTTTGTCCCATGTAGTTACAGACAGCTCAAAAATTGTTATTAATAGATGTGCCTTTTACTTATTGAGTAGAGATTGAGAGCTCCTTCTTCAGCCTGTCTCCACCTTAATTCAGCAGAGCAGAGGACTTGGAAGCTGGATAATAAAGATGAACAATGGGAAAAACGGAGGAAAGACATGGGTTTTTTAGCAACTTGGAGGTCAAGAAACGCTTCAGTCTGAGCTGGGACAGCTTTCACAGAGTTTATAGACTGGATCTCTCCTAGTCAAACTATTCTTTCTGGAAAGTGTCACCTTATGTCTCCCAATAATAATAAGATATTCTGAGAAATTTTGTGGGACTGGCAGTGAGGTAACAATTGCAACATTTTTAGGATAAGCCTAATGTGCAAAGGCAGACAGACAGTTAATTTCCCGTATGTGAAATGTTGTGCTTGTTGTTACTGTTCCTGGCCTTTGCTGGGCTGGTTATCTGTTAGGGAAAGGGTCTTGTCTATGAGGGTTTTTTCATACTAATGGGAACAATAACTCTGTATAATATAACCACTATATAATATATTAATAGTATTTCTTCCTGCCATTCTTTTATATCTTACAGTTTACATGCATAAATTTGAGGACAAGGCTATCCCAGCCACATACTAACTAGTTGATTAGCCCTTGCTTTGTTTTAAAACGTGTAGAGTTTGAAGGTGCATGCAGTGACGTGATGGCTCAGGAGCAGACCATGATTGACATAAAGAGGAGAACACTGAAAGAAATTCTGCTGAAAGCCTTGCTTATTTGTGAAAATAAGTCAACCTTTATACATAAAATAGATGATGTTTATATATTACTATATCAGATACCATGAACGTCAATACTGCATGTTAACCTTTATTTTAGCGTAGTGTAAGGCAGTGCAAAAACAAAGAACTGAAAGTACTTCCCATAGTGCTAATTACAGTTGGGTGCTGTCTCTGTAAGTGGTATTTTGAGGTACAAAACCGAATTTGTGACCAAGAATTTGTTTTTTCTTTTCTTTTTTTTTTTTTTGAATTACTGTAAAAATTGAAGGAAAACTATCCATAATAGAAAACCTTATCTATGCGGACCAGGGGGGAGCAGGGGCAGGGAGAGACAGGACGGACAGAACAAAACAAAAATAAATAAAATAAATCGATAAATTGCACCCCACCCCACCCCACCCCCGGAAAAAAAAAAAAAAAAAAAAAAAAAAAAAAAAAAAAAAAAACTACTAAACACTTACATTAGAATAAACTTCATGCACAGGAGGGAGTGATTTGTCCTGTAGTATTAGTTTTTATGTATTGGAGCTGCCCTGGATTGGGCCTTAAATGTGTTAATATTTGCCAGTTGTTACATACATACCCTTATTTAATTTGATGTGTTCAGAAAGACATTCCAGCTTCAGCTCTAACATGGATAATTATTTTCTGTTACCTTCTGGCATATTCTTGCTATCTGACAATACTTAGTTGATACAGTGTGTTGCATGATGGTATTCTCTGGGGGAAAAAAAGATACTTTGGCAGGTAGGCACAGGTGGATGTAACTTGCCTTTTTATAGCTGGAGCTCTAGGTTAACCATTTTTGTCTTCCTTATTATTCTCCATTTGGCTCTTTTTCCTATATGCTTACTTCAAAACCATGCTGTTGATGTTACTTGTAAGTCACATTGAAATTCCTCAGAAGTCTATTTGTTAAAGAATCTTTTTTCAAATGCTCCCAAGTTTAAAATAAAGTTGTCTAAGAGAAGCATATTTTACATCTTTTACACCCTGCAGGTTTATTTATGCTTGGACCAGAAAAGACCCAAAATTATTAACAGTTTGGGGTTAAGTAATGCACGAGAGTTGATTCACAATGTAACTATAATTGACCTACTACAGGACAGTGAAGTGCAGTATAATGAAAATCCTAATCTCATAGGAATGATTTTATCAGGAAACAACATGGTAAATACGAACCTACCAAAACTGACTGATCTGTTAATGTTGCTAGGATTTTGCTTGTTGCTTAAAAACAGAAGAACATCAGAGATGTGGAGATTCTGTTTTTTTAAGGTAAAAGTGATTATTAGAAAAAGGGATTCAGAAATCATGCATTACAATAAAATAAAAATGTACATAGGCAAAAAAAAATGCTGGGAGATTGTAATTTTGCTGTATGTAAACAAGCATTGTCATATGAAAACTGCTCAAGTGAAGCCGTAAGGTGAAAGGACATGCTTTGTATCATAAATTGCAAAACATGCCAAATAGAAAGCTCGGTTTGATTCTTGGGGTATTTGTGAATAAGTTGTCTGGTCTGTAGGAACAGACTTGGTAAATGTTTTGTTTTCCCAAAGACTAAAGTGAATGCTTAAGTAGGGGAAGATCATTGCAGAGGCTGAAAAGTTTCTTTATACCCATATTCCTCTGAGGATGTTGAGGAAATATTTAACGGAGACCTATTCTATTCATGCAGTGAAATGCGGTTGTTTAGGAGGCTGAGAAGGGGTCAAACAGAAGGTGCTGGCCTAGCAATTGATACTTCTACAAGGAACTTCCCTTGAAGGGAGTTTCAAAATGCAGTAGCTCAGTCATTGATTAAAACATGCAAATCTCATTAAGATGCTGTTGTGGAGAACAGTAGGGTAACAAATGCGCTCATCTTGTTAAACTGCTGTTGGAGTGTCTGGATGAAAGAGATTTGAGGAGGTGATTCTGGGAGACATTAAGTGTGATTTGGTTAGTCTTCCCTACCAATAAAACTGATTGCAACAGTAAATTTCAAGGTGATTATAAAACAACTAAATTGTTATGTTTGGTAAACTGTCTACATAGTAAACTAAATTTCTTTAAGCCTCTGAGCAAAATAACAGATAAAAGAGTGTACTATTAAATTAATTATCGTTCCTTAGACTCCTAGAGAAAATCTCCTGTTGAGGTCATTAAAAAAAATGGAGAGAAAAAACCCAACCAACCAAACAAGTAATTTTGAGCAGAAGTGAAAACCCTGTGATTAAAAGAAGAAAATATGCTAGGAATAAGTGCTCTGAGTTTAGTAGAAAAGATGATTGTTAACCAAGAGTGTGCTGTGTTGTCTAGTTGTGTATGAGGTCTCCTAAAAAAGACTGTTATCAAAAACTCTTTTCTGTATTCTTAGAAATGTAAGTATATTTTCCCTGTGAGCAATCCTCCTGAATGGGGAATTAATGAAACGTTGTCACAAGACTTGAGATTTAGCATTCAAGCTGTTTATTTCTACTGAAGTGAAACCGGCTGCTTTCTGTGTTTCAACTGGTGCTTCTAATTAACATCCTGGTGAAGTGATGTTAAAAAATCCAGTATCTGTCTCAGTTGAAAGGGTCCATCTCTTGCCCTCTCTAAAACCCACAAGAGGTCAAGTCCTTCCTTTAAGCAGTGTAGAGAAGTTTCTGAGTTGACTTGTTTCTCATGAAATAAGAAATAGCTTCGTTGGGATTTTTTTTTTTTTTTTTTTAATCATTATTTAGTAAGGCTTGTTTACAGCCTCCAAAGAACAGGCAAAGCTCAAAAAACCCTTGTTTGATAATGACTTAGAGAATTTTCTACAAAAGGTCTTCAAATGTAAAGAGCCCAGCTGAATAACTGGACAACTTTGTGTCAGCTGAAAGTTGCTGTTGTCATTTTTATGGTGATATATGGAGAAACTAATTTGAAAACTCTAAGGCATTTCTGAACTTGAAAGCTTTACCAGTTGCCTTAACTGGGGAAGTGAGAGGTGTAGACTTTACGGTAATGCATATTAAAAGGGGCTTTTTGTCATTCTTTTTGAAAGAAGAGGAAAGACTAGGGAAGCAGAGAGGAAGACTAGGGAGCAATCCGATGAGAAAAGCAAGTGACAGTAGACCAGGAGAGATTAACTGCCTCTCCAGGGACCTTGTAAAATGATAAAAGTTATAGGATGGCAAACAGAAGATCATCTGGGCTGAACAGTCTGGAGAAGGGTCTGATAAATAGCCAGAATGTACACAAGCATAGGAAATCAGCCTCTTGAGGAGGAGTGGGAAAAACAGTGCTGGGGTGGACAGACATCTCCTTGCTCCATGGGCTCTGTGGTGAAGCCTGGGGCAGAAGCAGACTTGTGCTGATCTTTTCTGCAGGTGCTGCTCCCTGGCAATTAAGTCTGCTTTGTGAGGTCAATTAGTGAATCACTAGTTTGGGAACTCTGCAATCAAGAGGCAAAGAGCTTAAATTTGTTTGAGGGGAAATACTTTTTGGAGAGAAGAGCTGGATTAAGTTTGTGGTTTGTCCTTAAAAACAAAAATAACAAAAGCAATTCTTGTTTTATTGGGGGGTTTCTTTGTAAGCAAAGGACTTTTTGGCTTGACGAGAGAACTGTTCAGCTGCTCTAAAGGCACATCTGGCAAGTGGGTTTCACCATAGCAAAAGTTACAAGAATAAAATTGGAAGTATTGTGATTCCAGAAGCTAAACCCTGCTTAGATTAAGACATTCTTTTTTGTTACAGAAGGCAGATCCAGAAATCTGCAGATGGGAAGTAGAATTATCTGGGAGTAAAAAAAAATAGGAAAGATTTGTAGTTTAGGGGGAAGGTAAGCATATGAATAAGTTTGGTACCACTTGTTATAATGCTTTTCATGCGTAAGTCATTAATGTGATTCTGTTTGTCTTATAGCCTAAGAATAAGGTAATTAATTAGCAAATGAAATAGAAAAGAAAGATGTAAAAGTCATTAAGAAAATTTTTTAAAAAGGAACATTACTTCTTTTGTACCATATATTTAACCTATGAAATTTACTGCCAGCCTATACTAGTGAGATCAAAACCAGAACAGAATTCAAAAATTATTAGAAATATACTTGCATAATGAGAAAATCCACAATTCTATTATTCTATTGTAGGATTTTCTTGTAGGTTAAAAAAGAAAGCTCTGGGAGTATTGCCAGCTAGTACATGTTTATGAAAGGCTGTGGTAGAGAATTGCATGAGAAACAGGTCGCGTAATTATCTGGTATTGCTTGCATTTGAGCATAATGTAAGCCTGGCTTAACTTCTTTATATTCCCTTTTGAGAGCTCATCTCTTTCTCCTAGAAGGAGTTTGGGGAGGCAAGCCTCGGAGAGCCCCAGTTAGACATTGCAAGTAATCACCTCCTTCTCAGATTGATGGGTGTTGACAGACATTTTTCTGTGGTTTTGTAATAACTTGCAGTATGAAAGCAATTAATCGTGTCCACTAATTGTTCACAAAGGCTGTGTATTTCTGTTTTGAATCAGGACTGGGTCAAGTAAGTACTGTGCATCCCAGTGCTTCAACTGATTCCTCCTGAAAGCACACTTAAAAATGCTTCATTCATTTTTCTTTGTACATTAGTTAATTCTGATAGATTTGAGATAGAATAGCACATAATCCGCAGTTCCTTATATTCATGTTCTAGAAAACTCAGAAATGAAGTTGAGGAATTTATAGCCAAGAATGAAAAAGAAGAAACACAAAAAATCTACTGTTCGATGACTGCACACAGCTATCAGAATAGTTAATAGCAGCAAGAGAGTTAAGTAAATATTTTCCTTCTGTGCTTGGGGAAAAGGCAGATACAATGTTCACATCATGGAATGTACAATAACACCCTCTCTGTTTTTGCAATAATCAAGAAGAAGGTTAAACAGAAGTTAGACTTAAATTTGGCACTGTTAAGTCAGAGGATCAGATAGCATATATCCATGAGCTCTGAAAGAGCAGACCAGAGAATTGTTTATCCTTCATACAGATTTTTTAAAACAGTTCTTGGAAAACAGAAGAAGTTCCACTATGAACTGTTGAAAAGCACTCTGGAACTATTTTCTGAGAAATAAATGTAATCCTCTGCCTGACATTAGGTTTGAGTGAAATAATAAAGTTATTGAGGTGATGAATAAATATAAAGGATAGTGAGTAATGATAAGTCCTGGTTATTGGAAAATAAGTTTTTATCATGTTAACTTTAATATTCTTTATGTAGTTGCGAGTTTGTATAATAAAACAGAGTTAAAATGGATACAGCTATGTAACACACTTGGCTTTTAGCTTGCATGATCTCTCTTTAGTCAACTAGGATGATGCAAATCAATGCAGTACCTATGAGCTGTATAACAACTACCGTATAAGTTTCATGTGATTGTAAATGTTTCAGTGATGTTGCCTTGGCATCGGATTTTGGTCTCGTTTCATTTAGTTTTTGATAGTGACGTAGGGCTCCAGCAGGAGAGTCTCTAAGGCTGGAGCAGCTGGAGTCCAGCTTTCCATGGGGCAGGGATGTCCCAGCTGCATAACAAGCTTCTGGATGTCCATGCATACTAAACTCAAGGGAGAAAGTGTGGTAGGTGGATGAAGGCATCATCCCAGGCTAAGCCATCCATCTTCATTTGTCAAGAAATCCTTAGGTAACATTGAATTATTTGTATTAATATTTCTAAAAGCACAGGCTGGGGAGCTAGCGCCTATATAATGAAGAGGAAAGATGACTGCTGCAAAGCAACCTGGGTCACACCTCTGTTTCTGGTTAACTGCATGCTTTGGTACAGCCAGAGGGGAAGTTGTTCTCCAAGATTGCAAACTGTTTTTAGAAGGTGTGGGAATCTATCCTAGAAAGCAGTAAAATGGGAAAAACGGGGTATTTTAATTGATCTGGTGATTGATTATTCAAGAGATGCCTTGATTACATGAAATCCAGGAACCTGTTTCATCTGTAGTGGTTTGTGTTGCTCATAAGCATGGCACCTCAGAGTAAAGCAGTTGCATGACTTGTTGCTTTTACCTGTCGAGCAAGTTGCAGTGGACTGAGAGCTGCAGCTTTGGCTCAGGAGAGTGCTGCACATCAGTTTGCACATTTCTGAGGCTGACAGCTGCTCCTGTCTTTTCTTCCCTCTGCGGGAATGAAGGGTGCTGTTCTGCCCATCCAGTGTAACAAAGAGCCAATTCCCTCTGGAAAGCTGGTTGAAATTAATGAAGCCTGTCCTTCCTTTCATTCCTCCATCATGGTGTTCTAAATGACCCTTTATGCATCCATTTTTATGGGAGGCTTAAAGCAGGCGTGTTTTTTTTCGGGCATTGCATCTGTTGCCTCTTTCAGGCAGTATGAAATCTTCTCACAAAAAGTAGGCTCTTGAAACAGAGGTGTGTGAGATTTTCCTCATGGTTGCTGTGGTCAAAAAGGATCTTTCAGTTCCCTTGCAATGCCCATAGTTCTGGTTTTCTAGAGGTGGAGAAGCTGGCAGTTGATACTCACACCGCTTCATTTCAGGTGCTGGTAGCAAATCATTTTAGTACTTCCGTGGGGTTTATTATTTCTATTGCTGTGTTTTGCACAGTATCAATTACAGCATAATTTTTAATGTTACTAATAGTCAGTTATTCTGATTCATAGTAAAAAAAATCATGATACAGTGAAACTGCTCTGTTAAATACAACCTTAAATATTTTGCCCATCTGTTTTCTGTGCCACTTGAATTACGAGCATTTTGCTATCTCAGCTTTGCTTTTCTTTGACCCCTTTCCTCCCTTGAAATTTCCACACAGGTTTTAGTAACTTAATAAGAAACTATTGTGTACGTTCGGTAATATCAGCTTCATGTGCTGGGTTTATGAGATCTCTCTGTTCATCTGATCTTTTCTTCTGTACTCTCTGTTTTCTTCTGTATCTCCTTTGCCTTTTCAGACCTGTAGTTTCTCTAAGCATACAGGAGTTTCTCCTTTCTCTATTGTCCCCTTCCCTGAAGACCCCACAGTTCCCTGGTTTTACTGAGCTTCCACTGTGCTGATTATCTTGTGATGACAGTACCTTAAGTCATGCTCGTACTGAGCAATGTCCAGTTTTCTTCAGGTTCAGTCTTCCTTCCTTGCCTCAGAAATTGCCCGAGAACTGTTTTATCGATGCAAACTGCATTTCGTCAAAGTTCTCTTTGTTTTTTAATACTAAGCATTTTCTTTTGTTGGTTTTATTTTTCACTTTGGTAACACAGAGATTATAGTTTACTTCTAATACCTGCTGTTCAGATTATAGTTTTGTTTTGTGTAGGTGGTCTGAATCTTAGATTCGTGCAGCCATGATCAATACATGTCTTTGGGTGATGATGATTTTATATTGCCATGTTTTTTTCTATCTGTTTTTATGTGGGACAATGAAGTCTTTGCAGGAGATACATCAGACATTAAGCATTGGTCAGTGAGTTTTCTCCCGAGCTGAATGATGCCTAATCAAAGCTTCCACATTGCTCTTTCAGTTTCTTTGAAGTTGCAATCTCGTCTGGCATTAGACTCACCTAGCGCAAGGAATAAGCTGTGTTTGGTGTTGTGACACGTGTGCTTTGGAGGCAGTTGTTAAACATGTCTCTGTCGGTGTTGCTGTGATCTTCTGTCAGAGGGGAGCAATGTATGCCATAAGCTGCCATAAGTTCTTAAGTTCTGAATGGAATAACTGACTTGTTTGTCCTGATGAGCATCAGTTTCTCGGGATGCTTGTCTTTGCTGCAGCCTGGGGTAGGTGAGATGTTTGCTTATTTTCTTTAAAGTGTTTGTCGTAGCGCTCTGATCTGATCTCAAGTCCCAAGTCCACCTTACCTTGTGGTTTGTGGTAGCTTGATTAGAAGCACTGCTCTCAAATGCCAGCATCCAGCTCTATGTTGTTTCTCAGTGCCAGGATGAGGGTTTCTGTGTTTCAGAGACAAGCTCTATTGCTAGGAGTTTCAATATAAATCAGCTGTGTTTTATGCTGAAGACTGTTGTTACCAGAACAACTGTTTTGTAACTGGTAAATTTTATGAAGATACATAACTAAATTATGCATTAGAAACATCCCATTTTGTGGGGTGTTGAGAAGTAGTAACAGCTAGTTAATCAAGTGAGGCTGGGAGAAGGATTTGAATAGTGTGCAGTTGGAAGAATTTTGAAGTAGTTGAGTCATTTTTAACAAACAAATTCGAGGGATGGTTTTGTTAAGTACTTCTGTGGTGATGGGGACTTGAAATTAAATACAGACTAAGCTCAGAATGCAGATTTTTCGGGTCATTCATTATAGAAGGAGTTCACACACGCGGTGGGTTATCTTCGTCTAGAAATCTCCAGAGAAAGGCTGCAAATACAACCAGAGAGGTTCTCACTCAAGTATGCATGTGATTATTGACACAGCAACTCACTTTGGTGCTTTCCCTCTGTTGCTCAAACAAATAGATTATGCAGCAGAGGCTCCTTCTGGCTTCAAAATGGGTAAATCAGAGAGGGGTAGGTGGTTGTTCAGTTTAGTTCCATTAGTGTAGTTGGGTTTTGTGACTCTGCAGTTCCTTGACTGGGGCAGTGTCATTTTCTGACTTGGTGCTTTGCACAACATTGCTGGGCTGCGTTATCTCAGCTGCTGTGAACTGATCATCCGTCAGGCAGTGCCAGCCTAATAAGGTTCTACTTGAAACCTGCTTTCTCTGTTGAATTTTGTCAAATGAGTCATACTTGCTTTTATTTAAAATGGCTGGGTTTTTAACTAATAGTGATGATGTTGCAAATTTGGCAGGCAAAGTGGGAATTATTTTGAATAATACCAAATTATACACTGAGAATTCTTGATTAAAATATATGAGCTTTATTTGCATCTTGAATTACGGTTTCTCCTCATACATCATTATTTTGCAGAAGAGATGACACTAACATGTATTTATTTTATTTGTCAAGTATTGACAGAGGCAGCTGTTCTTTCCTTTTAGGAATCTGGGTAAAAATGGTTTATCTAACAGTAGTATTCTGTTGGATAAATGCCCACCTCCACGACCACCGCCTCCACCGTACCCTCCCTTGCCAAAGGACAAGCTGAATCCACCTACACCTAGTATTTATGTAAGTAAATCTAATGGTAAAAGTACATTGCTGACTGTCTTTTTTTAATTGTTTGGATATGTGAATTACATAATGTAATTATTAATATTTTAGAGATGCATTGTTCATAGCTGAATTCTAACTACAGTGCTTTTCCAGCTAGGCTATAAGCAGGAAAAATGCTAACCTTAAAGAAAATTTTGAGATACAGTTTGACTCTTAAAAGTACTTCTAAACTAAGGATTTCAGTAAACAAGAGGAAAAAGAGCTTCAGATTTTTTTTTTTGTTTATTTTTAATACTCAAAATATTGGCAAAATAAAACAGTTCATTAGATACAATATTTCAAATATGTATGTACATTTTTTCAAGTGACAGCTTACATATAAATGATCAAGTCATTAAACTAAACTCTCCTAACAATCTGCTTCAAAACATAGTAAAGAAAAAATAAATAAAAGTTAAGGTCATGTTAAGAATTAAGCATCATTAGGGAAAAGCAGGTTTTAATTGTATAGTATTTTCTTATGAAAACATTAAAACTTCTGAATATAAAGTTTCATAACAGCTTAATGTAGAGTTTGAGCTAACTTCCTTAGTAATAGAAAATAAATTGTAGGATGTTCAGTTCCTTGATAACAGAAGAATAAATTATAGTATGTCCAAACAGTCATTGTGAAAACCTCCAGTCATCTTTGGTCAGCTCAGCTTGGGGAGCAGATGGTGTTGGCACTTTGGTCTGATAGTGCACAAGCAGTCTGCTGGAAGCAGTAGAGCTTCCAGCTGTTCTCCAGGTGTGGCATCTGAATTAATCTACCTTAAAAAAGCCTGTCACAGCTGCTTTGAGTCCATACAAAGCTGGTAAGTCACCATGTTACAGTATGCTGTAGATATGCCAGCATCAGTCCCAGTACTTGGGAACTCTGTATTACGTTTTGTTTATTGAAAGAGAGGTCTTCGGTATTTTAGAAGATTCATAAGAATTAAAAAAAATAAATAAAAATGGGGAGACTATAGCATAGACTTGTGGTCACAGGTGCACAAAAGCATAAGAAAATCAAATCAACCTTTCTGGTTAACACAAGATACACTGTGAGAGTAGTCTTTATAATTATAGTGTTTCTCATATACATTATCTGTAGAATTAGCTTTTTTGACTTCTGAAAAGAAAGTTAGTATATTATCTTGCTCTTCAGAGAATTCTGTGGACTTAGGGAATGTACAAGGCTATGGTCAGATAAATAAACTTCAGAAGCGTGAGTTACAAAAGCCAAAGAAACCTGGGAATAATTCATGCCAAGAAATAAATTGCAGTAACAGATCGATTTCAGGAGCGAACCCAGCTTTTAATGTGAAGAGGGTTGTATGATATAATGGCTTATTCCCTACAGTGAAGGGAAGTGGAGAAAACTCCTGTTTTCTTTCTGTTGTTTCTCTTTTTTTAAAAATTATTCTTTCTTATTTTACAAATAAGGAGTTTAAATTCATCTGACATCTAATATTGCGTTATAATTTTACAGTTGGAAAATAAACGAGATGCTTTCTTTCCACCTTTACATCAATTTTGTACAAATCCAAACAACCCTGTTACTGTAATACGTGGCCTTGCTGGAGCGCTTAAATTAGGTAAGTTTAATTTATTTTCTTTTCACTTTGGGAAAAAAAAGTCTGTGTTTTTCAAAGAGAAGTCTCTCAGTTCTTTCAAAGTGGATATTTTACTTTTGTAATACTGTATTACCTGTGTATTCCAAGTAATCATCGAAATGTGCCATTTCTCAGTTCGCTACTAATTGTGATAATCTCAAAAAAACCCAAATAACCTAGCAGATTTTGTTGAGCACAGACAGAAGCTGAACTGCGGATACAGAAGCTTACAGATAGACTTTTCCGAAGGAAATTATGGCTACACGTCTTTGTGCTTAGATTTAATGATCTATAATCTGACTGCATACAATATTTTGGATAGAAAAACTTAATTGCTGGCAGAAAATGTACAATGGAAGCGCATTCATAAAAATCTGGTTTCAAAAAAAATACTTTGTTGGTAATAAATTTAAACATTGTTTGCAGAGTTGTTTACACAAGGCATGTAAAAAGTTTCTTGGAATATAGTCCATGCAGTATCTGCCGAGTTTTTTCCAAGCTGCTTCTGTCGTGTGCAGAAAAGCTTTTTGAGTGTTCATCATGAGTGTTGATTTTCAACCTAAAGATGGGCTGTGTTGTGAAGGCTGAGGTGGGAAAAAATGCTTTACTTTAAACCTTTAGACAACTTTAAGTATTAATCTTCTTGAAGCTTTTTATTATGTTTTAACCGTCATTTATGAATTTTATTCCTATTCATTAGATCTAGGACTCTTCTCTACTAAGACACTGGTAGAAGCAAATAATGAACACATAGTAGAAGTGAGGACACAATTACTGCAGCCAGCAGATGAAAACTGGGACCCCACTGGAACAAAGAAAATCTGGCGTTGTGAAAGCAGTAGATCTCATACCACAATTGCTAAATATGCACAGTACCAAGCCTCCTCATTCCAGGAGTCTTTAAGGGTAAGTCTGTAGTTATTATTTAAGTTGTCATTTACAGGGTGTATACTAGCTATGGTACCAGTTAATAATGGCTGTTGAAATCAAATGGAAGCTCTTAAGGAAAAGGAGACATTTCCGTTAGCGTGAAGAGCACAGGTAGATGTGCAAAATCTCTTTTGAGTAGAGAGTCAAAGAGCATGTAGAATGTTCCTCCCAAATGTTTGATGGAAGGCTTCTGGCTGTTACATACTTTAAAAGCTTGTTAGCTTAAGCTTTCATATTATAATATCAAAATTCATGCGAAAATATTGAGAACTTCAGATGCCTTTTTTTACCTTATATTGCTTCTAATTTCATGCATGGTTTGAAATCAGATTTCTTTGTTGTTCACAGTATTCTGAATTAACATGAATGTGCCTTATTAGAAGTTTACAATCATACCTGTCTTTTGTTTTGTTCCAAACGTAACAGCACGTATTTAGTTTAGAAATTGTTAGACATATGTGACAGAGTGAAATATTTGAAATGTTATTTTATTGGTATTACTTATTAACATTTTTGCTGAAGTAATGACCACATCCAGCTGTGAGCACTTCTTGGAGTCTAACATTATCTAGTGTTATAAAAAGATTAAGCTGAGGCAGAACAAGGACAAAGATATTATTGACCAGTTGCTACTTAGAAAATAGGGAAAACGCCAACGTGGGGAATTGACTGTTCCAGTTTTCACTGCCATTACACAGAAACAACGATGGGTTCAGTAAGAAAGGAAAGACAGATTCTAAATTTAAACTTTGTGCATTAGAGGAAAGGATTAGAAATGAAGAAATTAATTGGTAGCTGAAGAAAAGAGGAGGAAAGGTTGTCACAAGATTTTGAGTAAGACTGATGAAGGATGAGGCAAAGCAACAGGGATACCATTGGGAAGTGGGGAGCACTGAAGTCATCAAGAGCTTGGGACAGTGGTAATAAACTTAAGTAGGTATCACCTGAAGTTTTCTGGTGCCGCTTGGACAGTTGCCACCAGCGTTGTGTTCTTCTGTATCATTCCAGGGGCCTGGAGGACATTACTTCACCGGAACGTTTTTGATAAATAGATAGACAGATAGATATACACGTTTAATAATATATGTAATTGATCACATACCGACTTGTCAGCAGGAAAGCTTTAATTTTGGATTTGCACCAAGAAGTGACCTACAGGATTATCTGTTTGTTTTGGTTTGTTTTTTTTCTCTGTTACAAGTTGGTGGTAAAAATGCAGTATATAAAATAATTTTCAGTGATCGTTTTCATTTTTCCCTTGGGAATCAGAAAGACACTGGTTTAAGTGTATGTGTGTCCTTCGCTTAACACTGCTTTGTCTTGTCCTTAGGTGACTTTTCATGGTGTTCAAATGAAAGCTTTGTTTCTTCTTTCTACAGACACAATCCTCTTGGCCTGCCCTAAGTGATTTTTTTTTTTCCTTTTTCCTCTAATAACTATTACATTCCTTTTGTAACATGCCTTGCAGTATTTGATAAATCCATCATCACTGGGTTCCTTTTTGTTTCTCTTTGTTCTTCATTCAAAGGATGAATAAGACTTTCTCAGGTACATAGGGCACTTTGAGATTTAACAACAAACCCATTCAAAGCCAGCAATCTTTGGATAGTCTCCAGGCAGTGCTTTCCTCCTTTTTGTCATATGCTTTTTCCTTCTATGTCCCTGTACTTGCCAACAAATAAATCTTTGGAACAGGGGTTTGAGCACACTCTGCTAAAAAGATCAAATTACATCATTTAATATTGGTTAGATTTTTTTGACTTGTCATGGTCTGAGCTACTGCGGTGCTAAAATAGCATATGGCTATGAAAAATTCAAAGGATTTTATATAATGTATTTTATAAAATGAATTTTATAAATGTTAGCCATCCTAGTTTCTTATCAAGAGACCTGTGTGACTTTGAAGGAATGTAAATGTTATAGTGTGAAGAAGTTAATAGTATTCCTTAAGATTGGGTTCCAGTTCACCTGCATAATGACAGAAGCAGCATACTCATTTGCACCTGTAATGCAGACTAGCAGAAATGTTTATAGTGTAGACATTGTCTGTTGTCCTGGCCTGAGCTACACTGAATTTATAGTCATGCAGAATTTTTTGCAATGGCTTTTGACTAATGACTTCTTAAATTTTTGTAACAATAATATTAATGTAAAATCTTAGATACAGATATTTTAAAGAGTGAACCAGCATCTTGAAACAAATGTACCTATCTCTGTGAACGTTATCACTTTATACCCATATAGATTATATATATTCTTATTTTTATGTATATTTATACATATAAAACAAGCTCCGCAATTGCATTTTGTAGGAGGAAAATGAGAAGAAGAGTCACCACAAGGACCACTCGGATAATGAATCCACATCTTCTGATAAGTAAGTGTGGGATAAATGTGATAGTTCTCTAGTTTCATGTGGTTTTCTACATCATTCCAATTTTCATATTCATCTGTTATTTTTTTTATTTTATACTTTCAGCTCTGGGAGGAGGAGAAGAGGACCTTTTAAAACAATCAAGTTTGGGACCAACATTGACCTGTCAGATGACAAAAAGTAAGTTAATTACAGTTTCTCCTGTTCACAGTGATATTCTACAGTATGAGACTCCTTCTGGAAAACCAATGTGTTCCTCTCAGACATCAGTCAGTCTGTTGATAAACCCAGTTCAGTTGTACACTCCATTTCCACACTGAAATTGTTACCTTTGGTCTACAGACTGTTGTTACGAGTCTTTCTCAAGCTAAAATATATTGTCAGCCTTTTCTTTCCAGGATCTTTATTTTTCCAGAAATTAACTTAAACATTCATCAGAAACTGTATTTTCTAGTCCTTCTAATACAATCCGTTTGTTTGATTCTGAGGCTTTAAATTGTTTACTTACAACTTCTGACAATACCAAGTTTTCAGTCTTTGCATCAAAATTGTAAGATTACAAGTTTTTTCTTCTTTGTTTGCCTGGATTTCTGTTACTTGTTTTTTGTTTCCTTTTGTTCCTACTGTCATCCTTTCTGGTTCCACTTTTTTATAGCTCTTGCTTCTTTATCCCAAAATAGGGTTCAAAATATGTACTTAAGACCAGACCTCTGGTTAAAACATGATACCACTCCCAGAACCTCAGAAAAAGGAATAAATTGAGTATTCTTTAGGCTACCTGTTCTTCTGCCAGTAGATTAAGTTAGCTCAGAAGAACATCAGAAAGCGTTAGAAATTCTTTGGAAGGAAGTGGGGTTTTTTTTGTCCAGTAATATTTTTTTTATTTGGTTCAATCTCTAGTTACTATATATTTCCATAGAAGATCCAGCAGGTGTAGGCTGTCAGTCCCAGAAGCTGCAGTACCAAATTTCTGATCTACTTCAGTCATTAGAGCAGAAGAAAAGGTTATGGTGTTTGAAACCGGGGAATAAAGCCCACTTAAGATCCTGAGGTTTTTTTGTGGTATAGTCACTGAAAGATCAATGTGTGTACATATGTATGTGATTAGAGATTGTTATAAAATTTTAAATATTGATGTTAGTTTCTTCTAACAAAAATTCCACCTGTAGATATAAAATCGTAGCTAATAAACTAGTACTTAAAGCAAACCGTTGGGAGAGAGACTTTAAGGTAAGCGTAACTAACCTGAGACTCATAGGGAATTGGATTTTGATACTTCACATAGTTCTTGTAGGATCCCAGATCTTCTGATCTGTCGTGTCAGCTTTCGCTACATAACTATCTTTCCCCTCAACTAGCCTGTAAAATTTGTGATGATATTTGGAAATATTTTAAATTTGAAAGAGTAACACAGATACCTGGGTGACATTACAGAGCTTAACACGTAAGTTCTGGGATTTTTCTGTTGTGTATGCAGGTAGTTAACTTCATTTGTAGTCACAGGAATTTTGTGAACACACTAGAATGTGTTTAGTCAGTCAGCTTCATATATGTTGTAGCATCATATTGTTTGGCTCTTGAAAGCATGGTTAACAGTTCCTGACTAGCTTAGCGAGTTGAAGATGTGCACTGAGGTGTAAATTGCAAGCAGAATTTTCTGGCAGTTTATCAGCAGACTGGCTAACTGCAAGAGTGAGTCTGGTCACCGTGGCTTTTAGCTCACCCTCAAGTGAAATTGTCGTTTAAATTTCTGTAACTGTCAAGTAAGAGTATTGCATTGTCTCAGCTTCCTGCTTAAGAGATGCTAAGGTATATAGAAGTAGGTTGCCTGCTCACTCTTCTCCTATGCTAACAATTTTTTGAAAATGTTCATATTACTCAAACTCTTCTAAGAGTTTTAGGGATTCACAGTTTGTCAATTTGCTATTTTGCTGCAGGTGGAAGTTGCAACTTCATGAACTGACAAAACTTCCTGCTTTTGTACGTGTGGTATCAGCAGGAAATCTTCTAAGCCATGTTGGTCATACCATCTTGGGCATGAACACAGTGCAGTTGTACATGAAGGTTCCAGGAAGCAGAACACCAGGTGAGTATAATCTCTTTGCATGAAAAAAATCAGGTTCTACTGCTGTGGTATTTGATTTAACTACACTGCAGATTTTCCATGTATTTGGCATGCCTAAACATGATGAAATTGTATATATTGAGTATTTTTTTAATTTCTTGTTTAACTGAACTTTGCATGTATGAAGTACTGAATTACTTTATAGTGGAAATTTCTGCAGTGCTAGGTAATTTAGGTAATTACCATACTAACTGATTGCATGCAATACTGGATTCTTTAAGGGAAAAAGTAGATGGGTTTATATACTTTGACAGTATTTGTATTATACATGCCTTGAAAGTTTTTTACAGGTTTCCAAAGTAGGTATTGTGCAATCATAGAAATCAGTATACTTTTACTTTTTAGATTCTGAGGATAGGAGTCAACCCTCCATAATGCATAGTGCTGTGTTAAGGCACTGGACTGAGACTTGAGGGATCTGGACTAAATTTCAGGGTCTGTTTTTTCTGAAGTACAACTTCAGAAAATTCCATTAGGTATTATGGCTCAGTTTTCCAGCTGTCAAAAGAAGATAAAACACTGACATTTCTACATTGATTTTGAAAGCTCCTTTGGGACATATTTTGTTACTACTTGTCTATTCAGTGCCTGAAGTAATGAAGTTTTGCTTCTGACTGAGACTGTCAAGAGCTAGTCATAAAACACAAAATCTAAGCTTTGGCATCTTGAAGCATTTATTTCTACAAAAAGGGAACTGCTGAAGTACTGGTCAGATTTACAAGACTGGTAGTTTCAGCTTTTCATTGTCCACAAACTAACAAAAGGAGAATTGTCATATCATTGGTAGCTTAATTACATTTCTTAACACCGTAAAGCACCTAAATAACATGTAAGTATCATATAGAAATATGTACATACTTTAACTGTGATTTAGGTTTTTCACTAACTTTGCATTTTTGTACTGTTGTTTTGATAGATCAGCCTTACGTAAAATGTGTTTATTTTTCTCCAAATTGCAGGTCATCAAGAAAATAACAACTTTTGCTCAGTAAATATAAATATTGGTCCAGGTGACTGTGAATGGTTCGTTGTCCCTGAAAGCTATTGGGGTGTCATGAATGACTTCTGTGAAAAGTAAGCTGGGCGTACTGGTTTTTTATTAAGTTCTCTGTGTCTTTCTCAGACTTAGGGGGGGAAATTACTGAGGGTATTTTAAGAGGAAGTTATTTTATGGGTTCTCCATGTAGTCAGAAGAGTCTTGTAAAATAAGACAAAATGCAAAACAGTACATTTGTACAACGTGCAGAAACCTGGATTGCCTGTGATAGCTTTGCTTTCAAAAATTAACATCAGGTTCATTATGTGTTTTTTCAAATACAGGAATAAAGGCAATACAAGAAGTGAGAGAGTGGTAGTACTAAATGCTCATCTAGGTTCATGATTCAAAAATCGGTATTATGATTAATGTACATGTTATACACAAGCAAGTACAGAGTCATTGGTATTTTGGCATGGCTTCTTGGTGCATCTAGAGAGAGCGCTTAGTTTACTCAGATGCCAGGAGGTGTTGTGGCATACTTTACATACATTTACATGTTTGTAGCTTGCCGGAACAAGCTAAGATGCACTGACCATTGGAGAAATACTCAGCCAGCTCAAAGACTTGGGTTTCTGTGCTGTGTCTTGTGTTGAGTGGATGCTTTTCAAACAAAACACACACACATGCAGAAGGACTCCCCTTCACCTTCAAAACAAAAACAAACAAACAAAACAACAACAACAACAAAAGAGCAATTTTGTCCTCTAATGGTGCTAGTTTTCAGGCAGTAGCTTCTGAAGCTTATTTTATGGGAGATTTTTTTTCTTGCCCAGTTAAAACTGAACTAAGCTCTTGACTTCTCTTCAGAACTTTTCCAGAGCTCTGCAGATGCATCTCAGTGTCTCTGTACTCCATATTTTCTGCCCATCTACTGACAACTGTTCTTACTTCATCCATTAAAATTGTAGTTCCACTGATGCAATTTTGATATTTCCAATGATGACGTGCCTTTTACCCCTGTGACACAGCCCTCTTGAGGGTGACTGAGAAGCTAAGATCTTGGTAACCTCATAAAAGTTGTAGAGTACCTCACAGAGGCACTGAATTATCTTTGCAAACTGTGAATTGCAAATGCTCTCATGCAGTATAAAACCAGTATAAAATTGGGAGAGAAGTAAGTATTTTGCATAAGCATAGTGGAAGAGTTCGTACTTAGGAAATCCATGTGGAGGTCTTTTTTTCATGCTTCTCGGGAGGGTCAACATTTCTTGCCTGAATAAAGCATAGATGTGTGGATCACAATTGAGATGGTGCCAAGTAGCTTGTTATGTGGACAAGCTTCATGTGTATACACTGACAGTGCGAGTACCTGGTTGGCTTTGCTCAAAACAGAAAACATTCTTAAGATCTGGTGTGGTCTGTAGATAAAACCAGTCACCAGTTGAAAAAGCAGTATTTGACACCAGTGTCATGCTAGATCTGACCAAGGATTTCTATGCCTGTTAATAAGGTACTGGGAAACTAAAAGGAAAATTGAACAAAACTGGAAGCCATAAACTGACTTCGTGTGGGCGGCTAGATGGTTAGGTGTTTTAATGTGTTGTAGGATGTGAAATGTGGTTTTAGGATTAGGAAGTTTATAGATGAAACTTTTCTTTTGATTAGTCCTCCTGGGTCACTGATGAGATGCAGAAAGCATTTATTGTGGAAGTATCAACCACTAATATGTCTGCTGATAATTGCTGAAGTCTTTATTTTTCCTGTTGTTTCAGGAATAATATGAATTTCCTAATGGGATCTTGGTGGCCGAACTTGGAAGATTTGTATGAAGCTAACGTCCCAGTTTACAGGTTTATTCAAAGACCAGGGGATTTAGTGTGGATAAATGCTGGAACTGTTCATTGGGTTCAGGCTATTGGTTGGTGCAACAACATTGCGTGGAATGTTGGCCCTCTTACAGGTAAGGTTGAGTACTGCCTGTGCTGAACTACATAATTAGGTAATGTTATACTACATTTGCCTCAGAACTTGCCATTTCTTACTAATTTACCATGCTTTACTAGATTAAAAAAAAATAGATGTACTATATTTTAAAACGTGTTGAAGCTTTAAATTAATTCCATTGGTAAGAGGAAGAGAAAGCAGCAAGAATGGAGTCTTTGCCTTTGTTCATTTAATGGACCTGTAAAAGTGACAATTGTGTAGCAAATACTAGCAGAATAAAATATTTAGATGAATCTATACGCTCTGTCTCATAGGCCATTTCTTAATTTTTTTCTCCCAAAATTTGTTTTACCTGGCAGACCAAGCTATAGCTGGCGTATGAGTTAAGGACTTGGCCAATCTAGCTTTTTCAGGACAATGGATGCTTAATTGCTCTTTGGTCAAAGCATCAGCAAATGTGAACAGTTGTAAAATCTTGTTCATAGTAAGCTTTTTCAGACCTACTGCTCTAGAAGCTTCCGTTTCGAAGCATGGTCTTGGAACGTTTTTAGGTGTAAGAATGGAAGGAAATTTCACAGCTAAAATGATTCTGTCAAGCATTGGAAGAGAATATACTTCCAAAAACCTCCCATTTTCTTGAATAGTTTAAGGTGTGTCTTTATTTCATAATGGTGCAATAAATTGTATATCTCCAGGACCGTATGATTGACTGATACAGAGCTCACATATTCAGTTGCAGTAAATTTTGTAAAACATTTTTTTAAAAAGGGCAGGATGAATAGGCTGCTTAATGAAAAAGTCTGGCTCACTGCAACAAATCTCTAAAGGTGCAGTCTTCTTTTGAAGACAAGATATACACCATAGCGTTGTAAAATTACAATGAAGAGTGAATAGAGTGAGATAAAGACATTTCCAATTTAGATATATTTTTTTTTCATCTGAAATATTTCAAAAATGTTTAGGTAACACTTTTTGAAATATTGCGCTCAGTTCACCTTAGAAATCAAACACTTGTCAGTAACTTGTTTTCACAGGTAGTCATTGCTGCTCTGGTATTGTGTGTTCCTCTAGCATCATAAATACATTTTTAAAAAGAAATTTTATAGAATTCAAATGTAGTTGCAGTGAGTGGATCATTGCAAATGAAGTTTAATGTAGCCCTAAAAGGTATACATTTTGATTATAATGAAATTATTTTGGCTCCTGTTGATTTTTATTTCTAAACTTAACCGATTGCTTCTGTAATTTTGCTTTTTTATAGCCTGTCAATATAAATTGGCAGTGGAACGGTACGAGTGGAATAAACTGCAGAGCGTAAAGTCCATAGTGCCCATGGTTCATCTTTCGTGGAATATGGCCCGAAATATCAAAGTCTCAGATCCAAAGCTTTTTGAAATGATAAAGTAAGTTTTACTTATTTGAACATTCACTGTACCTATTTCTTCTTCAAGCATAAAACAATACCTGATTTATAAGTAAGCCTTTGTAAAGTTTTTCCGTCCCTGAGAATCAAGCCAAAATTATTTTCTATTCTGTTTTTCAGCATTTTGTTAATAGATATCATCAATTTCATTACATTGTGTTTGATGCTATTGTGTTATAGCTTTAGAATGATCTGATTAACCTTTTTGTTAAATATGCCATAGACTTAATAGAGCAGTTTACAGAAGTACTTGACTTCGATGACAAAAACTGTTTGGAGTACATACCATAAGAAATAACAAAATTAGGTCATCAACCCAAATATTAGAATTGAGATGTTCAGTCATTTTTACAGCAAAGTTAATTTTACATTTCTAGAACCTCTAGTTAATGCTCACGCACTGTCATTTGGAGATCCAGTATAAATGTTTTAAATAAAGGCCAGTAGGAATGTGAAAACCTCCTTCCCTTTGCTCTTTCTTCTGAACAACAAATGAATTGATGTGTAAAATGTAATTGACTTTAGTGATATTTCTCATATGCATATGCCAAAATGCAGGAATGTTGCAGGCTCAGAGCACCTTTTATTGATTTTGTTTGAAGATTACAACTTCAAACAAATATAAATTGTATTGCAGCATCATTATGCCTAGGTTGAATGGACATTCAGCATGTTTCGTTGGTTTGTCCTAGAGGAGGTGGGGAAATGAATTCCAAAGCACTTTACTCATCCATGACAGTACTCAGGTAGCAGCACTCTTTGTTTTCCTTAAACCCACCAAAGAAGTTGTAGCTTGAGCACTTGTTAATCTTGTCAGTGCACTGGATCCACAAGTGGTAAATCCTTCTATAATGTGCCTTGAAATGGACCTTTAAAAAATTAGTAAGTTAACTTGCAAGAAAAGGGCAAAGAAAAATATTTTTTCCCTTCTAGTAGGATTTGTTGATGACATCTGAATGAGACATAATTTTACAGTATGAATTTAATATTAAACTATTAGTGTTCGTAGGATGTTAGCTGTCATAAAAAGGGAGAGGAGAAACTGAATAGTTAGAAATGAGAAATAGAGAAAAAGAAGCAGGGTGTGGGAGAGAGGAAAAAAACAAAACAACCCCCCACCTTATTTCACAAGCTTGAAACAGTTCTGGAAAGTTTTTGGCAATATATTATTTCAATATTTTGGCACCTGTATTTTGTGTTTACACAATTTTGAGGGGTTTTGCCATGCTTTAGGCCTAAAGGGAGAAAAACATGACTGAGCATAGCATCCTTCTACAAGAGAATCTCTTAAACTGTTGTGAAAAAACACATAGGATGAAATGGGTGTTTCCTATTGTCTTGCTGGCTGACTGCAGCTGAGTTTCTTCTTATAAGAGACCTAAATTTTAGGTGTACATTACAAATAAAGAGAGATGCTGAGGAGCAGATAGAAACTTGGGTCTTGCATGCGTTTGCTTTTTCCAGTCTGCTGAAACCACTTCCAGTTTTCTTGGATTAAGCCCTACATCCAAGTTAGTTGTCAGCCACATCCCAAGTTCTGTGCTGTGTGCACAGATGAGCTCTGGTTTGTAACAGCTAGTAGCAGTAACCTGAATTAACTCTTCCTTGTGGTCACTTCTGTCGTAAGGTAATGCTAGAAACAGGTGTCACCAGAATAAACAGTCTAGGATCTGATCTTGCACACTGGAAATGCAGAAGCCTTCATGAATCTCCTTTAGATAGGAAAGCAGTTGCATAATTTTGCTATGGACTCCTTGTCTGCAGGAAAATAGCACCACCTGGCAAGCAGTGGTTGTCCACTGCTCCTGGATTTTATTATGTAGAAAATGCAGACATTTCTGTGTTTATATATATGCGCGTGTATGCACATGTATGCAAACACTTCAGAAATAGTGATTTCTGACACAGCTGGTTGATTTTCAACTTGACTAGCTGACTCTTTGTTTGTCATCAGGAAAATAAAATGTATGCAGCTGTCATCATTTTGCCAAAATGCAAGTTTGTATCTAAAATTGCACATGGAAGATCCCTGAAATGTTCAGGTAGTTTGATTTCTCTGTCTGGGGCTTCTTAAATATCAGAATAGTAGAAAAGAGTAGCTCTTAGAAAACAATAAAAACCAGTTCCAATTTGAAAGACAAACACAAATATGTTTTACTGAGTTACGTGAGAGTAACCGCTCTAGAGGCAATGAACTAAAGTTTAAGAATACATATAAATATTGGGAACCAGATTAATTATGCCAAGAAATAAAATAGCAGTATGGAAAAAAATAATAGACGGAAACTTTACTTTTGAAAGAAATCTGAAGCTTCCTTATATTTTTAGCCTATGTGCAACTCAGTGCTGTCTTGCTAGATAAGGCACAGAGTAAAAACTGAAACCTTCTTGTAAAATGTTTTTTAAAGAGTTTATATTAACAGTAGAATCATGAGCAGGAACAAAGGGAGAATGATTTAAAAATTGACTGAGGTAGCGTAGCCATCGAGATAAGAAAAATTAACCTCAAACCTCTTAGATGGAAGCTACAAGGACTTTTACAAATGCATCTGAAGAAGAGAAGAATTTTCGAGGTAATGGGAATATAGTAATAAAGGCTTAAAAATTAATTCCAAAGTAACTGAAATACTAAGTTCTTTTACAAAAATAGTTTCAGAACTGTCGAAGAATGTGACATGGGAGAAATGATTTTGCACAAAACCATGAAGCCAAATAGAATACGTTTTGGTATCAGTGGGGAAGATATATTACTGAAAGATACAAAGAGGTCGGTTTTGCATTGCCATTGGAATGGTCTCCGTACTTCAGAAGGTTTTACTGAATATCTAAATATTCAAACACTGCCTTTCTAGAATAAATCAAGACTATGTCCATTTTAAAATCTTCTGTTAAATATTGTAATTTGACTTGACGTCATGTACTCATACTCCATGCCATACCTGTCAAGGATTTGAGAGAGAGAGGTGGTCCAGATGTTCTTTTAACTGAATTCTCACTGTACAAGAATAAAAGCAGGCCTACGATATTAAAAGCTGACACTGTTTAACTTATACATTGTGACTCTGCTAGACACCTTTTTTGGCTTTCTTTAGGCTTCCCATACTTTAGGAAGTTGCGGTGCATTTTCAAAGTGATACTTCGTATGCTTTCTCCCAGTCTTTGACGGCATAAAATAGTTAGCATTTACATTTTCAAGTGCCACTACCAGGATCTGAATTTTATCCAAACACCTTTCAGCTGTTGTTTTCAGTTGTGGTTGCAAATTTGGCAAACTTTTCAGCAATGTTACATGTGAGTTACATTTTGGGCAATTCTTTCTCCACAACTGTTAACACTAGAAAATTATTTCAAAATAACACTTTGAAAACTGTAAGTCAAGAGTGGAGAACAATGGTGGTAAACATGCAGGTGCGCTTCCAGTTGCTCTTTGGCATCCTCAAAGATTTTTCCAGGTAACACCAGAAGAGAAAAGTAGCTTTTTATGCTGTATTGCATAAAAGAATGCTATACCCAAGTTACTGAACTTATCAGAAACATGTCTACGTTAGCTTGAAATTCAGGTGAATTAATACATGATCTATTGCATAAGTCCCATTAGCATCAAACTTTGAAAGTGTCAAAGGAGTTACAACTAAACAAGCTGTTTAATTTTCTTGAAATGCAGTGTATGAAAAGACGATGTTAAACATAGAAACACACTTTCAGTTTTGTGCTATTCTTACAGTGAGGGTATTAATGAAGCCATAAACTGTTTTTTAGTGAAGATGAACAGTCTGAGTTTAAAACATCAAGAGGAAAGTATCTAAAGTAAGCCTAAGAGTCTATTAACTACTTGGAAACACATGAAAAAAACATTAAAAAAAAAAAACCAAACACAAACCAACCACACACCAAAAAATACCCCACATGTATTACATGTTTAAGGCTTTAAAATTTTGATGGAACTCTTGAGCACTTCATTTTCTGTCCAACATTTATTTTTTCCCTTACATTTTTTCAGTCCTCCTTCTGCATCTAATGAGCATGTAACTTAACCACCCTGTGGAAGAGAAAATTAAAGGCTGCAAAGGCTGCAGCTCAAATGAATAGGATAGCTGAGAGCTAAAAGTTATTCTAAATAACATTGTAGTTTAGAATCTGGCAACGTACTTTGCCAGCTTTTTTTAGACGATGCATGTAGCTCATACAATGCTAGAAAACAAGTTAGATTTTTCTAGTACAGAAGAGAAAGAGAACTGTATAAAATGGTGAAGGTAAAACCGTTTTGTTTTATCCTTTACAGAATTATGGCAAGGAATTGTTGATTTTCAATTTGACACTTAAGCGGTTCTTTTCTTCATAAAATCAGTATATTTTTTTTCCATCTTTTCCTGTGAAGGGACTTTTCTAATACTTACCTGTCTATAATTTTTACTTTTACACTGAAGAAGACACTTGATAGATTTCATTTCCACTGTGTGCATAGTAATTTATGTCAAAACTTGGCTTTCCTGACTTTGGATAACTGGAAGTTCAGTGGTGTTGAGGAAGTAACAGAGGAAGATGTCAGTTAAAACAGGTCTTTGGACAGGATGTAAAATGTAAACACATTGTAAACAGTTATTTTGAACCTGGCAGTTCAAACTAACTTTTTGCTCATAAATTCAGAGTTCAAAATAAAATACATTAATTGCTTTTGAAAACACATTGTTTTATGGCGCTTAAAAGAGCATTGATGCATTCCAGTAAAAAATGGAAGATCCGGCGTGTTTGCAGGGCAAGAGGCAGTACTGAAATAGAATAAATCTAGACAGAGGTCCTTAAGTATGTGGTCAAACTTCTACGTAAGTCATGGGTCTGGTGATTCCTATTAGCCAGCTGTTCCTGAAATCCCAGAGGAAGAGGAAACTCCACGTACAGCGTCTTGGAAGAAACTAAAGCCTGCTTGAATCTCGCTATAAAGTTGAACATTGAACTGAAAATGCAACTGGTTTTGGTTGCAGGTACTGCCTGTTAAGAACTCTCAAACAGTGTCAGACACTGAGGGAAGCTCTAATTGCTGCAGGAAAAGAGATTGTCTGGCACGGGCGAGCAAAGGACGAGCCAGCTCATTACTGTAGCATTTGTGAGGTCAGTAAAAATATGTGTTGGGCTTGTGTACTACTATAATATTTATTTTAATGTTTTCCTAACCTTTGTTGTTGTTGCTATTTTAATTTTGCTTTCATGTTGCAGCATCTGCGGTGCATTATAAGAAGCACATGTATGTGAAGATGCAGTACTGTCTTCAAAGAGCTTAACAAGCTGTTTTTCTAGATGTAGGCTGTATCTTGCTGCAGTCTCTCCAACACTACTTCTCCAGTGTTGTTATTCACTAGGTCGATTTTCAATTCTCAGTTATTATAAAAAGTTGTTATCCCTTCCTGCATATAATTTGATCTGCTGAGCTTCATTTTGAAGGTGTATCTGTCTTCATTTAAGAAGTCAACAACAGCCCCAAAAGAGAGAGAATTTAAGTCCATTTTCTTCACAGGACATACCTTTTTGCTGAAATTTTTGATTCTACTTTCTGTTAATAGGTCCTTTAAAGCATTTATAATAGTTTTCATTAAGCTTACTAGAAAATAAAATTTTCCTGCACCCTGAAAATCAGTTTCAGTTTACTTCTGACTGAGCCTCTTGGGCAGCATGGGCATGTGATTGAGTAGTAAGGAAATAAATCACAAACTTCTTTTTTCAGACAAATTTTAAAAAGGAAAATTGAGTATAATTGTTATAAATTCCCACATTGCTGAGTAACCTCTCTTCAGAGCATAAATCCTGCTTTATCAATATTGACCATAAGCTTTCCCAGAGCGCTGTTCATGCAGACGTCCTAAGTGTAGTATTAGTGGTTTTACAATATTTCAGTTCTCTGCCTGAGCCTTGGGAGGATAGATTTTTCCCTGAATAGATCTAATTTTTCTCTTTGCATGCACAGGGTAAAGGTGGAAATTTTAATGAAAACACAGTTTTTATGGTTTAACTTTTTAAAAAATGAAATCCTAACAGTTGACTTTCTGTTTCCTATCTAATAGGTGGAAGTCTTTGATCTGCTTTTTGTCACTAGTGAGAGCAATTCTCGAAAGACCTATGTTGTGCATTGCCAAGACTGTGCAAGAAAGATAAGCACGAACCTGGAAAATTTTGTGGTGCTAGAACAGTACAAAATGGAGGACTTGATGCAAGTCTATGATCAATTTACATTAGTAAGTCATATTAATAAGTGGGTGCATAAATACATTATTTGTAAAGCAGTTGTAGACTGTCTTGGTACTCCATTGTATGAGTACCATGGACTCTGATTCAAATGGAGTTATGGGTTGTGTGTGATAGTTACAGAACAACATGCTGAAGAGTCAGAATTATGTGAAATAGTAGAGTAACTTACTGCAGAACGTAACCACTGAGTTTTCAGGAAAAGTATGATGTTACAATTCATAAAGTTGTGGCTTTAAAAATCCAATAGAGATCACCTGAAGACCATAACTGGATCAGATGGAGATGGGAAGAATCAGGACAGTGAAGCTTGGAGAAACTAGCACCAGGTTCAAGAGCATCTCTAATACATTGGTTGTGGTATGAAGTCAGTATAGCAGCAGAGCATCCTACGCACTCAGACCCCTTCCTTCCCCTTCCCCACCCATCCCCTCCCAAATCAGCACTGTCCTTCTGCTTAGCAAGTGGATGCTCTCAAACAGTTCTGTCTTT
This sequence comes from Columba livia, assembly GCF_036013475.1. Taxonomy (NCBI): domain Eukaryota; kingdom Metazoa; phylum Chordata; class Aves; order Columbiformes; family Columbidae; genus Columba; species Columba livia. The sequence goes on along the minus strand of NC_088602.1, from coordinate 97,966,837 downwards.
TGGCTTGGGGCCTCCTTTGCATTTCAATTTAAAGCAAACAGCCTCTTTGCCATTATAGCTTTGTGCTATATATGGCAGCCTCCTGCTTTGAACTGTGTCAGCACAACTGTCCTAACATTTCACCCAGGTTTCATTGTTTCAGGCAAAGATGGCTTGTTTGTAATCACAATGAAAGCGATGCTGGATTTATTTATAAGCCTTGCCTTTCTGTCGAAGACAAAACTTTGGACAAAGTGTTATGAGAATTTCATGTTGAATTAAACGTAACAGCCCAGAAATGGCTGTGCCTTTTGATTCATTTCCAGGTGCTGCAGAAACTGTATGTTTAGACAACTAGTTCATGTAATGCTAGCATAAGTCATGACCTTTTGAGCAAAGGCCTCAAGGTTCAGCAGTAGAAGCTGTCAAGAATGCAGGACCATGTCCTCTGAATTTAATTCTCTTCATTGGTTCTACAGAGCCTGAGGTGGTTGAACTTCAATTCATACTTCTAGGAGCCCATTGTCATTATAGTTTGTGAAATACTGCAATTTCGAAGTGATGATCTGTTACAGAAAAGCATATAAATAAACACTTGTTCTCAGATATGTCATCCAGTTGAGTGGAAATGGGCAAGAAAGTTTCTGTATGGAAGGAGGGAGGGAGGGGTATTTTGTTGTCTGTGTTTATAACTTTATATAGGTAACAGTGATGATGTCCCTAGAACAAGGATTCTCAACCTGTGAGTAGCTCCCTCCCCCACCAAAGCCCATACCTGCAGCCCTAAAGGGCATTAATAATTGTTCTCTTGTGAAATCGGTACACACATTCAGTTCTTTTAAAGGGGATACAGTCTTGATTGAGAAGAGTCATAGCCTAAAATAACATTTCTCAGATCTGAGAGAAAAGTTGAGCTTTGTTGCAAGTCACAGGACAAAGATAATCTCAGATGGCAAAGATGTGTAACAGGCCCAACAGAGAGACTCTTGAGTTTGGGGTAAAGTATCGGGAGTAAACATGGGGATCAGCTAGTGTTAGTGTTTCATAGGTGCGTACTATGGTATGATTTAAAGTGTCTTTAAAGACTCTGAGCAGCTTCTTGGAGGGGTTCCACATCAGGGCAGGACTGATGAGCAGGAAAAGAAGATACGGAAATGCAGTCAGAGATCGGGTATTTTGATGGTAATGTTACAAAGTGCAGCGTTGGGAAATAGTTGGGTATCTTCTAGGCCTTGTCTCCTGAAAGCAGGCAGGAACAAGACACCTAGCTTACTTCACTCTTGAGGCACAAAAAAAAACCCCAAAACCCACGTGAACTTTGTCCCCATGTCAGAGAACCTGAGGTGCTTTCCACAGATATCCTACCATCAGCCTTATATGATATAGTTTGGATAGAGGGGAAGAGAAAAGAAGCTGGCAAGGCATTTGGAGAGCCACAAATGGACAATCCCCCCCGCACTGGTAAACAGGTTGAGAATCCCTGTTTTGGAGTATATTAAGATACACCTATGCTGAGCCCACATGGAGCTCTTTGCTGGCCACAATGGGACTTGTTTGGCAGCTCACATTGTAGTAACACAGGCATCCCCACAGCATAGTCCAGTCTGCAGTATAGGCAGAATCGTAATGCAGAGTAGTCACAAAATAAGCGTTGTATTTTCCAACACAAGTTGGGAAAAAAATGCCAGTGTCCACTTGAGAGAGTCCTAAAGTGTTAAAACAGTAGTGCGTGTGACTTCACGCGCTCATGGTTACAGTTTGTGCAGGTCTTGGTTAAACGACTGAGTTTACACCCTTGTAGAAAAGGTAATTTAATGTTTTCTTTTTCAGGCTCCTCCATTGCCATCCTCCTCATCTTGACATTTTTTCATGGACATTAAATGAAAACTTTTCTGATATTCAGGAAGTGACCCAGTTCTGCACCACTGATTTTTGTAGCTATCCCGTAAGGCTGCTGGCTGAAAGCTGTGTCTATGCAACCTTCCAAGTGCGGAGTGTCAACCAACTGGACAGGAGAGAGCACTGCCTCCTACTCCAGAACTCAAAACAAATAAAGCTCATCCAGCTGTACTTCAAAAAAATAATTCCATGTTTTGTATATATCTGACAAAACTGGCAACATTATACAGACTACTGACTTGAAGACCACCTCTTTTGTATTTCTCTGTTTCTGGGCTGATGAGTTGGTTTCATCCATTTTTCCCCCTCAGAATTTCCCTTGGAAAAAGAACTAGCTTAGCTGGTCATTTCTTTGTAAGGTAGTTAGAAATTTTAAGTCTTTCTTTGGGCAACTTTTTTTTTTTAATGTGAAGAGTTAGGTGATATAAATTTTTTTACTGCTTTTACGTTTTTCTGTCTTGTTTTGAAACCATGACGGTTACACTTTTGGTTCCTAAATAAAATTTAAAACAATTAACAGCCAAGTCACAAAGATAAATGGGTTGCACATAGACTAAGGAATAAACTTCAGATTTGTGATTTTTGTTTCTAATCTTGATGTAAATTTACACTATTTATAAATACATATTTATTGCTTGAAAATATTTGTGAATGGAATGCTGTTATTTTTTCCAGATTACCTGCCATTGAAATTTTAAGGAGTTCTGTAATTTCAAACACTACTCCTATTACATTTTCTATATGTAAATAAAACTGCTTAGCATTGTACAGAAACTTTTATTAAAATTGTTTAATGTTTAAAGTTTTTCTATTGTTTGAGTTTTAAAAAGATTTTATGTACAGTGCCCAGTTTTTTGTTTTTTTGAATCTGATTATATATATTTTATATATACTCTTGTGCTTGTGTATATATATAATATATATAGGAACTCGAATATAAATATGTGTATAAAGATTTAGAGACTAAATTTTTCTCGTTTTAAGTTTTACATCTATGGTAGATTTGAGGTGTCTACTGTAAAGTATTGCTTACAAAAGTATGATTATTTTTAAAGAAATATATGGTATGTATCCTCAAGACATAAAATGACCTTCAGACTGGTTTATTGTTAAATTGCACTTTTTGCAATAACAGACCAATAAATAGTTGCTGCCAAAATGTAGTAGTAGAAAATAAGTAATGGCTAAACTTTAAAGCTCTGCAAGAAAATACCAGCTTTGACAGGAAGTTTGGCACTAGTTGGAGAGGAGAAATGAAAAAGGTGGATTTGAGTTCAGGTGGGGATATTCTCTAGGATTCAACCAAATTGCAACTTCAGTAATACAGTATGTTCTATTGACAATTTCAAAAGTTCAGACTGAGTCATCTTGGCGTCACTGTTGACCCCAAAAACGGACGTTGTTTTGTGGTATTCTGTTGTATTTTCACATATTTTGTAATACGAATTCACTGGTAAATTTTTGAAGCACTAGGTTTATTTAGGACAAGTTTCTGATATATCATTGTAACAGTTTGCAGTTTTAATGATGGTATTTATTTTAAGTTGCTCCTTTCTCATTAGCTTCTTGAAAATGCATTAAATCTAAATTTCAAAATTGATAGCTCTCTTATCGATCAAAGTTGACTGATGCAGAAGGCTCTGCATCAGTTTCTCATAATTTCTCATTAGTGGGGGTATGGTAGTGTTTGCATTGTTAAATTTTCTGTAATCAATGTGACGTGTTAAAGGCACAGAGCATGCTAATAGTTTCTTTTGCACAAAAAGAATCGCCTTTTACATTTGTAGCTTCAAATGAAGGGTGTTTTAATGAAGAATCAGTACAGCTTGTCTAATGCTGTTAAGACAGTTTAACCATAGTTATAAATTATTTTCTTGCTAATTCCTACGAGAGTCGGACAAAAGGGTATAGTGATTAAAGAAACGTATAACAAATGCTCTTGCCAGCAAAATTATCAACTAGCAGTTAGGAAGCCAGTATTTGCAGTTCTGTAAAGATGTAAGTCTCAGCTCTTGATAACAAACTCTACAAATAGTCATTTTTTACTTGTGTATTTTATGCAGTCATAAACATTGTAATCTCGACAAACCATGCTGCAACTGAAAAGCTACTCCTTTACAGTAGTCTTAAACCCAAATAAAAACAAGATAACTTACCTCAACTAATGGTAAACAAAAAGTCCTTGTTTCTCAGTGCTGTACAAGAACATTGCTAACTAGGGAAAGAGCTACTGGGCGCTACCAGAAGGGCTTGGCACCTTCCCTCCCCTTTGTAGAAGAGGATATGCCATTACCGAGGACAAAAATTTGTATTTCACCAGTTAACAAGGAGACCAAATCATTAGAGCAGCAGGCCGTATTGCTCACTCTGCCTGAAGGTTTTGTCGTGGGTTTGAATTGCTGCAGGGCTTCAATACTTTGCAGTTTGCCTACTTCTTAATTACACTATGCTCCTAACCGATGGACAGTTTTGATCTATAAGCTGCTATGATTTTAGAATGCTTTTGTTTCCTTTTATTAAAAAAGCACAAGTTAATATTTTATCAATTGTAGTTATTACGAAGCACTTCTGCTTCTTAAGTTACAAAGCACGGGATGCAAGCGAAACATCTGTGATGTCTGGGCATTTCCAAGTGTTAGCAATGGGGCAGGGCGGGGGAGGTGGAGCCCTGAGCTGAAGGGAGGGGACTGACTCGCTTTCCACAGAACCTCAGTCTTGGGACCCTTGAGCTCCGCAGCTGCAAGCGGTCCTGGTTTGCTTGTGGCTACACGTTGTCGTAGCAGGCTAATTAAAGATCAATGCGTAAAAGGATGAGAATGCCCAAAGAAATGGCATTTCTTGCAAGAATTTTTGAAAGGTACAGACTAACAGAAAAACAGGCATTATTAGGGGATGGATAAGAGCAGAGATACAAATGGGCATTTAAAAGAAAAATAGTAAAAAGTTCAATTAAGGATGAGGGAATTAGAAGTAGCAACACTTGCTACTGAACTGTGGATCTGAGAACTGTCCTGGAGGAGCATAACAACAAAGGGATCCCGTAAACGAGGAGAAGAAATAGTTGCATGTTTTCTGAACTTTATTTATTTATTATATTCAACAGAGGATTTGATTTTTAAGGTTTCCTTCGGGTACTCAACTTGGAACCAGTATCTCCCTGCTTTTTTCATGAGAAGTGAAGTCCTACCAGTGGCTACATTTCAGAAGTAGTGGTGGTGGTAGCTATGTACGAAGTATTTAGAGAAAGGTCACTAGGAAAGTGAGAAATACCTAGTGACAGAAAATTGCCCAAACTTCCTGAATTTATATGGTAGATAGTAAAGACAAAGTGTCCTGAATCTGCACCTTTCTAGTTGGAAGGACTTTTAAAGTAGTATTAAAATCATGTTGCTTTGCTTAAATGAGCACAGCGTAGCTCCGTTCAGTATAATAAAACAGATTGTTAGAAGAAGGGTGAGCAAGGATGAGGGACTCCACAGTTGGTGATGTCCTGGCCACAAATACGTTTATTGATTAGGAGGTGGAAGATGGAAGGGTTCAACTGAGATGATGCGGAAGAGGGAGCTCATCCTGGGTTGCTGCCCTGATCTGTGGCGTAGAGAGATGAGAAGAGAGGGCTTTTAAGCCTGAGCTTCCCTAGGTCACAGCTGTTGCGTCTTTATCTGTAGCAGGGACTCATGGCCCAACAATTTGGTGATGACTGAGGTGGGGCCAACAGATAAGGGTGGTAGGGAAGCTTTCTTCTCCATGGCTGCTTTAGCCCGTGTGGGAACCAGGCAGAGGGAGAAGCACTCCGGCTGGGAGTTCAGTGGTCCGGCACGGGGAAAAGGCTGGTGAGGGTGACGATTTACCTCTGGGGCAGGTCAAAGCCAGCCAGCACTGACCGCTTCCTTTGTGGTGATGCTGACAGCAGAGGAAGGAGGAATGCAGGTGGTGCCGGCACAAGTTAAAGCTGAAGCTCAAGTTCAAGCAAGCTCAGCACAGGGCTGCTGCCTGCCATGGAGGAAGGCACAGGGTGCCAGGGAGGAGGCTGCTGGCAAGGCAGCAGTGTGGGCCCCAGGGCAGCCTCCTTCCAGGAAAACAGCATTCCTTCAAAAAGGGGAAAGCAGGATGTATTTGGTCATTGGGAAAAAGGCTGGGATGGAAGAGGAGACAACACCTTGTTGGTGCCAGGTGCTACCTGCAAAGCTAAAGAAAATGGCAGGTGGAGAGGGAGAACCACCCCTGCACTGCACCCGGGGCTGGGGCTGAGCCTGTGCTGTGGGAGGTTACATGGGGTGGAATTGGGTGCAGCCCCATGTCGAGGCTGGGGACACAGGGAGGAGCCCTGAGTCCCACAGGAGCTGAGACCCTGGGCCTGGGCTGGAACCCATGAGCTGGAAGAACTTGGGTGGATTTTAGCAGCCTTGCTGTGGAGGAGGGGTGCTCGGCCCCATCCCAGGAGCAGTCATGATAAGAGGGGAGGGAGAAATTGTTAAGAGGCAAACACCCATTAAAATATTGAAAAGACTGGGTATGGGTGAGGTGCACATAAATAAAAGGGCCTATAAGAAAGATGGGAGCAGACTTTTTATGAGGGCCTATTGTGACAGGGCAAGAGGTAATGGTTTTGAACTAAAAGAGGAGAGATTCAGGCCAGACACGAGGAAGACATTTTTTGCAATGAGAGTGGTGAAACACTGGCCCAGGTTGCCCAGAGAGGTGGCAGATGCCCCATCCCTGGAGACATTCCAGGCCAGGTTGGACGGGGCTCTGAGCAACCTGATCTAGTTGGAGATGTCCCTGCTCATGGCACTAGATGACCTGTGAAGGTCCCTTCCAAACTATTCTATGATTATATATATTCTTACTTACTTTGGGAAGCCATAAAAACAGACTGCATGGATGGAAGAAGGGAAAAGGGACCTCATAGTGACAAGGACAGGTTCAACAGGGCAGGTTCAGCTTCCAGCTTCACCTCTTGGGCAGTAGTATCAGCATTTCACAGGTCACTGCCAGCCCCCTGTTGCCATGGGCCTTGTAAAAGAATTCGAATACAACTGCTGTTGCCCCTGCCTGGGGAATGACAAGGCCTTGGGTATACACAGCAGTTAGGATGCATGGATGGAGGGTGGAAGTGGGTTGCAAATGGATTTATCATTAGAGCCCACTGCCTTTCTCCTGTCCTGCCCCTGAGCTCCCGAAGGGCAACGGCTCCTCAGCTGCAGAAGGCAGCATGCTCTGGCTTCTAGCAGGATAGAGCACTGCTCTCAAATGACACATCCCATATTTTTTTCTGATGGAAGATGATTTCGGGTCTGGTTTAAATGTGAGCTGTTGCCCAGGGTGTAGGGAGGTGACACGTGTTTTGGAACTGAAGCTGATGAAAAAGGAGACCAAGCCAGAATAGGCTCAGGAGATACCAATTTAAAAGTTGCAAAGCGCAGAAAACAGTTAATTGATAGGCTAATAGTTAAACAAATGGGCACTAACTCCTTTAATTCGTGGAGCTGGGAGATGCTTGAAAGCATCTCACCCAAAGCCAAGGTGTACAGCCCAGCCACTGCCAGAGTCCATGGGAACACCGAAATGGGGTATGAAAGAGTCGGCTGTAAAGTACATGCAAAAACTTAAAATCATTGGAAGGGGTAGAAGGAACACCCCAAGAGAAGACTAAGTAGTGTTAAGTTGTATCCATTGACGTGTAGCTGGACTGTCATTTATATTAGCCTTCTGGACACAGAGAAAGATGATCAGGAATAAAGAATATTTTCAGCCCTTTCCTCCATTGTCCTTTTCAGCACCTGAGGAGTTCTTTGAGGAAACGGGACTTTTCTTGAGCAGTGGTCAGGCATCTTTAGTTTTCAATGCTCTATGTGAAGTGCAACATGCAGTTCATCTTCTGGCTGCTGCTGGAGTTTTAATCTGTTCAGTTTTATGATATGGAAAGTTTAGGATTTTGAGTTTTGTGGGTTGTGTTTTGGTTGGGTTGGTTTGTTTCCTGTACACAGTTGTCACGGGATGGCTGACTTTCACAGCAGCAACTCGAAGGACTGTTGTTCCAGATCCTGGAGAAGGCTGAGGGGTGAGCAATGGGTGCAAACAGGGTTGGGTCACCTCCTGTCTGCAGCCAAGCTTCAGGTGTGTGCAAAAAATGACCTCTTTAAGAACCAAAGTTGACCTTAAATAGGAATGGATTTTGGGTAGTGGAGGATAAATGACCCACCAGGAATAGCTTCACTTGGGCTGTGAAAAAAGCCAAGGAAGATAACTAGCAGCCAGTCGCAGTTGCCACAGGTTGTTCGTTTGTTTGTTTATTTTTGGGGGGGAGGGTGGGGAGCACATACAGAGGAAATTTTAGGTCAGTAGCACTTGGCAAGGTGTCCAACGCAATGTGAGAAGAGCATCTGCTGCGGTTCTGTTCCAACAGTCCAAGGTCATCTCGAAGGGCAAATGTCTTTACAGCTGAAGATCTGGAAACGTATTCCAGGGGCTCTGGAGCTGCTGGCAGGCTCGGGGCATTCTTACAGCTCGGTATTTACGTGCAGGACCTTGTCTTGTTCATGAGATGCCAGTGTTCCCTCTGCTGTCCTGGATTAAGCGCTGATGATTTGGGGATGTATTACTGCAACAGGGCAGCTCTGCCCAGCTCCTGCGTTGGGTGCCAGGAGGAAGGAGCAAGGGGAAGCCAGCTCCGCTGGGCAGTGGAGAGCAAGTTACATCAGCCTTGTTTGTATCCCCCATGGTGTAAGGACCTTTTAGGAGCACAGAATCACAGAATAGTTGGGGTTGGAAGGGACCTCTGGACATCATCTAGTCCAACCCACCCACTAAAGCAGGTTCAGCTGGAGCAGATCACACAGGAATGTGTCCAGGTGGGTTTTGAATGTCTCCAGAGAAGGAGACTCCACAGCCTCTCTGGGCAGCCTGTTCCAGTGCTCTGGCACCCTCACAGTAAATAAGTTTCTCCTCATATTCAGATGGAACCTCCTGTGCTTCAGTCTGTGCCCGTTGTACCTCATCCTGTCATTGGGCACCACTGAAAGGAGTCTGGAACCATCCTCTTGACATCCACCCTTCAGATATTTGTAAGCATAAACAAGATCCCCTCTCAGCCTTCTCCAGGCTGAACAAATCCAGCTCTCTCAGTCTTTCCTCATAAGAAAGGAAAGGTTTTAGGTGGCAAAGTGATCGTGGTTATGCTTGAGGAGGCAAGAAGCTCCTGGACAGCTTAGGGGTGCTGATGTATAGTCATCAAATAAGGGTGCAGATACCTGATACCTGGCTGGCTGGTTTAAAAATGACAACCAGGTTTTAGTGACACATTGAATATAACGTTACTGAGAAACAGAGGTGTGGGCTCAGCCCAGTGGTGCCCCATGGGAGTGCCAAGCACTCACATGGCATGATCCTAACAAGTTTTGCAGCAAAATAACTGCACTTTAGCTAAGAACCAGCTACAGCAGATCACGGGCTGGTAGATGTCTTAGGAGAAAAAGACCTTGGCTCCACGTGATTAGGTTCCCGTCATCATTATCACAGCACTCAACTGCAAAAATAGATTTTAGTATTCCTAAATAGGGATGAGGGAAATTGCTGTGTCTGTGAGCCATGGTTGTAACTATGTGATTATAAGTAAAGTTGCAGCCTGACATTTAAATCCTACTCCAGCATCTTTCGGCTTTTTGTGCCTGTGTGACCTAGTCAGTAGTTCTACAGGGTTATCTCTGAGATAGATACAGCAGAAAACACTCCCCCTGAAAAAGAAACATTAAAAGAACAAGGGAAAAAAATCACTAATTTTATGAGAAGTGTCTTAGAAGTGCAAGAATACATTTTTTTTAAAGATAGGAAGCCAAGAAGGAGTGAAGTCTACCAGGGCAAAACTCTACGCAGGCAAAAAATTATTTGAATGAGTGCTCAGTGATCCTCCCTCAGTTCTGGTTAACAGGGAAACAATATGTGTGTCAGTGTTTGATGATGATACCTTTGAAAAGCCACTTCATCAGCAGCTACAAGGTAAATAGCAAAGGTAGGATGAGTTTTCCAGCTCCAACAAAGTGGGTTGGCAATTACCATAAGTGCAACTTCAGTTCCTGATTTTCAAAATCAGTGCAAAATGCTGTTTACAAAGCTTGATGGAGTCTTTAGCAATTCTTGCTGTGTTATGAAGAACACTGTGGAAAATGATGTCTACGGCCTATTTACACAGTTACAAGATGGGAGAACGTAGGGCAACGTATGAATGAAGTGCTGCTGTGTTTGAATAGGTGTTTGATTGCATGGCAGGATCTGGCCATTTCAGGGCTGTCTGGTGTTTCTCCAGCCCACGCATCCCTCTGGCTCCTGCTGGGTAAGAGCCCAAGGACCTGCCAACACAGCCCACGGCTTCATTCGCTCCGGGCTGTAGCTGTGAGATGTTTGGGGCGTGATGCTGGACACCACTAAGCTGTGCATTAATGCAGAGGCCATGCTAGAAAAATAGATTTGGCTTCCAGCACGGAAATGTTCCCAGCCCCTGAGCTCCAGCAAAGGCTGGTCACCTCCCAGCACCTCCTCTTCCTTGGCAGCTCACCCTGAGGGTGCTGGGGGTAGCGGGGGTGCTGGCTGCCCACCATCGGCTGTGTCGATAGGTGCTGCCAGGCAAATGTGGAACATGGAGACTGTGGGGGAAATGACTTCTGCTGAGAAAGGGTCTTGGAAGGGATAAGGAGGTTTGTGCTGGCAGATTTTGGCACCTGGAAGGAGGACAGAGAGATGGAGCATCTTGCTTCACCTTTCCTCCTTGCCAGTGGTTACTGCTGTTCAGTATTTCTGCCCCCAGAGGAAACCCCCAGGGAGCTCACACGCTGCGGGGGCAGTGGATGCAGGACAGCTGTGGATCTGCAAGTTAAGCAAGTGGGGTTTTCTATGGATGAGGAGAACTGAAGTGCATTTCTTCTCAGTTTTCAGAATCTGGGTGGTGTGTCTGCTTTCAAAAGTTTTGAAACACTGAAAATAAAAAAGTCTTATATAGAGAGGGAGAGCTGTTCACTGGTCTGTGTCTTTTTTTGCACCTCCTTCCTCCTCCAGTTACTTTGGAAAGCTATCGATCTGCTGTAGAAGAAAACCTCTTTCCTCTATTCTGGCAAATCTCTTTGCTTCTTGAATGTCTTGTATGCTTTATGTGCTCATTTTGGTGCTTTTTAGTGGCTATGCTCATCGCTCCTTCTCAAAGTATATGTCACCTTCTCTTTACATTTATCTCCATGCTCTCACTGCCAAGCATCCTTAGTGTAGCTTTTCTATGCGTTGACACAGTCCTTGTGTCTCAGCCATGCTCATCACTTTCTTTCAGTATACTTAATGCTCAAAAGGAAAGAATTTGGGTTTGAGGAGCAAGTTGGCATTAGGAGAATATTCCAGGTCAGAGGATACAATAAAGCAACTAGCTTAATACTGTATGTAGACCTGTGACTGTCATCAACAATGGCAAATCCAGCAGCATACAAGAAAAATAGTTATTTTTTAAACAGGCGTTTATTCACCTTTTTGCAAGGTGACTCATTTGCTTGGGCCATCTGAGAAAGCGTTAAGTGTCTTAATGTTTTAAAAACTCTGGAGGCTTAAAGTCCCTCCAACACTCCTGCACCTTAGTCCCCATTACACAAATGCCAATTTGAATGTTGGTTTAACTTGAATCACTCTGTGATTCTTTGGTTTTCTCACATTTGCCTCTTGCCACACTAAAATTATCTGACTACAGTCAGCGCTTCCCTGCTGCATGGGTCACATCTTTAGTTCCCCTGCCTCCATCCTTTACACCCCAAGTTTTGACCTGAAAATCTATACGCTTCATCCTCACTGCTGCAGCTGGAGCTGTATCGTCTTTCTACACACATGTGCGTGGTCGCGTGTCCCGCTCTCTGCTGCAGCCTGCGCATTGTCCCCAGGGAAGGCTGCTGCCTGCCCACACCAGGCTGGGCTTCCTGCCCCCTTGCACCATGCTCCCCTGCCCAGGGCATCCTCCCCACATCAGAGAGCACCTCCCTCCTCTTGCTGATCATCTCTGAGTGCTCCTGACTTGCTCCTCCTGTGCCCTCAGCTTGGTTTTAGTTGACTTCATGTGGCAAGTCTTTCAGTTTAATGATGCACAGTTGACGTGTGGTGATGGACTCTGAGCTCAGCAAGCAGAAGCACCTCCTGCTTCCAGGGGGCTTGGAAAAGGGCCATGAGACAGGAGATAGGTTGGAGGTGATATTATTTTATTATGGTCCTTTCTCCTCAGGTCTGCAGTGGTTATCAGGTCAGCAGGGGAAGGAAAGTGTGATCCAGTTAATAGGAAATGGACTAGGAAGAGTTGCATTTGCATTTTTTGCATTGAAACGTCCTTCGCAGTTTCTGCCTCCTGTACCGTATTTGTTGTATCTGCTTGAATGGAAAGTTTCCCCAAAAAGAGTTTCTCTCATCTGACATGGGATGGCACCAGCAGCAGCACACCACCTCACACCACAAGGCCTTTGCCCCACCATGTTCCCTTAATTAAGTTAGAATTGGAGGACCCAGCAGTTTGGGTGATAATGACCTTTCCCTAATTCTTCTCTTTGCAATCCACTTTCACCTCCTCTGGAGCACAGTCAGAGGAAGTTTTTCCCCAAGGCACCTCTCCAGCTGCAATGACTTCTAGGAGATATTTTCTCTCCTCCAAGCTGCCAAAGCAGCCCAGGTCCAGCTGATGCCCACGCAGGGCTCCTCTGCAGCTGCACCCTGGGGGAGACCAGTGACCTGGCAGCTGTGGCTGGTGGCAGCAGCGACATCCCCTGAGAGCAAACAGGGTGGTAGCTACACTTCACATCAGGGTGGGGAAAGGTGTCTTCCTCCCCAGCTGCTTGCCCCCAGGGCAGAGCTGGGGGAGCACCACTGGGTGCTCATCAAAGTCCTCTTGCATTTCAGTTCAGAAAACACAAGGGTCTCTGTTTCTGGAATGAGTAATTGCTCCTTAACAAGGAGGCTGGAGTCTCTGCTGTAGTCCTGGAGAAATTACTCAATCCCAGTAAAGATAAAGGAGTGAGGATGGTGAGCAGAAAAAGAAATCTTACAGCTATAGATGAAGCTGTTTTGGGTAAGATGTCATGAGAGCATGATCACGGTCGTTAATCTCTCAAAAAAACCCCAAGAAGGACATGAGGGGATGGGAGGAGGGACGGGTTCCTGAGCTACCAGGTTTCACCTGGGAGGAAAGCAAGTCCTCCTAGCTCGAGGCTTCCAAACCCTAAAAAGCAATCAAAGATCAGGTCAGCTCTCTTGGACCATCTTGAACACATGAGATGAGAGAAACTTGTATTGATTCATGTACAGTCACTGAAAGCTGTTAAGATGGTTTCCCTGGATCGGGTTAAGCTTATTTCCTTCACATTGTGGGTTTTGTGTGTGTGTATGTGGTTGGTTGTTGGTTGGTTTTTGTTTGTCTGTTTTGTCTTGTAATCCAAAAGGAGGTATCAGTGGAAAATTAGGATGTTTCCTTGAGAAGACAGTGAGTCATTAGTAGCTATGTTGAAATAGCTTTATCCATAAATATTGATGAATTATTCACATATTTCATTTTATGGACATTGCAAAGCTAAAAACTCCTTTTCCACTGAGGAAGATGTTGCCTTGGTCATCAGTAATGGGCCCCTGGCCACAGGCTGGGTTGTTGCCCCAGGACCCCCAGCCCTTGTTCCCAGCTGTTCCTGTGATGTTTGGAATTCACTTGGGCTGACTCATTGGGCCACATCTCTGGTGCTGTGTTTGGGGAGCAATGTAAGAAAAAAGATGAAGATGGATCTTTCTCCTATTGTGTCCTCCTGCTATCATTACCCTAAAACCCTGACATAGGGATTTCCTCTGCAGTCACCTCTCTTCAGGCTCATGATGCCTTGCAAGGCTGAGCCCCCCTGGGAAATTCCTCCCACTCCTGTGCCCATCTGGTTGTCACAGAATCACAGAATAGTTGGGGTTGGAAGGGACCTCTGTAGATCATCTAGTCCAATCCCCCTGCTGGAGCAGGAACACCTAGATGAGGTTACACAGGAATGTGTCCAGGCGGGTTTTGAATGTCTCCAGAGTAGGAGACTCCACAACCTTCCTGGGCAGCCTGTTCCAGTGTTCTGGCACCCTCACTGAGAAGAAGTTCCTTTATGTGTTCCTTTATGTGTTTCAGTCTGTGCCCATTGCTCCTCATCCTGTCTTCCTCTGTGCTGTACTGAAAACCCAACTCTTTCCAGGCTCCCTTGGCAGGCTGAGCTCACTGATGTCCCTGTTATGCTCCCGTTTTGTTCCCCGTGATAAGTAACTGCCTTTAACTGAGTTGTACACACCCTGAGCAGGGTTCCTCACTCACACCCACTGGGTAATATTTCTGTTAGACCCATTATTTGCCAGCTTTTCTACAGAGCAGCATCGAAGTCTCAGTTGAGGTGAGGTGGACAACCCCCCACCATCCCTCCTGTATAGACTCCTTACCCTGACAAATGGGGAGACTGGGTGGATTTTACCTGATTTTGCTCTTAACAGATTCACTTAGTAGTATCCCTATTTCTTCTTTGAGACACTGCCTGTGAACATCACTGCAAAATACTGATTTATTAATTTATTTGGCCTCCTTGCACTGAGTTTGCCTGCTGGCCACAGCAGCTCTCCTGGCAGGCTTTCTGCCAGGAGTGTTTGAGAAAGGGTTTATTGTCAACATCCACACTGTTAACAAGTAGCTCCTAGAATTTCTCTTCTGGGGCTGCCTTATTATAGTCTTGCATCTAATTTGCCTAATTTCTGCATTTGATTCCTCCTTTTTGAAGGGTGTCTGTTTGCTTTGAATCACTCCACAGTGGTGCTGTTTAGCCACCTGGGGTATGCATGTATGTATTTTTTTATTTATTGTTGCTACACGTTTACTCTTAACTTCTAATGTAGTGTCTTTGAACAGATCCCAGTGTTGCAGAGTTCTTCAAGAAAAACTTGGGCAGACATCACAGCAGATGGGGCTTTCCTGTTGGGCTCCATATATAGCTTAAAAAGTCAAGTCATGAAGTACCTCAGAGTTGTCCTCGCAACCTGCAAACCCGGCCTCTACAGTCCTGCCTCTGCATGAGTTCACTCGTCTGGCATGTAGCATCCCTCTGTCCTCGTCTGGCAGCAGCAGGTGAGTTAGGGGGCTGCACCTATGGCCTCTGCCCCCTCCTCTGCCAGAAGAAGCTGGCTGGTGTCTCAGAGCAGGAATGGGTGTGCTCACAGATCCAAGTCCACAGCAGGGAAAAGACAGACTTGGTATTCACAGCTTTTCAAGTAATTCTTAAGTTTTGCTTCTGTAATACTGAGAGTCTGTGTTTCTGTCAAATTTATCAACAATCCTTCTCACAAAATCCCATGAAGACAGATGTCCCTGGGGAAGACAGTCTTTTAAAGACTCTGGTCGAGTTAGAACAAGTCTTGGTTGTTTCCATAGCTTTTGGCCTTTTATACTTCCTCCTTGATTTGCTGGTGCTGAGGGGTTAGAGGGTTTTTTTAGGTAAATATATATATTTTTTGGTGGAACCTCAAGTCATATTTGTACTCATGTCCTCCACTCAGAAGCTACTCCTTGCCTGGTAACATTATATTGCTGTACATATAATCCTTCAGTCATGCAAAAGCTGTATTTTTAGAAAGCTCTGCTTGGCTCCTACCTAGGGACATGCAACCATAAAGTTCATCACTGCTTGGCCAGCCCTTCCCTGCTCTCTCTGCAGACAGATGTTCCCTCTTGTCAAGCGGAATAGTCAGTCGGTAACCACAATGCTACTTTTGGGAAAAAAAATAAAGAAAAAAGAAAAATACTCAAACAGCTTAGCTTTGGAAAGCCTTTCTCAAAGCATGTCGATAAAGCAAGTCAATAGCTGCTTGTTAGATTTTCTGGTCACTTTGCTCACAGAATTCAACAAAAGTGCTTCCCACACAGCTTTTTTCGTTCACATCCTTGTAGACACAAAGAGAAACCCCTGTCACTGTTTGTCCCCAGGCAACACAGACATGAGATGGAAAGCCCCTGAGCATCACCCCTGGCCTTGCTCATGGGGGGCTGCTGTGGTCCTTTGGCACCTGGCAGACTTAACCCTGTGCAGCCTTCACGGGTGCCCCGTGGGGTCCCCCTCTCTGGTGGAAGGGGCAGGCAGAGCAAGAAGCACCATGAGTGGAAATGGGAAAGAATAAATAGTTTCCTGAAACCTGGACACCCTTTTCCATCTCTTGGCCACCTGCTGAAGGGATCTCCATTTCCAAACACCAGCGGCGATGCGGTGACTCTCGTCAGGGGCATCTGAAATGGTGACAGGTGGCCTCACTGGGAAAAGAGATGTTTAATCACAGCACTTACTCAAAGTAGCAGCATTCTTCCAGCACCTTTCTCCTCCAGTCCTCAGTCCTTGTGTACCTCAACTGTACACAAATCCCTGCTTTGTTTTGCTAATAGAAATAGTGCAAACTTATATAAGGGCACTTTCTTTTCTCCGTCTCCAGCTTGAAATGGTGAGGGAAAAAAAAAAAAGAGTAAATATTTACAGCTGCTCCAACCAGGGTGGAGCAAAAACTCCAAAGTGAACTTCATTTTTGCTCTTCCTGTGCCAAGAATACAAACAGAGGGAGGTTTTAATCCTTGTGAAAATTCTTCAATTATTCCTAGTGACTTGATTATTTTTTCAGAGCAGGAAAAAACCACTATTTTAAGACATCACTAGAGGAATGAATTTGACAAGCCTCTATTCAACTGAATATTTAAATTTTGAAGGGGGAAAAAAAAATCCTGCATGACTGACAAGTTCCTTTTAAAACACATAATACGCTGAACCTTACCTGACACTTCCGTGGGAGTTAGTCTAAAAAGCTATCTTTACGTGTAATGTAGCAAGTGAACTGTTTAAGACAAGGGTTTGTAGCTATATGCATCCTTGCTGAGTATTACTATAGGACAGCATTCTCATAGCTAAACTGAGGAAGTGTGGTCTGGATGATCGGGTAGTGAGGTGGACTGCGAACTGGCTGAAGGGAAGAAGCCAGAGAGTCGTGGTCAGTGGGGCAGAGTCCAATTGGAGGCCTGTATCTAGTGGAGTGATTCAAGGGTCAGTACTGGGGCCTGTATTATTCAATATATTCATCAATCACTTGGATGTGGGACTAGAGTGTACTATCAGCAAGTTTGCTGATGACACCAAGCTGGGAGGAGTGGCTGACACGCCAGAAGGCTGTGCTGCCATCCAGTGAGACCAGGACAGGCTGGAGAGTTGGGCGGGGAGAAATTTAATGAAATATAACAAAGGAAAATGTAGAGTCTTGCATCTGGGTAGGAACAACCCCAGGTCCCAGTATAAGTTGGGGAATGACCTATTAGAGAGCAGTCTAGGGGAGAGGGACCTGTGGGTCCTGGTGGACAGCAGGATGACCATGAGCCAGCACTGTGCCCTTGTGGCCAGGAGGGCCAATGGCATCCTGGGGTGTATTAGAAGGGGGTGGTTAGTAGGTCCAGAGAGGTTCTCCTTCCCCTCCACTCTGCCCTGGTGAGACCACATCTGGAATATTGTGTCCAGTTCTGGGGCCCTCATTTCAAGAAGGACAGGGAACTGCTGGAGAGAGTCCAGTGCAGGGCAACAAAGATGATGAAGGGAGTGGAGCATCTCCCTTATGAGGAAAGGCTGAGGGAGCTGGGTCTCTTTAGTTTGGAGAAGAGGAGACTGAGGGGTGACCTTATTAATGCTTACAAATATACAAAGGGTGAGTGTCACAAGGATAGAGCCAGGCTCTTCTCAGTGACAACCAATGGTAGGACAAGGGGTAATGGGTTCAAACTGGAACACAAGATGTTCCACTTAAATTTGAGAAAAAAAACTTCTTCTCAGTGAGGGTGCCAGAGCACTGGAACAGGCTGCCCAGGGAGGTTGTGGAGTCTCCTTCCCTGGAGACATTCAAAACCCGCCTGGACACATTCCTGTGTAGCCTCATCTAGGTGTTCCTGCTCCAGCAGGGGGATTGGACTAGGTGATCTTTCAAGGTCCCTTCCATTCCCTAGCATTCTATGATTCTATGATGATTCTATGACTGTAAAGCCTGACAAACTTGTCCTCTTAAAGCTCCATGTCCCCAGGGGAGTGGCTGATGTGTTCTTGTTCTTTCAAACACCAGAAAAGTTTGGACTAACTATTGCCATTTATACTCTAAGTTGTGAGGAACAGAGCTTTGTCTTAAAAAAAGCCCACTAATCCCAGGCAGTTGATCCTTAAAGAGGTGAGGGGCTTGGACTTTGAGAGGTGCTACATGAGGAGCCAGTAGAGGTGAAGGATGATGTCTGGCTCCTGCAGGTCGTCATTATCCTTTTCCCATTTAGGAAACATTTGCCTTCTTGTTCCTCCCAAAGGTTAGGAGAGGGCTGGGGATGGTCTAGCCAGCCCCATCCCAGGCTGGTGGCAGAGAGAGGTGAGAAACTCAGTGGTGGGATGTTGATGGCCCTTGGGGCAGGAGTAAGGAGTGCCAACAGCAGTGGGGGCAAATTTACAGTGCAGGCAGCATTCTTCAGCTCCAGCTGGAGATCTGTGAAGAATGGGAAGCTTCCTCTCATTGCTCCAGAGCAAAAATGAAAAAACGAGCAAGTAAAACTATGCCAGAAGCACAGGGTTTCTTTTTTCAATTAGAAAAATTCTTACTGCTGCTGCTCCTTCCCTTCTGGTGGGTAATGCACAGATGGGTAATCCCACTATTTTCTTTTCTGGATTCAGCCAACAAACAGCCACCTCTAACATTTCATCTTTCAGGAGGTCTTGTCTCCATGCGAGATGTGCGTACCACAGCTTTTAAGGGCTCATCACACGTGGTAGAGGTAACTAAGATGAAGAGGTCTTGCCACCTCAAAGTCCACTCTCTGCATGGGGAAGGATCTCCGGTGGTCTCAGGGTCAGCCTCCTTCCCAGTACAATGCCATGTGCAGCCACACTGTTCTTCCTTCAGTTGTCCCAGTGGTGGAGAGCCTGCAGCTCCTATATCCATTTCTGTGCTATTCTTACTGTGATGCAACCAGCCCACTACCACATAAGCTCGCACTCCTGTCCACCACTGAAATGCTGAACAGCTTATCCCCATCCTTTTATTGCTTTTTAAAAATTGTTCGAAGATTTTTACCAGGTGTCCTTCCCTAGCTTTCCCTCTGTCCTTTCCTCTCTCTTCATTTTTCCAGACCCCAGGGTCCAGAAAAATCCTCACCCTTCCTTGGGGGTCTTTTGTCAATTGTTCAAGTCTTCCTTGAGGACCAGTGCTAAAAACTCACCAACACCCTCCAGCCAAGACCATCCTCATACAGAGGAGAGCAGATGAGCCTGGCTGTTTTTTCTAATCTGTAAGGAAGAAACTGTGCACACCTCTCCCAACCATCCAATGGTCTTGCCATGAGTAGCTATTTTAATTTAATTTTCCTTTCCCTGAAATTAGTCTTTGTTTCTTTTTAATTTCAGGATGGCTACCAAGCTCCTTTCAGCACTGAATTAGAGAAATAGATGGTACAGTAGCAGCTAGACTCACCTGTGAATCAAATTAATGTGTCTTGGTGAACCAATTCAGAATATTGTGGTGCTGGCTGTTATGATTTTGTAACATCTCGTAACATTGAATATTTTTGTTAAAGCTCTACTTTCAAGATAATGGGAAAAACTGAGGCTTAACTTAGGAAGAATTAGGAATCAAGTATCTAGAGCAGCTGACTGTAGAGAGTAATTGGCAAATGAGATCCAAGTGCATCATGAAGTCTCAGAAAACCAGAAGCCAAATACAAACAACTGTTGCTAGCTGAGCTTGCTGGAAAGATGCATGAAATCTGTTGATCTGGCTGTTCCTGTGGATGGAGCTGTTGAGCACTGATCCTAAATTCTCCAAAACGTCACAAAGTTTTCTGGACAGCCCCTTGTAGTAAGCTAGTGGAGCGTGTGTATGCGTGTGTGTGCAAAGTGGGGCAATAAATTATCACCCACAGAAGCTATGGAGTGGGAAACCTGGACCTCCAATCCACCCAGGACTGATCATAACAGAAGTATCCCTGATAGAAAGTTGTGGGGTGCCCTGCATGTTACCAGACACCTTGACTTCAAATACCTGTGTGGGTTTTCCTGGTAAAACACACAACACCACCTTCCCTTTGGACATGCAACGTCCCTGTCATGGGCGCTGGTTGGGAGGTGTTAGAACGTGTGAAGGCGCCGGCTGAGGATGGTATGTAGGGGAGTGGTGAACTACGCTGGGTGAAATTGTGGCTGTCACTTGCTAAGGGCTGCCCCCACGCAGCCCTCATTCCCTGATTCACAACAGTGTTAAAATACACTGCTAGACAAAATATGGCAAAAAATACAGCTTTACAAACTTCTTGACATGAAAACTTTAAAATGTGTGGCACCTGATAAACAGCTGGACACAGAGGCAAACTACCAACAAATAAAGGAAGCTCTGAGGCTGACTGTGAGACTGGTGGAAGACTTCTCCTGCCATCCTTGTCCTGCTGTGGAAACATTTAAGTTGTTACCAGAAACAGTTTGCAAAGGCTCACACAAAGCCACCATCAGAAATAACTTGAACACAGAGAGGAAGTAATTGCTTGAGAGTTCTTTTGGGAAGGATTAGGTTTAAAATAATTGCCATTTATAAATTAATTTCACATCCTTTTGGAGCTTGGCCTACTAGCATTTCATGGCTTGACTGGAGCTGGCAGAGAGGGTGGGCACTAATTCCAGGGCCTGACTGCCAAGAAAAAGGAAAACATTAAGAGAAAAAATTGGCAATGAAAAAAAAAAGCCAGGGAAATATAGGGAAATGAGATTTAGTTTAGGAAAATTATTGTTCTCTGAGCCATGGACTGATTTTATGGCTGGCTTATTAGTTGCAGTCTTGCATGAGCCTGGCCTTTGTAATCGATGTCTGAAGAGAAACTGGTGGTGAACACAGCTCCCAACACTTTAGTAGTTTTTAAATCCATGATTCTGTTATTTTTAATCATTTTGTTGGGTTTTTTCTTTTAATTCATATCAAAATCTATTGAAAGCAGTGGGGAGACTCTTCTCAGCTTCAACAACTTTGAATCAACCTGTGTAAAAATAGATGCAATGTGCTTCAAGACTTCTGCTGCAGTCTTGCCAACTGAGTCCAGTAGCAGTGGAAGACCATGGTTCTTCCATTTTTACACTCAGCATTTTAGGATCATGATTACAGCCCACATTAGGATCAGGGCTCAGCGAAAGCCCATGTGACACCTCTCAGCACTTTTGCCTGATGCCAGATTAGACCTGAGAGATCTGGGTTTGCTGCTGCTGTTCTCTCAGGTGCTGATCACATCCATCCCCTCTGCATTTCCCTGGGCTGGTTTGACAGCAGAGAGATGCTCTGCTGCCCAGGAGACATTTTGCACTGAGCTGTGCAGTGGATGAAAGGCTCATTTGCCAAAGGAAAATGTGTGTGGTGAAAAAACACCAAAAGCCCAGGACACCTGGGAGAGCAGGAGAGGAGTGAGTGCACTGTGGAGCCCAGTTGCAAAGGCTGCTCCTCCTTTCAAGGCAAGTCAAGCCATGGCAAAACCAAAGAACCTGGAATCAGAGGCCAGCCTGACTCACGGAGCAGCTGTGAGGACCTCTCTGCAGACGTGTGGCTTGTGAATCATCTCTGCTGGAGCGGACCAGGCCAGCTCTTCATCTTAGTGCTTTTGGGGCATTTTGCAGTGTGTGTTTTTAGTTAGGACCATGCGAAGAAGGCTGCACTGCGAGGACACTGGCAGCCCAGGGTGGGCAGCACCTCACCACTGATACCAGTGGGATCGGTGGTGAACCAGGAGCTCCTCCAGCCCCATGTGAGGCAGCCAACACTTGGCACCGTAGTGGGGACTGGCTGGAGAGGAAGGGGCCCAGGGATAACACCCGGCTACCAGGTAAAATCACAGACCAAGAGGTCGGAGATGCAGACATGTTCAAGAAAAACTGTTGAAAACAGATTGTTAGTCAGCCTTGTGGATCGCAGAGAAGGACATGTTTTTCTCATTGGAAGAGAGCCATGATGTAGAAATAGACTGAAATCAGGAAAGAGGGCTGCAGCCATAGCTTAGGCTGTATATTTAAACATTTTTGCTGTTGAACCATCTGGGCCTGGAGCTAAATTTACCTACAAATTATTTTCAGTGTTTCTAATTCTTGAGAGGTGAAAGGTGCATTTGATACTTTATGCCAGGAGGAGAGGCAAAATTAATGTCCTGGGGCAGATTTTCCCGGTGTGATACGTGTGTGTGGCTTTGGGTGCCTAATCTGTCTGCAAAACCTGCCTTGAACCCCAGGACGGGTGCTTTGTGTGCACGGAGCCCCTCCACAGCCAACATAAAATCTTGACTTGCATTCCTGCTCTGGGTAACTCCTGTACAATGATAAAAAATGCAAATGCGCTCATACCTTTTTCTGCTTTTATGCTCTTACTGATTTAGTTTTTGAATCGCGGCTAAAGGAAGACTGTTTCTGTGATTAAAATACTTATGGGAGATCCAGAAAGTCTAGTTTCTGACTCAGCTCAGTGAAATTTGCTCTGTGACTCCCATGCACCTGGATCTCAGGAGAAAGCCCCAAACCCAGGTGAGGCCTGTCGGTCCCCTAGACATCAAGGAAGGTTTGGTGTGGACCTCTGATGCCTCACAGGGAGAACACGGGACAGGGACTGACAGGTGCTGGGTGGGAAAGTTGTGTTTTGCAAATGTGCAATTTTTGCCACCTTCCCCCACAAAATGAGGCACCTGCAACTAGTCCCAGGGTGAACAGCACTGCAGAGAAAGAGTACACCACACCAAATTTTAGGTGCCTGAGTGGCTCCTTGGGGACTGGCTTACTGATTCCTCCTTTGAAAGGCAAACTGATGAGGATGGCTGCACTTCTTGCGGGTCAGGACTTAGATGTCCCAGCTCTCAAGGGTGCCCCAGCATGTACACTGGAGTACTGAGTCTTCAGCAAGTCTCACTGGGTTCAGGGTAAGCAAATCTCTCATCCTCTGCCTGTGTTGTTTCTCCTCTTAAGGTAATTTACTCATTTAAATGGCCCTGTGAAAATGGTTCCTTCTGTTTTCTTTAGAGAGAAAAGTGTGGAAGTATCTACTGGACAATCACATCCCAGAGTTGGGTTTTTTCTGATCTTAAAACAAGAACCTTTGTTACTGTCCAATTGCTGCCTGTCAACTTGGGAAAGACTAAAAGTAATTATATTTGGGGATTAGAGAACTTGAGCCTCAAGAGACACAGGGCCTTTCAGCTTTTTAATGCTGTCCAATGCGTTTTTCTCTTCTGTGTGCCATAAAAGCAATAAAATTTAAATATTTTATAAAAGTGATCTGTGAGGGGTGATGGTACGGAACTGATCTTGTGGTTCAGTTTATCTATGATGTAAAAATCCCCACAAGGAAAGTCATAAATGCTTCCATCCATTCCACATTATATTTGTACCATCTCAATCAGAAAGACTTTCTTGGTAATAATGCTCTTCTATCTAGCTAGTTCTGAGCATGCTCCCTCAGAGACTCTTTTTAACAGATAGCGTGGAAAACTCCTCCAAGGCCAAAATATGTGAGTAAGATTTATTAATCCTGTAGCCCCTGTCACTCACGATAATGCTAATAATCCATAAATCTTACATCATGTCTGACATTCCTTGTGACAAATGCATCTCTGGGAGACAAACAATAAATCCCATGTGTGCTCTGCTCCCTTCTCCTCTGCCTGTGGGGAAGCCTCAGATTTGGTGCACCTCTTCCCAGCTACCCTGGTTCCTTCTTGCTTCCCACACTGGCAGGGGACTGACATGATCCCCGTCCTTCCCAGGGGATCCCCTCCTCCAAAGCCATCAGTATTTGTCACTGTATTTGCAGTCAGGGTAGCGGTAGGCAAAACGGGAATCACAAGACCGAAGAGGCTTCAGGAGCTCTGTGAGCTTTGCAACCGCCTCGTTGACACCCTGGTCATCAGTGAAGCCATCAGCGCAGCGCTGCAGGAAGCTGTCTATCTGACCCTGCACAGGTTGCAGGAATTTCCCTTTCAGCAGCTTAGGCAAAAGCTCCTGACACACCATGACAAGGCTGTGCTTCTCTCCGATGGAGTCACAGGACACAAAGGCAGACTGACAGTCCACAGTCAAACAGCTAAATATATCTTTGTATTCCTGCTGGTCGTCAATCAGCTGGCTCCCTGTTAGAGACAATTAAACCAGTTGTTAGAAGCACGGTAGTGAAATCTTGGGTAATCACATATGTCTGTACCTCTGTATTAACATGGGGCTTGTCACTATCTAAAGGATACGGCTACCTTTCACCACCGCGTACTCTGCGCTGTAGCTGTATATGGGCTAATTTTCTCTCTCCTGAAATATGTATATTTTTCTGAAAGACAGAGCTCTGCAGAACTGCCTGACAGAGGAAGTGGAGAGGTGTCTGTCGAGTCAAACTGATGCAGAAGAACAAGAAGAACTGGAGTACTAACCTAAAATGTGGAGTTCCTATAAAAACTACCGCAAATAGTCAAACCCATAATTTTTCCATGTTACCCAAAATCATTAAATTGCAAAACCAGCTCAACGAGCTGGACTCAAGTCAACATCAATAGCTGTTGGGACAAGAAAAAGAAATCCAGTGGAAAATTCTCTGAGAGCTGCTTCTAAATATTTGAGATCTACTCAGCTGAATGTATGAGATGAGTAAAGGCCTTTTGAAAATTTGAACATTCCAAGTAAAATTGTTAAATTATTGGTGGGATAGTCTTTGACTAGCTCTGCTTCCAGGAATAGACCAATGTAACCTTTGAAAAGTGAATATGATTTTATGTGAAAAAGACAAAAGGGAGATTGTGTTGTTATAATAATGGTTATTAGTTAATGTGATCAATGCACCTGAAGAGAGTCTGATTTGACTCCATACTTAAGATAAATGAAGTTCTGAAATTTCTACTTGAATATATTGACATTTGTGTGGCAAAACTTTAAAAAGAGGTGATTTAGGAAGACTCCAAATGTGAGCGTTCAGCACCGTGCGTGTTGAATGCTGCTGCCAGCCACAGAGGGGGTCAGGCAGGACATAAGCGCCCATGGTCAGTCACCAAACCACTGACTCCACAAACAAATTTCCTGTCACCTTCCCCTCGCTGAGCCCTCCTGCGACAGAAGCGCAGCCCCGGAGCCTGCCGAGTACCTTCCTCCTTGTCGATAATCCCCAGTGTGCTAGCATCCCGGATAAACAGGTGCCCGTTGCTGAAGACGCCAAAGGTGCCACCATCCACGTGGGTGAAGTAGAAGAAATAGTTGAGGTCGTTGGTGCCCATGGAGCGGAGGACGGCGAGGAGCTGGAGGGCCAGGTCGGCGGCTACCTCAGGAGCAGAGCCAAAGAAGTCGCGCAGGGGCCGGGTGCTGGCGCTGACCACCAGCCGCCCGCAGGAGCCCAGGTACCGCGGGAAGGGCCATCCCTCCACGTCGGGGAAGATCTGCCGGGAAGAAGTGAAATGGGGGTGTTTGTCCCTGCCCTCTGGCCACTAAACCATGCCCACAGACCCACCTCCCTCTTCAGGGACTTTCGAGTGCTCTGGTCAGCTCATGTTTTGCTCTCTAAAGCAGCTCACCACCCTTCCACAGCCCAGCCTTCTCCAGCAGCCATGGAAAGTGCTGGTCCTTCCTGGAGCAGCTATGCTGCTATTTTTTCTCCCCTATTTTTAAATTAAGAAATATCTGATCTTTCAAGACTAAATCCATGAGGGAGACTCACCAGAAAGTCCAAGATAAGTTTCAAATTCATTAAAATTTTAGGCACAGAAGAGATAATTCTAGGTGTCTTTATGGAGCCTTTGATGTGTCTCTCATGAGCACTGCATAGCTGAAGTCAGGACTTGGAGGTGAGGTGGAGCTAAAACAGTTTTCACTAATTCATAGGAACTGCCTGGACATTTTGTGAGAGACTTTGCAGTCTGAGGGACAGAAGTGCTGGCTGTTTGCTGCAGTGGGGACGCCTGGGCTGGGTTCCCCACATCGCTGCAGCTTGTGCCAGCACGGCAGTTATCCCATCTGGAAAACAAACCTCATGAAAGCTGTGCCAACACAAAGCTTTCTGCCATTCACAATATAACTTGTCTGTCTCCCCAGCACCACTGACCCTGGCAAGGCAGAGTTATGAACTCATCCAGTTTCATGTTAAAGGTTGCTTTGTCCTTCTGCTGTAAAGGTGTTTTGGACACCCATGTAAAATCAAGCCATTTCTCTTCAGCATGTTTTTCTCACCTGTTTAAGCTGCATTCCCGTATCTTTACAGTGCTGAGAGACACACCCTCATGCCCCAGTGAGCTGTGGCCAGGGTGGCTGAATGACCCTTGGGAGACTCCCAGAGCACGAGCACCATTCCCCCTCCATGGGCCTTGGCAGAGCCCTGTGCGCTCCCCTCTCCTGGGACGGGAGACAGATTCTGCCTCTCTTCTTCATGGTATGTCAAAGGGCTGGAGGTAACAACAATGAGAACAGGAGGCTGAGGGGAGACCTTATGGCTCTCTACAACTACCTGAAAGGAGGTCGTAGCATGGAGGGTGTTGGTCCCTTCTCCCAAGTAACAAGTGACAGGACAAGGGGAAATGGCCTCAAGTTGCACCAGGGGAGGTTTAGATTGTATATTAGGAAAAAATTCTTCATGGAAAGAGTTCTGAAGCCCTGGAACAGGCTGCCTGGGGAAGTGGTGGAGTCACCATCCCTGGAGGTGTTTAAAAAGTGTGTAGAAGAGGTTCTTAGGGACATGGTTTAGTGCTAGAGTTAGACTATGGTTGGACTCAATGATCTTGAGGGTCTCTTCCAACCAGAATGATTCTATGATTCTGTGATAAAGGTGGGACGGTGGTGGTGGAAGGGTGAGGCTACTCCCAAAGGGACATGTGTAAGGAAAAAGAGGAGTCAGGTGCTAGAGGAGGGATGCGAAGTCTCCCAGCTCTCTGCCTTCAAGCTCAGGGCTCAGTTGTATTTGGGATTCCACCAAATGCCTCTGCAAAACTGCACTATGGCATGGAGCTAGTTATCAGTGGCATGCAAATGGGATGAACAGTGCTGGCATATGGAGCCTGGCAAATCAGTGCTCCTCAAGTCCACGTTCAACCTCAACTCTGTGTCTTGGTCCTCCCACACTAAGGCATGTTCTTTCTCGTTTCTAAAGAGGCTGTGATTTTGAATAATATATTAGCAATGCAAACGTAGTACATACACCAGGGATGTGTAAAACCCTGGCTTTCACAGTGTGCTAGTGCAATAACCCACCAGGGTTCTGATTTATTTAAGAGGCTGGGCATCCATGTCTCTCCACAACTTCACAGGCTGATGCAAGGAGCACAGCACGAGTCTGCCTGTCTTCAGCCACCCAGCCCCACAGAAAAAACACACTTCACGAAGGCTAGGAAGCTTGCCAAAGGCCAAGGCTGGGACTACTCCTCAGCTCGGGGCTGACGCACATCTCATGTGAGGGTTTGCTTGCAGGGGGCCTGTGGGGTGGCATTTCAAGCCAGGGCAAGGTGCTACGTACCTGTAACAAGATGGGGTGTGAATTTACTGACAGGGTGTACAACAGGCGCAGTTTGTCCCGATCGGTGAGGTGGTCCATGTAGATGCTGCCAGCGTCTGGCACCTCAGCGTAGCGCCGCACTATCCTGTCCAGGAGCCGCTGGGATGGGCAGCGCAGCATGGGGCTAGACAGGCCCTGGAGAGAGGGGAAGACACGACAAAGATGTTTATTTTCCAGGCTGAGATGTTGCGACGTTCTTGGCCAGCGCTGGGGTTACGGGCACCTCTGTGTTCTGCCTACTGCACCTCTGCCCCCAATGGCACAGCTGCTGATGGGTACAGACACATGAGGACATCCCTACAGCAAACCCCCTCCTAGGAAAAAAAATGTTGCCATCCAAAAATGCCTGTTCACAGCTCAGGTTTCCAAAATGGCAGTCAGTCTTAGTGGCAGAGCCATGGACGCTGCAAACCTCATCTCCTCCCGACTGAATGGTACCACATTGCTCTGCACCAGGAGGCCTCCTCCCTCCGCTCGGGCTTCCAGCCCTGGCATCCCGGCTCGCTGGTGGGGGCCTTCCTGCTGTTAAGCCAGTGAGTCACTCCACTCATTAAATAATGTCTTCACTTCACTATTTGCTTAGCCTGTGAGCAGCGTTCTTGGAAATACTATTTGTTAAGGTCAGTAAACATGCTTTGAAAGTGTAAATAAACACTGTATGTGGGTACAAGTACAGGATATGTTTTTTCTCTGATAAACTTGTTAATTAACTATCAAAAACAACAGCCTGTGCCTATATTTTGTAAATACCAGCAACAAATAAAGAATTGTTGGGCTAATGGAGTCAACCATCACTGTATTTCACCTTTCAGATTTGGAGGTTTAGCTTTTAAAATTGCACAAGCAATCTATGGCTGGAACAAAGGGTAGAGAAATTTACACCTGAGTAGTCGAAAAAGGCCTTCGTTTTGAAGTCAGTCTTCATTAATAGCTAAGGAAAGCAGATATATGGAGAGTTGCCCATAGTGGCACAGAAGTGCTGCCCTACCGTGCCTCTCTTGGGGAAGGGAATTATGTTTTTGCTAAGGCTTTTTCTTCCAAATGCCAGTAGCCAGATTTACTTTTTTGAGCTTTCTTTACAATTCAACGTCTGGGAGATGTGCTTCAGAGGAAATGGCACTGGAGCTTGCATTGCTCCCTGCCATTCTTCATGCTGAGAGCAAAGGTATGACTGAGGATCTCCGCAAATCATTTGGTAACTCTAGGTAGGGCTCTCTCAACCTGTCTTGTGTGAGCTGTTCATTTGGCATAAAACACTTATTACCCAGCCATGACAAAGAAAGGTACCAACAAGGAAAGGAGGAGTGTGCTGTTCTGCTGGTCAGAAGTAGAAAGAGGGGACCAGACCTTTCACGTCTCCTTCCCTGCCTCCCTGCCAGCCTCAGTGGGGTCCCAACCACCCATTCCTTGGGCACTGTTTGCATGAAACAAGCCTTAAATGCCAATAACTGGTCAAAGCTACCTGAAAAACTCAACTGAGACTGCAGCCTTGTTTCACCATGTTTTGGTTTTGGTTTTTGTTTTTTTCCCCAAGAGAATAAAAGAATTCGTCAAAAATAATTCTAGTTACAAGTCTTCATACACTTCTGTCCTCTGGTGTAGCCTTATGAAGGAAGTATTTTTTGACCTAATTATCTAAAACCATAGAAGGAGGGGAAGGAAGTGATGGTTACGGATTTCTGTCTCGCAGTGCTTGCAGGCGTGTTGTGGCTGACTCTATCACTTTCCCTTTGGAGGAGAAGTGAGAAAAACTGAGGAGAACAGAGCTGTGTTAGAGACAAAAGGTGGAGAAAGTATCTAGCAGCTCAGTGCATATGCAATTATTTACAGCCAAAGTTAGAAAGCCTTGCTGCCTCCAGGAGTCTGCAAAAGCTGAGACCCTTAAGAGTATACAGGTGGAAGAGGAACCATGGTGGCAGAGAATGTGTGAAAGTTGTAATTAGGATTTCTTCCAAGGTCAGAGCTCATCCTGTTAAGACAGACATGGATGTGGGCACACAGTGGTCAGGTCTGCTCGTTTTCTGGGGAATCGTTCCAGGCATAACAGCAATGGTGTAGGAGCAGAGGAGCAGGGCTGGGTGCTGCCACATTTATATCAACCAGCAGTGCAGCTTCCTATGCTTTAATGAAGGCACATTCACCAGGGCTGGAGAGTGGGGCCAGAGCTATTCAAATGTACAAAGTTCAGCACCTGCTCAAGTGTTTCGGCAGAGCAAGGCCCCCCCTTCTGACATCTCTACAGCAGAACAAGAGCTGAAGCCATAAAACAGGCAAAAAGATGTAGATGGAAGAATAATCTGAAGAACACATACTTGATACACTGGAGATACTGATTTTTTTCACGATATTCGAAGCCCTTTGCAGTATGACTTGGCAGACAGCCTGATGCTTTGTTTGTCATTGATATGGAAAGCTTCTTATTTACTTTGATTAAATTTCCACATTTTTATATCCAATAATGAGTAGCTCCTGCAATGGCTACCTACATTCAGGTGTGATTATTTTTTTTCCTACTGCCCATTATGATGTGTTTAACACTCTTGTATGCTTATGTGTGCGCATCTAGCGTGGATGCACCCAGATTTCACTCTGATGTAAAGACGACCTCTGGAAGACAACTTTTCCTCACTCTGCTTTCTCTTCAGCCAGCCCGAGTAAGGACAGCACAGCTCAGGAGCACAGCTGCCTCCTGCCTCATCTGCCTCCACCTGAGTGCAGCTTCACCAAATAACCAGGTCTGGGGTGGGATCCAGGAGGAAATATTTGGATGTAGGTGTCAAAGCAGCTGCATCTCCAGCCTGTTTGAATCCAAGGGTTTTGTTCACCTGCAAAACAGAGAAACTGGGGACACTCTGTGAAGCCACAAGTCTGGTCCCTATTGCAGGCATCACCGCTATTGTCCTGCTGTCACAGGGGGTCAGGTGCAGGTGGTGCCAGCAGGTTTACAGAAGAATGTCTCTGATGGTGAGGTGCGGGGTCAAAGAGGCAGCAGGTCTGAGGGGTGGCTCTGGGAGCTTGGTAAAGCCTGTCCTTCCCTAGGACGGATCAGCTGCCAGATCCAAGAGCTGCTGCTCGTGCACTGTGAGCAAAGGGATGCACTGGCCACGTAACCACGGTGCTGGCACATCTGCCAGGGTCTGGCAGAGGTGCCAGTCAACAGTTTCAAACAGTTCATCTAGGAGAGAGTGGCTGAAAATGGTTGGCTTTTCACCTTGGTATTGCTTTTGTTTGTCTTCCTGCAGCATTTTCCAGGCTGTGTTTCGTAAATTTACAGGGCTTTAAATTTTCCCTGTGGGTAATCTGTGCTGGAACTAACCTGCTTTTTTTGTTGTTCTTCCCCTTGAACAGGAAATGCACATGGCATGGTTTGAGGTGATGAGCTCCTGGGTAAAGCCGTAGGTGGCTGGGGCTACCGTGCAGGCTGAGCCTCAACTAAATCCTGCTTGTCTCCGAGGCGGGCTGGATCTTAACACTGAAGACTTTGCTACATCCAATAAAGATTTTCATCATGGTGGGTGAAATAATCACTGTGGCAGGCAGCACGGCTGATAGTTGGGTCAGGCAGGGCAGGCAGTGTAAAGAGAAAAAACATTACTTCATGGTCTGTCATTTTGATTTGAGCACATTATGGTGTGTTGTAATTCTCTGCTCTATAAGACAAAATTACCTGAGCCCATTAGCTCTCCTCAGTGCTGCTATATAGGAAAAGCTACAGGAGGGGAGTACAGACACTGCTGGGTGACCACAGCTTTGTGAAACGGGATGGGGCATCATGTTAGGCATCAACAGCATTGTGCTGTTAACACCTCTGAAAAGAGAGAGTTGGCAAAAAAAAGCCAGAAGAGCAGTGCTGCATGTGAGCATTTGCAGCGATGTATGTCTCTGTGGGGTTGGGTGGCTTGGGCAGGGTCACCCTGTAACCTGTGGTGGCCCACACAACAGGGCTGGGTCTCATGCAAACTCACACACACCGTATGTCTGAATTATTGTTGCTGAAAGATGTTTTTCAATTCATACTACTGTGAGACCAGCATTCATTTTGCAGAGCACATGCCTGATCTTACATAGTGATTGCTGCCAAAATCTGGAGGTGGTGAGGGTAGAACCCAGGGCCTCTGGATTGCTATGCTCCTCTGTGTATTCAATTCTATTCCGTGTTAGAAAGGATTTATATCCCAGTTAGGTTTTCCTGCTCGATTTACGGAACAAAAGAACCATGAAAACATGAGCAGAGCAATCCTGAGGCCACTGTGCAAAGGTCTTGGCCCCTCTGAAACCTCCTGCCCCCTCTCCAGCTAAAATACTGCAGGGGTTGCTGAAATGTCGCATGGCCCCGGGTATGTCCCCCCAGGTTCACCCCTGGAGCCAGAGTCAGCTCAGCTTCCTGCTGCTGCACGAGGAAATTCAACCACTTGGGAGAAACTGAATCTGTGCAAGGCCAGGGTGCTCCAGCCAGTGCCTCTGCATGGTGCTGCATGGGTGTTCATGCATGTGCATGCGTGTGTATGCATACATACATACATATGCATGTACGATCCAGCCAGCTCATCTGGGGATTCAGTTCCAGAAAGGACAGGGTAGGGAAAGCTGTATAGCACATCAAGAGCCTTTTAAGGAGAAGGATTTGGGCTCAGCTAATGACTTCATTTTGCAGCAGATCTGAGATACCACAGAGCTACATTTCTCCAGTTACTTCTACACCCAGCAAACGGAAGCTTTAAGCTCTCAACTCCTGTTTCACACAGCACTGCTGTGGGGGCAGCACAGTTTTGCACAAACCCCTCGGACACTCCAGCAATGCCTCACACCTGGCCTTGTCCTCCCGCAGCCCCCTGCAGTGCTGCCTTGGGGAACAGCAATGGACAGCAGGTGCCTGGGACACTGCTCCCTGCCACCCTGGGAGGGAGGAAATGCCCCTGCCCACAGCCCACAGGCTCAGGTGAGGGATGCTCTGGGTAGAAAAGATGCGTATTTGCCCCTTCTCCCAAGGTTACTAGCCAAAGTACAGCATAGCTTAGCTCCAAAGAGCACATGTCATCCTGCACCTCACCCCTTGGGAGGGTGCTGGCTTCAGGGTAACCTCCAACGTGAGGCTGTCAGTACCTAGAGTCAGTCCTTCTGGGAACAGCTCAGGCACAAGCCCTGGTGCTGCTCCTGCTCCTGCTGCTGCAGCATGGGGTCTCCCGCTCTCCTTCCTCGGGCGTGTGGCTCCACGGGTAACAGAAGTGGAAAAGCTAAAGCAGCATATCTTTAGCACTCAGCAAAGCTGAGTGGATGTGGCAGCGTGCGGGCAGGAGGAAACAGTTGCCTTTATAGGAAAAAAAAATAAGTCGCTTTTTCACAGCCACTTCTCTCTTGGAACTGGGGAGAAGTACTGGAATAATCCTTCTTTGCCTCTCAGAGTCTTGTTTAGAATATATCCAGCCTGTACCCTGGCCCCTGCGCCTTGCCAGTGGATATGCTGCTGTTTGGATGAGGTGGGGGGGATGTGTGTGCATTTGAGGAGAGGACTTTTGCTCTCAGACTCAAGCCAGCTGCTGCAAAACACACTAGTGTGCCTGCTGTCTGTCCTTGGCTGCCTGTGGCGCCCCTCGGCATAAGCAGGGCTCTGTCACCATCCTTCCTCTGGAACCTGCCTGCAGTACCACGCTGGCCCTGCCTGCATATCTGTCTGTGCACTCCATGGCCGCCTGTCTGTCTGGTGACAGTGACCCCCCGCGTGCCTGTCCTGGCTTTGCCTGTGACACACCAGGACTGCAACAGAAAGGGCAGCGTGCTTCTTCGTGCCTGAGATCATTTGCTATAGATGACAGGAGGGTGAGGGATCAAGGCTCTAGCTCCAACTGCCTGTGCTGCTCACCCTGCCGGCCACAAGCAGAGTGGTCCAAGCTACCCTGGTCAAAAACCCAGCAGAAATATCCTCACTCGAGCTGTTGCCATGTTTGTGTGCATGTCTCTATGTTATCCCCGTGCCTGAAGCCAGCAGGTGCTATGGCTTTCCATGAGCCTTCAGCCTCAGCCTGTATGAAGAGCCAGGAGCTGGTGCCCTCCTTGCTGGAGCTGAGCCCCAGCCTTGGCCAGGCTGCACCGTGGGGTTACCTGTGGCTGGGGTGGGGGTTGGCCCTGGGCTGCAGCCCTTTTCTTCCCATCAGGGTCTCATTTTACTTTTCCCCTCTGGCAGTGGGCTTGGCTGGGGCGACACAGGGCTGCCCCTTTGCCAGCCAGGGCAAGAAGAAGAGAGCCAGCCATTGTCTAAGCTGACCCTCCACTTGGCAAATTGCACCTGTACCTCCTTCAGGCCCTTTTCCCTCCACCCCAAAACCACATGGCAACCCCTCTAGGGCTCCCCACTCCCCCATTGGTGGGGGGCATGGGGACCGTGGGGCACAGACCTGGACCAGGTCGGGGGTGAGGCGCTTGGCCCTCAGCCACTTCTGGAAGCGGTGTGTGCGGCGCAGGGCGCGTTCCAGGCTGCAGGTCCTGGTCTTCAGCAGGGAGGTGCAGATGCGCTTGTCAGCCCGGTCGTGTCGGTACTTGGAGGTCAGCCGGGTGATATCGACGAGCCGCCAGCTCTTGGCATCATCGGTGTAGTTGCCCGAATAGCTGAGCAGGTAGCTGGGGGGCAGCTTTAAATGAGAAGAAAGCCAGGTGTCAAACCTGCCAAACCAAAACGAGAACCCCACGGAGAGCAGGTTAACAAGCCACACAGACACCCCTACAGCACCAGCACGGTTGCCAGCCCCAGGGGCTTCCTGCCATGGCACGGCAAAAGCTGAGTGACCATGGGCAGGCGGCCATGGGCGCTGGGGTGAGGAGAACCAGCCAAAGACGTCGGCCAAGGAAATGTGCTCTGGAAAAAAATGTCCGTCTTTGCTTCCTGCTTAAACCATCCCTTGTCATGAATAGTGCGACGGGGCAGGGAATGGAGTGCTCAAATGCTGTCTTTTGGGCCATCTAAACAGAGGGAGGGAAGGGAGAGTGATGCAGGGTTTCATTTCACAGGGAATCCCTGGAGTTTTGAAATTTCCTTAATCCCAGAGAAAAGGCCCCCAAAAAAGGAGTGCTCAACACTTTAAGGGACACTGCATGACAAAACCTCCTGACAATAAATGCATTTGGGAATATCAAAAAGACCTTTTGTTTTGAGGTGGTGGCTTTAACTCAGTACTGGGCTCAACAGGTCCAGCATCTCTGGCTATATTTTAGCAGCCGGCATGAGTGACTTCCCAAGGCAGTGTCAGGGTTTGGGGTGCGATGCGGGGGACAGGGAGACGTGTGCCCTGGGCGTGTGGCACCGCTGTAGCCACGGAAATCTTGCATTGATTTGCTCCCCCTACACAGACACAGGAGGGGAGCATATGGGCTGGGTAATTAGGTTGTGATTTTTTTTTGTTTCAGCAGCCCCCTCAGCCCTTCCCACAGACGTTGTCACACATGCAGGAGCTGAGGAGCACGGTGCCTATTTTGTAAGTATGTCTGTAACCCGCTCTTGGAAGGCGGCTGAACTCTGACCTTTGGTTTGGCCAACGTCATGCATTTGCTGCCTCTAAAACCTCCTGCCCTAACCTCCTTACCCAAGTGCGTAAGAAAGCACGTTCTAATTTAATCCCACCATAAATTAAAGCCGATAGCTCAGAAGTGAAACAGGAGAGGCAAGAGGTTCTCTGCAGGATCAGCTAGCTGGAGTTAGATGAAAAGACATTGAAAAATCTGAAAGCTGATCAGTACAGAGAAATTTTGGGGGGATTAATTTCTGCTGATTTCAAGCAAATAACTGGCTCAGTGACGCTAGCCACGCTCCATAATCAGAGACCGGCCATCATCCTCCCCATGATCCTTCTTGAAGGCAGCACCTCTCTCCCCTTACTCACCATGGATCTGTGCAGGGGAGGGAAAGCCTGTCTCCCTGAAATGCTGATGCTTGTCCTGCCTTCGCTTCCAGCTCTAGTCACGTGCCTCCTTCAAAAGGTTTGCCACAGAGATGCTGGCTGACCAGAATTGGAGGAGCCTGGACTCTTGCATGAGCAGGTGGGGGGTTCAGGCATTTCATTCATTTGGACATTTTGCCCAATATGAAACAGAAGTTTCTCTATGATAAGGGCATCTGACATGAAAATAAACATCTTGCTTTTTTTTTTGGGGGGGGGGGGCGGGGGAGGGGCGGTGTGTGTGTGGAATGGGGGGAAGAGGGGTGTCTGTTTTTTGTGCTAGCCCTAAAGGGCAGAGAATAATTGCTATGCCTCACTGTGATTTGTTGTGCATCACAACCCCACCCAGTGCCTAATCTGCAAAGCAGGGGCAGTGTGCCAGGCACGTATAGGGAAGAGATGGCTATGGGCTAGGTTCCTCTTTCTTTCTTCCTTCTTTTTTTTATATTTTTTTTTTTTTAGTTAAGCACAAATGTGCCTTGTGATTTGGCTCAAGGGTGTGTGCTCAGGGGAGCTCACGTCAGGCAGATACCAGGAAAGCACCGCCTCCCACATGAAGGCCGCGCACAGATGTGTGAAATCCAGGGCTGAGCATTAGTTTGAGCATGGATGGAGTGATTTCCTCCGCAGAGCTCCCGGGGGAGAGCCACGTGGGCCTGGGAACCCGGCATGGGCCGCAGCAATTCTGTATTTGGCATCATTTCTGGGCAGCGCAGCATTGGCCTGGCACACTTGCTGGATACTTTTAAGATTCATCATCAAGTTGTGCTGTAACAATAATTCACTCTTGTATGAAGCCTTTTAGCGAAGGACCTGAATGCATTTTAATTAAGACTTTCAGTAAGATCTGTGTGAATAACTGAGTCACAAATTGCAGATTTTAGATCAACCTAGAACTAAATGTTGAAGAAAACCCAATTTGTTTTTCTTTTTTTCCTGGATGAAATGAAGTTTTTGTTTTTTCAGCCAAAATAATTTTCCTTGCATTTGGAGTTTTACATTTTTTAAAGATGAAAATCTAACAAGTTAAGCCTTAAAACCAAAAAATAAAAAAATGCCATATAAGAAAAGCATCAAATTGAAGCATTCCAGGTTTTCCAAACTTCCTTCCCATTACTTTTGGCCAAAACTCATTGCCAGTATTGGCACAATTTTGCAAATAGTTTTGGTCAGATCTGTTTCACAGTGTTTTGAAAATCTAATGTTCTATGAAAACTTCTGCTGCTGTCCGTCGGTAGGCAGGCTTTGGTATTCTCATTTACAGATGGATAAAGTTGGGCAAAGATAAGGGAAGTAAAGAACATTAGAGCACAAGATGTGTCACCAGCCATTCTGGGAACAAAACCCACACCTTCCTTAGTCAAGTCTGAATGCATGTTGCAGCTCCTGGAAATGATGGAAAATTGATGAAGCAATCAGGATTAACACAGAGAAGCAAAAAGTGCCATCTACCTTTGTGAACATGTCAAAAGGTACACGGGGGTGGATCAAAGAGCATAAGCGCCACTGAAATTTCCCCTGTTTAAGCTTCCACTTGCCAAAAAATCCTGGCTGTTTAAGAAATCAAGTGGGAGAACAAGTTTAACCCCTGCAAAGAAAAGCCTGAAGCTGACTGACTGCTCAGGAACACATTTTTGAAAGTTACCCCTTCCAAAATGCTCTGAGCAGAGTTATACATTATCATTTATTCGTGTGCTGCACTGCCTGCGGGAAGCCAACCACACCTCTGGTTTAGGAAGCCCCTCTACATTCCCTGAGGCAGAAGCATCATGCTCCCACGTTTGCTGCTCTGCACTCCCAGACCCCGCTTGAACCCTCTGCACACCCGCACCCCTTTCCCTCCATCCCCTGAGGAAAGCCAGCACGGGGGCCTCCTGCCTACCCTCACGTAGCACCTCTCTCCCACCCCCCATTGCAGCCAGAGGCAGATGCTTGCTGCAGAAGGCTACTGCTACTTTTGGTAGGGGTGAAGGAGTCTGCATGGCCCCAGCCTCCCCAGTGGATAAGCGGGAGTAACCGAGACAGTGCACCTGCAACAAGCTGCACCCATGGAAGCTGCTTTGTACCTGGTGGTAGGACCCTAAAAACCCTGCACAGGCGAGTGGTGAAGGGACTGCAGGAGGCAGGAGCCAGCCCCTGTGCCACCCCACTGCAGATAATAAAATGTAGGGCAGGCCATACCCCAAACGCATCCCCAGCCCCTGCAGACCCACAGCAGCCCCGTGTCAGCCATTTGAATATGCTATTTGCAAATCCATCCTGCTTTTTTGAGACAGGAGTCTGCGCTGGGCCTGGAGAAACCCAGCACTGCTGTCCTGGCCCTTCTCAGTGCAACTGCACCTGAGTTACTGCACGGCCTGGTGTTACTGTCGGCACGAGCTGGGGGAGACAGAAAGCCAAGAGAGCAAAGTGATGATGGCTGGGACTCCCAGTGTGTCACAGGGAGGGGTGCCCTGGCATAGTACAGCCACGAGCTGCCTTTTTCCAACAGCAGCAAGTGAAGGATGTTTGGTATTACAAGTCCACTCCGGACAAACCATTATGGTTTTACTATGCTACATTTTATAGGATAGTTTATGATAGAAATGGTGATTTGTCCAATATTATACTACTTACATTATAGCATTAAAAATACAGTTTTACTATAATCAGTTCTTGTCCCTCAGGCTTTTATATCTATAAAAGAAAGTGCATATGGCTCTATAAATCTTATTAGACCAAATAAACCCTTCCTCTGCCAAGCACTGCCTTTAACTTTCTCCTCAAATACACTGGCAACATTCTCCCTGCCATTGTCAGATATGCTCTGCTTTTCAGCCTAAAACTGATTGGATCAATCGATGACCACTTGGACAGTATATGTCTCATCGACTTTGAGGCAGAGGCAATTTCTGCCTCTGCCTTCAAGTTCTCACAGAATCCTCCCAAAAGTGCACTAATAATTTAGCCCTATCTATTTTTGAGTGCATAAGAAACCTATTGTGCAAAATTCCTTGTGCCTCAGGCAGGTTTAGGCTGCTTTTGATCTTAGTTAACATGCACGTGAAATTCTGCACATTTGTGTTCTTGCACCTGGTACAAAATGATATAGCATGTTTATACGTTTGTAGTTAACATAGTATTTTGGAAGCATATAAAGCTAAACCGCCTTTACCTTTACTGAGTGGCTCATAATAAAATACTTCCAGTACATCTAACAAACTGATTTCTTCCTTCCCTCTTTCCTTCCCCCATCACTCTCTTGAATTGTTTTGGAGCCACTCCTTATGCCAAAAGTTATGCCTTTTACTCTTACTTCCAGATTATAATTCAGGGCTGACATCTGATCATGTTTGTGTGGCTTTAAGAGAAAAGAGACAAAGCAGCAGCGTATAGAAAGTAATTAAATAAATTACTAGGCACTGTAATGGCAACTGGGTGCTAAGTTATTCTTTGCATTGTCTCTCATTAAAGTACTTGGAAATACTAACAGGCAACTTTTAAGTTACTATGCAGAATGCTTTAAAAATTACTGTGCTGAGTTTCTGACCTTATTTCTTCTTTAAAGAATTTCTTGCAAATGGATGTCCCAATGCAGGCGTTGCATTTGTCAAGTCCCAGGAAAGTCCGGCCAAAACTGTAGCTGGGTTTGATGTGGGTTGCAGACGGAGAAGCTGTTGCTGCTGTGGAAGGATTACAGCTCAGAGCTAAAACGAGGAGCAGCATCAATGAACCTGCAACTCTGGAGCAAGGGCAACATATCCAGCGCCCCATCTACAGTAGCGAAGAGCTCTGCCTTTTTCAGGTTACCCCTCTGTACACTTTCGATCTCTTTCTGATGACCTCAGCCTGCAGTGGTGAGTCCCAAAACATGGCAAGACACATTGGGTGCAGGAGACCCTGCCACAGTCCCCATCCTGCCAGCTGGTCACTGGCTGTATCGGCTTGAGTTTTGGGTGGGAAAGATATGATGTAGGGTGGGGAGAAGGAAATACATGGAGGATGCAGATAACTTGGGTTGCCATAGTTACCTTTCCTTTACTTGGTGCAGCTGCTTTGGCCCCTGCTGACCCTCCCATCAGCCGACTTGGAAAACAACACGAAGAAGGTCTCATCTGCACTTTGTGCAGACAAATGAAGGATATCCTGTCGCTTGAGCAAAGGGCATATGTGGGACACTTAGTAAAAACTGATTTGGAAGGAATAATAGTGTGGCAGAAATGCACATTTTACCAGAAGCCAGACCCTCAGTGTTGTTTTATTTCTGGAGATTTGCAACAACGCATCGCTTGACTTCTCAGAAGCTTTCTTGGCTCAGTTAGCCCTTCTCACAGAAGCACTGAAAAGACTGTCAGGTGGAATCATCGCTGTTTTGTTTCTTGAAAATAGTGTTGTTTAAAAGAAATTGCACCCCAGTGTTTCATGCCATGGAAAGCAGGATAGACTGAAGATTTCCAACCCAGCTGACGTAACAGCTTGGCCTCTAAGCCACTCTTGGAAAATGGGGCTTTTCAGCAAGACTTGCGTGCTTTTGAGTATCTTTTCCCGATGGTCCTGGCACTGGAAAGAAGCTAGAGAAAGAGACAGGGGCTAACATGGAAGCTTGCCAGAAGTTTCAAATGTGCTTAGAAACTACTGCGATCATACCCAGAAGTCGCTTTCATCAGGCCAAAGATTTTTAAGTTATGGAAACTGCTGGCTGCCCATCCTGGCCAGGTTGCTGGGTGCAGGACTACTCTGCCCGCCCTGAAATGGCTGGGAAAACAGACCTTGAAGAGGTGTCCCTTGTTGTACCCCAGCCCCAGAGCACATCAGTACAGCACGCAGCGTGCTGCTGATGTGGCACCAGGGTTTGCTTCCCTCCCGTCCCCATCTTGTTGCGTTTTGACTGATATGGGAGGCTCTCAGGAATTGCATTTCGCCATGGGAGCTGAGCAGAAGCAGCCTGAGGCTTTGGAGACTTCTCGTTGCCCCCCGCCTGCCCCAAGCTGGACCACTCACGCCATTAGGCCAAGCTATTTCCTAGTGCATTTTTGAAGGCAAAAACCACGCACTGTAGCCATCCTTTATTATCCCCTCCAGCGTATAACCACAGCTTGATGGGGCTAAAGGATGTATGAGTTGCAGGTGGCTACTCCGGGCTCTTTGATTGCCCTTCTCTGTCCAGAGGGGCTGCCGGAGGAGGGCAATCCTAACAGCACAAGGCAGGGAGAGAGCACAGCTCTTGCAAGCTCAGACACTTGTTAGTTGTGTCACTTGGGAGTTCTGCGGCCTCTGCTCAACTTCGTACCCTTGTGGGAGGTTTCTTCATCTCCCAGTGTGTCCTGACACGCAAAATGGAGATCCTGACATTTAGGCTGCACTGCAAATGAGAGGGTCTGGGCAGTGCTGGTACATCAGCAAGTGTATTCAGCACATGGCTCTGCATTGCCCATGTTCACATTTGGCCTTTTCCTTCAGTATAGAGCTATTTGAGGTGTGCTGGTGGAAAGAACCATAGCAGGGATAAACACTGGTGTTAACTGTTTCCCACATCCAGAAGTTTATCCCTGGCATTTCCTATTGCCAGTACATTGCTCCTTTCCTCTCCGCAGAAATCAGCCCCTCCCGCTGTTTCCTGCCAGTAGCTCTGCAGCACCGGCCACGTTCACCTTGCTCCCTGCCCAACTATTCCCCTGATGGCACCAAAATGAAACACCAGCAATGTGTCTTTGTGTTCATTGCGTAACATATAAAATACATATCATCCATTGTCTTTAATGTTTTAATTGTCTGCCTTTGGTCTTCAATTTTCCATTTTAATTTTAAGAGCAGAGACCCGGGCTCCCAGCCTCTTCGGCCTGCACTGCCCCACAGCGATCCGTGGAAAGGGGAGGGCTTCACCACCCGGAGCTGGTGACTGTGCCTTTCCCACAGCGAACCTCATGTTCTGGCACAAAAAACCACGACATGGATAGCAGGATTTCTGTTCTGTTAACGATGCATTGATGGCCATATTTTTTCTGCACTTTTGCATAGTTTAGGCATGTGTAAAAATTGTTTATCTTTCCCTAGGAAAAGCATGTGTAATTGTGTTTTTTTACAGTGTATCACACCTGCACCACATGTGAAGTGTTATAAAAGCAATTTTTTATTCAAAGAATGGGAGTTGATCCATCATGCTCACCTCAAGCTTGCTGCTGGCATTTGCACTTGCCCCCAGGGTCTGAGCCCCCTCATTCCCTCAAGCATTTTCCCTCTGGCTGGGCTGTCCCCGAGCACAGATGATATGCACAGGAAACACTCGTTCATGCTCATGGCACTGAAAACAAAGCTTAAAAATGAGTACATGTACCTCTTAGCTAGCCTAAAATGGCAGCCAGGAAACCACATCTTGCTGCATGTTGTGAGATGGGCTGCGCTTCTGAAAGCAGCCTCTTTTTTAAGGAGGTGGTTCAGCAGGCAACGTCAAACCTG
Source organism: Columba livia (assembly GCF_036013475.1). Lineage (NCBI taxonomy): Eukaryota > Metazoa > Chordata > Aves > Columbiformes > Columbidae > Columba > Columba livia. The sequence continues at coordinate 97,925,012 of NC_088602.1, read as the reverse complement.
TATTTGTTTTTCTTCTCTTCTGGTAACGTGGCATGTAGGTATTGTGGTACGTGGCAATTGTCCAGGTCTTCAATAGCCTTGTAGATCATCTGCCTGTGCCAGGTGGAACTAGTAGGTCAGATTTTAAGGGTGCTGATCACGGTGGGGTCTGCTGGAGCTCAGCACTACTCATAGTTTGGTTTGAACCACCTGATGGGACGTTCAAAAAAACCTTGTAACAAGATACTTCTATGCAACACTATTAACCATGTGAGAGTGCAGTTCCAGTGGCCCTAATGGAAAAGTCTAATTAGTTTTCTAGAAGTTTTCATTTTTAAAAATTTCTGATATGTACCAAAATGCATGGGTAGCCCTATTGAGGTCACACCAAGTGCAGCAGAAAAGCTTTTGGAATGGTTTCTACCGACAGAGGTTAAAGGGTTTATTTAGCCTCTGGGCTCTGATCTCTCTTTCCTCAATATTCCATGAGGACTGTGGCAACCTGCCAGGTACCCCAGTGCTGACACCCACCCTGACAGCACAGTCCCGATTCTGGCCACAGCCCTTGCTGGCAGTGGAACTTTTGGGTCCTGAAAAAGCCCAGTCTGTAGAACCCTGTGTCTGTGGGTTCGAAGGGGATTGGCTGCAGTCTTCATAATTCATTGAGCCTGTAAGTGGGAGGTGACCTGCCCTTCCCTGCTGCTGAGCTGCTGGCTCTTCAGGAGATGAAGGGAAGGCAGGATGAGGCTCTTTTAGGCAGATTTTAGCACCGATGTGAGCTGTCTGTTTTCTGGGGGTACGCAGCCTCAGACTTGTCTGGAACAGCAGCAATGTGGAGGTGTCTCGGACTCCTGGTGGCTCATTTCTGTCCTTCCTTGGTGGAAGAGTGGTCTGAATCACTGTGAGGGTTCCGGTTTTCAGGATGTGCAGCCAGCACGGCTGCCTGTGGCAAAGCAGCAGCTGAAATGTTGCTCTGCCATATTTATATGTGTGGAAAAGCAAGAGGCAGGAGCAATGCTGCACTTGCTGAGCTGCTGCAGGAAATGCAGTGTGCATGGCCGGCACTGTGCTGGGCCACCAGCCATGGTACTTGGGCTGCGAAACAGCCTCCCACAGACTGGACAAAGCAGTTTTTTCTGGAAGTTACAAGGGTACGTATCTGCTGGTTGTCTAAAACTGGTCTGATTTTCCCAAGTATTCATGGGATGAAATACACTGTTTATTTAACCTGCTTCCCGGTCTGCACCCAGTCCACTTGTGCAATCCACTCGTCCCCACTGCCTTTTCCCACTGCTGAGCAGCTCTGGCTGCCCCCAGGAAACGGTTTCGTGCTGGTGGGGCCTTGCAGCTGCCCTCTCCCCATCTCATCGGTGCTGCTTGCTGCCTCACCCCAACCACACACAATGCCAGCTCCGCTCTCTGGATCTAAGACACTGGAGATGGCTTTGCAGAGCAGGAGACCTTTTCTATTAATTAGCTAATTAATTAAATTTGGGTAATTGCCAGCAAATGCTTTAGAACAGACCAGATGCAGAGGAGCAGAAGGTGCAGTACTGCTGCTCCTCAGCCAATGTTGCTGCCAGGGTCCTCACTGCTAGTGACCTGCATCTGCTCATGGGGACCTTGCTGCTTTGGCAGGTTTTGGGGGTCACGTCACCTCATTTTTCTCTTCAAGTCAGTTTTACTGCTGCAAAAGAGCCCTCTCAGCAAGTATGGGGTTGCTGAGCAACAGTGTATTGCCTAGTGGGATTCGGGAGGTGTTGCATCTCACTGCCACATGCAGAAAAGAAACAAAATTCAGGAAAAATCAAACTTTTGGTGGAAGAGGAGAGGTTCCTGCTCTTCCTGAGCTCCTCAGTGGGCCCTGCCTGGGTCTCACTGCCTGCAGGGCCTGGAGAAGAGCTTGGCTGCCGCACAGAGCGGCTTCGCAGGACAGGGTGGAAGTCAGCTCAGGGTGTGGTGCAACATGATTATTCTTAATAGTATTTTTCATTAAACACATCCAAGATAATCATTAAGCTATTGCCAAGTAACCAGTGCGGACTTGATATCGAGCTGCTTATCACTTCAATCCCAGTTCAGGCTGGATGTGTGGATTAACAGCTAGAGAGGCTTGACACATTTTCAATTCTTTCAGAATGAAAAATGTGTCTTTTTGAATGCCACAAAACTCATAACATTTGGGAGGATGCGATCACTTCCTTTTTGTGCGTTTTCCTCCTTATTGCATGGTTATGAAAGAAACATCTGTTTTGAAGGGATCTGCAACAGAAAATTTTTCTTCCAGTTGGATTTGTAATGGGACAATTTCTGTTATACACTCTTATTCTCCCCACCCCATTCGTTTTGCTTTTTCTTCTGCTGAAAGATGAAAGAGAAAGGGAGAGGGGGAGAAACAAGAAAGGAAAGAAAACCCACTCCCCAGACTACAAATAGAGACAGAAAAAGGGCTGCTGAGGTGTGGGTGGTGTCAAACACCCCAACTGAGCTGGTACGGCATGTTTGCACTTCAATTCACTATGAGAAAATTTGATGTGTGTCTGTTTTTACGTAGTTTTCTACATTTCAAATCAATGAAAAGACTAAAATACAAACAAAAATTTGACATTTTTTTTGCCTCATTGGGAAATAGTTCCTATTGTTTGGTAAGTCTGGATATAATTAATCTGAATCATCAATTATCTGCTCTATTAATAATGTAAGAAAATAGTTGCTGTTCCCTGTCTGCGGTATTTTTTTACTCTCCCTGACTATGTTCTTCTGCTGCAGAAGAGAAAACCCGCTGTTCAGAAATCTCTGCCTCTGAAAACTGCTAGGCAGCTGGAAGAAGAAAAAGCCAGCTAGAAGAAAAGCCTCAGGCACTGTGGCCAACAGATAAGGCCAGTTCCAGTTTGTGAGAGGCTGAAATGTCAGTACAAAAGGCCACCAAATGCTATCAGCTACTGTGTTGTTTGCAGCATTTGTGGGAGATTGTGCCAAGCAGCGAATAGTGCGCATGAGGATCCTGGATTTCGGTGCCTCAGTGTCCACAGACAGAAAGTGAGATAGAGGGGTCTTGAGCCTAAGAGAAAATGACAGTGAAAAGAAAATTGGCTGCACACCAGATCAATGTGTGCTGGGCACTCCCTGCACAAAGTACACAAGGAAGAGGCAAGAAGGAGCTGTCTGGAAAGGGAAAAAAGCTCCTTGTCCAGGAGCACTTGTCCTCCATCAGTGGTGGCTTTGCAAACACAAGCAGCAGCACGTGTCCTCCTGGAACTCTCATTCAGCAAAGCAGCTCCTCGTGTGGAGCCCAAGCCCATGTGACTGTATTTGAAACTGCATGTGCTTCTTAATATTCTTTGACGATACCTCACCAAAGAAACAAAGCACCCCTCCTCAAGCTAAATAAACAAACAAATAAATAAATAAACAAATAAGATCCTCTTTCTGTAGAAACCAAGAAATATTTCAACATCATACAATTTTCTGGTAGGGAAACACCTACCCACAGTATTTTTCTTGGATATGTGCTATTGATTCTGTGTCCCAGCAATTTAAAGGATTAAAAATAGTGCAGATTTTTCAATGTCGTAACTTCAGATTTTCTATCAAATTCCTCTGTGAGGCAGAAGCAGGACAAAACAGGGCCATCTACAATAAAAATGGTATGGCAGGGAGACACTCTTGGAATGGGCTGGCTAATGAACCGGAGCTGCTAAAATATCAGTCTGGTTTCCAAGACCAAAGCGAAACACATTTAAAATATGGGTTTGAAAAGATTCCTTCTGACCTAATTACCTGGTAAAGGAAAAATTTTAAAATATATATCCTGAAAGAATAAAACGTGACAGATGTTTGATCCAGTGGCAGACTACTATCTTTTTCAAACCATGTATTTATTTCTAGATACCAATTGTTTGGTCTGATTTGGTTTCTGTCCATCAGGTTGGAATCTCTGGTTAAATATTTTTGAGTAGGAGTGCTAATCCATATTTTTCATCGACTGTATCTTTCCAGATGCCTGGATGCAATGAGAGGTCAGGTAGTATGTGAGAAAGATGTGAAAACTGTCTTGACTAAACTTAGGAATGGTCTTGACCAATATCATTTGCTAGGACTAGGGAATTCAAATATGAATTTTAACACTACCAGTGCACATGAGTCAGTGACCTTTTTTTTTTTCCATGTACCAAAGGATACAACCCTATGGTCTTAAATGTTCTTGGCATTCTGCAACTGACATTTGCTGGTGACAATATTGAGGACATTTTTCACACATGCATTAAGAAATTTTTATATTCCTGTTCAGGTGGCATCACAGCTGATAAAGACCTGGTCCTGTTTTGTGTAGAGCAAACATAAGCATGTTCTTAAAATCTGGCCTTATCTGTATTAATTGGAAAGAGAAATGAATCAAAACATGACATGTAGTCCATCAGTTTATTTGTATTTTTTAAATCTCTCATTTAAAACCCTGGCTTCTCTTCTGGTATTGTGATGTTTTGGTAACTAGATGTATGACCTAGGCCACCTCCCTTCTCTTTAGTCAATTTCTCCCACCAGCCTCCCAGCCTCCTCCTTGCATTTTATAAGAGCAGTTGAATGAAGAACGCTCCTCCAAAGCCCCCTGGGTTTAAGCAGATTGTTACAATCTGAAAAGCATTTTCTACATGTAAACATTGGTGTCTGGAGTCAGACACTGTGGAACAGTTGGGCATATACATAACTTATGTTTGTTTGGGTTTGTGGAGGACTCAGGTACATGATTCAATGCTTTATCACATCAAGGTTTCCATGTCTCGATCCAGATTTTCTAGGATAGACATCAAAATCCCTGTTAATGGAGCAGGGTAAGTGAATCAATCCCCTGAACATGACTTAATCTTGGATCAGTTTCAGTAATGAACTCAAAGAAATACTGAATAGTTCGTGCTCCATGAGCAGTGGTCAACCCCAGCATGTACAAACTCCGTAACACGGCTTGTAATGCTTTTGCTCCACTTTAAATTGCAGATGTTACCAGGCTCCTTTAAAGGCTTGTGACATGTGCTTCAGTGCATTGCCATATTAGGAGAAAAAAAAAAAAAAAAAGTATGTTAAAATCTGAGTTTCAACGGTTTCATAGCCAAAATGGGGACCACATGTGACTTCAGAGAAGTACTCTAGAAAACTCCTAGAAAGCAATTAACAAGAAGGTACCATTTCTTCTCATTAAGTTGCTTTGCTCTATGGCCAGTTTGTTACTTGTGTCCTTAACCTCCATGGGTGACAATCCTGCATTTCAGCCCCTCTTGTATCATGCACTTCTTTTTCCTTCCACTGCTGCTTTTTCTACTCCCACCTCTGCTTTCCCACTTGCCATTTTACCTCTGAAACAGCCACACAACACAGCAGCCTTTATACGGGCTGGGAAGCCCTGGAGACCAGCACTGGTGGCAGAGCTGAGTTTGTGAAGCCCCTTACAGACAGGACAGCTTTGGGAGACACATGGGCAGGGGGTACCAGGGTGCAGCGTGCTTCTTCATCCTCGATATCTGTTTGCAGCAGACCACAAACATGTAGCAGAAAGGTGTCCTGTCAACATGGGGACATAACCAGCTGCTCTTTCCCACAGAACATTAATTGTTTTCTTGTGATTTTTAGCATCCTTAAAGAAAAATGGTGACTACTCTGAAGATCCTTGTTAGAAAGTGGAGTGCACACACACGCACAAACATACACATGGATAGATGCATGAAGGCATGTGGGCTGCTCTTCCTTGCATTTCCAGTGACTTTATACCTGCAGTTCTGGCACCAAATGAATCGGGAAGTGGAAAATCAAGAAAGAGTTAATTAAAAAAAAAAAAAAAAAGAAAGCAAACTTTGCCTTGTTTGCACTGATCTTACATCAGTTTCCATGGAAATGGAAGTAGAACAAGCCAAGAGCAGTAGTGTAGCCAACTTCAGCTGCTGGCTTCTAGTTCTTGCTTCTGTTTCCATGGAAATAGATGCCAAATCAGCAAAAAATAAGGTAACTTGTTTTAAAATACTAGAGTTTTAAAGGCTTGTCCTTATTTAACCTCAGTCAGGAAGATAGCTGGTGAGGGGAGGCAGCCAGCAACTGAGTGAAAACTTTCAGAGGCTCTTTCAGCTGCTGACTGCTTGTTGAACTCTGTTGAGAGTGAATTCATGGGGCAGCTACTGATCTTTAGGAACATTGTGTAACTCTCATCCATGTGGTAAATAAAATACATTTTTCTCTTGGCTTGGATGATCACAGGAGTCTGTAAGAGTCCAAGCTAAGACCTCCTTGCAATGCAGCCATGCAACTGCCTCCTTGGACTGTCTTGGCCTCCAAGAGTTCAGAAAGAGCCCCGCTGTTCTCAGAGTTACAATATGCAAACTACCCCCATTCCAAAAGCAATGCTTTGTGTCTCTAAGTTTGGAGAGAGAAGCAAAGGAGGATTAGCTGGGGGAATTCCTAACACTGTTTTACAGCAAACATCCTGCTTTCTTTTTTTTCCTAATCCAGGAAGGCAAAATTTCACCAAGATGAAAGGAGTTGACCATAACCTATTGCTTATAGCAAAATGTGGATGGGAAAGCAGGCATCTCTTTAACTGGCTGCCAAAACACCCTAAGACAATGGATCATATCACAGGTCACTTGCAGGCCCTTTTTTGGTAGCAGCATATCTCTGGAAGTCAAAAGTGTTGGTATATGTTTAAAAAAAAAAAAAAAATCTTGGCTGGCATTTGTGGGGAAATAAATGCAATTCCAATGAGACATTTCTTCATTTGCAATATTACATTTTTCCTTTTAGTGACTGAAAATCTGCTCTTGCAAAGGCATGTGCTTCACTTCACACACTAAGTATATTCCCTTGGGCTGCTGAGGGAATAAATAAATGAAGAGTGCAGGCCAACCCAATTTTAAAGAAGTGGATCAGGCCTGGACTGGGGCCTCAGAGTTGTTAATTTTAGGTATTCTAAGGAATGAGTGCATTTTCTGACTGGTTTCTGTTGATCTTCTTTGAAGAAATACCAAGAAACATCAAGACCTTCAAGAAATTGCAAAAAGAAGTAGAATTTTTGTGTAAGGAATCTCTTAAAACATGGGGTGTTTTTTGTGTTTATTTTTTTTTTCTTTTTTTCTGCACATAATGTCTTAAAATTCAAGAACTTGCTCTGGTTGTTTTATCAGACTTTTATTTCTGCTGTTGCTGCTGTGATCTGATTGCTTCAAAGCTGTTTTTGAGCTGTTGGGGTCCTGCTTGAAGGGGGAACCCCAGTGCTGTGTTACCTATAATCCTCAATGGCATTTGACTAATATTTCCTCTGGAAAAGCTTTAGTCTCTGCTGGAGTGAAAAAAAAATATCAGGGAAGCAATGGAACGCAAATTCATACAATTTAAGGGGAGGCTGAGAGAGCCACTGCTCCCCAGGTGTTTGTAATTAAACTTCCAATGTACCTTTTTGACTCTCCATTACACAACAGTTCATCATCCTTCAGCCTCACTTCAGTGCTTCCAGGCCTCCAGGTCACTAACCCGCATAAATGTCATTCTCCTTGACTTGCAATGGTTAAATCACACAGGGAGCCAAACAGGAGCTCTTTGCCAACTCTTGGGCAAACAGCTCATAGCACCATTACGTGACTCAAGGGATCATGAGAACAAACTACAAGAACAGCAAGTTGTGGAGCCAAAACCAAGAAAAATAAAAGGAAAAAAAGAAACAAACAAGGTCTGACACGAGGTCCTTGCAGCAAAAATTACACACCTGCACTTTTCTGTGAGTTTCATAACGTTGGCAGAGCAACCTTCCTGCACAAGACACTCCAGAGCGTGCTGACAGATGTCTATGCTCACTGCAGGAGGGTTGGACTTGGTGAGCTTCAAAGGTCCCTTCCAACCCAAACTACTCTATGATTCTACAATTCTACAACAGCCCTGTCCCATGCACCCTGCTCTGCCCGACCATGCTGCTGCCCCTGCCCCAGTGCTGTCCCCAGGATGCTGCAGCAGAGGACACAGAGCACAGTGTGGCAGGAGGGTTAGAAACATCCAAAGCAAATACAGGCTGACCTCTGCTTTTCCTGTAAAGTGACCGTTCCCAGAGCAGAGGCCTCTCCCATCAGGAGGGAGTATCGTCTCATCAGTAATGCAGGGTGCCACCAATGCTAAGTTTCTTCCTCCCCAGGGCTCTGGCCAAAACCAGCTCTACATGAAAACCTCTTCCCAGAGGCACCTGGTGATGTTGAATGGTGACTGAATTACATGTAGAAAGGTGATCACACTCAGCCCTGATGGTACCTAATGTTGAGCAGGGAGGTAGTGGACAAGCAGGACATGGGGCTGCTGTGGATTGAGGCGAGCACAAGGGCTGAACTGCATTCGTCCTCTGCCACCTGCTGGGACTGGCACTCAAGGGTACTCCCGAGCTGGTCCCTGTGGTTGAGTAACCAGCCTTCCCTCCAGGCTCTGGTCACAGCTTATCATCCATCTCCGGTCAAGACCCTTCACCTCCAGGACTCTCCTCACTCTCCTCCTTCTTGATGCCAGTGTTTTTGGGGCAAGACAGAGTAGATGTGCACGACAGCTTGCCCTGCGAGTGTCCCCTCTGCAACTGAGGCAAGGTGTTAACAAAAAGCAGATGTGACCGGAGAAGAAGCATGATTGCTTTGCTCCAAATCTCACCCTTGACTGGGATGTGACCCTTCATCCAGACATCTCACCAATGGACTCTTAGTGTCTGCAAATTTTCTCAGCATCTGCAAAATTTTTAGGTTAATTTAAGGTCTAATTTGTACGTGAGACGAGACCACAGGGACAATAGCAAAATACAAGGCATGTCACCTTTTTTTTTCCTCCTTTATCCACGACTGGATAAGTTTGCTTTGTGTATGTCTTGCATCGTGTACCTGTACAGCTTTTTTATCTTTTTAATTGTGGAGGTTTTTGCATTGGAAATAGAAGGCCTATAGATTTCACAGCACAGATGGGAGATGAAAGCACCATAATCACAGCACCGGGTCAATGAGACTTTATTTTTCCATGAAGATGCTAAAGGCATTATTTAGCATTAACAAAGAAAGGGATAATTAGGAAATATGCAAAGAAGGCTTTATTCCTGTAATTAATTTCAAAGTTTGAAGTTTCCCAGTGCTCTTCAGTTCAAAACTGACAGCATATGAGCCATCGTGGTGGAGATGTATCTTAATAATAAACCAGAAATAAGGGAAATTGAAACTTGTGTTTACATTGACTTTAAGAAGAGAAAGCTGTAGTCAGGAGTTAATGTGTATTTTGACTCTACGTGAAGAAAATACAATTATAAATAAGTATTGACACGTTACATGAAAGACAAGAGGAGGATGTAGCCAAACTTGGTTTCCTGGGAGACTAGGCATTCCTCTCCAGAGAAAAATAATGCTCAGAAGTTACTTTGATAGCTTGAGGCTGTGCCTATGTTTGCAGCTGCTTCACTGCACTAATTTCCTACAATTACTGTTAGCCCCATGGATGTTAGCAGTGATGGAAGAAGAGTTCAGCAAAATTCCTCTACCTCCCATCATTTTAACACTGTCAGAACTGTTCCTGAAAAAGTCTAAATGGCTCTGCTTTAGGAATACCAGCAGCCACAGACATCTTGGTTATGGCCTCTCTTCCAACTGGATCTTCAGCTTTTTTAACAGGTAGTCTTAACCTCTTGCCATGCAATAAAATAAAAAATTAGCAAAGGAAAACAGCGTGCACAGCTCTCTGTACAGTTTTATCCCTTCTGCCCCCTAGTTCATGGCCATCACCCCCATCACCATGTCCTCAGTTGCAATATGATTTGGTGTGAAGTGCCCTGCTTGTGAAGGCATCTGCCTTGCTGCAGGAGATGTGGTTGGATAGCTGTTTTTTTTACTTAGAAACCCTGGATCCCCTCAAGGCAGCTGATGTTGCACACAGAAACACGCATTTATTTATTTTTTTCTCTTTATATTGGCAGCTTTACAATTAGGCTTTTTAGTTTGGTCTGTGTTGAATTTATATTGTTGGCTTTGAATACTGGGTAGTGCTGGCTTGGCTGATGTCTAATGTAGGTGAGCATAACTCCCATCATGTCTCTTCACACCATGAGGAATTCACATCTTGCGCACACTTGCAAGCTCCCATTTGTCTACATGCTTTTAGGATTGACTCTAGAACAACTATCCTTTCAGCTGCAATGTAGCACAGAAGTATTTAAATGTACCGTCATTCACACGGCAAGATTTTGCATGTGCCCCCACACTCTCGTGCTTTCTCTGTAGTGATTTTAGCATGCATTTGCTCATGAGGTTGGCTGAGTCTCCTTTCTTACATTCAACTCCAGCTTTTTCTAGCTCTAGATCTTCAGCTTGTTGGCAAGTGAACTTGGCATCTTGCTTTGCAATTGGATCAAAAAATGCATGAAGGTAAGAAGATTGCATGCAGGTTCTACATGGCTTTATTTTTTCATACTTTTTTCAAGGACCTAAAGTCCTACTTCTGTTGTAGGTCCTACTCCTTTTGTAGGTCCTACTCTAAAGTTTCTTTGCTCAGTGCAAAGAAGTATGCTCATAAGCTTATCACAGAGTTATACACAGCAATTCAGAATCTGCAGTTAGCATTTGCTGATGGCAGCACTGAAGCTGCACTGTGTATTTCCCAATGCATGGACAGAGTGTTTTTAAACAGCAGTTTCCTTTTATTGTTAATTTCTAAATTCTGTTCTCATTGCATGAGCTTCAACACTTTGCTCTCAAGCAAGTGATTCTATTTCAATTCTCCTGGAAATATTTATCTTACATGAAGGAGTTAAAAAATTATTTGTGTGTCCCTTCCAGAAATATCTTATGGAAATGCTAATGGTTTTCTTACCTCACATCTGTATCCAGGGAATGTTGCTGTATTTACCATTCCAAATCATTAGAGCAGTGGCTTAACTCAAGACAGATGAGCTGCTCTCCTCCTTTCAATAAAATGATTTTCTCCTGACGTATGTGGTCTCATTCTTGAACGTGAGATGGGAATGCCACCCTGCTCACTGCCAGCAGTCAGTCTTTGGGCAGCCCTTGGTCCCCGCATACCTTGCTTTGGGTACCCAGCAGATGCCACCAAGGACTCAAGTGCCGAGATGCTGCCTCCGTCACACAGCCGAGGAGAGCATTTGGCTCAGCTGGGGAGCATCAAGCTGGAGAAGACACTTTGGTGAGGAAGGGGACACCCCACAAGGCCCACAGACAGGCAAGCAGGACGCAAGGGTTCATCATTCCTCTCTCAGGACTTATAGAGCTGCCTTCCCCTACAGTGGCGTTAAACCTCTAATTCTGCAATTTCTGACCAGCAGCTTTGCTGCCTGATTTTGGATTTCTCTCCAGTACACAATTGTTGAAGCTCCGCTCTGAACTCCTCCCAGCACCTTCTTTTTTTCCTTTGCTTTTTGTCCTTGCCAGTTACCTTGTATTTGGGGAAGGACCTTATTCCTCAGGTTTTGTTCTTTTGAGTACAGTTGCCATGCAAATATTTTTTCTCTTTTATTTATTCATCTCTTAATGAAATAAAGTGTTTTAAGTCTGGCAGAAAAAAGGTTTAAAATTTTAAATATATGATTTATTTTATAAGGTAGCACAAATTATTTTTGAGTTATACTAATAAATCAAGTTTACAGAAAGGCATAAGCATGAAAGGCAAGTACCAGGGCCATCTTATGAAAATATAGAATAAGAGGTCTGGTAGGAGAAGTATCAATAGCAATTTTAAAGCACCAAAGATTACAGTTTTCCAGAACATTTAGATTTTATACTAACACAGGTAAAAATCTTTATTTAGGACACAATGTAAAGACAAAACAGGACAAAATGTCCTTCTTTTACAGCCCATGTAAGACATGTTATGATACACATCAGTAACTCAAAACCAAAAAAACATCAAAGACAACTTAGTAATACAATGTTTAAAGCAAATTTTATGAAACATTCAAAAGGATATTAACAGATTAGGTCGAAGTATAGAACGTGATTTTTTTGCAAAGATATATACGAAGTTCATCCCTATTTGTTAATTGTAAAGATAATATTTGGCTAAATACTTTTTGAAACTTCCATATTCAAAACCTTTCAGTAGCTCTCAGACTGTGGAATTCATTTTTGTGCAACTCTTCTTGAGCCTTTTGATTGGTTTCCCAATTGTCACTGCAGATTGATCATAAAAATTACAGTAGCAAGCTTAAAATTATTTCAATGTCCCTAGAGCTCAGAGGCAACTAAATTTAAATTTATTTTTAGCTATTGCACTATTCCCGCTCTTTGCCCTTCCAACACACAGGGTAACATTTTGGCCTGTCCTAGAAAGGAGTCCAGCTTAACTGCAGGCAGCTCCTGCCTATGGAGGGACCCAAAATAGATGCCTGGCTCATTCCCAAGCAATAGTTTCCAAGTGAACCAGCTCACAGCTCAATCTCAGCGATCTTTTGCTTACTCAGAGAGAGACTCTGCCACTTCTTTCATGCTCAGTAGCACGTTACTCCTCAAGACCACCATAAATCTCTTTCAGTTCAAGTGATCCCAGTGCTGCCATGGTCGGCTGGCAGGAGGCAGGTCTGTGTGGGAAACGTGGTCCGTAGGGTGCCATGGGCTGCTCCCGTCCATTTCAGAAAATCTGACATACAGCTGCGATTTATTGGCAAGGCTTTTTGGACTTCAAAGCAAGAAAAATAATTAAAATTCATTATTTTCTTTGCTGTGGAAGGGATATTAGTTTCTTAGCCATTCCTCCTTTCAAACTGGGACATGACTCAGTCCCTGATAGTTTAAAGATGGCCAGAGATGATACTGGATTTCTTTTGTGAGATGTTGTTGCTGTACTAAATGCTTAGGATAAAAATACCTTCTGCTGCAGTTTGCTGCTGCACTGGAAAACAAACAGGACTTCTTCCTTTAGATTGACCATTATGGAGCTAGAGGTAGATTGCTTTCCTTCCAGACTTCAGTCAAATTCCTAGTTTTAGGACTTCCCATCTAATACAATCTAAAATTCTTGTAAAAAAGAATGAAGCATACTTGTTCAATTTTGGTAGTGGTGATAACTGGGGAATATACCTCATGGGCAGTGGTTTCAGAAACATTTAATTTTTTTCTCAGCTCCAAAATGAAAAACATCACAAGGAAACACAGGTTATTTGTGGTGCTAACAATGCATATTTTTCAGGGTCTCTGGTTTCCTGTGGCGCCTCATCCTCAATGCACTTTATTGTGAACGTGTTGGCACACATCCTTTTCCCAAGCCAAAAGCCACCTGGCAGTTGCAGCAGGAAGAATGAAAAGCAACATGCCACTTTCAATGGTAAATTCTCAACCTATGCACGATTTGTCATATCAATCCACTCATTAGCTCTCCTGCAGTGATAAATTACTAGTGTCTGGACAATGCTGTAGAAGGAAAATGATTTCATAATACCTCCTAAACTTGTACCTCAAAGCACAAAAAACTCTCCTTTATTTTAAAACAGGGAAATATCTAAAGCAATATATACCCCATATAGATTTTTAAAAGTCATAGTTTTATTTTGCCTCTGACCTTAACTTAAATTAAGAATACAAATAAACTTGTATCTTATAGACAAAACAAACAAACAAACAAAATTTTTAAAAATAATAATTAGTCATTTTGGGTGCCTGGCTTAAAATATTTTGAAAGTTCATTGATTTTCAGATGGTTGGAACTGAGCAGAGTCCAAACACCAGGTATCTTCTAAGGTATTTCAAATAGAACATCCCAAAGCAGAGCACTCACCATTATTATTTGCTTTTGAAAATCCTGACAGAGAGTGACATTTCTGTTAGCTAGATCTCTTAACTCCAGATAATACACAGCAGAGATAAATCGCCCTTCTATATGTATATTCATGCCTTTTTGACACACTACTTTAAACATGCTAGGTCTTCAAGCTCACTAATAATAACCTCAATACTAGTAGTTCAGTCAACATGCTAGTTCTTAAATATAGTGAACCTCAAGATGGCACTCTTGAACTACAGAGTTTTTCAGGGAAGCTGATTATGAATTTCTTGCAAGGAATTTGGGAAAAAAAAAAAAAAAAGGTAATTTAATGGTGAGTGTGAACCTGTGCAGTAATAACCAAAGCAAATATCAAGTAGAACAGGAATATCAGACTTGGACTTCAGAGCCTACTGGAGTTCACAAGGCAAAATTTACTTGAAAGCATTGAAGAAAAGAAAAAGAAACCTCCACAAAACAAATGTTGTGAACAAATCCATTCTTTCTTGAAGCTTCTTCCAGTTTTTCCCTAGCTCCCTGCCCCTAATTCACTACTTCCTTTTCTAACATGGAGGATGTCTTCTTTCCTTGCGAGTCTCTTGAGGTTTGCTTAAGTATCGTGTGCTGGTACCTGTAACAAAATCCACTGACGGCTTCTCTCTGGCTTTTCCTGCTTTCTCCTCATGCAGCATGAGGGTAAAGGGAGGAAGCCCTGACCTCTCCAACCACAAAGGCAAGGAGGGACACTGACACCCCCTCATTTGGGTACTGTAGAGACAACATGCTTCTCTCCAACCCCATGTGAGCTCTTCAGTATTTTCTTTTTACTTTTCACATCTCGTAGCACCATTCCCTGCATCTCCACCAGGCTCCTGGGTGGAGATCCTGCATGTGGCTGGTGAGAGGCCATCTCGACCCCACCGGGGTGCTGCCCATGGCTGCGTTGCTGTGGCTCCTGTGTAGCTCTGAAGTAGCTGACTCCAACCCGGGTTCTGCAGTGGGTCGCAAAATGCTGGCACTGGCAGGCAATCACCCTTGTTTTGTGAAGGAAGGGGCAGGGGTCCTCCTCCACCCAGGCTTATGCAAAAATGAAGCTGCAAAGTCTGGCAGCAGCTCCTAGGCTACCCAGAGCCTTCCTACTTTCCCACCTCTTCCGCCTCCTCTTCAAGAGGATGTTTTGTGGAAGTCAGAGGAGATGCAAGAGGGAGCAGCCATAGGAGGGAGCATAGAGACCATCTGGGAACCTACCCTGAAAGGCTTTCTCCCATCATATTTGCTTCTTTCATAGAATTATAGAATCATAGAATCATTTTGGTTGGAAAAGACCTTCAAGATCATCAAGTCCAACCTAACACTGCCAAGTTTACCTCTAAGCCATGTCCCTAAGAACCTAATCTATGCATCTTTTAAACACCTCCACGGATGGTGACTCAAGAGCCTTCCCTCCCCCAGCAGTTTTTCTCAGATGTTGCATCTCTTCATGTTGACTTTGAAGATTCACTGTCTTGGCTGTGTCTTATGTGAGGTTGGGGTCATGGCTGGCACCCACGCAGCCCACCAGGCAGCCTGCCTTGCTCATCTCCCTCATAGCCACTGCATCAGAGCCGGCTGCTGAGCACTCTTACGAAATCATCTGCTGACTCACCCTACCATTGCTTGCCTAAGTGAAATCATGCCTACCTTAAAAAAATCGTATTGCCGCATTACATGACATATTTATCCACTTCTTTCACTGTTGTGAACTGCTTCAGACAAGCAGCTGTGAGGTTTCTGGAAAAGATAGTGGTGTTTGTTTTGTTTTTTTCTCTAGGGCCATTGGAAAAAGCAGGGCATTTTTTTCTGTTCTGCTTGCTGGTATGAACCTGAATCTGTTGAACCACCAAGGTCCCATGCTGGAAACTGCCTTCTCCAGAGCTCATGCAGGTGGGTCCCAAGGTGGGCAGCTCTGGTTTTGTAATGGTGTCTGTGTCTCTCACATGCTGTTTCTCTCCATTGTGAACACAGTGATGTGGCCGCTTAGGGCAACAAATTGATGCCTCTGAGGATGTCACATCGTGTCGGCATCCTTTCCTATCATCATCTCCCATTGAAACATGGACTCACGCAGACAAATCTCTCTGGGCCAGCTTTGGTTTTAGTACTAGTACTGCAAGGTTTTCCAGTTGCTGTGCCAGGATTGGAGACATTATTTACTTGCACCCTATTTTGCAGAGCTACTGTGTCATGTATTAACTATTTGCCCAAGCCAGAGTCTGGCACAATAGGGACATTGGCTACCCAAGAAAAAAGCCTGATGAGTGGTGGATTTTGGAGAAAGACAGACAGGCAAAAAAATGGGTGGGATTTGGCTTGGACTGAGCTTTTTTTTTTTTTTTTCCCTCTACTGAATAAGCCATTAAACTACATTTTGATCAATTCATGTATTGTTTTTGATTCTGAATCATCTGACACTTTAAAAACTTTTTTGCTTTAAACTATAGTAGATTAATTTTTAATTGAGGAAAAAAAAAAGAAAAGTTGAACATTTTCATATTTCCAAAATATAACAAAAAGAAGGTTGCTTTTTCAGAAATCAAGCATTTCAGTTTGACTTTGGAAAAAAAAATAATAATAAATACCACCTCATCTTTTTTTCTTCCAGGAAAAAATATAGCCAGTTATGGCATATTCTCAAAGACTTTAATCTTTCCAAAATTCAATTTTAAATGAAATTATTTATTTAACTTGTAGGGTTATCCAGCTCCATTTACCCTGGTGGAATGAAAGCAAGACAGTTTTTATTTTCTGCATGAATGTTGTTGTAAGGATGATGATGATCTAAGGATATTAGAGGGAAAGTTTGCAGAGCATAGTTTCCACTTCGTTGATCACTTGGTACATTATTGTTAGGAGAAAAAAAAGAAAATATGTCCCCCGATCCTTGATTTTAATTGATCCTTTGGCAGTTCACTGTTCCCCTCAACACTTTTTCTTCCGCTATTCCTGCTCTGATGCAGAGTGATCCTGGGATAACAAGAGACTGGGATCTAGAACAGCAAGTTTTAGAATGACCTAGGGATGCACAGCTTGAACAGGGAAGGAGCAGAGACTAAGTGATGCTGATTTGACTCAGGTTGGGTGGATACAGTCCCTTAAAACCTCTGGAATGACTGGTGTTTTTTCACTGTTTTCCTACTCCTGTACTGCATCCATGTCCACACTTGCACCTCTCCACATGTGCACTATGGCTGTCCATTAAGATTAGATTGCATACACATTCACTTCCACCAAAGACTGTGAAAGAGATAAAAGTTTGTGAGACCCAAAGGTGCTGAGTTGTCCCTCACTTGTCTGAAAACAAGGCTGAAATGGTAAGCATGACCTCTGAGGAAGCAGTGAAGATGCTCTACATATGGATAGCGCAGCACATTGCCTGCTCTGAGATCCTATTTCTTTCATTTTGTGATGACTATTAAAATAGTAATGAAAGCATGCTTTGGTAAGTGATATACTGCACCTTCTTTTTTCCATGCTACAAAGCTGAGTAGAACAGAGATATGGAAACTTTTGGTTCCTCACAGGTTGCCTGGTTGCCTCCAGGGAACTGAGAAAACCTTTAAAGCATGACAGCCAAGAGAATACTTTCAGTCCCAGAAGTCTATGTTCTACCATTAGAGGACTTACTGGATAACTAGGGCAGTTTTATGATGTGGCAGGCAAGCTAGCTGCTTCCAGAAAGAGCTGTGCTGCCAGTCTCTGCCTTCTCCAGGTCAGCTCTATGGTCCCATCATCATTCCCGCTGTGCCAGCACCAACGCATGTCCCAGCCGGCAATGAGAAAGAAGTCTGGAGAAAGAAACTATCAAAAAACCCCAGTAGTTCTACGGGAAATAAAGAGTAGCTTTCTGTAACTTTAACGCCCAAAGTCTGCTTTTCATGAGACCCCAGCCAGGTACTAAAGACAGTAAGGGAAAAGGACCATGAGCAGGACCATCACGACCAGCATGTTGCTCTGAGGCTGGCTCAGCCGCAGCAGAGTCCTGTACTCCAGCAGGCAGACATGCCATGGAGCAAGAGGACGATTTCACACTTGATATTGCATCTCTCCTTTTCCTTTTGCGGTGCTCAGTCAGCAATTTTCTCGTTGCTTTCTTCTGTCATTTGAATAGTTTTGTATACTTGGTCCGGTGAGATCTGTGCACCTCCGTAATGGTTTCTAGAGCTTAAATGCATCCTCAAAAGCATTCAAAAGCTGTGTAGTACCCATGCAAAGGTGCAATTTGTCAGTTCAGGTTGTCGACTTTTGGGAGAGGCTGAAAATGTCTTCTTTTAGAAAGTTACAAATAAAGACATTTAATAGTGTTCCTAGTAAAAAGCATAACTTCCTTATCGCTCCTGTTATGCTGGTCATTTCCTCACATACCCCTACATTTCTATCTGATGTGAATACTCTTTTTTTTTCTTATTATTTTTTTTTCCTTTTTTTTCCCCCTGCATGTATAACACCCCCCAGAACTGCAATCACTTTTTGAGTTTGACACTAAGAATTTTTACTTTCTCTAGCTGCAAGACAAAAACTAATGCTTCCCTCTGTCTTAGCTTGGAATACTGTTTTGTGGAATTTCTCACTGGAGGACATGGTCCTCCATGTCCTTTAAAGCATGCGTCCTCTTCAATGTGGAAAGCCATCTTTGGGAAAAGTTTGCAAGATCAGGCCCACGGTCATCGTTTAGTAAAACTGCATAATTCTGAGGTCTCTTAATCTTTCCTCATAAATCAATTCTCTAATCCCCTTAATCGTATTTGCTGCTCGTCTCTGAATTCCTTCCAATTTTGCAATTTACATTATAATTAAGGCTTAGTGAAACTGATGAGAAAGTGATTTTTGGGGCCAATTTTTACACTGCTTGTAAATATTCAAAATCTTCCTTTCCACAGGACTGTGAGGGCCCCCTAACTGCCTAACAATGGCAGGGACCTGAGGAACTCCCACTCCTGGGGCAAGGACAGATGTTCTTCCATTAGTATTCATCATCCCATTGATTTCCTTGGGACTGTAACTGCCTAGGGCACAATTCACAGTGAATAGAGACAGGAGGATCTGCCCCAGCCTGCATCCAGTATCACTAAATCACTGCCTGATTTTACTCACTGAAGGTGAGCAGTGTTAGGTGGCAGGCAAGGCAATGGGCAGTAACTGGGCTGTTTGAGGTGACACAAGGCATCAGGCAGATACCTTTGCTGAACAAATGACCATGCTGGTGGAAGATGTTGCTGGGTAAAAGATCTTCCCTGGGTGTTTTTGGCTGCAGTTACATGCTCTGCAGGCAGCTGGGACAAATGGTGAATTCATGGCCTGCACCCTGCTATTGCTGCCCCGGTGCCCCTCCTTGCTCTCAGATCTGCTGGGGTGCTCCTCACTTGCACTCTCTGTAACCACCATCTGGAAGAGCATTTACACAAATCCAGTGGGACCGCAGGTGATTTGCAGATGGGAGGCCTGAGGAAGATGTATAACTGGCAGCGGAGCAGCCATTGCCACCACAGCCACCTCCCCTGCTGCTGCTGGCTTGCCGTGAGGACATCTGCCCATGCCAGAAGCTTGCCCCCGCACTGCACATGGAGCAGATGAGAGAGCATGTGTGATCCTTCATGCTGGGGAAAGAAGGTGGCCATCATAAAGAGCTGATGGATTGAAACTTTCTCAGACAAGCACAGCTGACTGGGGTGTGTGTCCACAGGTGAACGAGGTGGCTCAGGGTATGGCCATCTGTGAGCCTTTGTAGAAGTCCATGCAGAGAGCCCTTGCTGTACCTCTCAGATCAGCTGCCCTATACGCCTCTCAAGGACCCAGAATTGGTGTCTCATTCTGTTTTTCTACCTTAAGTTTTTCTTTTCTTATGTGACGGCTGCAAAGAACTGGATATTGGCCCCATTGGCAACAGACTGAAGACTCCTGTGAGAGTCTTAGCTCAAATGCAAGCTACAGAACAACCATTACAAAATAAATAGCTGAATCCCTAACTGCCTATTTTATGCCCATAGATGTACCAGCCGTTTTGTCATTTTGGTTCTGCTTCTTCTGACTGCATATATGAGAAGCTACCAGATTAGGTTTCTAGTCTCAGTCACACAGGTCAATGAAAATGAAGATTTCCATGTGCCCTCTGCTCACTTTTCATGAAATATTTTGAATATTCATATGGGGAAATATCTCATACTGTTATTATAGTATTGCTTTATAATAGTTATTATTCTGATACATTAAAATCTCCTTTTCCTTAGGGCATGGATGCTAGAACCAAAAGCAGAATGAATGTACCCATGTGAACAGAAAGCAGGAGATGATGCACTCTTCCAATAGACAGGTAACACCGGTGATGGAGAGCAGCACAACTTGTCCAGCTAATGTTGCACAGGAACTGGGCATGGGAACTGAGTCAGTCCCAGCTCCTTGACTTCAGCCCAAGCAAGCCAGTTTATAGATACTTTCTGACACACCATGTGCAGTCCAGCCCTCTCAAACTTCTCAAGCAAAAGAGTCACCAAATTTGGTGAATGATGCCCAAAATAAGGTCTGTGTGGTTCTCTCTGTGACATGCTGCCGGGAAGAGAGACTAAGTATATTCACTGTCCAAATGTATCACCATGGCAACTAACAATCATAGTCAGGGATACTGTATTTCCTTGTTTTTATCATGGCCTTCAGGTTCTCCTTAGTAATAAACATGGTCAATTGTTTTAGTATTCATGTATGGATAATAGACTAGTGGTAAGAGCACTCTGAATATGTGAAGCCAAAGCACTTTTATCATTTGTTTTTCTTAAGTTGGCCCTAGAAGACAAACAAAAAAAAAGAAAAAAACCTAGTCTGAATACAGTGGAAGCCAAATATTCTGCAGCTCTAGAAGAAGGATATCTTTGTCCAAGGTTTTTAAATGCAATTATGAATGCAAATATGACTCAGTCTTTCTATGTCCAAATTGAGACCTCCCAGCCATTTGTTTTCTGAAAACCAGGTTTATCCAGCTTGCCTCATGTTGGTTTCCCAGGAAGCCAGTGTTGGAAATCATTAATAGTTTTGAAAACAGAGGACACTTCAGAACTGTGCTGTGACTGCAACACTTGAATGGGATTTAGGAAATTGGGATTTAGTCCTCGCTCTGCCACAGACCTGTGGTCTTAAACAAGTCAGGCAATCTACCCAAGATTCAGTTTGCAGTCTGAGAAAAAACAAAAGTAAAATTTCATGTTTCTTCTCCATTATTAATGCTCACACTCTAAGTGCTCAGTGTTGATGACTGTCTCTTTCTATGATGTCTATCACAGTACACCTCTTCATTCTTCAAGATCAATCACAATTAGTAAACAGGCCCACGGTCATTGTTTAGTAAAACTGCATAATTCTTAGATCTCTTAATCTTTAAACCTACTTAGTTATGTTTGGCAGACCTCCCCAAGCTTTAACCTGTGATGGATGCAGTGTCATCTGTATGAAAGTTATCTCAATAGTGCTGGTTAAAGTACATTAATAACTTTTGCAGTCTCATTATAAGACTGTGATATGGGTATCAGTAGGTACTCAAGATGAGGAGTACAACTTTTTTCTCCATCGGGCAGATTAGCAGGGAGAAGACTATGTGAGACACATTAAAAACAGAAGAGACAATGGCACACACAGCCTCAGCATCAAACTCTGATTTGTCTGAACCTGCAGAAAGCTGTCTGTACAGATCCATGTAGCCCAGTAACCCCCATCATTGACAGGGCAAAGAGTAAGCTTCGGGAAGTGCGTGCACATGGTGCTGTATCCCACGAAAAACCTTTGACAATTTGAGACCCCCTTCCTTCCTCAGATGGGGAGGGAGAAGCATCCCTGTATGTGCTAGCTCATGGTGATTTTTTTTCATTAATGTGTCCTGTCAATTTTGAACCCAGTTAGCTGCCTCTGTTCTTTTAGTCCTATCTAGATATGATATGGAGAAGAGCTCAGGAAAGACGGGTTGAGGAAAAGGCCGGGTACTCAATGCCTTCTTCTTATCAGTCCTCACTAGTAAGACTTGCTTTTAGACCAGCGGGAAGATCTGAAGCAATGAAGACTTACCCTTGATGAAGGAGGATCAAGCTAGGGATGTTTAGGTAGGTTAGACATACACAGACATAGGACTTCATGGGATTCTTCCATGAGTGCTGAGGGAGCTGGCCCATGTCTCTATAGAGCAAGGTCACTCTAATTACCCTTGAAAAGTCATGGTGATGGGGGATGCCTGAAAGAAAATGTCAGTCCTATCTTCAAGAAGAACAAGAAAGAGGATTTAGGGAACTACAGGCCAGTCCACCATGTCTCCATCCCTGGGCAAGTGAGGGAGCAAATAATCTTGGAAAACATTTCCAGACATACGAAGGTCACTAGAAGTAGCCAGCATGGATTTATGAAGTAGTCATGTTTGATCAACCTGATAACCACCTGCAATGATGACTGGCATGGTGGATGAGATGAGAGCTATTTTCTATTTCTTGACTGGGCTTTAGTAAAGCTTTCCACACTGTCTCCCATATATATCTTCATTGAGAAGCTGATGAAGTACAGGCTAGATATATGATCAGTGTGGTAGACTAAACACTGCTTGAACTGCTCAGCTGAAAGAGTTGTGATAGGCATCACAAAGCCCAGCTGGATGCCAGCCACTAGTGGTGTACCCAAGGGGTCAACACCGGCACCGCTGCAGTTTAACATCTTCATTAATGAATTGGATGCTGGGACAGAGCGTACCTTCAGCAAGGTTGCAGATGATACAAAACTGGGAGGCGTGGTTGACACTCAGGTGGTTGTGCTCCCATTCAGGGTGAGTTCCACGGGCTGGGGAAATAGGGTGACAGGAACCTCATGAACTTCAACTAAGGAAAAATCCTAGTCCTGCATCTGGAGAGGAACAATCCCACACACTGGTACATACTGGGGGCTGCCCAGCTGGAAAGCAACTCAGCAGAAAAGGACCTGGAAGTTTAATCTCTTCTTCTCTACACAAGATACAGAAGCTTACAAAGAGTCTCCCTCAGCAGGGTAGGCATATGGAAAATGGTAGTCAAAATAATAACTGATAAGTTAAAATTTCAGTATTTTAAGTCATACATCAATTTATTCTGACCTTCAGTAGAAAGGCTTGAATGCACAAAGCTGCTTGCCAGTGCTCTGGTGAATTTAAACAGGTGATTTAAAATGAAGAAAATATGACCTGGTAAATCGCACATCTCTTTTGTTATTTTTTTCCAAGGACTAGCATTAGTATTGGTACTTCCTGGACTGAATCAAGGTGCTGTGTTAACAGCTGCAAATTACTGGAAGTGACTTTGGAAATAGCCTATATGTGCCAATTTGATGTAGCTGTGCCTTTCTGCTGAGCTACTGTCTTAATCTCTGGAAACTCTATTTTCATTTAACAACACTAACAGGGCTCCAGGTGCTGTGACTGGGAAGGAAAACCTCAAAAACAAGAAATGAAGGTAAGCAAGGAAGACATGACATGTGAAGTGACCCATTCGCCTCACTGAGGCATTCATTCAGCCTATTTTGATGTCATGCGTCACTAACATTTAGGAAGAACCATGATTTATTACCCTACTCTGCTGCTTTCAGGGTCAAGAAGAGACTAAGCCCAAGAAGCCTGAGGTGTACCTAGACATTCAAGAAGAGCAGATCTATTGGTCAGAGCTGGGTCTTTCATAGGATGTTATGGCTGAATATGGCTGAGTCTTACAACCCCTGTCTCCACCTCTCTGGCCAGCTAGTGCCACTCTCTGCTCCACTAGTTGATAGATCAGCTTAGCTATAATATCAAACAACAAAAGGGAGATCTAAGCAGCGCAAAACATGATATGACAACTTTTTATCAGATGAACTATCTACTGCAAAGGATGTGTCACATTGGCACTCTCAGCTGGAAGCCAATGGTAGGAATGATAAGCAATGTTTGAGTACACCATATACTGAAGCCTGTGAAATCCTGAGATGGTCTTGATAGTCCAACACCTCCTGCTCAAGCAGGGTGACCTAGAGCAGGTTGTCTAGGACCATGTCCAGAATACCTCCAAAAATGGAGGATTCACAACCTTGCTGGGCAACCTGTGCCAGTGTTCAGTCACCCCCACTGTGAAAAAGTGTTTTCTTATGCTCAGATAGAACCTCCTGTGTTCCAGTTTGTGCCCGTTGCCTCTAGCCCTGTCACTGCGCACCACTGTAAAGAGCCTGGCTCTGTCCTCTTTGCACCCTCCCTTTGGGAGCCTTCTTATCTCCAGGTTGAACAGTCTAACCTCTCATTTCCTCACAGAAGAAATTCTTTAGTTCCTTATATGTCTTTGTTGTGACAGTTTGCTGAACTCTCTCCAATATGTACAGTGCTGAGGAGAGCAGAAGAACCACGTCCCTCCACCTGCTGGCAATACTTTGTCTAATGCAGCCCAGGATACCATTAGCTGCTTTGCTGCAAGGGCACATTGCTGGCTCATGTTCCACTTATTGTCCACTATGACCCCTGGCCCTTTTCTGTCAGGCTGCTTTCCAGATGAGCAGCCCCCCAGCATGTCAAACTTCATGAAGTTCCTGTCAGTCCATTTCTCCAGCCTGTCAAGGTCCCTGTGAATGGCAGCATGACTTCTGGCTTATCAGCCACTCCCTCCATTTTGTGTCATCAGCAAGCTTGCTGAGGGTACACTCCGCCACATCATCCAGATCATTAATGAAGATGTTGAGCAGGACTGGGCTCTACTGACCCTTGGGGTACTTCGCTAGTTACTGGCCTCCACTTAGGCTTTGTATCACTGGTCACCACCCTGTGGGCCAGGCTGTTCAGACACATTTAAATACACCTCATTGTCTGCTCATCCAGCCCATACATTATCTGCTTATCTATGAGGATCTTATGTGGGAGGGTGTCAAACACCTTACTGAAGTCTAGGCAGACAGTGTCCACCACTTTCCCCTCACCTACTAAGCAAGTAATTCAATCATAAAAGTTTCTCAAGATGGTCAGCCATGCCTTCCCCTTGGTGAATCCATGCTGACTACTGATGACTTTCTTGTCCTTCATGTGTCTGGAAATGATGTACAGAATTAGCGTCTTCACTGCCTTCCCAAGGATGGGGGTGAGGCTGACTGACCTGTAGCTCCCTGGGTCCTCCTTCATGCACAGGAAAATAATTGCTCAGATTTCTAGATGCTCAACTTCAGCCATTTTTAGGCTTATAAGAGCTTAAAATTCAGTGGTTTTAACCATGTTCACAGAGAACAGAAATTAGACTAAGCCATGTCCACCAAACCAGTCCTGTGAGATATCTCTAACATCTCCCAAGCACGTATGGGGGCTAACAGGTGCATATATTCAGCTCCTCACTACCTGTTGGAACTTGCAGTCCAAACACAGTGTGGAGAGTGGAATGGAGACACAGAGTGGTGAAGTGGTTTCCACAAGGTCAAGTTAGAGGGTCATTGGAAAAGTTGCAGAAGAAACTCAGGGACAGAGCTGAAGACAATGAAACCATTTATTTTGTCACTAAGCAAGGATTTAATCACTGTGGTTTTTTGCCCTGTGTGGTACAAAGACACTCATGCTGAAAGAGTTGGGTCAAAACCAGCTTTTCCACTGTGGGAGACTGATTCTCCAGCTGTGCTTGTAGTGCTGTTGGCAGGTACTGCGCTTTGCCCTACATCTCTTGCCTAACTATTCACTTGCCCAAATTGAAAGAATGGGAGAGAGCTTAAGAGTTACAAGGGGATTTAAAAAAATTCATTATTGTGAACACAGGAAATATTAGAAGGAAAACTTCTCTGGGACAGACCACTGTTAAAATTTGATGTCAGAAGGTCTTCCATATTGCGTGTACCATCAAAAGTCTGTGCACAGAATGCCTAGTTCTTATGCCAGCTTCAGTTGGGGGAATCAGCTATCACAGCTGGGACATACCTGACCTTCTTTTTCTGACCAGCTCCTACAAGCTGATCTTGACTGGTAACAGCATTAGAGTAGGGGCTCCAATAGATTAAAAATTGCTTGCAAACTTTTGCATTCAAGTATAAAAGTGGAACAGAACCCTTGCTCTACCAACCCTTTCCCCCCAAAACTGAATTACTCCCAGATATTTCAGAAAAATCTCACATTTTTTCTCTATCAGAGCTCTTTGCGATGGCAGATTGGTCTCTTCTACCCTTCAGACAGAGCATTTATCACAGATGTGCTTACTACATCTCCTGGAGCCCCTTCATCTGAGATGTGCTTGTTACAAACACTGTCAGAGGCTAGAGAAGTTAATCTAAAAGAAAGTTTGTAATTTTTTTTTTTTTTTAATACACTACTCTTCATAAGTGAGTTCTTTCTTTCACATGCTACTTAACCTTCTTATTAGGTCAGATCACCCACGTCTCAACACTGGTGCTGGCTTCTGGCACTGGCCAGTCCCTTCCCTGTCAGAGGACTTCTGGAGCTTCTTCCACCTGCCCCAGGCTATAGTGCAATTAGGCAATTATGCAGTTTGGAGCAGCCCAGGGGATCTGTGTCTGTGCCAAGCATGGTGCTGCTGACGGTGGAGAAGTGTTATTGAAATGGCAGATTAAAAGCAAGAGGAGGACTTTCTTCTCTCTCTCATGCTGCCTTGTTTTCTTCTAGCTCAAGCTCTGCTGTGCAGCTAATGAAGAGAGGGAGTAGCAGAGAGAACATCTGAACAAACAGAGCCCAGTATTTGATTTGGATGATGACAGTGAAAATGTCTTCTCTTCCTTTAGTGGCCAAGTGACCAACCCCTACTGCCCAGCCTTCTGTGCACTACAGACTGGCCACAACACGCTGGTGTGCTCAAAGTTGCCACGAAGGTCTCACCCTCGCAGCTGCCTTTGAGCAGAGCTCCCTCCAGCAGAGGAGAGGACAAGTGTGTGTGTTTGCCGGCAAGCGAGAGACAGGGCCTGGAAGGAGCACTCCTGCAGCAAATGGGGGAGTTTCTGGCAAAAGGCTTTAATTCTTTGCCAAAGCTTGTCACCACCTTCTAAAGCACTGGTCTGCTCCCTCTCACTCTCATGCTGGTATTTGACTCCTTCCTTCTTTCTCAGCTGCTGAGAAGCTGACCTTGAATTTGATGGAGGAGGTCCTGGCCTGGGGCTCAGTGCTCTCCTGAGCTGGAAGAGAAGCTGCTCAGGTGTCCGGGGTGCATTGGATCTTCCCCCCGTGCTGCCACATGGCTTCCTGCAGGGCTCCTCAGCTCCCATGGAGATATGAACACTTCCTTGGGTGTTTTAAGTCCATTTCATGTGCTATATAGCTGTGCTGGTGAGCGCTGCTTTCAGTTGTACCTCTGTGAGCAGGTGCAGGAGCTGCTCGTGGCAGCAGCAGAGCTTGGGAGGGTGATGGATGCGCTCAGGGCTGCAAAGGATGAAAGAGCTGCCCAGCCCTCAGAGACAGGAGCCTGGCAGATGAGGGAGCCAGTCTGAGCTCTGTAAAGAGGAAGGAACTACTGTAAATGTTTGAAGTGTGTTTAACCTAATAAGTGGATGCAGACTGTTCTGAATTAGCCTGAGATTTGGGTGGAGTTCTGGGTGATTTTTTTTCTTTAGAGTATGAGTTACCACAACACAGGATAAGATACTGGATGTGTGCACTCTCTTTCTTTATAAAGGACCATATACAGCCTTAGAGAATGAATATATTTTGTATTAGTAAATTAGGTAGTATGTTTACCCTTTGGTGTATGTTTTCTTAACCTCTAACCCCCTGTCACATTAAGGCATTTTCAGCTATTTCAAAACATATGTATGCATACATATGTGTGCATAGAGATGGACACATGCTACCTCTTTCTTTGGTTTTGTTATTTGGTGGTATGATAGCTACTCTGAATAAAAATCCATTAGGAGATGTTCCAAGAGAAATACAAATGTTTCAACCAAATCAAAAAGTGAACACAAATGACATTTTGACCAGAGTAGAGTTGTCCAGTAGAAACAATGATTTACTTCCCTGCAGGTATCTTGGAAAAGCTGATCTATGCTATTCTCCACTTGGGGATGTGATACCTCTATTTTGAAGTTAGATATTGCTAGGTTTTTTTTTTCTTTGTTTTATGGAGAAGATGTATTTCTCATAGAAAATTTTCAGAGGAGCAATCAATACACAGAATGAATTGCCTGTTGTTGGATCTGAACTGCGTATCTGTAGACAGTACATTTTTTGTACTCGAGGGTGCTCTAACAAGCATCACAGCTGAGTCATAATAAACATTTGATTCTCCTATCAAAAACACATATACACACGCAAACAAACACATTTTACTCTACCTTTGCTGTCTTTCACAGCATAAAATTTAAATATCCAAAGCAATTTATAAAGTAGTTATAATGCGAAATCCATAGCCAGATCACTAGAATTCAAATAACTGTCTTTAAGAGAGAGAAAATAAACAAGCAGCATGCAGTTGTGTAAAAGCTCCATTATCTTTGCTTTCATTGTAGTCACAAATAATTCATTAAAAAAATCCCCCAGCATCTTCTATATACCCACCTATAAGGCATGCTTTAAAATTCTTTTGATGTGCCTACCATTACCAGGGCTTAAATTTTAATATATTTATAACAATCTCTTCCCTCCTCCCCATAGTGCTTCCTTGCTCCTGATTAGGTAAAAGATCTGGCCCAGCTGGTGGAGGACTACTTCACTTACGCTCACTCTTGTGGGGATCGCTTTGGAAGAATTGGAAGAGCACTGTATCCATTTGCAGCTCGTTGAGGCTGGTGGAAATGACCACTTCCACCAAAAAGCTAGTCTGGAGCTCATCTGCCTGCCCAGGTCAAGCAGGGAGGATGGGGGACCCTGGTGGGTTCCTGCTGCTCCCTTAGTAAAAGCTTGCTGCACCGTTACACTCCTACCCTCCTCTCCCCACTATGATAATTAAGTAAGTATACTAACTAGCTAATAATTGGTGTTGAATCCTACTGAATAATTTTCCAAAGATACACAAGCAAAAAGACTTCTGTCATGATGGAAAAGCTGCGTTCTTTAAACCAGCCTCAATTAAATCAGCCTGCTGTCCAGGACTGTTTGTTTTTCTGCTGCAAAACCCACTCATCTTTACAGTTCTGTTTTGACATGGGAACCTCTTCATTTTGATCTTGTTAAAAAAGTTTCTGCTTACTCAGTTCAGAGTTGCAGAATGGGAAGGCCTGTGATCCATAAGGATACAAATGCTGCTTGTTTCTAAATCTTACCTAGGCATAAGATTTTTATCTAAATGTATATAAAATTTGACATTTCAAAGCACAGTCTTTTGTAAACTTGAGGGAACTGAAACTGTTAGACTTGCAATCTGGAAGCTGTTAGATCTAAAGAGAATATATTTCTCTCATTTGCATTCCCAGATTTACAGACAGTCCTCAAAGAGAGAACTGGATTGAACCACTGAGGATTATGGTAGCAGCACCTAGAGATCCCCACGGTGAAAAGCTCTGTACCAACACATGGTAACTGAAAGTCCTCAGATATATGGTTTAAGCATAGAGAGGAGAAAGAGAGACACAGAGAAATGAAGTACTTTTTTACCCAAGATAATGCCAAAACGTGGTGCCCGAGCAAGTTTTTAATCCCAGGTATTGTGATTTCTAGTCTGGCATCCTCCGATGTGCCACACTGCCCCCTAACACTTGTGGAATGCATTGTTTTCCATATCACTGTGTATCTCCCTCTGTCTATATAGACACTTCTATGTATAACATACAGGCAGAGTTCTCTATGTAGATGGATAATTGTCTGTGTATTTACTAATTTATCACACATACCACATTCCAAACAATGTAAATATTTTAAGTACTTCATTTAAAATGCTATCTGTTTATTTTTCTGCTTTAGAAATATCCAGACTGTCACACACTTTTCCTTCCCATTTTGCAAAGGAATCCTTTCTTGCCTGCAGAGAAAGAGGCAGCGATATTGAAATTTCTACAAAGAGAGTTTGTCCCTTGAGTGTTCTTACAGGCATTTGTGCTGAAGAGATGTTAACATGAGCAGCATTTTACATGAAATATGTTCCCATTGCTCAGGGTTTTGCTGATTGATTCTTGCACTGCTTCAGCTCCCCACATTTCCCAGCCCTCCAAGGAACCCTGCAGAAATAAGGAAGCCAGGACATAATATTTGGATTTTATTTTTTTTCCCAAAAAATAGCAGAATAAATAACACTTCAAGATTCTTCTTTTATATTCAACACAAGAGGAGGGAATTGGTAAAGATTTGTTTTGAGAGCACTTTAAATAAACTTTTTTAGTCCTTGTGGCTAGAGGAGTCTTTGTTTGTGGTGAGGACCCAGGCAGGTGGGTGCTGACCCCCACCACTGTGTTATCCTCTTTGTAAGCCCCTCACCAGGGGGTGAGCCATCACCCCAAAAGTGGAAGAGGACCTTTCTTTATTGCACCCTGGCAGGAAGGAGCTTCCCTTCAAGGGACAGGGGTGTCCCCTGACCTGAGGCTGAGACTGGCTTCGCCCATGCCAGCAAAGTGCTTCCGAGGTGAACCACCGGTGTTATGTAAATGCCAATTTTTATCGCTGTGGGTATGGGTAAAGATTAACCACCCCAGCTGGCAAGGGAACTGAAGTGAAGCCTCCTTCCTTCCCCACCTCTGATCTCAGATCAAAAGCTTCAGCCCTGCCTGCCGCACCCTGCTCCTGCAAGGAGCTGTGCTGGGAGGGTGATGCCCAGAGCACCCAAATGGCACGGCCACCCCTGAGACCCCAGCTCCCCCAGGGCCATGCGGCACTGCCGACTCCCTCTAACACCTGCTTTGGGTCTTGGTGCTGCCAGGGAACAAAGAGGAGGAGGAGGAGGAGGAGGATGACATCTCAGAGAGGAGGTAGGAAAAGGAGGGAAGAAGGACAGAACACGCCACACTAGGACGTGCTTTGCACAGATGTTAAAAACCGGAGCATCTCTACTAATTGCACCAAACTTGGCAGAAATTAAGCCTAATAGGCTTCCTTCATAGGACTGTGTGACTAAACACCAGATGCCCTAAAGGCACAAACTGACAAAGCTGTGTAAATCTACAAGAAAGTGTCTGTGATCTTTCTGACAGAGACTGTTGCAGGGCAGCCCCCTGAGCAGCCATCCGCTTGGTGGGCAGAAGCTGGTGGGGTAGGGGTGCAGGTGTTGGGGATGTGTGTTAAAAAAGTCCAACACCGAAATCAAATTTGATTACAAAGATGCTCTTGAGAGTGCATTTTCATTAAAACATCCATTTTCTGGAAAAGTGGCAAAGCTGCAAAGACTTTTTCCTGTTTTGCTCCCCTAGCACAGCACTTCTGTCTGCTGTCATGAGCAGAACCCAATACTTTACAAATGGTCTTGGTGCATCATGGGAGGAGAGGGTTACATTGGATTTATCCAAGAGTGCTGTAAACCACAGGGCCCTTCTCTCTTCAGCCTTATCTTTGAAATGTCTCAAGAGACATCTTATTTTTATGACTGCTCAAGGACTGTAAGCCTGAGGAGCTGCTTTTGGGAATGCATATGATCCCTGTCACATCAAATGACTACACTGTAATGTCAGCACTGTCTGTGGAACATAAAGTAGCTGCTGGGTCTCAACTCTCCATCTGCAGCTCCCCAAGATCCAGGGTTTTAAATCTGAATTTTCTATTTCAGTATTTTCAATAATCTGAAACTGTTTATTAAGGGGGCTAATGCATGACATTTTACCTCCTTGTGTTCTGTGGTCAGCAAAACGTATAGAGATTGCTCTTGAGAAATTTTTATCTGTGTTTGTGGTTAATGTGGATGATTCCCTTAGGGAACGTCATGGTACTGTGCCAGTGATTCTTCTCGTTCCAAAACACGGTAAAACTCTACAATTTTAAATCACTGGCACAATACCTTTTCAGGTTATGTCAGAAATACTGGGTATCCCTTTCAATAAAGTTGCAGCTTTTATTTGATGTTTAAATTTATTACTAGCATGAGAACAGTAATCTGCAATATACCTGCAGGTCAAAACAAAGACATTAACACTGTTGAAATGAAACTTTTAGGGTTTTTCTCCCCAGTTTAAAATGCCACAAAACAGACATTGGAGTTTTTCAAAGGCACAATTTTCTGATGGAAAAATTCCATTGAAAGATATGTGACTAACATTAATTATCAGGACAAATCTGGGAAATTTGAGGATAGTCAGAATAAGAAATCAAGCAAGCATGTACTGGCAATACTTTGACATGAGTTACTGCACATGCAAGCTGAATTTTGAGGGCTTGTGATAACAACTCTGTCTTTTGGAAGATAAAATCAGAGGGAGTTTCTTCAGACTGGTTTTGTGAAGCTGACATCTGATTCAGCCTCCTTGACCTCCTAGCGGACTTAGATCTGATGGAATACATCACTAAGCAGCAGAGGAGGAAATAAATACTTTTAGTAAAGGCGTATCCATCTTTGGTGATGGTCACTAGCAGGCGTTTGAATTTGTTCTGTGTCTCCTCAGTGAAGAAATGGCTCACAAAAACGATACTGCGATGTCAAAAGATAACTGGTTGATCTCATCTTCCAGGCTACCTCACCTACTTCTCACTGTGGGCTTGTTCACTCATTTTAGGTATTCATTTATTCATGTTTCACACAAATCTATGTCATGCTGCCATATGTTACTGGCAACCTCGATGTCAGGAATGACTAGCCTTGTACCTGTGAGTTTAGATGTTAGAGGTTGATTAAATATGTCTCTAATGACTGCTTTTCTCATGCTGCTATTTGGAATTTTGGTCTCAAGTTGAAAGAGCTAAAATCCAGGAAAAGAGAGCAGCCTGGGAGGGACGACTTCACAAGAACACTTCTTTTCTGGAATATGAAAACAGCTTGCTAACGTAGGAGAAGTAGCAGGCTGAATGACTAGGTTTTGTATACTAGTGACTATGTGTGTATCACACCAAAGGTCATTCATTTTATGTACCCCACAAATATGCAAGCCTAAATCTGCCTGATGGTGACTAGTGGCAACAGTTCTTGTTTTGTCTCTGTCATCTGGGCTTGTGACCACCGTGGGGAGGCCTCAGTTCTACAGTTTTGTTCTTACTGATGTAATTATTGTACAGCTAATAGTCATGATTTGCCACAGGCTGGAGGAATGGCAGTGGATGGGAGAAATGGCTCCTACAACAACCAGCTCTGTAACCTGTCTACTCTGCCTTTCTCAACAACAGGCAACAGAGTTTGGGTGGGCACATGTCTTCGCTGAGTGAGCAGGAGGCTGTTTTATCTAGGTTCACACAGAAGCTTATAAATTTAAGGTGAGTGAAAAGAGAGTCCATTCACTGAAATTGTATTTTAAAAAATTAATCCCATAGACACTGAATCAGATCATAGCCTGGAAATGATTTACAAACCCGCTGCCTGTGTCTGAGAAACCTGAGTGAGGACTTCCTTTATAAGCAAGTATTAGCAAGTTAGGTTTCCTTCTAACTGGCAAACCAGCAGACACCTATTTGAATGTTTCAGTGTAAGGAAAAAACTTGGGCCATGGCATAAAAGTGACTCTTTCATCTTGTGACCTTAGAACACTCTGGTAAGCATTCCTCACCTACCCAGAGATGATGTGTAAGCAGGTTGTCGCAACACAACTCAGTGTTACAGCGAGAGAACGGATGTCACATGCATAGCAAATGGCAATGCTTTTGCCTTTGATCAGCTACTGACATAGATGCAGCAAGGCAAGTGCCCATTCGCTTCATGCAAAGATAATGACACATTGAAGGTCACACTTACTGTATCACCATGTACCCAATAATGTCATAAACCAACTTATGAAGCTGGAACAAAACCAATCATGATTTAACTTGAATGGGGGAGTCCTATTATAAAATTGCCCGTGCCACAGTCAGAAGGAAGGAGGAGTTATATCGCCCGTATCTAAAGAGGCATCCTCTCCTTCCTTCCATTTTTTTCTACTAGTGCTGACTGAGCTGAACACCAGCTGTGCGCTTTGCTTTCCACTGTAGTCTCTATTCCAGAAAATTTGTTTGGTTTTGGTTTTGGTGGGGTTTTTTTGGTTGTATTTTTGTTTGTTTGTTTGTTTTGTTGGTTTTGTTTGTGTTTGTTAGTTTGTTTTGGGGTTTTCATTTTTGTTTTGTTTGTGGTTTTGGTTTTGTTGTGTTTTTTTGGTTTTGTTTTGTTTTGTTTTGTTTTTTTCTTCAAGAAAGAGTTGTGTTCTTAGACTGGTATTTCAGCCCCTTTCTGATATATAAGAAGTAAAATTTCTTACAGTCACATCTGTGTTAGGCTGAGTATGGCCTGAGCCTGACTCTGAGCACTGATGAGTTAAAGGAGTGCTGAGTGAAAGGAAATACTTTTCCCTCATCTTCCTTCTCTGACCAGGACAAAGCCCAAAGATGTGCATTATTTCCTTAAGTCTGGGAAAAGAAGTTATTCCAGAGTTAGACATTTCCTCCTGAAATAACTGTATGGACAAATGGGTTCTGAGTGAACAATCCAGGATTCAAAAATACACATCAGTCCTTACTAAAATATCCATACTCCATAAATAGTTGAATGAAAGTAGGTTTTAATCAAAGTGTAAATTCTTTTCCCCAGTTATTCAGAAAAGGTTTGCTTTCCATTTGAATCCTATGCTGCTGTATCTCTCTATATATTTTAAAAATCAAAAATGTGTTTATTGGAAGAATTTATATAAGGCTCAGGAGGCTTGGCAATCATTTTTATTGGATTGATCAGTTCCGCTTGCATACAAATTGCCGTTTCAATTGACTGCTGCAACACTTTATTTTTAATATAAACTGTTCTATTGATTCTGACATAAATAACATACAGAGTGTTTCAAACCATAAAAACATCAGTTTTGGGGATTCTTACCAGAATCTACTACATACCAGAGAATAACAAGCAAACAAAGTGCAAGTGAAACTATGAAACTATTAGCTTTTAGAAACTTTTCTCCTCACAGCTTTGGCAACTGCCATTTGTCTGTCTAGTATATCCTTAACTTGCACATTTTGCACATGGTTTTGCATTCATGAAACATATCACAGAATCACAGAATCACAGAATGATAGGGATAGGAAGGGAATGAATAATAATAATAAAAATCCTTTGAACAGGTCTAATGTAGCTAATGAGAGAAAAAGGAACAAGAAAATGTGGGGGAAATAAACCCCAAACAACACCTATTCTATTTTAATTTTGAACTTTTATTCTGGGAGGGGATTTTTTTTGCCTTATTGGTATGACTACCTTTCTGCTTGAGCGGAGTTATAGACACACGCTCCCAGGAAACATCTGCTCTACCACAAACATACCTGCTGCTCTTGCGGTGTGGTTTGCTCTTCCAGAGAACGCTTCAGAAACACACATTTCTTTGATCTGTGCTCTGGATTTAAGGTTGGTCTCTATTTCTTTCTACTGAGACATCCCTCACATGTATGACAAGCCCCACACTTGAATACTAACCACTGTCTGGATTATGGAGCTACTTTTCAGCTCTCCAAGACCCTCCAGTTAGGCAACACACTCCCATTTCGTCAGCTGCCAATCAGGGTTCATTATCAGCAGCCTAGAAGCAAAGTTGGGCTGAGATTTTCTGAAACAAGGGTGAATTGATACAATGGGCTCCAGTTTGTAATAGAAGTTATTGAAACAGAGGTATAAAGATTAAAGTCTTCCCAGGGAGCATGCATCCAGTCTGTCTGTGTTGGAAGAGGTACAGCTGTCATGTGTGTTTTCTTATCTTGTCTCATTTTCTGATTGGAAATACCATTTCTTCTGGACTGATAAACATCTAGAAATTCAGGCCAAATGGACACATATTTTTCAGATCCTGTCTGGACAGAGTTTCCAAGCAGAAAAAGAAGACAAAACTGGGAAATCTGAATCCTATGCAGATGTTCTGCACAGTGAGCATAGTGAGTCCAACACACTGAAGATGGGTAAAGGCCTCTGAGTATGCAGTATCCTATGAGGGCACATACATTTCTGTCTGGCACATCTCTGGCAGATCTGTGAAAGGCCTAGGAAGAAAAGCCATTGTGATTGTGGACACTAAAAAAGGGAGAAATAAAGATTGAAATGTGTCCACTGTGCAGTTCTCCAGCTCAATTATATCTTTGTTCATGTATTTGCCTTGCTTTCCAACCTAAAAAAAAAACCTTCACTAAAACCTGAGGCATATTGATTTTATGTCCTCGCCCTACAACTGTGGTGGCCTTGTTTACTGTTGATCAGCAGCAGCTGTGGAGCATCGCTTTGATGTGCCTAAGGCTGTTACACGACTGCATTTCTTGCACAAATCGGAAGAAAGCCTAACGCTGCATTGTTGCATTTCATCTAACAGGACACTGTAGGTTGGTTTGTTTTGACTGATTGTTTGGTGGGTTTTTGTTTTGTTTTCTCTTTGAAAACAGCTATTTAAGTCAACAGGGGGGTGCCCATATTTCCTTAGACCACAGAGGAATGGATGAATAGATGGTATTTGTTTCTTCCCAAGGGCTGTGTTTTGTTGTTGTTGTTGTTGCTGTTTGTTGGTGGGGTTTTTTTTGTTTGTTTGTTTTTGTTGGGGTTTTTTGGTGATGTTTCACTGAATTGCAGAATCACAAAATGTTAGGGGTTGGAAGGGACATCGAAAGATCATCTAGTCCAATCCCCCTGCCGGAGCAGGAACACCTAGATGAGGTTACACAGGAAGGCGTCCAGGTGGGTTTTGAATGTCTCCAGAGCAGGAGACTCCACAACCCCCTTGGGCAGCCTGTTCCAGTGTTCTGGCATCCTCACTGAAAAGAAGTTTCTCCTCAAATTTAAGTGGAATGTCTTGTGTTCCAGTTTGAACCCATTACCCCTTGTCCTACCATTGGTTGTCACTGAGAAGAGCCTGGCTCCATCCTCATGACACTCATCCTTTATGTGTTTATAAACATTAATAAGGTCACCCCTCAGGCTCCTCTTCTGCAAGCTAAAGAGACCCAGCTCCCTCAGCCTTTCCTCATAAGGGAGATGCTCCACTCCCTTAATCATCTTTGTTGCCCTGCGCTGGACTCTCTCCAGCAGTTCCCTGTCCTTCTTGAACTGAGGGGCCCAGAACTGGACACAATATTCCAGATGTGGTCTCATCAGGGCGGAGTAGAGGGGAAGGAGGACCTCTCTGGACCCACTAACCACCCCCCTTCTAATACACCCCAGGATGCCATTGGCCTTCCTGGCCACAAGGGCACAGTGCTGGCTCATGGTCATTCTGCTGTCTATCAGGACCCCCAGGTCCCTTTCCCCCACACTGCTCTCTAATAGGTTGTTCCCCAACTTATACTGTAGCCTGGGGTTGTTTCTGCCCAGATGCAAGACTCTACACTTTCCCTTGTTATAGTTAATTAAATTTTTCCCCGCCCAACTCTCCAGCCTGTCCAGGTCTCGCTGGATGGCAGCACAGCCTTCTAGCATGTCAGCCGCTCCTCCCAGCTTGGTGTCATCAGCAAACTTGCTGATAGTACACTCTAGTCCCTCATCCGAATCATTGATGAATATTTTGAATAATACTGACCACAGTACTGACCCTTGAGGCACTCGACTAGATACAGGCCTCCAACTGGACTCTGCCTCATTGACCATGACTCTCTGGCTTCTTCCCTTCAGCCAGTTCGCAGTCCACCTCACTACCTGATCATTCAGACCACACTCCCTCAGTTTAGCAGCAAGGATGCTGTGGGAGACTGTGTCACATGCTTTACTGAAGTCAAGGTAGACCACATCCACTGCTCTGCCATCACCCATCCACCTCGTTATGTCCTCATAAAAGGGTATGAGGTTTGTCAAGCATGACTTCCCCTTGATGAAGCCATGTTGACTGCCCCTAAGGACCCTCTTATCCTTGATGGGCCTTGAGATGGCACCAGGATAAGTTGTTCCATTACTTTCCCAGGGATGGAGGTGAGGCTGACCAGTCTATAGTTACCCGGGTCCTCCTTCTTGCCCTTTTTGAAGACTGGAGTGACATTTGCTTTCCTCCAGTTTGGTTTGGTTTTTTAGAAATAAAGAAAAGGACAAAACTATAACAAATGTTCTTACCCATCTGTCAGCAGTCCATTAGCAAACAAGTCCTTGGCAGTAGGGAAAGGAAGAGCATTTACCATGCTCTATGGTGGATGATGGGGCAGAAGCAATACTGGTTGGCTTGTGGCAGCAGGAGTATGTCATGTCACTTTGGATTTATTCCTCCAGCAACAGCCAACTTGATGCTTCTTTTTTCCACCCTCCCCTCTGCTGACTAAAATTTCCTTTTGCATACAATGCAGCATCATGGGGTGGGTGAGACTCCACATATCCTGCCAAAGCTGGTTTTATCTGGATATCTCTCAAAGAGAAAGCTACTTTCCAAGAAAACCTCCTTGCGTGAGCTTGAAATTCTGTGCAGAACTTCCCTCACTGATACTTTCCTTGTTTCAGCAGAAATCTGTTATTATCTGCTTGCTTTCTCATGCTTTGAGCAGACTCAGGAGAAGCCAGAGAACAATGGGGCTTCCATCTCCAAGCAGCTCTGGCCGGCTTGCCTCTGTTTCCTCATCTAGCACATTTTAATAACAGTTTAATTGCCTCTATTCACATCATGGAAAAGTTCTGTGAAAAATGGAAAGGTATGATCAGCTTAAATTATGGACTACACTGACAGGATGGGGAAAATGTTTTTCTATTTGCATAGTGCTCTGTGGAGACAGCTGAGCTTTACTAGGGCTTGGCTGAATAATAAGCATCTAAACAGAGAACCCTGCATATGACTTTACAAACAGTTCATCACAGA
This sequence comes from Columba livia, assembly GCF_036013475.1. Taxonomy (NCBI): domain Eukaryota; kingdom Metazoa; phylum Chordata; class Aves; order Columbiformes; family Columbidae; genus Columba; species Columba livia. The sequence goes on along the minus strand of NC_088602.1, from coordinate 97,886,498 downwards.
GTTCGTATTAATGGTCCCATTCCTTCTGAATAGATTCAGCTGATTTCTCACTCACTCTCACATGACTTTGTGCAAGGCTCTATGATACATTGTGAGAACAGCAATGACACATCCATGCTGATATAGTTATTAGATAGCCTGGGAACTCATGCTTCCCAGTGTGGTCATTTGCTTCCAAACAGATACTGCTATGATGCAGTGAAGGTCTTTCTTTGTGTAAAAATTGCTGCAAGTCTGCAGTGCAGGTTTTCAGAGGGGAATAACCAGGGAGTTAAATCTGCTTTTTAAAGATGTGCATAGTCTTCCAGTGCTGGGGTACAGTTATGAAGATGCAACCTCATTACAGATTTATTAATGAGAATATTGGCAGATACAACTTTCTCAGTTTTTATTTTTCACTCTCCGTCTGCTGTTGCTCTGTCTCGTGTTGCAACCACACAGGTGATGGACTCCATGTGACTGAATGGCCGTAATCCTACAGCAAGAAAGAAGGGAAGAGGAAAGTGCTTTCCTGGGAACTCAGAGATGATAAAGAGGCAGCCCATGCTGATACAGGCCACAGAATATAAAAAAGAGCTTGAATAAGAAAAAAGACAGAAAAAGAAACGTTCAAATGCAGAGTGTTGGATTGCTACCCTCTTTACCTGTTTGCCCAGTAGCTCCAGGGTTTTTCTGGCTTATGTTTATAATTTTCCTCCTAAGTGGTTATGAAATGGCCAGACCTAAAGAAAAGGAAGGGGAGGGGAGGGGAAGGGAGAGGGAGAGGGAGAGTGGAGGAGAGGAGAGTGGAGGAGAGTGGAGGAGAGGAGAGGAGAGGAGAGGAGAGGAGAGGAGAGGAGAGGAGAGGAGAGGAGAGGAGAGGAGAGGAGAGGAGAGGAGAGTGGAGGAGAGGAGAGGAGAGGAGAGGAGAGGAGAGGAGAGGAGAGGAGAGGAGAGGAGAGGAGAGGAGAGGAGAGGAGAGGAGAGGAGAGGAGAGGAGAGGAGAGGAGAGGAGAGGAGAGGAGAGGAGAGGAGAGGAGAGGAGAGGAGAGGAGAGGGGAGGGGAGGAGAGGAGAGGGGAGGGGAGGGGAGGGGAGGGGAGGGGAGGGGAGGGGAGGGGAGGGGAGGGGAGGGGAGGGGAGGGGAGGGGAGGGGAGGGGAGGGGAGGGGAGGGGAGGGGAGGGGAGGGGAGGGGAGGGGAGGGGAGGGGAGGGGAGGGGAGGGGAGGGGAGGGGAGGGGAGGGGAGGGGAGGGGAGGGGAGGGGAGGGGAGGGGAGAGGAGGGGAGGAGAGGAGAGGAGAGGAGAGGAGAGGAGAGGAGAGGAGAGGAGAGGAGAGGAGAGGAGAGGAGAGGAGAGGAGAGGAGAGGAGAGGAGAGGAGAGGAGAGGAGAGGAGAGGAGAGGAGAGGAGAGGAGAGGAGAGGAGAGGAGAGGAGAGGAGAGGAGAGGAGAGGAGAGGAGAGGAGAGGAGAGGAGAGGAGAGGAGAGGAGAGGAGAGGAGAGGAGAGGAGAGGAGAGGAGAGGAGAGGAGAGGAGAGGAGAGGAGAGGAGAGGAGAGGAGAGGAGAGGAGAGGAGAGGAGAGGAGAGGAGAGGAGAGGAGAGGAGAGGAGAGGAGAGGAGAGGAGAGGAGAGGAGAGGAGAGGAGAGGAGAGGAGAGAGAGGAGATCTCTGCTCTCCATGTCAGAGCATGTCATTGACTCTTGTTCTTGGGGTGTGCAGAGCACCCTTGCTGTCCAGAGACCATGAGCACACCAGAGGTACTGCTCTGTAGTGATACAGGGGTGCTTGCAGACCCGCTGTCTCTGGATGGGAAGCAGGATAGCTGCATCATTGCAGTCCTGCTGGAGAGAATCTAGCAGCTTGAGCTTGGCACCTTGCCCATATGGGGCTAAGCCGTTCTCTCCATTGAGGAGGGTGCTGGGCTGTCTGACTTGCACCAGTGCTAGTTCAGGGCCCACTGAATCACACTGCATTGTGAAGTAAAGGTATTTCCAAAGTTTTTGTTTCCCCTAATAATGAAGATTTCACTGATTATCTCTTCTGAACCTTTCCTGGTGGGGTCCCAACTCATTGCTGTTGCAGAGGAACAGGAGACCAGAGCTGGGCTGGGAGCTCAAGGAGGAGAACCATACCCTGCAGAGGCTCTCCAACTCCCCTGGTCTCCAAGGGAATGCTGGTCCTACATTTAGACATCTTCCAGGCTTGGGGATAAGTACTGCACTGTATCGTCTATATGTTTGTTTTCAAATAGCTTAGTTTGACATAGCAGAGGAAAAAAAAAAAAAAAAAGTGGTAGCATTTCACTTTGATAGCTTTTAATAACAGTTCTTTTATGCTAGCAAACAAATACTGGTTTAATCCTCTGCCTGTGTATTTGTGACATTTGTCCCTGAAACACCTCAGCTACAGCACAAGAAATGGAGTTTCTGCGTTAACCAAGGCCAACAAGTGCAGTTTTGAACCTCTGCTTCCCAACACTGCTTAAAACACAAACATTTGTGGTGCATACATACTTTGTTTATAATCTCATCACTGTGTGTATGGATTTCATTGCAAACAGTGTGGTACATCATTCAGTCTCTTACAGTGTAGAAATAGTGTATACAAATCAGACTAAGTCCTTTATTTATAGTTGTCAAGAACCAGATGACAGAAAACATCTTCTGCTTGAAGAATGGTTACTGCTAGTGTTTCCTGGGAACCCCTTTTGTCAAACAGTGGGAATATTTCTTGTCCTTAGTACCACATCTGCAATGTTAGAGCCAATAAAATGTCAATAACTCCATTATTATGAATCCCTGCTTTCAAGGATTAATAATTTCACACATACACACAGGCAAAAGCATTTGAAACTGAAATTTGGCATAAACATTTGTAATCCAAACGCAATGCTCACTTCTGCAAAATAATATCTGCAATTTTGAGTCTGAGAGGAATCTCAACTTGCCTGTATTTTTTTTTTTTTTTGAGTCAGTTGTTTGGAAGTTATACAATCTCACTATCTGGCGAGAACTCATTTGTATGTCTGAAGCTCTCAGCAGGGAAAAAATTGTGGTTTACTTTGTCATGCTTTCCTGCTTTTTTAAATGGAGTTTTCTCCAGATGCCAAAGAAAAGAAGATGGTAAAGTCCAATTGGTACAGCAGAATCCCTCACTCACTTCTAAATTTATCCATTAAATATTCCAGCCTCCCATTGTTTAAATCCCTTTTATACGTAGCGGAGTAGTATGTGTAAGGAATAATATGCAGGAAAATGTCATTGCATAAAGAAACTAAAACCCCAAGTAACTCCCCAAGCACTGGGATAAAAGAAGGCTAGTTTACTGTGGTTTTTGTTTTAAGTTTGATCAACTTCATTTTTACAAAGGTATGAACTGCAACTGAAGCTATCCCCATAGCTAGACGTTTATAGTCTCTCATTCTTTTTCTCCCTCTTGTCCTTTCTTTTCTGCCCTGTAGATTTTAATTAGGTCTTTTTCTGCCTGTTTTAATGAATTTCACTGAAATTTGTATTTTTGACATCTCTTTTCCTCTTCTTGTTATTTTTTTTCTTTTAAATTGATGAACAGGTTTGAAAAGTATTGCCAAGTACTCATATTTGCACATAATTAAAAATGCACATACAGTGGGAATACACAAATCTCATTAGCTAAGAAAATAACATTAAAAAACCCTGTGGCTCTCTCAGCACTTGTGTGATAATACTTCAGTTGTCCAAGAAAATCTAATAGTTTAAGAACCTTCAAGGATAGTGTAAATTTCTCATCAATCTCTGTCTGATGATCTTTGGGCACCTATGCAAAATGTAAATAAACCAAAGTGCCAAATGTAGAGCAGTATGCCCAGTTTCATTTTATTATGCAAGTGGTAAGTTGTTAAATTGCAGAAGTGCTGGTGAAAATTAATTTGGAGAGATTTTCTTTTTTGTGTGGTGACCTAAAATTTCGTGTCAAAATCCAGGACTTGATAGCATTCAGAACACGTATATTGTTGTTGATGGTGAAGGAGTACAGTCCAGTTCAGCTTTTTCCAGATACCTGACATCTCTGCTTTGCATTTCTGGACTGTTGGCTTAAATAATTCATTCATTCCTACCCATGCACTTGCTTCATCTCTTATTCACCTATCCAAAGTATGAACCAACTTCCTGGAGTTATCACACCATATTTCAGCTTGTAAAACATGGCATTTCAGGACTTTTGCACAAGCTGCCTTGGCTGCTGCTCTCACTGTTAAGTCGTGGCATGACAGGTGCCTGCAATCTGAAACACAAGTGGAGGAAGCAGCAGGCATTTGATACACCCATCCATGCACGTAACGCTGCAATAATCATCAGTCAAGCTGAATGTCAAACATCATAGGCTAGACAGCTTGAGTAGGAAGTGTACACTTTCACAAGGAGTACTCTTATTCTCTCATTAAACTGATACAACTGGGTCAGAAGCAACTGAAGTGAGTTCATGATTAATGTGTTAAGGGCAACCTACTCTAACTCTCACATAACAGTAATCTTTTTCCAGTTGAGGGAAGATGCTAAATGGACTCTTGGGCAATCTGTGCATAGAGCATATCTCTTCTTTGAGCTGAAAGGGTGCTGGTTTGGAATTACAAAAGTTTTTAAGACTATCAGTTGTATTTGGGTCGACCTTTGGACTTCACAATGTGCTGCAAGAGCATCTGCAATAAGAAATGTGGGCCAGCCGAGCCCAAAGGTCCCCCTCTCCCTGAGGACTGGTCACACCAAACAGCAAGGCCACAAGCCTGCAATGAGAAGCTGAATGAATGTCAACCTAGAAAATACTTGCCTGGCATAGAACTGCATGCCATGCCAGGTCAGTTTGTTAATAACACAGAGAAACTAGAAAGTCACATCACAGGTTATCTTCAGATAACGTCAGTGGGAAGAGCCTGAAACAAAAAGACCTGACTAAACAGAGTTCCTGAGTGCTTTATCTTCAGTTAGAGTACTCACATTCTTAAGCTGGAGTCTCCTGCTAGGTGGTGACCTCAAAAGGGAAAGACAGGATATGATATTAGAGTGCTCCGCAGGGTTCAAAACCTACAGCAGGCCCCCTCTATGGTTTTCTACTTTCCCAGAGAGTGCTTTAGGGACTAATATGATGTTAACTGAAGCTCTTCAGAGGGCTTATACTTTTGGTAATGAAGATTCCCTATTAGTATTAGGTCAGGGGAATTTGCCCTGTAAAAATAGTTTCTGCTGCAAGACTAACAAGATACCTTTAGTATAATCAAGACAGGTAACTCGGGACCTGGAGAACTGGCAGAAAGTGGAAAAGTCAAGGCAGTTGTTTAGTGGCTGATAAGTAAGTTGTGTGTACATCAATGGCAGATAATAGTGCTCATCTTCTCCAGGAGTTTTGTAGGAAGATGTGTCATCTGTTCTTGTCAGTAGAAATTACCCCAAAACCTGCATGAGATATTCTGCTTGTACATCTTTTTCTGCTTGAATTATGCTGGTATAAAACTGGTAGAATAGAGAGGAGCATCAGGGTGTCTGTCATCAATGCCCATACCAATATGTCAAGCATTAAAAAGTGCCTGTTCCTCAGTAGTGTAGAGAATGAGCACTACAGTGGATTGTATTTCTGGTACTATTATTACAGAGAGACTTGTAAGAAGCATACATGCTGTGGATGAAATGGGTACGGAATCACAGAGGCTAATGATAGAAAAAGGCCACTTATGTCAGCCGCTGACTTTCCCTGCTGGTATAGGATTGTTCCCAATAAGATATGGTGTATTTTTAGTGCTTTGTCCAGTCTGGTTTTATATGTAAATAATAAAGACTGTCAATCATAAAGGAGCCTGAAATAGTTTTGTTCTAGTTCTGTCTTCCTCTTGCCTCCCTCTTCCTCTCCTGAATTTCTTACTCAGGCTAAATGAGAAAAGGAAAGACATACTTTTTATTTTCCCCGCCCTGTTCTCTCCTCTTCTTTCTACTGTGTCACTCTTTTCATACACATGACCTGATTTTTAAAAAATGGTATTTGGACAGTTCAGTTCTATATGCTACTCTATCACAGGTCTGATTTATGAGGCTCCTCAAAATGCAGAGGCTCAGTATGACAGGAAACAGTCAACTTGCAAGCCAGTCTGGAAAATAAGTATAGATAGAAACTGATAGAAACTCAGATAGAAACTGAAGCTTTTGCATATGTTTTCCTGTGTACCCTGTCTCACATTGTCTTATGAGTTGCTGAGGGCCTACTCAGTGTCCACCTGTCCATTATGGATGGCCTTCCAGAATGCTGAGCTAGGATGTAGTTTAGCCATACCACACAAGAACAAGCAATTTAACGACAAAATAAAGTAGTTTTGTTTGTTTGTTTGTTTGTTTGTTTGTTTTTAATAGAAAGAGAATTGTATAGGTACTTTGGCATTTTCATACAAATACCCTTCTATGTTTGGGAGAACTATTTCCCGTTTTTTGAATTTGTACCCTTAGAAAGTTGCCTCTCAAGCGGACATAAACCATTATAACACGGCTTTCAGAACAGGAAGGTTTTGGCTTGGAACTCATCTATATTAGGAAACAAACTTGTCATTGCACATGCCAGCAAGTCAAGTGGAGAAACTGAGGAAGTTACAGCTGAGGTGCTATTATCTTGATGAGTGAATGGCCCTCAGCGTATTTTGCCTTTGATACATATGCAGTCACATCTCTACTTCAAATCTGCTGAGCTTAACAGCTTCTAGTCAGTGAAACAGTGGAAAAATTAATGCTCTCTTTGTTCCTGATGGAAGAAACCCATGTAAATGGTAGCCTGAATGAGAACACAGAGAACAAAACGACCTAGGGACTGAATTAATACCAGCCAAGTGTACATGTCCTGTCTGCAGCAAAAGAAATAGAAAGATGGAAAATGAGGACACATAAAAAAATTACTCGTCATCTGCTGTTAAGATGAAGCTGTGGAGAGAGAGACAGATATCAAGGGAAAAGAGAACTTGTGTTATGGACTGTGTTGGTTGAAAAGAGTCTTGAAATAGAAACTGAGTCTTATTGTCCGTCCATGCTGAGTTCAGAGAAATGGGGCTCCTGACATCCTCTATCAATAATCAGCCTTGCACAAAGCACCAAAGCACCCAGCTCCAGCACCAGCTTCTTTTCCATATGGAAACAACCCTCAGGCTACCCAATATTGGCTAACTGCCAGGGTTACTTTGAGGAAAAAAGAGGGAGGAAAAAAAAAAAGCCAAGGCAGAAGGTACTTACCTAATCCCCATTATCCCTCAGTGACAGGGTGTAGTGTCCCCTGATTTTGGGAAACCCTCCCAGAAGCTGCTAAGGGTGAAAGGAGCCTCAGGCCTTACTTACTCCAACTTATTTGTGATTTACTGCAGGGAGAAATGAAACAGTATCCAAGAAGGTGAAGATAACCTGTTCAAAGAGGAAAAACATTAATCGAGGGAGAGCAAAAATGTACTGGAAACTGAGGACTATTGGAGACAAACTGCTATCAGCTTTCTTGGGAAGTTTGGAGTTGCTGGAGAGAAATGAGACTGTACAACTTCATAATTTATAGACCAAAAGACTTAAGGTATATAGGGTAATGAACAGGTAGTGATACATCTCTTTCTGAGAACTGCTAATTCTGGTTTCCTTCCTCTGATGGTGTCAGCTACACCCCACTTCACCGGTCCACAGCTCAGTAACATTCCCACAGCTGTTAGTGGACTTATCCTAGAGATATTTCAGCAAGATACAGAAATACTGCTATGTGTCTAAGGAATTGAAGCATGGAGGCTAAATGCAGGATTCATCCTGCCTGACTTCATATGGCTCATCTAGACTCTAGGGTCAGCAGAGCCACAGAGGCGCTTCTTGGGCACAAGATGTCTGACCTTTTTCAGGCTTGTAAATAAGCTGAGACATGCCACAGTGCCCGTCTCTCCATCAACAGTAAAGGGCATCCAAATCATTTTCTCATGTGTAGGTGTTTGCACTGTAGAAGGCTGAATTCACATAGGTCTTTCCCAATTAAAACATCTGCTTAGGGATGCCTGGGAATGGAGGCTGGAGCAGAAGCTGGAACCATGGTCTCCCAGAAACCAACATAGTAGCTCTGAATTTATAGCTGTCCTTCTCTGTATGTAGCCCCTCAAGTTTGTGACATTGATTTCTGTATCCACAGGGAAATAGTCAGTTTACATATTTATTTCTAATAGAATACTCACTGATAGCCAGGTTCAGGCCATCAGGAATACTGCATCTGTGTCTTAGCAATAGAAAACATTGCTACACTGAAATGGTCACCAACAGCCTCACACTGTTGTCCTTTCACTGTAACAGAAACGAATGTTTTTAAAATCAGTTCAGGTTTGTGAAACGGCATAGTTTTTCAATCTAGTAACCATGGAACCAGCTTTTTCTATAGCTTGGTTTTTATTTTTCTTCATCTTCCATCTTACCATGCTACCTTACAACCTTCCTCCTTGACTTGCTGTTGCATGCCTGGCTTTCTGAGTGTGGTCTGTGGGGTTTACCAGTATCTTTCCCAAGAAATGTGGTTTTTGTTGTCTTCCTCACATTCCGATTATCAGATGCATTTTACAAACTGCGTCCTTGGGTCTTTTTATGCTGTCTGTAACAAAGTCACCCCGATTTCCTCAACTCTTTCTTTTTTCTTTCCTTTTTTTTTTTTTTTCATTTTAAATGACTCACTTCACAGCCCTCATGTCCCATTTTGTCTTCTATCACAAAACAACCAACATTTTGATTTCTTCAGAGTATTTGTGTTTCCATGGTGAAGAGAATATTATAATCTTTTCTTGTGGCTTACCAGCTTTGAATGATACAAACTACAGATTGACTTTTTAATCTTTTAGCATATTTTTCTGCATTGAATCCTTTGTATTCAAGTGAAATATGGTTTTAAACCAGGTCATTAGTAGATATATGCACTACAAGGCCAAATAAACTAGTAGTCTGACTTGTAGAAAATTTCACCCAGCTACCCTTAACCTGAGTTCTGTATCTTTTATTAGTTTAAAGCATGTCTTCCAGAAAGGCACCTGGGTTTGAGATAAAGGATTAATCTCTTCATGTGATAGTTTGTGCAAATAATTAATAATTATCTTAAGACATTATGCCTTATTTCTCACTTGAATTTTTCCAGATTTAACTCTCAGATTAATGTTTGGCTTCTGCTTGATTAAAGCAGATTTAACTCTCAGATTAATGTTTGGCTTCTGCTTGATTAAAGCACATGAGGTACTTATAATAAAACAATATTCAGTCTCCTCTTTGTCAGACTATACATATGGACCTCTTCAAGTCTATAGCTTGATGCTCTTCCTGAACTGCATCAAGGAAATTAGTTGTGTTGCACTCAGTGTGCTACAGGGCAAAAAATGGGAGCATGTTTTGAACAGAAACATCGTGCTTCATCAGGGCTTGGGAGAGAAGGAAAAAGAGGAGAGGAGGGGAGACTATACAGGGCAGGAGACAGACAGTTCCTTAGGCAAGCTGCAAAGAAAATCATCTGGGGCTGAAAGCAGGGCTATGTGTGTGCCACAGCCCTGCAGTTACTTACCTGCTCTTCTGTAAAAGTGGCAGGGCACGGCAGATGCCTACAACATAATTAGTCCCTGGCTCTCTGCATCAGCTGGGAGTTTGACCCTGGTGAGTCTAGAAACTCACCTGGCAGGGATAAGATCCAGATTTCTCTGCAACTTGGACAAGTAACCAGATAAAAGCATTTACTCTTCATCATGATGTGCTTCAGCTAGAATAAAGAGGCTGTGCAAGGGAGAAAAATAAAATACTTTTAATTTCATTCTCTTGAAAGGAATGTTTTGTCACTCATGTATCAAAAACCATAAAACCTATCTGAAGAGTATTAAACTTCTACCTGTACTCTCATACCAAAACAGTTTCATTAAAAAAAAATAGTAAGCTGAAAACATTATCTGATTTATATACATGTTGGTATTTTTCATCTGCTTTGGTATTTTGATGCAGGCCTTTAAAAATACATATTTGGGGTTTATATTGTGCATAAACAGGTAAAATTACTACTTATTTTTAGCTATATAGAAAATACAAGATTAAGGACAAGATTCATGTACAGTGCATGTGCAGTTCCTAAAGATGATTATAAAAGATGGCTCCAAGGAAAGTATATTAGGGTGAGCAGACCCAAGTTACAGGTTTAAGATTACAATATTAAACTTTTAAATACCACATTGCCTCATCTGGAATAGCTGGTGTGTGGTTAGTTCTGCGTCCCTGTAGAATTTTAAAGCAAAACTGAAAATGAGCTTCATGAGCCTAGGCAAATACCTTGAAGTATACAAGATGTTTCCAAGCTGGGCCAACTTGCTTTTTCTGGGTTGTATAGTACATCCGCTGCACCACATGAAATGTATAAATGCATGGAAAATCATAAATATTGCCAAGACTGTCTGATGTGATAATCTATCCTTCTTGAGTGTTGTGAATACTTCCTATATCTTGCATTTTCTTGAAGTGGAGTTTGATATATTCAATGTAAGCCCAGTGATTCGGAGCTTGAGAGGTGAAGAGCTCTTTACTCCCATCCATAGGTAAAAAGAGAAAGAACAAGAGCAGGACTGCTTTTTATCCAACTACAGGCAGAAAGATGCTTCAGAGAGGAGAGATCTCGTGCTATTATGCAAGAAGTAAACGGGAGGACTTGCAGTTCCCATTTCCACAAAGCTGCTAGCCAGGGGTTCACCTGCTACAAAGCACAAAGTGTGCTCAACACATGCTCAGCTATAGCAGGTGAACCAATTTTACAGTTTGCCACTTCTAAGAACACCATCTTGCATCCTTCAACTTCCTCCTCTACTCATGCCATACTTCATCCCCACACCTGCCTGCATGGCCCTTGACCCTCTCTTTGTACTCTTCAGATTCTACCATGAATTAACTTGGTTCCTTCAGTCACAAAGCAGCTACACTTTTCTCTTTTTGTTGTTATTTTTCTGCCTGTCCAGGGAACAGGGAGTCCAATGAGTCCTGGAGTTGATGGATGCCTTGTTAGGAGGCTTGGCTCCTGGCTCCCCTTCTCTAGTGTGGTGGGCTGACCCTGGCCCACCAAGCTACTCTATCATTCCCTTCCTCAGCTGGACAGGGGAGAGAAATGAAAGGCTTGTGGGTTGAGATAAGAACAGTGAGAGATCACTCACCAGCTACCTTCATGATCAAAACAGACTCACCTAAGGAAAATTAATTTAATTTATTACCAATCAAATCAGAGAAGGGTAATGAGAAAATAAAAACTAAATCTTGAAACACCTTCCCCCCACCCCTTCCTTCTTCCTGGGCTTAACTTCACTCCCAATTTCTCTGCCTCTTCCCTTGCAGCAGTGCAGGGGAATGGGGAAGGGAGGTTGAAGTCAGTTCATCACAAGTTGTCTCTGATGTTCCCTTCTCCACATGGGAAGACTCCTCACACTCTTCCCCTGCTCCAACATGGGGTCCCTCCCACAGGAGACAGTTCTCCATGAACATCTCCAATGAGAGTCCTTGCCATGGGCTGCAGTTCTTCATGACCAGCTCCAGTGTGGGTCCTTTCCCTGGGTTGTAGCCCTTCAGGAACAGATTGCTCCAGTGTGGGCCCCCCACAGAGTCACAGGTCCTGCCAGCAAACCTGCTTCAGTGTGGGCTTCTCTCTCCATGGGGCCACAGGTCCTGCTGGGAACGTGCTCCAGCATGGGCTTCCCATGGGGTCACAGCCTCCTTTGGGCATCCACCTGCTCTGGCATGGGGTCCTCCATGGGCTGCAGGTGGATGTCTGCTCCACTATGGACCTCCATGGGCTGCAGGGCTCAGCTGGCCTCACCATGGTCTACACCACGAGCTGCAGAGGAATGTCTGTTCCAGTGCCTGGAGCATCTCCTGCCCTCCTTTTTCACTGACCTTGGTGTTTGCAGGGCTGTTTCTTCACATCGTCTCACTCCTCTCTTCAGCTGCAATTGCGCAGTTTTCCCCCCCCCTTCTTAAATATGTTATCCCAGAAGCATTACCATGGTCGCTGATGTGCTTGGCCTTGGCCAGCTGCGGGTCCATCTTGGAGCTGGCTGGCATTGGCTCTGTCAAACATAGCAGAAGCTTCAAGCATCTTCTACAGAAACTGCCCTGTATGCTCCTGCTACCAAAATGTTGCCATGTAAATTCAGTGCATTCCACTCCTTGCCTCCGTGAATCACATATTTAAGAATTACCATTAAAATCCACATTCATCACACAGTCATCATAAACTGTATGCACACCAACAAAAAATAATTCCCCACACCAAAATCAAAGTAACATCATCACACAACCGAACGAAAGTGGACAATCTACAGACAATCCACCCCTTGTCCCTTCACCACAATTGCAACAACAGAAACGCCCCACAACCATACCACTTTTCCCTCTCTAGCTCTGCTCAGCCCATGTTTTGCCTGTTACCTCCTCCAATTACTATCCTTATCTCAAAGTCCTTGGGCCTTTTGTTCTATTTCTCTGCCCTGTCCAGCTGAGGAGGAAGAGTGATAGAGTGGTTTCGGTGGGTACCTGGCATCTAGCCAGGGTCAACCCTTGACATCTAAGGAGCGGCTGTCCCTTGCTGTCCCCTAACAACGCAGCCCCCAAATTCACTGAGTAATAGGGCAATGCCTGCTGGGCCTGCAGCCTGCCATAGGATGTGGAAAAGCACTAATACTTTCTCCTGAGTCGGCTGTTCCACCAAGGGCTCTCCATATTGGGTATTGAGTAAAACACATCATGGCAGGCTTGGCCTTGGGGACTGATGACAGCACAGTACCTAAGGTGTCAAAGGGCCTGGCCATCAAATGAAGGAAAAATCCCAGACAGATCCCAGACTCTTTGTAAGCCATGTAGCCAGGAGCTTCAAGGAGAAGAGTGTCCCCTTGCTGGTGACTGAAGGCAAAGCCCAAATGTGGAGAATTCATACAGGCAAACTGCAGGCCAATTGGGAAATTATCACAGTAGAAGTGAGATCCCAGTGGACTACAGTGGGGTCCAAAAACTTTCTGGGTTAGAGGAGTTTCCTTCTAAGCAACGGGGAACCCATGCAAGGTTCCTATGAACTCTGAGCACTGGGAGAACAGACCACTGCGAAGGTGGACGTGAGGGGCAAAGGGCCTGCTGGACATTGATTTGTGGAAGATGGGAAGATGCACATGGATGATATGTGGAAGTAGCATCCACCTGTTAGGCATCCACACATGGCAAGTGTGAAATTAAGTGAACAGACTCCTGCTAAAGGTGGTCCAGGGAAGCTTGTTATTTCTTCATACAGATAGTGGCTATGCTTTCCCAAGCAGATGTTTTATTCCCTTTTCTACCCCTCTTAAAATCTCTTTTCTTACTTCATGCTCAGGCATGTGAGAGAGGAAGTGCTGCCTGTTCAGGACACAGTAAGAAGATTCTCATCTTCTGTCTGCAAGGCTCAGCTGCAAGTATGAACAATTCTTAGGAAGGACCCTCATGTCTTACATGGTCAGGTTCTGCCTCTCACAATTTGCTGCACGGTTGTGTACTCCCAGGCCTGTGGGACCTTAGAGATGCTCTTCACATTTATGAACTTGTTTTGGATTATTGTGTGCTAAGTTTAACAAGAGCTTAGTAGTTTCTTTATTGCTCAGGATTTTTGATATCAGGTCAGACAGATGTCTGTTGGGTGTAGAGAGACATACCCACAGGAAAACAGTAGACCAATGATTCCTGAGGAATTACACAGCCCTCTTTTTTGCTTTTCTTTACTGATTTCTTCAGAGAGCAAAATCTAGAGGAAAAATATGGTAATATTAAATTCTGCCCAGTGAATGTTTGATACAGTGTTTTATAAACACAGCATAGCATTTCAGGACAGCTAGATATTCTTCCAGTGCTCTCTGAGGAAATTTATGATTATTTCATGTCTATACTCCATGTATTATGTTGGAATAAAACTGAATGCTTACATACCAAAGATCAGAAATCAGACTGTTGACACTGACTGGAGTAGTTCTCAGTACCAACTGACTCTAAGAATGAAAACTTATGATCTCCTGCTGCCATCTTTTCATTGCCCCAGATGACAAGGGGTCCAGTCTCTCTCCTGGTTTGTTAAGAAACATGCAAAATACCTTCTACTTTATTTTCCCTTTGCTAATGTGACCCCTTAAAAAGTGCTGAAATCTAGAAAGCAGAAAAATTGTAATATCAAATTTTAAACTGTTCATGCCAGTCCTTCTACAAATGTTTTACACATTCAAAGGCACCCATAACTTGCAGCCTTCTGACTAGTGTTCATTAACAATTTCAAAGTTGTCCCCACTTCCTTTGTCCTGGACTTGAAAAGATGTGGTCTGGGCATAGCTTTCCTGCATTAACTACGATATTGGAACTAGATGTGTCATCTCAAGTCCCTTACATCTCTTATTTTTGAAGTCAGTGGATGGCACAAGAACTTTGTTTTCCTTTGCAATCAAGATGACAGCTGTCTTCCATGTAAGGCAATTAAAGAAGTCCTCCTCAAAATACCCATTATTGGGTGTCAAAAGACCAGGCAATAAATTTATACCCTCCAACACGACTATTGAAGTGAAATGTGTAATGCTCCTTTGGATGTGACATATGCATAGTCACTAAATTCAACAGCTCGAACACCTTCTCCCAGTGCTAGATCTGCTCTGTTCCAGTTGGCGCCTTCAGTGCGGTTTTGTAATACACCAGATATTTCATTTACAGCACAGAGGTGTATGCCTGAACATATTTGCAGGCCAGGAGGGGATTTTGGCTGGAGAGGGTTTTTTTTTTTGGAACGGGGAGTTAGAAAAATCCTGAGTGGAGTTGGCAGCTGTGGTTTGGTTTGGGTTAAGATGCCAATTCAGCCATGCTCAGCCTCTGACAGGTGGCAGGCAAGCACTCTGCTGAGCAGGTTCCTGGGTCACCTCTGAAGCTAGTCCTGCTTGTCAAGAGACTGCGTATCTCCCATGCAGACTTGGCATGTGCATGCAGGCTGGTAAATGTATAAAACAAAGCATCTGATGGAAGTGGAAGTGCCAGCATGAGAAAGGAGTGTGTTTGTCAGAAACAATTTTTCTAGCTGTCCTGCATATTCCACCGCCCTCACCCCCCTCTTTTTTTTCTTCTTCTTCTTCTTCTTCTTCTTCTTCTTCTTTTTTTTTTTTTTCTTAAATTTTATAGGAAGTGAGAAAAGAGAATGATGTCTTTTACTGATGTTAAGTTCAGCCTGTGGATGAAAAGCTGGCCCAGGCTTCAGCTTTCACAGCAGGTTTCAGAAGTCTGTATCCCATGCTATTAAAAGTGACTGAATCTTGGAAGTTTATCTCAATTTCACATAAATTTGAATAATCCAGAAATTTAACACAAGTTACAACAAAAATTTAAAGCTATTTTGGATTCACGGGTATTTCTCTTTATAGATTCTTCCAGGCACATTCCACATGCGTTCAAGAAATAGTTTAAGTTCAACTGTCATTTTGTAAGTATTTTTAAAGAGATTGTCCTCCCCTTGTTCCTTGGATAATAATTGTGTTTCCAGACGAGAGAAGCCCCAGCTGAAGATATGTGGACCCACAACCACAGCAGTAGTATCTGAGGACATTTGGATTTAGATGTTTGTCCTGTCTTATATGTAGAACTCAGACCTGGGCTCAGATCTCAAGCAATCCAGAATTCCTGAGGTGCCCATATTTATGGTTTGGATTTGGGCTGAAGTTCAGTTTTACAGGAGCAGTAAGTGAACTAAAGCATAGAAGTGAATCACTACCCAAATTAAACTTATGGTAAGCCATTATTTACTTCTTCAGTGAGCAGAGCCAAAAAAGACATAATTTAAACTACTGCTACTTCCCCCCTAGTTTTCTCCATCACATTCCAATATTATTCTCTTATAATCTCTCTAAACTTATAGATGACTCAAAAATAATGTTTGGTAAGCACAGTCACATGCTTTTCATCAATATTTTATTTTGAAACATGTTGAAGAGTTGAATTGCACAATGAAATGTGTTGTCTCTCTCTAAACATCATTTTCTAATGGACTTTTTAATGTCCCATAAAATGTGCTAATTTTTACTTGTCCTCTGCTGTCAATGAAACAGGCTAGTATTTCTTTCTGCAGAACCAAACTCCAAACAAGAATGTCTGGAATATCAAGAGTAATGACATACAAAGTCGCTTCTGGCCTCAGCTTCTATTGAAAAATAATTGGATGAATTGGTGATGCTTACACTTCATCTAGCCTGCCACTGTGAGTAATTCCATGGTGCGTTCCTGGCCAAAGCTCAGCCATTTTTAGCACTTGGTGAAAATCTATTTGGATGGACTAGGTGTAGGAATATGTCAGATAGCAGCAGAGTAAGAATGAAAGCTCTTCAGAATAGCATTGCATATGTTGTCACATTATCCAATGCTCTGCATCCGACATCCTGATTGTGACTTCAAGCTTCCATCGCAGTGTAAATCATGAACAATGAGGATGCTAACCATAAAAATAAAACTGGCCTGAATACAAACTGTAATATGACGGACAAGGGAATTGAAATATTGAAAAAGACTCTTGTGTAGTCTAAATTATCATGGTACCATGTCATGTCAGTGGAGCTATGATTTACCCAAGAACTGCCTCTTTACCTTGCCAAGAAATCATGGTATAGACTGTTACCTCTCAGAATGGATTAATTAACCAGAACAAAACAGATGCTACCTTTCTAATGCTCTTATTTGGATCACAATTTGCTACAAATTTTTAATAGCAATCAATGAATAATTTTTTTTCTTCCAAATCTATGAAATAATCATTATAAAACATGTATGTGCTTTTTTTTTCTGTCTTTTGGATCATTTGCTTTCCAGTGTCTTTTCCTTCTATTCCTTTTTCCTTCTTTGTTGTCGATGGGTTTCGAAGAGAGTTTTCAAATGTTCCCAGACTTTTAGATCATCAAAGGAGAAAGAGATTTGGGAGAGGGCTGCGAAACAGATGTGTCATAGGGGGAGCCAGGGTGAGATAAGACCAGGGAGTGGGACTGGCTGATGCTGTGAGGTGGGGACTCTGGTGGGATCCCTGGTGGGGTCACTGCGCCTAGCCACTTTGCACAGCCAGCTCTTGTGCTGATTTTACCATGGTCTTGGGAGTGCAGGCTGCAACCTGGGAGGGAGAGACGGAATCATAAACAAGGAGAGAGAAAACGTGGAAATTTTACCAAAACCAGCACTAAAGCAGCAGTTCCCCAGAGCTCCCGACTGTGTAATGGACTGAGAGGGTGAACTTTAGAAGTAGGAGGTGGCCACTTCTCCTGCTGATTTGGAGGTTAAAGTGAAGAACAATGTGTTAAGCTGAACTAGCTCGTTGCTTTCTCTTGTCCTCTTGAGCACGTACGTATGTCTGTGTGAATAGTTGCATTTCAACAATTATTTTTTTTGTTGGTAGCTCAAAGTTTGTTTATTTTTTAATGAACCCTTCTGTAATGAAGTATCACATGGTGACACGTACATCTGTCAGCCAGCGAACTCGCCCGTGAAGAGCTGTGAGGCATGAAGCTTTGCCTGTTCATGCCTGAGGTGTGCATGTATGGGCTGACAGACACAGGCTGTGGTATGTGCTATTGCTTATCCAGGGCAGTCTGGGAAGGTGGTGTCTTGATTTCAGTCTGGCAGACGGGCAACTGCAGAGAGGGAAGCTGGATGATTGGAAAGGTTAAGTGTCGTCTAGAGTGAAGCATTCTCAGACAGCCCCATGACTTCATATGAACTTGTCACACGCCGAGTCATTATTTTGGACAGAAACACAACCAAGGCGAAGCTGTGGTCTGAGCTCTAGACACCACTCCAACACACACAAACAGATATATGAACTTTTCTATCTGTTCAAATAAATGAATACATAAAAACAAAATGCACACCCATAAATTGTAAATCCCAATGATTCAGACTGGTTAATGCAGTAACTTGGGTCAACTTATGGTGCTCCTCATGATTCACATGAATTCAAACAATCTTCCTTCTCTGAAAACAAGGGATTTACCTCTAATGTAGAAGAGTTCCATATTCTCTGTGACTTCAAGTGCAACTACAGTACTTCATGAGTACTGTCTTTCAGTAATGTATTGGACACTGACTGCCTGAGGCCCTGCCCTCTCTTCATAAAACTTCTCTTGTTTCCTTTATTTAGTTGTAAAAACGCTTCCTGGAAAAGGCTCTTTCCCTGCAAGTGGTCTATGGACACCTTCCATATACTAATCTGGGAAGTAGCATGGGAGCAGCATGAGATCTCCCTGAGATCTCATGAGTAGATGGATTTCTGCAAGGTTTTGAGGGTCTTTTCATCAGGAAGGGACAAGACCTCCATCAAAACAGGGCAGCTCCCATAGGTCACCTACTTGCTGCTGGGGAGATGTTCTCTCCGAGGAAGAGACTGTCCCACTGTTAGAAGACAGTGTGTAGAAGGACATGCCAAAGTAGTAGCCAGGTGGCTGAAGTTGTTGCTTACTCTTTGTGAGAGCTGTAAAGAAATGGGGTAGTGTCTCTTGGCATGGAATTAATAACTAAGCTGAAAATGTGATTTTGGTATGAGGAAAGAATTCGCAACAACGATGTTGTAAAAACAAACCCCTAAAATGTATCATGGTGAAGTTCAGCACTGCTTTTTGTGAAACAAGAGAGAGCTGATCTTACAAAAACAAGTGCTTGTTGAGGTTGCTGTTGTATGGAACTGGTGTGTGATGTTTTTCTAGCAGCCTCTCTTCACTGTCATCAGAGTGCAATTTCTCTAGAGTTGCTGTGGGATGCAACAGATTTCTTGGAAAAGAAGGCTGTGTTGACACCCACAGGCTAGTAATGTTTTCACAAGAAGGAACATGACTTTACATTTGACTCTCTTGAAAAAAGATTAGCAACACTGTGATTTATAAGAATTGCCAGGGTTTGAAGTTGTTTTTTTCTCCCTCTCTCTGAATCTAAGCTCCAGCAGGTAGGTGTTAAGTGAGTGAAGCATTTCTGGCAAGATTTAGGTGCCCATACAGCAGAATGGGAGTGAAATCTGACAGGCTAAAGGAGGGGGAGCAACTGACAAATAGAGGGGGTGGAAAAGGCAGATTGGCTTGGATTTTTTTCTTTCCTGTTCCTTTGCAGTCCAAACCCTTTGAGACTCTTCACTCTTGGGCTGAAAATTTCATTTGCACAGACATTTCCCTTCCATGTCCTTTTTTTCTAGCAGCAAACAGGGGTTCACAGCATGTACACAGATAGCAGACATGGCCAAGGCTAAATCTTCTTGAAATAATAACTTTTCTAGAAATAGATGACAACGATTTTCCTGGAAATGAGATCTCTTCAATGATTAAGTTCTCTTAGAAGAAAGAAGCCTTTCTCACTACGGAGTCTCACAATTAAAAAGTGTGTCCTCATGCAGTACAGTATTCCAGACTAAATAGCAACCAAAGCCTTTGCTTTACAGAGAGATGTGTATTACCCTTTCATTTAAAAAAAAAAAGAAAGGCTGCTTGCAGCCATGCTGGAAAGCACATGATTGCTCTTGTAGGACCACAGTGGTTAGCAGTGTTCCGGGAATTCGTGGCTGCTAGATGGAAAGCAACCTATAGTTTGTAAGACGCCCAGCATAAGCTGAGGAACAGAAGCTCAACACTTGATGAATAACAGATTACAAAACCAAAATGAGTGGGAATATTTCCATTAGACCTATGATTCCTACTGAGCAATACTGTAGGAATACAAAATAGGGATATAGTTCAGATGATAAAGGCATTGCTCTTACTGCACACAGGCATATTTTCAAAGAGGCAGATAGATGCAGAGTTAACTACTGAATATATATCTAAATTTCAGAATTTGATCTTAGGTAAATATCTCAATATCTTCTAAAAGACATCCGTCCTACGCCATGGGTGGAAAATAAAGAAAAAAAGCCACACTTGCCAATTGAGTCTTGCTTCTTTAGCCTGTGAAAAAAACATAGACAGATGGGTAATGAACCAGGTTTTATCTGTAGCAAAATCCAAATGTGTAATTGTGCCTTTGTTGTAACAAATTTGGAGTGCCCATCAGCCACAGAAACTCATCACCTCACTCATCAAAAATTCAATAAATATGAGGCATTTCAGAGAAAACACTTTGACTGATGTGGTATCTTTTCTGATGGAGGTACATCATAAAGAAATTTCCCACCAGTCCTAAGAAAAATGCTGCACATTGACTACAGCCTGTGTGTTTGTGAGGCGAATGGAGCGACCTGCTTGTTGGGACTACTGTTGGTAAACACAGTAAGTAGAACTGACCTGGAATCTTTTAAAATTCTCCTGTTCTGTGAAAACTTGCAACATTTTAAAAACGTCCTTCTTCTCTGGGGGAACAACCTGAGACATTTTGAAGATTTTCAGGAAAATTAACATTTGAAGAAAGTGGTGAGTTTCTTGAAATGAACTTAATTTCAATCGCCTTGTGATTAAGCGCTGACATTAAATGGAGGAGCTAACAGGACCAAGTCCTTGTACCACTGGCTGGCACTTAAAAAAAAGCATAAGTGAGAGGCCATGAACTTGCTCTTTCTGAAGAGGTGATGGCCGTTGAGGCACTGCATAGGATAGGGGAACCAGATACAGGTCCCTGTTTTGCTGAAAAGCCCAGTTTTGCTATGTCAGTGACCTAAACATTAGTGTCCTGGCTAAACCGAGCTGTTCTCTTTCTTTGGATGCAAGCCTAAGCAAAACTGGTGTATTTCTAAAAAAGATTTATGTTTTAACAAATCAACATCTTCCAATAAAAAAGTGTGTATCACTGGAAAATTCCCAGTTAGCTCTACTGATGAGTAAAGTTCTGCTTTACACATGGAGTTAATAATAGTTTATAAGCTAAAGTGAAAAGGATTTTGGGTGAGCTTCCTAAAGAGGAAGTGAGTCAGTGTCTCGGCAGGAAAGTGTTCCAGATAGGCAGGGTTGGAAAAGTCACAAAACAACCTCCAACTGTGTGGAGTCACAGGGAGTGGACAAGGGATTATTGCATCCCAGATTGCAGAAAGCCAGTAATTAGTAGGGGGTCTTGCATACCCCTCAGCTCGTGTGTCTTAAGGCATGGTCTTCTCCCATCTCACAAGCTCAGAGCAGCTAAACTGAGTCATCCCAGGGAAGGCGTAATAGCTGAGGAAGAAGCAGGTGTTGCAAATGGGTGGGTGATTCAGTGGATGGTGTTATTCCTACTGAGTCAACGCTGAAGCAGTTTGTAAGCAGGAAGTTGGGGACACTGTGTGGCTAGAAGATCTGCTTTCTAAATCCAGTGACATTCAAGGAGTTTGCAGTGCCCTCAGTATGATTTCCACAGGGTGGGATGCCTTCAGTTGTTCTGGGGTACAGCAGTTCCAAAAACAAAAGCTGTAGAGACATTTTTAAGGTGACTTTCAGCAGGATTCACAATCCTGAGATTTAGGTCATTTTTGATAATGGACTAGTTTTTCCACATTCGGAAGGCATTTTTGGAAAACAGAAGTCCTGTATTCTTGGGGCTGATTTCACAGCCCTCCCATTGGTTGGACCTTTACAGGAAATTTCTTTTAGCAAGTGCTATGTATTTTTTGTATTCTGCAGGGCACCAAGAATGGTGCTGACATTCATCAGGTGTGCTTAATGACCATGAAAAACAAGTTCTCCATGGCCATCGTGTCCTTTGAGGTGCCAATGTTGCCTTATGGAAGAAAGGTGGAGCTGCTGCATCTCCTCTGACTTGCTTAATGACTTGCAAGAATAGGAGCAAATTTTAGACAACATGTCCTGTAATATCCATTACCAATTATGTGATTACAAGGCCCATATTACTTGCCTTCTGCTGTTGCAAAGCTCTCTAGTAATTTAACTTTTCAGAGTAGAGATGATCTTTCACTTCCTCTCACACACACGTAAAAAATGCATACAGTGTACAGCACAGAGGAAGAGGTTTAGACCTTAGAAGCCATTGCTGTTTCCCCAGTGCTTTTTGCATTTGAGTAGCTCTCTCCTCTTGCTGGAAGCACTATGGGTTTAGAAGGTGTTTTTTGTGTGTTTGTGGCTTTTGTTTGTTTGTTCTGTTTATGGTTTTATTGTTGTTGTGGGTTTTTTGTTGTTTGTTTGTTTCCATTCTTCAGTAATTCAGCACTCAGAGCCTCTTTCTTATCTTTTATTCCATTACATTTTCACTTGCTCCTTTAAAATGTCACAGCATCTTTCCCTCCAGTAAACAACAGAAAAAATTACAATCTTATTTCTGAATCCTGTGAGAACAGCCACAGGTTCTGGTCTATTTGGTGCCTGGGAAGATGGCAGATACTTCTGTGCATCTCTGCAATGTGACGAAATGGTCCTAAGGTTTGGGTTGAGAGAGATGGTCTTCCCATTTCTGGTGCACAGAGCAATTTCTGGGGAGATATCACTTTCTGGGTACTCATACTTTAAATGGGTAAACAAACATTCCCTTCGGGCTGAGGAAAATGAACTGGGTGGCTTTTCTCACTTCATGCTTAACATTTGCACTTACTGTTTTTCACCCATTTTATTCAGCATTGTTCTTGGATTTTATTGGCTGAGCTTTTCATCCATTTCTCCTCTGCCACCTCTTCTTTCCCTTCATTTGGGGTCTGTGTGCCCACACTAGCTCAGTGGAGTAAGATTCAGAGAGCAGATTGCAGATGGGCTTAATTGCTGAAGTGCAGTAATAACATACACTTACTGGTGTGTGTGTGTGTGATGTTCAGTGTTGTTTTTTTTTGTTTGTTTATTTTTGTTTTCCTAAACAGCTATTTTTCCTCTTTAAGGATTTAATTTTGTTTTTACCAAGAACAAAATCATCCAAATTGTTATTTGGGGAAAACTCTTGTCACCAGAAAAGAGGGGAAATGTTCTTTAAGCACTGACCTGAATGAATTTGCCTCACTACCTTCCTGCTTTCTCTTTGGACTTGCTCAACATTATTAAGAAAGTCTGTGTCATAGCCCGAAATGGTATCAGCTTCTCACGAATGCTGGGCTGGTGCTGTGGCCACAGCACCATCCATTTGCTAAATTGCAAACAGCAGCCACATTTGAGGCCAGCTGAGACTCCACAGGATAAAAACCAGAGTAGTGAGAGCAGCTAGAGAAGAGAAACCATCAGGATCCAGAGTCTTCCCACTATGGCCTCTACCTCTTGCTTCATCATTTTTATCACAGCCTTTTTTTCTTGAATAAGTATAGACAACTTTTTTATTCCTAGAGAGGAACTGAAACAAAATCCACCATATTAAATAGGAATTAAGTTCACTTACATCTTCCCCATCTCTTTACGGCATGCAATTCAAACCTCACATGGGATACCATCTCCTTCATTCCTTGACCTCTTTCTAAACAAATTCAGAGTTGAATGACATGCCTTGAATTCATCTCACTTATTATTCAGAGAATAAAGTGAAGAATAACAGCATGTATCAATTTTTCCTCATCCATATCCCAGCATTGTCTTTTCACAGTGAAACCAATGAACACAATCCCCGCTCTCACAAAGCTGCTCTGTCATAAAAGTATTTCACAAATGCTTCCTATGGAGTTTAGCTCCAGTTTCTTTACTGAACACCTTTACTGGCCAGGCACGGTGAGCAAAGCTGTGACTGAGAATTAGGCAGAAAAATAAACTCTAATGAAGTACTAAATCATTATTTTTGATATCTGTAGAAAGCTCCTGATTCTCCCTGCTTTGCTTATAACATCAACATTCGTATACGTCTTTTTATTATAGGTCAGGAATGAAAATATTAAAAAAAAAAAGTCTTTGCCTGCTTTCTGATGTCCTAGCTTACAAGCCCTTTGAACCACTGGAAACACTACTAGAGTCTTGGAAGAAAACAAATCAGGCACTGAGTAAAAAAATACAGAAGAACTAGGTTGATCATTACTATATTTTTTACCCTGAACCACAGTGAGACAAACAATAAACAAAAGCCCTATGAGCACTCTGGGTCTGTGGCAAAAAAATAGAAAGAAATTGTTGTTCACAGGGCAGGGAGCAGCTTTAGGTTTTGGGTCTGTAATGTCCAGCACAGTGGGGCTCTGACCCTCATCTGCAGCTCCTTAATGTCGGGACAATGTGCATATAAAAAACTATCTCCTAAACAGGTAACTGTGTCAGGACTGGTGAGAAAGAAATGACCTCAAAAGCAGGTTCTCTCCCTTGTTCCTGTCCCCAGAGCTTTGGTCTGTAACCTTCGCCTTTTACCTGGATTCCTCATGCAGGTTCAAATAAATGTTTCATGTTGCCCTGGCCCTAAGGCAGCTTCTCATGGGCAGGACAAGGAACTTGCGCTATAGATTTCCAGACAAGGGGTTTGGCTCCTGAGATAGCCTCAGCAATAGGCACCCATATTTTTGATATCTGGACTGAGACAGACTCCAAGACCTTTTCTGGAGTGCTGCGTCTGCTCTGGCATCCTCTTCAAAATGAATGAGGCCAACCAGAAGGAGTTCAAGAGGGTGTGCAAAAAGCCTTGAATATGTGGAAAAATATGCTTCACAGAGTTGAAGCTCCATTTGTTTATCTTGCTGATGAAGTCAGCAGGTGGCTTGCTCATAGTTTATTACCTCTTATTTAAAGAGAACATATTTGATACTGAAAGGTGATGTAAGCAAGGCTGGATTTTTATTTTTTTTTTTCTCAAGGAATATTTTTAGTTTAAACAGAAGATACTTGACTCAGGAGAGTTCATTCACATAAGAGGGAAAAGTAATTCTCCTAGGGGTATTAAGGGATTGAGTGGATGAAATACTGCAGATGTTACGCAGAAGGTTAGAGTAGATTATTGTGATGGTAACTCCTTGCCTTGAAACTTGATTGTTTCATAAAACTTCTGGGTGGAGTGATCATAACAGAATGTCGCATGGGATTTCAGAGATGCTTAGAAGATCCTACCTCAGCATTCACTGAATGTGTCTGGAACAAGTACTATGCTGTCCCATGCATTCGAATTTAGCTCAAGAATGTTAAGCTGAGCATAGAGATGAATGACAACGTAGCAGGGAATAGGAGGGATGGCTGTTGATGTGGCATGGATATTTAAGATCTTTACAAGTGATTGCAAACAGAAGACAAGCAACGCACTTCTTGATCACAGTGTGCCACACTCAGAGAGACAGCAAATGTCATTGCAGAATAGCATGTCATCTGACAGCAGAAAATAACCCTCTTGTACTACTTTCAAAGGTTACTTCAAAGCTTGCAGCCAGAATGTTATCAGGACCTCCAGTGTCAATATTTGTGTTATGTCATATTGTCCAAAAAACCTTTCTAAGGTGGAATTTGAGCAAGTTTTTGAAGATCTTTATAGGATGTAGTTATATATGGTATAAGTGGGACATGAACAGTGATTCAAGAGATCTTTTCACATTCCATACCTCTCAAATGTAATAACTGGATAAAAAGAAGGATTGTTATGCAACGGGGCAGCGAGCAGATACAAAGATGTGCCACAACCGCCAGAGTTATGAAATTTCTGCTTTGCAGGAAATCTGAAAGTCTTTTTGTTTGAAATGTAAACAGTTGCAAATGGCAAAATTCCCTTTGGTTTTCAGCCAGCTCAACAGGGCAATATCACTTGCTCAGCGAAAGGGCAAGGCATGCCACCTTGAGAATTGAGACTGGCATGTCACTCTCTCTCACGGGCATTTTCTTAGGTAGACCTGGGGATTTTTGCTTATGACAGAGAGACAGGTCTTCACTGCAATGGCCCATTTCCCCAGTTGTGTATGGATAAGACCATGTGATGTCCAGTGGCTGCATGCAGTATTTTCCTCGTCCTAGCAGAAGAGACAACATTCAGGATCTTGCCAGTTTGTTTCCAGAGGGATGCTGGTTTGACGCTGATATTCAGAGACAAATATTTATTTGGGGCTATCCTGTTTATTTATCTTGTGTTGTTTTTCTTCCTGTACCAGAGGGAACAAACAACAAGTTAATTTCCTTGTTGGGAAATGATGGTTGGACTTTTCGGTAAGTTCTCTGTCCAAAAGAATTTTTGGGGCCTGGTTTCTACCCAGGGCCACCACTTTTTTTTTTTTTTTTTTTCTGTATGATTCCTTTCTCCTTACTTTCATTCTCTGCCTGATTTTTAACAGAGCTTCAGCCAAGTGGCACTCCAGTGTCTTGATCTGCAACTTATCTCCAAGGAAATCCCTAGGGGCACATCTCAAGACATGTGGTCAGTAGCTTGGGGATGGTTTTGATTGTGTCAGCCATTATCAAATGTAAGGGATGCTGGGGGGTACAAAGAAATAAACCTGTTTATTTTTTGAATGTAGGGTGCTTAGTCCACCATCAACTTTTAACAAGTCTGTGATTTACAAGCAGTTATTACCACCCTCTCTTGATTAATGATGTTTATGTAATGCCTAACCTTTACCTAACTTCTATGTACTTTTCACTCACAAAGAGTATTGGTTAAAATGGTCAAATGTACTATTGCATAAAACATCAGAAGCTTTATACTAGAAAGTCATGACGTTCTTCAGTTAAGACAAAGGCACACATGTCTGCATAGGCAAAGGAAAGGATTAAGTTTTTTGGTTTTTTTTTTTAACTTAAAGCCTGTATTGTTCAAGAACTGAAGAGAAAAAAGTGCAGCAAAAGAAAGTTACTGTTTAAACAGAGTTGGAAGGAAAAAAAAGAAAAAGAAAAAAAGCATGATGTTTACGTGGCACATTTCAGAAAAGTTCTGTACCATTTCCAGGTAGTTTTAGTTGTAACAGAACACCTGGTTATTATTAAATATTGTGTGACTGGAAGATGCTTGCAAGGTAGAAAGATCACAGTTTATGGCTTTGGCTACCATTCAGCATATGAAATCAAGGAGAGGAGGAATTTAACAAGTGCAGCAGTGTTGTCAAAACTCTCACCAAACAGTGGTTGCACTGGCGCTGGGAAAACCAGTTGCACTTGGTTTCGCTACGTGCGCAGTCCCTGCGGTGGTTGCTCAATGAAAGCAGATGTGACTGTGCTTGGCGTGTTCTGAGCCCATCAGCACAGCAGTGGTGGGAATGGCCACTGGAAGAAGCTGCATGTCTGTGGGTGAGTAGGGTATTACAAACAATCAGAGGATTTTTGATTTAGGAGCTGCAGTGCTTCAGTGCTTTAGGGAGTGGATTTGGCTGTAGACAGAGAGAAAAAGTAGCAAAAGAAGAGCTGAGAAAGTGCAAACCAGAATTTTTCAAAAACACCGTTTTACCCTGTCTTTGTTAAAAATTCAAACAAATACCCACCAGCTGAAAAAGTATATTGAATAATTGGACTTCAGATACCGTGCCAACAAAACACACATGGGCCGTGGTGATAAAAGGTTTTCTCCCAGTGGAACAAATCACTTATCAGGCTATGGTACAAAGTAAGGAAACATTTCAGTACAAGTGAACTTTAGCTTCACAATAGCTGCAATGAGGGAACACTGACTTTCAGCTGCCTTATTTGGAGGAGAACTATCCAGACCTACCCACAGCCTTTACTTATCTGCTATTGTGTAATTTTTAATGTCATATTTGCTTATATGTGCCCCATAATGACTATTTTCCACTAGAGACATGTACAGCTACTATTTTGCAGCCTCACATGTTTCCTTCAAAATTTCTTCTCCCTCTTTTCTCCGCCACTTTGTCTCTCACTTTCTTTTCATATCTTGGCCATTTCCTCTCTTTCATTCATTTTCATATTTTTTCTTCACTTTCTTTTGTCTCTTTCTTTCCTTTCTCATCTTTCATATTCTGAGTCTGACACAAAGCCCATAGACTGTCATTTTCTCTTTTAGTCCCTATTTCCTCCTTGATAACGTTTTTATCAAACACTTGAGAAGAGAGAGAAAAAAATTGGAAAAGCTTTTTTCATTTATCCTGAGATACTCATTCTACTTCATGTCCTTTCTTCACCCGAGGAGGATAACAGCCTGCCCAGGAGAGGTTATTAGAGCTGCATCTGTAGTGTGGTTTGGAGTGCCAGGGACTGGAATGAGACACAGAGTGTGAGATGTAGAGCAGTGACCGACAATGGCACCTACAGTTTTCATTATCCTAATAGGAAAAAAAAAAGTTGAGATTCCCTTAAGAATCACAGTTAAACTGACTCGAAAAGCAATACAAAAAGAAAAAAAAAAGGCTACTTGTAACAGTGGCAAAACAGGGAGGGAAAGAGAAGCGTGGAGAAGTGTGTCAAAATTCCCCTGCCACCGTTGCTGGAGCTGGGCTGTGACCTAGGACTCAGTGCTACAACCACTGCTGGTGCAGGGATGTCCGAGTCACCGCTGAGCCCAAGGACCAGGCAGGATGGTCAGTGGCAGCCATGCTGCCCATGCACAAGCCAAGTCTGCCTTGAAGGCAACTCTCTGGTGACGCCAGCTGACCTGCCCCATCACTTATTGTCCTTTCTGTCTCACTGTGAGGTTGAGGCATTTATACACATTTATACATTATTCTGAGAACTGTTTCTAGCAGTTGTTTCTGCCTGTTGCTGATGATGCATTGTTGTGTGGTTTTTGTTTTGGTTTTGTTTTGTTTGTTTGTTTGTTTGTTTTCTCCAGCATAGATAGTCAGATAGACATATCTATAAGTCTCATGAAAGTGAAATAGCTGAAAAGAAAAACAAAACATCCCCATAATCCCAGCAGGTGATACCACACTGCCATTACTTAGAGCTTTTCCTCACTTTTTATCTGGTTTTGTTTGTTTATTCATTTGTTACTACAACTACTGGAGGAATGAATGGAATCTCCAAATTTCACTTGAGGAGGACATGCTTTTCATGTTCAACACATGTTTGGAAGACATTCACAACCTAACAGGAGCTAAAGTGATCCCAAATGCAGCATCCTGCACTTGTATGAAAGAGCCTACGGGACACTACCTAGCCTAAGCCAAGACTTCTGCAGTTCTCTTCTTTCCTCTCCTTCGCATAGAAAAGGGGTAGTAAGGCACCAGGCTAATCCTCCTTGTCAAAGGCAGCAAGTAGTGCCACGTATGACCCTTTGTTACTTTGACGTGCTACCTCGTAAGCTGGTAGCTTTAAGAAATGCAAGGCAGAAAAATTTAATCTCCTGGAACATGATGTAAAGTCATTTAATTATTTTTAAAACATTCCTTGAGAATGACTGGATTGCTGCTTAAGGTGGGGCATGTGCGTGTGAGTAAAGGTTTGCACTTAACCAAAAAAGGCCTCCCGGGTGTCCCAGAGCTGGTTAAGGAGGCTGTTTCCTGGGCTGGCCTGGAAACTCTGGGCACTTGGAGATCCTGGATGCTTTCCAACCAGGCTGCCAATTTTCAGACGAGCATGGGTAATTCTCAGGCTCACCCACTCCTAACCACGAGCTGAATCTTCTGTTCCCTTGCTGACAGCGCTTGTGCTTTTCTTTGGCTGTGCTCTCACCAAGCACCCACAGCACAGCTCCAAGCCCTGCCATTGCAAAAGATACAGACTCCTGAGTATTACGGATGGGTGAGAGCTGGATTTTTTTTTCTTAATATTATTTTTATTTTTTTTTTGTCTACAGCAGAAGAGATGGGTTTGAAGAATTCTTCTTTCTCAAAATGGAGCAAAGGAATTCAATTTTTTCTCCCAAGTTTCCTATGAGACCAAACTAAACCTCCAAAAAACACCTGTAAAAAAACCCTTCTAGAACTGCTCTCAATGTTTCATTTTGATCAAAATGCAAAGTCTCATTCTTACTCCACCTTGAAAATACTTTTTTTTTTTTTTCCCATGTACTATAAAACAAAGATAAAATCCTGGTAAACTTTTCAACCTGAAAAACTGAAACATTTCCTTCCAGGAATTTCAGGTGAGACCTTCTTGGAATACTTTCTATAAAAATCCGCTTTTCTTTTCTTTTAATTTAACCTACTTAGATAAAACCCTTTGTTTTTAATGAGTTAGCATTTTTTTCTAGTGGAAAAGAAGTTACTGTAGAAGATTTCCATGCAGGTCTGTAGGGGGCTGGCCTGTGGAGATACTATGGATGATTTACGAATCAGTGGTAGAAAAGAGAAGTGTTTGGACCAAAACTCTAATTAGGGTCTCACTCTGCCTTCTCCTCTCCTGATGGTGTACCTGCTGCTGCTCCCCATCTCCTAGAACAACCCTGCCCTACCACTCCCCTAACATGCAATATGGGCACAACTGGAGATTGAGAGAAAAAGGGCTTTGACCACTGAAAGAAGCTGGAAAAGCTATTCTAATCAAGTAGTTCCTCCACAGGAACATAGTAAGATCTAATTCTGCTCTACAGTGTCTATGAGATTCAGTGCTCTTCTCCCTTGTTATTACATTTTGCTCTAGAAGTAGTATTGTCTCCAAGGACTGGATCCAAAGATTGCTGAAGCCAACTGAGAAAATCCTTTAGGTTGAATTTTCCAGTAATTTTGAAAATCCTGACATATATATATATATATATATTTAGTTTCAAAGGCGGAAAAACTACCAGCTTACTTATTCTCTTTACCAATGCCAGTTGTGGTAGTACTGGGTTTTGAACTGAGCTCTAAACCTAAATTACAGCAGTAGAACTGTAAAAAAGCTGTTCTAATTCCGGGAATACAAACATTCTGTTGTCTCTCAAAGTCTCAGCTAGAATAAAAGGCCTAACCTGCACATCTTTTAAAGCCAACTCCTCTGCTCTTCTTACCACAACCTCCTCCAATCTCTAGTCCTAAGAGTATGCTTTACTGCTTTCCTCCTCATACAAAACCTGATGTAGAAGAGAAACAAAGCAGGGTTGCGGGAATAGAGATGTTTCTCCTCCTGTGCTGGGCGGAATTGTACATAGTGCTGCTTTATTACTGCAAGAAAGGTTTTCCGTCCATTCTCAGCCAAGGAACTGTGTTCACATTTCAGCTGACCAGACAGGGCTATACGGCCCTCAAAGAGTTTCTGTGGCAATGGATGAAAATATTTGTATCTGGATTTGTCTTCTGCTGTATTTGTCAACACCAGTAAAGGTCAATGTTTTTCCTTGGTCAGGGAAAGATGTTGTCTAGCTTTACAGCAGCATGAAAGCTGAAAGAAGAAAAGCAAGCAGAAGTTTTGGCAAGTGGTAGATCCTTCAGGATCCAGGAACCATTAACCTATTAAAATGAAATTGTTTCTTTTTCTGTCCACAGGACACTTCAGTCATTCCCAGAAGCACAGATCCTTCCAAGTAACTCGGGGAGAGTGGAGCCTTGCTGTCAAAGGAGCATGTTAGCAAAACTCCCCAAAATGTCTCTGTTTATCTCCTCAAGCAGACACTGCAGAGGGAAAGCAAGAGTCTAACCACACCATAACATGAAGAAAGAAGAGAGATGAACTACAATAATTCTCTTTTCCTCTTGCTAGCCCTAGAATTTAATTTCCGGATTTTAGACTCTGCTAAAGTCTAAACATAGCAACATGGCATTGAAATGCACCTTTTCTAAATTTTAGAGAATCTCTAGTCTTGCGTTTAAAGCAAATATAATGCCTATTCTGCATATCTTCAAAATAAATCAACAAGCAAGCAAGATTCCTATCTTAGTGTTGTTGGAACAACAAACTAGATTCATAAAATGTTACACTATGGAAATATAGAGTAAGAGTGCATTAAATCTGAGCCGTGCCCAGTATGTGGATATTTTCCTGTCAAAACCCAGTCTCTGCAACCTGTTTTTTTACAGTATTTTGTTCAAATGTAGCTCCCCTACATCTTTCGACTAGAAAATGAATACATGCAGGACCAAAACTGCTTGATTCTGGCAGAACGAAGCAGCAGACAGTTAAAAACACATTTATCATTTCAAGGAAGCCATTCCAGGTTGCTTTTTCACAGTGTGATTGAAAGTAATTTTGAAAATGTAGAACACTAAAATAAGAGGAAGATGGAGACATGACTATCTGTAGTCTCTCAGATTTGTTCAAAAAGATCAGGATACTCCACAGTGTATAAGAGTATTTTCTACTACGAGTAGTTTGAAATAAAAATTCTTGTTTTTCCTCAACTAATAGAGAAAACAGTTGTCAAATAGCACATTTTAGGGTTAACAAAGGAATGGCTGTTACTCATGCCCACTACTGCATATAAGTGAATACAGAAATAACTCGGCAATGGTTTGAATTGGCATCAGATTTTTAAATCTGGTGGTTCTGATTTTAATTTAACATATCCTGTGGTGCAGTGTGTGAAATATGTACTTAACCCAGATTGTTGTGAGATGAAAGCACACTCGTGTTTATTTTACATTATTTGCTGTAGTTTGTTGAAAGCCAACATTCCTGGGCAGTGAATGCAGTGGAGATGAATCATTTGAACTAGGTGAGGGGTTAGCAGCTGGAAGAAAATGAAAGTTAAATAACTACAGTAAATTTCAGCAAAATGGGTTAAAAAATGTAACACTAGAGAAACCAATATCTGCATTCTGGGGCAAGGAGTTATGACACTTATTTCTATGGGTTATCTACCAGTACTTTTAATGCCAGCAATGATTAGAGGTAACTAGCATCACACATTTCTTACCTTCAGAACTGAGGTGCTGAAGCAAATTTAAATACAAATTGCTACCAGGAGCTGTAGCGAATGCCTAGAGTGACAGTATAGCACCAGGGAGTCAATCCTAATGATTTACTATTCATCTCACCATAGTTGGTAGGAATCTTAATTGAGTACCAGGACATCAACAGACTGAGTATTGAATGGTTAAGGAAAAAGGATGGGCCCTGTGCTAGAGAGCTTAGCACCGGAGCACAGAAAATGGGAAATGACAAAGTAAGTGAAAGGAAAGCAGAAGGACATGTTGGCACAGCAGTATTCAGTATTCAGAAGGTCAGCACAGGGGCAGTCCACAGTAAAGATTTTCTGAGAGCATCCAGGAGGCTATTTTGACAGAAGACAAGGGAGTGGCTGTGCAGGTGTTTGTGGTGTGCCCGTCTCATGCCTGAGGAGTGGTGGGAGCATATGGGCAAAGGTGCTTGTCTGAAAATCCATCAAGTAGGCAGGCAAGGCTCTTATTAAGGGCTAGGTGAGGGCAGAAATTATATCTGGTTAGTGAGTGATGCACTGGGGGACCCTGGGAGCAGAGGGAAGGGGTTTCTGCTGCACTTGGCAGAGCAGAGGAAGGGAGGCAGAGGCAGAAGCAGCAGAGCCAAAGACATCCGTGAGGAAAGGATGCTTGCTTGTAGCAGTGTTCAAGCTGGGTACAAGTTGGATGCGACAGTGTTCATTGAGGTCAGAAAGAAAAAGAGGTGGGAGTAGCTGAGATTTGAAATGCCAGAAGCCTGCACAAGAGTTTTAGCTGAAAGGAGCCAATAAAGATGGTATTCAGAAAAAAAAAAAACATCACTGAGGATGTGAGAAGAAGTCTGAGCCAAAGATATCTCCTAGGGGTGCCTGTGGGACAGGCAGCACGTTACTGAGGCCATGCAGTACATCCCAGGGCTGTCAGCTGAGCAGCTCTGTTCCCACCAGGCTGGGCTTCAGCTGGTAGGGAGGCGTCTTTTGGGTGGTGTCAGAGGGACAGGCCTCCACTGGGATAGGTGGAGCAGGGAAGCAGATCTGTACATCACCAGGGACCGGGAAGGAGAATTTGTATTTGTGCTTGTATGTGAGGCTGCACAGGGATAGCATGGAGACACAGCGAGAAGCAGGAGAGACAAGCAGATGCAGAAGTCGCTGGGAAGTGGGATGAGTGAAGAAAAGCATCCGTAGAAGGAAGACTCAATCAAGGAGGAGAAGCCAGTGGGCCATCAAGTGAGGATGATGGCTTCATGGGTGCCTGTCCAATGAAAGACTCAGGTGCTTTCCTCAGGTCTGTGCACGGCTTCTTGTGGTTTCACAAGCTGGTCTGCAAAGGTCTCCTGCTGGTCTCTGTCTTTCTTCCTCTGTCTTTTGCAGCCATGTTCCCCTTGCTCGAGTGTCAACAAACACTGAGGAGACAGAGGACAGGCTGAGACATCTTGCGTCGTCTTACAGCATTTTGAAGATCAGCATTGCTGAAACCCAGAACCAGAAGTGCTGAAAGCTACCAAATTCAGGAAATTAGGCAAATGCACTGGGGAACACAAGGAGTTGGGACAGAGGAGGCAGAATAACAACAGAGGGTTTCCTTGGGCTGGCTAACATGTGAATTGCACAGCCACAGGGTTCATCAGCACCCTACTCCCTGGTTTCAGTTTTCAGTTTTTCAGGGTTAGTCCTTCACCATCCTGTTGATCTGGTCTGGATGACAGAGACTCAGAGCAAAATAGTTATTCACCATGACTTGAAAAGGACAGTCCTGCTCTTAAAAACAATATTTATATTCAATGGAGACTGTATCATGTCTAAAAGCTGTAAGGGCTGGACTCATGTAAGATGAAGATGGTCCTATGATTTTAGGCCTTCTTATATCTGCATTTAGTGTACAGCTTCCATAGCTGTAATTAACGCAATTTTCTGCTTGCCATAGGCTCTTGTCCTTCCAAAAACACAGGGATACCGTGTCTGGACAACGTCCTTGCTAAGCCAAGTAAGTGTTTCCTGGTCACTCTTTGCATTACTTCTAGCAGTCTTTAGGCTGAGAGATCATGAGATATGGATGCTTAAATTCCTTAGATTCCTTTAGATATGCAAGCTTAAATTAAACGCAAGGGTAGGAACCCATGTTTTGGCCTGACTTCTTTGTGCCACAGAGGCTGTTGGCGCAGGTGCTCGTGCCCAAACAAACCCTCGCCTCCCTGCTGCCTAGCTTCTTTGCCACTGACACTGCAGGATGCCACATCTTAAACTGTGTTTTAGGACCTGCCGACAAATGCATTTGGCTACGAAAGACCAGAAAGACTTGGAGAGAGGAGGGGCTGCCGACCCCAACCAAACGCCGCGGAGCAGCCGCAGGCGCTCAGCCTGGGGCCGGGCGGGAGGCAGCAGGTCACCACAGTTCTCCCATTTTCTAGCGGAGGTGTGCGGGGCCCGGGGCGGCCGGCCGTGGGGTGCAGCCCGGCAGGAGGGCTGGGTGCTGGCGGGGAGAGCGGAGGGCAGGCGGCAACGGGCGCGGGCCGGGGCTGCAGCGCGGAGCGACGGCCGCCCGGGGGAGCGCAGGCACCGCCGCCGCCCGCCCGCCGCGCCGCGTCCTGCCGCCCTCCGCATCCGCCGGCGCGGCCGCCCCGCCGCAACCGGCGTCTCGCCTCACGGGCAGGAGTTTACAAGGGCTGGCACCGCGCTGGAGCGGGTGCTTTCGAACCCCATTCGGAATAAGAAATTTCCCCCTTCCCCCCGTGCGTTACATAAATTCCAACTTTTCCATTATCGAAGCTCTCAAGCATTCTGAGAGAGGTTACAAAATGTGTTTACTTACAAATTTGGAAGTAGCGACAAGACGCAATGCAGCGAATTTGTCATCTGCTCATGACTAGCAGATGGTCCTCCTTCTTTGCAAGCAAACTGCATGAGTCACGTCTTGCCTGGTTCGTAGAATCGAACCAAGAAGCTCTCTGGCACCAGGGTGGACAGTGTCACCCATCGCTAATCATGCTGCCTGCCCACATGGCAAATGGGGTCTCTTGCACTGGATGGATTTTCTGTGTGCCT
Organism: Columba livia; assembly: GCF_036013475.1. Taxonomy (NCBI): domain Eukaryota; kingdom Metazoa; phylum Chordata; class Aves; order Columbiformes; family Columbidae; genus Columba; species Columba livia. The sequence continues at coordinate 97,850,967 of NC_088602.1, read as the reverse complement.
TTTGCAAAATTCTTTATTACTCCTTCTTCCATGTTAGATTAATTTGGGCACCGCTCCTGTCTACAGGGACTGCTTCACGTGGGCCCTTGCAGTGCAAAGGGATCTTTAAATGGGAACATATTACATTAACATTTTACAGACGATCTGAAAGAGATGGTGTGAGTTATGCTTAAACAGACTCATTTCTTAGCACTGGATAAAGCCAAAGAGGAAAATGTAAAAAAGCCTTTTGAGACCCTTTTGGTTGGAATCAGTGCTGTTGCAGGCAGCTCTGTGAAAACCCAGTTCCCTGCACCAAGGCATAGCACATTGAAGGTGGCTCTAAACTGTAGCATTAGTCACTGACAACAAAGAAATGAAATTAAAATAGTACAACTTTCATAGGTTCAGGAGTCTGTGCACAGCTCGCAGGATTGGAGTTCCTTGTCCCACTATACAGATTAGGTTCAGTTTTATTGCAGGTATGTTAGAGACTTGTTTTACAAGGATAAAGTCATCTAACACCCTCTCCTTCCCTCTCCAGTTCTTTAAACAATTATTTTACCAGCTATGTTTGTGTTGGTTTCTCCTGTTATTTTTTTCCTCAATCATGACACATTCATTGTTTTGTCTTATCATGTAAATCTGCATAGGTGATCAGTTTTCCTATGTAGCTCTTTTTGTGTGGGGGTGGGGTGTGTGGGGATTCTTCACAGCAGAACGAGGGAGCAAATTTGAATGATACAAAAATGAGATGGTAAGAGTGACGGGGAAAATTCAGGGAAGATATCAACCTGAAAATGTTTTGAAATGCTATTTTTTTTTTGCAAAGTGGCTAGGTTACAAGTTGACAGGCTCCTTTAAAATGAATTCATTTCCAAAGCTGTCACTTATTTATATGGCATAATACTTATTGCTCTTTGCTGGATGCATGAGTTCCACTCACTCACACCAGCGATGTGTAAGCTACACACTTCTGCCAGATGCTCGCATGTTTGCACAATGTGAGACATTTGAATTGAGCTCGACTGTCTTGAGATAGCAGAGTGCACATGCATAGTGTAAGGAAACAGTTTGGGTTTCCTTGCTTTTCCTTTTCTTCTGAAATGTTTTCTTGCCTGGCTTACATAGAAGAGCACTCCAGACCAAGGTACTTTTTGTTTTCATAGGAACAAACAGACAAACAGTCCTCTTGTTTCTGAAAGAAGTGCTAAAATGCGTGGAGGAGAGTGAGGGAACTCTTATTTATTTAATAAAAAAATCAGCCTGGCACCAGTAGATGTAGTTCAGAGAGCCACGAGCTGGAACCAGCCTTTGTGCACTATCATTACCTGCTGGTTTCCCATGGTGCTCTAGATTCCTGCCACAGCAGAAAGAAGGTGCTACAGATGAATGCTACGATCTGTTTCTATGCTGCAGGAGGTGAGAGTTTGGAGGTGTAGAGATGTGCCTCTGAAATGAACAGAGCCACAGACTCACCCTGGGTCTGCTGTCCCACTTCAGCAAAATCACCCTCTGCCTCTCAATTGGCTACAGAGGAAAATGCTGGCAACTTCAGCTTATCATTTTGTGATATGTACTACTACTTTATATTAGAAAATGAGGGTTTATGGGGATAAGAGGAGTCCTAGAAATGAAGTTGGGATCTTCGGAGGCCTTTATTTGGGCTTCTCACCTCTGGCAGGTGGGCGCCCCTAGCATGTCTCACCCTGGGCAGAGTGCAGCTGTAGGCCATCACTACCATTTCTCCCAAAGTCGTCTTTTTCTGCTTCAGGGGTCAGATGCTGCCCTGGGAAATCACCTCCCTGCAAGGTGATAGAGCTTGGGCCAATTACTCCACCTGAACTCTTCATCAGTGGCCGTGAGGGTGCTGCTGCTGAATTACCATCCAATATGTGGGTACGAAAAAGGAAAGAAAAACTAAGGGCAGTGGGTTTCACTTGAAACGTGAAGGGGTTGCTAGCAGGAGTGGATCATCTTCACATTTGGGAAGGGTGACATTCATGGGAGCCTGTGGGGACTCCAGTACATCTGACCACCAACAGGAAAATCCTCTCAACTGCCAAGAATAGGCTTGTCCTCTTGGTTCCTGACAAGAGCCTCTTCTCTCCTCTCATTGCAGCCAATAAATCCAGGATTAGGAAGCTGACAGCCACCTACAGACTCTGTAAGAGTACACTGACCACATGCAAAATTTACAGCCTACAATATTGCTGTAGGCGGAGATATAAAATAATTTTGTGGGTTTTTTGGGCTTGGGATTCCCCACGGATGCTGGCAGTGACATACATATCCTGATAAATCATCCCCCTGCAGCCAGGCATGCTGACAGGGAGGGATGGCAGGCCGTTGTGCTCCATGCCACTGCAGAGTCCCAGGGATGGACACTACCCTGCGCTAAGTCCAGGTGCTCTGGCAAGGTTATCTATGCATCACACATCTTGAGTCTGGCTTTTGCTTCACAGTTAGATCCATTTGCCCTGGGTCAGTGCTGTGCTGCTTTTTCTCTGTCAAAATCGTAAAGTGCTGGCTAGTTGCCCTTTTGAGCAAGCTCATTCACCATCTAGGACATTTCCTTTAAAGCCTCAGCAGCTTACTGTGTAGTTAGTCCTGCACGGACAGGCTCAACCTGATTCTCCAACATTGGACACTTTTAAGATTCAGCTGGACGGGGTGCTGGGCCATCTTGTCTAGACTGTGCTTTTGCCAAGAAAGGTTGGACCAGATGATTGTTGAGGTCCTTTCCAACCTGGTGTTCTGTGATTCTATGAATATAGTTCATTGTGATTCTATGAACCCTGAGCTAAGCTTTCTCCACAGAGACCTGTTTGCCTGCTGGACCCTATGCAATGCCTGTGAGACCAAGAGGAAGAAGACGACAAAGGTGAAAGGCTGTGCTCACCTTCTGGCTGCAGTTGCACCTCTGCCCCTGCTGCACCATCCTCACTTGCCCACAAAACCCTGGAATGTGGGGGAGAGCCCTACCAGTCTATGTGTAAGTGCCATCAGGAACTTCACTTGAAGGCATGGACAGGAGTTGAAAACAAACATTGTCTTCCTCCTATGCTTCCATACACTGACACAACTCAATGGTTTGCAGCTTTTGGGACTTCTACCCTATGCATAAATCCCATGGGCCATGCAGGCTCTCTTCCCCCTGCCACACACACTGTGTTGAAAAGTGAAGGACTTGGAGAAATCGGAAGTGCAAGAATTCAAGAAGACTGAAACAGCAGGGATCTGTAAACAGGGTGCAGATGGGGAGCAGGACATGGTCTTTCTAAAACGTGTGCAACACAGCTGCCTGATAGCTGCTGCCAGTGTTAGCCTGGTGGCTTGTCCTCTGCTGACAAAATGCATTGCTTGCCACTGGCTGCTGTTGCTTCACCTCATTTGGTGAGTCCGTGCTCACGGAGGCGAAGGAGGCAAAAAGGGACCCCAGAAAGGTCTGTGGGAGGCCCAACACAGCTAGTATGAAGTCTGCAGGGGGAAAATTAATTCAGCAAAAGTTGTGAATAAAAGAAATGGCATAGTGAGCTTGCACAGGCTTGGCATTTTTTGGTTTCCGTAGTGTTTGAGATCCAGGTCTACAAATCTTCAGTAAAATCATAACTTGGGAAGATGAAGTGGTAAAGGCATGTCAGTCTCACATGTGTTGCTTCTCTTCATTGTTGCTGTTGGAAATAGAGAATTACAGCTGTGAAATTTAGATGCTGTGAAGGACTGCTAGCCAGCCAGCTGCAGGGTTTCACCTCTGAGATGAAATTCTCTTGTAGTGGGAAAGTTTCTCATTGCTTTGAGTTCTCTTTTGAGTCTCCTGGGATGAATACAAAATGTGATTAATTACTGAAAAAGAGCTGCTGCATCTCTATTGGAGGTGCTATTGGTAAATGGGAAGCTCTGGGATATATAGTCTGCAACTCACAGTAAGATTTTAAATAAGATACTTGGGAAGCTGCAAAATCAGCAGCCACTGGAAAACCCATCATCTCAATGTTGGATATTTGGGAGAGGGTGGAAACCCGGCTTCAAAACCAACACAGCTAGCTTGCTTCTAAACTATTTAGTTTAAATCTAGCTCAGTGAGAGCCACACAAGTTGCTCTCTGAAACCTGAAGCCTGTGGATGAAATATTAAAGAACAACTTGTTTCATAACTATAATGAAAAAGGTAGATGTCCTGATTCTACTAATAATAATTCTACTAGTAATTACAGTAGTCAGTCCATATAGCTTACCCATGCCTCAGCTTCCAGCATAAAAATATGAGTGGTATTCATGTATTTCAGGAAATCCTTGCCAAGATCAGCAATTTGATGTTTAATGAATGCTTCATATATCTCAGGTGAAGAAAACACAATAGAAGGGCAAACCTTATCAGAAACAGAATTGTATTTCTTGATTTCCAGGCCTGTCTTGCCTCAAGCAAGGGAGAAGTTTGGATAGCATATTTAATATGATTAACCAAGACTGAAGCCACATGTTTCCTAGACTGGAAGAACTGCTAAATCATCAAATTTTGCCCAGTCATGTCACTGAAATTGATGCCATACACCTGAAGAAGATTGCTACACCCAAATGTTTATTTTTTCGATGATACCAGTTGACCTACTTTTACCTACAAAGGGAGGTACAATCTGTTCCTATCAAAGTGTCCTGAGACCATCTCAGATGCATGAACTCTCCTTCTTTCAAACCTGTTTATAGTGAAGTTATCTTTTGGGTCCAGCCTGGCACAGAGATGAATTCAACATGTGTCACCCTCTCCTTTCCAGTGGCGTTTCCGTGCCTCAAGAAACACGATCTCTCACAATAAGTAATCCAAACATTTGATTTTCTCTGGGAAGTTGTGATAAGAGCACGGGTGTCATCCGAAGCACATAAGGGAGAGCTGCTGATCATGGTGCATGACAGCCCCGCTGCTGAGAAGTCCCATGGGAGGAAGGAACCTGAGCCTGTGGGACCAGTGCAAAGGACGAATCCAGCATCTACCCCTGTGCTCTGACTGCTAAGTAGTTATTTGCAGCTGAATCCAGCTCTTCTTAGTATCTGAAAAAGAGAACTGAAGCTTTGCTAAAGAAAGCCAAGCAACTGGTCTCAGGGGATATAAGATACACTTTCATTATTAATTTGTATATTTGCCTTGCTGCGGATGACATCTGAAGCTGCATAGGAGGAATGTAGCTGGAAGCTTTTTCCAAACATGTATTATTTGGGGTCATCAGGCTCTGAAATAAAGCTGAAACCTGGAAGTTGTAGCGAGGGGAGGAGACATGGAAGCTGTGATTGAACCTTAACCCCATGAGTGTGCTCACCAGCTGCTTGGGCTCTGTCCGCGCTGCCCAAATTGTCTCATAGAACAGCATCACGTAGTTAGCTCCATGACACAGTCATCTGGATTCATGGAGCTTGTAACATCTTCCTTAACTTTCAGACTATTGACGTTTTCTAACAAGAAATCCAAACTGTGACAAGGCAAACAGGCCTTGCGAAAGACAAGCAAAATGGGAGCTGATTCAGGCGTCTGTAATTAGCTAGTGGCTGTGAACATTTATGAAATCTCCCAGCAGTGATGGCGAAGTGCTGATTCTAGAGAAGCAGCTGCCCTCTCCCTTGATGTGTTTAATCCTCACAGTCCCAGCTGACGTGGCTCCAGTGTTGGAAAACTCTACCCTCTTTCTGGCCTCTGATCAAAATCAATATTTCAGAGAGAAACACAGAAGAGCAAAGGAGTTAAACAAAAGTTCAGATAAGCATAACAAATGCTGGAAAGATGAGATCCTCCAAGCAGAGTGCTCTAGAAAGCACTCAGGTAAATTTGGGTGAGGTTCTCATCAATTGCTGAGTGCAGAAGGAGCTATTCTTGGACGCATAAGGAGGTAAGGGATTTATTTCCTCAGCTGCATGGAGTCATGCTATGAGATATCATTAAGCAAGAATAATTAGTATTTGAGCTTTCAACACTCAAGATTTGTAGGTTTCCCTGTGTTTCCAGTCCTTTCCAAAAAGGCCATTCCTAAGTGGTAGTCAGGATTTCTGTACCGTTTAATTATGTAATCCTTATAAGTAATCTCTTTAAATCTGTGCAATAAGTGGCTGTGTTGCTTTCCATTTGTGCATCTCTAGATGTGCTTTGTAATTAATAGTTTGGGGTGATAACAAAATAAAACATTGAAGTTTATTTTAATTTGAGCAGTTCAGCAGTGGTCCACCAGCATGGATTTAATTTACGTGGCAATGCCTTGACAACAGTTAAGACAAATCACAGGAAAAACAATGGTAAAATCCAGAGCAGTCACTTCAGGGTATTTGGTTGCATGATTGCAATGCAATATGAGGAGCTTGCACCAACACACAGAACTAAAGTTTCAGAGTGTGGGAAGCAAGTGTGCAAAGGGTCTGATGATTAACTTTCTGGCATCAGTTGCCTTTTCTGCGACATCGCAATCATTACTTCAGGCAAAAACAAATTGCTCCATGACGTTTTGTTGCTTCATCAGCAGAAAAAAAACCTGTTCACTTCTATCTTCTGCCAAGCCTGATCCTTCCTTTCCTTTCTGTGCATATGGAGAGTCCCCAGGAGGCACACAGAGGGTCTGTGGCGGCATTGTGTGAAAGACCAGAATGAAGGTGGGAGGAGTGCAGTGAGATCCCCAGTGCCCAGCCGAGGTTATTGTGATGGAGAAGAGCCCGGGAACAACCCATTTTATTGAAGCAGTTGAGATCTACTGAGGTGTTTTGTTTTGTAGAGCAATAAATCGATTCTTCTGCTTTCAGAGCCTCAGTCTTGATCTCCCCTAAAACTGAGTGTTACTCATATCTGGACCACAGCCTATCAATCACTGCTAATTCTGATACAGAATTTGACTTCTCCTCATGAGAAAGGGTTTAAGCTCAATGCTTTTCCTTAAAGGCAACACAGATGCCTTATCGAGTGACCCAGTGTCAGAGATTCAAGGAAACTTAAATGTATAAAATTAAATATGAGGTCCAGAACTTAAAGAGACTGGCTGACTCCTAGTAGCTAAAGCAAAGTTAGAACATGGGCACTGCCATAGTGCCAATGGAACCAAACTTTACTGGGATACTGCAAGTTATAGCTGTTTCCACCGACCTTTTTTGCCCAATAATGACTGGGCTGGCACTCATTTAGAGCTATAGTTGATGCTACTGCTACAAAACCTGTTACCCTGCTAACAGAACAATTGTCATACACTTCATGTCAAGGTTTCCATGTCAGGACGACATGATCATTACTGGGGATGATTTATAGAAGCTACTTATTGATGCGCTAGGAGAGCACAGAAGATCTTTCCTGAAGAGCAATGTCAAACAGATCATGTCAGAAAGGAGAAATAATGTCACTCTTGTGAGATAACTATTTTAAAGCTTGGTTGCTTTACTGCTGTTCTTGGGGAAGGTAACTTGTGCTAATGTGGTTCTGTTAAATTCTAATTCCTCTCTGCAATTTGGAGAGTTTTGCTGCTGGCTATAAAGGGATGGGAGTTTACATTGGACTGCTAATGAGCTGGACATTTACACATGCTTGAGTGTAATAACTCACGATCAGGACAGGATGTCCTCTGTCGCTGGTGTGCTGTGCAATGCTCTGCTAAGCTCCCTTGCTGGCCATGCTCTCAAGCTCTACCTCACCAGATATAGCAGAAGCTTTTTGGCTTTTTGTCTTATTTGAGATCAAGGGTCGCCTTGCTAATGTTCTCCATGACACCTAGCAGGGTGGGCCTACCTCTCCTGTGTGCAAACAGCAGAGACTAACATTGGGCTTGGGCACCTGGAGGGAGGAAAAGGTGCAAAGACCTGGCATGGCTCTGGGGGTGTGGGGCAGAGGAAAGGGCCCCTGTGGGAAGGTGGACATGGCAGAGTGTGGAAGGCATGGCGGTGCCAAGCACTTCTGGAGGTCCAGGAAACCATGGAAATTGGAAGCTGCAGGAGGAAAAGGAAAGGACAAATAATTGCTTTAAGCAGATGAAGGTGCTGAAGCAGATTGCCCTTTACCTGAGTAATTTCATGCCAAGGCACTACCCCAGCTATGCAACTTGGGGATTGCTGTATAAACATAACTACACATTTTTCCCCAAAGCATCATCCATTGCAATGATTGCAATGGTCCAGGATAATTAATTGTAGCTATTATAAAAATAATATGATTCTGTAACACATCTGTATGTCTTAAATTCAGGCCATTCCAAATTCTTAGTTTCATCAGTTACATGCTCAGAAACATTTTCAACGGACTGAAGAGAATGATAAAAACTATAAATCAGGTGTTTAAAACCCTACAACCATGCTAGCTTGAAAGAAATTCAGCATCTCAGGCAGAGAGCCAGATTTTGTTATTACAAAAAAGATTCTTCTGCATGTGCTAACAGATTAGATGTTCCTGATGTTCTAGGCAAGTGCACTGTAGGTTTTACAATGGTGATAAAACGCAAATTTTGCCCATAAGTCTTCTTGTTGACATGGAGGATAACAACATACACGTGTGTGTGTGTGTGTGTGTATGTGTGTGTGTGTGTCTGTGTGTTTAAAAATATTGGTTTGAAACTGTTGGGGAAGGGAGTGTAGAACAGTATGACTTCTCCATCTTTTTTTTTTTGAGATATATATACTGAATTGTATTCAAAATGTACCTGATTTTTAAGTTACTTAAAATTGCTGTCTTTAACATGCAGTATGGACGTGCAGCCTGTAGGTCATCAAGTCATAGTGAGCATATCAACATATTGAAAGTTAGATAAAGAAATAAATTTTGCAGGGTCAGAAAAAGAGGCATGACACAAACAAAAAAAGAATGAAATTCCAATAACAGGAAAGGCAGAGCATCTATAATAGTTATGATTGATTTTCCATTGCCCTACATATTTGGTAGCAATTACAGCAGAGGTCATGTGGAGATGGCTATAAAATGCTGCTAAAAGGGAAAGCTAAATGGAATAGCCGTGTTGCACTGACATGGCTGAACCTGCTTTGGATTTGAGTCGCTTGTGGTGGATTAAGCTCTGGAGTCACAGTTAGGTGAAGCTGTAATGTGCAACCAAGAGAATTCAGATTTTAGTGACTTAAGGCAAGCAAAGTGACTTTTCTAAGTTAGTATTCCAAAAGTATCCCAGCCCCAGGACGCATGAAGTTCAGAAGTGCCCTGGCTTTACATAGTCTGTACCTGAACCATCTTACACAGGGCACAATGATGGTTTTGCAGTAGGGGTTTCATCATTGTTTACAAGTGCTTTTTGAAAACCTCAGCCCTGAATATTCTGAAAGGTGATGGGCAAACAAAATCAACCCTCTTCCAGCAGACTTGGTTCCACAACCTCACCCGTGGCTTTATCTAAAACTAACCAGAGGGTTTAAAAAGATATTGTGAACTTCTGTTAGAGAAACCAGATGAGTACAAGAGCTCTCAGAGCACTCAGTCCATCCGTGTGCAACCAGAGTTAAGCTCCACATGGCAAACCCCACCTGTATGTGGATGGTTGAGGCCCTATTTGCCTCCATGAAATGGTGTCCACTTGCTTGAAATGGAGATTTAGATCACTTTTAGTGAGAGGGTCCCTGCAATGATGCTGGCTGGTGGGAAATCCGAAACACAAGTGTTTCTCATAGATAGATTCTTCACTTTATGCAAAATGTGTTGTGACACATTATCTCTTCAACATGTAGCAAAGTGTGCTTTGCAGTGATTGAAGGAATTCAGTTAAATCTAGCCTGTACTTGTGTTCTGGTTCGTTATTTATAGCAAGTGTGGGAGTGTGTTGGCCTCTTCTGACAGCATATCATGGCCATCTTAAATTCTGAAAGCACTTTTTGATTCCTGCAGTAAATGTTTAAGAAGTTTAATCTTAAATTTGAGACCAGTCTGTTCATGACACATTAACAAAATTAGACGAGGAAATGTGTGTGGAACTAACTCCCGTGCTTTCATAGCAAGCGAGGTTGTTGGGAGTGTGCTACCCCCGGTGCATGCTGCTAAGGCATGGCTCGATGGTCCCCCGTGATGCTGTGTGGGTGTGTTTGCCTGTGGCATTTCAAGAAAAAAAGGTTTACCAAAACAGCCTAAGTGATTTAGGAAACCAAATCTCAAGCTCTTGTGGAGGGCACTTTACATGATATGAACTGGAGTTTTGACAGTGAGTGTAGTCAGAGGCAGAAGAGTTAATTTTGCTTCAAGAAGAAGCCATGGAAATAATTTTTTCTCACTAATTAAATATGAAACTGACTAGCTGTATGCAAGTGTAATTTTCTTATCTTATTAGCCATGTTCATTTCTGAAGTGAATAACTACCAGCACTGGTACAGTATATGGGCAGAATAATAGTTGTACTGATTTTTACTTTAATCTCTGAATACAATTAGCATAATTTAAACCATTATAAGCTACAGTAGATAGAAATCACATTATAGAGACTGTAGGTGGAGAAGTGGGTGGTCACATGCAGAGGGAAAACTGGAAAAGCACTTAAAATACAACCGAATAATAAGCATACAGGGGAATGTGAAGCTACATGGAGTTGAAAGGCACATTATTTCTAGTGATGGGGGGAGAAAATTGGATAATACAGAGCAAGGTTCAAGGACTTCTGCTACTGCAGGGCCTAATTCCCAGAGATGCTGTATACCCCATTGTGTGTGCACTGTGTTCACTCTGGTCCTGTTTATATGAGCGGGGCTTTCATGCAGGTGCCCTGCACACTTCAGACTAGGCAGGAGCTTTTTGGGGTGGCAGCATGTGTCCAGCCATGGAACAACCATGGAAACTGATGGAGCGAAGAAGTGGAGAACATTGAGATGACATTTACACACAGGCAGAAGGAGTTATGGCCTTACTCATTAGCATTTTTAGTTATTTGTCTTTGGGAAACAACTCTAAGTTTTCTTTTTTAAGGCATCATGTGAGTGGTCTTCATACAGGTAGCAGAGGGCAGCCAGACCACCCTTTCCCTTACCGGCAGGCTGTAGGTACAATAGTTTATACAGCTATTTTACGGGGTCATAAATCCCGTGAAGAGGTGAAGAAGCCAATATGTGATGGGGGAAGGAAAGAGACAGGTCAGACAAGGAGACAGATGGAGGGATCTGGGACCTGGGACCTCGGGTGTGACGCGTGTGTTTGAATGGGCTGCACATGAGACAGGAAACAGAAGAAGAAAGAAGAGAGAAAGGATGGGCTGGATGAGGAGACTGGGGTTGGAAATTCTGAACTGTAGGCTAGGACTGACTGAATAGGCAAAGGCAGCGGTGTAGGAAGAAAGTGCCACGAAAGAGGAGAAGAGATGGGGACAAGTCAGTGCAGAGAAACCAAACTGTGAGGAGAGTGGGAGGAAGATGCTCCCCACCACAGCCTGAACCAGAACATGAGACGTTCCCACCATCCTACTACCCTGCTGTCAGCAAATATTGGGAGAGCCCCTGGCAAGCCACTATATATCACCTGCCACTGCAGTGACCCCATGGAAAAGAGGAATTATAATTAAAAACTCAGGAAAAGAACACCCTGAGCTCTTTTTCCTTTGAAGACATAGATGCCTTCTTCATTCACATCCCATACCAGTTGCTGCCGTGTTCTCCAAGTGAGTAACAAAATGAAGCCCAGGAATCTAGCCTATTTAACCAGCATATATTAATCATTAGGTAAATATTTTTTATATCTTATTTATATCCTAACAATTTAGCCAGAGCATGGTCTTTGAAATGGACTAGAAATACTCTTCATCATGTCATGACTGCGAGTATGCTCTAGCCAGGCTTTATTGCTGAAGACCACAACACAACTTTCACATATTTTCCACATCAAATTTATTGGTTTCCTGACATAAAGATTTCTGGTACAGAACATGGACCTCACTCCTAAGTGTCTGTTCCATTACTGCAGTGCTCTCTGTTCTTTGAATCTGCTTCCTACAAAAACCTATCTCCAAACTAAATTCTCTGCTACATAATAGACAGTGCTGTTACCGAATAGCACTTGCAGAGACAGCTTTCCAACTGGGTAAATGTCAGACTGGAAGTCCAGAGGCTTGAACAGCGGCCACAGGTTGCCCAGGATGCTTCTACAGAGTTTTAATATAGAAATTAAAATGTTCTGCTCTTTGGATCGGATCTACTTGGATTTTTATGATGAATTAAGCAAAGCTACTCTGAGATATGGAGTGTGCTCTGTGTGTGGAGGTGGGTAGAGATTGGTCAGGAGATCTATAGAATCATGATTCAAATCACTGTATATCACCTCCAGAAATCAGTGCATTATGCAGTGTTTGTAGATGAGCAGTACTTACAAAGGTATATACATACTGTGCAGTTGTACTTTTTGCAAAGATGACAGATGATGATATTCCAGGAGAATATTTTCAAGATCTGATTTTTGTGTATTCAATGAATCTTAGCTGTATTTAACACACCAAGAAAAAGAGCTGCAATTGCACTGAAGCACTCTGATGCAAAAATTTCAGCAAAACCAGTTCAGTAATTAATGAGTAGATATTTTTCCTGTTTTTCCTGTGAGTTTTGTGCTTTATAGGCTTTTCAATGAGATTAACCTCTTTAATGCAAGTGTCCATAAAATGGGCAGTAGCATCTGTCTGAAAAAAACACACACAAATACAGAATGTTTTTATTGCTGAAGGTGAAAATGAAAGCAGCAAGTAAGTTATGTTAATGTATGTTTAGCACTCTCTACTTCTGCTATTTGATTTAGAAATACAGTTATGAAAGAATATGAAATGATAATGAGGACATCCCTCACCCAGCCCAAACTCTTAAGAAATAGCAGCGGTCCTGCAGCATTGCATTTGTCTCTCAGTGCCAGGGCTCTATATTTAACAAGCTTTCCCTGGCTCCCACACCCAGATGAATTCACTGGAATGTAGAAGGAAAGCAAGAGCTCATCTGACTCATTAGGAGGCTGACACGCAATTACCATCGATTAAAAATGCCTTCTACAGCCATCATGTGAATTTGGGCATGCTGAAATAAATGAAAAAATCAGGATGTCTCTAAGCGGGACTCAAACTTAGCATCACACTCAGGACAAATGCAGATTTGATTAATCTGCAAAAATAATTTGTTCATATGCCAACTAACATGTAAAGGGATCCTCAGATAAGTGATGTCCAATGAAGCTTTACGTCTTCCATTTTACTGTCTGTGACTTGCAAGCAATATAACCAAAGAAAAGCTTCTCTCTATAGGGAATGTATTGAAAAAATATCTGTTGTAACAAAATATTTTGTTGATGCCAAATTACTTTCTCTCTTTCCTTTCATCAGCCAATAATGAGGAAAAAAGTTAAGAGGTGGAAATGTGATGATAAATGATTTAGAGATGGATTCCAGTTTTACTATGTCCTGATTAAGATGAGTTGTAAACACTTTCCTTTCTTATCCTGAGACCCTTCTCAGAATCTCTTCCATTTAGGCTTAATTTCTCAGATTTAGAATAAGCTGTTTGAAAGACTCTGGGCAGCTTTTGAGCCAACCCAACAGAAATAAGGCCTCTCTCATAAATGTTCTTTGCAAAATTTTACCTCAACATGAACTTTTTAACATGCACTTTTGAACCTTTAAGTACTGTCGATTAAGCTTTTTACTACAACTTTTGAAAAACTACAATAGATCAATTAAATGTACATATATATATAATTACACAAGCATTTCAAAACTATCTGCAATAAAATAAACATGTGCCTACGCTATACTTATTTGTATTCACTAGTCAGAAGAAGCAGTCAATCCTATGTTTCTCTGTAAAAAGAATAATACCTAGTCATTTAGGATTATTGTATTGTTTCTTCTTGAAAAAACAAACCAAAACAAACCAAAACTTTAACTGTGGGCACTTTAGAGAAGGAACTGCCATTTCTGTTACTGTTTCTATTCTGGTGGTGCCAAGAGGATCCTTACGTTTAGGCCTTTATAAGCTTATAATGAAACAGAATTAGTCCCGCAGGTGGAAAGTACCCAGACTTTCACCAAAGCCTCTAGAAGCTGCCACCGCAGAATTAACAAACAGCCCTTGAGTGTAGACATTGATCTCGGTATAAAGTTTGAGAGATCTTTTTAGTTCTTGCATAAGTGTATTTTAGGACAAATATTATAAGAGAGTCCAAACAAAACGTTTTGGGTTTGTGTGAGGTTTTTTATGAATGCAAAGTGGTTCAAAAACTTAGATCATAATTTTGCTTGTTTGGTCTGCTTCTCATTGGAACATTGTATAGAAATTGTAATGGAGAGCAAAAAAAAAAATCTGCACATGTATATTGTTTTTAGCTAATATTGAAATATATTTCATCTTTTGTTTACAGTAAGCAGTTATTCTGTGGAGGCAAGTGTGGTCAGGATCCTCAAAAATCCCTAATGCTATTTGCTTATATTTTAGACAGACATATGTACACAGGGTACTGAGGCCAAACAATCGGTAAACATGGTGCAGGACTTGAGGAAAATATTTGATGTTAGTACCATACAGAAGCATGTATATTCTTATATGGCCAAGGAAGGGGTGCTTACAGTTAAACACATCAGGTCACATATAACTCAATTTTACCTGTACATGTTAGCCTTTTTCAGGATACAGGTTTTTGTTTAATGAGTTGTCTACAAATAAACCAACACTGATTTTGCTTTTACATAAAATACCCCTCCAGGAGCAATCCGAGTGAAATCCAAAAGTCAAAAACCTTGTTTCACCTCCATAAATGAAATGAAGACGGAAAGTTTTTTTCCCCGTTTTTTTCCCCATTTTTTCCTTTTTTTGTTGGGAAACACTTCTTTTTTTTTCCTCAAGGAAAGGTGTGCTATGCTAGGGAATGTGAGTGTCAGTAAAGTATAGAGGTGGTTTTATTAACAGCATAGATGCTGCTTTTTTGGAAATATATCTAGAAGATTTACTGCCTAGTATCTCCCCTGAAGTTGTATGAATCACAGAAGAAGGTGGAGCCAAGGGGTGGGACTGGAGCTATTTATCAAGAACATTTGAGAACAGCTATCAAGCTGAAAGAAAAGGAAGACAAAGGATCCATTTATTTAATAATCTTCGATCATCTGAAGTCTTTGTTTGGATGTGTTTATATCTATACTTGCAAAACCGGAGAGTGTGCAATCTTGGTGCCAGGCAGAAAGGTTCTCTCCTCCCAGATCAATTTGATTGAATTCATACAAAGCAAAAAATAAGTGTTTGAAGCCAAAAGCAGTGTGGCGCTGTTGATGTTCCAGTGGAAACTGAAGTCTGTCCTGCTACATCCGTAAACTGAATGTGTCTTGGGTCACAACGCCAGCAAATGAAATATTTGCAGCCACTATAGAAAAGAGCTGTGGAACATTATATAAAAGGGTAATTTCCACGAGGGTGTCCAGTGCCACCTGGAAGAACCCAACAGCAGATAATACGATTGCCATCAGTGCTTCAACAGAGAGTTTCAGAAGGGAGAAATATCTAGAAACTCAGTTATTTCCTAGTAAACTCTGCAGGCTTCTGAGTAGCTTTTGTACAAAGCTCTCAGTTTAAATTATGTTAATCTTCTTCACAGGGCAGTGATAAGCAACTTTCTGATTACAAGAACAAAATAAGAAAATAATGGGACAAAGTCTCTGTGGACATAAATCAGTGCGATACCCTTGAAGCAAACACGTAACAGACAATTTCATTTGCTATCCAGCATGTTCTAAAACAGGGAAAGAATGTTAAAACTCTTCTTTTTGTGTTCAGATGAAATCCTGCAAATTTGCCATGGAAACCAGTCCTTTTTTTTTTCTTCTTTTCTTCCCCCCCTTTTTATAGTTGAGATACAGTGATCCTTTCAGAGACAGGGGGTGCAAGCATTGCGTTTTGGGGTGGGGGTTTTTGGGGAGGTGGGCTGAAGAGAGAAATGGGGAGCTGTGGAGGGGGAGAGGGAGGGGTACACTCATCCTCAAAAATGAGTTCACCTCCCTGAGCTCCTAGCATCGAGAGCTAGCAGAGGCCAGATGCTTCTAGCAGTTGGAGAATCAAAGCACGGAGGAGGCAGTCATTCTCCAGAAGCTGAGAAACCATTCCACAAAGCAGGGAGGCACGGGATGACCCGCTTCAGCAAGTGCCTGCATGGGTGCAGATGGGCCAGGGAGAGGGCCCGGCGGGAGATGGAGCTCCCTCAGCCACCTGAGCTGTCTCAGCAGCCCCATTTGGTCCCACCACCACGACAGCAGCGCAGAAGGCAATGTTGTGGAGGCAGCCCCAAGTGTAAATGTGGCTGACCTTGCATGATGGGGAGGGAAGGCTGAGACCAGGGGCACCCCAGGGTGCCTGGTGCACCTGCCACCCAGCCCCTGTCACACCAGCCTGGGGGCACAGCAAGAGGAGCAGCCACCCTGTGGGGTCCCGCTTACCCACCTGGGTTTGACCACATTGCTGAGGTGCTCAGGCAGGCTGTGGGTTCCTAACAAGCATGGGTAAAATCTGCCCAGGCTTCCATTTTGGAGGAAAGAACTGCAGCATGCCGGGTTGTTCTTTCAAGAACATGGGTTGGTTTTTGGTTTTTTGTTTGGTTTGTTTTTTTTTTTCCCCATGTTTAGATTCACCTGTTGCAGGTAATCCCAAGGGTAACTCAAAGGTCATCTCAAACTTTTAATTTACAAGGCTAACAGGAAGGCATGGGAAGAAGCAAAAGGAACAGTAGACATGGTGGACTTGGTTCCCCATTACTTACGTTTCATCTGTAAACTGAGGGTTTATTTTGCGTTGGATGCAAAATTTGAATTGATACCTCCCTGTTCTAAGTCAGTCAGGACTTGTAAATTTTGTCTGGTGGACAGGACTACCAGAGTCAAACCAGGCCTGCCTTGTACCAACCCACTGAAGGGGCCTTTGGGTCCATCTGTCTCTGTTCCCCATTTCTTGGTGATTCCAGTTTTCTATCTATTTCTCTCAGATGGACTTTCCATGTTCTTTTCTACTGATGGAGCATTTCATCATCCTTCTGCTGGCATAATGTCATGTCTGTTTGCTTATACTAATCATGAGGAATTTTCATGGTGCCTCATCAACCACACTGAATTTGTAGAATGATTTGTTCCTTTCTACTTCTTTTACTCATACGGTAGACTTGTTCATGGCAGAAATGAGACATTTCAGGGATGATTAGATGCAATAGCAGCCTAGCACAAAATTGCATCTTTCTACCCTGCTGTATTTTTAATGTGGTACCTCACTGATTGCCACAGTCCTCTGTTGTTCACCCTTTTTTCCTGAGGATGTCCACAAAATAGAAAGTTAGAGTAAATTAATACTCAGATGCAACCTCAGCAAAACTTCAGAGACTGCATGGTCTAATCAGGGTCTACAAGGTTTACAAAATTCAAGTTTTGCATGTTAGTAAGCCTGTGTTTACTTTTCACATTATTTTTTCTTAACCCTTTTTTGTCCTGGAGCCTGAGTCATAGGTCTGTATCTTGCTGTGGATGAACTCTGTCCACAGACTTACCTATACCCCAGAGATCATCTAGTTTCATCTACTTTCAGAGCATAACATTTCTGTATAGGAATGTGTTTCTCTCTCCACTAAGTAATACAGGTGCTTCTAGACCACATGCTGAGTACTGCATAGTGCCTGGATGCAAAAAATCAGATGTTTAGATTTTGTAGTTTTCTTCATATATTTACTGTCTCAAAGCACGTATGCTCTGATGGCGAGCTGCATTTAACTGTTTTTTGTGTGCTGCTTTACATTTCTGATTCTTGCACAAGTGACGGTAAAATGCATAAACATCTTATTTTTCTGTAGTGAAATCCAAAACAAACAAAAGCCTCTACACAAACCTCCCAAAAAATCAGCTCTGAATTTTCCACTTGCAGGACTGTCAGTATTCTTCCAACGAAGCTTCCAGGTTCGTCAAACTGTTTGTTCCAGCCCTTCATCACTCTGATTGCTACTCATGTGCTTTGCGCCGGTGTTAAATTTTGTGTATCTACTTCTGTGAGTTCTGCACAGCATTGAAATGATTGCTGATTCAGAAGGCAGTGGGGATTTTATTTTTTTCCAGGTCAGTAAATATAAGCTTAGGATTCAGCATGCAGACTAGTGATGTTGAAAGACCAGCTTTATACTTTCAGCCCTAAATAGGAATGTCAGTCTGTTATCTAAAAGGGGTAGAAAACAGGGGACTAGGAGGTAAAGCAGAGGTCAGGCATACCTTCAGTAAACTTTTGAAGGACTCACTTTGCATTTGGAGTCTCATAACTGACGTTTGGGAGACTCAAGGTTTCTTTGCTAGGTTTTAATAATTTTGAAGTTTGTAATAAAAGTATTGTTATTTCCAATAAACAAAGATGGGATTGCTTTCTACTTCTGAAGCTTTAAAAAATAAATTTTTACACCCAGGCAGCTGCTGACTGCCAAACCTTGTAGGGACATGCAATATATTTTCATAGCTCAGTTGATAAAGGTGTATGCATACATATAGGTATATATATAGATATATATGTATACACCTCTATATATAACTGTGTTATATGGGAATGCAAGCTTTACTTCACATCTAGAAATAGTTTAGAATCTGGCTTCATGACCATAGACAGGGAGTTTGGAAGATTTGTTATATTCATGCTCCCTTGGAACCAGAGACTCAGGACCATGGGATCACTGCTGACACTCACAGGAAAGAAATAGTGTGGGGACGTAAAGCTTGGTAGCCCACACTCCAGAACTATAAAAAACACATGTTTTTGTCAAACCTGTGCTCTCCAGGTTATTTAAAGCTTGTCAAGCCCAAATGTTTGTCTGTAACACTTGGAAACCACTAAATTAGCTGCACCCAGCAAGAATTTTGTATCATGGAAAGATTTCCAGCAAGTCCCCATGACAAGCCTTCAGCTCTGTCTCTCCACAGCACTTGGTGTGACAGAAGAGCATCTCCCAGTCTGTCAGGATATTTTGTACTCCCAGAACCAGGGTGAAGTATGGAAAGGCTCTTACATTTCCCTTATACATATAGGGCTAATGTATGGTGATACTGCACTCACTCAGCCACATGAGAAGCCTGGGGCATCACAGAAGTACATGCACACCTCTGAAGGCTTAAACTGCAGCCCTAACAGCAGGAGCATCCATTTTCTGCATACATAAGGGATCTTGTTGGAATAAAGCTTCATGAGAAATGCAAACCTGTGAGAAACTGCCTGATTTCCATGCTGTTGAGATTTTCAGTGTGGTAGCACCAGATGCCAAAAAAAGAGAAGCAAGAGGGAAGTGTGAACCCAAACCCGCTTATCAACAGCAAAGAAAGACGGTGAGACCATTTCTGCCACCATCGCATGTGCAGGGGCAGATTTAGTCCCAGAGACAGTAGCAAGGGAAAGGCTGCACCATTGTGTGTGGGACACCTTTGTTTTCTGCCACGTGCTCCAAATCTTCACAGAAACTATGAGAGCCCATTAACAATTAATAAGCAGAAAAAAAAAGGTAACCCAGACCTCTTTGATTAATATGGAAAGTAGAGGTGCCCATGGCTCCTTCCTCATTTATCTTTTTTGTGAAGGATACCAGGAAAGACACACACTGAAGAAAGCTGGAGGTCTTCAGGCTGACACATTTTTTAGGCACCTCTTGCTGCTGCCCTCCTGAATGGCCATTTCTGAGGTAATGCAATAGCATTCACATTTGGTCATTCATTTGGTTGACAATGTGTCTGCTGATGTGCTTAGGCACAGTGTGCTGTGACCCACGAGGAGCAGTGCTCAGAGTCAGAAACAGGTGGATGAAACTGAGCAGAGTATGAACAGGGGAAGGCACAGAACAGCACAGTGCACTCCCAGGTGATCACCACCATGACAAGGGTGCGTTTGGAGGAGGAACAACTAGGTTTACAGACTTTGGCAGCTTTGCATTCATTATATGCAAGGATCAGCAGGGGGAAACACTATGAGACAGACATTGAGGTGCTGGAGAGAGCGCAGAGGAGACAACGAAGCTGGTGAGGGGTCTGGAGCACAAGTCTGATGAGGAGCAGCTGAGGGAACTGGGACTGTTCGGCCTGGAGAAAAGGAGGCTGAGGGGAGACCTGATCGCTCTCTACAACTACCTGAAAGGAGGCTGTAGCGTGGAGGATGTTGGTCTCTTCTCCCAGGTAGCAAGCGAGCAAGTGAGCAAGAGAGGAAATGGCCTCAAGTTATACTAGGGAGGATTAGACTGGATATTATGAAAAAATTATTCACAGAAAGGGTTGTCAGGTGTTGTAACAGGCTGTCCAGGGAAGTGGTGGAGTCACCAGCCCTGGAGATGTTTAAAAGACATGTAGATGAGTTTCTTAGGGAACATGGTTTAGTGACAGTGTTAACTGTTGGACTCAAGGATCTTCAGGGTCTCTTCCAACCAAAATGATTCTATGATTCTAAGATTCTAAGTTCTCAGATCAGGCACAGGAGTGGGAGGCGAGAAGGGATCTGACCCTGCTGCTGGCCTCTTCTCTAGGTAACTGGGCCAGAGCAGGACAGCAAAGCCTTGTGGAAGTATGGAGAGTAATTTGGATGTAGAGGAAGAAGGTGAGGTGAAGAACATGGAGAAGTGAAGGAAATCAATACAATTATCTTACTGTCTGTCTTCTGAACTGGAGTAAGGGCAGCTTGCAAGGACTGAAGGTGGAGAAGAGTAGTGCAGGCAGGAGGAGACCAGAAAATCGGTACTGTTCTGGCAGTGCTACTGGAGAAAGGCATCTGGTTCTCAGAATTTTTACACAATACAAATATTACACTATTTGTGTATAGATAGAAAAGGATTTTTTTTCCCCTACCTCTCTCAATTCTTACTATCATTGATAACTTGCCACAATTTAAAATCAAAAAACAGAGAAGAGAGCAAAGTGAGGTTTTGGTGTGCTTGAGAACACTTATTTTAAAATAGTTTGCTTAAAATCTTGTAAGAGCATTTGAAAATCAGGTTTTTGTATTTCCAGGAGTGGTCTTTTTCATGTATTTTAACTGAGCATTCTAACAAAATCTACATGGATAGGCTTGGTGCATGATATGGTATTTCCCACCCAAGATTAGTGGGATCTGAAACCAATAGCTTCAGGGCTAAAAGATGAGCACCTTCCAATCGAAACAAAGGAATAGCTCATGGTGTTAGCTGCTGTAGTGAAACATTTGTGTTGGCCACTTCCTTAAGCATGATAAAGATTGATACAATGCTGAGTAGGTTACAGTAAGGTAGCAGATATGTCCCTGATTGCTATCTGTTGTACAGTACCTGGCATGAGACTGGCATCCATGCAAAATAAGATGCTTAAGATAACCATTAATGGATTATTAGTCATATTTTTAATTATAGTAACTCTATAATAGTCATTAGTATGGATTAATACTGCCTCAGGGAGCATACGTGCTATAAGGAACTTCTCTGTGCTTCTCATCTAATAGAAACAGATTTTCCTGCAATACATAAAGATGTTTGGTTACCTGAACTGCAGACTTCACCCCCTGTTAGGGCATAGACATGGCTCCCAAATTTAAGGTCAGGACTGATATGAATATATGGAACCTGTTAATTCCCCATCCTTTGTCTGAATTTTTTATTTAATTGCAGTGCAAAATCAGATTACTAGCTGCAGACTTCGTGTGTGTGTGTGTGTCCAACATGTATAAAGGGAATCCTTTCCATTAATCTTTCCTTCTGTATTCTGGCAGTCTCACAGCTCAAGGCTAAGCACAGTGTGATGTCCTTAACTCCCATGCACTAACATAATGCATGTAAGGAGGCAATGCTTTTGCTTAGCCTGGTGTACTGAAAGTATATGACTTGTTGAAGTTTTTGATACATCCTTAAGTTCTCATCAAGTTGTGGTTCATGAAGTGTTTGTTTGGCATAAGGAAAGCAGAATTGCCCCAACTTGCATGAGAGGCTGGGAACTGTTCCCAGATAGTTGTGATGGGGGAAGGACCTTGTCAAAGCACAAGCAGCTTTGCATAGATGACTTAGTTTGATCAGAACCAATTTAAGATTACATTCAGACTTTTTTTCTGTTTCAAATAAAAAGGAAAGAGCAGATCAAAGAACACGAGACACGGATCTGAAAATGGACATCCTTTCACTCTAGGGGAAAAAAGACATTTCCCTTAAATGCCTCTTTTTTCCAGCCTGTGTGGAACGTTTCCTGAATCAGGAATTTCTAGGGTTTAAGAGTGTTCATAATTCAGGATTTTTAACACTGAAAACCACCTAAGATTGTTGGCAATTTGCATGCTTTAACATTAATTGTCTTTTATCTGGAGGCTGGAATGTAGGGACCTGGACAACGTCAAGATGTAAGCCTATGTGAACCCCATGAGGTTCAAGAAGGCCAAGTGCAAATTCCTGCACATGGGTTGGTGCAACCCCTGGTGTCAATACAGGTTGCGGGATGAAGGCATTGAGAGCAGCCCTGATGAGAAGGACTTGGAGGTCTTGGCTGATAAGAAGCTCAACATGAGTCAGCAATGTGCTCTTGCAGCTCAGAAAGACAGCCATATCTTGGGTTGCATCAAAAGAAGCGTGATCAGCAGGTCAAGGGAGGTGATTCTCCCCTTCTACTCTGCTCTGTTGAGACCCTACCTGGGGTTCTGCATCCTGCTCTGGAGCCCCAGGTACAGGAAAGACGTGGACCTGTTGGACTGGGACCAGAGGAGGCCACAAAAATGATCAGAGGGTGGAACAGCTCTGCTGTGAGGACAGACTGAGAGAGTTGGGGTTGTTCAGCCTGGAGAAGAAAAGGCTCCAGGGAGACCTTATTGTGGCCTTTCAGTACTTTGAGGGGGCCTATAAGAAAGGTGGAGACAGACTTTTTAGTAGGGTCTGTTGTGACAGGACAAGGTGTAATGGTTTTAAACTAAAAGAGGGTAGGTTCAGACTATATATATAAGGAATCAATTTTTTTTTATTATGGGGATGGTGAAACATTGGAACAGGTTGTCCAGAGAGGTGGTAGATGTCCCATAGAATCACAGAATGATTGGGGTTGGAAGGGACCTCTGGAAATCATCTAGTCCAACCCACCTGCTAAGGCAGGTTCACCTAGAGCAGATCGCACAGGAATGTGTCCAGGTGGGTTTTGAATGTCTCCAGAGAAGGAGACTCCATCCCTGAAGACATTCCAGGCCAGGCTGGACGGGGCTCTGAGCCACCTGATCTAGTTGATGATGTCCCTGCTTATGACAGGGGGGTTGGACCACATGACCTTTGAAGGTTTGTTCCAACTCAAACTATTCTGTGGTTCTATAAATGAAAAAGGGGCAGTGTTACTAGGCATGGAGGGGAGGAGAAGCAAAAAAAATAAACAAATATGGTATTAATTTTGTAAAGGAAAAGTATGAAAACGTCTACACTTGCTGTTACAAAATTTGATTTTTTTCCCCCAAAAGTAGAATTTTGAATTTCATTTTGAATTTTTGAGTTGTTTTGAATCTGAGTAACAAATGCATGTTGATAAAATTTTTCCATAATGAAATGATA
Source organism: Columba livia (assembly GCF_036013475.1). NCBI lineage: Eukaryota > Metazoa > Chordata > Aves > Columbiformes > Columbidae > Columba > Columba livia. The sequence goes on along the minus strand of NC_088602.1, from coordinate 97,827,522 downwards.
GACTACCATAACGTGTATGATAAATCACATTATGATAAATTATACCACGTTTACTGAGCATCTGGTATTTTACTTCTTTCTAAAATAATTGTGCTTATACCTTCTCAGTTGCATAGTTAGAGATAAAAATGTGCTAATTAAACACTCTTTTTTTTCAAAAAGCTACACAAATATTTTTTATTCTTCATACTGAATAGTCTACATGAGAGAATTGTGGTGATTTATATCAAAGGGAAAGGTGACCCTTAAAGATGTGCTGGCATCTTATGTAATCTGTTAAATTGCATCAAAAAATGTTTAGACCAGAATAAAGCCTCTTAAATATTATTGGAAGCGATAAATGATTCAAACATAGAACTACATAAATTGGCTTTCCATTTTATCATGCAATGATGTTAGGAGCAAAGATTTTGTATCAATGTAGGAAGCACTTATTTCTCCCTGTCAGTCATACCCTACTGCCTTGAAGGAGATAGAAATAAATCTGTAATTCCAACAAGTTATTAATATATTTGCAGTGCTTTAAAAATATGGAAGAATAATTATATATTTTTATTTGTAGGTTAAAGAATATTTTACATTTTGAAGTTTTCTTAGTAGTTCAGTGTCAAATCTGCCTGGGTTTTACAGAGTTTTACAGGCTACTAAGGAATCAAGAAATATCTCTGAAATCATCATTTCTTGAGGTTACATTCTAAAATTTTTAAAATTACATGGTAAGGAGAACAGAACTCCGTTTTATCAAGGTTCTGACAAAAATGCTGTATTATCAAGATTCTCAGGTAGAATTCTAAAAATAACTTTAACCCTCGCTGTGTTTTCTCGTGTTGGCCAGAAGAAAGTGTTACGTGCTACAGAGAACAGCACGCTTGAAAATTGTTCTGCAGTTGTAGTTCAAATATCTTTTCCTTGCAGGTTACTAATTCATCCTTTTTCAGAAGTATTTTAAGCTTCAATTTTGCAAACACTTAGACCAGTACTGCAAATAATTTCAGACCCAGGGATTTCAGTACTTCTGAAAAGTGGTTAATGGTTGTGTCTGACCTGCAAACGTAAATGTGACAGTGAAAAATCCAGGATCAAATCTCTCATTCTTTCGTGACTGAAAATTGAATTCAAGTTCTATAGAACTGACTAAAGTTAGGGTTTCAAGTAATTATTTCGACTCATTCAGTGCTATTATAAACAGTTTTAGGAGAAAGATAGAGGATATGTAAGTTCTATATTTACATTTATTTACAAGGTTGTAAATGAGAAAAAATACTGCAAAGGAGTAGACAAAATCACTTCTTGTAAATCCATCCTCTAATGGAAATTCTTCTAGAAATCCTGTTTAGACATCTGTTCTCCATATAGGGTATGTTGTATGCTCTTTTTCTGTGGTGTCGATTTTTTTAAAAAACATTTTGTTATGTATCTTTTGGGGAAGGGGATTCTTTCATTCCCCAGATCACCTTCAGATTTTTGGAGATTTTTTAATTTAAGTTTGGTTTTTTGTTTTTTTTTTTTAAAGTTTCTGCAGCTTGGAGCCTTATAGGCATTTTTCGCAGACAGATAAAGAGTACGGACAGATCTGGAATATTTCCTGACTTGTTCTTGAACCCTCAGCGAATCTCTTCTGCTTTCAACAGCAGCAATATTAAAAATCCCCTACTTGTTACAGCAGTTTCGGTCCAGGTCTCAGACCCCATGCTCCAGGCAGTGGCAGTCCTGTCTTCCAGCTACATGGCTGGCATGGAGTGTCTGAGCTGGGGCTGGAGTGGGACTGCAGAGCTGGTCGGGGAGCCCGGCTCACCTGCAGCCCCACATAGCCATCTGCTTTAAACTTCGTTGCTCCATAGATATTTAGTGGTTATGCATTTGCATTCTCAGCCTGGTGCAAATATAGTGCTAGTTTAATTTGCACTTTTGCTTCATCTTGGAATATGATTAGAATGACTTTTTTTTTTTTCTTTTTAATTGGGAAATAGTAAAAGTTATTCCTGACCTTTTTATCTTGCCGGCAATGCCACTACCTTTCTATTAATAACAGCCTTTGGGGACTGTTTCGTCTGCACTGGCAGCAGAACTGCTATTTCTTACTCAGTTTGGTATCTGCAATTACAGTACTTTTCTGAAGTGCAAAAGACATCTATACAAATCAAACCCATTTCCCTGCTTAACATCAGACACAGTACGACAGCTCACTGCTGCTTCCAGCTTATATTACTTTTTCCATCTTTTTGTTGAAACTCTGTTTGCAGTGATTGTCAGTGAACGTTTGCTATCAGTGAAGGTGAAGGACCCTCACTGAAGTAGCAGGGATAATGTATTTCATCAAAGAGCATGTTAAGTTTGTTTGGCGTGGGTACTTACTGATGTCTTGGTTAAGACCTTCAGCTCCCAACAATGTCTTGCATTGCCAAGACAACTGTATAGAAAGGCATTGTCCTTGAAGGCAACGCTAACAGGAAGATGGAGAGGGAAGAGCTGGTTTTCATTTCTTAGGAAGCTTTAATTTCTTCCTTTTGGATGGACAGTGCCAGGGAGGGTGTTTTCATGTACCTGCTCTCCGTGTGGTGTGCAAGGCTTCTGAGAGGTCACTTGAAATCCCCCACTCTCCCAGATAGAAATAAATATTAGCTGGATGGCTTAAAAAAGAAGCAGCTGGTGTTGGTGCATCAGGGATGACCAGAGCATCTGCAATTTTGGGGCACTCCCTGGGATGTGTGGTGATATTGTCACTGTCCTCTCTTCATGCAGGTTTAGAAAAGTTACTGATGGTTGCCATGGGCCAAATTTCTCAGCAGGCCCAGCTGTGAATGACCTTCTGGCAAGCAGAGTTTCAGGCTGTCGATAAATTACAAATCCATTTCACATTTTTGTCCAGTCCCTCTCTCTTTCCACAGGGTTTACCTTTCCCATGCCAAGATGTCTGTGGGGGTCCTGTCTGCTTCTCCAGATCCAAAACTTAGACTGTGTCGTGCCATTACAGGGTTATTTTGTACATGCAGGTCTGCAGCTGGGGGCAGCCCACTGTGTTTTGTCTTCATCCCCCATCCAGACAGTCTTCCAGGGACAAGTAGGACTGCACTAGCAGGTCCCCAACCATCTCTGGTCCTTCCTGGCCCAGTCCTTGTTCCAGGGGACACCACTGACCCCCAGGCCCCTCACCAGCCTCATGGTAATCCCCTCTCCCCAAGCCACGCAGCTGGTGGGCCTTTTCCCCTACCCCAGGGCTAGTCCCACTGCAGCATCCCTTTCCTTTAGTCCCATTTGGGAGAGGCTGGTTTCTCCCAAGGGACTCAAGTGACACAGCAAGAGTCAGACAAGCTGTCCCACCGGCCTAGTGCGGGCAGACAGGACAAATCCTCTCTGTCGAGGGAGGGGTTACAGATGCAGTCACTGCAATGAGCAGTGAATTGACTGTGAACCGGCAGCCGTAGCTCCATGGCTGTTTTCCTCGGAGCAGTCTGCCTGGTGATAATCTGCACAGATAGGTGGTTTTTTTCCTTTTTTTTTTTTTTTCCACCTGCCTCTTGTTTTCTTCCATGAATTCTACATCACCTCTTGTGTTTTACCTTTCCTGGCAAAACTGTTTCTCCTCATGACATGTAACTCTCCCCCAGGGCCAGTTATGTAAGGTATTGCTGCGTGGTGTTTGTACAGCCCTACATCTTGATCCCCTGTAGAGAGCACATTGTGTATCCTACTGGAAGCAAACAAAAGCAGCTTCCTATACAAAATACACAAGTCCTGCTTCTGTGCTTGCATGTTTAGGCAAACAGCCTCCTGCATTCAGGGACGCAAAGGAGGAACGCTATCAATGCCTACTTTGCTGGTGACGCATGGCTCTGAATGGCAAAAAAAAAAGAAAAAAAGAAAAAAAATGCTCCTAATAAGGAGGAAAGAGTCTGCTTTACTAGTCTGCATTGTATATACATCTTTCACATCTTACACAGTCATACCGTTTTAAGTACAAACAGCTCTTCCAGCTAGCAGTGTCATAGTCATTTCAGAGACAAACATATTTATTTTGTCTTTAAATGAATGTATTCATACTGGGTGGCAGCGGAAGGGCTCCTTCTTTCTCAAGAGGCTCCTTAAGTTTCAGTCAGTGAGACGGAGTAATGCTTTCTTTAAAAAGGGAAAAAACAGACAAAAATCCCACCTCCCCGAAACTCCAAGTTCTAGCTGACAGGAGGGTTTGACACTCCTGTGGCAGGTAAGGTGTGTGTGCTCGTGTGGGAAAAAGATTATAAATACCTACTTTCCTCATTATCTCTTCCTCTCTGTGCCTGCATGATTTATGTCTTCCCCTCTCCTGCCTCCAGCCTTGCCCTGTACACCAGCTGTATTTTATGTAGCACTCCAGTTTGTTGATTACAGGTGATAGACCAAGCTCCAGCAATTAAGCCAGAACTGCAGCTATCCAAATTCTTGGAGTTGGGCTGCGTTGGGTTGAGGGGGTGGTTATCCTGAAAGCTGCAGTGTGCTCAGTGCTGGAGGACTACCAGCATGGCAGTTTGGTTGGCCACACTGCTTTGGGGCAGCTTGGCTGCACCCCCCTGGTAAGGGCATCCCCGTCAGCCTTCAGGCTGCTCAAGCAGAGAGCACATCGGCTTCTGGCTACATCAGACTGACCCAATAAACACTGACCACAGGGTCTACTGCTGCTTCCTTCAGCTTTCCAGGGCCAGCACAAGAAATAAAAGGGGTTTCTGAGCCCAGGTGCAACAGATGGTGGAGATGTGAGGCTTTCTGGGTGACGCAGCAGAACACACTTGGTGTCAAGGTCAAGGAAGGGTTTGGCTCCAAGGTTGGGATGGTGGTTTACCCTGGGGAAAGGGAAGAAAAAATGGTCCTGGCTGGTTGAAAAGAGGTTTGTCTGCTCTCAAACAGGGGATTTCTGAATGACCAGAAGCTAGATTTTGCAGAGGTGAAGGAGCTGGAGAAAACTCTGAGCATCAGGGGAAGGCCAGGGTTGGCAAGGATGAGTGTAAAGGAAATAATTAATCCTTAACGAACGTGTGAGTGGGAGGCATAAGGGGGTGGCTGAGGAGGGATGGAGCAATACCGGAGAGGGAGAGGTTGGGAATTGAATGAAACAGCAAAAGAGTTGCACAGAGTAAAAAAACAAAACAAAACAAACAGAACAGAACTTTCCCTTACCACTACTGCAGATTGCTCCATTTTTTCCTACCCTGTCAAACTAAAACACTCCCTGTAACAGCCTCCAGCTCCTTGCCTACCTTTCAGTTTCTATCCTACAACATTTCCCAAACTGCAATGTGCAATACCCCCTCCCTGAGGAGGAAGGGGGAGCTGAGCCCACAGAGAGAAAAAGAGATGCAAGAAGCATGTGAGTGCTTGACCAGCTTCTGCAACCCCATTCAGGCTCCTGAATTCAAGTCCCTCACAGGCAAAATTCCCAACCATTCATTTTTATTCCCTGGCTAAAATTGAATGCATAACAAACCATACATATGGCTTTAAAACGGGCAGTTAGAGACCCTAATGGCCAGCCCAGTCATTACACCTACTAACAGCCTGTGCTGTGTTGAGGACCATCTGACATGGAGCTGTGAGTGTTCCTGAGCCACACAGCTGTGGTGGTGTTGAGGCTTCTTGAGCGCAGTTCTGTCAGCAGAGCAGTGTCCCTGGCTGCTCGCTCCGTGGCTGGTCGCCCTCTCCTGAAGGAGACATTGGCTCTCCTGGCCATCCCCAAGGCTGTTTATTTTGCATGTTTAATTCACAATCTCCACTCCATCCCATGTTATAAAATTAGTTATTAGATCAGTAACCTCTTCTTCACTTTTGTACCTTCCTGTTACAAATGTGTTACAAACATCCTACATGTTTCATTGTGACGGGAGTACAGGATTGCTGAATTTCAGCTATCCCCCTCTGCCTGAGAAAACCGGGAACTGTTAAACACATCAAAGACATCAGACCCAGTTACTGTCAGGGGCAAGATCTGTGTCCTTTTTCACTATCACTCATTGCTTACAGACATGGAGTGAAGTATGGTTTACATTTCTTCCACTTGTCTCCCATATTTGTCAAGTGTCAGATCTGATAGACCTTTTAGTTACTCTGTCTTTCCAGTTCTTGTTTTCTTTAAATTCTGTGTGATCCTGGTGCTGTGAGATGTTCAGTGGATTTAGTGGGACCACAGCACTTCACAAGCATCCTCTCCGATCAGTGTCTGCTTCCAGCTGCCTCTGCTTGAAAGAAAATGGGCTTCCTCAGTCCCTCCACATATTGTCCACCTCCAGCACTAAACATCTGCCTGGAGAAGGAAATAAACATAACTTTGCAAAAGTACTATTGGGAACAAACCCAGAACGGGAAATTGACTAGCTCTGTTCCATTGCTGACTTTTTTTTTTTTTTTTTTTTTTTAATATATATAAATTTTCCACAGAACCGTGTGTGATCTCCCACTTGCTAATTACAGATTTCTTATGTGGGTGGGATGCAGATTTTGGTTATATCAGCATTAATCTGGAGCAACTGTACTGATGAGCTTGGAGTGAAGGTTGATTTTTTTTTTCCATGCATCTTAAATGTCATCTTAAACACAAAATTTCTTTGTGGATTTAGGACTTTTAATATAATTTCAAGAGAATCCTACCTTTTAATCTCCTCTTACACTCAAATTCTATTGACTTGTAGTTTGTAATGATCTGCCTGTGAATCAATTCTCTAAAAGGTGATTTTTTTTTTCCAGGAGTCAAATACAGGTGAAGTTTTGGACTAGAATGGCACTTGTAGCTGATCCTGTGTAGCATTCAGTCTTTATGACTAGTGGGAGATGAGGCTCCTCCATGGTCATGGAAAGCCTGCATGTCAATTGGTCCTCTAGATCCATCAGCACAACAAGGCTTACTTATTCTGGTGACCAAAAACACTGCCACAGACAAGGAACACACAAGTAGGACTTTGCAGCACAGGATCCCTCACCTGCTCACTGTCAACAGCAGTCACCAGTGGCTGCCACCTCCCAGTCACGTTCAGGTATCTGAGACCTCCTCCTTCCGCCCATCTAGCTTTTGGCCCACTTTTGTGTGTCTCTTAGCACAGGCAAAAGAAGCTTCTGCAATCTGGAGGTGGGTGGTGGGTGTGTGGAAGCAGGGTCTGGTGGTAGGTGTGTGAAAGCTTGGTATCTATCAGCTTTCCTTCCCCAGGCACTGGCAACTTTGGCAGAGATCATGGTGGACTGGAAACGAAGAACTTTTCTCTCCTGTCACCATGAATAGGCAGCAAGAAGCATGCACACTGCTTCCTCACCTCTGGTGTTGCTTAGTTCCTTGAAGCTTCTCATTGTCATTGGTTTCTTCTGCCAGTAGTTGCAGATGGGAAGCTGTGGACTCAGGAGGAGTCCACAGGAGCATTTCATTGATGTTCTGGGAGAATAATGGCTTTCCCTAAGTTATGGTCCCATTTTTCATCTTTTTTTTTTTTTTTTCCCTAGTTTTTAATTTCTGATATGCAATAAAGAACAGTCAATGGAAGGAAAAGCCAAAACTGAAGGCATATGGCACTTTCTTGCAATCTTGAGTGTATCTTAGACGATTTATGTGACTGTAGGAAGCCCCATGGGTCACAGGTTCACTGTGTCTAACATGGGCATTATAATACTTAACCAGGTCAAAACACTGTGAGGAGCTTGGGTGAGAAGTGCTTTAAGACATGCACAGTGAACATCTATTGTATTTATCTCAGGAAGAGGCCATATATCATCCTCTCTCTCCACAACTTTGGACAGAAAAATGTTACAAGTGAAGATGTTGTTTCTGATTTTGATTGACCTATGATTTCTTCTGGTATTTTGAATGACCTTATGTGAAGTTCCAGTTTGAGTGACTCTATAAGCAAGGGATACTCTGAGATTGAGACTTCAGAAACATCAGTAATGCAAAAATAAAGCAGAATAAAAGAAATATAAAATATAATGTCAGTGGAAATCCACTTCTTGTCACTCCCCTGCAGAGATGATAGTTATTGCTGCCGTTGCCACTTGTGTTTGAGAAGTGAGGGCTGAGGATGCTCAGTGCTGGGGCATGGTGCGGGTGGGCTGTCTAAAGCTGGAGGAGCAGGGGTGATCGGGGCTGGCTGGGGCAAGGAGGGCAAGCAGGCTCTGCTCTGGGCAACCTACTCAGCTTCCTGTGGTGTGGGGAGGAGTGTAAGGTTAAACTCCCATCCCACTACCCTGGATATTTGTGCTGGTTAGACAATATGACTTCCTTATAGATGCTCCAATAAAATACATGGAAAGTCTTTTTCACTTACCAGCTGCAGAAATACAAATTTGAACTTCCAGGCTAAATTGTGGGCAGCAGTGCTGACCTCGGGTGTCCCAGTATCCAGAGATAAAAATCACAAAAAACTAACTTAATCCCGTTGATTGCTGATTTTTTTTAAGTATAATTAGGCTGCATTTTCTTGGTTTTCTTTGTGTGAAAGCCAAATACTCAACAGTTTCAAAAGGGGGGTGTGAAGAAAGATATTCTCCAGTCTCCAAGACCAGGGCTGTGAGACCTCCCCAGTAGCTGTAAGGCTCATGTTAAACCTGAAAGGTGGCAGGAACGTCTCTTTGATGTCACATCCAGACGGAGGGGAAAGCGGTTGCCAGGGTGACACGGAAAACAGAGCTTGTCCTACTCCATTCCCGTTACAGAGAGGTCCTCAGGGATGGCTTCAATGGTAGAGGACTGGTGCATGTGTTGGGAATTCATGTGCTGCTGTTGCAAACAAGTACATTGGTGGCATCATATACAGGAGAGCTAAAACTTGTAGGAGAATGTTTTCCATGTTTTCATCCTAAATGCAGAAGCCTGAATTTTGGATTTGGAAAGTAAGTGAAAGGGAAGCTTTTGTCTCCTCCTCTCAGACAGCACCCTCTTGCATCCCATGCACCTCTGTGGTCTCTGAGTAACTGAAACATTTGAGCATTTGGGTTCAAATGTAAAAATGTGTTTCAAAACTTGAATCTGACGAAGTATTTAGTTAATCATGTGCAATCTTAAGCAATTTAGTTAGTTTAAATATATTCCATAAAGATTTTCTTTGGAGTCTTTCTTTTGGGCAGCCACATTACCAAGTCATTTTACACATTGAATTAACCTAAAACGAAAGCTTTTGCCTCGTTATTTTCTCTTTTTTTTTTCTTTCATGTTTTTGTGATTAACCTTCAAGTATATTTTTCTTTTAAAAGTTATTTCTCTGCTCTTTGTTTTTTAACTCACCATTTGTTGAAATTCCTTAGAAAAGGGACTGCCCTGCCTCTGAGGTGATTTACACTGAGAAGAATGTTAAAGAATTACAGATGACTGTTGGTAACATACCTGCGTAACATTAAAATCAGGTTAATTGCTTACATTTCACTGGAAGTTATGGATTGCTGCAGAGCTTAGTACTTCAGCAGATGCTTGTATGGCAGGGGGGTTTTATTGATAGTTAAATAGCAGTAGAAGTTGTCCATGTTCAGAAGGGACCTCTTTGAGGGAGGACAGACCGTTTCTCAAAGCTTCATATTTTCCCAAAGGGATTTTTCTAACAGAACATGCCTGCTATTCAAAGGAAATATTCCCTGTTTGAGCAAATGAAGGAGAAAGTTAACTTTACAATAGACACCCTATTAAACTTTAAGAGGGCTGAAGTGAAGGAGCCCAGCTCCGTGTGTTTTCAGAAAGCTACTAAAACCCAGAAAATTATCTGTGGTGCTCTGCAAAGCAGCATGCATACACGAGGCTGTTGCAAAATCTGTGGAAGGAAGCAGGACAGAGGTATTGAAAGGACATAACTAGGGAGTGATACAGCAAAAATCCAAGGTAGGGAATCTTTGCAGATTTAACTGACAAATTTAAATGCCAGTTTGTAATACTGTCTCTCTCACTCTCCCACTCATTTTCTTTTCAAGTTTCAAGTGAGATTTCAAGTGGCAAATATGGAGTCTGCCTCCTCTCATCAGTGAACCAGGGGATGTGAGTACTATGTACATGTCTGGAGAGGACGTTGCTGCTGTCAACAGTTCTTTCTGCAAGGGCTGAAGTGGGGCAGGGGGAGGTTGGACATGGGCAGCAGCCTCACAGCTCACAGCTCGGGGCCGGTGCAACCGCTCGGTCTCTGGCCCTGGGTGAGGCAGGAAGAGGGTGGGGAAGAGAATTTGTTTCTTGGGTCCCCTTTCCATTTGGCCCACAAAACCAGCTATCTCCAGCTTTGTGGTGGGTACTCCGTGAAAGCAAAGGGAGCGTGATTTCAGCTGGACCTTGGGGGTTCTATTTTGGTACATCCTCTTAGCCCTCAAGGTCTGCTTACATATATGTGTGTGCGTGTGTGTAGGGAAGGATGGCTTTCTTGGCCTGATCTGTCAGGACGATAGATATTCCTACAATAAAGACTCATGTTAATTACACAAGACATGTTGACTGGTTTATTGTACAGTAATTGCTGCTCTTGCAGGACATCCACCCACCCCACTGTGAGTAGAGGCTTCAGGCTTTTCTCGAAACATTTGAGTTTACATGAAGTTTTAGAATCCGATTTTTTACAATATTTGGTAGGGAAGACTAAAAGGGAGCATTTCAGGTTTCCCTTCCCTACCCCAAATTCAGCCAGATTTTTTTAGGAACTGCAGAAGACAGTAAAAGAACCCATGAATACAAAACGGACCATTGCAATCAGAAAAAGGGGCCAGCTCTCCTAATGAGGCTTTATTTAACCAGTGATGATGTGCTGAGAAAACTAGAGAAAATAGGTCAGATAAAAAACTTGATACTACAAATGGCAGCTGTAATTTCCCTCCACTAAAATGGACGTCCGTCTGAAAGGGCTGGTTCAGGAACCGTCTCTTGAAGTCCTGCAGCTGATTTGCGAGCCACGGTTGAAAAGGCTGGAGAACTGGGACTCAAGGCAGGTTCTGTGGCAGCTGGCTCAGCAATTAGTGGGGTCAGTACCCTACGTGTTTCAGCACTCACAAGCTAGTTAGCCCTTCTTTAATGCCACAAATTCACCATTCCCTTAAACCAGGAGTTAGCCAGGGCTTCTGTCAGGAGAAGTGATGTTTTCCAGTCCCAGCTGTGAGTTTTTTGCCTAATGCTATCTCCTTCCTTAAGCACAAATGTCGCGCCATGAACTGGAGCGGGGCACCAGGCAGGTTTAAAATGAAGTGTCTGTATTAAATAGTGTTGATTTTGTCACTTTTCTGAATGCTTTAGTGCAAATGTTTATGCCAGCTCAGGCAAAAGGAGGGTGTGGGGGAAGGAAGAGGCGCTGAGGGATGGTGGGACTGCTTCCTTAGCGGCAGTGCTGGTCTGTGTAGTCTGAAAGCATCTGCGAAATTGTGACCTGAAGAAGGGCTTTCTACCTCAGTCCCAGTGATATACAAGGACAGTGATGTACGAACATGGCTGTATGCCTCTCAAGAGCTGATCCTGCCGTCTTCACACAGAGGTGTATTAAATCTCTCTTAGTGGAAAACCTGTGGACCACGTTACTTCAGGCCCTGTTACTCTTGCATCTGCTCTTAGGCAAATATGAGTTATAAGCTTACACCCATGATTCTCTTTATAGGAATTCATAAAGTAGGGTTATCAATGTACATGTTCTTATACAACATACGGATTCCATTATAGGAAGATTTTGCTCCGAGTTCAGATTCTGCTTTCCAAGTGCAGAAAGCATCTGCATCATCACAGAGTATAGCCAAGGATGAGATAGCACACCAATTATTTCACATTTGAGCCAATAAAAACTGCATCGGACCATCCCAAGAAATATTTGTGTTGTCAAAATGGAGAGGACAAACAATGGTCCAGTAAAAGGAAGACCAATAATAAACCTCCTTGATTAAAGGTAGAAGGAAATCTTCTGGACAAAAGGAAAATCTGAATAAATCTCCAAAGAAGAATCTCAACTGCATAGGGAAAACAGAGTTCCCAAGATATAGGCTTCCTGTAGTACAGGCAGGATGAAAGTGTGACAATTGTGTTAGAGGTCTGCAGCTAGAAAGACCAGAAAAGAAAAGCCTCTAAAACTGATGCCAGACACAAAATTGTATCTGTGCATTTCCAGTGGCTTTGCATAGTGGGTCTGCCTGAGCTTTGACACTTTCCTTTACCACTTTACAAATACATCATCGGCATTACATTGCTCCGGCATGTCCAAGGATAGTGAGGGTTGCCTCCCTTTAAGCAGAATGGTCATCCTTTCAGAAGAAGAATTGTCTTCTCATGACCACTTTCTGCCAGAAAACTTGACTGGCATATAGCAAAAGAAGTGGGCAGGATCTTGGGATCCACAGGTCCTGAAGAAGTGTTGAGGGTTAAGATTGCGGGGTGACAATAAAACCCTGGCAGATGTTAACCCCCTCTCCCTCCCACTTCCCCCTTTTTGCCCCTCCCTCTCCCCCTCTTCCCACTCAGGACAGGTGATCAGGAGGGAAACAAGGACAGAGAGAAGAGAGTTGGAAAAAATTAAAGATGTTTTACTAATGCTACTAATAGGAACAGAGAAAATAATACAAAATATACAAAACCAATCTTGAAGATCTCAGCAACTGCAGAGCCAGCACCCGAAGTCCTGGACTGGACTCTGCAGCCAACCAGAGCTGGATTCAGTCTCTCACTAGGCCTCAGTTCGCAGGGACAACTAGCAAGGTCCTCTCCTAATGTCGGCCATAAGCAGAAGGGAAAAGGGACAAGATCCTCATGATCTCCCACTTTTATATGAAGTATTCACATGAACGGAATGTTATACACAGTTGGTCAGTTTCTTGGTCACTTGTTTCTCGTCGCCCCTCTCGCGAGATGTCCATCCGTGCTTATCAATAATTTTGCATTCCATTGCTAGGTTTACCAGAACATGTGTCTGGTTCTCCAGGAAAATGCAGTTAATATGGAGGCTTTAGCTGACAGGCAAAATTCACTGAAAAAGAAACTTGTTTTTAACAAAACCAGGACAAGAAGCCAGGGAGATTGAATGGAGCAGATTGGCTTGGTGCATAGCTTAGGATTGTGTTTGTGATTTCAGTTGTGTCCAGTGGTCATGTCCCGAACAGCTGTGTGCCCAGACCTGTGGAAGGGGCACTGGCTGAGCCATGGAACCACAGCACGAGAGATGCCCTTACTATGATGTGTTACCAAAACAAGAAGCTTAGTGACCGGGGAGCTGTGAAAAGAAAAACACACAAACAATCTCTTTTGAAAAGTGAACTTGGCCCAACTCACTCCACGCTATGAATGGCCAGGCTCAAGGACCTTCCATTTATTTATTTCAGTTAATTCTCTTCAGTACACCATAGACAAAAGTGTGCAGCAGCAGCAACAGATGCTTAGATACCATGGTGATGGGTGCTATAGAAAACCTTGCATAGCTATGGAAACTATGGTTGCATTTATCCATCAGAACTGAATATCTTGCAGCCCATGTCTATCCTTCACGTTCTGGAAGATCATGAAAAAAATACTTGTACACAGCATTATATTTCACAGCTTTCTTTTTACTTGGCAACGCACACTTATCTCTATTTGATAATAATAACGGTACATGTATTCTTAGACTAACATTATGTGATGGTAATTCTACTGTTATCCCATGTAATACAAGCTGAGAAAAAAAAAAAACCTTTTCAGAGAAGAATTGAGGAAACCGTATCAGATTTTACCTGGTGGCAGAAAGACAGGATTTATCTGAGTTTGAATAAACACTTTTCTCATTAAAAGATAAAGAAAACAGCAGAAAATACATGTCTGGATTATTCAGTCTCAGTTTTCATGTTCAAAGAGTCTTCCTAATTGTCTGATTTTGCTATGCAGAGTGTAAGAACAGAGCATGTACTGTATCTGTCACATTTTTGTAACCCAGAGGAATGAGAACGAGACTAAGAGTGAGGCATTCCAGAGCCCCCCTCATGGGTCTGACAATGGCTGTGTCATCAGGAACAAGTGACATTCCTTCTCTGTTCGGCTTTCTCATCTCCAAAATTAAGGCAATAACACAGAGCTGTTAGATATCTGCATTAGAAGGAAAAAACAGTCGAATGAAGGTTGATGGTTACTTTTCGCTAGCAGTAATTGGCTGCATTCAAAGCTATGGGTAAAAGTGAAATAAGCTGTGTTAGCATCACAGCACCTTTTTCTTTCACCTGTTCTATTTTTACAAGGGCAAGCAGCTCAGCCTGCATTCCCAGGCAGTCGCTCTGGCTGAGCTGGTCATTCATGCTGGGCAAACGTGCTCCAAAAGCACTCAGTCCACAAGCCAGACAAGAGCTTGACTCAGGGCCATGGGTAAAATCCTGGCCCTGAGTGAAATCCATGGCAAACTTTCTGTAGATATAGGCATATTCCTTACTGTCCTGTGGTCTTTGTGTGTTAGCATGGAGTCGTTCCTGCACTATCAGCTCTCAAGCTCACCTGGGAAGCAGAGGCATACAAAGTGGAGACCTTGGATACTGTGGAAAAACTCACAGGGGTGTTGATTCTTTGTATGGGTGAGAAGGATTCACAGAATCACAGAATCACAGAATCGACTGGGTTGGAAGAGACCTCAGAGATCATCGAGTCCAACCCTTGGTCCAACTCTAGTCCGTTTACTAGATCATGGCACTAAGTGCCATGTCCAATCTCAGTTTAAAAACCTCCAGGGACGGCGAGTCCACTACCTCCCTGGGCAGGCCATTCCAATGCCTGATCACTCTCTCTGTAAAGAATTTCTTCCTAATATCCAGCCTAAATTTCCCCTGGTAGAGTTTAAGCCCATGCCCCCTTGTCCTATTGCTAACTGCCTGGGAGAAGAGGCCAATCCCCACCTGGCTATAACTTCCCTTCAGGTAGTTATAGAGAGTGATGAGGTCACCTCTAAGCCTCCTCTTCTCTAGACTAAACAACCCCAGCTCCCTCAGCCTCTCCTCATAGGTCTTATGTTCAAGTCCCTTCACCAGTCGTGTTGCTCTTCTCTGGACCCGCTCCAGCACTTCAATGTCTTTCCTGAACTGAGGGGCCCAGAACTGAACACAATACTCCAGGTGTGGCCTCACCAATGCAGAGTACAGGGGAAGGATCACTTCCCTTGTCCTGCTGACCACGCTGTTTTTGATACAGGACAGGATACCGTTGGCCTTCTTGGCCACCTGGGCACACTGTTGGCTCATGTTGAGCTTCCTGTCAATTAGTACCCCCAGGTCCCTTTCTGTCTGACTGCTCTCCAGCCACTCTGCGCCCAGCCTGTAGCGCTGCAGGGGGTTGTTGTGACCAAAGTGCAGCACCCGGCATTTGGCCTTATTGAACTTCATCCCATTGGAATCAGCCCATTTTTCCAGTCTATCCAGATCCCTCTGCAGAGCCCTCCTGCCTTCCAGCAGGTCGACACTCCCTCCCAACTTGGTGTCATCAGCAAATTTGCTGATGATGGTCTCAATCCCCTCGTCTAAATCATCAATAAAGATGTTAAACAGGACTGGACCCAACACTGACCCCTGGGGAACACCACTAGTGACTGGCCGCCAGCTGGATGCAGCCCCATTCACCAGCACTCTCTGGGCCCGGCCCTCCAGCCAGTTCTTAACCCAGCGTAGAGTACACTTGTCCAAGCCATGGGCTACCAGCTTTTGCAAGAGTATATTATGGGAGACAGTGTCAAAGGCCTTGCTGAAGTCCAGATAGACCACATCCACAGCTTTCCCCTCATCCACCAGGTGAGTCACCTGATCATAGAAGGAGATCAGGTTGGTCAGACAGGACCTGCCCCTCCTAAACCCATGCTGGCTGGGTCTGATCGCTTGTCCATCCTGAAGGTGCTGTGTGATTCCATTCAGGATGATCTGCTCCATAACCCTGCCAGGCACCGAGGTCAGGCTGACAGGCCTGTAGTTGCCAGGGTCAGCTCTGCAGCCCTTTTTGTGGACTGGGGTAACGTTGGCCAATTTCCAATCATATGGGACCTCCCCAGTGAGCCAGGACTGTTGGAAGATGATGGAGAGCGGCTTGGCAAGTTCTTCTGCTAGCTCCCTCATCACCCTAGGATGGATCCCATCTGGTCCCATAGACTTGTGAGGATCCAGATGGCTCAGTAAATCACCAACTATGTCCTCCTGGAATACAAGGGGCCTATTTGGCTTCCTATCTCTGCCAACCACCTCCAGAGATGAGTTGTCCTGAGGGCCACCTGTATTACTGGTAAAAACTGAGGCAAAGTAGGTATTAAGTACCTCAGCTTTCTCCTCATCTTTGTTAACTATATTTCCTTCATAGTCCAACAGAGAATGGAGGTTTTCCTTGCCCCTCCTTTTGTTATTAACATATTTGAAGAAGGACTTTTTATTATCCCTGACAGAATTGGCCAAGTTAACTTCAAATTGCACTTTTGTTTCCCTGATCTTTTTTCTGCATGATCTAGCTATTTCCATAAATTCTTCATAAGTAGCCAGCCCTTTTTTCCACAGTCGGTAAAGTCTCTTTTTATTTCTGATTTCATTCAAAATCTCCCTGTTTAGCCAAGCCGGTTGTCTTCCCCGCCGGCTAGCCTTTCGGCACACTGGTATAGCCTGTTCCTGTGCACTCAAAACCACCTGCTTGAAGAATGTCCAACCCTCCTGGGCCCCCTTGTTTTTAAGCATTGTTTCCCAGGGTATGCTCTGAACTAGACTTCTGAATAGGCAAAAATCTGCCCTCCGGAAGTCCAGCGTAGAGGTTTTGTTAATGGTTCTCCCTGCATCTCTGAGTATTGAAAATTCTATTATTTCATGGTCGCTATGCCCCAGGCGGCCTCCAACCACCACATCTCCCACCAGCCCTTCTCTGTTTGTAAACAGTAGGTCTAGCGGGGTCTTGCCCCTGGTGGGCTCATTTACCAGCTGATGAAGGAAATTGTCCTCTATACACTCTAGGAACTTCCTAGACTGCCTCTTCTGTGCAGTATTGAGCTCCCAGCAGATATCTGGCAGGTTAAAGTCACCCACAAGAACAAGGGCCGTCGATTTTGAGACATCTGCCAGCTGCTTGTAGAATAATTCATCTCCTTCATCGTCCTGGTTGGGTGGTCTGTAACAGACACCCACGAGGATGTCAGCCTTGTTGGACTTCCCCCTGACTCTGGTCCACAGGCACTCAACCTTGTCACTGCTGACCTCAAGTTTAACAGAGTCGAGTGACTCTCTAACATATAAAGCCACCCCTCCACCTCTCCTACCCTGCCTATCTTTTCTGAAGAGCTTGTAGCCACACATAGCAGCACTCCAGTCATATGAGTCATCCCACCATGTTTCTGTGATGGCAATTATGTCATAGCTTTCCTGCTGCACGATGGCTTCCAGCTCCTCTTGTTTGTTGCCCATACTGCGTGCATTAGTGTACATGCACTTCAAGTGGGCTGCTGATTTCCCTCTTAATTTGGGCTTTCCATCCGTAGGCTGATTTTTGGAGAGCCCAGTTTCAATCCCTTCCCCCTTCAAACCTAGTTTAAAGCCCTCCTGATCAGCCCTGCCAACTTATGGGCTATAGTCCTCTTGCTCCCCCTAGAAGGATGAAGCCCATCTGATTTGAGGAGACTGGGTACCACGAAGCTTGGCCCATGGTCAAAAAACCCAAAATTTTGACGGTGACACCAATCCTTAAGCCACCTGTTGATGAGATGGGCTTTTCTGCTCCTCTCTTTATTTAGTTCCTCATCCATCCCAGCTAGCACAGGAACTGAGGCAAATATCACTTGTGCTCCCGTCCCATGAACTGACTGACCCAGTGCTTTAAAGTCCTTCTTAATTATCTTGATACTTCTTCTGTTGATGTCCTCGCTGCCAGCTTGGACTACTAACAGGGGATAGTAGTCTGAGGGCTGAATTAGCTCCGGAAGTCTTCTATTAATGTCCCTCACCCTGGCCCCAGGAAGGCAGCAGACCTCCCTGTGGGATGGGTCTGGGCGACATATAGGGCCCTCTGTTCCCCTCAGAAGAGAGTCGCCAACTACTACCACTCTTCTTTTTTTTTTTCCTCTTACAGCTGCAGTTACGATTCTTTTTGTTGATGAGGTCCATCCAGAGGGCTCTCCAGGTGGATCTTCTTGGCTATCCTCTGCCTGATTTTCAGGGTCCAGGGCCTCATATCTATTTGTTAGGGGCACCAAGGGTGGTGATGGGGTTCGAGAGAGGGTTCTTTTACCTCTCCGATCAGGGACCTGTTTCCATTCCCCCTCATTAATTAGATCTGCTGTATCCGCCTTATGGCAGGAGGGACAAGGCTTTGCCATCTCCTGTTGCACACCCTTAGGAGTCAAAAGAGCCTGACCCCACCAGTCTATTTCTTTTTCACTCTCCCTAATGCTCCTTAGTCTCTCCACCTCTTCCTTAAGCTCTGCCACTAGGCACAGTAAGTCATTCACCTGGTCACATCGTACACAGGTGTCTCCCATACCATTCTCGGATACTAATGCCAGGCACAGACACTCTGCGCAGCCAGAAGCCTGGGTGGCTGCATCCTTCTTGGCAGGTAGTGTCTGTGTAGACACACTCTTTGTATTAACGGCAGCAACAGCTTTCCTTTTTCTAGAAACCATTGCTACCCTTAGCTAAATTGGGGACAAGAAAACAAATGTAACCCCGGACAAACTCACCTACAAGAGCTAGTTGTGTCCAGTCTACTTGCCCTGCCACACCCCAGTCTGTGTCACCAGCAGCAAGTGAGAGGTCTAACAGCGAGGAGTGACAGAACCTCTGAGCCCCACTGCACAAGCAGCCCCAGTCGCTGCTGCAGCACCGTGTGGGTGGTGCTCACCTGCCTCACAAGCACTTCACCTTCCAGCGCCTGGTGGGCAGCGACGTGTCGCTGCCCTCCAAGAGGCTTTTTCAAAGCAAGGGGGAGGGGTGTGACTTGAAATGCCTTTGTTATCTAATTATCTGGAAATTAACTGGAAACTAACTCTGATCTTAAGTTCAGTAAAGATAGTTACTTGAAAAAAATCTGGAATGGATAACAAGAATTGCAAAGGTTTATAAAGCCATGGATGTCAGACAAACGAAAGAAAATTACGGTTACTTTTCTTTCAAGGAGATGAAAGTCATAGGGGCTTCTTGGTAAAACATGCTAATTTCTATTTACACTGTGTTCCTCTGGTGTCTCCTACAGTGTTTCTCTTTTTCAGTTTCAAATCTTCTTACCACCTCCCCAAAGGCTTGGTGATCTCTGACTTCAAGAGGCATTTTCAACACCTGAATTCCACAGATTATTGACAGCCCTCTTCTTTCCCAAGATGACTATGCCTCTTCAGTTAACTAGGTGCCCTCTGATGGAGTGGGCTGGACAATAATCAAATCACTGATGTAGCAAGGAATAAAACTTCTCCTTTCCACATCTCATCTACTTTTGTTGAATCAGCAAATCTCAGTGTGAAGCTGTTCAGTACTTAAACTTCATTACCTATCAACATGAAAATGGACAGCAGTTTCTGCTACAGACTTACAAGAGAGATTTACACATATAGATTGTTACTGGCTTCTGGCTGAGACCTAATACAGCAAGAAGGGGTTTGAGGCCATGCGAGCTCATCCCCTAGTCTCAAGAGGTGATATGACAACATGAATGGCAGAAAGGGAAACAGAATTTGAATTAATTGTCTCTTTCTCTAAAAGTGATCATAGGCCAGATCAGTTCCTGAGGGTAAGGAGTAATATATTCCTTCTGACAAACCCCATTTGAGGTTACTGCTTCCAAATGCAGGCCCTAATAACGATTTAACTCAGAATCTACTATGGCTTTTGGCAGACATAGGAAAAAAAAAAAAAATAAAACAAAATTGTACAGCTACCTATTCATCTTTGTTGAGGAAAATCCTCAGTTACAGGCTGGAGCAGTGGAGATCATGTGTCTTTCACAGCTTGAAATCCTGAAAAAAAGGAACTTGAGGAATTTCAGCTATTCCACATGACACCAGGCTTGTCTTGCTACTTCCTTCTGAGTAATCTGCCTCCTGAAAGGAAAATCTGAAGTAGCGTGGCATTCGTACATAGGTGACTTTTTGCACCCAAGAGCTGCTCCCTATGTGCAGGGCAATACCATGTTTCCCAGCTGTCACTCCCGTCAAGCAGGACAGCGTGCAGCAGAAAGAGCATTACCTTGCATTATTGTTTTCCCTGGGAAAACAGTGTGACGCTGCTTTCCTTCTCTCTGCAGATATATCTGCCTCCACAAAAAGTGGCCATTCTGGTCCAAATCCAAGAGGTTTGGCCTGCAACGCAAACAGAAAATGTCTCACAGCTTGAAGCATTTCACTTGGCTGCTCCCCCCACCGCCACCACCAGAGACTCGAAGGGGATTGAGTGCAGCCAGAGGTGAGGGAGGTCCCTGGCATGGTGCCAGTGGCCATTTTCTCCCAAAAAGTTCAGAAATTCACCTGCCTTGATTTGCTGGTGCAGAGTAGCAGAAGAGGAAGAGGTTGTCAGGGAGAGGCAGGGAAAAGCCAGCCAGACACTGGACGGATGACCGGGGGACAGGGAAGAGTCAGGGCAACGAGCTAGGGAAGAAATCTGTCTGAAACCAGGGAGGAACAATGCACAGCATCACCTTCTGCCTGCATGACAGGCTTCCCACCATGGAGGGGCTGGTGACAACACTCTCCGGAATTATTTCCCCCAGCAAATATATCTTTAAGCGATTTAAAACAGAACTCTTTCCAGGCAGGTTCCCCTTGCGCCAGAAACCTTCATTCAGGAAACTACCCAGCGCCTGATTCCCCCTGCCCGGCTGGGTTCGGCGCTCGCCGTGGGCCAGAGCCAACTTTTTTTGAAGGCTCGTGTCTGTCTCTGTGCTACGTTGCCAGGTGCTGTTTCAAAGCCACTGAACCAGACAAATCCACGCTTGTTCCTTGCTCCTCAACATTTCCTCTATGGGGCCGGCAAAGGCGAAAGGGTTTGGCTGTGGTGGTGGCAGCTCCCTGCAGAAGCACTGCGGAGCCTCCATTTTGGAGCAGGGGGGTGTGAGCATTCCTGCTCCTCTTGGTTGGGTGTCACCGGCAAACCGGTCCCAGAGACAAAGAAGCATCTCAAGTATTTGGCAAACTTGAGATGAATCTGTAAAAGATATTATTTTTAGCCCTTCAAGAGTGATGCACAGACCTTGGGTACAACTACCCTCCCTCCACACCACCCCAGGTCTGCGCTCAGGCAATGGCTCCCTGGATGGTCTGGGGTAGATTGGTCTTGCTGGCATGACCTGCATGTCTTCACTTCATCCACTCCAGCCTGGCCTCCTCTTCAGAGATTTTGGTGGCCCACTGAGCGGGAACACCTAGGGACAGCCTGCACCTGCTGGCTGATGCCTGGCAAGCAGGGGCATTTCTCCTGTTGTGGGACGACCTGACCTCTAAAGTGCCTCAACTTTCCTGTCAGTCACTAGGTGCTCATCCCATCCTCCCTCTTATCAGTTTTAAAAACAGAGAAGTGGAATACTTTGGCTGAAAAATGTCCTTTCCCCTTTTTCCAGAAGGTTTTCTTCATCTTTATGGGAAGATTTTCTATTGCCAGTCCCACCTCCGGGGTGAAGGGGCACACTTACTTTGGCAAGGTGCAAGCTAGAGTACCAAGAGCTGTTGGGGTTTTATTGTGCTCTTTAGCCAGCACCAAACAATTTGTCTTAGGTGCAGCTGCTGCCAGGCCTAAGCTGCTCCCTGTGTGTAGGAAGGTGCCTGGGTAAATATAACACAGCATAAAAATGAGCTCTTGAGAAAGAAAGAGATACTTGACCTGCTACAGGACTGGTTCAAGGATTCTGATGCTGGAAAAGCTGCATCCTCTGACCCTTCCCTCCCCTCCCTGCTCCAAAGACCCAGAAGCATTTTTCAGCCTTCTGGTTTTCAAATGGAAGACATGTGTCCAAAAACATGTGTCCAGGTGTAACGTGAGCGAAGCTTCATATGGAGATGCTTTCAGTGGACATTCAAGGCGGATGTGCATGTCCCTGCCTAGGCTCCCTCCATAGCCAGAGGCTCCTCCAGAGGGTAAAGGGAAGCACAAACCAGCCTGGGTGCTCTGGGCCTCAGAGCTGCTTTCCCCAGACCACCAAGGACATGCGGGACTGGACATGGAGTCATTCTGTGACTCTCACAAGCACAGGGCAGAAAGCTTTTTATCCTTTCTTCCCATCACTTCCTCTGTTATATATAAGCCAAATGAATTCCTGTGTGACCCAGTGGTTTGATCTAATTTTGAAAATAACATTCTTACTACTTTTAATGATGGTTCTTCAGTCACAGGAGATTCTTTGTGTTTCCAGAAATATAATCTGCCTTAGCCCTCTACGTTCACCTGTTGTTACCTAGAATATTGAACTAAAGGGATTTTGTTCCTTTTATTTGGTAATAGGAACAAAAAGCTCTATTCTGTCAAAGCAGGGTCCATGATTAGGACTAGATTTTAGCAAGTAACTGGGCCCCACTTTGCTCTGTGTTTCAGAGCCTCTGTGACCTAGTTGCTTAAGCCCCCTTTCCAAGAGTGATACCCACCTGTAAGAGCAACCTCAAGGAAAATTGCTTAATTCATCAAGACATGCGGTTACACACTTATCACCAAAGGCATTCTCAGCCCTGCCAAAGTCAGTGGCATTCTTCACATGCATGAGGTGAAGAGCCTGCTTCAGTACTTCACCGAACCAACGGCAGTGCAGAGCTGCTGCTCTGGTGTCATCAGTCAAAGTAAACATTGCCTCGTCATCTCAAGTAACGATCCTCTGAAACAGCCTTTCAATCTGCTGAAAGAAAGGCAAAAATTTCACGGAGAAAATGTTCCCTCTTTTAGAAAAAATGATTTTTTTAAGGAGTGCCGGATGACCCCCAGAGCCTCTCACAGGCAATTTTCCTGCCCTTGCACTGTTTGGAGGTTTAATTGCCTCTTTGGGGAGGTGCTAGTAGCTGCCTGAAAGCGCAGTCACAATTCAGCAATTTGGCACACGTGACTCCCCCAAATATGGGAGCAATTAGCAAAAAGCGATATGGTGAATGGTAGCATAAGCACCGGATTCTGGACAGCATTCAGACAAGAAATCTAAACCAGAAGAGAACGGAGCAGACAGAAATCCAAACAAGCTTTCACAGAAATAAAACGTATCAGCTATACTTAGATAATGAGAGTCTAACATTAGAAGATTGAATTCAGAGTCACCATCGCACTCCTAAACCTTGCTGGCTGAACAGCCTGCAGCAGACAGTGCAAGTTCACAAAAGCAGCTTGTAGAAAATATAAATCAAAAATGCTTAGTGGAAGTAGCTTTAAAGACTTCTCGGAGAATTAAGTGAGCCCAGATAGGACAAGGAGTACACCCATCCTCAGCTAAGAGGAAATAAAAAATCTGTATTCTAGGAATTAGTTATTTATTTAAGACTGTAAATGTTTGGGTGTACACATAAGATCTAATTTCCTAGAACATTTTTGCCTACATTGTTCATAAACCATTGTTTTTGGAGACCTGCAGGATGCCACAAAATGTTGACAGTAGGTTTAAGACATCAGCCAGCGAACAGTTTCTGTCTTCAGGGTAGCAAGTCCCTACGTCATCAAATCCTTCCTATTTCAAACAACTGCAGGTTGTATTTGTCCTAAATCGTGTCTCCCCAGTCCAGCTATGTCTGCTTTAATAACCAGGTACGGTGCTGTCTCCGGGGACTGTTACACCTCAAGTAGCTTCTGCCCTGTCAGCGAGGTCCCTACTCTCTCCACCACCCAAATGAGGTGCTCTGGTGTGTCCCCTGCATCTTGGGGTGACTGTGATGCCCTGACAGAGGCCAGGCTGTCCCATTGCTGAACCAGGCAAGTGTATGACATCAGAGGAAGGGAAGAAAGAGGAATGAAAATTGAGAAGATGCTGGAAAGGGTAGAGGGTTGATACAATAACACAGAAGGTAAATATGGTGGCTAGAAAAGCAAGATGAGGCACAAGCATTCGATGGATGAATTAGCAAGGGATAATTAATTAGTGAGTAAATCCAGAGGGCAATGAAATTAAATAGTTAGTTATGCAACGGAGCAAACAAACAGCAAATTAATTAAATGTATGTGGATCTACCAGATGCTCTGATTATTTAAGGCAAAACATGGTTAGTGAAACTATTTATTCTCTGGTATTTCAATTATTCATGGTATCTCTGGCCATGGAGATTAAAGCCTGTTTAAATGCAAGGTCCGACCACATGCATCTAAAAAACATTTCTCTTGATAGTGCAAGTGAGATCAGTGGGACGCTGATGGAAAGGGGTCGGAACCACAGCTGTTCTGAATAAAATACCTTAAAAGATGCTATAATAAGATACTATAGAATATGTTCTTCTTCTTCTTCTTCTTTTTTTTTTTTTTTTTTTTAATAATTATTTTGAATTGTAACATCTGACAACAGAAGTCGGGCATGTTAGGCTCTTGCTGCCCTTGACAATGGGAGCTCTACCGTGTCTGAAGCAAGGTAATTCAAATAGATACAATTGCTTATTCTTCGGTTAACTTTAAACTTCTGGAGGAAGCCAGGGTTTTCGAAAATGAATGATTAACAAAGCTCCAATAATTTCTAATGCTTAAAAAATTTCCTTTTCTGCTTACCTGTAGATAAACCTGTTGATAAACCCACTGTACCTTCTCTCTTGTCTGAAATGATTTTGGGTTACTTTGTAACTCCACTTTTCAAGTATGACACTGTATTCCTACAGTCTGATCTTCTTGCATTTCCTGCCCTTTTCTTTTTTTTTTCAGTGGGGTCTTCCTACTTATTTTTGGAATTTTTGTTTTGTAAATATTTTCCAATTTCCTCTCTGCTAAGTAGATTTTGATCTCGGGTGTGACGGCATTAAATTGAAGTAATTCCTTTTACATGTTCCTGATGAACACAATCAGCCCATATGATCATTCTTAGGAATGTTTATATATGGTATGAAAATGTCATTTGCATGAATACTTTGAGGACAGCCAGGTTCCCCTCACAGCATTTCACAGCAGTTTTCTGAGTTGGGAGGTCATGGACAGCGGTTGTCTGTATTTGGAAAGTAATAGCAAGTGCAGCATTGCATGTATCATTCATTTATTCTCATCACCTGCACATAAATGTCTCCCCCATCTAGTACTTCACAAATCTACAGGACACATTTATTGTCTTAAATGTAAGAGCTACAGCAGAATAAGGGCTTAAATAAACCACAGGTGTGAAAAATTCCAACTGGCAACTTCAAACTAAACACCATGAAGCACTAAAAGACACTTGTCAGAGCTGGAAGGAGCAGTTTGATTAAATCATTGCTTCAGCCCAGACATGTTGGGCCTAACTCTCCTCTCCCACCAGATGACTCATGTAAAGCGTGGGCAGTCACACTGCTGTAAGACTAGTGTGGTGACACTTGGACTCTGGAGCTCTAATTATACCTGTCTGACACCACGGAGCTAAAATGTGCAGCTGAACAGATTTACGATGCTACGCTCGTCTGAGGTGAATGACTGCTCCTACCCATGGTCTGGGATCACTAAACTAAAGCAGAGAGAATTTTAGTAGCTAACATTGCCCCAATGTTGAAAGCAACAAAACCTGCCTGAACTGCTGGTGAGGCAGATGACAAGAGGTGGATCTTTTTTTAACTGTGTTTTCCTTGGTACCAGTTGCCAGGGAGGAGCCAGCCTGGCATGTATGTGAAGTACTGCAGTTGAAAGCTCTGCTGCCATGAAATTTTATGGCACCAGCCTCTGTTCTCTGCCACTTCTGGCGTGTGTCCCCACCTAGAATCCCCTCCTGGCAATAGTCTCTCATTGCTCACAGCAGGGCAGGACAAGGTAGCTTGAAGAGCAAGCACCTCCTGCTTGCACCTTTCTCTCCGATTTTGGCTCCCTTAGGGAAGAGAAGGTCTGGCAGCGGCCTCAGGCATGCCAAGTATGTGCCTCCAGTGAGTGGGCTGAAGAGCTGCATCCTCCTCAGAGACATCTTTTAAAGACCATGGCAATAGGAGGACAGCCAGCTCACCAGCCCTTTCCAGCCCTTGCCCCTGGGGACAGCAGTGGCCAGCTGGAGAAGGCAGATGCTTGCATTGCTGCCCACGTGAGCAACGTGCCCAGGAAATGTAGGAAAAGAGTATTTTTTTTTTTTAAGTATGAAATGTACCCGTGCAAAATTATTAACTTCTTTGAAAAACATCAGCATGAATAGTTAGCATCACATTACTTTGAGCACTACTGAGATAAGTATTAGGCATTGAGCCGATCTGTGTTAGTGAAAGCCACATGATCCATTTTGTTCTTATGTGGGTATTATTGCAGTTACAGGAGACAATTTGCAAATGCCTGGCTGTTTCATAAAAGCCAATGTACTTGGATTCACAGCAGGTACTAATTTTGTGTGCATCTGCTGAGCTGTGCACGGCACCAACCTGTTTTTAATTACACCTGCATGTCAGGCTCAAAATGTGTCTGTGAACAGGAAAGATGAAAGGTAGGCAGAACAGGATGTCATGTATTTCCCATCACCTTCCACTGGCTGGCTGCCCACAGAAGTAAAAGGAAATTCACTTCTTCCATAGTGAAAATGTAAAGATTTACTAAGCTTTGCAGTGCCAACAACAAGGTGTAATCACCACTTCCTTAAGGAAACATGCATGTGTGAACAAGGGTGAGCAGGAGAACTCCAAATAGCTTTCCACACCTTCTCTACCACTGATATGTTAAGGGTCACAAATTAACCCCCGCTTTGTTATATTTTACTTGCATTGAAATGTGTTAGTTGGTTGACTTAGTATGCCAGCTTCACTGTAAAATAAAACACAGGAAAGCAGAGGTGACCAGGGTTTCATGATGCCTGGAAGCAACACTTCTCTCTTCTATTGTTTCACACAGGTATAGCCAAAAAAAAACCCCACATTTATACACAGTTATAAAAATAAAATAATTCAAACTACAGCTAGAGATGGCCAAGACACTTAAAACACTGGACAGAGTGATTCAAAAGCTGCTAGACAGTTGGAAGAAATATTTTTCCTGAGGTACTTCCCTCTGAATGAAAAGTACTAAGCCATTTGTGTTTGTACCTTCAAGCCATTCCTTTAATTTATTTCTGTCACTTGAAATTGTTTCTTTTTCTAATTGCACTAAAAATTGTGCACTGTAAAAACTGTGGCGTCTGCCAAGAATGTGTACACATAGTCAGTATATAAACCACAAGAACAGGGGAAGAACAATTGCTTTTGTTATTCTGGAATCCAGTCAGACTTTGTGTGTTATCTCAGTTACTTCACATCAAAAAACAGCACTTACAAATCAGTAATGATACACACAAATTTAAAAGATAAAGAAGTAATTCATTAGCCCCATCTATTTTAGTGTAAGTGAAAGGTGTTGAAACATTTTGATCCTATTGCTTATTCCTACAATATTTCTTGGGTCTTTGGGGTCTTTCAGTAGAACCAGCACAGATTAATCAGTGATAAAAAGGACCCAAGACATCAGCCTACCTGGCCACCTGGGGCTTGGATTTGTGTGCAGGTAATCTCGAGCCCCTGGCTTTGGCAATGTGGTCTGTGCTCTGCATAGCCCGGGTTGATGCAGGAGAGCATCCTTGCCTTGCTCCTGGGGCGGTTGCCTCTCTGGCAGCCCCAGGGACAGGGGCTGGGGGACACTGCCTGGTGCCTGCCAGAGTCAGGGGGGCACAGGGGACTGGGGCCAGTGCATCTCACCACATAATATTTGTGTACAAGTTTTAACGAGTTGAGTCAGAGTCCTTGGAGATGGCAGTCCTGAATTCCTGCTTCCCTCAGTCAGGCACTGATCCAGTAGAAGCTATGGCTGTAGCTGCCCTGGCACCATCTTTGCTCTCCTGGAGTGTGATATGAAAAAAATAAGTCTCTTGTAGTAGAGGGAAGGGCCTTTCACTATAGGTCAACCTTGAAGTGAGAGAAAACAAAATAAACCAGAAATGAGGTTGAGATCCAAAGACTCCTGAATTCCTCTACCCTCAAGGTTTCCCTCTTTTGTAGCCCCATGATCCAAATATTCCCTGGATTCTTGGCATACCTTTTCAACTTATGCCACTAGCTGTAATTTCAGTTTCACGTCAAGCAGGCAAAATCGCACCATTTTCAAAAGCGCCCTGTCAGGTTCTGCTCTTTATGAGCCCTCAAGTTGACGGAGGTGGTACCTTCACCTCTGTCCATTGTTGCTGTGCAGATGCATTTTCTTCTGAACATTAAAAGCATGTTTCTGTTTTAAAAATTTTATCCTGTTTACTTATTCCATTTGTCAGTGGATGCAAGTCTTACATAACACTTTTTTTTGTTCCCTTTAGTTAAACCACGTTTTTCATACAGCACTTTCTTTGTTACCTGAATACATTTTTCATGCACTTTTGTTCAGGCTGCAGGATTCCAGACAAACAAGTGTTAATTCCCCATGATGTTTTCCAGCTGACAGGCCTAATTGATTTGATTTCCACTGTTTTCACAAGTGACCCCCCTCAACCCATCATCACCGCTTCTTTTTGATACCTGAGCTTTACTTTCTACTCTCACATTCCACTTCAACAAGTAATCAAGAGCTTATTAGGAAGGAAGGAACTCATTATTTGTTTTCTAAACTGTGCTCAGTGCACAGCAGATTCAGTGGGTTATAGCCCTGTGTTATTAATCAATACAAAACATTTGCTTCTATTAGGTTACCAGTATCTTTTATCATCAGACTGAAGTTAGGAACCTGTTTCTTTCTGTTCTGCTACCCACGCTCCAGCTAGACTAGACAGAGATAAAAGGCAGATGCGTAATATTTTCCTGAGATCCCTGATGATGCACACAGATGTCCTGTAACAAATGAAATATGTAAGGTGACGGCTGGAGTTCTCCTCACTCCAGGTTCAGCTTTTATGGCTTAGAGAGTATTCCAGTCCTTACACCACAGCTTGATGGTAGAGAGAGAGGGATTCATTTTCTTATGTCTAACAGGATTTGTGAATCTTTGCCTACCATGGCCATTAATGGTTGGAATCGGAAGTAGCCTAGTACTGTCTCTGTACTTTTTCTTTCCTCCTTTAAAAAACAGTTGGGGAAAAAATGTATTCAGAAGAGCAAGAAGGCCATACGATGCTTGAGAAATATAAAAAGAAACACTGGAGAAGTTTGTTATCTGCATGAAGTTAATGACAAGGGTGAGGAATCCATTAAGCTTCTTAGCATATGTAAAAACAAGCAAACAAACAAAATCCAACACATATTAAGTCAAGTGAAAGATTATATATTGGTAGCATAAAAAAATAAAAGCTCTTTGGAATAAACACGGATCTGTTTACAGTGCCTGAAAGAAACAAACACATTTGTTCTGGCCTAGTACTGTGTTTTCTCTGAGACAGCCTTATCAGATCACAGTCCAGCTGGTGACTGTGTCCATCAAATTCACTTTTGCTAATGTATTAAATAATCTGACCATAATGCCTGACTGTGAATCATAGTCTGGTGAGCAGGAATTCATCCAATTTCAAATGAACATAGGTTTAAACACGCAACTCCTAGACTTCCTAACCCCCAGTCTCTCAGCCTAGTGGCAAATGATCTTAAAACAATCCAAATATCTTCTGCAAGAAGCTGTAGTCAGAAAGTAACTTAGCTCTGTTAAACTGCAGAACAGTCCTGGTAAATCAGAGGTTCTTTAACTGCTTATGTGGCCTGGGCTTCAGCGAGCCAGGAGCAGCTCACCACTGTGGCAACCTCTGTGTCCTCAGGAAACTGCAGGTGCAGAGAGGGAAAGACAGGTTAGAAAGAAAAAAAAAAAACAAAGTAAAAGCTGCTGCCTGGGAACTATCACCCTCCCATGAAAATGATTTTATGTGTCACTCCACTTGGGAAAGGGTGTCCGTGGACAGTATGTGGCCCTGCAGAAGACTGTTCTGCTATGGAGATGCCCCTCTCCTAAGAAATGCAGGGCACCTTCTCTAAATCCCAGGACAGAGGACAGTGGACAGCCTCACCACCAAAAGAAGTGCCAGGTAGCCAGGGGGAATGGGACCAGGGACACCCGCAGCCCTAAGACAAATTTGGCCCTGGACCCAGCCCTGCTGGCTGCAGTGCCAGTAAGTACAAAGAACTGGTACCCAGTTAGGAGTGGTGAGATGAAGAGGATGTAAGAAGACACACCTTTGAGAGAAGATCTTGCAGGAGCAAAGTAGGACCATCAGTTATGACACACAGATGCCAAATGGAGCAGATTTGGTGGCTCTGAGCGACTGCCGAATGGCACATGACCCTTGCACCATGCATGTCGGTTCTTCAGTGTCTGAGGGCAAGGAATCTCTGTTAAAGTTTCCAGAGGTGTCTTTTCTGGGCTTTACTAAAGTATTTACGTAGGTATACATCAATTTTGCAGCTTCAACCAATTATACAGTGATAGTTTTTAAATAAATCAAGACATTATGCATGCATATAAAATATACTGTACCGCTATATATAAACCCAAGCCATTTCCTGACTGTATGGAAAGTATGGGTATTGTCTGCTGTGTGAAAAAAAAGAAAAAAAGGATATGTTCCACTTTTTCCATTTATTGTCCAGAACGTACCCTCATATCAAATGGTTTCTGATTGAAAACAGCCTCTCAATGCATTACAAGTAAAAATAACCTATTATTGTGTAATATATGATATATCCTTTCCTCTTTAAGACAAAGTAGTGCTTGCAAATATGTCTAGACAGCATGATGAAAAAGCACAAATTGGCCTCTAACTGTTGCCGCCCACTTATCAGACAAACCTGGAATAGAATTTAAGATACTACACTCTCACTCTTTGCATGTCACTTATGAGTATCTCTCTAAGACACAAAGGCTTCGGTGCTAACTGCAAAGCAGAAGTATCAAAAAACTTTGTTAATAAGAGCATGACTAAAGTACCTTCCTGGCCTGATGAGAATTGCCAAGTGATTGAAGTATGCCAGTGTTTCCTGTAAGCAGTAGCATGTCCTATGTATGGACAGTGTTAAAAAGTCTTCTTTCCATGCTGCAGATGAATTAATCACCTGCTGATGTTCCAGCCATGATCAGAATTCAGAATCTCTTTGCCACATTTTGGAGGAATGCTTTTAAGTCTTGACTTCATCCTTCTACCCTGCACCTGACCATTTTTTTTAAAAAAAGTTTTTAACTCCCTGCATTTATGTCTGGTAATAAAATTGTCTCTGACAAGGTTCTCTTTGTAAAAAAGATCATTTTCCTCCTCTTGCACACCTCCTTGCTACGTTGTCATGGCAGGAAATCAACTTTGTTTAGGCTTGTGCTGAGTCGTCTCTGGATGCAAAGAACTTCTTGGATAACAGGATAACAGCATTTGTTTTTTGTTATTATTCTGTTCTTCTCCTTACCTTTATACTATGATGACCGGGTAAAAATAGTAATGGAACTAAAGAGCAGCAGAAGGACAAGAGAAATCAGTTGTTCAACCAGGAGTTTTTTTCTCATGCCATTTATTTCCCACTTGCAAAATACTTTGCACTTATTATTCAGAAAATGTCAGTCTTCCCTGTGATGAAAAGAGAAACAGTGAATCAACAAAGTGGGTGTTTTTTATATGAAGAGTGTGCTACATGATGTTTACACAGTTTCTAAGTTTTCACCTGTGTATGTATGGGGTGTTGGTGTGCAGGAAAGGTGATTGACCCTGGTCCCAGAGAAGCTGCAGAAGCCTTGTCACATTTTCATGCATGAGTGCTCAGACACTGTGGTGGTGAAGACCTTGCATGGATTAGGACACACAAGCCCTGTTCAGGAACGGGATACTGGAATAACATGCTGCCACCTACTTTGGACTCTCTGCTTCAGTGTTTTGGCTTCTCTTTCTACATAGAACTATCTATCT
The DNA here is from genome assembly GCF_036013475.1 of Columba livia. Taxonomy (NCBI): domain Eukaryota; kingdom Metazoa; phylum Chordata; class Aves; order Columbiformes; family Columbidae; genus Columba; species Columba livia. Next base: position 97,795,718 of record NC_088602.1, on the reverse strand, counting down.
CTAGGTAAGTCAATGGACAGGTAGCAATGTTAAACTGTTTTAGTTTAAACCCCTACCGGTGAACAAGTCAAATAGTCAGAAAGCTCGATTTGTTTGGGTGAAAGAGGAACCTAATAACTTTGTAGTTATCCGCAGCCTGAACCAGCACAGGCTAAACTCCCATTCACCACTGAAAGACTATATACATATATGTGCACATATGCCCACATGTATGTATGCACAGATATGCACAGCTGAGAGGTAGCCTAAACAGGACATTTTTTCTTTTTGTTTTGTTTTGGAAAGCCAGTATGAAGTTTTTTTGAATGGAGGAACAAGGAAAATGACACATACAAAACTACCGTCCCACACAACCAAATTGCTGACAGACTTTGCAAACATCACAGTAGTTCTGACACAGATGCCCCTGTAAACTGAGCCAAGAAGCTGCTCACTCTGCACCAGAAACGCACTCGAGTTTGAGCTCCGAATTCACCCGTTTGTGTAAGCGAGGTTGCAGCTGTGGCTTTGCTGCTGGGACAGGCAGAAAATCAACCCAGCGAATAATCTGCAAGACAATCATCAGGACGAGGCACTTTCCAGTTGAGTTTTGAAGTTACATGCGGTCTGCCAATGTGCTTTGGATTTGCTCTGCTATTTTTAAAACCATAAGAAATGTCCAAGCCTCTGCCCAGCCCTCCTCCTTCTGTTTGGTGCACTTATGGTGGTTTGCCTCCTGTCTGAGGCAGGAGATCAGTCAGGAAGTTAAGCAGGGGTCCAGATGCTGCTCTTGGAAATGCTCATGCCAGAGCCAGGCTTCCATGCATTTCAGCTGCCAAATTCCCTCCACACAAATGTCCACGGTTTCTGGCTCTCGCACTGGGGTAGTTAGAGGAAAAGCCTGAAGAAGAATGTTTTCTACTCTACAATTAACAGGGAGGAGCAGTGCCAAGGGAGTAATACTGCTGACATACGCTGGCATGCTTTGCATTACAAGCTACTGCTTTCCAGCCAGAGAAAGTTCTTGTTTGATGATGAAGATTTGCACATGTGATGGGGCAGGCAGTACGCTTGGCAAGCTATGCCCTGAGGTAGGGAATTTGCTTAGGCTGCTTTCCACTTACAGGTAACACTGAGATATAGATGCCTACACACATAGGATAAAGTTTGCAATCCCTAAACCCCCCTTCCTAGCAAAGACATGTTACAATAACTGCTTATGATATAGACCACGGTTGCTACCAAGCTAGCATTTTCTTTTCCTTCAGGCTCCTCAAATCCTCTCCCTTGGAAAATCAGGGCTATATTTCAGGCTCTGTATGATATCAGAAAGCTTCACATTCTCGGAATGATTTTTTTTTCTAAATGGAGCCTGGTTTTGCATAGACCTGGCAGTGAAGTCCTCACTGACACCTCTGCCATGCAGAGGACTCCCGACCTTGGCTGAAAGTCCTGCTCTGCAGGTACTGAAAGGGCTTTTCTTCAGTCACAGTGCTTGAAGACCAGGCCTACTTTTGGTGAGCATAGACCGTACTACCTACTCATAGCAACAAAAAAAAACCCAAACCAAACAACTGAAAAGCCAAATCGTAACAGGTGTACCTTTCCCTATTGTGATTTCAAGCCATGTTTAATCATCATGCTTCAAACAGCTTGTCCGTTGAATCCTCTGGCATTAAGGTATCTGAGACTGCAGGATCTATGAACACCATCAGAATGGGGTATAATTTATTTGGATCAAACTTAAGGCTCACCAAAACACACAAATGCACATGCCCCTCTTGGGACAAGAGAGTGTGAGATTACAAATGCACAGTCGCATTAACACTTTCCAGGACATCAGTGCTTTTAACATTCTGAACTGTGGAGGTTTTTTCTTCTAGTTTTAGATTATTCACTAAGAACTCTATGGCAGCCATGGACCTTGAGCCTGTAAAAGGTGATGTGGGTAGTGGACCCTTACGGATCCAGTTGTTGTCTGAGGCCTGAATTTGTTTCACAGATCTCTTTCAGATCCCGCTGTGGTATCTAGTTTGTTAGTTCTGAGCTATGCCAGGGTGCATTTCAAATTACAGCTATTGGATCTCCAACTAATTAGAAAAGGAAAAAGGTTATTCAATCTGATGTGGATTTTTTTTACCACAGACATGATAACAGCGAACGTGACAATTGTAATCACAAAAGGAATTTATTCCAAAAGTCTTGAGGAGCTAAAAATGTAGCAGAGAGGAAAAGGAGGTAGGATTTAGGAGAGAAGCTGGAATTCAACCTTAAGTATAACAATAAGTATCTACACTTACTGTCATAAAGATCCTCTTATCAAAAGTATGTGCCAAAAGCCTCAGAGCATACAGCAAACACTGCAGTACCTTAACTGGCCCATTTAGGGCCCTTTTCACTCAGTGTACACATTGGTAAGACACAGTGGCAGGACTCACTTTTTGCGCATATCTCTATATTCAGTGGCAGCAATTCTCAGAAATGCCAGTAAAGGCTAGGGCATTTCATCCAAGATTTTATCTTTTGTTTAGTGGCATTTTAGTTTTCATTTCACTACCCTGCTGACAAAGACATTTGAGCATTTTTATTGATTCAGAAATCCGGGCTTTAAGACTCATCTTTATAGTTCACCCGAAAGTAAGTATTTCAAAATGTAAAACTCCTCACACAGCTTTAAACTTCAGAGGCTGAGCACTGAGTGCCCTAAAATATTTTTTTTTTCAGTAATGGAAGCTCTATTTTGTAGAAGACAGTAACCATTAATTCTGTTTGCTAAGAGCAAATGAACAAAATCAGACCTGCTCTGTGAAAAAGTAGGATTTGGTCATCATATTAAAAGTACAGATTTTTCACATCCTCTGTTTTCACAAGATCTACTCTTTCCTAACTCACCAGTTTTACTGTACAGTCATATGTTAACAGAGGAATGATTATGAGCATTTTAATGTAGCTGAAAGAAAAAGTGACACGTGCGGAAATGGAAAAGAACGAGCAACAACTTGGAAAACACTTTTTTCTTCTTCATTGTAGAACTTGCGTACTACCTGGAAGGAACTTGGGAGGTTATCCATGGTATCATCAGCTATGTCCTTGCCCTTCCTGGCTGCTCTTTTCCTGCTCTTAAAGGCATTCAGTGCTGGAGACTCCAGAATTTCTCTACACAATCCATTACAGGGTTTTATAGTCTTATTGTCACACAGGTTGTTTTCCTTTTCTTTGGTGTCTAACAAGAATATTACCTATTCCATCTTAAGTGTCCATCTACCTCTTGAGCTCACCACATGCTAACACAGACTAACCTGGCTGCTATTTGCAGTAACACTTCAGATATTTAAAGACATTTTCACTATCTCCTCCATTTCCTTTTCTTTATAGCAAGCAAATACAGTTTGTCCAGTCTTTCCCCCCACAGCTGACGTCTGCTGTAGCTGTAGCAACTCCTAAAATGCTCTGGACGCTCCCCAGATTATTTGCATCTTTCTTATGTGCTGTGACCAAACTGAACCAAATGGAGCCAGATCCATGGAGAGTCAAAAGGTCAGTGTTGCATAGATTCTTCTGGATCTTGAATTACTTTTCTAGCACTGGTACTGGTCACACCAAGCCCCCAAACTGTATGCCCTGCATGCAGCATCCACATGACCCCAGACATGCTTCAGCAGTCTCTAGCACATGCATGGCATCTCTTTGAAGGGAACTATAGGCCTCTTGCCTACACTTTTTAGAGTTATGGTGTTTCATTGAGAACCTGGCCCCAAACTAATCTTTGTTTAATCTCAGCCAGACAATTCAGCTTCCCCTTTTTGCTCCTCCTGGCCACACAGAACAAGATGATGCACCTTGGCACTCATTGAGCTCTCCTTGTCTGCAGAGAGCAAAATCCTTCACATGAGAGAACTGCATGTGGGAAATATTGAGAATTCAGCAAGTTATCCTCACATTAATCATCTAACCTCTCTCACAGTGTCCTTCAGCTACTTGAGATCTTATTACCCCCCATCTTGCTATACTGCATGCTAATTTTGTGGCTTTCTTGAGAACTGTATCTATACTGAACATCTACGGAACAACTACTTGGTCAACTATTCCTTTCTTTGCAAAGCATTGCATCCTTAGCACTTTCTCTAGAGTTGATGAAGTTTTTAAGAAACTGTTTGTTGTCAGTGGCCTTTTTTTACCAGACTTGAGCCCATCACCAAAGAGAACAGCTTAAAAATTGCACAGGGGTATTTTGCATGTGCAGTCCCCAGAGGAAGGGAAAACAGTTGTGCACTGTCCCCTAATGACTGCTTTTCACATGTATCTGTCTCATAATCCATGCTCTCTCCCTCTGGCTGGAAAGCCGGGTTGCAGAAGTTGGATATGAATGGTTGAAAGGGGGTTTGTGGTGGCTGAGGGGAGTTTTTTGGGAGGGCAGCAGAGTAAGTTGTGGTGTTCTGGAGGGATGCAGCTACAGAAAGCTCAGGGTCCAGGACTTCAGGTGAGGGTGGGGCAAGGTAAAGAAAAAGGTTAAAAACTGCCTTTGGACCATCTAGGAACAGTTGCACTTGGGTGGACCTGGAGTGGAGGCAGAGCAGGTAGGGTGTCAGGCTCCTTAGTCACAGGGTGCTCCAGAATGCCTCCACCTCCATACAAGGTTAACATTTTTGTAGCTGTACCTTCTACTGACTGCTGAATGGCCTGGAGTCAGCCCTGGTTTGACAGTCAGGCTATTCCTCAGCATGAACACGGCTTAAAAGCATCTCTCATTGGTTCAAACATCCTTCAATTTTGCTCAGTCCTGAAAGTTCAAGTCGCAAGATGGCCAGAGAGCAGCCCATGGTGTGCTGATCACACAACTAGACATATTCAAGTACACCAGAGAGCCACAACAGCAGAGAGCTGGCATGGGATGGGTTGCCAAAGTACTTACTTGACATGTTGGCAGGAATTTTCAGCCCTTGCTAGTGTTACTGATGCTCACACAGATGAACTCACACCCACAAAGTAAGGATGTATTTTGCAACGGAGTAAGATACTTTGAGAGGTGCCTCCCTCTTTTTCCCTTGGGCTGTGCTAGCAGCCTTCCAGTTCACCCCAGCCCTCCCCCAGACATCAGTCCTTATTCCCACCATGCAAACCTAACAACACTTCCCCCCAAAAGCCCCAATTCTGCTGTAGGAAGGGAAGTCAAAGCAAATATTTTCCTGCCAGGGTAACAGGGGAAAGAAAACCACTTCACCTTACGTTTAAACTCCTTAAAATAAGGACTAAACAATATTGAAAGAGACTGCCTGGTGCATGCGTGTCCATCTGGGAGCGGGGAACTGGCAGGGGGAGGTTTGACTGACACAAGCGCGCACCTCCCTTCCTCGCCTGACCCGGTGAGTCACTGCCGAGGATTGCCCCGTACCCCGCTCCCCGGCGGGATGGCATTCTCCCGCGAAGGAGTGATCACATTACCCGGGCCCCTTGTGTAATTCTGGTTCCCAGCAATTGTTTTCTGGTGACCTTTTATTGTTAACAATTAGCACTGGAGCTGGAGCACAACTGGTGTAAGCATATTTTACATCCTCCTCAAGCAAACAAAAAAGCTGGGTGGGCACAGGCTCGTTTCCTGGTTCACACCCATGACTCCTTTGTGTCTCAGATCTCCTCCCACTGTGTGTCATAGTCAGCAAACCCACTCCCTTACCTTTTGGCTCCCAGATCGAGTGACGTCTTCAAGGGATGCGTAGGCACGCTCTGTGTATCCCATTCTGCTCTTACATCCTATAGGAACTCTGCCTCTCCCCAATTCTCAGTCTTTCCTTATCCATGAGGCCAGATATTGGAATCCCTGTGCAGCAGAGTGCGAAGAGTGAATATGAAGGATGGTTTCTATCTGTTTAAATGTACGGGCCGTAAACATTGCCCTCCAGCACTATGCTTTGGGTGCTTGTATATACTTCTGTACAGTAAATATCTTAATAGCTGTTCCCTCTGCTTGACCCCAGTGATACACACGTGCCCCTGGAGACACAAACAAATCAACAGCCTGCTGATCATCGCATATGATAACATAGATTTTCCTCTTCCCCTCCACTTTATTACACTATGCTTGGGCAGAAAAGGCGCTGTTGGCTGCCTGTTCCAAAGCGAACAGCACTTCAGACCTGTGGTAGACCAAGAATATGTCGTGTTCCTGAATTGAGGATCCTTCCCAGACATATAGCACTTTGCCAATAAGTCTTTGTCTTTCCTGTGGGGGAGAAAGGAAGGTGGGGAGGCAAAAGAGCAGAAGACACTCTAGTCTCATCTTGTTTCCTGCAATATGGCATCTGTGTATGAGGGGGTGTGTGTTGTGGGTGGAGGGGGGGCACTACATTAATCAAATCGTGATCCTTTTAGGGTACAATAGGCGATTAAAAACAACAACTTGAATTGCTCCTACAGCCTGTTGGCAGCTAACACGTAACTCATTCTTTCTGTGGATAGCTTCACTTAGCAGGTCTGTGCCATGACTAATGAAGCCATCTCTCCGCTACTGCGCTAATTCCAGACCTTTTGGGAGGGAGCCCAGCTGCAGCTCACTGCGTGGCCCTCCCTTTGCAGGCTCCTTATGGCCAGCCTTGTGGGTCCCTCCTACTGCCTGCTCTGTACTTGGGAAAAGTGTGAGAAAATATTTCTCCCTTAAATCTGTTTTAGGAGGACTCTGCTTTGCAATGACATTTAAAGACGGATTTTCTGGGGCACTTCTCACTTTATCTGAAATATTTGAAAGCCACTTCCTTGGCAATCCTCTTGCCTGCTCCTCAGTGGCACGTAACCTGACCTTGCCATACCCACTGGCTGTGGGGAGAGCCACACATTTCACCGGTAAAGTCATAGTTAAGCTAAACATTAAACTGTCCAAGAACTGACTTCCTCGACAGCTCTGATTCAGGCTCCCAAAAATGCTCCGCAGGGTGAATCATGCTTCCTTCTGGAAATGACAGAACTTCCTCATCATGGTGTTCTAACTTGCCCTCTCCTCGTCTCCGGTGCTATCAGGAAAGGATTGAATTGCATGCCACATGTTTTCCGTGGTCGGCAAGGAGATGCATCCTTTTTCAAGAGGAAGAATTTATGTGAGTCAAAGGATGACAAACTGAAAATTAGTACCAGCAGCAGAAATAAATGACAAACAACAACATAAAGGCCCATAGAGGTGGCCAGTGGGTGTATATTGGATGGTTGCCTTTCTGGTCACTTGAGTTGCCTAACTGTTGCAAGGGGAACTTGCATTTCACCACTGAAAGTAGTAACAAAGTTGAAAATGCTAGTATTAGCTGTCTGTCTTTCTTTCCTGTGCCTGGTTTGACAGGTCTTGTCTTCTTGCAGATCAAGTAGGGCGGTGCTGTGCACGAAAGGTCCCAGCATCCAGCCCAATGTTGAAGGATGATCGTGTTCGCCACCCGCACAGCAAGGGTGTGGGGAGGTGGAGGAAAATGGGCAGAGCTTCTGGTGGCTTGTTCCAATCAGACTTACACAGCAGACTGGTTCACAGCCATTGCGATGACAACAATCTACAGACACAATTCGCTGCACAGAACTTCAAAACCAAAACAACAACCCCCTCCCTTCCCCCTCACCCCCTGCAAAACCCTATGATTTACTGAACAACATGTAGTTGGGATAAATACCTTACCATATGGTAAATGATGACTTGCACTGGAAATAAAATTTTAGGCGGCTCTTTTTGTTTCTTTGTATTTGCATTTTTAACTCCCTCAGAGCCAGGGTGGGTGAAATCCCCAGGTGCACAGGCTGTCTAGCCATTACTAGTTGCCAGGCTATGGGCATTCCTGGGCTGAAATCGACCTCCAGCCCAAATCCATAGCAAAATCCCATAGGAATAGATTTTCAGTGTCATTTAGCCATAATATAATGTGAGGAGTTGGATGTCCAAAACTGGAGAGTCATTGAACGGAAACACAGGGACAATTACCATGACTTCCTCAGAGCAAAGTTACCTTCCTTACTGAGCCATATTCTATAGTCAGCAAAGCAGTGTGTACTTGACAGGGGAGAGGAGTAAATAAAACTAAAATCTGTAACTTTTCGTGCATTATATCTAGATGAAACACACCTTTTCAAGAGTAATTTTGGAATACTCATTGCTGTTGAGACTTAAGTTTGTATTCCTGCTCTTTACATTGTCCCTGAGAAACGGTATTATTTCTGTATTGGCATTTTATTTTTTCAACATGGTTTGCACTTGCTGCTCGTAGAAAAGAAGTGAAATAAATGCTTAGTCCATTTTAGCCCATTTTAGGTTCCCTGATGCAAAAAGTAGGCTTACGGCACATCTGAGGTAGAAGTCAGGGAACACAGAAGTGGCAGAAAACTCCTGAGCCATTGATATCAGTCACAGACAGTGCAAACATGGAGTCCTTCTCAAAAATGAGTCAAGTTCTACTCTGAGAAGATGATGATTTGCTTCATCTTGAAAGGTTACCCCGAATCCTATTCCTCCAAGTCATCATCTTCTGATTTCCCCCACAAGCTTCTCTGTGGCCAGGACAATCTCTGTGCTGTCCATTGTAACTCAAAGACCGCTAGTAACATTAATCTGTTGTAGAAATGTAATACTTCTGGGCAGCAGCTAATGTAATTATGGAAGTAATAAATATCCTTAATAATTACGAACAGCCAGTCCCTAAAATGCATATATGGGCCATGCAAAAAGCCCTGTGCTGAAGTAGCCATACATAGTAAAAGTTATCTGCTTATTCACGACCCTGAGACTATGAATGTTTAGCAGACTGATCTGGAGCTGCAAGGCATGGGGATAGGTATTGAATCCCAAGGACTGGTAATGCTCAGCACTTTTGCAATCAGACAGAACTTTGCCAATTTGCTGACTCACTTCCTTTGGTCCCTCAGATGTAAAAATGAAAGGTCTAATCCCACTGCCACTGTACAGCATATGCCTCATTGACGGTGTCCAAACCAAAGTAATATGAATCTAACAGGAACATTCACACATCAAAAGTGTGTACACTCATGGAAATGTAATTGAAACAACACTCAGAAAGAACATTTGTTTCTTCAATTTTGTTGGTTTGAAAACTGTAGTCTTAATGCAGAAAGGCTTATTTTAAACCACAAAGAGAGAGCTGTGGGAATTAGAAATTAGCTATTTTCAGCAGCAGTGTCTGTTGCATTTTTTATTCATCTGTCTTTCAGATGAGGGTTTGAGCCCAATTTTTGTGCAGCTGTTGGCAAATCTCCCCTCGACTGCAGTGGGAGAGGCTGATTGTTCATCTTTGGAAGATACTTCAGATGTCTTCTGTCACACAATAAGCACAAGCAAAACGAACTTGTTCAAGTTGGATGGGCTGCCACACAAGACCAAGGACACATTTCCAGGAGAGGGAAGACTCAGTTTACAAGAGGCTGCAAGGCTTGTATGGACAGGAGAGGCACAGCGGGGTGAAAGGGGCACTTTGAATGTGGGAAAACACAACAGACCAGTACCAGCTCTTGTCCCTGCGGTTACAACCCAAGATGAGGACCTGCAGGCAGCAGTGGTGGCCAGAAGTAGCTTTGGAGCTGGGAAAGTGGAGGCTGGAGTGGGGAATGGAGGACATACTCCCAGTACCAAAATGTCTCCTTATAGCTCTGATGGGTCATATAAAAATGCTCTGTGTTTGGGTAATGTTTGGTTGGTTATGTAACATACAGTATTTATCAATGGTGACATTCATTAATATAACTGCACACACAGTGATTATGGATTTAGAGGGCCTGTTCGCTCCCACCTCCCTTAACATCTGTGAATACCACAGCGAGTAGAAAAATACCATAAAAATTCACAGAAGGACTTTTCTCAAAGAGCTACCCTGGAAAAGAAATAACTCAGTTAACTCTGTCAACTGCTCAAGAAGCAGTGAGCTATCTTCAGAAAAACTGTCAAAATCAAAATCACAAAACTTTTCTAGCACTTCTAGTGAACAAGCTGGTCTCCCTCTTCTCCTACAGAACACATGACCAGGGTTATGGACTCTTTTTTTAAACAACTCCTCCTCGTACACACCCCCTTCTCCTCCCGCGTCCTCCACACACATGTGTTCGGGCTCTTTGCTCCTCTGCTCCCAGACACGCAGACTCTGCCCTTGCAAACACACAGATGTAAAATGAAGTGCAAACCCTGGGGCAGCAGGGTTGCTCAGTGCCCAGCCAGCTGCTTCCAGCCAAGAAGCCTCCAGGAAAAAGACCCTGTTAAACCACGGCTCCTCTTAATTATCACTGTGCTGCCAGCTCCTTGACTGTGGACTCAGCTGCTGCAGTCCTGTGAGACCCCACCAGCTATGAAGGGCTGAAGCAGGTCAACATGTGGCTAAGATGCCTTCAGAGGGTTGTGGTATGTACTCCTGGTGACTCACTAGGAGTTCACCAAGTGAACCAGATCCCAAGCACTGAGCAACTCTACTGACCCTTTGCAAATGGAAGAAGAGGGATGGACAAAGTTTTGTTGTCGCTTTTTTTCATGGTGATTAATGCTGAGTCTAATGAGCCTAATGAAAGGCCTTGAGGATTAGAGCAGGAAGCTAAGATCATTAGAGAAGTAGAATTTATAAAGAATAAAGCCAGTTGATGGGAGCTGGAGCCCATGAGACACCACATTCTTCTCACTGTAGAAAGATGGTTGTGAGAAAATCAGAGAAGGGAGTGACAAGTAGGTGGTGATAGTCTTCACTGCAAGAGTAAGGACAGCCAAACAGCAGTGCAGAGAGACATGACAAAAAGAGAACGGAGTTGTGCAGAGAGGCAAGAGCTGATGTATGTTTCTGGAGGAACTAAGCAGCATAAAAGAGCACCACCAGCACCCACCATGCTCTTATATGTTGCTGAAGAGGAAAGCAGGGACCTCAGTCAGGAGCCATATCTCAGAAGCACATATGTTTTGGTGTTCCCCATGACTGTACATCAATTGTCCCACTATGTTCTACAACATGGGAAAAGTAGCTGAGCCAGGGATTTGCAGAGCAGGGTATGAGCTGCTTTCTTCCCACCCTGTCCTCTCACTAATCCATCTCATTATTCACTGTGGGGAGACAGAGGGAGAAGGTGGCATTGGCCAGGCCCAGTCAAGCCTACTCTCCATAAGAAATGCCTCTGAAGCAAGAAGATTGATTTCTGCTGGCCTTCAGTGAGCTATTCACGGTCATTTGTACTTGCATCGTGCTGGTGGAGACCTCAGAGACACAAGGTGCTGACCAGGGTGTTCCCCACATTAAGCAGAACTAAGGCTCAGATAGACTGCAGGCTTTGGTGAGCTTGTGGTCCTTCACTGAGGTCAAATTGCCAGGTTTTATGGGTTAGCATCCAGGAAAAATAAACCTAGCATAGCATGGTAGCACTTCCAATAGCGCATGCTAACTGCTTTAGTGGAAAAGTGAGCGTTGTTGCAAAAGTACCAGAAAGTTGCAGGGTACACGATTTTTCGTACAGGATCCAGGATATGCTGATATTGTATAGGATGTTCAGCAATTCTAATAATATATCAAATGTGTGCCCAGAAGATAGTTTTTGAAATATTCGCATTTTGGGCAAGAATCCTTTCAAAATATTTCCTCAGGCAACCAGTAGCTTAGGCCTGAAGTGTTTATCTTGGTTAATTCTGACTGTTTTAAAAGGAAAAAAATGGGGGGATCAGATCCTTAGCTGTTGTAAACTGGCACTGCTCCACCAACCTAAATAAACTTTTGAGTTCATACATTGGCTAGAGAGTGTCTGGCTCTATTCTTCAGCTACTTAATCCCACAGATTTTCACTGTATTGGCAAGAACTGCTCTGGTTTGAATGAAGAAATACTAGATGTTTTTCAGCTTTATCTTCTTGTTAAGTTGTTAGCACCAACACTTAAGTCAAAGTACTACTTGTGATCCTCTGTACCATCACTGTGTGACATCTAAGTGCTAGAATGGATTTCTCAAGCAGATAGCTGAGACTGATGTAGAAACATTAATTCTTGTGTCTAGAGCAGCCAATCACAAATATCTGTTAAATAAATGTACTGCTTCTGGGCAACAGCTGGGGGGGAGTGAATGACTTTTGCTTGGCACTATCTTATCTATACATATTATTTTCAGCACATTATTAAAACCCATTAATAAAGTGGAAACTACATAAGAACTTTGGTGCCAAATGCATTGCTTAGACTGTTTTCCTCTAGTTGCCAAGGAAAGGAAGAGTGGGATAAAGAGCTGCTAGTAAAACGATTTCCAGGATTACCTATTTTTCTTGCTTGTAAAAAGGTTCAGTTCAACTTTAGTTACTAATGAATGCTTGGCATAGGGCACTAGTGCCTTGATTTATTCTTCCCTGTGATGTACTTCTGGCAATAATCCAAACTGCTTTTTTTCTTAGTGCTTCATTGATTAGTGTAAGGGTGCAAACTGGTAAACCTTAGTAAAACAAAGTCAGAAATGCTGGGTTTGGTGTGTCCAGTTTGTACGTGTAAATTTATATTCCTGTAATGCATCATCATGTTGAAAGGCAGCCTTGCTAAGTCTCTGTTTTTGAATGTTAATTATCACGGAGGCAAAGCTTGTGACTTTGGTGCTTAAAACAGGAATTAAACAACTTAATTATTTTTGAAGCATATAAAGCAACCTTCCAAAATGTACAGCATTTACTTTTTATGTACAGAATTAATTTTCTGAAAATTGACATACCAATGTAGTAATTAGTGTGTTTTTTTAAGAAATCACTGAAGGCATGGTTTAAGAATTTTTTCCACCTTTGTCAGCCCATGGGATTCTGACTTACACCATTCAGCTTAGAATTCCCATGTAGCTATAACTCTCTAAGAAGTCATTCTTTCTTTCATCTGAAGATTCCTCTTCCAAAAGAGTTAAATAATAACTATATTCCAGAGATCGCCACAAATAACTTTCCTTTCTGCAAATAGCTGTTGTTGCTATTTTTACCAGTGCCAGCACAGTATAGGAAAAAATACCCTCTGTCACAATGATGCCAACCCCTAGTACTGTGGGAATGAAACTGAGATTGCCCTAGGATGACACTGCCATTAGGCACCATATTCTTGAAAACAGAAAAATGGTGTGATCTTCAGGAGATACGCGAAATGAAGAAGTTGTAGACATTTTATGTACAGTTCCATAAGTGCGTATGTGCAGTTGAGGGGCGGGCTGGCTGGGGAGATGCCTGCTTAAGCTGGAAAGGAATTCTGAAATTAATGTTACAAAAGAATGACAGCACAACCAGGGAAACACTAGAGTTACAGGACACAGCTGCATGGTGATTTCCTTGGCACAGAAGGACTGGGCACAGAGGAGTCTGTGTTTGTGGATGCAGAAGTAGGGTATCTACTCTTAGATGCCTTGACTCTTCACGGTTTTGCTTTTGTTTTCAGTTTTTATGCTAACTGTGGCACATATAGAATGATTTTAACATACAACATACGAATTTTTATTTGTCTGAATTATAATACACCATATGTGAATGCATCTGTTCTTCACTGTGTTACATTTATTATTTGTACTATGGTGGGGCCTCAAGTTTCCACCTCAGATCAGGGTTCCAACTTGCTAGGCAATGCACAAACACATAATGGGAAACACTCCCTGCCTTGAGAAAAACATACTCTCAATTGACAAAAACAACTCAGGGTGGGAAAGGAAAACAGAGCCAGAATACCATTCCATGGTAGCCTAACTTCATGTAAACTGAAATTCCCATGGTCCCACACCTCCAATCCAGACCTCTGATTATCTGTTTGGTGGCTTCAACTGGCTCATGGCTTGAGTAACTGCATCCTGGCAAGGAGAAGAGTAGGATCGATCTGAAATTGCTCATCTTCTTTTGGTGAGGTTAGTTTAGCAGGGTCAACTCCCTGAAGTGACTCACAGTGCCGCAATATAAGCACCAATGCTGGCACAAGATTGGGCCATGGTGGGACAGTGGAAGAGCACCAGTCCTGCCACAGGTCAGTGTAAGCTGCTGTGGAAGCTCACATGTGGGGAGGCTGCACCTGTCCCATCTCTACAAGCTCAGTGCTGAGCAGAAGACAGCAGTGTCACAGCTCCATGCCACCACATTGCTCTCTGCACCATGCCCCTTGCTCTGGGGTGCTGTCAGCCTCACTGGTCCTAACCTCCTGGTGACAACAAAGCACTCTAGGGAGGATCCTGCAGCCAGGATCAGGTCCTTGCCTACAACAACAAGTAGGATACCCAGAAGTGAACATGTCACACTCAGAGTAAATGCTCTAGTGTGTGCTAGCAAGCAGAGTTTGTTCAGGAACCCAAATTGTCCTACTCCTTCTCCTCTACAGGTGCATATGCTGATGGTACAGGGGCTGAAGAGTGGCACAGGATGGTCAGCATTTTGGATCTTCAGAGCAGAAACTCAAGACTCCCAGGGCCACACTGAGTTCACCAGGCCATGGCAAGTAGATATCATTTATGAACCATTTGATGTTGTGAACTGTGTTGCTAACAAGAAGTGTGCATTACATACATTCATACCACAAAAAATGACCAGAATGTTTTCTACCTTCAGATCTGTGTGTACTTTCTGCTCCTTTTATTTTCAATTTGCACTTGTTTTTAGAAGTCCACTGGGGCTTGCTCCATCTCAGCATTTGGTTTCTTTCTTTGTCCTGCTATTGCAATCTGTTACCTCTTGTTATCTAGCATTATCCTGTTTCTTGATTCCTTTATGTGGTCTTGCACAGTTGCTGCTGCCATTAGGAACAGGCTGCCTGCCTCTGAGGGCATATATATACACATGTATATATTAATACATTCTCATTTGAAAACACATGTTTTTCCTGTATTTATGGTGCAAAATTGTTCTGTCCTTCTCTGCTATTGGCCATGAAGAATGCTTGCTTTAATTTACCCTACATGCTGTGCCATTGCATTCTTCTTGTCTGTAATTTATGCCACATACTGTGCACTCCCTTGTATTATACAACATAAAGTTGCCAGATGGGTGAGTGCAATGCATGCTTTAAAAATGAAGGTTTTAAGGCGACTGCTTAAGCTGAAGCTACAGAACAAGCCAACGCCAAAAAGGAAAGAGTGCTTGAAAATATACCCAAATGGGTCAGCGGTTCCGATGTGGGGCTAACACTCTCAGCAACACTTGCTAATTAGCAGAACATGCTATTAATTTTTCCTTTAGATTTATTTTTTCCTGCTTGCTTTTCATGGTGTATGAAGGCAAAAGATGGAGCCAACAACAAAGCATCAAGAGGAAAGAAGGAAATTTGGTCCTAAAAAAGGAGCAGTCACTTTTCAGAATGATTTGGTGCACTGTGCAGTTGGTGGGTCAGTTTGGCAGCGCACTTTACCAGGCTGTGGGGGAATCTGTAGAAGATATTTAGCATATGGGGTTTTTATTTTTCTTGATCTTCTCCTTTCATTTCCTAGCAAAGGCCACATTATATGTCCCTTGGGTTTATTTTACGCTGTGTGCGCTGAATACCTGAAGAACCCAAGCGCTCAGTCAGCACTACTCTATGCATTGCAGGCTTCCTGGGGCACATGTTGTTGTAGCAGCTGCATAGCCCTCATCTCCTATCCCCGTCCCATTAATGGGAGGGTGACATCCAGATGCTCATCCGCAAGATTTGCTCTGCTGTTGCTGTCCTAGATTACGCTACACAACACTTGGCTACAACAGTGTAATGCGTGCAGTCTGGCTTGGCTGGAGAAAGCTGGTGTGCCCACAGAGTTGTCCTGGACTAACCACTCCTGTTGCCCACCTTGGGGTTACATGTGTGCTTATGCAGTACTTCATGGGGAAAGCAGGGATATCCTGGGTGAAATCTTAGCTCTGTTGAAGTTGACAGAAACTCTGCAAATGTTGGTGGTGTAACAAGACTTTCTCCCCAGTGATGTGCTCAGGGAGGCTGTGGCTGCTGACACCAACAAGAAGCAAGGTGGCTTGCTCGGCCAGCGCTCTAGCAGAAGGAAAGGCTGGGAGTAACCACGTGTTTCAGGTGGGCTATTGGAAACCAGGCTGGGTTTGCTAAACAGATGGTGTCACACTAAGCTTCAGCACTCCCTGTGATGAGAGTTTTCGAAGAGAAGCATAAGGATGGGGAGGAAAATATGTTAGAATGTGACAAAACCCTACTGCGCTATGGAGGGTCCAGTGGGAGGGAGATGTGGAAAGAATCTGCCTACGTAGTAAAATGAAACTATAGCACTTCTCTGCTAGATAGCACTGGTAACAGCAGCAGTGAAGATGTACTAGTGTGAGCTTTACATACACTGTTCACAATAAAAACGCAAGTTCTCATCCCTGTACCCTGGTGGCAGTGTGTTCTGAAGCCTGCATGGCCTCATCTTGATGCTCTTGCCACTCGGGGCAGCTGTAAGAGCTCAAACTAAGGCGGCCATGCTAGTGCACAGCCCAGTAAAACCTTCACAGGCAGGGTATGGGATGAAACAAGAATGCGAAATTGCCAAGAGGAGCTGGATTCTCTAAATGTAGACAAAAATTGAGCTGTGAGCTCACAGCTGAGAAGTGAAGATGCAGGACCATTATTTGTCTTCTGCCTTATCTGTTCCCTTTGATACTAAGGCAGAAGCTGATAAATTGGCCTATTGCATCACCCATAGCTAGACTATGTTTTTTAAATGGTCCCTGCTGTCCCACCTGGTGTAGCCTTAATTGCTTTAGCTATGAAATTGGTATCAGAAACACAATGAATGAAAAACAATCATATAGCTTACATTAAGAGAGCAAGCCTAGCAACACAGGGAGGGTAAGGCGGGTGCTCTGAACACCTTTTGTGCTCTCCTACACTGAGTAACATATATGCATTATCTTCTAAGGACACAGAGTGCTTAGAAATATTTCAAGACCATGTCATGACCATTTACATTCAGATGTCTTAATTGTAAGTCATAGACTAGAGTGTGCTAATATAGGTATTTGGCATTTCAGGTTTCCTTCTCAATTTTTTAAAAACTTCTTCACCACCTTCAACAGTGATGGATTCTGCTTTTGCTGTAGATTATTCTAAAAAAAAATTAAGATATTGTCCCTGAAACAGTGAATTTCCTATTGACACAAAACCGGTCGTGTAATGGAAGTGATAAATACATTTCACACTTGGTTTAACGTGCCTTTAAACAATCTGGTTAAAAAACTGAGAGTAAGAAAAACATCTAAAATAGCTGCTGATATTTTTCCTTGACTTCCTATAAGGCTTGACTTTTTAATAATCAATCCATTTCTCCCATGCATTCTCACGTACTTGAGTAAGTTGGACACAGTCCAGTCATTGATTAACTGTGCTTTGCAGGACTTGCTAAGTTTCTTTTTCTTCTAGAGGAAAAAGAAACTCAAGAAAGAGAAACTTAATGCAATAGTGCTTGGAAAAAACGTATTACATCATGGGGCCTGAAAATAACTAATATGTGGTGGTTTGTCACGGGTATGTTTCCCCTTTCTGTATGACAGCCATTAGATGAGATGTGTCAGTGCAGCCAGTGCAGTAGCTTCTTCTCTAAGGATATATATGCATGTATACATGCATATATATGACGTCTAATCAGGGCTTAGTATCCATCAGTACCTAACTTTCAATTGCAACTCAATCCTGTTATTTGGGAATTAGATGCCACTGGACTGATTTACTAGTGAACCTCTAATGCTCGTCCCAGAGCACATTGTTTCAAGAGTAAGAAATCAGAGCAGCGTTTGCCAAATCCGAAATTTAAAATCTCATTCTCTGAGCTTCTCTAAGCAACTTTCTTTACTGCCTGTCACAGTCAAAAATTCTGCACTGGGTCAGATTCTCCTGAATTGGTATTTCCCGGGGGAGAGCATGGTGAAGATCCCAGACTCTCCAGAAGCAGAGAGGACAGATCCTTCTCTTTGGAGCTCTTGACTCCCTTCACGAGGCCTGCTCTGACACCTCATGCAACGTTTTGCTTCTCTGTTGTCATGGGCTGAGAACAACACATTTTCTTCAAGCTTTTCACTCTTTTGGTTCAGGTGTTTACAGTGCCACCAAGAAGGATTGAGGCTGATACGTTAATTTTCCTACCACTAGGACATAGTTTTCAAGAGAGAAATCTGTCATTTGCTGAAAGAAGGAAGGACACATATTGGCTTTTTCAAGATGAAACTTCTATTTACATGACTAAGACTTAGTCACATACCTGGGACAGGGTTCTGTATTCGCCTTAAAACTGATGTGAAAGGAAAATCCTTAGTTTTGGCAGGGGTGGGAGTTCAGTGCATTTTTCAGGGATGAAACTCAGAAGAACAGAGAAGGTCAGTTTAACCTTGTGGTTGTGGTTATGAATGAGCAAGGAAGTTTAAATTACACTGGAGGACAGCTCCTTTAGTCACAGGAGCCCATAGTGCACTCTACATTCTTTATAAATAAATACAAGCATTTTGTGTTTTTACAGCAATAAGCAAACTGCTAAGACACAATGACTAGGTTGTTCTTATTTAGCTTTGCTGATGGTAAAGTTCCTTATTGGTTACTCAAGATTACAGCTATGGAACAGTCTATAAACAGAACAAACATGCATTTTTCTTAAGTGTAATACAGTAGTATTTCAGTAGAGCTCTCTCCTGCTTCCTCATCATTTTCAATGATAAGCATCAAGCAAAAGAGAAAGAGCTAATTACATTTGTGTTTAATCAATCCAACAGCTCATTCCAAATCTGATGGATTCTTTCTCAAGTCTGGCTGAATTCAGCAAAAGAATGAGTTTCTTTCATAAGCAATTCATACATCAAGATTGCTTGGACATTGACCTCTGCAATTTTTCCTAAGAACTTTCTATTTCAGACATGTGAAGGCTGATGGCTGAGATTCCTTGCTGCGCTGCTCCTGGTTCACCTTGGGATGAGCTGCACTTTTGATCATTCCTGCTCCTTTCAAACCCCACCTCTTGCACCACAGTGGACACTGCAGCCGTGTCTCTTGAAAAGCACGTTTGCAGAAATCTCCAGATGTGGTTCAGAGTTCCTCCCTGCCACTCGTGTGCCCCAGCGCTTTGCTGGCTGACGCTGCTTGACTGGACACACTTGCTCAGTGACACTGAGTCCACTCAAACTTCCCCAGGTTCCTCAATCACCTTTTTCTAAGTTATTCCAGGAGCAGCAGCCTTTGACCAGCTCGCTGAAGCCCTATTAACTGAATAATAGGACATTTCCCACTGCTTTGCCTGGCATCTGCTTTCTTTAAGTAATATTAAAGTTTGAATTAGTAATATAATCGGAAGTAAATAAAAGCCTGTAGTCAGTAATGCTCCTACTGATTTATGTCACCGGTTGTAAGAAAAGTCTGAATCAGACCTTTAATCTTTATTAGCCAAGTGATTAAGTACGAAGTGATTTTCTGGGAGTGAGAGCAGATGCCCAAGATATATTTACCTAAACTTAGGTAGAAAATGTACTCACGTTTCAAATGGCACCTCATATTAGGTGCATTTAAAAAAGCATCTAAATGTACAATGTTGAAATGACGGGGCAGCCATTTAATAAAGCATGTGCAAAAAAAGGCCTTTTGTGAAGACAAACTGCACTTTAGTCATAGTCTTATTATTACTTAAACCTAGAGTCAACCGAAAGGGAAAACTTTCGTTGCCAACTGTGACAGACTGCTGCACTAACAGGAAGGCTATTTTAGTTCTGAATTGGGAACTGGATTGCTTATTCAAACAGTAGTTTTCAAAACTGCAAAATGATGTTCTGGTTCCCTTTGCAGTACATTTCTAACTGTATCTTTTACACTGCACAGTTTCAAAGGATTGTGCCTTTGCTATATACACACATAGCACCTTGGTTTCTGGAATTGGTTTCCCCCAGTTTCTGGCTGGTTTGAACAACCATGACTTGTTTCCCATACACCTGTTTCAATAACATCCCAGCAGCTGAGAGTAGGCAGCTTGGACCAGGCCTCACATCAGCCTTCAGAACAGCTGCAGGCAAAGGACAATATTTCTGAGCTACAGCTGGGTATGCTTGCTGTGAACATTACAGTTTAAGTTCATGCTGCTGCACTTACAGATACCTGCAGTGATTTACATGCACTTTGGGTTTCATTCCTGGGTGTGCTGAAGTCACTGGGAATTGTGTTATCAACTTCCTAACAAGTGCTGTCTAACTGCCAGCATGGATATCCTTCCTTTTGTGGAGAAAGTACTTTGCTGCGAAAGAGAATCCTTTTACTAAAGGAATTAAACAAAAAAAGTCTTGCAATAGCACATAAGATAATCCAAAGATAAATAATTTAGATGATGCTTTGAAAGGCAAATGTTAAAGGTGCTTTTGCCACCTGAACTGCAGTCACTGGAGCAGAAAGCTTCCTGGGGTACCTTAGCGTGACAGTGGGGAAACCGAATCTTCTATAAACCTCTCAGATGGGAAGGGCAGCCAGCCAGTTCTTCCCATCTGCCAGAGAGCTGTAGGTGCTTTCTCTCCCTAGGGAGGATATATTCTCCCACATCAGGAGAAATATGATCGTGCCCTTGAAGAGCAGTAGAAAATGTTCCCCCTGCCGTGTTTCTCAACATGCTCCAGTGAAGGTTACTGTCAGGTGAATTTCAGTATCTTTACGACAATCGATGCTGAACCTGGACAGTCATGAAAATTGTCTACTTGGGAGTGGGGGGGCGGTCCGCAGATGCTGATCCAAAGCCCTCATCAGCCTCCTGCGGTCCTGCCTTGTGAGCGCAATCCTTGGGGGAAAGTTCTGCCGCACTTAAATCAAACTTGACTTGCACATTACTTGGTCAGACAAGCTATGAGTACATATGACTCATCATTTCCCTACTTTGTTTTGCCTGTTAAGCAGCCATCAGCATTTACATCACAATTGATCATAAAGGAGAAAAACTGATGTAGCAGTTCTAGCTTCACCCCTTGTGAGTTACTACAGGAAATTCCTCACCCAAACTCTCCACCTTAGTGGCCCCACTTTGAATACTCAGTGGAGAAGATCTTTTCAGAGTTCTATATTTCTCACCTATGACTTTTTCTCTGTTCAGTGATATCCTTCGGCTTCCCAATACTTACTCCCACAGCTTTGGGGAACAACAAATATGATGTTGTGATGAGCAGACTAGCACAAACCAAAAACAGAATATATAAAACTTAAATCAACCTAAACAGAAACCTCAATGCACAGGCACAAAGGCTTGCTCTTGCTCCTTCAGGTTGACCTAAAAACTCCAGCTGCAGCATTACTCTCTAGCCAGGTAGCACTGTGACACAAAGTTGGCACAGGGAAATGCTGCATCGAATTAGCTTTAACAGCAGTAGTTTACCTAGGTCAGCTATGTAACCCTGGGTGCATTTCAGTTTTTCTCCTGTCTGCTAGAACCACCCTGCAAGGTGAACTGCAGCCACAGCACAACAAGGCCACAATAAGGCTGAGACAAGAGAGCCTGCCATAGCTTTGGCACAGTGTTAGAGCTGGCCCTGCAGAACACTCTGAGTACCTTAGCAAGTACAGGCTGCTATTGCTTTCCTCTTTTCTGAGGAAAAAAAGTTTTGCTGGTAAACACAACCTAAGCAACGTGGATGCAAACACAATCTGAAATGGCAGGAGGCAGCATGTGAGGGACTGGTTTGTAATTGCAGCCACAAGGAGGCCAGGATGTGTTCCATGCTGTGCTGTACAAATGGCCTCAACACAACGCTTCAATGTTATGGTGATGTTTGTAAAAATCTTGTCTCATTTCTTTGCCTCCCCCTGCCTCTCAATCCATTTTAAAATGTTGTTATAGTTTGAAGGTGGTTTTTTTTTTGTTTCACATTGCAGAAGGAAAAATTGCTTGTTCATGCTTTACAATTCCAAGGGCTCGAAACATGTTTTTTTGTTTGTTTTTGGAAGTTTCACTTTAGAAAGGATCTTCTGTTAAGAGGACTACAGGTGACACTGTTTTAAGGCACATACTACACAGGACACGAGTGCTAGCTATCTGGGCAGATGTTCCTCAGCTTCATCCTGTCACACAGTACATGTGCATTAGTGATAGCTGGATGGATAAATATGTGCACACCCACACAACTGGAGCACTGCACTTGATTCTTCTGAAAGCAACTAATCTATCAAGGAACCCAGGAGAAGCAGACAGAAAGTGCCAGTATCTTGCTATAAACAGCAGCTGGGGAGGGAAAGAGAAATTCCAGTCATGAATGAGAAATCCCAGCAGCAGCTTCGCTTTCTGTCTCATGACAATAAGTTCCTCAAGAGTAGCCCTGTGTGAGGAAGGAACAAGAGAAAGATTAGAATGGGCAGAAAGCATCAGACCTGAAAGTAGAGAAATAGATGTCATGGAAACTGGAGATGTCTGGAAAGCATGTGATTTATGAATGATGTTAATTAAAACCAGGTCTGAAGCAGGGTTTAAGTGAACTCAAGTCCCTGTTATGGATTATATTGTATTCTATGCCAATGTTAAAACTTCGTAAACCTTACTTAGTGGTTGCCTTTTTTTGGAGGCACCTGTCTTGGTGGGGTCCTACAGTCCCAGGTCTCTCCATGCCCACCTCCTTCTTGCCTTCCACCCCAGCTATGATCCAGCACCCCTCTCCCCCAGAGCGGGGGGCTGGGGAGATCCCTTGAATGTACTCACAACCATCTCTCTCTTGTGCAGTAGCAAGGCATTAGGGTACTACTGAACAAAATAGAGGTGCAAATGAAATATTAAGAGCCTGCTCTTGACTTCAGTGACCATGAGCAGTAGAATACTACAATGCTATCAGTGACAATGCATTTCTGCTGATGTGCTACTGTATTTTTTTCTAATTAAACAAAACCAGTTAATTAAGAACGCAAAAAAAGGTAATTTTCCATCACAAGTTATCACTGAGTCTACTGAATAGTAACTTTTGGATTAAGGTCACAAAAGAAAAACAATGTTTGTGTGTGGGCCACGCTTTAATTTTCCACCCCGCTTTTCCTTCCTTTTTCTTTCTCTGAACAGCAAAAATTCAGTATTTTCTTTTTCTTTAAATAATCATTCTTGCTGTTGGGACAACTCCCTTTTAAGGCCATTTTTTTTGCTCAGAGGCAACATTGACTGCACTTATAAATACCCACTTCCTAGAGTTTATAATAGTAACAGCAACATAACCTGAACCATAGTTTCAGTGACATGCAGCAAAAATATTCAGACTAAGGCTGGCCTACCAGCTTTTTCAGAAATGCTTTGGAGGTGTTGGCAATGCCACCCTGGTTTTATTTTCTATCCTCACAATCACATCTCTGAAAGTCTCCCGCCTCTCTCCTTTCTTCTTTGAAAGTAGAAACTCGTGCTTCTCCAGCTCCAAGATGCAGTGAGAATATTTGGATGGGGCAGCAAACACTGAAGCAGGAGAATGCCACCCTCTTTGCAGCTTAGGAATTTTAGGTGGGTACAAACTGTGATCATTGAGAAGATTTCCAAGAACTATAGTGAAGACTAGATTTCACCATATGTGTTATACTGCTCAAAATATCCACTTCAACTCCAGGGAAGGTAACTGAAAAGTCATTAGGCTTTTTTTGCAGTTAGACTGCCATCCGTAGTATAACTTACTGTCATCTGGTTAATTAGCTTGGTACCTTAGAAAAGGAACTGGTGTAAGAAGGTAAAAATAATTTCCACTTCAAAAGAATGCACTGCAGTTAAGTCCAGAAAAATCAGACATGTGAACTGCAACCTGCAGAAGTACCACTGACTTCAGAATAGACCCTGCACTAACATGCCATCAGCGCTGAGCCACAGAATGGTCCTGGTGTCTGATCTTCACCGGCCTCACTAGTGACTGCAGATACATCAACCTTTCCAGTCATGCATGTTTGGAATCACTACCTCGTATTTAAGCTACTGCCTATATGCTTGTGTCACGTCTCCATATTTCACACCATGACCCCCCCTTCACCTGGAGTGGGATGTGTAACTTCAGCACAGCACCAGCTCAGCAGCTCCTGGGGGCCTGATGCTGAACTTGTTCACATGGTCCTAAATTGGGAGCAACTCCACCGCTGGTGGTGACAGCAAAACACACAAATCTGGATTCAGGTTTTTGATACCTATTGCATAGTTTCTAAGGGGATAGCCAAGAGGCTAAGCTTAAAGTGATTCACCCCCACCCTCCTGAAAAAAAAACAAAAATCCACCAAACAAAACCCCGATGCATGGAAACACAAAAAATGTGTAGTGGTGGCAGGGAGGAGGGAAAATCCTTGCTGAAAACAAAACAATCATGTGCCAAATGAGTTGTCATGGCTTCACTATAACATTCCCACAAAGAACAGAATTTTCTTTATTGTGAAATCTTCGTTGTGAGTCTTGCTGCTCCTGGGAAAAGTCATATGTCAGAATAGAACAGTGTTTCCAAATATGACTAGTCTGAACAGATAAACAATTAATGTCAACACAGCATTCAAGGAAGTCTATCTGTGGTTAAATCACTTTCTGAGGGAGTTTATGTTCTTGTTCTGGTAGTACTGCACATCATGAATACCTATATAGGTGCTCACCTTTGTACCACAGACCCCATTAAACACCAACAAGAATTCCTGGGATCACAGTTACGGGAAGCTGAAGCATCAGCTATGTTTAATAACATCCTGCGGCATTATCTGCTGAACTCAAAACTTTATAATACATTTTTGAGACTCCATAATGCAGAAGAAACCAATAAAATTACTGTTCTTGTTCTTTTAGTTCACTTAAAACCTGAAGAATTTTCAGTCTCTAGTACCTCCCAGATTTTGGGGGGTGGTCATACTCCTACTTCAGTTGTTCTGGGGCAGAGAGTAGCAAAGTTCAGAGGACCATGAGGAAGCAAAAAGAAAGATAGATTCCAGTCCTGTGCCCTCATTACTAACACTGGACCAAGCTCATCTTGTCCTTCAACAGCAGTGAAAACAAAACATACTGTTAGGAGGAGGTCCTTGAGAAACAAAGCATCATCACAACAATCCTGCTCCTAGGGCTGATGCATCCAATTGCTCTTTAAGACAACATGCCTAGCACTCTCAGGAGCCAGGTCTTCTACATCAAGCTACCCTCTATTTCAGTCATGTATGTTTTCACCACCACATCATAGTTGTGGTTCTACTCTTTGGATGTATGAACTTCCATTTCTTTGCAGCATAGCAATATTACTGCCAAGCAGTCTAAAACCTGGGGGTCAGGGCAATCTGCAGGCAATAAATGTGGGTCCCCCACTTCCTTGGGTTAGATTCCAATTTTTGTGGGCTATGGCAGTAAAGGCAAGAACTCTCTCTTCTGATCAGCATCCAAAAACTTCCAAAACTCAGATCCTCTCCTCCACCTTCCAACTTCTCTTAAACACAGACAACAAACTCAATTTCAGTTCTCTGCAGGTTTTGTAGAAATGCGTTCCTTCTCTCAGGGCTGAGAAGCAACTCGAGAGATGAAGCATTTCAGAGACTTCCATTCAAACCTGATTTTCCCTTGGGCAGGGGTCAGAGGGGAAAGGCTGGCCTTTAATTTCACTGTGCCTCCACTCTTCATCTGCAAAACAGGGACACTACAGGGCAAATGAAGATCCCCAACATTTAGAACATGTATTCTGGACAGCAAGTTTCTTTTGTGGTCCTGCAAGACAGCAAAAGCTTGACTCCAAGAGAAACATTAAATCACACTGTCCTTGTTAGGGGAGAACTGAAGGGACTTTGGCCACTATAAGGGTTTTGTTTTTCATAACACTATTAAATACAAAGAAACCCAGAAGCTTGGCAGCCTATTCCACCATGTAAATCCATGTCTTTCTAAATTACCACAGAGTTCACTTAAGGTGAAAGGCCTCTATGAAAATTTTGCTTCTGAAATACCCTCTAACTACAAAGCAAAATCCTTATTTTCATCTATGTCCACTGTAGCTGAAGGAAAAATATGGAGCACCACTAGCTTTTGAGTGGCATAAAAGTTTCAGGGGACTGATAACAAGACCAGCAGGATACACAGTGCATGGTGAATGATACACGGTATGCAATGAACATCCTTTGTTGCTCCAGCCGCTTCCATGTTGCTGTCACATATAGGGCTTCAGTTATATTTCTCTTATTGTTCCAGGTAAGCCACAGGCAGTTAACCAAGTGTGATTAAATGCCTATGCTGGTTTAGTCTAACAACTTCATGTGCTATAGAACAAAAGCTGATAGCTCTATTTAGCAAGGGAGTGAACTCTGCACAAAAGAGTACCCAAAATGTTGGCAGCTGTATCACAGAATATCCTGAGTTTCAAGGGACCACAAGGATCATCGAGTCCAACTCCTGTCCCTGCACAGGACAACCCCACAGTTCACACCATGTGTCTGAGGGCTTGTCCAGTCTCTTCTTAAACACTGTCAGGCTTGGGGCTGTGACACCTCCCTGGGGAGCCTGTTCCAGTGCTGCACCACCCTCTGGGGGAAGAACCTTTTCCTAATGTCCAACCTGAACTTTCCCTGGCACATCTTCCTGACATTCCATTGGGTTCTCTCATTGGTCACCAGAGAGAAGAGCTCAGCCCCTGCCCCTCCTCCTCCCCTTGTGAGGAAGCTGTACCAATAGCTGAGAGCAGCTAAACACCTGTCAGCAGCAAAGTCACAGCTCTTGGGAAGCTGTCAGACCCAGAATGTACTGAATGACAGAAAGGATCAAGAACCTTCTGCAAAGCACACAGATAGGCCATTACAAGAGGCACAACTTACTTTCACATCTTTATCTATCTAGCTCTAAGTAGAGGTAGACATCAGGAAGGGTTGTTGCAATTCCTAATCCTACAGCTCATGAATCAGTTCTGTAGTAACCATGACAAACCACACCACCATGCTTTGCAGCAGTTGTCCAGGCTTATATAAGTAGACAAGAGGCAGTGGCAGGCTTGTTTACTTTTACTTTCATTCATTTTCTGCTAATTGGAAAGGCTGCAGCTACAAAGATGAGCTGTTCTTGGCTGTGCTGCTGGGGTTTTAATGCCTTTTATGTGTGGCTATTTTGGAGAGACAACAATTATCCAGAGTTCTCTGTGCAAGTCTGACAGACTCCTTTGCATGTGTATTGCCCAAGTTAACTGGGAAACAGGGAAGGAAGCAGCTCCTGGTCTCAGTATACATGATGCCCTGTTCAGCTGCTCATACTCTTCTCAAAACAGGCACAGCTCACCTGCCCAGGCTATACAAACAACCGGGGAACAAATACAGGTGAACAAAGGAAGAAAAATACTCAATATAGCACATATGTCTAGCGGAAGAGTATACGGAATTACTAGAGGTGGGAGAAGTGAAGGTATAGAACCTTCCTTCTATGAGATAAAGCAGACTAAATGAATGGGGAAGTTCCCTATATTCTTTGATAACACTTCCCCTCACATATTTTCAATGCTTGTCCCTCACTAAAAACTTCAGTGCATACCCACCCAGGTATTGGTTTGCCAGCCCTGAGACACAGGAAAACTACCTACCTAATCATTCAGCCCAGCTCTTACCAGAACTCTTACTGTTATACAAAACAAAGCTTTAAAGAGATCTATTAATATTATGACCATGATGAACAAATTGGTATTGTAAGTGTGCCCCCTACAATTTACTTCTCTTTCTGGAATTAGCACGTGTTTCAGAAGGTACTGTTTTCTTGCAGCTAAAAAGAATCAGAGATTCACCATATTAGTGATTCTGCAAGTGTCTTTTGATGGGAGAATTAACACCTACAGAAGGCAACATGATTGACTTGAATCACAGCATCACTACCTTTCAGGAGCTTGACAGACACTAATTTTGGAAAGGTGTTTTGCATGGAAGACTGGCATTCAGAGCACATGGAAGGGAGATAGAGTATGTGCGGGTGTTACTTAGCAACAACCTACAGAACAAAACTTTAAAAGTAGCAAGAAAAATTACCAACTTCAAAGGATGAAGTTTGTTAATGTGTAGGAGTAGCAACTGTTCCTTAAAGCCTTCAGACTAAAACCTGCTGCTGTTATATACGTAACATAGACAGCAACTATCATGCCAGCCAAGCAATGGTGTGGCACTTCCTTAAAAACATGAGCAGTCTTCTCATCTAACAATTCAGCATCGTCTTCGAGCTACCACCAGAAGCTGTAAGTGACACAGCAGGAGAAAAACGCCAATGTTAAGCTGCATCTCAAGGCTTTTTACAATTTTGGTTTGGCGCTTTTACAAGCAGCTGTCTAGCCACAGGACCACTTAAGCTCAACACTGCTTTAGTGGAGCTTTCTTTTGCAAACACCCACAACCAAGGGTAGTCTTCCAGTTTATTGTTAAAAAAAATAAAAAACCCAACATGTCACAGTACAAACAACCCCAGGACAGACAGACTCCACCAGTGCTGCAGCATTGCATAGAAAGCACTTCTATGCTACAAGAGTTGTGTTACAGCCCTACATGAAATGTCCAGAGAGATACAATACAGAGGTCCCAGGCCAGTCCATCTTGCCTGAAACACCACTTCAGGTGCCAAACTCATAGGTGTATTTACAGAGTAAAACTGGACAAGCCCACCAATAGCCTTCAAGTCAGACACCAAAGGATATTGTTCAGAGGGTACTTCTAGTGAGAAGTCCCAGGTGCGTTTACACCTTCAGAAAACTGTTTGCTCATGCTAAGGGAAAGAAAAGGTGCCTGCTGGAAGGTTTCTAAAAAGACTGCTCCAAGTCCCTCACTCAGCACCTTCCTTCTGCCCTCACATTCCATAGGTAGCTCAAGGAATTCCTTTGTGCAGCGCAGAGCTGGGAAGACAGCCACAGCCTCATCAACCAAACAGCCCCAAAAAGGAGCTGTGCACAAGACATGGTCTACTCATTTACTCAGGACAGTGAGGGAGGTCCACCTTACAGAAGGTTTCCACAGCTAAATTACAAGCCATCTGCCCAATGGATGGAGCTCTCCCATTTAGAGTACCTATTCACACTTTTGGGCAATTGAAGCAACCTATTCACTATTCTGTTCTATTTCAAGCAGGGCTTTGTTTTTTAGTTGCCTCACCACCTCAGGTTTTAAACATTACTGCAGTTTTAGAAACTTAAAAAAAAAAGCCTGGAGGTAAGAAACTTACAGAATGTATTTGTCACTGTTGTGTACTGATACGACAACACATGCCGCAAGTGCATCAGGGTCAGATTAGAAGCATCCTTTTGGTTCTTTCAGTCTTGATTTGCACAGAAAGCACAAACACAGCCAAGAAAACACAGCTCAGAGTTCAGAGGTATTCTTCACAGAATATAGTAGGCGGTGAGGCTTTCCTAGTAGTTATCTGGAGCCAGAAAGTAAAAATATTGTTCTTCCTGGTATCAAGATTTAAATAGACATTCAGGTGAATTTTAAAAGAGTCAGAGGACTGGAAAACGCATCAGTGTGAGAAGGCATCATGTCAACTGAAACGCACTACCACCACGAAAAAAAACTCCCACAAAATTGTGAAAGCACTGTGATCTTCTCCAGTCTTAATCCAAACAGATCAAACTACCACTGTGGTCTTAGCTCCTACTATTTGCCTAGTGAATTGTACAGGAAAGAAAAAAATTCTGAATGCCAAAATCTAAGCTTAGCCTTTTGGAGAAGGGATATAGTTGAGTAATTTAGCAGTTGTGTTCTCAAAACTTACTGCCTTGACCTGGCTTCAGAGATGCTGTGATGGGAGGGAGAGCTCTGGTCAGGCAAGGGCCTTCATCTCACTTTCCCTTCTGAGAAAAGAACACGCACCCCAGTGAGTCCTCACACTCTTGAGCATCACAGCAAGATGGCCAAGGTTACTGTCAGGAAACTCTGACGACCCCACTAAAGTTGGATACATGGAAACCAGTGTGTCACAGGATCCAGTTTCTTCCACTGGAGCTGAATGAGGACTTCAGAACGCTATCAGCAGCAGTTTAATCAGGAATAGTAATGGTACCCTCACAAGGGGAGAAAAAGGGATAGACATTTATTTATGCCAGTTTCACTGAAATCCATATAGAAGAGAAGGAACAAAGAAGCAAACCACAAGTAACACAGTAGGAGGAATAAACACTTATATGCTTCCATTAGCTACACCAGACACTGAAAATAAAGCAAGAATCTCTGAATAACGTAACAGAGAAGTTTTTTTTTTTTTTAAAGGTGTCTGTATACAAAAGCAAGTAGCATGACAGAAAAATAAGAGGAACCAGAAATACCTGCCCACAAAGGGGATTTCAACATCGTAAGTTTAACTGAAACACAGAGAGGAAGTGAAATTGAATAGGAGAGGGGCTTGATATTAAAACATAAGGTTGATCTGCTTTTGAATTGCTTTATGGTGCTTGCTGTATAAACATTTGTGGTAGAAGTACCTTATTCTGAACTGAATCCTTAAAGCTGAGTTGAACAACTAAACACTGAAACAAAGCAATGCTAAAAAAACTGATATTTTCATACTGTTGAAGCTAAACAAGACAAACATGGCAGAGAGTAACACATTGCCATTTTTAGGACTACTGTGCATGTGATGGTCAAGACCAAGGAGGTTATATGGCAAGAAACACCAGTAACAGCACTGAGAAAGTGCCAGTTAATTTAAGAATAAAGACTCAACTGTGTTTAATTCTTTAATAATTTTGCAAAGTCAGAGACCTAGATGTCAACACACTGGCATTGAGGTAAACAGCATGTTAAAGCAAAAACCAAACTTGTTCAAACTTAACAATCAGCTTTCAAAGCTATATAGACAATCCACAGTTATTTCAAGAGGGAGTTATTATTTGTGCCAACTATTGGCTATAGGCAATTGTCTGTCCATTTTTACCTAATGTAGAAACATGTAAATGAACGCATATTTCTTGAGTACAGTCAGGCTGATGCAAGTATTAAGGGGTTGTCTACACTAGACATTGTATTGACCAGCTTTGTATTCCCTAGGTCCTAGAAGACTTGTTTGATACAGTAAACAGGAAAAGACACACCGTTCTTTGCATTAGAAGTTTTATTTTTTTTTTTTTTTAACAAAAGCACAAATTTTAACAGTAGCACTCACTTAGGAACCCTTCTGCCTCCTGAAGTATTGCTCTTCAATAGGAAGAGTTCTGGATGCCTGTTGATCTAAAACAACCCCTGTACAGTCCCACAGACAAAAGCTTAAATCTTGGCCAATTCATATGTTCCTTCACTCTTTGAGTAGCCACCACAACTCTCCCAGTTTCCATGGTGAAAGTGGAAACGGTATGGAGTTTGCTAACAAAGGGTTAACAGTACAGACATGCTGTGCAAGCTTCCCCATTTACTACTATGACTGCAGTCCAGGTCTGAAGGGACCCCACTATTCTAGGCCTAATCTTCTCAAATTGAAACCGCCTGTTTTGCCACTGAGTGGCTGGATACAGTGCACAAATGAAGTTTTGATGCTACTCAAGAAGCAAGAGATCCTGTTGGTATCAGCTCTCAAAAGATCCTCTTATTCCTCCTCTATTTCTAGGCACTGTGTATAAGCCCCACTAAGTGCAGCATGTGTTTTAAAAAAAAAACAAAACAGTCAGACCTATAAATAGCTCCCCACTATTCCCTTCTCCTAAAACAATAACTCTACAGCACACACATATATAGTTCTCCATCTGAAGTCAAAAGGAACAAAACAGTGTTACCAAGGCAAACTAATGGCTATGCAGGCAGCAGGCATCAGCTTCTGCTCAAGAGCTACCCATGCTCAGGTGTCTGAACACTTCAATCCCATGAACTTTTTATTTACTAACTAGTTTCAGATCTAGCCTGGCTTCCAGCTCTAGTTGACAACAGCTGGATCCCTTGCACGAGAACAGAGGGGGAGGCAGCAATTAGACCTCAATTGCAGTGTCTTCCTCAGAGATACAAGGCAGGTAACTTGACCAAAAAAAAAAAAATGTAGATACCCCTCCACTTTGTATTTCCAGGCAGCTGGAAACCCAGCAGACAATGTAGCTGTTGCTTAACAAACACAGAAATCTACATTGTATGCCAGGTTCATGCCCCAAACCTGGACAGTCTTCCTATGCATTCGACAAAAGCCAGCTGTGCACATCACACTTCACAGTAGGTTTCCTCCCCTAATGCGCAGTAGTCACATGATCTGCCAAGATGCCCGTTTCAAAACCCATCGTTTGCAGGAGAGGTTAAAGTTTCTTCATTGACAATAGCGAAGTCCAACTATCTTAGCTCAAACTTGCTAAATATCATTCCCATCAGTTTTGACTACTACAAGCCCCAAGATTAGGCTACAGAAAAGACTATTGCTTTCCAATACACAGCATCCAGGTATTTAATCTGATTCCCAGTGTGAATTAGATCCAACACATATAAAATCCTTTATTTAGGGCCACACCTCAGCTGTCAGCTTGTTAGTACCGTGAACTTGCTCTGCACCCATGAGAGAAGATAAAAATCCAACAAGAAGTCTAGATAGAAGATACGAGTTGTCATCAGAGACCCAGTAGCCAGATGTAGCTGCTGATTGTAAAGACAGGATCTACACTGACTACTGAGCGATTGATGAGCAACTACAGGTTCCATGTTGGCCGATCCACAGCATTAATCCAACAGGATCTGCAGAAACAATTAGAAAAAAAGAAATCAGCATATGCAGCAGTTCTGAAGATAAGCCTTCTTAAAGAATCTTCTACAGTTGGTATTACACAGATTTCTTGTAGACAGTAAACAGGAAAGTGTGTTGCCAGAACAGTCACCTCATGTATGCAGTCATTATGTTTTATAATTAACAAGCACGCAGCATTCCTACATCTTTATTTTGAAATAACCTGTTTCATCCCTGTGTATTAGTAAAGACCTGTTCCCAAACGCAGATAAAAAATGCTCACAAATGCAAAGTAGAATAATAGCAGAACCAAAGTCACCTTAAGTTTCTCCTTAATCCTCAAACAGTATTGTACAAGAAGCTGTGAATTATTAAAAAAAAAAAAAAAAGCTGTTACACTGTCAGGAAGGGCATTCAAGTAAATAAAAGCAAGCTTAAATGCATAGAAGTAATCCTGAAATGGGGAAATATATCCCACATTGCAGTGAGAAAAAGTACAATTCCTACATAATCTAGTAGAGAGAAGGAGGGGAACTGCTTAGAGTTAACTTCTAATAGAAATCAGCGCAGCATCTAGAGTCTTCACATAAAAGCTCCCTTCACGGTGATTTCAAATCCTTTAATCTCTGGTGTCAAGTGAGGGAATCCTGGCTCCTCTCTATCAGCTCAGGAACTGTTATAGCATAGTGCAGCACATCTGAGAAATATCCCAGTGGATACATGCTTAGCTTGGCCTTCCAATGGTGAGTGAAATATACTCTGGGTAACTCCTTGAAGTCTCTGAGTAAGCATTAAGATTTTACATTGCAAGAAATAAGTCTGTCTCAGTAAAGACAAACAAAAAGTGGCTATTAAGTTAGAACTGTTCATTAAATATTTCAAGTTTTTGTTTAAATAAAACATTATTTGGGAACCAGCAAGACTTTCAACTTCAATGATAGACTATTTTAACACTGTCAGTGACCCGACAAATTTTAATTTTTTTTTAAACACAGAATCATGATCAACTATAAGAGTATTTTTGTTTAATCATTTTTAGAGCAGTTTCACCACTAACCTTCGACTAGATTATAGCAATAATATCAGTGGCTAAAGACTAGTCTATTGGAAAGGAAATAACTGGAACAGCTTGCTATCAAATGCTTCTGGAAAAAGCGTGGTTCCTATTACACTCCCATTATAAGAGAAGCACAAGAGGTGCATGCATGCCCTGCTGAACTTCACCACAATACAGTTTCACAAACAGCATTTATTAAGCATGGATCAACATTATTTAATCCCTATGCAGTACCTGTGCTAACCTCTGAAGCTTGCACAACTGACAGTAGTTTGCCAGAAATAAGTACATAACACTGAGGCATGAGAGCAACAGCACTGAAGCTCAAGAAATAATACTGGTATTTCTCTGCTGGAGAATTCACTATTCATTTACTGCAACTTGTCCCACTCTCCCTCCTTTTATAGGCTTTTACACTTCCCTGGCTTCAGTCCTCCTCAAGACAACCCAATATAGTCCTCTTCTGTATTGGCACCACGCTCCAGCCTGGAGTTGGCCTTTCACAACCTCGGAGCAAGCAGCACTTCCCTCCCAGTTACAGCCCAGCAGCAGGGAAGGTTCATCCTACCCTGCCCCATATGGGGACAAAGCTCCTCCACCACAGGCACTGTTGGCTTGCAGGCAGTGGGAGTATCTCCCCTCCTACCCTCAAGCAAGCTCTGGAATGAGCTGGAGAAAGCACCATCCCTGTGTCTTCAATGAGAGGCCAAGAGGCTCAGACAGAAGCTTTGCAAGACCCTTGGTGTTACAAGTGATACTTTTAAATTAGTATTTTTTATCTAACAAAACCATTTTGATTTATTAACATTATCAACTAGGTCATTTTCAAATTTTAGCCAGGCCCCTTGCAACCACTATAGGAGCAAGCAAGGGGAGGAGTAGAGCCTTGGACCCAGACACCACCTCCCTCCAGGGCAGGCTATGTTGAGGGGCAGCCACCAAGCAGCATCACTTAACCACCTGCAGACCACTGAGGCAGCAAGGTACACACATGCACCCACAAAAAAACCCCAAACAAAACCAAAAAACTAAACATACAAACAAGCAAAAACACCCCACTCCCCCAGAAGACACAGGGTTCATTTCAAGTTCAGGACTCTTGCAGGAAAAGAAAGGGAGGTGGTCTGTGAACACCTCAGAGATGCAGGAGGGAGCTCTGTCATAATACAGTGGACTTGCTTCACATGCACATAACTTGAAGTCTCAAGCAGTACCAAAAGCCTGGATCCTCAAACCCAGTTAAGCAATGCCTGGTTTAGATATTTATGCAGACAGGATACTTACTGCTTCATGAAAGGAAGAAATACCAAGTTACTAGAAAAGAAAAACTTATACTCTGTCATCGATAATACAGACAAGTGAAGCTTTTGACACCGGTGAACTGTACTAATATGAAGGCTTATTCCCCAAAAATCTAAGAGGTAGCTGAGTCCACCATAAGATCAAGTGAAAATGAGAACACCCCCCCACAGGGTGTGTGCTGTGCATCAAATAACAGAGGCAGGTGACTATAGTACTTGTGAATCACCTCCTAACAGACACCTACCCTTTACTTGCTGAATCAAGACATATTCAGTATGATTGAATGTTCTTTAAGTAGATCAATCAAGGCAAGAAAGGTACCCGATATATATACACTACTGTATTTTTTCCAGTTTGAATAAAGCCAATAACTCAATTTTTTAATCAAAGGTCCAGCTGTTGAATCGACAGAAAACAGAACAGGTCTGAGCCAGACAGCTTTGCTGTGGCAAGAGTCTCACATCATAGGCTAATACATTATAAGGATAGGGATGGCACTGACAAACATAAAAGTCTGTAATGAAAAGGGGGATAAACTATTCAGTATAAAAAGCAAGGAAGGCAGGGAAGGAAGAATGCCAATTACTTGGATTTGAACAATGGATCTTGTAATTAAGTTACGAATTTGGTGAAATCTTTAAGTTCTGGACAGCACTGCCACAGGTGTCAAGGGAAACAAACAAAAAGAAATAGGTGCCATCCCACCAGTTTGCTTAGAATCCATATTGTGATACTTACAACTGGGGCAGGGGGATGCTTTCAATAAAGAAGTCATTACCTGGCTGTTGGCTTCAGTAACTTCCCAAACAGAAAGCAAGCCAGCATCTCTGCAAGTTCAGAGCTGACAGTTCCACCGAGGTTTAATAAAGCCATCACCAGGGACAGCCAAAACACTTGTATTTCAGTTCACTGGCACTGCAATTGAAGAAATATTTCTCCATGCTTAATGCACAATACAATGAAATTCCAGTATTTACCAAGCATGCCAAGAACTTCTTATTACCTAATATGAACTTAGGCAAAGAGCCATTATGTCTTAAGGTCTGAATTCAGTAAAACAGATCAGTGCATTGTTTCAACCAAGCAGGCATACACTTTATAAAGGACATGTGTAATTGTGGAGTTCAGCTCTCTGTTGCAATATGCACTACTTAATGAAATGGGAAAGTTAACTGAGGCAGTAACCTTTTTTCTTTTTGGAAAAGCCCACAGTAGTGATACAGAAGGTGAAACCAACATTAAATACAGGTGTCTAATTAAAACACATTCTTACGGCCATGAATTCCTCTGCAGTTACGTAATTACGCCAGAGCCGGGATATCTCTGCAGCAAAGCGTGTTTTCGGCGATCCCAGCTCCCGCATACCTCAGACCCTGTGACTGGGGTGGTCAAACCCCTTCAGACCAGCTGATGGTCACTTGACTCTCCGCAACTATTTATATATTGCTCCATTAAGTGAAGCTTCTGATTGGGCTAAATAGATTTATTAAAATCCTGCCCAAGACATTTTTTAAATTGCTCTGCCAGAGCACACTAGTATAAGCAAGCCCAGGGAGGTATAGAGTTGGCACAACTTTCTAAAACAACTTCCTAAAGGCAAAGCCATTTGCATTCTCAGAGGCCAAATAAGTAGCTTGTTTTCAAAACTTAATTGCTGATAAATGCAAACGCAGCTACCTTTAACCAGGACTATTTTTGAGCTGACTTCACAGATGCAGTCTTTGAAAGATTTGATACAAATAAAGAGGCTTAACTGTAAAAACCCATAAAAGATGCTGCAAACAATTACTTTTTCTAGCATGCAAAAAACTCCACAGATAAACATATTATTAATGTCTACATAACTCTGAGTTAGTTATAGAGTTAAGCAAACTGTCCACTGAAGTTAATGGAATGACTATCTGAGCTGTTGAATATCTGTGCTATTGAAAAATAGCACAAAGCTTCCATAAAATAGTATAAGCATGAATTAAAGTTCCTAAGCTGTAGGTTTCTGTATGCTAAAAAGTAACGATCTTCCTTTCTATAACGTCCGCATCAGGACTATGCTGTCCTTCAAGCAAGTAGTATTCAGTTGTCAGCTATTATTATACTAAGTGCCTATAGCCTAGTGTGTTTTAACCGTCCACTGGATGGTAATACGAGAAACTGAATTAGCTTATTCACCAAATCACAGTTTTATGAGCAGTGAGGCAATTTTATATGAAGACAGCAAACAGTGGCAATGAAGTTTCTGTTTAGGTCCACAGTGTTAAGCAAACACCTTGCCAGAGGATTCCAGTTCAGTTCTTTTTAAGATACACGTGAAGTAGCTTTCTGCACACTTACCATATGACAAACACCTGCAGCTAGATTTGCTTGTGTGGACACAAAACCAGCGTTTCTAAGCCTCAGGCAGGGTTATAGTGCAGCAGATTGCCGAAGTGGAAAAAAGTTGGGAAGGGAAAATGAACTCTCTTCTCTCTCCCATTAACCTGCATGCCCCTAAGTCCCTCTCTTTAACCCAGACCTACAAAATGGCACAAGCCACAGCCCATGAGTAA
Organism: Columba livia; assembly: GCF_036013475.1. NCBI lineage: Eukaryota > Metazoa > Chordata > Aves > Columbiformes > Columbidae > Columba > Columba livia. Next base: position 97,758,339 of record NC_088602.1, on the reverse strand, counting down.
GCATCCCCTGTGCAATAGGTTTGCCAGACTTACTGCACATTGGTATTATGGACATACATCAGGGTGTGGCACACGTAAGAAAGAAGCCCACCCAGCCATTTAAGAGGCAAGTAGTTGGTGCTCACAGCACATCAACATTGTTGTAATAGAGATGCTAAGATTCAACAAGCAAAGAACTTTATTACATCTTCAGCTAGCTTAATTTTCATTTTCTAAACAGCATGCATGCACCTTGCAACAGCACACACCCAGTACACCAAATATTACCAGTTTGACTAGCAATCCAACTGAGACATAAGTAGAAACTAAATGAGTTAAGCACAAAATAGTATATTTTTAGTGCACATGATTCAGCTGAGATTTTAAGACTAAATGCTACCAAATTCTGATGCTTGCTGAATTTAAACAAGCATCTCAGTACCCCTACAGCACATAATCTTTGATGGTCAGGCTCTCAAAGGTCTACTATGTCTCTCGTACACAATTCAATTCCAAGATACCATGCACAGTACCCAATCTGTGTGGAAAACAGGGGCCCTCATCTTTACCAGCATGGTCATTTATTTATGCTGGATACCTATGTGCAGAGAATATTGGGGAAAGAAAGTATCAATGTGAAATGGCAACCTAGTGAATAAGTGAAAGCATGACAGGGATGAGACAAGTTTGGTACAAAAGCAGGATAACAAGTCAAGTGGCAACAATTCCTAACAGCAATTCCCAGCACTGACAGTGTGATCCTTCTGTATAGTCTTCAAGGATCTACTTCAAAGCTACTCTTCCAACTGCAGTTAGTACTCCAGAAGAAAACAGTGTTCATGTGTTACTTGAACTTTCCAACATATGGCATTTGATTATTTAATTATGGAAATGCTACAAAGCCACCTAGTCCTGTATCACACCATAATAAGCAATAGGAGGGTGGTGAATATAAATTCATTTACTGTCCCGTTTTCCCCACCCTGCCCTAACTTCCTTCCTGTGAAAAACTCGGCTGGGGAAGGTAAACACCCCCCACTCCCAACTAAGTGCAATATGAAGTTAACTACATTTATGCTGAGAACTTAAACTGTGTCTGATCATCCTATTATTCTACAGGGAACTCTGCCCCCTGCAAGCAGACCTGAGTTAGCTGGGAAAAAGATATAATGACTAATTAGTTGTAAGCCTGTGTGATGGGGAACCTGGACTATAGGCATGGTTTGGGCTTTGTTTTGCCTTATGACTCAGAGGGACTTGCTTTCACCCTCCGAGACATGCAGTAAGATAACAGCCACCTTCCTCCCCCTGGTAAATGCTAGGAGCATCCAACAAAAAGAACAAGTCCACCCAAAATGTCACACCTGTTATACAGCAGCCAGCACTACTCTTGAAACAAAGGCCAAGTTACACAATACATTAGGAAGGTCTGAGTGTTACATCATCCAAATATAGATTAAGAAAATGCAGAATCTACAACTTCAACAAAAAGACAGTAATAAGGTGGATACCTAAAAAAAGTCATTAGGGAATATTAATGCCCACAGAAGCCTGGAGATCTAAACATAACGGTATCTGTACTATAATCTGGAAGTTAAGGTCTTCAGAAAATTTGAAATTAAACCAGAACTGGTATTGTAGTTAAGTGTTCTCCAAATTATTTAGAAAATGAAGCACCTCACAGTAACAAAAATAAGGACCGCAATTCTTAAAGGGTTAAGAATTCTTTACAAGAGAAATCTGAAAGCCAGGGATACATTTTATCTTGCCTGAAGATTATCACATGAAAACAGCATGCTACTATGTCAGAGAGACCTAAACGCATATGTTTATCCCACAGCTCACATGATTTTGCTTCCTTTAAACCAGAAATGGTGATGAGAAATAGGCCCAGCAGAAGAGCAACAGGTACAACATAGTAAGAAACTTCCCAAAAATACACATCTGCTCTACAGAATCAGGGCTAATATTTACCGATATTAAATGTGCATGAAGTAATACACACCAGCAAGTCACATGCTGGTTACAAACACCAATACACCCAGCTCTAGATAAGCAATATTCTGTATTTGACTTCAGAGAAATCAAACAGTGATGTGTAAGGGACACGGTGGCATCAAAGCTGATAAATGCTTTTGAAGATACTACATTTCCTTGCTCTAAATTTGTACTCCCAAGCATGCTGTGGGAAAAGTCACACAGATCTAGCTTTCCAAGTTAACCAGCAATGAAGTTTTAAAACACACAGAGAACAGAGGATCCACAGGGAAACAAGAACATTGTGTATGTCTTAAACAACCACTTACATGAAGATCCTCTGCCCCCTCCCCACATAAATATACAGATACATATACACTTGCACTGAGGTGATGAGATTAGGTAAACATGAACAAACAAGTGCACTGCCAGGGGAAGAGAGAGGGATATCACTACTATTTTACATTCTTTAAGCATTTAAGCAGAAAGACCTATTTGGATCTGGGACCATACTACATAGGCCAGGGGTGTCAAACTCATTTTCACCGGGGGCCACATCAGCCTCACAGTTACCTTCAAAGGGTCAAATGTAATTTTAGGACTGTAGGAAAAGTAGGAAATGTAGAAGTTTATCCCACAGCTCATGTAGGAGAAGTTACATTTACACAGTCTTAAAATTACATTTGGCCCTTTGAAGGCAACCATGAGGCCGCTGTGGCCCCCAGTGAAAAATGAGTTTGATGCCCCAACACAAGCCATCATCTGAGCCATTTAATAAGGCTATCAACATTTGAGCAACACATGCGAATCAAAGCCAGGCCTACCACTCATGCTTGAGATCATACAGAAAATGAAGAGTTAGGTAAAACAAGTGGCTGCACCCATCAGTGTAGAAGCACACTACATGTACTGACTGCTAATCAGTAAGTTTTTAGAAAACGCCACAATAAGGTAAAAGGGCACAAAAATCTGGGGTAAGTCTCAAGGATACAAGAGATGCTGACAATACTGCTACTGCTGATAAAGGCTACTTATAACATACAAAGAGGACTTTGGCATAGTTTAGCAACTTAATACTAGAAGAGAGAGACAAATAGGATACTGAAGAAAAACCATAAAGCCACAAACTTAATAGGTCAAAAAGTATGTGACCACATCATAGTACGAGGATTTAGCTTTTACTTTATCCCTTTCTCAAAAAGGGCTAATACAGAACCTAGAAGAGAAGAGTGAACTTGAAGAAATATTTTGTGCAGGTGATGTAACTACCATGAAACAGAACAGAGGAAGCAACAGCTGGAGAAGCATATTCTCCCACAGTAGATACAATCTCCAGGCTGTTTTACCCACTCAGAACCTTGCCAAGATTATCTTCTAGATTTTCTATAACGTGAACTGTTTTTAGACTATCTCCAAGACAAGGATAAAAATCAGCCAAAGACTGTTGATGTATAAATTGGAACTGGAAAGAACCAAGAACTAGTTCACTTGAGTATCCAGTTCATTGGGATGAGATACCTCAAAAATCTCAGGAACACTGAGATTCAAAAACATATCCACAACAGACAAATGGGAAGCATTATTGTCCTTCATCTTAGAATGAGGAAGGCAATTTTTCAGGGCAGGCAGAGACTATGGTGACAGGAATTCACAATACAGAGAAAAGAATAAAGACTAGCATACCAGTGAGTTTGAAAAAGGATTCTTGAAGGGAAATCCCAAATAGTATAAAATACCAGTAATATTTAATGTTGTACAGATTCAAGTTATGACAAAACAGTAGACTATGCCAATCCCAGGGCAGTCTCAGTTTTGAATAATATATTAAGGAACATTTGATATCAAAACTTGGAGATTAACACTCCATTACTACAGTGTGTAGTAGTGGACAGTGATTAAACTCATTCTGCAATTTGAGAAGCTTGCTACAAACACTGCATTACAAGAGCAGATCTTACTTAACTGCAGCTTCTCATGAGGACTCCTGACCTGGTCCAGATAAGCTCAACCTCAAGGATGCATGAAGTGCCAATGGTAAACACAGAGAGGATTTTGGTCTCCAAGGGGAGAACTCTGCTGAGAAGCCATTATCCCCAGTTCCCAGCACATACTTAAAAACCAAACAACCTCAAACCAAACTGTGACTACAGGCTGTTATATAAACATAGGCTATAACCAACCTATTTCATGCAGTTTGATTTACTGCAGTGCCCACTCAGTCACTGTTAAATTCAGCTCCTTAATAGGACACTATCTTAAATGCAAATATTACCTATCCTTACTTCTAAGAATACCATTGCAGAGCATGAGCAAGTCCTAGGTACTCCTCTGGGAATATTCAAGCAGCTGCATTATCCACATTACGTTTCATAAGAAAGCCTTTTGGAATCATGTCTAATCTAGCTCAGTAACTTTCTACCCAAAAGGGTTTTTTCATTACAAAAGATACATCATGAAGAAATGATGGTAAAGTATACTCAAAAGGTAAAGTTTTAAAGACCAAGCATCCAAGCAGGATGCAAGGACAATCCACCAAACACTTACTGAGCATCTGAATGCTATAAACATTCCACAAACAAAAAACTCAAAAGCAACAGTAAGTTTGAATTAGCAAGCAGAGGATACAGACCAACCATTTCACATTCATATCAGTATTGTGAATGAAGATTGCACTTTAGAACAGAGATGGTTTAATGAGTTCAGTGGTCTCCAGCTCTCTACAGCTGCAAGACATAGTGACACAAGTATGTCAGTACACAAGTTGTTTTTAAAAGAAAAATCAGCAGCAATCTCTGTAACAAGCACAGAAGTGACAAAGTGTTCTATACTCATTCACAGTAGTTTGTCTAAAAGCAAGGTTACCTTAAGATGGAAAGTTACATTCACTGCAGAATAAACTGCACAACAGTCAGAAATGTGTCAGATCCATCATTGCAATTAAATTTAATCTTTGAGGCAAAACCTTTAGAACTAGATTCCTACTACAGGTCAAGATGACATTAAGAAAACTTAAACGTGGCCACAATAAATTCAGATCTCACACTGCATACTTTCATTCTTAATATCAGATGAAGAAGAAAAAAGAAAGATGTCTGTGTAGTATAATAGTAGTTTAAAATTCTAACTATTATGAAAGCATATTTTAAAAACATCAAGTTGATTTGTCCTGATAAACCATTTGGTAAAGTCTAGATACACCTGATATTTTGCAATGCAGAGCAGTAATACAGAAACCACTATCAAATTGCCAGTCTCATTAATCCTCACCCTTTTCTAAAGGCGAGGGGGGATGCCCAAACAAAAACATGGACATGAACACTTCCGATAGGCATCAAGGACGGCAGGCACTCTTGACTTCCCATCATACGTCCGCGAAATGTCATGATCTCCTTCAGATCAAGTCTTACCTCCTTTTCTCTCTCTGCTTGTAAGAGACTCACTGCTACCACTGTTAACATGTGAAGTAAGGCACAAAACAATTCCTTATTGCTGTCAAAAACCGTAAGGAAGGCTGAACACAGAGCCACTCATTTACAACTTCTAGAGTTACGGATAACACAGCTTTTCCACTCTAATTGCTTTATACCTAAACAGCATGGTTCACTCTGTACGGAATGCACAGGTTTCCAGGTAAGAGACCTGAGAGTTATATTTTCCAACACATGCTCAAAACATTTTCCCTGTCATCTGCACAGTAGCATTTTTCTTCTAAATGCAGCGTATGCTGCCATTTGGAGACTTGCTTCACCATCCCACTGGAATAGCATTCTAAAGGCTCTCCGGGGAAACATCTCCCCTTTGTTGGCAGAACGCCTCATGCAGCATCGCTGGGTAACCAACAGGGAAATCCAGAGCACTATATGAATACAAACATCAGCACAAGATAACAATTAGATGGCACAGTTGCACATATCATTAAACTAGAGGAAGTGTATTAAAAGAGTCATTTGAAGATAACACCATTCAAAGACTAGATCCTGGTATATTCATGGCTTGCATAATGTATACATAATCACAACTGGTATATGTACAAAAAAAATCCACTGCATAAGTCATGAAGACTATGGTAAAGTTGCTTAAAAATAAGCCATTCTAAACAGGCAAAGATTCAGAGTACAAGATAAACATTTTCAGTAAAAGTAATCCATCTGACACCTCAAAACAGACCCTCTTTTAATAATTGATGCCTTCAAGAGAACTTACTCAAATAAGGCTATATATTAAATCCTAGGAGGTACAGTACAAGTAAAGTGTTTTGTACCACAATTTGCCATAGTAACTGGGAAATAACACTACATGTTCTAGTGAGTTTAACTACTTTCAGTATTACTTAAGTGTGCTGAACAACTAAATGGGGCCTAAATTTGTCAGAAGCTGTTTCTAACTACCTGTCTAGTTGATGTCCCACCAGCAGAGTAGTGAATCAGTCATACACAGATGCATCACTGGAAATTCTCCTGAAAAATAACTGGGCAGTTAATCTCAAGGGCAAGAAGTACACAGTGGCAAGAGAAGATCTGGGCTGAAGCAAACAAGCATTCCCATCCAGCACTGCCCAAGTTCTGTTGGTGGCAGGACAGAAGAGTTCAAAGTTCACTTTCACAGTTGATGTGGGTTTCCTTTAAGATGCCTGGAAAATGACTATGTTGACCACATCCACATTCTGAAATACTTTTTTGAGAACTCCTAACGAAGCTTCAGCCGAAGGAACAGGAACTGAGTCATTTGTACAGTACCCATCCACAGCACAGTCACTCTCAGATGTGTGCCTGACATGCACACAGGCAGGGGTAAAGCAGTCAAAATTCACACTGTATGAGGGACTTCAGCTAGGGATTTTATAGCGAGGTGTCAGTGCTCTATGTAAAGGTGTGTTGTGAGCACAGCTTCATCACTGCAGGCTGCCACTCACTGTCAGCTCTACTATTTCTGAACACAAATTTAAGCACAAAACTGAAGACTATGAGCTGAGCTCAAGACCATAAGCTCTCCACAATGTATTTTACTATATGCAACTCAAACTGGCCATGAACAAAGAGATACAGATAAATGAGCTAGCGTGCTATTACAACCTGTGTGTAGAGTGAGAAAAAAAAAAAAATCTAAGTGTACCATTTCAGACTTGACTGCACATACTATGTGTGAATCGACTACACTCCTAGTTATGTTTTACTGCAAGATAAAGCAGCTCTGAAAGCAAAACCTGAAGGATCCAACAAATCATTCCAATATTTCCAGTTCACCTGGTAACCTTCAGCACATGGGAAAATAGTATTCAATGAAGCATGCTCTGTACAGGACGTGTATACCAACTACCAAGTATTGCCTTGTGGCTGTTAGCTATGTATAGAGTTGCAGAAAACAGGCATCCTATTTGAAAGTCAGCTTTCTACATAATAGGTGTGCCACTAAGCCATTGTTTAAACCCACCGAAACTGCACTGAATCATTTCCCTGAATAGCATCACAATCAAGTGGGTGTGTTGTTTTTAAATCAAGGTGTCTGCTAAGCAAGTTCTTTAAACAATTTTTGATTCTCAACACATCCCCAAAGCATAAGACTATCTCCTAAATTCCATAAAAATTGTATTTACAAACACAAGATGCCAAAGAAGCAACTCTGCACCAAAAAAAAAAAAAAAAGGGAAGGTAAATGCTGGATTCCAGGAAGAAAACACCTGTGGTCTGCCTACAGAACTATGCTTCTCAGAATAGCCTCTAGCACCTTCACTGTTCGTGTCTAACCAGGCTTCTGAATGCAACCCACAAAAAAGAAGGTTAACCTGACATCCCAGGAATGGTTTTCCCAAATGTTTTGGCTCTCCAGACTGTCACAAAAAAAACAGCTTTATCTACAACAGACATGCTTAGTTCCCTCCCCGCCCCCCAAAGGAATATTTGACTAAGCTTCCCTGCCCATATCTAGGCACTTTTTAATTGATGTGTACTTATGTGGTATTGAACTGCATGCTGCTCCTTCACCACAGAATTACATGCTCTTAACGCCAGCCAAGAAGTTAGAGAGTTCCAGCAGGCCAATTTATCAGGCAGCTGAAGTATATTGAACGTACCCAAACCAAACCAGTCATAATCACTGAAGTCACACATTATCGAGGGGTGTTCTGGCTACAACATGCAACTCTTCGGGCAGAAACTCCTGGGGAAAATACAGCACTTAGCTTGTCAATACAGCTTTTTGACTCTCTACCCAAGCAGATAATCTAACAGACGTGTTCTGTACCTAACAGGAGAGCAAGACACACCATGGTACCTCACAGTTAAGAGGCAATTAAAGGTTTCTTATTCAAATGTAATGCCACCTTCTGTACTAATTTTCTACTATACGATCCACATATCTTTTTCAGAGGAATTTTTGCTATATAACATTGTTACTGAAATACATCATTTCCAAGAAACATCTAAATAGGATAACAGTCATAAGAGGTTTCTTTCATGGTATAAGAAAGATGTTGTACATTTCAGTTTTCATTACACAAAGGTATCTTCTACAGTAGCCTTGGTGCTATTACTATTGTAACTGCTAGAAGACACGACTTTCCCATTCATAAGTAAAGCATTCGTCCCCATCTTTCTGCCTACTGAAAACAGCTGAAGAAAACCAGGAAGGAGGTTCCAACTTTGAGCATCAGCCTGACATCAGTGTACTTTCACTAAAATTACACATAGATTTCAGACAAAGAACCAGAGGTTCATTCTTCCCACAGCCATAAACCAGTTGTGAGAAAGTAGTTAGGTCTTCTGAAAGTGGTATTTTTGCCTTCTCCAGCTGCTGTATTACAGAAGGTCTTAATGGGACCCATTTGATATTCCTCAACTAGCAGTTTCTAAGCAGTTCCAGAGAGGCAGGGGATCGCCCAGCTAAAGCAGCGTTAATATTAAGAGTCATGCTCATATTGCACCTGTTTGACCAAGGCTAGCACTTGCATGTCCTGTATGTGAAGATGTAGAGCTTGGGTATCATCAGTCATTTCAACCTGTCAAGACACCCAAGCAGCACAAAGCAAAGCCAGGCTCCTGGAGCTGATAACAGTGGATGAGAGAGGACAACTAGTAGCACTCTAGTAACTCACGAGACCCAAAAAAAAAAAAATCACAGACAACTTCCACCACAAGATTGCCTTCACTAGGCAGCAGAGCAGCAGCAGAGTGGAAACAAATCGGCCACTTCCAGTTCCTCACCCCAGCCACAGGGCACATCCTCTCTGCTTGCACTAACAGTTCCTCCCCCAGAATGCTTTAACTGGCACATACTGACCAAACGTCACAAACCAGAAAAAAAGATTCCCTTAAAGAACCAGGGCAGCTCCCTGATAAAGCAATTCAACCCTTTTGCAGCCCACACTGCAGTTTTTCTTCTCTGGGAGCATCAGGGTTTCTAACAGCAGGCTCTCCTCGCGCCCTACTCGGGCTCTCCCTATCACAACTGCAAATACTATTATGCAACTTACATGAGTGCTACATTTCCTATAGTTTCCGGTAGAAAGAATAAACATTGGATTTCATTCTCATTCCACAGCTGCTTGTGGGGAGGGAGGCCTCCCGTCCACTCCTTCCTTCCCTGAGGAATTTCAGCAGAGGGGTAGAGCTCTCCCAGCCAGGGCTCCAGCTCAGCTGCAACCACAGCACACTGACTTCGGCTGTTGCCCCCCCCCCCAACCCCAGCAGACACTTCACCCGCCTGTCATTTCATACAATAAAATATCTGCCTATTTAGGGAGCTGGCATCCTGAAGAAGGCTGGTGTTGCTATTGTCAGAGATAAATTGAAAGTGCCAATTACCAACAACAATCTCAGGGTTGTTTTTTTTTTATTCACTAGGGACTATGTCAAGTGCAGACTTAATTTTTGAGGCTCATTACTAACCACAGTGCAAACTGATTAATACTAGCACACATATTCAAAGCACAAACAGCATCCAGCAGAACACTGTTATTTTAATTTACTTGTTGAAAAGTCAGTATTTCCTTTATCAAGCACCTAAGGAAATACCCTCAAGCTTCTGAAGAGACATTCAACTGATTTAGAAAGAATTATGCACTGATAAGTGATTAGTGGTATTATAAATGTAGCCACTAATTACGTGTATTTGCATATCACACCTCTCACATATGAATTCATTCATAAGCTTAACTAAGGACATAGGTTTGAGGAGTTCAGTGTTTGTCAATGCTATACGAGGACCTCCATGCAAAAGCTGTTATCTTACTAACTAGTGTATTTGGTGGGAATTTTTCCAACTTGCAAGATTTGCTTGGAATAGCTCAAAAGAGACCAAATCCTACATTACTTCAGTTTCTTTAGATGCTTCCTGAATGACCAAGATGGCCAAGTATTCCATCCCATGATACTCTTGATTTTTTTTCCCCCATCCCTTTTGTTGACAACTTGCTAGCACACCAACTTCCCCTTTGTGCCTGCCGATGGATACTGGGAAATATATCCCTTTCTAGACAAAACCAGAAATGTTATCATATATTCATATTAATATGATCATCTTCCATTCAAAGAATTTGAATTCTATTCTGTGAAGCACACCTCTGAATGCTGAACCTTTGTTATCACAACAACATAGCTTTTAACTAAGCCTGAAATTTAAAATAAGATCGTGTTCAAACATTATGAAAATACAAGTCTGGTTTTAAAAAAATATTTTCAATGGTTTGTTTCACTTGTTCCCCCCCAAAACAAATTAAAAAAAAAAAAAAAAAGAAAAACAGGCCCCTCAAAAACACAACTACTCCCAGTATTTTCAGTGAAGATATAGGCAACAGTTGCTAATAGAAACCATTTCACGCTTATTGCCCAACCACACACTTGTTAAGCAAGTGCAGCTAAAGATTAGTAAAATACAAATATTTAATTATTCACAAGTCATCCAGCCCTGATGTTTTCCTTAAGGTGTGAGCAGCTGGCTGCAAAATTTAAACCAGATGTTGCTCTTAAAATGAGCATCAATTTAAACATGCAGTTTCACCATGACCAACACAGCAAAAAAAAAAAATGCACAGTACTATGCACCTATTTATAGCAGATATTTCTGACAGTGAAGAAAAGTGAAACATCTGGTTCAAGATGATTATGGAACAGATAAGTGGCATCACATAATAACTACAGAGCATGACTTCAGTAGCACAAGCCAACGGGCAAGAAAAAAAATGCAAAAGTTTGCAGAAAGTCTGGCACAGTTATTACAAAGATGTAGTTTAGAATGACCATTAGAAGGCAAACATAATTCTTTTCAAGCTGTTGACTTTTACTTCACATTATGTGGAGAATAACTCAAATCTGCAGATTCACTGGGAGAGATGCATCCCTGTCTGGTACTAAAAGCAAGCATATACTGTTGTGACACATGAACATCCATCCATTCAGAATTAAAGATTTCTTTTCTCTCCCTCATCTACAAAGACCAAGAAATTATCAACATGGATACATGCACTAATAAGACATTGGCATGGGTGGATGTCATGCAAAAATACTTGCAGTGACGCACATGAGACACTAGGGTAAAAAGCATGGCTTCTGAATTTGATCAGCAATATAACAAAAACCTGCAACAGTACTACTATGGACTAGAAAACTTATTTCTTGAGTGAGCATTAGAAGAGATCAGCCACGCCTGTGCTCAGAGAGAAATAAAACACACGATAGGAGTAGGTAGGATTCTGAACAGGGATATACAAAAAGGAGGTGAGAATTTCTACTTCAGAAAAATACTGCCTGCTCAGTGTTTCTAAGCAATAATTCTGTCAGATCATCATTTTCCCTGGTTCAATACTTCATCTTTTAATACACAGTATGAGCTGTGTCAATACAGTATTTTTTAAAAAAACAGCTACACAGCTTCTTCCCTGAACTTAGATGTGTGTTATGCAGCTGTTGTATACTACAGTCAAAGACTAAAATTCTCATCTTTAAAAACAAATCAGACTCTCTAGAAACAGACTAATTTCTAGGAGATCACAGTGCTCTTCCACAAACCATACCCAGTCCCACCTTCCCCGAGCTCTATTCAGGCAAAATGACCCAATTGTCCCTGACTGAGGGGACATAAAATAGTGCACAAGCATACCAGCTTGAAAAGGAGGCATAAACTGTTCTTCTTGGGCAAATAGTTGTAGTTCAAACTCATCGCTAGGAATAGTTAGGTTAGGCAATATCTTTATTGTTCAGAAGGCAAGCTTTCCTGCATAGAATCGCACAATATGCCCACGTCAGGTATCTTCAGGAACAGGTCAGAAATATAGTCACCAGGATTTGCTTAAAAACAGTTAGCCCAACCCTCTGGGGTCAGGATGACAGTCCAGAGAACCTCTATATGTGCCACAGAGTTCTTTCATTTTCACACCTTCTATTTGTAGGTCATCACTCTCATCATCAGCTTCAAAGCCACACAGTAACTCCACAAAGGTTTCTTGAGTCAATTCATTCTTAAACTTTGCTTCATCTGAGCCATAAAAGATGATTTTCTGTCCTGTGACTGTTGAACTTCTAAGATACTGCTCTGCGTACCAGTAAATCGCTTGATTTAAATCTTTACTTCTCATCAGCTTTATGAGCAATACAAGATATTCACAGAAATGAGTTGATGATGATGTTTTGGCATTTTGAATGAAGCCACTATAATTACATTTATCATGTGTGTCGGAGACAAGCATTTAGATACACACCCCACCTCAGTTTGCCCATCCAGTAGCTTAGATTTTAACTTTTTTTTTTGGTGCTGAGAATATTCAATAAGGTATTTAAGGTAATATCAACCTACCACAAGCTTATACACTTGCCATATCTCTTAGGGATATATTTTTAAAGGTGTTTCCCCTTTCTTACAAATCCTAAAGAAACAAGTAACACAAGTTCAACTTTTCAGCTCTTGCTGTGATAAGTAATTTGTAGGAACAAATCAAGTCAGACATAATAGCCTGATCACCCCCTGGGAAAAGTATTTCAGTCCTATTACACTGCATTTCTAACAGGGATAGGTGCAGAAGAACTACCTCCAGTACTAAAGTTACAGATGGGAGAACAAAGTGTTTCTACATTTATATAGAATGGCTTACAGATAAAGAATCCAGTTTTCAAGCCTCAGCACAGTTAGAATATGAAAGGGGAAAAAAATCTTGCTCTGGTCAGAGAACTGCAGTTAAGACAAGTTAACTTAAGGGGCAACTCCTTCCTCCCTTTACTATATAATAAAGCTTAACCTATCTTCAAAGATTTGAAACAAGTATCCTTGCCTATTAAAATCTTTCCTTAAATTAAGGCTATCTAGACATAAAACAGCCAGCCCCAAAAAATTTGGGGGGAGAGGGGAGACTTCCAAGAGGTGGCAAACCATAGTACTATCAAAAGCAATTCCCTCACTGTCACGTTTTAGCGGAAAAAAAAAAAATCAGACACTGAAATTACCCGTGTAATCTAACCAGTTCAAGATGCTATGGGGTGGGGGGCATGCACCATGCATTCGAAGTTTCCATACGTCACTGCAGCTGCTATAATGATTTCTAATCTCCCTCACTCAAAAACTGGTCTGGTCATAAAAAGCTATCTGTATCCAGGAGGTCAGCATGTGTATGTGTGAAACAAGAGAGAAGTGCAACATGCACCAGCACGTTGTCTGAGAATATCATAATTAATAAGGAGTCCAGAATCTGCTGGTATCTGACAATTCCAGGTAACGCTGTTCAGCACTGTAATATCACACAGGCAAGCATCTCCACATGCACATGCTGTCTTGCTATTCACACAATCCAAATGTTTTACAGAATCCATCCACCACTGAAGGGCTACTAAATGACTGAATAAACCAAGGACAGAAGTGAACCAGCCATGTAACCCTTTCAGCAGAGTTGCCAGCTGACACAAACTACAACTGTCACCATAAAAAAAACCAACCATAATCAACAAAATCCCTGGTTATATGCATTTCTCATGTCTGCTCTTCTCTACATCAGTCATCAAGCATGACCATTTGCAATAATTAATAAAAACAGTCATCATGATACATAGCAAACTTTACTTGTGGTAGTTTTAATTTCAGATTTTTTTCTCCTCCCAGCATTTTGTAATTCCAAGTGTTTTCTTTTTAGAATTTCATTACATATGCTCACAAAAATCAGACAGCAAAAACATACTAACAGAATGAGCATAAAGTGTGGTTTTGCGTGAGATCACATACTACAAAACGCAAGGGTTTTTTTTTAATGAATAAACTGGAACAGTCAACAGTATGACACAAATCAAAATACAAGTAACAGACATGATCTAAACAGAATTAGACTGGAACATGTTTATTTAATTCCTGAAATTTCAGTTTACGCTAAAATCAGTCAGCCTTCACCTCATACAAGTATTTCAAAACAGGTGAGAGAAACCCAGTGGGAGGTGGCTGATCATTTTATTAACAGACAACAAATCAACTGCAGTTACATTTTTTCGAGCTTTCACTATTAAAGCAGAGTAGTATGTGCTTTTTATTTTTGGTAGAGTGGGGGGAAGGGAGCAGGGGACCTCTGGCAAGAATGCTAACCTTATGAATTCTTCCTCTGGAATTTTAATTGGTAAATCTATAAGTAAAAACGTACCCAGCTGCAAGGAGCTGCTCCCCAGCCCCACCACAATTGCAGGACCTCACAGCGGTTTGCTCAAGCCTGAAAACAGCACTTTCTTCAGGTGGTGTCCAGCCACACCTGAGCAAAGAAGGAGATGCCGATAGCAGAAGTTGGGTTACACTCTTCCCGATTTGCAAAGGCATATCGCCTCTAGAAGCCATGCTTATCTCAAAATCTATTCTTTTTATTGCTTCTCTTATTAGACATTTCCTACTCGTTTTTACAATAAATTTAGCTACACAACAGCCTTGAGCTCTATTTTTATATACAGCATTGTTCAAAGAGCTTCCGAAAATTGTATTAGGAAAGAGAGAAAGGCCTTTGAACAATTAAGACAAGCTTCATAACAGAAATGTAATCTCAACACTAGTTAGTGTTGGGTTTTTTTTTTTCCCTCTTTTGGAAAAATCTTCATATGGGGAATTAAGACAGACAAAAGCAAAAGACTTACAAATAAGAAAATGAGTATTTTATGCATCAAAACCAACTGAGATGAGCATACTCTGAATGACACCTTTTAACCTGTAACCAAAGTGCTTTCTACATGCATCTTAAAGAAGTTACAGCTCAAAAAGAAAGTAAAAATAAAACTCACAAAGTTAACAGCAGATTTGAAACATAAGTTACCATTTCCACATAACATACCCACTCTTTATTGACCATTATGCAAGATCTAAAATACATTACAGGCAGTACTGTTTCCCATCTGACTTGCAGGCAGTTTGCACAGTAACAATTAACGTACCAGATTTAAATATAATTGAAATAAACATTTTATATGCATCCACACTGTAACTAATTTTCTTTACAGTTTCTAGGATCACACTACATTAAGGAGTCCAATAAAAACAATACTCTGAATACTCATATATATATATATCTCATTACATTTCAACCTTGGAGAGAGTAATCTCTGAACTATGTTACTTTTTTTTCTAAATAGTTAGGAATTTAAGAAACAGGCACGTCGGAAGTTACATCTAGCTTTACCATGCAGAAAGCAAGCGATTTTGCCACGAAATGTGCCTAGTTAGTGATTTAAAGTCACTTCAGTCCCCGCACATGAAAAACAATAGCAAAGCAAGCTCAGCACAGCCTGTCGCCCCAGCCTTCCCCTCCGGCAGAAACCCCAACCTCTGCACACGGGAGACACTCCACTCATCACAACTCACACCTGAGCACCGCCAGCCACCCTCACACCTTCTCGGGAAGGAGAAAGAAGTTCACCACGACAAGGAAGTCGCAGCCACACGTGCTGGAGTTACTCGCATCCAGACAAGGTTCCGAGAAGCGTCTGAGAAACTTCCCCCTCCGCGAAGAGAGAAGACAAGGGGGGAGAGCTGGCAGACCCCCGGCACTCCCCACAACCTCCCCCCGCCCGCCCAGGTGCGCTCGCTTCCCACCGGCGCGGTTAACCGCCGTACAGAACCCGCTCACGCCGCCCCGGCCACCCGAATGTGGGCCGGGCGATCCTCCCGAGCGGGCGAAGCCGCCGCCGCCGCTCCTCACTCACCCGTGCCGAGCCCATCCGAGCGGCGCCTCCTGATGACAGGCAGCTCCCGTGCGCCCCGAGCCCTGCCGAGGGGCGACCCCCAATGAGGGCGAGTGGGGGCGGTCGCCGATGAGAGCCCCGCGGCCCCCGACAGTGCCCACCCCGGCAACCGCAGGAGCGGGGCCGCCCAGAGCCGGACTGGAAGCCGAGCTGCGCGCCCGCCGCCGCCGCACGCCGTTCTTATAGCGACCCGCCAATTAAGGGCGGCCAATCGGCGGGCGGCAGCCACGTGACGGGGCAGTTCCAATTACCGCGGAGAATTTTTCTGAATTAGCGGGGTTACACAAAGGACACTCATTGAGGGGGAAGGAAAAAAAAAATAAAAAAATAAAAAAAAAAAGGGCAGCGAGCGGGAGCGGGAACGCCCAGCCGGAGCCTGCTGGTGATTTAAAGCAGGAAACTCCCTCGCCTCACACAGACACGGCCGCATTCAGCAGCGGCCAGCATCTCCGCGGGAGGAATGTCTGGCGCACATTACGCTAATCCTCGCCCCCGAGGTTGGGTTTACACAGCCATCGCCTCGCTCGCTTCCCCCTGCCAAGGCGCTGGACGGTGGGGGGAAAGCGAAAACCAGCACCTCCCGCCACACCGCGGAAGGAAGCCCTGTTTGTTACATGTGTATAAATATATATTTATTTTCAAGCATAAGCTGGGAATGGCTTGCAAAGCAAAGGCTGGTGGTGACCGGTGTGCCGGCACAGCTCCGAAAAACTTCTGCGTGCAGTGATCGCACGAGTCAATAAAAAAGGGAATTATTAAAAGGCGCTGAACAATTAGCAAATACCGGCTCTCCGTGCCAGAAGAGACTCTCGTGAGAAAAACGCACCCATTCTAACTAATGCTTTACATTTTTATTTTGAGGAATTGCTGCGAGAAGAGGTGAATAGTATCTAAGAAACAGACCCTCACATAAAAGCAACACTGAAAGCCTCACTTGCCTACAAACCCTCAAGGAACACAGGCCAACACCTCTGAGCACCTTCAGCGCCTGCCTGAGATGTGCCACTGAGCTGTGCTTCATCTCTATTTCCCTACCCTAAAGAAACACATATAATCAGAAACATCAGAGGGGCACAGCAAATGCCATCCGAGGCATAACCGGAACAACGGTGAGGCTGCCTGCCACTGACAAGCCTTGCCAATCCCAATTTATGGGCAGGAAACATATGCCAGGACAAACCAGTTGAGATGACTCAAATCACCTCTCCCCCACCCTCCTGTTCACAGAACAACAGACCTCTTTAGCAACGGGGAGTGGGACCTCTTGGAGGAATGACTCAAAGCTGGTCTCGGGGGTAGCGGAAAAAAACCCCAACAGAACAGAAAACACCCAATTCACCCTTCCTCCTTTTCACGTTATATTAATACAATACACGACAACTGTCTTGAGGTAATAAATGCAATAAGGACAAAGAAATCTACTTTTACCGCAAGATAAGTTTACTGAGGTCAAACCCAAGGGAAAACTAATCTAACCACATTTTCAAATTGTTTGGAATATTCCATAGCCCAATGAAACCATAAAATGACAAAAACATCCTATCCTAGAATAGCATAACAAAAAATGTTATGTTTAATTAAAGGCAGATGACCTAATAAAAAATTCACACTCGCACTGTGTGCATATAAAATCAGTATCAGTTTTTCATCTATTGCATTTTTTTTTAAGAAAATGGTCATATGTTTTAACCTTTATGTGATATTTTTAATCTCTGATTAAAGTGATTTGATTAGAACAAAGATATCAGAATACTTCAAAATGTTAATCTTTATTCCTGTCATGAGTGTTAGGTGGGAAGTGATTTTAAGTAAGAATCAGATTAGTTTAGGAAGAGTTACACCTCCATCTTCTTGATGGACAGTGAATAAATCTCTCTCAAAATGGCCATGGGTTTTCTATTAACATAAAAAATGGGAGATGAACTGCCCACTCCTACTGGAAGTTTAATGATAGATAATAGAATTGAAGAGACCTAGGACAACAGGTGTAGCAGAAGAAATTAGGGACTGGAAAGCAAGCCAGCGAACACCTCCTTGATGACTTTTTTTAACATAACCATATCTCCATCTTGAAAAAAAAGCTGCAGCTTGTCCTCAGTGCCTGCAATTGGAAGGTTGCTGCAGAAGTTGCTTATGACGGCTCAGAACTTTTTTCCAAAATTTCCACCCTAAACATATTCAGGGCCAGCTGTTGGCAGACCATCAAATGATCACCATTGTCCTCTCTTTGCTAAAACAGTTCTTTTCCTTTTCTCATGCTATACCACAAATGCCCTCCGTCTGCCATTCTGCAGCTTGTTGGTAGACAGCAGTCATATCTGCTTTCAACTCTGATGAGATATTTAAGCCTAATTATTTTAACACGCTTCATCTCTGAGTTCTTCTCAAAGCATTTATTATGAGGTTCTTCATAAAAATAATTTAGATTAAAACAATCAAATTATTTTACGGTTCTTTTTGGATGGAAACCGTGACTCAGATGAGCCAAATGCAAAATATTCCAAAGTATTCTATGTATAGCATTTGTGTGAGTTTGTGTGGCTGAAGTCAGCCAAATAACCTAAGTACTCCATAATGGAAAACCTGATTAACCATTATAAATACTTCAGAAGTACATTTTAAGGTAAATCCTCGTAATATCCCTGTGAAATGGTAGACTTCAGTCTCCTTTAGAAAATGAGAAAAGAGAGGCCAGGAATACTTAAAATGTCTTGACCAACATCACAGAAGTTTCCACCAGGAACTGAGTTGTACCTAAGACGCTCCTGGCTCCCTGTCCCATGCCGCATACTCTGGAGCAATCTGTGCATCTCACTCCAACCTGGTGCCCAGCTGGATGATCTCTGCCCCCCTTCTATGTGGCTAAAACATAACATTCAAAAATTATAGCAGCCAGTGGCTAATCGGGTTAGGCGTGCTTTCATTGATCTCATGGTTGAGAAAGACTTTTTTTGTAAAGTCAGTATATTTTATGGTGATGCATTTCAGGTTTTGTTAGAGGGATTAGGGTCAGAGGCTGAGACTTTTGTCCAACTGTAGAGAAGGAACACAGAAAGGTACATCACTGAAGTGCTGGCAGTGATGGTCTAATTTCAGCAACTTGGCTACGCAAATATGACTGAAATTCAGCTGGATTCTGTCTGTTGTACTTTCTGGGAGAGGGGTGCTTCATTTGAACACAGAAACCCAATTAGAGCAGGAAGGCAGAGAACGAGGACTGTGAGAGGGAAGGCACCGTTCTCTTCATCCTACTCCATGCACCCTCACAGACAAAAGCACCCACATATTCTCCTACATTCTTCTCTGTTGACTATTTCCTCAGGAGACCAGTTTTTCTTTATTGTTCCAGCAGAGCCTGTTTCCTGCCATACTCAGCAACTCTCCTCTCCCAATAGGGAAGTTTCCCTGTTTTTCCCTTTTGACTTTCTCACCTTTGTGTCTTGGTCCAAACACGAGGGGTGAGCTGCCTGATTACTTTTAAGATGCTCATCATTGGTGTTGGACCAGGGGACATCCAGGTGACGACAAAGGCAAGAAAGCCTGATCCAGTTGAGGTTTCAGAGCCCCAGGAGGGAGTGAGCTCCATAGTAAGCTGACACCACCCTTAATGCTAATTGCACTGAAGACTCTCCTCTGCCGGAGGGGGTGAGCCCAGCCCACAAGGAAGCACATAGCATCACTGGGATGTGTGAACTTGGGTACACAGTCATACACCATGGACATGTGTGTATAGATCCACAGTTACCTATAGAAAAGCAGAGGATGTTAAGGAGACGAGGAAATAAAAAGAATTTTCTCTTTTCTCCCCTACAGATCCCCCTTTCCTTTCCTTGGGATATCTCACACATTTATTGGAAAAGTAAAGCTTGTAAGCACAGAGCTAATGAAACATGCATCATTTAACTAGAAAGTGAGTAAGTTATGATTTTCTGGGTAAACAAGTGATCTAAGCTCTGAGAATGTGGTGGGTTGTTTTTTTTTAATCCCCTTCGATATCTACCCTTAAGGTATCACCTACTTGTCTCTTTTAGTAAGAGTGGAAGGGCTGCACTAGCGTGCTTGGCTAAAAATACACTTTCCCACCAACTCATGCAAGTTGCGGTACTTACTGTGACTGATTCATAGCACCAGCATGCATGAAGCTTTCTGTGCTCAGTGTTATATACATAAATACACGTGCCAGCTTTCAGAGGCACTGAGCCGCTTCTAATTTCCACTGGGTTTGTTGGACTGCATCACCTCTACATATCAGATCTCTGTAAACATTTCTTTTTCACGTATAAAACATCTCCTTTGAATGCTTCTAGTGTCTGATGACCGAACTTGAGCTGTGGTTCCTAAGAGCTGAAGGCTGAACACAGCTCGTCAGATACAATGGTGAGCAGAACCATAACATTTGTACTTCCAGCAGTAGGTGAAGACAGAAGATTGCCATCACCTGTAAAAAGAGGTACCCAACACAAGCTGTAGGAAACAGGACACACTGCTATACATTTGTGTAATGAAAGCAGTGCAGCTTCTATCTCTTCTTGGGGAAAGGCTTGTTAAGGTCTAGATCATTAAAGCTAATTAAGAAAAAGACAAAAATAGTATTAAGGTAAGCTCTTCCAGTATTCCATTTCAACAAGAATCCCTATATACAGTTTCCTCAAAAATATTTTTCTTTTTTTTTGGAAAGGCAGACTCCTGAATACGAGTATTTGAGCAATTTTAGCATCGCTTGCCATTGCATTGCTAAACTGCTAAAAGAAAGCACGTCTCAAGATCAATACAGTACTGTTGTCTGTTAAAGTAACATGAAAAACAGAGCACTGTTGCTGCCTCCATAGCACTTGCGAAAAGGAAGTCTTATTAGACTCGTATCAACATAAGCAATAGGGCAGCTTGAAGAGGGATTTCATTTGCCCTGTTTTTAAAGAGCTACTCAACTTTTTCAGGCTACGGTGACATAAATATATAGTGGGTGAGGGTGGGGGTGGTTTGGGTGGGAGAGGGGGAGGATGGAGGAGGACAGGGTTTTATGCCAAGAGCTGAATCATAACCATGTGAGTAATTTTGCGTGTTTTTTTTTTTTTTCTTAAGGGTATGAATCAAATTAAATTTGTTTTGCTGTGGGTGAAGGAAGAGAGAATATAATAGCATGAATCAGAGCTATCATCAAATATGTGGCACAGACTAAAAATTAATTACAATTGCTGCCTTCTTCTAAAAAGTTTCTGCCATGAAATGTAGCAATTTTGTTAATCAATATAATCCATTTAAAAAATTCTCAGGAATTAAAACCTTTCAATTACTTTCCTCTTCCTTTTACTTTTTCCTATTGTGACAGGAAAATATTAGCATCTTTCAACAAAATCTTGCTTAATCTGTTAGATGTCCTTTTGCTCCAGCAGCAAAACAATTGCTGCTAATAATGAAAAGTAGATACTAGACCACATGTAATTCTGATGAGTCAGGGCTAGCGTGAGGATGAAAGTCCATGGAATACATGCTTTATCACTTTAGCACAGATGCCTTATTAGGTATTCTAATAAAGACAACTCATTTAATGAAAAATGCAAAATACTCAATATCCCTTTGTCTTTTCCTGTAAGAGTGAGAGAAAGTTGTGGAAAAGTGTGTGTTTCACACAGGGGTTTTTTTCACTTTTGAATTTTGAATGTAAGTATGTGATACTGGGAAAACTGTAAAGGGCTCAGAACACAAAACCTCTTTCTAAGGAGGCCAACATAGACGCTTGAAAACAAAACCATGTATTATTAAATATTAGTTAGAAATACAACCAAGGACATAGGGGTTTTTGTACTGGGTAAGAAACCACCGATTTTCATAGCTAAAAATGTAAAGAGTCTTTGCTTCCAAGTTCCTAGTACGGATAAAATGATATTTAATTCATTGTCTGAAAAACACAACAAAGCTTCAGCAAGACATCATTTGGAATCAATTCCTCCCCCTAAACAACTCCAGATCTTTCCCATAGTAATTCTCTTGCACGTGCCCAGCAAAAAGCTCTGTAGAAAGGACTGTTATACAGTGTGTTTGGGAAGCCAGCTGAACCAACGAGACTTAAAGCTGTGATTCTCAGACAGCCAGAAAACTTCTGCAGAGACCTCCACAGCTGCTGTGACTTTCCAGTGGGGTATGTGGGGGAAGGATGAAAATGGAAGATCTTTTGGGTAACCTCAGCCAAGCCCTGAGAGGAATAACGTGTGTGTACACGCGTGTTTTACAATCCCCATTCAAACTGGTCTGTGAACAGGAAGCCAACAGCCTCTCTGGAGTGAGGTCTAACCCTCACCCAGCTCTTAAACCGCCTGAAGGACACAAACTCCTGCAGAAGCGGTGGCTGGGGTTCCTACCTGCTGCCAGCTGATGCCACCCCACTGATGTTCATGCCAATGTGCATACCGGCTTCATTCCTGTTGACGTCTCCTAGTGTTCTTCAAGAAGTCAATCTGTCACTTCAAAATCAGAACTAAATGGGCACTTTAGAGAGCCAGGGACACACAGGTAGTCAAAGAGCTTCATGGCCAACAGCACGTAAGAATTCCCTTGACTCTCCTGCTGGAAGGCCCCCTCTGACAGTGGCAAACATCAGGTTTGCTGGCCAGACAACTTTCTTGCTGTCTTATGTAAGTTGTCCCTCCCTTCCAGTATCACTTGGTACCCAGTTTCACCCAAGCCTCAGTCAGTTACCAGGGAGTAGGAAAGCCCAGCCAACTTATCAGTGCTCAGTGAGAGGCATAGCTCATGTGGATTATCACAGCCTTAAAAGCATCTCATGGTCTTACATGCAGGACATATGCAAGAACTAACAAAATAACTCAGAAGACCACTTCTCAATAAAACACCCAGGACTCAAGATCTGTTAAGACAATAGCATCCACTGGAGTCACTCCGTAAGATACAGCAATAGAAACTCTGCAACAAACTTTCAAAGTCCCTCAAAACATAGCAATAGAAACTCTCCAGCAAAGAAAGCACAACCACTCAGTAGTCACCAGTATTTTGAGACTACTTACTGACGTGGTGGTATAATAAGCATATGAAAAAAATTTTCTTTATATTCACAATCTCAAGCAAGGTCAATTCTCCTCCACGCTCCCCAAGACAAAAATCTCTGATATTGCCTAATTATAGCTTTTACTTGCAATGAAGAATAAGGTCCAATAAACAAATAAAATGCAAGTTCTCAGAAGTTAGCCAGAGAAGATGGTGAATATTTCTTACAAACCAGCCTCTTTACCATTATCTGTGCTTCATCAGTGGTCATAGTTATTTATAATGCAACAGTATAGATTACCACAGGCGGATTTCTTTTACGTTTCTGGTTATTTCTCAGCTACTGTGCATAAACCAAACTCCTCAAATGCTCCTGGCTCCTTATTTTGGCATAAAACGGCAGAGCTTAGCAGGACTTAACTGTCTTCCAGAAGATAAACGCTGCTTGATAAACTTAATTCCCAGCTTTCCATAGCAAATAGCTGCCATTTCTTGCAGGTGTTAGACAGGTAGCTTCAGAAAGGAAAACAACAATTTTCTTTGGCAAAAAAATCACTCCACGTCAATATAGCTCAGAGCAGTAACATTCCCAGCCACTAAGCAGAAAGCTCTCACACACCAGTCTCAGATACAAATCACGTTTTGAGTAACATTATTATTATATAAAATATAATTTTGTATCTTTTAGCTATGAGATTTTAAACTAGTTGTTAGAAAGTATCTTTGCTACCTGCTCTTCTCAACCGTCTCTGTGTCAAATTCAAAGGGGAGCCTGCTACCTAGCCACTTGGGCTAAAAAAACAGATTAAAGGTAGAGTGTAATTTTTATCCACGTACAGAAAAAAAAATACTTCTGTACTTAGCAAAATCATTAGAGACATATCTAAACACCACAGGTTTTGGTACAAAACTTCCTGTAAACTCAATGGCTTTAAATTAGTACATATATTGCTAATACTTATTTACTTCAATGGCTTAGGAGATATTTCTGAAAGTAGTTATTGAAAAACTGAAGTTCTGTTTTGCTTTCAAAAAAGTCACATATCCTGTTCATTTCTAAAATTGCTGAAATGGTTCAAGAAAAACGGATGGGAAATTCCATTTGAAAACGCCAACACTTGCAAACACAATTTGAAGCACGGGATGGGAACATGATCAAAAATCAAGTACAAATACTTCTCCATGATTATATATTTTGTTTCTCCGGTCCCATGAAGGAAAACTACAGGAAGGCTGGGAGGGCAGGGGGTGAACGACCGTGAGGAAATTGCAGTTGTAAAGAACATAGCACACCACCAATAATAAAATATAGGGGTTTTTTCCTTCAAAACTCATAGGCACTGTACAGCTCTGGGTATACACTATTACTTGCCCTCTGCAAATTTTTTTCCTGTCCTGTTAACCTTAAAAGGCAGTTCAGGACTATGATTTTTTTTTTTTTTTTTTATGATTTAGGAATGGATGCACATGTGAGCATTTAAATTAGCTCATGATCCCTGAAACCTGTTATTTGAAAATTGTTTTAAGGCATGTTCCAGGAGAGGTCTTAAAATGGAAGAGAGGTGACTCTCATCTTGCACCTTATGAACAGCTAACAGGAGGTGTTTGATTTGCAGGGACTCATGAAGCCACTGCAGGCTACTTCACATGCATACAATGGCTTCTGTACCCCAGAATTACATGCAGAGGAGGGTCACAATACCAATAAACACAAAATTAATTTTACACCTCGTAAATTACAAGACAAGTCTTATCAGTGTTAGACTGCAAGCCTCTTGGGGCTGAGACGGTCTTGTCTGTCTCTCTTGTAGAGCATTAATCATCTTGTGGGTGCTTACAGCTAATAGGATGCATGTAAATCTATTCTGATGTGGTTTTTTGCCACTTCAGACTAGAGAAGAGTCACACACAGAGGCGTACTCTTACCTCTCTACCTAATGATACACTAATGTGCCTAATTGAAAAAACAAGTCCTGATAGGAACAGAAAGACTTTGTTTTTATTTATGCCACCCAGAGAGAGTCTGTGGCTATACATTGCAAATAGTTGGCAAAACCTAAACCGCAACTATGCAGCAGCACTGTGAGTAATAAAGATAATGTTTGTATTATTTTGTTTATGAAAAGCCATAACCAACACACTACAGCAAGCGTACTGAAACCAAACAACACTCAGATCTTTAGAAAAACTTCAGAGGATTCAAATCAAGTAATTTAATCACTTTGTTCTTTAACAATCTAAACATCACTTAAAATTTACAGGCAGTAATTCTGTATAAGTTCTCTAAACTGAAAAACAAGATTTATCCAGTTGCCCTTTTCCGTCCCAACTATTAAAGTTCAGACAAATCAAGCTCTGTTAGTGAAGGAAAAATAAAAAATACCTTACAAAATTCCCTTGCCCCAAAGTTTAAGAAATGCTGTATTGTTTGGCCAACATGGAATTCCCCCATATCTGGAGTCACGTGAAATGTACGGGTATCTCGTAGTTACTTCATTGGGATGACCAATCTCTGTATGACTTGGACAACACACCAGTGCTTTTGTGTGGAGTGCATGGATACAAAATGTATTTTAAACTTCTCATAAAAGCTAGAATTCAAAAGATTTTCACACTGAAAAAGAAGAGTAATAAGGGAAAGTCACTTATATAAGACTTCTTCCTAAAAGATAAATTTCCAATTTGGCTCAGCATTGGATGCTAGATCAAAATGTTATTATTGACAAGCATGTTGGTTTTATTTAGGACAATTTAAATAAATTTCATTTCCAGATTTACACAGTGTTCTCACTTGCCAAAATCTGGTGAGAAAGAGCTTCACATCACATCAAAAATAACAGCAGGTTTCCTGTCTATTTCTTCAATCATCCTTCTACTTACTGTAGGAAGTAATTCTGAAGCCCCTTGGAGAACAGAGGTATATTCAAGTCTGGAGACCAGTGCTCTTGCCGCCTGTACAGGCCTCACCAGATAGGGAATTCAGAAGGGAATCCCCCTTCTGCATGCAGAATTTGCAGGGTTATAGCTCCCCCACAGCTACACATCAGTTCACCTATCCAACAGCATATTTCGGATCGTGCACAGATTGCACTAAAGAGCAACAGCAGGATGGCAGAGTGTTGTTCGCTATGACCAGTTCACTAACAACAGTCACAGCGTGTTTTCACTGCCCTGTTAACACGGTCCCAGCAGCTCTGTCAAGGCTGAATTCCTTGACTATACACAATCAGAGACATTTTGAGAGTGCCCCAACTGGAAGACAGATGGAAAGTCAAGGATCCAACTGGTTTCTCCTCAAAGGGTGCCCCAGAGGCAGTCTGGACATCACCAACTGTCCCTGAAGAACGATGACCAAAAATGCCAAGACATATCTCACAGGGCAGTGAAGCAGAACCTGATCTATATTACTGCCCCCTGCAACACCTATGTGTCACATGAGTCTTCCAAAGAGCCAGCATAATCATTCCTGCAAGAAGTTGCCCAACAAAATGCGGGGAGCCCGGCTTGGAGAACTCCCAACCAGCCTCCTCTGGCACAGAGCTGACATGCTTAGCTTCCCAATCCATTGTTCTTCACTTCTGTAAGCAGCCCAGACCCCTCTGCAGACACTACCAACCAAGAATCAAAACCAGGGCTGGTGACTTAGACCTGCCCAGCCATCACGTGCTTAACCAGGCATAATAATGGCATACTGTTATCTGCCTGAACAGCCAGCTCTGTGCACACCTCTCCATTTTATATCTTGACTGCTACGACACACGACTATGGCTAAAAACGACATCTTGAAGAGCTATTCCTCACACATGTGGAAAAACCCAACAGAAATCTTCACTTCCAAACAAAAAGCACTCCAGCAATACTCCATTTTCTGCACTAAACCATCTATCTTGTCCTAAGGAAAATCTTCTGGAGATCTGGCTAGGAAGGGCTTGGAGAAAGAGCAGAGGCTTATGCTCTCCACTCTGCAATCACTGCTGTAAGGAAGGCTGGGTTGGATAGGTCCTTGCTTACTGATTTTCTTAGGAAGAGATTTGGCAAATATGGCACTAGAAGATAACATCCCTTGTCTCATTATCACTCCCCCATGCACAAGAAAATTCTGAAACACTCCTATGGAAATCCTATCAACCTGTAGCTGAAGAGACCAGCATGGAATGTGTGTGCATGTAGGAGAGAGCACGAACAGCAGAGAAGCAACTAAAGACAAAAAGTAAAAAAAAAAAAAAACACTCCAGGAGTAACAGGTTTGCCAGGATGACCTCTCTGCTTCTTTACCTCTGATTTTTCTTTTCTCTTACGCACCCATCCCCTTTTTAAGGGGAGTCATGGCACAACCGTCACTGCAATTAGACTGACAAAAGTGAATAATTCCTTAAGCCACTGGGAACTCTGTACAATCTCTTAAGCATCTGTGTGGCCTGTACTTCCAAAAGCACCACCTTAGTAACTTCTCATCAAAGCTCTTTAAACTCCCTGTTTGCTCACCTGTCTAAAGATCTCATTCACAGACCTCCACGGGGAAAACGCATACAAACAGTGACTAAACCATTCAAAAGCAGACTAAGAGCAACCAGCCTATCTTCTTTGCTTCACATTAAGGACATCATCAGTTGTTATTGAACAATCCCTGCCCCCAACGCCCAAATCACAGTCTTTCATAAATCCTTGCGTTAAACCCACCCCAAAGCCAACTCCAGGCGTCACTGCATGGGCAGTATCAACACTTGGTCCTCACCCACACCGGTGGCCACAAAGGGCATACCAGCTACAGATTCCAAACCTGCACATAAAGAAAGGTTGCACATTTAGGTAGACTGAGAGTTCTGCTTTCACATTCCTGCCCTGCAGTGGTCCTCCCGTGACACAGATGCAGCCAAGTTTGGCAGGAGTACATATACCCCATGCCCAGGAATCTTTGATTTCCTGCAAGCTCTGACTGTCCTGCATTCAAGCCCAGGACAGCTAACCACTTACACGCCTCCACAAATAAAGGTTCTCGGAAGCAGGTTGCATTAAAAATATACTATAACAAACTTATTTTAAAATATGACTGCTCAGTCAGCTCTGAAAGACAAGTGGTGCTGGTCTATTAAAGTATTCCTGTTCACACAGTAGCTTAAAAATACCTGATGTATTGCTATTTTGCAATACTATGCCTAGAACCAATGACGATCACTCTTACCTCTCAGGCACTGAATGGACTGCACAATCGTGTTCTCAGAAAAATAATACTTCATTTTTAGATTATTTTATTGTTTTTTTGTTTTATTTAAAGTATGAATGATTAGGTTATTTTCTCATCTTAACAAATTACATAAAACCTCCAGACATATGGTAGCATTTGTATACTTCCAGGCAAGCGGTGATAACTTTCAAATGTTATTTCCCCTCCTCCTCCACTACATGAAACAAATATACTGGAGCCCATTTAAATCTTAGTGACAAACACATTTAAGAGACTAATTTCAGTTGAAGTTTCCAAATGTCAGATGTACGTGTTAAATAATTATATTAAAAAATAAAGAGCAGATGAATTCTCATCCTCACCATTGGTTGATTAAGTGCCTATATTTTTCCAATAAGGATTAAACAATTTTATGAGGCAATACTTGTGCTTAAATTAGCAAGGAATAAACAAATGTCAGCTCACACTTATAGGGACATATGACAAGTATCACTTGTACTAAGTCAACAGCTACAAGATTAGAGGGCTGCTGCTGCCTCGTTCAGTTTTGTAAACATCAATCCACAACCGCTTCATTTTTCTTTTTCTACTTTAAGATCCACAGCAGGGCTCAATTTTTTAATAAGGTAATGGTTACAAAATGGCTGAAGACTAAGGGTCAGTTTTTCAGAAGCAGAAAGACAAAAAAATCTCAAAATGAAGGTAGGGTATCATACATATTGAGGTACTAAATTAGGAGAAGCTACCTCTTAAGACTTTGCCTGTTGTTTTCTTTGGAAAAAACACTAAAAACAACAAAAAACGCAACCAAACAAGAAACAAACCCTGCATTCCCCCAGCACCTTTTGTGCATTTATCAGATGCTTTCCTATTTTTGAGAAATGCACATGTCCTTCCCAAAAGTACATAACAGAGTTGTACTAGAATGGCTCAGGCATCCTCTCTGATTGAAAGTTATACTGTCATCCGTTATTACTCAAGGCTGGTCATAATGTGCATTAACATTTATTAAGTTGGAATCTATCCAGCCTGTCCACCCAGTAGCTGACTAACTGGACATCATTACTTGAAGAATAAGCCTAATAAAAAGGAAAAACAAAATAACCTCAGTACTGTAACCCATTCTATGCCTGTATTTTCTCAAACCCAAGCAGTACTAGCACTGAATAAACTGACAAGTACTTAATCTATAACAGCTTCTAAGCTTTTTACAGAACAAAAAGAGTGAAGAATAGGCAATTAATATTATTTTGCACTTTCACAACTGAAAGAAGAACCTTAAAAATGGAAATGTTTTCTATTAGATAGAGGCAAATTCTTGTTATTCCTTTAAATTAAAAAAATCCTGTGTGCTTCAGAGGGAAACAGGCACCAGTAACAAGCTGCTCACCACTTTTGAGCCAAATGCTTGCAGAAATACTGAACATAGAATACATTCAGAGCTGCAACAAGACAGAAGAAGAGCTAAGAAAATCAAAAGGCAAAGAAAACCATCTTTTTCCACCTTGGCCAAGACTAAAGAGAACAATTCTTACCCCAAGACGTTACTTACAAGGCTCTGCTTCCAGAAAGTACTTTGACATTAATTTGTATGAGGTTAACGGGCAATCAAAAAGATTTGACCAAAGAAATGCTCTGCTCCTGCACGAGAGCTGGGGGGGTGGCGGATTAACGCGGAGAAACTTTAGATTTTTCCCCAGAACGACTCCTATTTTCGCAGCGAGGCGAGCTATCAAGTTCGAGTTCGGCTGCGAGATGACTCCAGCAGCGCTTGGCACCAATCCCCGAGGAGCGTCGTGGGCTGTATCTTTAAAAGGTGTCGGAGGAAAAGCCGATGAAATGCTGTAATCCCCACCCACCGCCGTGTCACCGCCGCCGCTGCCCACGCACCCCACACACACCCCGCGCAGCCCGCCCGGCCCCGCCAGCCCCCCGCCCGGGGCGGCGGGAGGAAACCCGCGCTGCCCTTCGGACCGCGGCCTCCGCCCCGCTGCCCCCGCCATCCTGTCAGGGGCCGCCCCGCCCGGGCCGCGCTGCCCCGCCAGGCCCCCGCCAGAACCCCGTCCGGCTCCGGCCTCGGCCCGGCCGCCCCGCTGGCAGGGGACTCGCGGGGGCAGCGTGGAAGTTCCCTTCCTGTGGGCTTGGTACACGGCAAGGGCCGGCGTTAAAAGCCTTCCGCAGAACAGACCAAAACCGAATAAACCCCAAAGCGCGCAAGAACCACCGCCCCCAACCGGTAAATTCCCGTGTTAACTTGCTGGGCTAAACACTTTTCCCAGGCAGATAGGTTTTTTGGGGTGATTCCCACCTCTATTCTCAGAAAACCTTTACATCAGTATCTACACAGAGCATTTCCCGGAGACCCATGAGATGTTCTGAAAAGACCTTTGCCTTCAATTAAGGAGAATATTCAGCTTTAGCACGTAATGTATGCCCCATATCACACAATGGTTTGCGGGGCACCTACCCACAGTGCAGAATGTTCAGCAAAAAAGCTTTAACCCTATGGCTCGTCTTTCTTCAAAGGAAGAATTCAGTGAGGAGGTGGCTTGGCTATAGCAAAAGCTCTTTCTGTTACATCTTCAGAGTTCTCACAGCAGCACTCAGTGAATAATTCATCCTGTAGGAGACCTTTTAAATTTAGTGTATCACTGAAATGAATTTCTTCAATATTCTTTGGAAAAATACACACTTCTGTAATTTTTTCATACGAGATGGTCAACAAGAGATCCCAGATAGCCATTGCTCAGAACCAAATGTACAGTTTGAGCATGCATGGATTCAAATACAACTAAACCCATAACTGCCTATTTGCAAGTTTTATTGCCCTACTTCAGACCTGGCCTCTCCTCACGAGCAAACTTCCTGTAGATTTAGATTTACCCGCTCTGAAGAGCCACAATTCCTACCCAGTAACTCCTAAGCAGTGGGCAGTCTTATTTGGAAAAGAGCAATTAATTTGTATCATGCATGAAATGTAGAGGTTAGGGGATTAAAACTTTTCTGTAATGCAGTGCACACTCATATTTATTAATTACATAAACAAGGAGAAAACATTTGGAAAAGTAGGTCTTGAGCTTCTGCTACTATGACAGAAGATGTACAATAAAAACAGGCCTCTGTTTTTAAGGAAAAAAACCCTTAGGTAAACAACATCTTGAGCAGTGGCACTGCACAGTACAAACTATATTAACTTGTCATAATATGTTGTTTCTGTTGGTATGAATTTTGATTGAGTATCAAACTAAATATGAGCTTCAGAATATACAGTAATACTACAGAGCTTGGAATACAGCCCTTGGGAAAGCATCCCTAATGTGGATTTTCTGATTAACTCTTGTTAAGTTGTAAATAATTGCCAACCTCAGTTGCAAGTCACCATTTTGGGGCTTACCCATATTCCTGTCTTAAAAATGACAAATCATAATGCTACTTTAAAAAAAAAAGTGCACATAAATAAATTCCTCAGGAAAGATGGTTTGCCGTAAAGCTAGTTATGATCTGAATGAGCGGGGAAAAAGAAAACCTTATCAAGATCCAACTTGCTTTATTTAAATTGCAGCACTTCTTTCTTCATGTTAGTCTTATTTTGCTTTCCATGAGCAAGTTCTGAGCTCCGATTTCACCCAATAATTTTGCACATCATTAGCATCCTTTACTAACTCTCTTCATACTTCATCGTCTTTAGTGATTTTATAATATGGGACATTTATGATGCTTATTATGGCACCTTCTGTGTTCAGGCTCAGAAAAATCCTTCTTATCAGCCTCCACCAAGTGCAATCTGCCATCGCTGGTCAAAGTGGTACATGTGGTGGCAGGGGGAAAAAATGGCAAGCTGCCAGTGACAAGTCCCATGCAAGCAGTTCCCTACAGCTAGCTCTTACCTTTTAAAGAGCAGCCACTTTATTCTTAGGATGCTCTAAAAGTACCGAGGCGTTTTAATATCAAACATAGTTTTTTGCCTATTCTTTTCACATGGTGAACTTACTGGATATTCAGTCCATGTAACTGAGGTTTAGCACATGTGCTGCAATGACAGCATTCAATTGAAATATAAGCGTGTTGTGGCAGGACTTTCACTTCTGAATAATCATTCATCAGAAAGAGTGATTATCTGTCAGAGCTCATGACTATTTTAGAAGCTTATTACTTCTATCAACGCATATAGTCATAAGACTTTTTTTTCCCTTCTCAACTGCTAAGATGGATAGCAAAATTGATTTGGGAAACAGCTCACATATATTGATGTTGAATACTAACACAAAACACTTGATTTAGGAAGCTTTAGGTATTTCTAACATTTTGTTATAGTCCAGCAGATTCTGGTAAGTTTACAAACAGCATTTCCCAGTTATCCAGCCATATTAAGAATTATTCTGCTGGTGTGCTATTGCATTAAGACTAAGTTTGGTTTGCTAGCAGTCATGTCACATTTCACTAAATGTAGAGACTTCTTAAAGAGTCTTCTCTCACTGTTTTGGAAAAACACAAGTTTTCATTGAGGTGGATTTTTTGTTAGGATGACTTTGCAACAATCGCCACTTGCAGTATATTGCATCATGTAATCTGGATTAATACACAAAACAGGTATAAAGTATCGGGGGAAAGTTCAGGAAGGACAGAGAACTGCTTGACAGAGTCCAGCGCAGAGCCACGAAGATGATTAAGGGAGTGGAGCATCTCCTTTATGAGGAAAGGCTGAGGGAGCCAGGTGTCTTTAGCTTGGAGAAGAGGAGACTGAGGGGTGACCTTATTAATGTTTATGAATATGTAAAAGGTGAGTGTCATGAGGTTGGAGCCAGGCTTTTCTCGGTGACAACCAATGATAAGACGAGGGGCACTGGGTATAAACTGAAACACAGGAGGTTCCATTTAAATTTGAGAAGAAACTTCTTCTCAGTGAGGGTGACAGAGCACTGGAACAGGCTGCCCAGGGGGGTTGTGGAGTCTCCTTCTCTGGAGACATTCAAAACCCGCTTGGACACATTCCTGTGTAACCTCATCTAGGTGTTCCTGCTCTGGCAGGGGGATTGGACTGGATGATCTTTCGAGGTCCCGTCCAATCCCTAACATTCTGTGATTCTGTGATTCTATGAAAGTGAGAAACTAGAGGAATGTTGAAGAAAACCCAAAAGTAATGTTAAATAAAAAAAAAAAAAAAATTTAAAAAAAAAAGGGCACGAAGCCCAGCACATGGGTCTCCAGTGGTAAAGCCACCGACTGTGGGAAGTTGCTGGCCGGGGGGGCGGGGGGTGACCTAGGGGGCGGGGCCTAATGGGGAGGCGTGGCCTTGTCAGTGCAGTACCGCCGTCCGCCCGCCAGGTGGCGCCTCCCCTACACAGGGCGACCGCTGCGGGGGCCGTTCGGGACAGGAGGTGATTGCGCTGCGGGGTTTGCAGTAATAAAGACCCTTCCGACTATTTTAAAATTCAACCAGCACAAAAATCTATCACATAATAGGTCTAAGAGGATCTTAAAGGCACAAGACGGATTTTTTGCTTGGCGATAGTAAAATTTCACGTGGTTTTGGGGGTTTTAGTATGCAACCGAAGCCTTAAGAGAGTCATATGAATAGTACCAGAAAAGTCTACGTTCCTCAGAACTGGAAAATCCTACTCCAGATTTCTGATGTCTGCGCCTGTAACTCTGCTCATAACTAGGAAAGAGTTTTGGTTTTAAACAACTAAAACACCATCCAACTGAAATAGAAGTGGGATATATACTTAAGTGGTGACTTGGTGTCAAATGAAGCCCTGATATAAATGTATAGAGATCTTACTAAAATGACTAACAGCAGGGTCTGTCCTTTATCTAGTAATAAAAAATAAAACCTAAAAATCTGTGGTCTTCACTCTCCAAAGTTAATAAAAAAAAAGAGATGAGAAAATGTATAGTAAAACACTTCCTTAAAATAAATATTTCATTAAAACAACGTGATTCAGCTACTCTTTCTTAAGATTCTTCTCAAGATTCTTAAACTGGTTTTATTTACAAGAGTAAGTATCTCTATATTTAAAGGTGTTAAAAGCTCATGTTCTTGAAAGTTTACTCAGTACAGCTGTTGAACTCTTAATTCTTCTTCCACTACTCTAAGGAAAATTAAATACTGCAGATGTTATCCTTTATAATGCCATATACACAGGATCAGTTCCTCATTTGCAGGCAAGTTATTTATTTTTTCCTACTTAGCTGCAAGGCAATCATGATCATTAGGCAATGCCAAGGTTAAATAAACATGACCTAAAGTGATCACAAGTCAGAAGTTATTTGAAAGAGATGCTCTTACATCAATAAGTGGAAATCTAGGAACTGCACATGTAATATTTCAAACAAATCCTTCTCTCCAGATGCAAACATATTTAAAAACACATATGAAAAGGCAGAAATATACCTTAAATTAAAATATTTCCTGTCTTTGAGACATATTTGAACTAGACAGTCTGCCTTGCTAGAAATTTAAAGATGTTAGTGCTCACAATCAAGAAAACCCACAGATTAAAAAAAAAAAAGAAAAAAGAAAATAAGAAAGAACAGTCTACAATGACTACCCAGTTTTAGCTACATTTTTTTTTAAAAAAAGAAAAGAAATCAGTATTCTCTGAAGTAGTTTTATATTAGTATTATATTTACCCATTCCAGTTTCACATGTCTGATCCCCTCTCATGCCACAGTAGCGCCTATGTGTGAGAATATGAACTGTGTGGTTTACATGTGTGCACCGAGAGCATTTCTACAGCACTGAGCCTGGGACAAGCCCACCTGCCAGGAATTCCCCTAAGGACAACTGCACAAAAATGTCAGAAGATTTGCATCCATTCACAAAAGATCACTTTGCTTAAGACAGAGCCAATGTGGAACGGCTTACAGGAACTTGGGGTACGTTCAGACTTGATACCTGATTTCTGCAGAGCCCCAAGCCTATGCAGTTCCCAGTTCTCAGACAGAGTGCACTGAAGAGCAAGTGCCTCGTTGCTGGCCCTCATGGCATCATGGCAAGCACATCACTTTCTTCAGAGCGATCTCTGCTAGCCAGTCATTATTGCCTGACATGGTTTCCCTTCGCTAATCTTTCCTCACCTCATGAAACCTCTTCTCCTCCCATCTTACAAAAAGGGAAAAAAATGTCTCAAAATCCTTTAGTAGAGAACTATTTTCAGAGACTACTTGAAACCTAAAACACTCTCTGCACCATGATCTAGTACAAGAACGACTTCCCAGCTATTGTGCCTTTTTGCAAATACACTATTACCACTATCAACCTCTTTGATGCTTCTTGCAATTATCTTCCCAGTCTGTCACCCAAAGGTGGGTGTTCCCTCAGGTTTGTGTGTGATAAAGGTCCACTGAGGTCAACAGGGACAGTCCTCCATATATGCCACTACCCTATTCCAGGGTCTCCTTCCCTGGAAGGGAAGTTCATCTGAGCATCTAAGCATTGGCTGTTGTTATAAGACAATACCAACATCTCACAGCCAGCCTGTCACGAGCAGAGACGTTTTTAACAATGAGAAAAGAGAAACATCACAAAATTAAAAGTAATTAGAAAGTCATGCTTCATTATCCCTCTTCTGTACAGCGCCAGCATCTTATGAAACACTGCATAAACTGATAGAAAAGAAAAAGTATGTCTTAAATAGTTTTTCTCTAAATACTGCAAAATAGTAGTCAGGAGTAAGGTTAGATGTAAAATATGGACATTTGTATGACAGCTTTTCAAAATAAAGTCTCTTCAACCCTAGACCACAAGGAATTTTTCAGAGCTACAGGTGGGAGCCGGGAACACTTGCCTGTCTTTTTAATCTTAAAATCTCTTGAACACATCTTTCAGTATGAGTCATTCAGAATTTCAGAGAGTATCTGAGATCTTTTAGTAAAGAGAAGTAACGGGTAAGGATGAACACATTACATAGTTATATTTAAAGAGAACGGAGGGTGGCACAATAACTGGACACACAACCATCTGAAAACCACCATTACCTGTCACACTCACTTGGTATTTTTATTTTGTAATTTTTCACTTACAGTACTTGTACGCATGACTGTTTTAACTTTGTTTTCTAAGACATCGTACAAAAGGAATTAGGGAGTCAGAGCCCTTTGAAGCACCATCAGCACGTGAGAAGACTCTTTCACCAGATTCTTAGATACAAACAATGAAAGAAAAGATGCATGAAACCGAGAGCGCTTGAACAATTCTCCTTCCCAGTCATCTGTTTAGCCTCCGCTACGTATGTTTTGTGTTCTGGCCAACAGAGTTACAAACACTTCAGCATTTGCACATCTCTGGGTTTTTAAAGACATATTTAACTACCAACACATACAAAAGCAGCTACCCAAGGCTAAACAGAGTTTTTGTCGTGAACTGTTGTACTGGTACTTTAACTTTTTATGACTCATAGTTTAAGTATTTGGGAATTCCCCTCTAAATATGAATTTGACACACTTGCATTATGGAAAGTTATTTTATTCAAAAAGTAACAGAATGCAACATTCATGCAATAACCAGGACTATATTTAGCAACACACAATTGATTTTTTTTTTCCCATTAAAGCTCCTAATTAAAGACAGATTTTAAAAAAAAGAGTGAAAACAAGAGTGAATAGCAAAAGTAGCAGCACTGAAAGAGACAGTCACAGTGTTACACACCCAAGCAAGTCAGGAGCACTTTTTTAAAAACTATTCAAACAATGTTAGGACTGTTTACCTCCCCCTGTCCCCACCAGTTGCATGTCAGAGTACACAGATTCTCTCTTACCTGTGTGCTGAAGTCCCTTCTTGGTGGGCTGACTAGTCACCAGCGATCACCTGACTAAAGCCTGGAAAAAGAAATAAAATAAAATCAGCTGACCACCCTTGCTCACTGGCATCCAGCTTAAATACTCCTCTCCAAAGCACTTTGTCATGTGAGGCAGGACAGAACCAGCTGTCATTGCTTCAGAAAAAGGGAAATGGGCCCCTCTGTTTCCACCTCCTTCCTTCCTCCTCTCTCACTCTTTCCTATCTGTCCCTGCCTACAGCCTCCTCCCTTTCTCATTCTTCCACTTTGCTCATTCACTGCCCGCCCGGCCGGGGTCTCCCAGGGGAAGCCGCATTCCACAACGTACAAGCATTTCCCCTGCATCTTGAGGTTTCTCAACAAGCTGCCTACACATTTCTACTGAAAGAAAAAAAAAAAAAAAAAAAAAAAAAAAAAAAAGGAGGGGAAAAAAATTTCATAGAGAATCAGAGAAAAGGCACCACATTCCACAACCCTCAGTCAGCCCTGGCAGACTACGAGGCATTTTCAGTCACACAGCACAAAATGCATTACTCAGAGCTGAAAGACCACACACTTTGTACCACTACCATGCTAACAGAGAATGGTCTGAGCAGAGCTACAGGAAAAAGGAAAGGAGGGGTTCCTATCGGTGCTTCCATTTTACGTGGGGCAGCCACCTAAATATCAGAAAAATTTGCAGGAAAAGGCCCAAAGTTGACATTCCCGGCAGAAACAACGTGAAGGTGGGCAGCGGGGAAAGCTTTCTGCTCACAGAGCACAACCTTTGCCGAAGGGACTCCCCCTCCAGCAGAATGTGTTGTTCCAAAGACTGCAAGACATTATCTAAATCAGAACTTCTATCTCCCGGATGGTTTGTTCATAGGAAATACAAGCCTAGAAAAAGCGAAAGTAATACTGCATGATTCAGATTCCCCGAAACCACATATAGTTTCAATTCAAACTTTTCTTCAATGCTCCTTATAGTTCTGCAACTATATCCATCTATGGAGTTTTCTTTACTTACGCAGTTTCAACCCTCCGTGTATGCAGAGAATCTGATCAGCAAGGAATGAGAAGAGAGTTCAGTGCAAAAAATCCCTCCGTCCTAATCCAAATGACCTAATTGCTCATCTATCTGCTCCCGGCTTACGTTCCTCACGCACACTTATCTATAGCTCGAAGGCATTTTAGGAGTACATATATGGCTTAGGAGAAAACACATCTTTTAAAATCACATCAGAGAGAAGGAGCGCGCTGTGCTGGAACACATGCTTCTCTCTGCAGACTCCCCAGCCCCGAATTCCCCACTCTGCGTGGGGACTGTCCCCAATGCACCCTGCGGGTCTTCGGTCAGTGTCACAAAAGTGTTGGGAGGTGGGGGGGAGGCCGTGAGGGGAGAACCCGTAACCGCCTGCACTGGAATTTCTCTTTAGGAAAGTCCATGCTTTAACGAAAGACTGATACTAGATACCAAAAAGAAACTTTTATTTCTGTACGCACATGGCTCAGATACATTTTCTGTGTGGGTTATGCGGATACGTTATGCTTCGTCTTAAAAAACCCTTTCAAAGAGACCTTTAAATGTTGGTTTTAAGAAAAGCTTGATGTGTTTATGTGCAATGAGTGTTTTTAAACTGCCTTTTATTGAACAATACTATCCAGAGCAGAGACACTAATGTCTGTTTTCATTATAGATATAATTTGCATCTAATGCTAAACACAATAATCTGTAAAAATATTTATTTTAAATTATTTCCCTGAATAGTTCCCACAAAAGTAAACAAACTGAACCTTCAGCAAAAACAGACCCTCTTAATTATAATACTGTTATTCAGCCCTTTTCTTGTTTTCTTGATTGTGAAAATACATTTACTCAATGTTATTGACTTAGATGCATTAGTTTATAAAACAAATGGTAGCTGCTGTTGTGCGATATTTCAACTGAGGAAGGCTATGCAGAACTGCCTCAGAGACTGAACACTGTCGCCATTATAACAAAAGCACTAAAATGAATAATTCATGAGCAGAGGGAGTACCCTACCATTAAAAGGCACCAGCTACTTCATGAATTGTCCAAAAGCGACCCCTTTTATTGCCCGGTTCCTCTAACTACTTAATTCTTCCTCGTTTTTCTAAAATGGCAGACAGCAGTAATTAGCAGAAACACATGGACCAGTTTCAGGAGATTCTCCTGAGGAGTAAGAAATGAAAGCTGAAAAGTGAGCCAGAGAGAAATAAAAGCGTTTATGTTTGATGCAGGATATATTAGGGAAACAGGACTTCAAACTTCAAGAAGCTTTTCCAAATTGCACCTTTGAATCTTGAAAAGGAGGAACGTAGTGATCTGTCCTTTCCCTTTACCTGGTACCTTCCTTTTCAGGATCCCAAAGCATCGTGACAACGTTCAGGAATTAAAAAGCCTTTTTAGCCTGTACTTGCAGAACTTTTCTCCTGTTCATAAGTGCAGAACATAAGGCCTCAAGAAGACTAAATTATTTTCTCCAGGTCATACAGGAAGGTTTGGAGACTGAGGCAAGAACAGAGCTTCATCCCCTGGTTACAAGTCCTGTGCTCAACAAAAAGACTAACCTCCTTGCTTTATACTAATAAACAGCACAAGGTTCAATAGTCCTGCAAGTTTTAACCTAATAAAATGAACCGTGCTGCACAGGTATTTTCTGCAGGTATAGGGAAACAATGTGATCCACTAACCAAACTTTACACCAGAATGATTTATGAACTTAGGTTTTGAATAACATTTTTAACACAATTCAGGTTAGAATAGCAAAGTACATCCGTCTGTGTTTCATTGCTACAGGAAGAGCACATACTGTGCATGACAAGAGATTTATTTATAACATACATTTTCAAACATTTCAAGACATTAAAATTTTGGAACGCCAGCATCAATAGAGTTCTCCAATTTCATTTCAAGCAACATCTAGTTTTTAAAACGGCAAAATTCAATAAATTGTATCTCTAACTCATTTGGCCAAAGGGATAGCATTGTATAATGCTGAGCAAAAGCTGTCCTAAACACTTTTACATATGTAGATCCCTTTTAGGTGCCCTACTGTCTTGCACTCTTGGGATGAACTCAAATGCATTTCTTATTCCAACATTCTCATTGCAACAAGTTCACTGATTATGTGGTAGCAAGCCTGTAAATACCGAGATGCAAAAACATGTCCCCAGGGTAGAACATTATGGATAGAAAGATAAAATTCAGTGTAATTTTGTAAGACCAGACACTGTCACTGGTCAACTTACTGATGCTCCTGGGCTTTTTATTTTTAAACCAGTCAGCTTGTCTGCAGAGCTTTGGTAGCCACTTACCTGATTGTTTCAAACTTCCAATTCTCAAAAGAACTTTTTTTTTTTTTTTATTCCAATAGCATATAGCAGAGAAAGATGCTCTCCTGAGCTGGTATTAGATGGAAGATGTTTGTTCTGCCAAAAATTTGCCCTTCAGTCAACTCAGAGCTGCTCCCACAGCAAGTCCTTACAGGAATAAGGAAATGCCCTTTAGTGACTAGAACAATCTGTACACTTAAACATATTTTTAGTTTGCAGTCCCCAAGGAACTTGGAGGAGATCTGAACTATAACACAAATATAAAAAAACCTCACACTTGGCTGTTAGATATAATTAATATAGCCCAACTCACAGCAAGCAGGTTTACTGTAACTAATAGACTATTTCAGCACATATGACCATTAATGGTTTGATAACTTGTAGCAAGAAGAAAGAGTAGGAAAAAACAAAAAAAACTTAAGAAAACTCTTCCAAAGATAGCTTGAGAGTTCACTTAAAAATAAAAAAAATGCACTCTAAAAAGGCAGTAAAAGAAAGAAGAAATGTTATGAACATTTCAAAGTCTATCTTCTTCAAAATAGCTGTCTTGAATCAACATAGAGGAAAAATTCTGTTGATGTAAACTAGCATGAGTATGTCCACCGAATTAGCAACCTCCACCATGGTATCCAGACTACTGAGTCACTACCTAAACAGAGGTGTTCTGGAGAATAAATAGAACCAAATTATTTCAGAAAAAAACAGTGTCAAAAGAGAAACTACTTGGAGATAGGTAAAAAAAATAAAGGTAGCAAAAAGTCTTAATGAGCAGGAAAAAATTTCCAAGTGCGGGCAGCTTAATCAGCATTTTGATACTTAGGCAAGGAAAGCTAGATAGGGAGAGAAGTAGTTTTGTACCAAAGCAGACTTTGGTATGGTAGTAACTATTAGATTGGGACATTGTTCAGTACACACGCCTGTCTTGAAACTACAATACGCCCTAAGTAAGAATGAGTGGAATTATATATAAATACACATCAAAGTAACGGTAAGGCAACAATCAAATTAAAAAGAAAAATTTAAAGAAATCAGAGGGAAAAGAACTTTTTAACTATCCAAGAATAATCCATCTGATCACAGTTTGCCTAACAGTTTGGTTAGCCAACATGTACAAATGTATAGATAGGAGCGTAGATATGCTTAGAGTTTTGATATTTGTTTTGCCTCCAAGCATATTTGTTTTCTAAGAGTCTATAAATTGAGTAGACTTAATGTTCTACAAAGCAATGGTGTTTTGTCATACTAGCTGTTGTTTATTTGTATCAGTAAGAATAAGAACAATGTAGACTGTGAACTGCAGCACAAATACTTACCACAAACCTTTCAGTACCACAGAGAGACAGTAGAACGATTAACTATGGTTTTTAAATAATAACTTTTAAACATTAAAATAACAATAACTTTCAGAGGGCATTTTGGGGACTAAATAAACAAGCAGACACAACAGTAGTGAAGGGCAGCAGAATGATATTTCCGCTTTCTTTATTGTAAGAAATATAGTAGAGGAGGTTTCTCACCACAACTACAAGATCACAGAATGGTTGAGGTTGGAAGGGACCTCTGGATGTCATATGGTCCAACCCTCCTGCCCAAACAAGGCCACCTAGAGCCAGTTGCCCAGGACTATGCCCAGATAGCTTCTGAAAATCTCCAAGGACAGAGACTCTGCAACCTCCCTGGGCAACCTGTGCCAGTGCTTGGTCATCCCCAACACTGAAAATGTGTTTCTTGATAAGAACCTCATTTTGTTTCAGTTTGTGTCCATTGCCTCTGGTCCTATCACTGGGCACCACTGAAAAGAGCCTGACTCTGTCCTCTTTGCACCCTCCCTTGAGGTATTTATATACATTGATAAGATTCACCCCCACTCCTCCAGCTTTCTCAGACTTTGCTCCCAGGAGAGATGCTCACAGTCCCTTCACCACCTTTGTGGCCCTTCACTCAACTCTCTAGGCAGCTCCATGTCTCTCTTCTACTAGGGAGCCCAGAAGTGGACACAGCAATTTAGGTGTGACCTCACCAGTGCAGAGTAGAGGGGATGAACTCCCTCCACCTGCTGGTAGCACTCCTCCTAATGCAGCCCGAGATACCTTTTGCCTTTTTTGTAGCAAGAGGACATTGCTGGCTCATGTTCAACTTGGTGTCCACCAGGACCCCTGGGCCTTTTCTGCAAAGCTGCTTTCCAGCTGGTCAGCCCCCAGCATGTACTGGTGCACAGGGTCGTTCCTCCCCAGGTGCAGGATGTGGTACTTGCCCACGCAGGTCCTTTAGTTGCCCAGGTCTTTCAAGAAGTTATAAAAAGTTGCCTGCTTTGACAAAGCTGCACACTGCTTTCATTAACACCATTATTTCTACTTTTAGCTACAGGCTGGACTTGTATGAAAGAGGTTTTACTTTCCTTCCCTCGTTGACAAGGAATCCCTCAGGCTCATTACTCTCTCCCCTCTCTCTATCAAATACTAAAGTTATTCCCTGGAGCAGAAGAGGTAAAATTTTTGACAGTTCATTTTTGTCACCTTGACATTGTCTGACTCTTACTTCCACAGTTTTTCAGGCTTAGAATTGAGAACTTAAGGAAAAAATATGTCAAACATTTATATAATTAAAAGTAGCAAAGTTGTTCAGGTATTTGTTTGTAGGATATTCTTATGGTACTTTTAAACAGAACAGAACCAGCTAGAGCAGTCTCTTTGAGTTTGATGAAATAGTAGTATTCCATTGCAGTCTCTGAAATGTCAAACTGGCATGGGAAGCTAAGGAGACTAGGAAATGTTTTCTTTCGGGTCTTGTTATCAGACAATCTACTGCCAAATGGGCTAGGTAGCTACAAAACAACTTCACTGGTTAAAAAAAGGTAACAATGAATTCTCTTCAGATATTATGTGTGCGATTCAGTTCCTTCAGTCCAGGCCTCTGGTGCTGTGTCTCCTTCAACCTCCTGCAGCCAGTCCTCCAAAGGGCTCAAGATCTGCACCAGACCTATAGGCCCCGTGCAAAGGCCTGGGACATGATGCAGTACCTCCAGGAGCACTAGTCAATGACGTGCAAGCAACCAAAACCCACCCAAATGATAACGTGACTTCTGTTCATGCACATGGTTCAAGAAGTCGAGTAAAACGTGTGTAAAGCAGCACTCAGTCCTCGGTGCTGTTAATCAACAACAAAACAGTCTGGAGAACATAGAAATCAGGACCAATAGGGAAGAATTTGTTGACTCTAATTTGCAATCAATTTCCTCCTTACTGCAGTAATCCTTCCCTTCACATGCCTGTGAAGAACCTCATTTTGCTGCATGTACGCACACAAATGGGAAGACAAAAATATCTGTCTCCTACCTGGGCTGTTCCTACGCAAGTGAATTTGTTCTATGTATACAAAACCAGGAAGAATATTTGCCATGTATTTGTCTGTAGAAACATTTGCTCCATAATTTTCAGCACACTAGTATCTTATTACGAAATGTCAAGCAATGATTATACCCCAAATGAAAAGTCCTTCACTGATTCCCAGTAGAAGGTAGAGGATTTAAAGGGTTCCCTATCTACTGTTCTTGTTCAGTGTTATCTCACCAGGATTATTCAGGACATCAAAAATCTACCAGCATAAACACAGACTGAAGACCAGCAATCAAGCACCCTAGTCTCTCGACTTGGTAGACCAAGCTGTGTTACAGCTATTCAATGCTATAATTAATAAGCAGTTAAGGATGTTACATAATATAAAAAAATGTTGTATTTTCTAGAAAAATATGAGATTTGAAGTTCTCTGGTCTTTGAGAAACTGCCATTAATGTTTTTTCCCTGCAGAAAGTTTCAACAGGTTATTTCAAAAACTTATCCTCTATTAAAGTGAAGTATTAATTAAAATTCTAATACCTTATTCACAGGTTTTATGGCTAGAAGCCTAACTTTTTCAATAGCATGTCACTAGTTAAATTAAGTCCTGTTAAATTTGAGGATCACAGGAAAACAAAAGAAAGGGGGGGGACCTTGGCAAACAGAATAAAAGCTAGCTTCCAAGCAAGGGTATAGTGGAAGAACAGGACAGAGAGAAGTAAGATGAGTTTTCAGTCCTACCAAATGTAAGGTTTGCTTATTCTAGGCTTTCATTGCACCTAACAACAGGAGTGAAACCCATGATTTCTACAGAGATTATCTCAATTACTTTCTAAATATGTCCTTTTGGTTGGTAGCCAGATGCAGGAGCATGTGGACTGGCCCACTGACCAGCTTTTAAGAACTCTTTTTAGTAAGCTGTATCAGGTAAACTTTATCACTGAATTAGTATTCCAAGTTACTTAATCTTTTTTATGGAAATATTAACAATGTTTAAAGG
This sequence comes from Columba livia, assembly GCF_036013475.1. Classification (NCBI taxonomy): domain Eukaryota; kingdom Metazoa; phylum Chordata; class Aves; order Columbiformes; family Columbidae; genus Columba; species Columba livia. Next base: position 97,713,562 of record NC_088602.1, on the reverse strand, counting down.
CATACAGGTCTGTAAAATACTTGTATTTCTAAAAATTTACGATGCACGAAAACGCTATCTTAGTGTGAAGTTGAGCCCTCAAAACACAGATGGAATCAGACTGAAGGACACGTGTGCAGCCTAAAGTCTATCTTCCTTTATGTGTGCACACACCAAGTCCATGGGACCTGATGACATGCATCTGCAGGTCCAGAGGGAGCTGTCAGATGAGGTTGCTAAGCCACTAGCCATAATATTTGAGAAGCTGTGGCAGTCTGGTGAAGTTCCCACTGACTGGAAAGGGGGAAACATAACTCCAATTTTTAAAAAGGGAAAAAAGGAAGACCTGGGCACCTACAGGCCAGTCAGTCTCACCTCTGCTCGGCAAGATCATGGAGCAGATCCTCCTGCAAACTGCAGTAAGGCACACGGAAAATAAGGACACTAAGGGCAAATAATGCCTTAAGAGTATCTGATGCCACCTACCTGGACTTGTGCAAAGCATTTGACACTGTTGCACATTGCATCCTTCTCTCTAAATTGGAGAGATGTGGATTTGACAGATGCAGCACTCACCAGATAAGAAACTGGCTGGATGGTCACACTCAAAGAGTTGCAGTCAATGGCTCAATGTCTAAGTAGAGACCAGTGATAAGTCATGTTCCTCACAGGACAGTATTGGGACTGAAGCTGTTTAATATCTTTGTTGGCAATATGGACAGTGGGATTGAGCGCACCCTCAGCAAGTTTACCAACAACATCAAGTTGTGTGGTGCAGCCAACACACTAGAGGGAAGGGATGCCATCCAGAGAGACCTTGACATGACAGGCTTGAGAGGTGAGCCTGTGTGAACCTCACAAAGTTCAACAAGGCCAAGTGCAAGATCCTGCACATGGGTCAGGACAATCTCAAGCTCCAGTACAGGCTGGGCAGAGAACAGATTGAGAGCAGCCCTATGGAGAAAGACTTGGAGGTGCTGGTTGATGGAAGCTCAACACAAGCTGGCAACGTGCGCTTGCAGCCCAAAAAGCCAGCTATATCCTGCGCCGCATCAAAAGAAACATGACCAGCAGGTTGAGAGAGGTGATTCTCCCCCTCTATTCCACTCTCGTGAGACCCCACCTGAAGTACTGCGTTCAGCTCTGGGGCCCCAAACATAAGAATGACAGGGACCTGTTGGAGCAAGTCCAGAGGAGGGCCATGACGATGATGAGAGGACTGCAGCACGTCTCCTAAGAAGACAGGCTGAGATAGCTGGAGTTGTTCGGCTTGGAGAAGAGACCTTACAGCAGCTTTCCAGTACCTAAATGGGACCGACAAGAAAGCTGGAGAGGGCTCTTTTACAAGAGCATGTAGTGATAGGACAAGAGGTAATGGCTTTAAATAGAAAGAGGGTAGATTTAGATTATATGTAAGGAATAAATTCTGCACCAGGAGGGTAGTGAGGCACTGGAACAGGGTGCCCAGAGAAGGTGTGGATGCCCCATCCCTGAAAGTGTTCAAGGCCAGATTGGATGGGGCTTTGAACAACCTGATCTAGTGGAAGGTGCCCCTGCCTATGGCAGGGTGGCTGGAACTAGGTGATTTGTAAAGTCTCTTCCAACCCAAACCATTCTATGATTCTGTGATGATAGTCTCCAGCTATTGTTCAAAACCTAGGGTTATTTTTCTTGTACAGGTTCATCTCATGCAGTGCACAAGATCACTAGCTGTTTGGTCAATGAGCAAAACTGTATTTTCAATTTACTCTGCCATTCACTCCCTAGCTATAGACTTTCCTGCTGCATCCTATTCAATTCCAGCTTTCAAAAGAAGTACACAAATTTCTTTATGGGCTTATCACCACTGTATGTACACTGTGAAAATTACTTCCATAATATTTATAAGCACCATCTCCCTATGAAAAAAGGAACAAGAATTATCTTCATTTCACCCCTGAGGAACCAAGGAGTAAAAAGAATAAAGCTTGAAGTACCACTGACTGTGGTAATCCAATTTAAGCTACAGCAAAAAAGAAAAGAGAAATGGTACCCAGTAGACTATAAGCTGAGCTGTAAACTGCAATGGTTCAGCAACTGCTTCAAAACCACCTCAGCCATCACCAAAGCAAGACATTCCAATGGCTCTTGGCTACAGGTCAATCACACCTAAGTTGTCTCAAGCCAGGAGTCAAAGACCTTCAAAATACAGCTTCCACTGACCTCGCTGAAAGAAAAGACTGCTCAGCACTGCCAACAATCACACATAGGCAGATGCTCTGAAAATGGCATAACTGAGTAGGAAAACCAGCTTTTCAGAGGTGAAAGACATCTCTCAGACCTCTATGACAGAGACACAAAGAGAGTCCCAGGGCAGGACCCAGTTCCTTAAGTAATTCTTTGCAAACTTCTCTTGTTCATCACACATCTTCCAGGGTCAAATTTGATGCATCCCCATGCAAACTCACCTGAAGTAGTAAGTGGAAGAAGCCGCCTCTTGGCATAAGCATTATATGAATGTGTAATTAGATCCTCTGTCATGACTAAACAATCAGAATTACAGTGAGCTAAGACAGCATTGCCAACACTAATACTGACTTTAGGTATTTTTTAGCACAAGGTTATTTTTATTCAGTATATTTTTAAGGTCCTAGGGGAAAAAAATGAAGAACAAACACTTTCATAGGAAAGTGGCCTGACCACAGTGTGGAATGGTTGGATCCACACTATAGACTTCTACAATTTAGCTAATGGAGGAAGTAACCAAAGCAGTAAGATGCTCTCTTCCATGTAAGCCCTTATTTTGACAGTGTGTCAACTACAAATAACATCTTACAAATAAGAAGAGATGGTAGGCCATGCTCAGAAATCTTTGGGTCTACCTGAGGCACACACAATTTTTGACCCATTTCCTCAGCCTTGATATCTTCTACTTTTAGACGCTTTTTTTCCTTACAAGAATTGTTCTTCATTCACTCTTAAGCTTCCAAGCCACTTGCTCTCATCACTGTTATGCTTTTCCATTGTCTCCAGTTCTTCATTTCAGCCCCGTTTCGAGTCCATCAGGTTTCTACATCCCAGTTCCCGTCTCCCTCTTCAGACTTCTTCCTTAAACATCCTATTTTTCTGCCCAAGTGGCCAATCTACATTTTCTCAGTTGATCTCAGTTCCCTTGCTCCTCCCCAGTCTCAGGTCTTCTCTCATCAAGGCTCTTGTCTCAGTGTTCTTACACAGATGAACTCCATCCCCTGTATACTTTGGTCCCTATCAGGACCATTCTTTCCCCAATTTGTACTTCACAGTGCATCTTAGTGTCCATTGCACAGAAGTCAGGATTTATCTGGCAAAGCTATCAGATTATCTAAAGAGGTTCTTTGATCTCAGTTGAAATGGCCAGGGTCTGCACTACTAGATACAGCAATTTTTTTTCATGTCTGTGTATACTTGTCAAGAGTAAAGTAAAAGGCAGTGCCTCGTCTCCAAACTAAAAATGCTTACCTTACAGTACCAGCAAAACAGCAATAAAACTATGGAAAACAGTCATAAATAGTTGAACGTATTTCACCTGATCACTTAAATCCTCCCCTTTCTTACCTTCAGCAGAACATGCCCAAGCCAGAGATGTGACAAACAATTTATGTGGTGTTGTGGATTTGTGCTCCAAAGGGGAGCAAGGTCCTGTGAGCAGAGATGTTGTCTGTCCTCACTTCTTGCCATCCTGTACCCTCCCCAGCACGATGAATTCTGCTCCATGCTCCCTGGCACTGACGAAAAATGAAACTGGCACATTAACTAGGGTCAGGTGTAGACCTTCCAGACAGTTATGCAGCTCAGGAGTTTTGTCTTGTATGTCTGGTTCCATCAACCAGACTCAAGTGAACTACAGCAATGGGCCTCAAAGTGTAGCCAAGCAATACTGCTTTCAGAGGCATGGCTATTAAAGAGCAACAGACAAACCTAGCACATTAGCCATGGAAAAAAAAAAAAAAAAAAAAGGCCACTTAATGGTTTTGCTTTTCCTGGTCCTAGAGCAGAAATTTGTCCTGTCCCTCCCACAGGGTTCCTTGGTTTCCAGCCCCACCATTCCCAGCAGAGCATTTCCAAACAGCTGGTGGGGCAGGGTGAGCTGAGTATAGTCCAGCCCACGCCATATGGATGCTTCACACCATGCCTCTTGATAAACATGGCGAGGAGGAAGAAAGGATCTTCCCAAATATCAAAATGCAATCTCTGAGCTGTACTTCCGTACTGTATTTACTTCCCAATTTGCAGGATCAAGCCAGAGGTGTTTACAACTGAATCCTAGAGGATGTCTGCAAGTAAAAAAGTATGTTTCTCAGATGAATTTTACAGTTCAGATTTACAGCATCACTTAAAGCAAGCTTTTATTTATTACAATCTTAATTGTATTTTGTAACTACATGTATTTTTGAAAAATGCAGCTATTTTACAGTTTTTAATGTACTGAAAAATTGACTTAAAAGTTTATATGTATTGAATTATTTGTGTGTAATTACACTTGATTTTTAGAAGAACTCTTAATCCACTTGAGAAAAAAAAATCTTTTTGTTTTAAAAACAAAGAGACAGAGCCAAAATATGAAAGATATTGTGCTGGCATTCCACTTCAAAAAATAAAAGCTAAGTATACTTTTCTAACAAAGCTTTCACAAATTATTCCTACTTTAATTAAATCCCTCTTTGCTGGAAAGTAACAAAATGCCATTAAGAGCACAAGACAGTTATTATCTTTCAGTCTTTCTGCTTTTTGTATAATACAATATCACGTAAGTTTCAATGATTCTTGCTGTGTTATCCACTTCTCCTTTAAAGAAAATACTCTGTAACCATAGCAATACTTTCCCACCCTGGTATTATTTCCCGCTGGCTTGTTCTAGGCTTTTGCACATAGCAACTGCAACAAACCTTGGTCCAAACTATCAACTTCTTGGCAACTCTTGGCAAAACTAGTGTGTCTGTAAACTACTGAGTACACAGCTTTACATTTTCCAAACAATACCTATCTTCTGAATAAACTGAATATTTAAAATCATAACACCACTGTGTGTGATATTCTAGTATCATAAATACTAGACATTGATATTCTAGATGCTATCTTCTAGTTTTATAATTTTCTACAGAGCAATGCATCAATCTCTCCTTAGTTAAAAAGCAACCAGCAGCTTCGTAACATCTCTACTATTTACTGAACTCACAACAAAACCTTGGGGTCACACTTCAAACCATTTTTAACAGAGGTCATGTAGAAGCACACCAGCTATATCTTCTGTGCTCGACCAGTTAAACTTTAGGTTTAGAAACACAGCACCGATTCTGTAAGACCCAAGTTGTATGCTTCAATTTTGACATTAAGCACTGCCACAGCTCATAGAAGTCAAAGTACACACCAAAGGATTCGATGACTATGCTACAGAGACCTGATCTTAGTCAGGTTTAGATTGGATATTAGGAAAAAATTCTTCACAGAAAGAGTTGTCAGGCACTGGAACAGGCTGCCTAGCGAAGTTGTGGAGTCACTATCCCTGAAGTGGTTTAAAAGATGTGTAGATGAGGTTCTTAGGGACATGGCTTAATGCTACAGGTGGGTTATGGTTGGAGTCAATGATCTTGAGGGTCTCTTCCAACCAAAACAATTCTATGATTCTGTGTGTAACTTGTTAATGCTACACACGTAAGCAGCAACAGTAGCATGATTTACATGCATAGTTATTTGTAGAAGGAGTTACTTGTACCAGAAGTACAGCAAGTCCAAGTCAAACAGCCCCAGATTCCTTACAATACTTCACTACTCTTCATCATGTAATGCCATTAAGTTTCTCAAGTCTGAGCTGACTATCAATACTTTTCTCAATTGCTACTTTACTGTAGAATCTATAACTGCAATGTTTTTTCTTTTCCAAAAAAGTAATAGCACATGACGGAACAAGATCCTAAAAAATAAACACTTAAAACTAACAGAGGTTGATTGTGTTGAACATTTAATAGTGTTTTAACTTGCTGAATAATAATCACAGCAAAAGCATTAGTATACTTTGAGATTTATGTGAATTTTGCTACTAATTGAATTATTTTTCATAAGCTGAATAGTAGGGTACAGTCAGTGAATCATGGTGAAGCAGCACAAAGGACATTTGGGGGCAACAGTGATTTAATATGACCATATATTACTGTGCATCCTCTCCCCACACATTCTCACCCCAATAGAGTCAATAGGGCTTTTGCTAATGACTTCCGTGTCAAACTTTTATCCCCACTCTTTATTTGTTCACTGATAGTCCCTTAATATGTTCTCTCTAGGAGTAGTTCCAGAAGAGGAATTAGATACACAGGACAGCTACATTTACAAATCACCTACAGAGAGATATTACCATTGAAGAAAAACCATTTTGTCTCAGTCATGATAATAGAAACAACCAGAGGAAATTGGATAGGTATCATACATGTATACACACACTCCATTTTTTTTTTTAATATATACATAAACACACACACATATATAAAAAACATATCAGATATATGTATCAAACAAATATGCAAATATCCTAATACATTTTCAAGAGCTGGGGAAAATAAAAATGAAAGTTTACTCACTAAGCAAATATCAGCTCCCTAGTTGTTTTTTATTTTTTGAGTCAGAAATGCTACAAAAGAAAACAATGGTAAAAAATAATTTTTATAGGTTGATTACTCCAGGAAGGAGAGGGAAGACAAGAGATTACTCTTCCACACTGTTTTAAATGTTGTGGGGTTGAAGCATACTCTAATTTATGGATGCATCACCTATCCATGCATATGTGATTCCTCCAGAACTATGAGCCAGTTGGGGCAACACACTAGAGGAATATACTCTAGCCAGATGGACCAATATGGCAATACAGGATCACATTCCTGATGAAAAAATAAAATAATAAAATAATAAAATAAATCTTTGTATCACTGTTGCCTGGTTTTGTTTGCTTGGTTTTTGTTTTATTTTCTTAAAAAAGGAGTTAGGTCTGTATGTATACAGAAAATAAAACAAAAGTCTAGATTTGGAAAACAAAAGGAAAAAGTTATATAATTACTTTTATGATAACATCTACAAAAAAGACAAAAGAAAGTTACACTGTGCTGTTTTGGTACTTTGCTAGCAGAGACATAAATTTACAAGTAATCTTCATAAAATTTACTTAGGTTGCTTTAAAAAAAGATAAACATTTGAAATTAGTGTTTCCCATTATTTAGCTATGATCACTAAAAGATTAACAGGAGTACACAAAAGAAACTGTAATTTCATCCCCAGAGAGCCTCAAAATTAAGACTGTTATAACTAGCAGAGTAGAAAAGTGCCCTACCACTGTACAGTAAAATACTACTTTACTTTATTGGCTGTTATGCTTTATTTGTGGGAGGATTTCCAGACAGAATCCTTGAACGATCCAATAACCACTGCAAAACCAAACTGTAAGTGAAAAAAGAGACAACTTCCTTTTTTTCCATAATCAAATAATGTAAAAGATTTATTAATTTCTAATTCAAATAATATCTTTTTTTTTTAATATGTTCATCAAATGCATCACAAAAGCAAACATTACTATGTTTAGTTTTAAGAGGAAACAGTGGGAAATGCCATTTTATCACATCAAGGATTTTCTGAGTGTATCAACTTAATCGGCCTACTAACAACAAATGCAACCACATTTTATTCTAAAATAATCAAACATACTCTTCCTTGCTATAAAAAGCTATTTTTTTGAATGAACACAGTTCGATTACATTTTCTCATATCCTAAAGACACTATTTTCTAGAAGTCACCATTGAAGTGCTGGAGCAGGTCCAGAGAAGGGCAACACGACTGGTGAAGGGACTTGAACAAAAGACCTATGGGGAGAGGCTGAGGGAGCTGGGGTTGTTTAGTCTAGAGAAGAGAAGGCTTAGAGGTGACCTCATCACTCTCTATAACTACCTGAAGGGAAGTTATAGACAGGTGGGGATTGGTCCCTTTTCCCAGGCAGTTAGCAATAGGACAAGGGGGCATGGGCTTAAACTCTACCAGGGGAAATTTAGGCTGGATATTAGAAAGAAATTCTTTACAGAGAGAGTGGTCAGGCGTTGGAATGGCCTGCCCAGGGAGGTGGTGGACTCGCCGTCCCTGGAGGTTTTTAAACTGAGATTGGACATGGCACTTAGTGCCCTGATCTAGTAAACGGACTAGAGTTGGACCAAGGGTTGGACTCGATGATCTCTGAGGTCTTTTCCAACCCAGTCGATTCTGTGATTCTGTGATCCTCATTAAGAAACGTGTGGCATTTTGTTCACTCTTCATTTGATTTACAGAGAGACTTAAAGAGAATAGAGTCACTGACACCAATTTTAAATTTTGAAATGATAACTCAATCCACAAAGCTAAGGGAAATACACTTACTTCCTATACCTTTATGAAGGATTTACAGTATTTTTAAATAATAACTTCTGGCCAAGGTGCTCTTCACCCAGCCACAAGAAATAACTCTGAAAATTTTGCAGGAATTGAAAAAAATAAGTCAGCATTTTTCCACTGGAAAGTCAGGTGAAAACAATGTTTCTTCTAATTTGGTTTCTGTTTATGATAGTTCAGTTTGACATGACTTTAGTAAGACTTCAAAAATGTTGTTAATATTTTAGATACATCTTGTGCCTTTTTTATAGATATGTCCTTAGTTACACTCTTTATCCCTTGCATGGATTTTCCCTGTCTTGTTCTTCATTAATGTCTTTTAGAGGCCTTTAATATTTATCTCTTCTTTCAAGAGGACAACTGCCCAGAGGTCTATCTTTTGGAAGCTATGAAAGTCTTAGCTTTCATCTTTTTGCATTTTTTAAAACTAGCAAATACTCTTTTAGTTGTAATTGTAAAGGCCTCATCACAGTGAGCTTTCAGGCACAATTTAAATGCTGCCCCATAAACTGAGAATCAGTATTGGTTTAATGCTACTTTACTTAAACAATGTTTTTTTCCTTTCCAGTTTGCTGAAGACTCAGAACGCTCTTTCAGAAAATCTGCTGTAACTATTAATAAATCTTGTACAGGGGCAGCAAATGATTCAATAATCACTGCAAAAAATAAAGTAGTGCTAAAGGAATCAAAATGAGAGTGACCTCTGCGATGGACAGCAGGTATTTAGGAAAATCAGTCATTATTCGTTGCTTATAAATCTATTATGTCAAAAAAAAATTCCTTTGTATCCCATTCTTACTAGAAACATGTGAACCAAACCCACAAATAAACCAGCTTTGAAACTTCCAACCCCGAACCTCAGCAGAAGGAAGATACAGCCCTGTTTGGGATGTACACATTAACCATTGTGGATGCAGTGTTCCTATTAGAATGTATTATGACACAGTATCCAAGTTTATCAATCCTGGCCTCAATTCAAATATGCAGTTAGATGCCTTACTGAAGTGCTTTGCTAAACTGAGCCTTTAATGCTATTTAAAACTAACTTAATATAGAAAAGAGCTATAGATTAAGTGACACATCTATTGCCTTTTTGGTTTCAATCATTTCTATTTAAGCACATCGCACTCTGAGGAATATAAAAATTGGGGGGGAGGCAAGTGATTGGGCGGGGGGGGGCGGAATCTCAGTAACCTGTGTTTGGCCTGAAACTAGACCATTCCAGGCCCCAGGCTGTCCAATTCTTCCAGTATCACATAACATATTCAGTAGTTAAGTCTCACTGCCTATCATTCCTTACTTGAGGTTGTGCCTTTTATTGCATTCCTCACATCAAGTCATCTAAAATTGGCTTTGAGTGACCACGCATCTCCTGCAGTTGATTTAGAAATCCAGAAAACAAGACATGCACTAGAATTTGAGCAGTTGGCCCCAAAATGACAGCTTCACACAGGAACTCTGTAGCACAGGCAGCAGTGCCAGAATTCAGCACACTCTCATACCATCTGATGTCTTAGCCATGAGATCCTCCTCTGTCCTTGTCCAATGCCCTATATCACTTACACTTTCCTGCTCTTGTGACAAGAAGAAATTCAGAGATGATATGTTCCCAAAGTATACCACATGCACCATTAGCAGGATGCTGGCTACTTCAAAATGATAAATGAAGGCTGCCCACACAGGCCAGCACCTCCTTTAAAGCACACGGGAAGCTTGTAGGAAGCCAGGACCTGCTGTCACACTGCTGGCTCACTGCAAGTGCACAAAAGAAGGAAACCTCCTACACCTCTAGGGATCTACTAAGGGAGGGCACTAAACATAGGTAAGCCCCAGAAGTTGTTGTTGCCACAGGTGCTGTTGACCAGAAGAGTTGAGCTGCAGGTTGAGCATCTGGCAGGAGCCCCTGCGATGAGGAGGCTGCCAATGGCAGCCAAGTGTCTGCTATAGCTTTGTACAAGCAAACCATCTCATGAATATCTGTGATCACCTCATCTACTACATATTCCCAACTCATCCCATAAACACTATCATTTTGTCACAGGTATGTCTCTTCTGGAAAAAAAAAAAATCACAATACTTACCATTCATTAGAAGATTTTGCACCAACTCATACATCCAAGAATGCAGAACTAAAGAAACACACGCAACCTCAATTTCATTTCATTTGGATGCCTGGCTTTGCCCCCTTAACATGCCTTTTAAAGTGCATTCTGTACATGTAGAGTTTCTTCAACTTTAGGAAAAAAAAAAAAAAAAAAAAAAAACAAAAAAACAACAACCCAGGCAGTCAAATTCCTCTTTGATTCCTTTTTGTGGCAACCTATTGACAACTGCACACCTGAGAGAAAGCATTAGAACATTAACACTCAGCTTTGTTGCTTGAGTCAATCAAGAAACCAAAAATCAGTGTGTGGGTATCAGCTCTGGCAGTGCCCCAGAGCAGGAGAGAAAGAAGAACCCAGGAATCTTGTGTTCCACATAGTGTGCTGGGAACCAGCAGCATCCAACAGCTAATGACTTTCCCCATGGCTGTCCCTCACCTACTGCCATGTTGTCGTCATTACCAAATTGCCTTGGTGTTTCCTTCTCTTATGTTTCCAGCAAGTCCGGTCCTATTTCTTGGCTGGTTTTCTTCTTCTGTTTTACACGTGAATCAGAACTGCAACCAACCTTCACTCGCTCATCTTCCCCTGCTGCACAGTGCTCAGGAGCCTTCTAAGGGCATGTATAACCAGGAGAGGGTCTACCTCATGTGCATTCCATCCTCCACTTGAAATCAATGGGACATGCTGGTGCACTTAGGATTAGAGATGCTAAGACACAGTAGTATGCAAAATACACCCACATACTCAGTCTTTCTTCAATTTCCATTTTTCTACATTTAAAGAGGCTTAGTTCCCTTTATTTTTACCCTATTTACTGCCCCTCTCTGCCAAACAGAAGATATTTCACAATTAAATAACTCCATATTCCCCACCATAAAGATTGGGGTTTTTTTGAGGCAGAACAAAAGAAATAACTTATTCAAGTACTGCACAGTACAGTCCTGGACTCAGGGCAATTAGGTCTGCAGCTGACAAAAGAAAATGACTTCACATCCCAACTGAAGAGAGCACATGGAACAAAATGTAATGCAAGAAAGACACAGCTGAAACCAAAACAAAGACATGCCATTTTTCATAACAATGCAGATGTTAAGATATTGAACATATTTTTAGCATGTACTAGGGAACACAAAAAAAAAAAAAAAAAAAACAAAACAAAACATCTATTGGGAATAGCAGTCCAGATCTACATTGTTCCCCTATTTTTCATAATGTATACAAGTATGATTCTCCCCTTCTATGAATGTAAACATTTAGCTCTGAAACAAACACTTCATTTTTCTAGAAAAATATCAACATGTTAGCTATTTTTAAATAAGTAAGTATACAGAATTTTACCTGTAGCAACCCATTCAACACTCTTCAACTGGTTTTCTGCATTCAGAGGCCTGAATAGTCTGTAGACAGACCTCACCTGTCACAACCATGTCTGAGCTATCACACCCTCACTCCATTTTTAGTTTTGAGTTCTAGTATGCTACATACTTAACACTCAAAACCTCAAAGTAACATAACTCAATTCTAGCACATCTTTTATTTTGAAGTCAATTTAACATTGCAAGAGTTGATCACAGAATGTTCTGAGTTGGAAGGGACCCACAAGGATCATTGAGTCCAACTCCTATCCCTGCACAGGACAACCCCACAGTCCACACCATGTGTCTGAGGGCATTGTCCAGTCTCTTCTTGAACACTGTCAGGCTTGGGGCCGTGACATCTCCCTGGGGAGCCTTTTTTCCTCATGTCCAACCTAAACCTCCCCTGACACATCTTCCTGACATTCCCTTGGGTTCTGTCACTGGTCACCAGAGAGAAGAGCTCAGCACCTGCCCCTCCTTTTCCCCTTGTGAGGAAGCTGTGGCCGTCATGAGATCTCCCCTCAGCCTCCTCCAGTCTGAACAAACCCAGTGACTTTAGCCACTCCTCATATGGCTTCCCCTCTAAACCCTTCTCCTTGTTACTCTTCTTGAAGATTGGGACAACATTTGCCAGCTCCCAGTCAACTGGGACCTTTCCAGATTCCAGAAGCATTGAAAAATCAGAGACACGTTTTGCTATGACATTAGCCATCGCTTTAAGTACCCTTGGATGAATCTCATCAGGCCCCATCAACTTACAGGGGTCTAGCTGGAGCAGCAAATCCCACACAAGTTTGGGATTGATTGGGAGTTTATCATTCTCACAGCCATGGTTCTCTAGCCCAGGGCTATGGGGGTCCCAAAGCCCATCTTCAGTGTTGAAGACCAAGGTAAAGAAAGCATTTGTTTTGTCTATGTCCCTGTTTATGTGGTGACCATCCTCACCAAGTAGTGGGCCAATGTTATTTCTGGTTTGCCTTTTGCCATTAATATATTTTAAAAAGCCCTTTTTATTATCTCTCACAGTACTGTCCAGCTTCAACTCTAATTGATCTTTGGCCACACAAACTTCCTCCCTACAGTGGTGAGCTGCATCTCTCTAGTCCTCCTATGACACTTTAAATTGCTTCAACTGACCGTATGCTAATACTTTTTTTGACGTAGTTCAAGAAGAAGATCCCTACCCATCCAAGCCAGCTTTCTGCCTCACCTGCTTGACTTTGAACATTTTGGAACTGCCTGTTCCTGTGCTTAAAAGCAAAGGAGGTGGTACTTAAAAAGTGACCAGCACTGATGGACCTCAGCACTTCCCTCAGCTATTTCCCAGGGAGCCTAAATAAGTAGTTCTCTGAGCAACCTGAAATTTGCTCTCCTCATATCCAGAGCTGAGGTCTTGCTGGCAGTTTTCCTCCTGTTAGCATAGATTTTGAACCTGGCTGAGACAGCCACCAATCACCACTTTGCCTGCAAGACCCTCACTGTTAGTGAGCAGCAAATCTAGGAAGGCACCTTTTCTGGTTGGTTCCCTTAGTACCTGTACCAAGAAGTTATCACCCAGATGATTTAGGAATCTCCTGCACCTGTTTTTACCAGATGTATGATATTACCAGTTGACATCTCACTCCATAGTTCATTATTATCTCTTCCTGCTACCCTCTTCTCTAGAAATTGAGTTTACCTACAGCTAGGCAATCCACATGTCCTTTGGTTGTGGAGAAACATAACTGCTCCTTTTCATTTGCATGTGACCCAGTCTTCTGCATAGACACCAATAAACTATACCATAAAAGAGGAAGATCCACTATACCATGACATTATATTGCAGTCCCAAGCCACACCAGAGAAGACCTTCTGCCTTGTTTTATGTCACTCTGGTCCATTTCACCTGAACACGCCAAGCACAAGGGACAGCTGCTGTGCATTTGTTTTTGTCCCTTCCCAGCACCCAATGAGGATGTCAGTTTCTTGCTTAGTAACTCTGCTCCTTTTCTCCAAAGGAGGGAAAAAAAAAAGAAAAAAAGCACAAATGCAGGGTGTGAGTGGTTTCTGAATTCCCCCACCCACCCAAAAAATGGTTTTCTAGGGTAAGCAATTTGATAGCCTAGAGGGACAGTAATGGAGTTCCAGTATTCCCATCATAATTTGATTCTCCAGTTTCTAACATTTCCTCAAGAACTGGTGTTCATGGCCACCTGACAACCTGGACCAGCTGAGGAGAACAGACAATACCACCAGCCTCTCAAAACTCTGCTCCACACTCAAAGACGTGAAATGGCATAGCAGTACCAAACATCATGACACTATGCCTCCTGCCCCAACCTCGTGTACATCTTGTGAGACCCCAACATCATCACCTTTCATTTGCATGTGTGGGCTCTGAACATCTTAGCAGCACAAACTCACATGAGCACAACACAGTTTGTGCAAATCCTGGATGCTGCCTTGAGGCAGACTTCCTGAACATACTACACTAGACTTGATCTTAGTCAAAAGGCCAAGAAGCAGATTCACACCACAGTTTGAATCCTCATCTGCCCTCTGGAAAGAAGAGATGACTGCAAGGAATGGGTCATTATTGCTTAGAAAATTCACACTGTTTATAAGCAGCCTCAGTTATCCCCAGCAACAACTCACACATAGACAAGGAAGGGACCCACACAAGTTGTGTTTTATGCCAGTTGTGACAACACATATGCAGGCATAGTGTCTCCTGTGGAACAATATGTAGAGTGACAACAGAGAGGCTGCAGGGAAAACAGTGGCAGTAACGGGCTGCTGTCTCCAAATCCATGGTCTAGATTGAAGAAGCCTTTGGGAAAGAGGATTACACAGACAGTCCTGTCAAGCCACATATAGACTTCAGCAGTTAAACAGCCCTAGTCTAGTTTATACTAGACAGGAATACAGAATATGTTTTTGTATAAAAAATATCTTAAGGCTGAAGCTCTACAGTCCTGTTTATAGGAGTGTAACTTGTTATGGGGATTCACCACACACCAGGAATACTTATTGACTGACAAAGCTGATCATTATTTCAAAACATAAGAGGTTAAAAAAGGGTTTAAGTCGACAAAAAGCACATGTGCAGGGGGAGCTGGACAGCTTTGTAATGACCCTGACTTGTCAGTTGTCTGAAACAGATCAACAGTTCCAAAACTATTCATGCAAAAGGCAACATCTCCTATCACGACATAAGGGTAGAAATGCTCTTTGCATCTCCTCCCAAGTTTGTCAGGCTGCTCTGCTAGGACTTCTAGGACATTGCACAGTTAAGAGGCACTGGTAGCTATTCACCTACCATTGCCATCATCCATGACACAGAGACAGGGGAACATATTAGACTACTTATACAAGAGGTGAAGCTTTGGAAGGCCTGGTTTAGTCTGCCCGAGATTAGTTACAGACTATCAGACATGGGTAGAAAGATCTGCCAAGATCAACCAGGAGGTGAAGGACCTGTGGAAGAGATGAATGCCTGCTTTAATTTAAGATGACATTACATTTCTAAAGTCATTTCAATAAACCAGAACATTAGAATAGAGTTATCTGACCTGTAAGCAGCCCTGAGAAGGTTTTGAAATGCTCCAGAAAGTGGTTCTATAAATACAGAACATAACCTTGGCTTAGCCCAAGGTGTTGTACACCATGGAGTCACTTCATAAGGCAGCATCCCAAAACATAAGTTATATACCAGATATGAACAGAAGGCATGAAATGTCAAACAGGCATTTTAACTCTCACCCCCCCCCAGTCAGGAGACAGACAACAGCAAGTCATCAGGCAAAATGGGGCCTAAATGCCAAGCGCAGCAGCTCTCATCCCTTCACAGTCTCCAGATAAACCTGCTTTTGCAGTCAAGCAGTCAGGCTAGAACCTGTACCGTCTAACAAAGGCACCCCAGCCATGTAACTGTGGGTGGTCAAGGTCACAGAAGGAAGAAAATGACAACAGCCAGTATGGGTGTCCTCTAGTTTAGAAAAGAAAATAATAATAATCTAACTTAACAGAAAGATGGAAACAGATTGCAAAGGGGCAAGGTGTGAACAGGGGAATTCCCAAGAGCTCCTTGAGTTTGTAGAAATAAAAAGTAAAATTTTATAGTCTTTTCCCTGTGTAAGAGGAAAGTACAGTTCAACTTAACTGCAAAGCACAATATTAAGTGTGAGTAAGCATACATGTAGGTGACTAGTTTTTAAATAATTACAACATTCAAGGGTTTAGAGAAGACACAGTTTAGAACTGTTTTTTTACTCTTAAGGCTCATACAGTAGAATCAGTTCTAAAGGAGTGCTGTAAGACTCAGATACTCAGATATATAAGCATACTTATCTCCAATCAGGCCTAGTGCTTCCCCACATTTCCAGCTGCATACACAAATAACACACAGTGAAGGTAAGCTGTAATGCAAATGCAAGGTCATACTCCTAAGAACACAGAAAGCTGGTGCATCTCTGAAACTTGAGACCATAACCTGGACAGCGGCTACTTCCATGGAGGTGTTAGATTACTGAAGAAAGCACTTAATGTGTGCCTTGCAGACAGTGTTACGGCAAAAAAGGCTTTGGGCAATCCCTAGACACCTAACAGAAACAGGCTTGCCAATCTTGCTTTTTCTACGTATGGTGAGATGAATTCTACAATAAACAGACATCTGAACCATAATGCAGGAGGTGTTAAAAATGAAGAAGAAATACAAAAAGCCCCAAGTGATTTAAAGAATAAAAATGAAGTGTCTTCAAGTGGAACTTAAGGATAAGTCTATAAATTAGCAATGAGAATAATATGTTCGAACAAAGCACCAGGCCAAGCCATAGATTCTGTGTCATCCTCTTACGTTTTTGCAAGATATTGAGCACAGCAGAATCATCACTGAGCACATTGCTGTCTGCGTCCTTTGGCATGCCAGTAGGTTTTAAAAAATAGCATAAGGATCTTTGTGGCCTTGAATCTTGTTAGATTCTCAGGGCTATGCTAAAGCTGAGGACTGAAATCTAAAGAAAATATTTACCATTTTAAACAAATAACTCATTTTCTATTTAAAGAAAACCACTTTTAAAGACTAAGCATTATGAGAGCAAAAAGCCCAAGCATTTCCAAATGCCAGGTAAGCATGACAGAAATTTTAAGAAATTATCGAATTTCTATGAAATATTTTGTGCTCATTCTGTAATTGGGGAAAACGCATGTGAATGTCAGTCTCGCCTCCTACCAATTATGACCAAAATATTGCCTTTTACTTCCCATCAGTGACACATGAGTACTGGCACTTTTATTTCAAAATTTGTATGTGAGGACAAAGTGAACATATTAGTAAAAGGTTGTGGTTAGTTAGGTAAACTCCCCATGGTAAATTTAGTTATTTCCTGATCTGACAGCTTAGTAAGACAGGAAAGTCTTCTGCCAGTCTCTGCCTTCTCAACATATGGCAACTCATTTCAAACTGAGATACAAAAAGCTCCCCTTTTGCAATGAAGTAATTAATCACTGTCTGTTAACATTCTTTCCTACTCTTGTGTCACTGTCTAAAAGAATTCCCCACATTCTTCTTCCAAACTTAGACTTTAGGTATAGTATTAAGCAAATTATTAACATCAAATAAACAATTTAATTATATGCCTCACAAGGCCATGCTTCTCTGCACATCTTTGTGTACTTCTGCCACCCTCAATCCCCTTTCAATATATGCAGAAAAATTAACATAGAAAATGAAAACACATGTAGAAATATGGAAAAAAAAAATCTGTAGATTAATAGCAAGGTCAAGAACTGCAAATAGTAAATCCACTCACATTAAAAAAAGAGAAATGCAATGATGTTAATCTATCGTTCAAGTTTTAACAGTAATTTCTACAGTAATTACAAGAGATACAAATAACAGAAATATTACATTCTTACAAATATGAGTTTGGCATTTGTCTTTAAAATACACAAGTATATACATTTGAAGTAAACCTTCTGAATGAGATTAGTTAGACTAATACACTAATATAATGGGAAAGAGAAAATAATGACTTAAGAGAAAGAAAAACAGCAAACAGCAAAGGCTTCATCTCTTCTGTAGTATCTTTTTTATTCTAAAAAATGCATTTCAAAGCAGAGACACCATTTTTTTCTTTAGGTCTCCAAACCTATGCATTGTGAAGCATCATGTATATCCATAGCAGCAAACAATCATTATTGATTTAATAACAGCCTGGAAGCAGACGTTGCGCAACCCCACACACAGGGATAAGGAGGAGGCCTCTGCGGTCTCCAAGGCAGCCTTGGTTCCACAGAAGTCTCAGCTTTTTCCAGAACAAGAACAAAGATGGAGACACACTACAAGAACTAAATTTCTTAAGTTAAAAATCAATTCAGTGACTGGTTGGTAAGAGCACCACATAATATTTTAGCCACCTACCAGCTTCAGAAGTCTGTTTGATTCAGGTATGATAGAAATAAAGTTTTCTACATGGCAAAACAGGACAATTTTTTTACAACTATGATAAAAAGTCATTTCCATATTATGAAGCCAACGACACTAGCCACTAACTGTTTGCAGTCCAGTTATATGTGAGGCACCCTGAGAAAATCCCAGCTAAACTATTTGGATTCTCTAATATCCAGCAGTCACTAAAACCAGAAACACAACACAAGTACTGAAATGCTTGTAGGGTATATTTTGTATCAAGTGCACACAGTTTAAGGCAGTATAAACACCCAGGCCCTATAACCTAACAAAAAGGTGTAATTCTCAACCATTCATCTTATTTCTCCCCTCCAGACACATCCAGCTACCATGGGTATGGACACCTAGTTCCCCACCAGTGGCCATCAGCACCAGCCTTGCTACAGCTGTAGGAATCAGAAAGGAACCTTTGCCCTCCACTTGCAGCGCTGCAACAGCAGCAGAAGGGACACTTCAGCTGGCACCATCTCCAAAAGCTGTGGCTTTCTCTGGAGGTCAATTCAGGAGAAAAAAAAAGCCTAACTTGGAAACCCAGAATTGCCCTAGAAACCCCAATTGTTTTCCATTAGCCAGGGAGGAAACACAGTCAGTACTCCCACTAGACCAAAGACAGACTTTGTGAATGCCCCAAAGTCAAAGCTAATGCCCTTCGACTAATACGCCAGCAGAAAATAACACTGCCTAAAAGAAGGGAAGAAGTCTAGTCTGACAAAGTGGGAACAGAAAATGGGTTTATCAGAGTGGGAGAAAAAAGATGATAATAATGAACATTTCAGTAAAACTAGTTTGAAGGAGATTAACATTCAGTGTCAAAAAATACAGTAAAGGACTCTGCCTTGGAAAAGAAGGAAAGTGCTAGATTTTCAAGGCATCATACAAGTCAAATGCCTTTATCAGTAAATGTGGTGGAAAACTTAAGTGACTCTAAATGGTAACTGTGTAAGCAGCTTTTTAAAATAAGAGAAGCTTCCTTGTAAGGGTCTTAGAGTAATACAGGCTGGTGACAGAAAGTGTAAAAGAACATTTGAGACAACTAGAGCAGGCAACAAAAACAACTATGAACTTTAATAATAAGACAGCAGCATTTCTTTCATCACATAACCAACACAACCGCCACTCAAGGAAAGTCCTGTGCTCTTTAAGAAACGTTTGACTGAGAGACAAAACTTTTTATCAGTTCTGATACACTGCTGTATAAAATAATAAATCAGGGGATTGAAGATCTATAGCATTTTCTGAATCAAATATTTCCCAATTCAAATATGGATAATTAGATGGACGTATTTTGACAGAGCATGATCACTGAAGAATGTCAGGAAAAAAAACAACACACACACAAAAAAAATCAAATAACACACACCAAACAAACACCTCAGCAAGCAGGCAGCAACCAAAATTCAGATTAAAAAAAAAAAGGAATTGTAAAAAGGTTCATTTGACAAAATGACTGTTAAATAGACCTTGTTAATATTATCTGTTTAGGTATTCAGGCATCATGCCTTTTGCCTGGGCTACCTTGTCCCTTTGGTTTTTATTCCCTAGGCCTTTTGATAAGTTTTTGTCACCACCTCTGATTTCATTAGATGTAAAGAACGTGATGGACATGAAATCTAGGCACACATTTCTCTTTCCCACTACACTACTTAACCTCTAGTGCTAGCATCAAAATTCTTGCCCAAGTATCACTGCCCACCAAGGTACTTAATACCTATGCTTTAGATAAAAGCTACATGTTTTTATTTCTAAAACTTCATTTTTTATATCATACCACTTCCCAAAAGCCTCACAACTTCTGCATGTTGGACTCTAAATGTCAAGCTAAAAAGTGACATTTGGCAGAAATTTGAAACACATCCCTGATTTTACCAAATGCTCTCCCCTGAACTGCCCAGTACCTAAAAAAATAAAATTAAGTTAAATTTCACACAATTACACCTAGCTAGTCATTTTTCCTTTTGTAACATCCACATGTAGACCAGGTTCAAACAGAAAGGCAGGTCACAGTTCTGTTCTAAGTGTTTCCACCCTCAGTTGCCACCTACAAGTCATAATCTGTACTGATGAAATTTTAAAAAAGAAAACAAGAAGACTGATGCAGTGGAGGCAGCAATGGACAAGGATTTACACAAGATCATTCAGACAGTGTTCGGCAGATGTCAAGTTTGAGCTGGACACAGCACAGAGTATTACTGGCCATGTTCAGCAGTTAAAAATAAAGAAACATAAATCTGATGAAAAGGCTGAGGAAATATTTTGCCCCAGAACAGCTACTGTCTCTGGATGCTGCAGCTCCTTGAAATCCCACCTTGTTGACGCTGATCCGAACACCAGATAAAATAAAAGGCTCTGATAGAAGCTCCTAGACAATAGCAGACTGGCCCCCAAAGCAGAAGCCAGAGCCCTGCAGTAGATAGATGGGCTCCTAACCTAGGCAGTGGGAAGAGGTAGGTCTCAGAAGGACAATCCAGAGTGCCTAGCCAAAGCTGGAAACAACCCAGGCCTAATCAAGTGTAGACACTGATCTTAAATCCTACCTTAGCCTGGACCCTGTGCTGTAGGCGAGTGCTTTACCTTCACCTGCCATCCAGAACTCGAAATCATCTCTCAAAGTCAGGTCCCTGTGCTCATCGTTTCAGCAGATGGGCAGGTCTCTTTCCAAATGGTCTGAAGGGAAAGATGGTAGGTAGATCAAGAACTTCCCACAGAGGACAACCTTGTGTCTACAGCACAATCACAGTCCAGTCCTGCATCTCTAAAGTCACTAACCTCACCCTCAGGTGAGCAGCTCTGTGCAGCAAGCAGCCTTGCCTTTCACTCAGAAACTGCCCCAAAGAACTGGACCACAGAAAGTTAAAGCAAGTGAAGCCATGACTGGCACTAAGGTGGAAAAAACAGAAAGATTCTTTGGTCTTTGGCTTTTTCCAACAACCTTGTTGCCGGAATACTTTAGATTGAACCCAGTGTACAACAGAGCTTATGAGCTATTTATGGTACAGTCTCAGAGACCAGAAATCATTCAACAGAACACCCATGTTCAAAAGCATCTTCACCACACTCAAGAGGAGCTTACAACTTTTCAAGTTCCTAACTCAACATGCAAATGCCCCCATCAACGAGCATTTGAAATAACATGGTTTAAAAAGTTGCCAGTACCGGCTTGGTCTCTGTAATTGATCTATTCATGTTTATCTGGTGAGGTAAAATGTGTTAAACAGAGTAACCCTCAGAAGGCATTTCTCATCAGAAAACTGATGCAGCACACTACCACTTAGGGTGCTCAGCTTGTTCTGACTGAACAAGAGAAATAAAAACTTCTTTAAAAGCACAAAATTATCAGATTTGGGTCAATGGGGATTCCACTGTTACGTCTGCATCTTTAATATCCTGTTAAATATCCATTCCAATTAGAAGTTATTTGCTCACAGAGTAAAGAGAGGTGATCTTTACAAGTTTCAGGAAACACTGAGATAGTCAAAATTAAACAAAACAAAACTCACACACACACACAAAGGAAAAAAAAAAACACAACAAAAAACCAACAACAGAAAATAAACAAACAAAAAAAAAAAACAAAAAAAACCCACAACAGCCGACTATAACATTTGTGCAATTGGGAAATGATCAAAGGTAAAATCACACAGAAGCAAATAAAAAGCAGAGAAACAAAAATAGGTAGTGTATCTGAAAGGAGAAGCAGCAATCTGCAACAGTTTAAGTCGCCTAAATGAGAGGACTCACAAATTCTTTACATTCCCAGGAACCAGCAGGATGCAAGGCTGTAGGAGGTGATGTCAGAAGTACATCTGTCTCCAGCCACTGGGCTCAGCAGAGATCTGATAAGCTTTTTTGTTTTGGGCTCTGCCTTCCATTTTATTGAAGGTTTCAGCTTTATTTGTGAGCAACACAAACTTCATATAACTGAAATCTGAGTCAAGGACAGCACGTGACTTTCGTTTTGACTTCAAAATTATTATTTTCATTATAGAGTACACGACTACCTGAATTATCAGGAACACCAGGAACCATCCAGATAAAAACTACCAAGTATGATCAACTATTTGTAAGGCATTAGAGAATAATGACAGATCCAGTCACCCTCCCCCTAAAAAAATGAGAAATACACTAAGTTTAGCTGATACTAAAAAGGAAAAAAAAGGTACATATGTATAAGTTTCATAACACTGAAATACACAACCTGTCTTCTCAGAGGATTTTGTATTAGAAAAGTGTAACTGAGTTTCAAAAAAAAAAAAACAAAACCTATAGATATAAGTGTACCCTTCCTGATATAACACTAGAAAAACTATTGCTTGAAAAGTGTGCTTGGCTGGTGCATTCTCTCACCTATTCAAAACTATGCATTATAGTTTATAGTATAGTTTTAAACTGATGTGAAAGTCTAAGCCTTGGATTACATTACTAGTGAACTTCTGATCCATGGCACCTGGTACCAAATTACTTTTAGAAAAATAAAACTAAAACTTACCATAGTCTCTGCTGACCATTTTGGATCAGCACTGCCAGTGGTTCAGCTTCATTACCTAACTACACTAAGTGCCAAACAAAGATGAAAACAAGATTTTGCTTACACTTTTTCTTTGGTATCGTATTCCATTATTGAAAATATAAACGAAAAAAAAAATCTTAGAACTATGTTTTGCTTTTGTTGAACAAATAGGAGAAATCTAAAGATCATTCAAGGACATCATAAAAAATAACTGAGCTAATGAGAAGACTGATTCTTCTCCCATTCTTGAGAAAGAAGTGTGTTTTGGGGGTGCTTGGTGGGGTACATAATTAACCCCATCTTTCAAACAGGCTCTATTGCCTAATCTTCATAATTTAAAAACCTCCATTTGATCTCTTTTTGTATGTTTTATTTCAGAAAAATCTTTGATTTTACAGGTTTTTTTCTTAAACAAAAAAGTATTTTAAACTTATTTTTAATATAGCTCTTGGCTTTGTCAGGCAAGTACAGAAAACTTTGAGGGACAATCTGAACTTTAAGTATAAAACAGGCACTTCAACATGAAACCTTTAAAATGGGTTTAGCTAGTATTGTCTTGCAGTGTATTTTTATCCTAGTACCACTGGAAAGAAAGAGTGACCTACTAAAACATCTAGGAAAATCAGGTCTGATGGTAACATATAGAATGGGTATGTTCAAAGGCCAACTTTGACCTAGGGAGGCCAGTTGTCTTTGTGTCCCTAGTCCATCTGCACCAGCATGGACAGAAAAAGCCTCCTCTAGAGGGTAATTCAGAGCAGGAACTGGCTTGGGGTGCTCTGTGTCACCTATCGGATAAGCTGATTTATTGTTACTGTTACCACAGGAACCCTAGACGACTAATTTTCCTCCGTTAGAACTAACCTAGTGGACACCCCAACATCTAGCCCTTTTATCTCCTCACAGGGGGCAGTGCCATGTTTGTGCTGGTTCTGTACCTCACAGCTGTTGTACTCACACCAGCTTATAAGCCCTGGCACTGGGACGCTCTTCTTTCATTCAGTTTGTTAACTGGTTTGGATGACTGCATAATTCTTGTTCCGTAACTTCTACGTGCTTTTAAAATTCAAATGCTGTTTTCACACCTAATGGTCAAGTCATCCTTTATTCTTAATAATCTTTTTTCCTCAAAGTCCTTACCAGACCAAGCCTAACATAGCTTTAGTCCTTGTATGTTTGGATAGGGAAAGAACCTAGGTGTAATCTCACTATATTTATACAAAAAGAGATTTCATCTTCCATGTGCAAGACTCAAAAAACTGTATTTTTCATTTTATTATACAGGTAACATTTCATTACATGGGTAAGCCTGTCCCTAACTTTTCCAGTTTATTTTTGCATTTAGGTTTTTAATCTGAAGATAAACTGCAAGGAATAACAAATGCTCAACTTGCTTTGAGCAAGCACAGAAGTAAAGCTGAATCGTGACACCACAGAACAAAGAATCTCAACACCCTTTTATAGGTACTAAACTTCACATTCAATGTGGTACAATGAGAACTTGTACAGTCTTCAAAACCAAATTGATTTATTTTTCTTCATTGGTAAATTATTAGGCCCAAGAAAAAAAAAAATGTCCTTCTCAACACATTTTCTTCACCAATAATTCTGTAATGCATCTGGAGTGGCATATGGTCAGCATTTTCTTTAGGGGACTGCAATTTGTCTTCATTTTACATATTAATAACCATATTCTGTCAGACCAAAGATGCACGTATCCCCCATATGATGCCTTCAGCAAAGGCCGAGAGCCAAGGTCTGAAGAAAAGAGCACTAGGACAGGGAAAACTTGCAGGGATGTACCTCAGGGTTCCTCCCCAGCCTTCAAGAACTGGCCTTTGCGTTCTTCTAATCAAGAGGAGATGCTTTTGCACTGAAAGCCCAAAGCCAGATAAACTCCTAGTATATACAGTGTCTCACAGTTAAACTATGCATTATGAGAAAAAAAAAAATACAGCCTCTTACTTGTTCTCAATCTGTCGCTTGATAATTTTATTTGATCCCCTCTGGGTCTTATACTACAAGAGACAGTTAATGAGCATTCCCTGCTCATTTTTTCTATTACACTCCTACATAGATTTTTATCATTTTCATCTTTAGCTATTTCTTTGCCAGGCGGAAGATTCCTAATCTACTTAATTGGGCCTTATCATTATTGCCACCTATTTCTACTTCTATTATGTCTCCTTTTTTTTCCCCCCCTCATGCTTCCTTTAAATATAGGGATCAGAACTGTACCCAGAGGTCAAGACAAAAGCACAGGTGGCTTACAGACTGGCATAACAGACTTCTGTTCTGTTGGCTATTCTTCTCTAGCATTTTGGGTTTTTAACTGGTCCTAAAGATTCAACCAATGCTTGAACTTACCACAGTAAGGTCTCTGCAACACCACTTCTTTTGGTGCTAATAGTTCACAGTAACAGCAGGACTGTTCTCCCTTGCATGCATTACTTGGAATATCAGCAGCAAGCTTCATCCCCAGTTACTAAGCATCACGAGATCCCTCTTTGGCTCTTCATGATTAGCTTTCATTTTTTGCTACACTCGTTAACTTAGAATCACTCTACACTCACTCTTCCAGACCACCAATTTATAGGCTGACTAGTGTTAAAACTGGCACAGATCCATATGAGCAACTCCACCAATGACCTCTGTCCCCTCTGCGAAAACAGGTCATTTATTCCTACCCCATCTTTTAACCAACAGTCTAGGAGAGAACTTTCCTCTTATGTCAGAGCAGTTTCATTTTGCTCAGCACCTTTGATGAGTAGTTCCCAAAAGACTTTCTGAAACCTAAGCATACTGCATCAGCTAGACCACACTTACTCACAACTTCAACAGCGCCTTCAAAGAACTGTACCAGACCTGTGAGGCTGTTCTGACTCTTTCCTGGTATATCAAATTTGTCCATGATCGCCATTAGTTTTCACCATATTTACCAGGAAATCAGCTGGCAGAAACACCAGTCATATCTGCCCTGTTCTTTGCTATAGGCTTTCTGGAAACCTTTTTAAAAACTGGCATCACCTTTGGCACCCTTAACTTCACTGCTACCACAGTAGTATTGTGCTGTTAAACATCACCCTTAACAGTTCAGCAATTTTATTGCAAGAGATCTTCTAGAGGTCTTGGGCACATCTAGAGATGGGAATTTGCTGTAAATACTTTTTTTTTTTTAAGAACAAGATGATAAAAATAAGTCCCAACAGCACTTTGATTTGGAACAGGTGCCTCAAAAGGACCTTGTGTTTCTCTCCCCAGAGAGAAGAGGTTTTCTTTGGGAGCTCCTGCACCATGAACATGAGTATCTCATACTCTTTCAGCTACAGCACAGTCCTATTTGAGCTTTTTTAGATCTTAGTTACCTATTGACCCAATAGCTCTCCTGTTTCTGATGTTTTTGAAAGAGTAGTTATGACAAACTTCTCTGCCTTTTATAAGTCACATACCAGACTTTTATTTGTTTTACTGTATATTTTATGTTTAAATTGCCTGATTTTTGCCTTTATTTTCTTGGGCATAAGTTTTTGAAGGATATCTTCATGTTCCTTACAGCCTGCTCAACCATGGTAATTGCTTTTTTTTTTTTAAAAAAAATCTTTTTTAAAGGTTCAGAGAAGCACTTATTAGAGGACATGCATTCGTTCTGAGTCTCTCCACAATGAATGCAAGCATTTTACTCTTTCAACTGTTCTTCTTACCAGGCTTTTCACAGAAATCCTCAAAGTGTCCTGCTAGCTATGTTCTTTATAGTAGACCTATACTGCCAATAACTTTAGAACTAGGCATTCAGTCCTTCCATCTTATCTTCTAGTCTTCTAGTATTTGCATGGAAACATTTCTATTTTGGTCTGACTGCCTGCTCTTCTGCGCTCCTGTTTAAATTGGATCTAACTTATTCCAGCAGCTCTTCACTGTTTTCTAAATGACTTTCATCAACTTCTGTGCTAAGTACAGCAATGTTAAGGATTTCAGCCCCAGAGGCTGTGTCATCTTGACCTGTGTGTCCTTTCTGCTTATCCTCATGTAAGCTATTGAGATTACAGTGGAGACTGAGGATGCAGAGGTCTTTAACCTTCTACCTAGCAACTCAGATGTTGCTACCAGCACTATCTTGGTAGCCTTTCTGTGCCACCAGCACTTCACCATCTTTTCCAGCATCAAAAGATAGTCTAGACTCCTTTTGTTCTAAGACATCTTGGCATGTAGTTGGAAGGTTCTCCCTTCTTGCATCATAAATCCAGTTAGTAGCCCTCCATTTGGTCAAGTGGACTCCACGATGTCCTCTGTCATCTAGAATTGACACCATGCAATGGCATTCTTAGAGCAAAAGGATACTGTCACCAGTATCCTTTTGCTCTAAGTATCCTATGGAGTCACCATCCAAGAGCAAGGTCTTACATACAGAATGTAATTTCAGGATCATTTCTCCTATACAGTTTTCATGTTCTCCTGCATTAGGACTTCTTGTAGAAGCCCAGTAGCAGCATGCCCAAAGACAGCAGTGGGACCACATGCCTGGAGGTTTACTTTACGCATTTGCTAACTCAGTATACTTTCTTTACACATATGGTTAGTACGTTGAGACATTCACAAGAGTTTACCTCAGTTATAGTAATCTACAATGGGCATCTTGCAGTATCATAGCTATCCCCTTGGTTTAACAGCTGTATTAATACTATTGAGATTAAGGAAATGCTATTCTCTTCCAACTGGAGATCTGGTATCAACTTCCAGCCTGAGAAGCCAGAGTGTCCAAGCTAAATGGCCTCAGACACATTCCTTGTGTTTTATGCTTATGCTCAGAGTATTCCACCTGAAATTTTCACTTTGTGCCTCCCTATCCAGAGACTTTGATTCAGACCATCCTCATCCTCTTGAAAGACAGTCTGCTGATTTTCTAAAAACCTGCCTTTCATACCGGACTGGCTGGTACCTGTTATTTCACAAAATAAACAGATATTATAAAGTAATTTCTCTGTCTTCCATGCAGCATCATTAACCCATGGGCCCAGTACATTCTCCCAGTGCCCACAAACCATTTTGAAGACAATCCTACACAAGTACTAAGGAGTGGGAAAGTTTTTCTTGTGGAAAACCCTGGTATCATTAACAGACATTTCCAATAACTGCCAGGCAATCATGCTTCATAATCTAACAGATTACGGCCATCGTCATGATGGCGTGGAATGACTGATTGTGCAAGCCCTTAAACACAGTTTTCTTAAGACAACAGAACACACAACCAGCCACAACTTCCAGTTCAAAGCAGAAGCACAATACAGTTTTCTAAGATGCAGCATCCGTTGCACTGTTAATGGGAGTGGTACTTACAAATACATCCTGCATCAAATCAAATAGCACTCTATACAATTAAGGTCTGCTGATTGAAAATGGGACCTTACACATTTAGATTCCAAAATTAGATTTCTTACTATGAATTCCACCTTCAGTTACAGAAAGTCTGCTATATTTTATTAGTTATAATGTACATAACTTTCAACACAAAAGAAGTCTTGAGAGTTTCCCACACACTCCTGTATTTATAGCAATGATGATGAAACATTTGTATTTTATTGTAAAGGATAAATTGTAATATACAGTAGAGAGAAATTCAATACTGACTAACTGATTCATAAAACAGGCCTGATTTTTCAGTTAATAGAAGATGGTTCTCCTTCCCTTTCCACAATCAAATCTAATTTAAAGTAACCCAGTGTAGTGCAAATACATTTGATACTTAGTAATCTCCAGTAATGGCAGGGAAACTCATCACAAATTGCTGAATGTTATGAATCATCTTGTGAACACATAACTGCTATACACTGCAAAAGGCACTTTAACAAGTAGTTTCATTCATTTATGTCAATACTTCATAATTAGCACTGAGAAGTGTCTGGAAATTGAACTCTTGAGCATCACACTGCTTAGTTACCAGTTTTCTTTTATTTAATATTTTGAACACTTGATGTAATGGAAGACCCCGTTAAAATTTTGTACCAATGACAAATGACATTTTCATTTTCTCTTCTAAATGTGTTAGCAGCAACTAATGACCTCAACAATGTTCAACAAAGCCATAAGCATATGCTGATCCATACTACATAAACAGTTCAATTGACTTTAAAAAACCTAAATTAATAGCTTTGATAACTCTTGTTCAATAAGAAAAAACTACAGGGCTGTACAGAAATTAATGCTGATGCTTTTTTCTCACCAGCTGCACATGAGTGGGTCCCCACTCAGAAGTAACAGGTGACAAGTGATAACATGATGGCCAGGCAAAGATGGTTAGAAGACCTCTCCCCTGAAGAACAAATCTAGATTTATTCACTTCTTTTATTTTTAATTGAAGTTAAGAACTGCCATAGCTCTTCAGGGTACTCTGTCAAAGGCACATTTTGAAAGCATATAATGGTACCCAAAAGCCCCACTCAGATCAGGGTCTAACTGTTCACTAACAGAGATACAGCTTCTTTACAGAGAACTTGCAGCTCCTGTGCCCAAAGCTATACCTGAAGTATAATTTCCTGAATTTATTTTTAAACAGTGGGTAGAAAAAAATCATTTTGATTTGGATTTCAGAATCTCAAGATTCCAAGATACTACAACTTAATAGCTTATTGGTGACAGCTGTTTACTCATACCTAATGGGATGTACACCCTTAGCCCATTCTGACAGTGGGATAAATCATTCTGTCTGCAACCTACCTTGCAGCTGGGGATAACTAAAACTGTGCCCAATGCCAGTTACTGCAGGGGAGCCAACACAAGGCAGCTTGGTCATCTGTGGGCATTTGTGATATAACTACATAAACTCAGAAGCAATTTAAAGGTTTAGACAAAATGCCTTCTTAGGCTAGACTAAGAACAACCAAATGCAAAAGTATAAATCCATGAACAAACATAGCGATAGTTGGACTTTGACACTTCTTACCAGGATAACTTCCCACTCATCAGTTCTAAAAAAATCCTCAGGCTCCATCTCTGAGTTTGTCCCATCCTTCATGGCTTCCCAGGAATCCTGGAACGCAGACCCACAGACTAATTTCTACAACCTATGCACACTGATGCAAACACAGAAGAAAAGCTTTGCCTCCCTCTAATGTTGCTAAATTAATGAGAAAAATTAATTACTAAGGTAATTCAGTAGCATAAGCTCTTATTACATACTGCTTATTTTCAAGTTTTTCTTTTAATATATAACAGCATTGTAAAACTTTAAAAAAATATTACAAGATTTAACCCTTAACAACACATACGCATCACCACTGGACACCTTCTTAATTACATCTCTGTAATTCTTCTCATGCTATCAGTTCTTCAGTGCTCACAAAAATAGTACTGATAAAACATCCAGAACATCCAGACATGCAAATCTTTCTATTGTATCTAAAGTTTCTCCATCTCAAGCATATTCAGGTCTATAACTGCTGCTAGGTTTATCAATATGAAATGTATTTATTTAAAGGAAAAAAAAAAATCTTCATGCAACTTAGTGCTCTGGTTCTTTATAGTTAAAATAAACCATAAAAAGTGGTAATATCCCACCTCTCCTTGCATAGTGCCTTCAAAGTATTTTTGCTCCTTTTAGTAATGAAATATATATTTTTCCATAACATTTTGATTAGGCTCTTACTGTGAATACATTAAGTGATAATTGGTCCAAAAATACCTATTGAGCCAGAAACATTAGAATACAGTAAATACTGGGAGCACCATAGGCAGCTGTATGAATCACTTCACATACCTGTGGTTTTCCAGGTTCCTGTGCTTAGTCATGAGTACACTCTTCATTTTCTCAAACACAGAATACAATTTCTGCCAATTTTTGTTCTTGGCTTCTACACTGCCACCTGTAGTCATACAAGAGAAATTAACCATATTTTATGCTGCAAATCCCATTACCACAATGTTTCACCTCACTTGTTTTTCTATACAACCATTCCAAAGTATTCCCCTTTCTAAAGATGTGTTAAGATACTCAAACTGAGTTACTTGTAATTTTCTCTTTAGTAAGTTTCAGGAAGGAAGAAAAACCCCAGTGCCAACTCAGTTTAACCCAGGAGAACACTTAAAACTCTCCAAGACAGGTACGGGTTTTATAAATTTCTATGTTATCCTAGTTGCCTGGTAGACACACCACAACCTTGACAGAGCAAGGTGACTTCTGAAGTGGGAATACTAACAACATCCACACTTAACAACTTGGTACATACAATAACTAATTTGGTTTATACTTCCATCTGAAAAATGAACATAGCTTTATTGAAACACAATTTCCATACTCAGCTTAGTTACCTTATATAGGTTGTAAAGAAATGCACATACACAAAAATGCTAGCATTTGGAAGACCATCTCGTAGAACTAAAAGTGATCTTGAACATCTCTATGCCATGAAAACCACTCAGTTTATTCCAGGCTTACTGCACATATGCCACAGATTCTGCCAAATTAACCATTTACAACAAATTATGACCTAAACACACAGCACCCAGAGCCCTCACATTAATCCTTTCCTGAAAATATGATAAAATAGAAAATTCAAGCAGCCTTTCTGGAAAAAGCAAAGCTTCTGGTCTTCAAAAAAGGGCTTTCACCAAATAACAAAGTTGTGGAGTGCAGGCTCTGGGGGACCACTGGCTTTTACGGGTGCTTACAACTCCGCGTTCTTCCAGTTAGCAATTGCTCATACCTTCCCTGGAAGCAGCTGCCCGAAAGCTCCTCACTATGTCTCTATCTGGAAAAACGCTCTTAAGTCATTAAGGGACATAAACTAACTCGCTTCACCACACTCTGATGCCTACAGCTGCCCATGTACCTGTACCCCTGCACCACCCTACGTCAACAGCAATCGCAGCCTCCACCAGAAATCTCAAACCGGAATAGAAACCGAAATTAAACGCGATTTTCCAAGAACAAGCTGCTCTTGAGAAAAACCAAACAAACAAACAAAAAAACCCACACACACTATAACAAATAATAATAAATAAAAGCCCAAGCGCGTGTGAGGCTGCCTGCACCCCCGAGCACACGTCCAGGTAAACCTCTCGCCCTGCCACGGCACCGCCGCCTCCGGCCACCCCCGGACGGGAAGGCACCCACAGCCTCAGCGACCCTCCCGGGGACCCCGCCACCCTCCCTGCCCGACTGCGGCCGCCCAGGTGTATGCTGGGCGCCGCCCCACTAGCGGCGTCCATGGGCACCCGCCACCGCGACACCCCACGGTCCTGCACGCCTGCACCCCCGACCTCACCGGCCCCCGCAGCGGCCATCCCTCAATCCCACGAAACCCCTCAAGCCCACCACCCCACAGCCTCACGAAGCCCCTCACCGCGACGCCCCTCACCCCAGCCACACACACGGAGCCGCGGGCGAGGTGCCTCCCGCCGGGATGGTGCCGGCTGCAGGGGGTCACCGCTAAACGCGAGGGTTCGGCGCCGCCGCCGCCGCTGCGGAGAGCGGACGCTGCCCACTCACCTGCGCTCTCCGGGCTCCTCACCCCGCCGGCCGGTGCCGCAGGATGAAGCGGTGCCGGCGAGTCTTCCTCAGCAGCGCTGCTCCCTGCCTCCTTCCCGCCGCCGCCGCGCAGCCAGGGGGAGCCGCGCGTCCTGGTGCCGCCGCACCGCCCGCCCGGGATTCCTGCGGGAGGGCGGCAGCTCGTCGCTCGGCACAACCTCCCGCTCTTTCTCCGGCTCTCTCCCTCCCCGGCACGTTTCTGGAGGAGCCGCCGCAAAGCGCTCCAGCAAACGCGCAGCGCGCGCCTCCCGGCCCCTTCTCTTTTTATCGCGGGGCCGGGGCTCCCGCCGCCGCCGCTGCTGTGCGGGGGGCAGCGCCGCTCGGCAGCCGCGCCGCTGCCTACCCACGGCCGGCCCGCCCCCGCCGCCGCGCTCCCACACGCTCGCTCGCTCGCACCGCCCGCCCGCCCCGGGCCAGCCCACCTGTCCGCGCCCCGCCGCCGCCGCCGCCGCGGCCCACGCAACCGCCCGCCCACGCACCGCCCACGCGTGCATCGGCAGCGCCCCGTCCCCCCTCACCGCAGCGGCCCCGGGCGGGAGGGAGCGGCGCGGCCTCCGGCAGCGAGGGGCTCTGCGGCTCCCGCCGAAATCGGCGGCGGGCGCGGGCTGGGCAAGTCCGGGGGCCGCGCTGAGCGGCGGGGGAACGGAGGCGGCAGGAGCCCGCCCCGCCTCGGGGCGACAGCGGCGGCTCCCCCGTGGTGGCCGGCGTGAGCTGCGGTGCGAAACCGGGGCCCTCTCCCACCTGTGATGAAACGGCCCGCGAGTGCCGGAGATGCCCACCTCCCCCCACAGCAGAGAGGCGTCTGCAAGGGACTTCAGGAGCTCCTGGTGGCTCCTTTCGCTGATATCAAAATAAACGCGTAGTCTTGGCCCGCTACAAATAATTTCCATGTTCAGGAATATGCTGGAAGGCCAGTTCTTGATGGCTCTCTCAGAACCGGTGGTGAAAGATGACCTAGCCAGAGGTGGTCAGCTCTGAAAAATTTGTTTTGCAATGCTTACAAATTTTGCAAAAGCAGCAGGCAAATGCATGAAAGTGAAGTGTTGGGAAAAATGTCCATATTTTAATAAAATTGCAGTGAACTTTGGGTTGCACATGCTGTCCTAGCTCCCGCACTAATGGAAGAACAGCCTATCCCTCGCTAATAGTTCTCTTGTTCTCTGGCCTTTGCCTGATGTGTTTGCATTTTGGAAACAAACTATGTATTTAGATTATCGGGTTTGTATCTTTTTCATTCACTGCGATATTGACATGAAAAGAATACGCTAGCATGATCCAGTAGTCCAGGGTTGGGGGGAGTTGAATGCATTGATGCAATCACACTGGCTGATGCCGTTTTCAAATCTGTATAAGAAAAATCCATTACATTCATTCTTTTCACAGCAACAGATTCCACTTTGGCGAAGAAAATCTTTGCCTTTCCCAAATGCTTTATTCTAATTCCATATTTTGGGACCCAGCTTTTTCAAGGTAAGCCATGCAGTCATGTTACAAACCATGATATCACGTTGCAGTCTAGTGATATTAAGAAGTAAGCTACAAAAATAAATTCACTTGCCTTTGTCTAGTCTTCTGCAGAATTAAGGCTATTTTCAGTTCCTCTTCTTGTGTCTCATAAGCGAGACACCAGACTATCTGAATATTTAATGAGTAATAAACCAGAAGTCTGTATGTAGTAAAAGTAGCAAGTGTAACACAAATTTTTAATAGCAACGTGGGCAGGTACTTATCTGGAACAAGTTTAAACAATTTAATTTCACAAAATTAATAAACATTAATTATATATAAGCACATCTGCAAGCTATTCTTAATGTAGAAAGATCAAAATCAAGCAAAACTTTCACCAAAAAAGTGCAAATAAACCTGTAGAAATGAGGATAAAAATTGATGCAGGCTTTTAGAAAAAGCGTTTTGACTTGACTCCAACCAAGAAAACGGTTCTGGTCTTTCACTCCAAAACCTAACAACCTAGTGGCACACTGGTGTAATAATTCAGAAGACAATGTGAACATTTGGGTGCCATAACTCTGCTTACGAAGGCAATAGTTAAACATCTAGCACAAGCTTTTACATCTAATAAGTAATAAATAATATTTTATCTCTAGATTGAGTATTTTATCTCTAGATTGAATATTTATCCTTTTTCTCTTTGAGCTTATAATACATGAGAATATTAAAAAAATATGATAGTTTTTCAGTTTTGCCTTCTCAACTGAATTTTGTGTCTCTTCAAACAGCACATCAGCAGTAGAGACCACACTGACATATCTCCAATCTAGAAGAATTCTGTTATTTTCCCCTAAATCCTCCATAAACATATTGTTTTGTCTGCAGGTGTTTTTCTTATAACTGTTACAAATGTATTAAATTCAAGCTGAAGGTTCTTGTCTTTTTCACTGAAGCATGTCCACTGCATAGGCTGTTCCCTTTAAAAAAAAAGTCATCACTCATTTCAGGTCTTACAGAAAGCTGCTTGTAAATCTAGCCCATCACAGAAGAAAAGTTCTCTTTACTCTGATTTTCAAACCAAGAAAACAAGCGTTCGATCACTTCACAATGAATATTAATCAAATGTTATCATATTTGCCTTAAGTTTGTGAGATGCAGAAAATTAGATTGATCATGCACAGACTTTCTTCCTATCCCCCCCTTCTCTTCTTTCCCACCCACCTCCCAAACAGCTCTGCCTTTTTTTCCTCAGCAATTGAAGTTTGGAATAATAACTTTCATTGTTACAGTGATTCAGAGACAAACTGAACGCCAAGTGAAATATTGTTCTCCTAAATCTGACAGGAAAACTTATAGGATGGAAACACCCAGAAGATAAAACCCACTTATTTTATAATATGCTCCAAAAAGCATTACTTGTCATTTTCCCATTACTCCCAGAATACATACAGCAACTGCTGGGTTACTCTAGTACTGAAAATTTCCAGGTTTCCAGATGATGAGCTGTGACTCAGTACTCCTACTGATGTACCTCAATGCACCATCCATTTACTTTATGTGATGGTAAATCATCTCTCACTTTCCTTCACCAGAACTTGTTAAGCACCCTCTTGTGTCCTTGGGTTTAATCTACCACACCATGTTCTACCTCATCCGAGACCAGACCAAGTAAAAGGTTTTCTGCTCTAGCATTTTTCTAGACCAGCTCTTTATTTCAGTTGCAACCCAAATGCTCTTACCACTCTAAGAAGACTGGCTGTGCAGGGCACCACCTTAAATGTTGTTTTCTCCACTGTCCAGCCTGGACTGTACTTCTGTTTTTCGGCTAAACAAGTCTGAATGATTGGCACAGAGCTTTCACTTTGTGTCAAGGTAGTTTCTAGAAACTACTTCTGGGAAAAGTATGGGTTTTTTCTCTTTATGCAAAATCCCCTCAAAGAGTCTGTCAGGTGACAAAGCAATTTTTGATCCATTTATAATGAAAATAATTACTTCAGTCTATGCTACGGAAACCAGAATTTGGCATAATAAAGCCAACAGCTGGTTGAGGAAGAATAGCAGTGTGGGCTCTTTGATGTTCACAGATGAAGATGCACAATCGAAGACAAAATCACGATAGCACACGATGGTTCTGAGCAGTAGTAAGGAGTTAAAACACTTTCATAAGCACATTTACCAAGAAAATATTTTCTTATAGAAAAGCCATTTTATTTATTGCCCATAGTAGCTGTGGAAATGTCATATAAAACATTTAACATGCAAGACTATTATGCTAATGAGAAATCTGTGTTAAACGGCCCTTGTGAACTATGCATTGCAAAATATATTGTTATCAGCTGGAAAGTTATCCCAATTTCAGGCACCCTTCTTGCTTCAATTTGCTATGTATAGTGAAAATAACACAGTGTAATGAGGGTACTTCAGTAACTCGAACTTTTGTGAAAGCTCTGCAACATTTCCAAATAGACAACAGAGGCATAAGAAAAATGGGGAGGGCTATGGCGGTTGAGCAAAAATTATGCTCTAGTTAGAACTGTTAATTTAGTATTAACATCTAAAGACATTATTTTGTCAGTAAGTACTGAAAGTCACCCCAGAGAACTGCAGAAGTGGAGAAGAGATTAAGTTCGTTGACATAGGATTCAGAAGAACGAAGGAAATGAGCCAGCAGTAGGAAGGTGGTAATGGGAGAAGTGTGGCCAGACAAGAAGGTGTTATAATCGCATATACAATGTCTGAGCAAATGACATCACAAAGCCTGTGGCTCCAGCCAGAGTTAGAAGCCCCAGGAGGCAGCAGCTGATCAGTTCCTCTAGAACAAATTCTCCCTCGAAGAATCTGCTTTGTCTTAAATCTCTGGCAATTAACAACAGTTGCCTATAACAACAACCAATATCCTCACATTACATCTTTCCTCCCAGGTTAAATTATCATCCTTCTATTAATAGGACCTTCTAAAGTCTTTTTCTCCTTCTTTGGAAGAGTATATCTGAGAGTTATGTTCAGTAATGAAATGTTAAAGAAACCTGGGCAATGTTTTGAGAAACTAGGCTTTAGTGACATTGGCTGTTTCAATTTGATTTTGTTACAATTTTTCCAAACTCATTGTTTTGGACATACAAACTCTACAATTATCAGTTCAAGAAAAAGAGAGATTTTTCCTTCATATCAGTTTCTTCATTACCGACTATTTCTGGTCTCTTCACAATTAATGTGATCATGCTAGCAACCATCCATCTTGGGCAAAGTAAGGCTAGAGTGTCAATTCCATGGAAACACAGTCATTTAATAAAACTCTTCTATTTCGTCTGCTGTCATTTAAAAGTGTTTCCTTTGCAGTCTGTGTAACAGATTAATGATCAGTGCAGCTTGTAAATTAAACACATGTAGTGGAATCAATATTATTTCTTAGAATGGTCTTCACCATAGGTCTCCTGAAGCCCTTACCATGCTCTTCCTTCAGTGGATTTCAGTAGATCTCAAGTCACCTTTTTTTTTTTTTTTCACTGAAAAATATGCAGGTTTTGCTGGAACCATCTGTAAGAGGAAGCGAAAAAGCAATACAGTTTACATGTATGTTCCAATACAGTTGTTTGGGGTTTTTTTAAAAATATATTTATCAGGTTGAAATAGAAGAGCTCAGTTGCAGCAAACCACAAAATCATTAGATTATTTTTTTTTAATCTGCTTTTAATCATAGCTAAGTAGGAATTTACAAATTAGATGAACATGACTACATAACTCCCTTGGAAATATATTCATTTTTGTCCACATCAACAGTTGATGTCATATTTGTCTCTGCATATACTAATCTATTTCCTAATGCAACCATTTCCCCGGACCACGTCTAGTTAGAGACACCATTGTTTATTGAAAGCAGTGGCAATAAAACTGGCAAGTATTTCTGAAAACTGCTGTGCAGATCAATATAACTTCTTAATTGCTTAAGCAAATGGCTGCCATGTTAAGGAGTTACTGCAATTCTCTGTAAACACCTCTTTCTGCCTGGTTATGCTTCTTTAGCAACTCCATAGCTAGGTGGAAGAGAAGTCACAGAGCCCCTCTTACTGCTCTCTGCAATCATTACAGCTCATAACACTGCAATTCATGGACTGATTGTCTTCCAACAGTTTGGATCTCTTTGTAAGCCTTTGGAATATTTTCTTAAAATTTATTTCTAAGGACTGTGCCTCTAACTTTCCATGCAATATATACATTTATAAAGCTATTATTTTATAACAGCAATAAGTGGGATATAACATAGTTAACTGCCTAGGGAAGAATTGTAGAACATCTTGGACAGACAGCACTAGAGAAATCCCAAATTTTGTGTAAGGAAGTGCCAAACTTAATCATGGGTAGGTTTGATATAAATAAAACTCCAGCTCTTTCTGTGATAATGCTCTGAGTTTGCAGGTTGTGAAATTGAGTTAACTCCAGTGCAGTGATATCACTTGTTGTATGACTACCAAATACTTATCACCATTCAATAGACATCTTCCAAGATATGGGTATCTGATGCTCTTAAATGATAAGAATAAATATCAAACACCAAGCCAAGACAATCTAATAGAACTCTAACAGCTGGGGTGGCATCTCAAATGATAAAATACAGCCTCCTCACTGGCAATTGTTTTGGTTTGTGGAAACAGTTTTGTCAAATACATGGTGTTTTGCCAAAAGACACTGATAGAGTTTTTTGATAGTTTCATACAAGACAATGTGCTACTGTTTGAGGCAACACAGCATATATCTGAATTGTCTTTTCCTCTATGCCAATTCAACCTCATTTGCTGGGGTTTAGATTTTAATTTAGCCCATTCAAGCAGGAAGCATCAGCCACAAAGTTCAAATTGTGACTTGGGTCACAACTTCCCCGGGGTCTGATGAATGCCTGTATCGGTGCTTTTGGTTTAGGATCCTCTTTAGAGTTCCTCTTTCCTATTTGCAGTCAGAACAGGGCAAAAAGAGAGGTGACATCTCCTATTTTGCTTCTGATCAGGTCAAACTGGGATTTAATTATTTCATTTTCTTGCTTGCTAGTGAGGGCTGCAATCATTATGAAAATCAACACTGTGATGGAAAACCATGTACTAATGCTACCAAAGCAGAAGCTGGGCTTCAGATATAAGAGTGGTCCTTCCTTAATCATGTATTTTTTTTTCTTCTGCATGCTGAGGGTTATACCTTAAATATGTTAATATGGGGGTATTCCTTATGTGAAGTGCGTAATGTCACCTCCAGGTCTAATACAGGGTTGAAATTATTTTACAACCTAAATTAATCATGGACTCATATGCTCAAATTACTTACACAGGGTTCAACATCCATCCTTTTCCAACACTTCCACATGCTGAGTTTTCATTTGTTACTAGCAATGACTGATTTTTAAACAAGCTACAGTAGGAGATGGAACATTTTATTGCCAATTTTAAGATGAATGAATGACTCCTGAAAACAGATTGTCCAAGTTACAAGGCGTAAACTAGTAACCACTTTATCAAATAAGAAAATCGATCCACAAAAACAAACTAACCCAAAATCCCAACAAACAAAGAAAAAAAACCACATACACAAACCCCCCCAAAAAACAGAAAGAGCAACAACTTGCAATTGCTCTTGGAAATTGCAAGTCCTAAAAGTAAAATCTTCAGGCTCTATTCTTCTCTGGAGATTAATTTTCATAAAGGTTAAATCAATACCATCAAGGGCAAAAAATGAAAGCTGGACAGAGTGCCATCACTATTTCTGTTCCTAAGAATTGCTATGAATTGTCTATTTACTGTTTCAACCAGCGTAGGAAAACATTGTGAACACCATAGGAATGTCTAGAAGCTTGTTCTGTTCCTTCGACACAATAGGGTGCCATTCCCCAATGGCCCTGAGATATTACTGCAATGAGCTTTATTAATAACAACTAATAATGCACAAAGATGACCTGTCAGGCCTCATAAACAGAAACATAGTATCATGTCAAAATAGAAGATCACAACTTTCGGTTTTGGTTTTAAACTCCCTGGGATAGCTTAGGATCTGATTCCATGAGTCTGTCACCGTGCAGGTCCTTTGACTAGAATATGATGGAAACTGAGCTTTTAGTCAACAACGTTTCCTGAGGATCCCAGAGAACAAAAAACTTTTCTGTGGTCAAACCTCTTGATTTTCCCAAAGTCACAGGATTGTTGAGGTTTTTGAGAAGGGACCTTTGGAGGTCGTGTTGTCCAACTCCCCTGCTCAAGCAGGACCACCTCCAGACAGCTTTTGAATATCTCCAAGGATGTAGACTCTGCAGCCTCTCTGGTCAACCTGTACCAGTGCTCAGTCAGTTTGGTGTTCTGGTGGAACCTCCTGTGTTTCAGTTTGTGCTCATTGCCTCTGGTCTCGTCACTGAGCACCACCAAAAAGACACTGGCTCTGTTCTCTTCCCTTCAGCTATTTATATACATTTATGAGATTCCCCTTGAGCATTCTCATCTCCAGGCCAAGCAGACCCAGTCTTTGCTCATAGGAAGGATGCTCCAGTCCCTTAAACATCCTTGTGGCCCTTTTGATGGAGTCTCTCCAGTATGTCCGTGTCTCTCTTGTGCTGAGGAGCCCAGAAATGGACCCAGCACTCCAGATGTGGCTTCACCAGTGCTGAGTAGAGGCAAAAGATCATTTCCCTCTACCTGCTGGTGACTGACAAATGGTGATTTTGCATCAACAATTTCTGTTCCAAGTGTTAAAATTAATTTGGAGAGGTCTTGGTATCTGCTGCTCCTGGGGAAATGTGGAAAAGTGAGATATCAGCAATGAACAGGGGTGAGAAGTGTCAAGGCAGGGGACATCAGAGGCATGACTTTGTGGAACCTCTGGAAGAAATGATGATCCACGTTGCTGCCAACAGCTCCACTGCAGCCCATCTGGGCTGCACTGACTGCAGAAGCTGTCAGTCTGCATCACTCCCTGTCCGAGACTGTACTAGAGTTCTCAAAAAATCCTTGCAGTGTGAATTTAGGGAATTAATATTTTGTTTCTAAAATGTTTTTGGTTTCTTTTCTAATTTTGCCATCCTTTAAAAAAAAAAATAAATTATCAGGAAAGACAAGGGAAACAGTGTTATTACCTGAATGTCTCCTTCCTATGGTATCTTTTTAGAAATTGCTTGAACAGAAGGGAAAATGTTTGTAATATATACCTAGTATATAAGGAGATAATAAAAAAGCACGGACAACTTCAGCACAGGGAATTTTTGGGCAAATGAATGACTAGCCAAGGTTAATGGCCCTCAGCCTCACATTGGCTCATCAACTCTCCCAGTCAGTCATTAATTCCCAGGAAATGCCTTGTGCCTTGATGGTTATTGCTTTAATACATTAAATTCAAGTTAAAGGATTAACTTAATGTTTAGCCACTATAAAGTAAAACACAAGGAAGTGTTCCCACTGGACATATTCACTGTCAAATATATTTTTATTTACCTTATTTTCTATAGGCATTTAAACAGAGGAATTGAATAATCATTTAGTAATTTGCTTTGTTTTTACTGCTTATAATAATACAAAAAAATCCTCCTCCTTGTCATTTATTTAATATTTCATTAAAGATACCTGAGTTCAAATATAACAATATGCAAAATATAGACATGATTGTATTTAATGAGAGGACAAAGAAATTAAAAGTTGGTCAGAACTTGTTTTAAGGGGTCTGGCAAATGTCACGCAAGCACTGTCATGCATTGTTTAAGACATTACACACTCAAAACTTTGGGATGTCAGATGATGCTAAGTCAGGCCAAAATATGAGACAAAAGCTGTTTTTAAAGGGATTCAGACAACTTAGTCTATATTTTGACTGATACACTCTTGATGACTTACTGTGTATAAGTCACCTAAACTATCTCTGCATCAATTTTGCCAGACTGTAAAATGAGAAAAATACTTGTAAGGTAAAGAGAGAGGGAAAAGAAAAGCATTACTGCCACTTAGGATATGATACTCCACACTGGCAAACTTGCCAATGCAACACTTGTAGTGTAATTCTGTGCTAAAATCAATTCCCTGTTCTCCAGGATCAAGAGCTGGGACAAGGTATGCACTGGGGTATTGTGAGTATTGGCCATGCTCTTCATCTGTAGTTGGCTTTGAGCTGGTGCCTAGGAGGTTACCTAGAACCCAAGTGGTTTGTGTGGAGCCACTGGTCATCTCTTCACCCAGCAATAGACCATCTGCATTGCTCACTTCACATAATAAATAGCTGGCTGCAATGGTCACGTGGCAAAATCTCCCAAATGGCCCAGTCCTGCACTGTTAAAATGCACATAAAATGTAGTCAGACTGTGTTTGTCCCATCTCCTCAGGAGGGGAACTAGGAAAAAAAGGCAGAGAGAAGGTAGAAGATGAAGAAAAGTGGTAGGCACCCTGAATGAGGATGGTTTGCCGCCACAATGAGTCACCTGCACTGGTTTGCCTGCAGGCTCGGGCACATTTTGGTGTGTTAGTCCACCATCTGTTTCTTGTATGGATGGTACCTTCATAGATGGGAAGAAACCTTGAACTCTGTGTGAGCCAACTGGTAGATTCAGATATGATGCATAAATGTGATGTACCTTATAAAATCTGCAGTTTTGCATCTGCTTTCCTGACTGAATCATCTCACCATACAGGATAAAACTGCTCTAAATTTTCTGTTCTTGAAACCAGTGTTTCTTGCCTTTTCCTGATGAAACCTTTGAGATGTTTTGGGTAATCCAACTGGACATTTACATTACTGGTGTCAGCTGTGCCTCTTTATAAATCTGTCAGCTCCACTTTGCATGTGCCACCTTCCCACTGGCTCTTCTGCAGGACCCAGATAAGCATCCTGCAGGAGATGCATGTTCCTGGCTGCGTGTCTGTCACAGACTTGCTCCACTCAGCAGATGTACCAGGTTCTGTATCGGAGCCAGCAGCTGATCCTCAGATGGAGCTCTGAAGTACAACCAAGTTCTGGTGTTGCAGATGTAAAACAAGACGTGGAAGGTTTGGGAACAGGTGGTACAGGAGGAGCAGGGAGGAGAAAGTTTCTAGTGAAAGTGGGGAGAGATTGACAACACGGGGACATGGGTCTCATCTGAAGAAATGTGGTGAATACAACTGGTCATCAAAGCTCTCAGCACCTGAATTTTTTTTTTAATTGTTAGCAGTGGGGAAAAATGGAATTGTACTGGAAACTAAACCACCATTTTAATAATATTTCAGACTCTGCCTTATGTGGTGATGGAAGCAACCTTCCATACATTAGCTGAACAGGAGCCCAGCATGTGCAATTATGCCCAACTCTTCAGACACCCTAAGGCAAGGGCTCTCTGTGTGATTGTAGGCTGATCCCATTCATCTCAGTAGGGTGTTCAGGTTGAAGGCTAATGATGATAATTGAAACGTCAACATTAGCTATTTAATTGCACAACAAACAAATATCATACATCTCTATAGCTTTTTTACGTTTATAAAAAGAAATTGTTTCATCTGCTGTGGTGGGTAGATGCCGTGTCAACCAGTTGCTGGAACTGCTGCAGATCTTCACCTCAAAACTATCTGAATCAAGGTATTGCTTATTTTGTATTTAAAAAAATCCTTAGTTTTCCTATAGATATCACAAATGTAAACATTTCATGGCTGCTAAAATTGCTTGCTACCCCTACAGTCAGCTACAAAAGTATTCAACTTTAATATTTTTTTAACAATGGGTTATTATTTATTAAAATAATATATAAGAAATGTTAATAATTTATCCTGTAATAATTTACTTTATAATAATTTCTACAGTATATTGTACTTCTGTACAAATAATGGTGTCAAACCAGAAATGGAAAAAGGGGGCACTCTCAGGTAGGATGCAGTGAATCTAAAAAAAGCTAATAATAATAAACAAACAGCACAGCTACTTTCTGAAGGCACTGGGTTGCATAGGAAGCAATAAAAAAAAGCCTTATGTGAGATCCTGTCTCCTAATTCTCTAGTTTCTCTTAACATCAGCCATGGCCAATATGTTGCAGGGTTTTTCAAACAATACTACTGTATCTAATTAAAGCATAGTCCTGTCTGATCTGAAATGGGGAGATTGTTTCTGAGGAGCCACAGGGGACCATGACCATCTGATCTGCCTGCTTTGGGAGAACAACATCTGGGGTAGAGAGGTCTCTGCCATTGAGACCATGGCAGGTCTCAATGGTGCCCTGAAGGGCCACTCACCAGGAGCACGTCCCTGCCATCACCTGGGATCCATTTCAGTTTGGGGAGGCCCATGC
Source organism: Columba livia (assembly GCF_036013475.1). Taxonomy (NCBI): domain Eukaryota; kingdom Metazoa; phylum Chordata; class Aves; order Columbiformes; family Columbidae; genus Columba; species Columba livia. The sequence continues at coordinate 97,669,513 of NC_088602.1, read as the reverse complement.
TCTTTAAGAGATGCCTGTTGCAAGCACAGCTCTGGTACAGTGGGATGCTGAATCTTACCTCCTGTTTTGAATCCAGGCTGTTGTGATGCCTCCAAGAGTCTCATCTTCAGTGTCTCGCATGGGACTGCAACCCTGTGTCCTACCAAACCTGACAGCTGCAATGGGAGACGACAAGCTGCAGGTGGGACTGGCTCTCCTTCTTCCTTTTAGCTCAGGAAGGAGATTGATGCCACGTGAATCATGCTTGCAACGATTTTATTAATACAATTTAAAAACAAAAGCTACCAAAACCCACCCGCTCCCTCATTCAGTAACACACTGTCAGACACCTTTCACACCCTCCCTCTGATTTTATTCATTTTAAGTTTTTCCAAAAGATCAAAAGCTAGTAACACTGCTGGCCCAGTCATATTTTCCTCTTGCCAGCTAGTACTATTTACTTAGTAGACATATGGGATTATATCTGCTCTCCTTTTTTTTGTTTCAATTGCAACTTTGCTAAATGCAGCCTGAAATTGCAAATAACTTTCTGTGAAGTTATAGTGAGCAGTTCAAAAGAGCATTCTGGAAGTAAAATTATTTTTATCCAATTACATTATCTGTCTCTCTTATCATTGTCACCTCTCTTTAAGCAAGCTGTTTTTTAACCTTTTAGAAGTAGCTCACAGATACCTTGATGTGGTTTAATGTGCTCTTTGCCTTCTAAGGACTCTACCTGCATGTTTAGTTTGCATACATCTCTCCTTAGGCTCAGTCACGCAACACCAGGGTACTGTATAGCTTGCTCAATAGCCTAATATACATTGCTATATGGTTTTGAGTTACAGCTTTAACCTGTGTCCTGCAGCCCATCACTGGGTACCCACCTTTTTAATAGTAACAATCAACCAACACCTAGGCAAGGACTTTCTGAGGATGCCAGCACAGCACGGTTGAAATCTATGTTGAGAGATTATCTTGAACAGACAATTTACCTTCTAGGAGTCATTTAATGAAAAAAAAACAAAACAAAACAAAACACCAAAAACCAACCAAACACAAAACAAACAAAACAGCAACAAACAAATACCCCGTCAACCACAAAAACCCCAAAACAAAACAAGAACAACAAAAACCAACACACAAAAAACCCAAAGGCAAACAAAACCAAAACAACCAACCAACCAACAAAAAAAACCCCAAACAAACAAAACCACAAAAACCCACCAAAACTATAATGTGTGCTCTTTCTAGGTGTCTAATACTCTTAGTTAAGTTGGCCTCCTGAGTTGCTTCTCTGTACAACAGCTCAGCCTGAAACTTCCTCACACTGTGCTGCACTTTGGCAAAATCCAGTTCTGATGGCAAAATCCAAGTCTGATAGAGTAGCTTAGTCCATAGTGCCTGCACATGGGGAGTCCCCTTCTCTGGTGAAATTCCATTCCATCCACAATCTCTTTTCATATGTTCATATTTGTACAAAGGCAGTCTTCATGCCCCCCACTCCATTTGATCCTCCATGTTGTCCCTTCACACAGCATAGCTCCTCTTTATTAAAATCCTTCCTAGATTCATTTCCATTGTGCATTGTAGATGCAGTCCCCTGACATAATGAACTCTCCCACAGCTATATAAATTATTGTCAAATTGTCGGTTCTGTTTAAAATGTCAAGATTAACTGTTATCCAGCTGGTCATCCGAGCAGGAAGAACTACTTAATGGGCTCATTTGCTGCTGCCTGGTGCATGGGAGACATGAGAGATTTCTGCAGGGCAGCCGGGCAACACTACAGCTTGGTAGGTTGAGAATGAAATCTCTTTTCGCTTCCTTTCCTGATTAAATGCCACCTCTGCCCTACAAATATCTAAATGAGAAAATATGAATTTGAGGCTAATTATAATTTTCCGTTAATAAGTCAAGCCCATGTTTTGTACAGGAAAAAAAAAAAAAAAGTTAGTGCTTTAGTGCTAGAAATAGTTTTTTAACCAAAAAAGTAGCTGGGACTTTCCAGCTTCAGGTTCTGTACCTTTTCGAAACAAATATTCCAATTTCACAACACTTGCATCACAGCCTGATCAATGCTAGCACACAGCTTCTTGTATGGATCACTGATACTGAAACTGCTCTCACTAGAATCTTTGATCCAGTTCTACTAAAAGTCCATGAAAGGTACAGAGAATCAGAACATACTAGCTTGCAATGGACTGACTAATGCTGTTAAAGATATCATGGGCTTTCAGTATAAATAAGTTCTGCAAATCTTCCGAAGTTTAACCCACTGCCAGTCTTACTATAGCATTTCCTCTCCTAGAAAAGAGACCATGGTTTTAGGACATTTGTCTCAATTAGTTCACTTGTCAGTTTAAACATTTTTCCCAGCTTAAGGTCATTATGTATCACTGAAAAAATAAATTTAGAGAAAATAAGTCCTGTAAAATAGTTTGCAATCAATTAAAATAATTATCCATAGGTATTCTAACATGTTAGATTGATAGTATCTGCAGATTATAGCAGTTTATCATTTGTTGATCATGGTTCAAAACACAGGTAAAATCCCAAGAAATTACAATCCAACATCGAGAGTATAAAGATGTGTTATTGCCACTGCACTGGAGGGAAGTGCTGGCATTTGATTGCCTGATTTATTCCTGAAGAAAATATCAGCCCAATATCACAGTTGGGAGACCCAGAAGATGTTGCTTGCTATCACTTATTTTAGCTAACACAAGGACACAGCATGGAGATTAGACTGATATAAATGTGGGAGAGTGTTAAGATGTAGAAACCTCCTGCACTTCCCAGAGAAAACATTATTTGTGATCCACTGGGAAGAGCTACACTATGATCTGATTAATAAACTGTCCCATGAGGAATGATGAGCTCAGACACCAGCACAATTTACTAGAGCTGGTCTTTATATTTTGTAGGGCCAGGGCAGCTTTTGCTGATTCATTGTCTCTATCCAGGAATATAAATAAATACAATAAAAAAGAAACCAAAGTTTGTGAAATCCCTTATTATTACTAAAATGGAGATATAATTTCTCTGTCCATGCATCCCTAAATAGATTTCTGTTCTGTCTAATTGGCCTGAGAAGTGAAACAGAGTTGCTGGCTAGAATATCTATTTTCATATACACATTAATCTAATGAGAATTCCATTTAATCTTTTCCTATTTGTGAGACTTTACAGACTGGATATGAATTGTAACTTTTAAGTAAGTGCTTGTGTTAGTGCCATACCAGTGTCATGTTCTGCTACCTATGAACTAAGACACCTCACAATGATGCTAAGGGTGCAGTAATTTCCATCATTTTATGCAGTACTGGAAGAGCACAGTGTGTCCTGCATTTTAGGGTACATAAGCGTTTGTATTCTAAAAGACCTTTTCCAAATGTTTGTTCCTTTTAGAAGTTTTTGCTTTCAAAATGTAGCTTTCCAAGTTTTCTCTTGGATGTCTTCTGGTTTGCTTTGCTTTCTTTTGTTCTAATGAGAGCAAAAGTTGTCAAATGTATTCTTTCTATCTCAGGTGTAGGAAAGCTCTGGTAAATCTTGCCAGCAAGATACACTTAAATTGCCACTGATCCTAATGTCCTACCATTCTGGAACACAAGGAAATCAGTAATATAGCCACTGCATACTATTCCGTCATTTCCTTTCCTGGTTCATCCTGTGATCTTCTGGACCAGGAGCAGGTCCTTGATACTAAAAAGTATAAAACTTCCACAGTTCTGTATCTGGGTATTAATTCTGGTTCCTAGATTCTCTTCTGGAGAAAGAGAAATCTCCATTGCAGCCTGTTGTAAAACACCTGCCAACCTCAATAGGGCTGGAATTTCAGCCAGAAATTTTACCCCACACTACTCAGCATTTCCCGCCCTGGACCTACAACTACTGCGCTGCCAGAGATCAGCAGGATCCCAGCAGGAGAACTCTTGGAGCAAGAAGGGTGGGTCATGCCCTTAAGTAATTTTAGTCTTCTAACCACTAAACTAATGTAAGTCAGGGAAGTTGCTGCAGCAATACCTCTTGTGACTTCTCTTCCTGACTTTTCTTCAACAAGCTAGACCTCAGTATAGATTTTAATATATTTTTAATCATTAAAATATTATTTTCTATTGACTTTCCCAAGTATAAAAATAAGGTACACATGCTTGCATATTCCTCAAGATTTAATCTGCTATGCCATGTGTTTAGGTCTTTAACTGTTCTTCAAGGAAGAAAAAATGACTTGTTTATTTTTTTTCTATAAGAAAATGGAACTAAAATATAGCTATATTGACTAACACAATACTGGTGTGTATCTATATCGGTTCATGTGTTCATGTGCATCCATACATGTATGCATACATATTGATGCACACACATGTGATTTAAGTTTGCATGGTCAAGTATTGAATTACAGGCTTTCACAAGATAAAGCTATTTTTTGACCTTTTTTAGCTCAGGATAATGCAGCTTTCACATGGCTGTTGAACTGAAGGAATGTAGCAGCAGTGTCAAGTCTGCGTCATGCATACATCATGGGACTTAGAGTATTGTTCAGTCCACAAGAATAACTCACTATATGCCCTACACTGAAGAAAAAAATAAAATCTAAATGTGACTGTACTGAAACAGTGATTTTAAAAATCTTTGCATGTCCAAAATTCACTCCTTTTGATGCCAGTCCAGCCAAGTATAGTCTCATGGTCATATGCCTCTCACAGTTAACTTCCTCTTTGATAAAGTCATGAAACACAGCTGAAAAGGAGATATTCTGTGGTTTAAGAACTCGTTCAAAATTTAGGCTGTGCATCATCAGAGCTGTGTTCTAAATAAGAGATTTTTGAATTCTGAGAAAGCGTCGGTTCCTGTGTGCCTCCTCTCGTGCTTTCTCTAGGGACAGCAAAGTCCTTTTCAGGAGCATCGCTGAAGCCCAGAGGGAGCTGGGCAGCGGCATGGGGGCAGCAACCTGAAGTAGATGTGTTGAGCCAGACCTGTTACGGCCCTCTTCTCAGTCCCCCTCTGTCCACCAAGACTGCAAGTGAAATGTATTTACAAATAACAGAATTATTATAGCTGCACCACGCGATTAGTTAAACTCTTTTTAAAAACATGTGGGCTGGCCCCCTCTCCACCACAAGCGTTATAAATAACTTGTTTCCTGGCTGTCATGTTGACAAACTGAACTCCTTCCGCCACCTTCGCCACCCCCGCCTTCTCCCTTCACAAAGACATGCTACTTCTCCCAGGACTTCAAAGTTTATTTCTCAAACACTTTGGGGGGGGGGGGCGCAGGGGTAAGAAGGAGGGAGGAAAGAGGAATAAGTGTGTTCACATAGGTCAAAAATGTCAATTAAAACCAAATCCTTCCTTGTCGTATGCTGGGACACGCAGGAACTAAGCCCCAACCTGTTTTGAAATATTAGTGTGGAGATGGTCTGCAAAGATTAGATACCTTGAACTTCAGAAATCCTGCAGTATTTTTAGGTGACACCGAAGTGGTCCAAAATCCACCCAGGAGTTGCACAGAGTTAGACACTTCCAGCCTGTGTCTCACCTGGCTGTGTCAGTGAGGATCATTTAAACTCCTGTTCCAAGGCTTTATGCTCTTACTCAAAGGTCAGCTAATGACTGACCTTGTGAAAATCCCTGTTCAGCGCAAATAATTCTATCAGCAGCATATTGGTAAGATATTCTCCAATTTCAATGCAAAAGCCTTACTTTGTACTGCATATGCAAACATAAAATAACTTCTAGCAAGTGTTTTCGTCCAGTGCTTTGTGCACAGGGCTGAAGGGTTCTCTTTCTGCATTGAAGTAATTAGGATTCAGAAATAACTAACAAGAAGTTTCAAGTGACCCAGCCTAAGCATGTAGCTAGCTAAGTGAACAATCTTAATGGTAGGGAGGTATCTCTGTCTCTTGTTCGGGAGTCTCCCAAATGCTGACTTGTTTTTTACCTATACGAAGCATCTGATGTCACTTGTCTGTGTGGGTGGAAAATGCTGTACAAAGGTTAAAAAAGTTCTTTCATCCTTGCTCATGAAAGTAAGCTAATATTGCATTTCCAGTAACTAAGTGCATTACTATAACAGGTTGGGGATTTACTTTGTGCATACGTGTGTACCTCTGGTGAGTAACTGGGCACATGTTCTCTCCCTTCCTCTTAATCTTGCTCAAATTAATGCTTAATCTGAATGTTCTTTTGGTCTGAGTTTACAGAGATAGTGCAACCAACATTTTCAGCTATCAGTAAGCAGCCTTCATAGCACAGGACCATGGAACATGTACCTGCTCTGCATGCTACAAAAGGAGCTTTTTATAAATTCAAGTGTAAAGGCTTAGATCCCATGAAGTACCCTATTTCTTCAGCAAAGTACTTCAACAGACATTTTTCCTCTGAGTACAGCATAGGAGTACGCATTTGCATTTGAGCATAGGAAAAATCCCACTTAATACTAAGCAACTGCTTAGTTTTGTTAGGTGGAGACCTATAAAAAACTGAAACTGGTGGAGTTATCTCAGTAGATACAATGCACTAGAACTGTCAAAAAGTGCCCTTTTTTCCCCCCTTCTTTTATTTTTTTTTCTTTCTTCTCTTTTTCCAGAAAGGTAGTTTAATACACAGGACAGCCTGGTGTGCTGGTGAAACCCTCCTCGTGGCTGAGTTACGAAGGCTATGAACAAGTTGCTCTCTGATGTGCAGCTGAAAGCTGAGGCACTTCACGCAAGTAATTTTTTGCTAGCGTAGTTCCCGAACTGCAGAAGGGTATGTGTATCAGCACCGAGATCATCACAGCTACCTCAGGGAGGCCGTGCAAACCAGGAGGGCTTGCTGCCTCCCACACTACCCATTGCTGCCAGCTTCACCTGAGCTAACAAGTTCAAAGGCAGCTCAGATATGCCTGCATGAGCTCCGGTAACAGCTCTGTGCTCACAACTGGGGCACAGCATGGAGGCGTGAAATGCAAAGTAAGGACAAACAACATAGATGGCCTGGCAGAAACAGAGGTGGGATGTCCCACGTCTTCTAGCAGGGCTGTTGATGGCAATGAACCCAAGACAGGCCTGTATGTTTATGTGGGAGCATCTGCAGAACACAGACACACATCTTTATATAAAGTATTAGCCAAAGTTGAGGAAAAACATGGAGAGGACTCTAACAAGGCCAGGAGAATGGCAGCCCAGTACATACTGATAAATAAAAAGCAGCAATCACTAGCAGAAGTGTTCGGTGAGTCACAGACACTTTATTGACTTACAAACTGTGACACTTTGAAAAAGGTCTGGATCACTCCTGACAACATCTCTGCAGGCAAGCTTCTGTAGTGTATGTTGTCTGTGCAAAACGAAAAAAAAGGGCAAATGATGTATCATGAGGCATAAGAAACAGGGTGGAAAAGACATTACAAACAGCATAATGTGGTAGGTAAATGAATAATACACTGCCAACTGGGATACTGCATTCAGTTTTGGTCAGTGTTTTATAGGAGATAATAAAATAACAGAGGGCTTTCAGATTAAAAAAAAAATTAAAATAAGTAGAGGAATGAAGAATTTTCAATATTAAAAGATAAAAAGGATTAGGCCCATTTAAAGACAAAATAGGAAGGAATATGGAATATATTAGAGGTTGCCATATGATGAGACTAATACACATGAAATATCCTGTGTCCCTATTCAACATTTCTCTTATGCAAGAAGTAGAAACATTACCTGATAAGGAGTCATAAAAGAGTGCATTTTTTTCACACAGCATAAATGCAAAATTACTCTCTGGAACTCTTTGTTCTAGCAGGATTAAAATGGACTGAACACTTGTAAAGAAAATTAGAATATGCAAATTCATTAAGTTTAAGGAATATTTTTCAATAAGTTATAGACACCATCTTTGGACTAAACAGATTCTGGTCTGGTATCATGTGCCAATTCCAGCAGTCAGCAGAGGAAAAAGAAAGTACAAGAGGAAGGGTGGCATGAAAATAGTTTTTCTATAACTAATGGCTTTGCTCCTTCAAATGTGATATCTCATGCCCTGTTGATACCAGATGCAAGAGTCAGAAGATGTTCATGAAGGTAAGATTTGCCCTTTTCCAATGGCAAAGCTTTTGGCCCTATCCTTTCACTGCTGTAAGCCAGTGAAATTTAAACTCTGCATGTTTACACGTGGAGAACCCACTGCTGATGCAGATTCAAATAGTGCCAGCCCCACACCTTGGGTCAGAATTTTCTTGGCGAGAAGAAAATCCACTTCTAGTGTGGAGAGGAGAAAACATTTTCCCGACAAATGATTTAAAAGGAAGTGATAATACTCAGAGTTGTTTGTAACTGTTTGGAAAAAAACTGAACAAGTCCCAGTAGAGACAGACTGGCAGGCAGAGAGTAGACGAAACACTGCAGAGCTAATTAATTTATTACATAAATCCATGGCTTATCAAGTGATTATCACTCCATATAAATGCCATGAGCAAAAAAGGAACATTAGAGCTTTCAAGACCATCGACCAGCATCCTTTTGGGATAGAAGGACTGGTATAGTATCAAAACTTCAGAAAAAAGTGACTCATGACATGCTGCATGCGTGCATTCACCAAATCTTTCCAAAGCCAGAAACTCTTCCTTCCCCCTACCTTAAAAAGTGAACAAAAAAAACCAAACCCCCCAAAAATCCCCAAGCCCACAACAGTACAATGAAAGGGAGAAAAAACCCCTAAAATCCTGGTCTTCATAACCCAGTTCCTCCTACGTGCATGTCCCATAAACTGTCAACATCCCACAGGAATCTACCCACATTACACATCACAGCACAATGCTCCCAACAAAGGCGTCTCAACCCATGATGTTTCAGGCAGCCTTTCAAACCGCCTTCGGTGTATCTAGGTTCACCAGCTCTGTAATTAGGTGTTAAGTTTAAGCAATCCAGGAATTTATGTAGGGAGATACTTCTTTGGCTGTTCAGCATGATTTATGCCTGCATGGTCTAGCTAGAATGAACAAAGGTTCATCCCATGAAGAAAATGAGACTTTCCATATCTCTAGTAGGCTTCAGTTCAGTGAAGCACTTAAACGTATGTTCAGGTTCATCTCTATTTAGAATAACATTTAAACAAACAGGGGTAGCTCAGCAGTCCTTTCTGTTCCATAGGACTAAAGCATTCATGTAACTGTTCTCCTAAACAGGCTTTCATTTATAAACAACGTCAATAATAACGCTAATAATCATCATCATAACAACATCTCTGTTTGGCTTTACATGACAACACCAGATTTCAGAAGTGAGCTAGGATAAATTATAAGCATAGGTTTTTGCCATAAACAAACATTGTGAATAACATTGATCTTTGCAGTTTTCTTTGGTACATGCCACAGTGCTGCAGGGTTAAAATGACCATTCAAAATGCCTACGTGATGTGTGATTAACTCTCAGCAAGTCAATATTCCTACAAACCCAGAGAAATGAAGGCTTCGTCATATATTTCATTTTAGTCTCCAACATCACAGGTTAGGACAAAAAATGTCATGCTAGGAGACCAGGAGGCAAAAGACAAAATAGGACAAAATGTTAAGACAAAATGTGAGACAAAATTATTGGGTCATGTCAGCAGCCAGTTCTGCAGAGAGCTGCATAGTATGTTTTCAGATGTTTTGCTAATCATTACACTGGTATGCGTTTAGAGAACGGATGTTAATGACTTTTCTCATATTCCCAAACATTTGCCCAGAATGTGAATAGCAACAAATTTGGCAATCAATTCTTGGTATTTCAGCACCTATCATACCTAGTGTAACTCATTAATCTGAACATGCATCTACCTCTGTTTTCACCACACATACCTTAACTGCCACGAAAACTGATTTGCATTGTTATCTCTTAGGTGTATTAGATGACTTCCTGCAGCCCCTTCCAACTTTCAGATGAACTTCAGATACACTATAAGCCAGACAACACATTGTAGTTCTATGGCTTTCAATGCACTATTTGGACTGGCACTCTTGTTATTCATTTTGTTTTATTGAATTTACTTTCCTATATATTTCAGTTAACAATTTTAAGAAAAGCACACAGCCATTAGCATGCAGACATCAATAGTATTCAAAGACATCTACCACAGTGCCATAGCTGTAGGTGACTATCCAGCCACACTTCAGTAAGGAACAATAGTTAGCACTTGCCGTAGTGGCACGATTTTCCAGGTGAACTTTTGTTGTTCTAAATCTAATATTTATTCATGCTTTCTTGTCTTTCAAGAACAACATTTTACTACTGCTTAATTTTCTGAAGTAACTTCGTTTTTGCAGTTGCATGGGAAAAAAACAAAATCTTGGTACTTACTATATATGTCTACGTATATAAATACAGATATGTGCATAAAAAAATAAGTAGAGATATCTTAATTTTGTTATTTTGCCAGTAAATATTCAAAATGACAAAAGAGCAAATTTAGTGGTTGAAAGACTCATATATCTCACCTGGTACACAGTGCAACTTTTCCATTTGATCTTTACTGTGACTTTATTCAAACCACAACATTTCAGGAAATGTTCTCATCTTTCTAGTCAGTGATTGTGAAACAACATTTTAAAAGAGGGTTTTCAGGCATATTACCAGTTTCTTATTCCATGGAAATGCAGGGGAGGAGAAAAAAAACATTCTTATCTTACTTAGTCATTCAACACTGGTATTACTGATACATTCATATATCTAATAAATTTATGAGTTTTATTTGTATGCTAGTACTAATGTCAACTAAATTAAAAGAAAAATCATGAAAGTGAGGGGTTTTTTTATGTCTGAGTAATTACTGAAAGGACAGTGTGACAGCGTATGGATGGTCTACCAGATGGTCCCAAACCTCTAAGCATTAAGATGTGTCTGAGTGCAGCACAAGACCTCAAGGTTCACAATAACTGGTTGAAATGTGAAACATCTGTTTTTTACACAATTACATCTAAAAAAGCAAGCTTGCAACTCCCCCCAAATCCAAATGCTTAGCCTTGAAAAAAACTGACAAAATTTTTTAATTGCTTAAAGTACTTCCACAGTATCTTGCAATGAGACAGGTTCCAATGGACCCTTTCTCAGCAGACATGCTTTGGGAGGAGGATTTGGGATGAAGCATCTCTGTGATGCCTTCTTGTAGCCCCACAACACGCTTAGCAGTGCGGGTTCCCATCCACTGGGTCCTCTGATTTTGCCAGCTCAGTCATCACATCCTTGTGAGCTGCTGAGCAGAAACACAGGGCTGCTTTTCCCCTTGGACAGATCTCTCTTCCCTTTTGTTTCTGTGGAAGTCAGTTCAGCTTGTTTGCACCTCTCAGCCTTGCTTTAAATGGCTTGTTTTAAAAGCTGCATTCATTTACCTTGCAAGCTTTTCTCCTTATGTGAGGAAAAGAGGAATAAAAGAAAGAACTTGGCCCCACTTGAAGGAAAGGCATCACTTTATTCCCATATACGTGTAGGTGTTTTTCTTGTGTCTGGACACTGCTTGAGGATGTGGCACAGAGGGAGGAGTGGCAAGGTGGATGAGATGCAGTGCAGTTCATGTCCATGTTGTGCTCTGGAGGGATGCAGCAACACCTGATAGACAGATGTGCTCAGCCCACAGTTTTCCCATAGGGTGGACACAGCTCACAGAGTCCAGGAGTGGATGGCACAAGTTTGGCAAAACAGAAGTACAGGATTGTTGACCTGTTTTGTTTGTTTGCTTTTTGTAAAACTCATGGAGACATAAAAAGCCAAAATAAATTACAATTGCTCATCATATCTCCAGTTATTAGGAAGAGCTGTTCCCAGTTTCAGTCTTAATCATGGTGCTAGTCATTTCAGATTATTTTTAAATGTGGTATAAGGAACTGCACAAAATCTATCTGTGAAAACAAGCACTGACCATAAAGGTATAAAACAAGATAATTACAGTCTGAAACAAAAGAAAAAAACGTTAGTATTCAATTCCCTCAATCATAATTAAAATTTACCCCTGATGGCCATAACTAAGCATCTACTTAGGAAGAGCAGCCATATTTTTCCTTGTTAGTCTTAATTTACATTCCTACAGTAGCACTGAAATAGAAAGACAGACCAGTGACCAAATGGGGAAGTCTGCATTGTCTTGAAGCAAAACATGCTTAGGATTTAAGTTCTCTTTGCTGCAATGTCATTTTCATTAGGACTGATCAGCTCTTCGCTTTCACTCAAAACAGGCACAAAGGCAACCAAGTTCAAGTTCAAGAGTCTCTTGAAAGGCTTTTCAAGCCCACGCACCTTCCTCTGTCTCTCTGGTGTGAGAACAGTGGACTCTTCAAGCTCTCCCAGGCTGCTGTAGCACACCTGCCATTGAAAAACTCCAGTGGGAAAGACAAATAGCAAAACTGCTTCAATTTTTCAGGTGGAGAAAAGTCTATTATCAACAAGGTCCTCTACAGAAAGCAAAGGAAGGACGATCACCGCCAGAGCAGGTCTGCAAGGTGGCAAAGCCCTCACCTGCAGCAGGTACAGTATCTTTCTTTGGTTAACACTGACAACGAAAACCCCAAGCCTTCATCTTTTTTCTTTCTCTTGAGAAGGTATATTTGAAGGGTTCTTAAGGAAGGCTGGAACCCTTTGAGTGCATCGCAGTGGGACCAGCCCGTCCTGATTTTGGGTGAGCCAGCAGCCAGCCCCTGGGTCCCTGTGCCAGCTATCAGCCCACCCCACTTTTGCAAAACTTAGTCAGGTTTGTGCAACTGCGGAGAATAAGGCAAAAGGAGGAGAAAGAGCAATTATGAGAAACAATATCTGAATGATCACATCTTGATGTATTTATTTACACTTCTTTTCATAAATTCCACCGGCCACATTCCTAATCTCCAAGATTCTGAAATATGCAGCAGAACAATTATTTTCCCTGTGCTGGGATACCTTCACCAGCCACAATTCATTACTTGGAAACCCCTTCATAATTAAGCCTTTATTAAAACTTTTCAGGATAAATAGTAGATAAATTTAGACCAGCTTCCTTCTAGATTTTCCAAGTAGAAATGCAAGTGTTGTGTGTCCTGAGGGACAAGTGATCTGTTGCCAATAATTTAATGGAGGGCACCTCACAAAATTATTCTCCCTGAATCTGTAATAAGCCTCATTTTCCAGGTGTTTGTGCACATTCCTAAAGTACACAGGTGAGAGAACGGGCAATCAGTTTGTCTGGGGTTTTTTCCCCTTTAAATAAAAACACTTTAAAAATTAATTTAGCCTAAAAAGAAGGCAATACCTTTTCCTTTAGTACCATTAACTCTGCAGGAAAACAAATGGCTCAACAGAACATTAGCAGCAATCAAAGGGCGAACAATCTATAGTCAATCAAAATAAATGTAACAGATGACACAAACCTGCTTTCACTTACAGTAAATGAGTGTATATAGATATCTACATGGGTAAACAGGCTTCTCAGAAGTTTCTTCTGGAGGAAACTCATAAAACTTGGAAATGCCAAATAGATAACTTTGTGTCCCACTGTGTAGTTACTCATAAACTTCATGTACATTTACTGTAAAAGTAACATTGCTGCTGATTATTACTGACTGAATGCAACCAAGTATTTATTTGAAACAATCACATAAGCAATACATTTGTGATATTTTAAATAGCTAAAAGTAACCGATCATAAATGTAATTAAATGGAGCCATTTGTTACTGCATTATTTGAATGTCCTGCTACCATGCAAGGTGTACTTTTCTCACAATATGCTAATCCCAGCCATGCTGGCCCCCTTTTTGCAAGTTCTTTTCCTGCATTGCTCTTGCCCAGCAATCACTCTGCATATTGACATATTTTGTTCAAATAAACATGTTTAGAAATTGGATTTCTTGGCATTTCCAGAACTTCACAGTATTTCCAAGTGTGCTTCCTAACACCTTTTGCACTTGAGAGAGCCTCATGTGTAATTTTAAAGAAATATGAATTCTCACAACATGAAACATATGCCTTGAGGAGCATATACATTTTTCAACATGTGGCTTAATGTCCACTTAGAATGTGCTTCTGTTACAGAGAGGGTCACACATTTGTTTCTCTTAAACGGAATGTTATTCTGTGAGTAAGTTACTGTGAATCTAAGGGTGTCCTAAACCAATAAAGTACTGTACAACAAACTCATTAAAAACAGATCAAGGTTTGAAGAGCTGCAAGCATTAAATAACATGGTAAGGTGATCAAGTAACTTCAGGGTATTTAAGAAACTTTCAGCCTGGTTTAGTTACTTATCAAAGACATTTTAATGCTACTTTGCAAGAGGTCTTTTTCTTACTAAAAATTAGATTTTCAATAAATTTCTGTTGTTCCTCAGGCTGGATCATTACAGTAAAACTGCATTGATCAAAGAGCATAATGATTGTCTTTCTGTGCACATGACATTTTTACCATTTCATTTTTAGTAGGTTTTTCTTTTATTTGCTCAATTATTAGCTGTTTTAATGCCTGTGAGAGTGTATTACAGAACCAAAGGGATGCATACTTAGTGATATTCAGCACAGCTCTATCATTCTGTTTTTACACCAGCATAAAACCGGTATAATACAGTGATAAAACAGGCCTGTAACAGCTAATGCTTTGTATCTCAGGAAGACATAGTTGCCCTCTGTTCTTTTTAGGTACTTTTAGTTACTGTTACAGCTGTTCTCATAGGTGATTTTTGTTTTTAACTGAATTTGCTGTTCTCTTTTGACAGTCCCTTACATCTTGTGAAAGCCTGTGCAATCTTCCGTGTACAGAAGTCTGAATTTGCTTAGTTTTGAGAATATTCATCAGGCCGGGGAATTTGGTTTTGCAGATTCCCTGTCAGAGGTATCTCACAGCTGTGGCTTACCAAAACAGAATGATCACATTTGTTCATCATACAGAAGAAAACAAAACTGAACTGATATCTGTAGCATAAGAAGTAAGCTTTTATAAGCCAGATGCAGAAAGACAGTTCTGGCTTCTGGGATGCATGTGTGTACACAGAGGAAGGATACCTGCCATCATGTCAGGTTTTGACAGCTGCCGCAGCAGTGCATCTGACTTTTTCAGCACTGTTTCGACATCTAGGCTGCCATCACTGTTAAAGCTGCAGTTTAGTGATAGCTGTCACATACATTTTGTTTTCAGCTGGCTTCATGTATTTAAAAATCAATTCACAGCTCTTGCCATAAGATGACTTTTGTTTCCTAAGAGGAGAATGATATGGGAAGAGAGACACAGTGAAAGCTTCCAGGGGGACTCTCAAGGATGCAGTCTCACAGCTAGAGCTCATGGTTTCCTCTGGATATCACAGAGGCACTTCCAAAGTAGCTCAAGCCAATCTGCATCCTATCCATCTGCCAGGGTCCCATGTTCCTACCCTGCTTGCTCCCTGCCAACAGGGTGGGTGGGCTCTTGCCTGTATATGCAGCAAGTAGGGAAATGCAGTTCTGCCAATGCAGCTGAAAACAAAGACTGCAGGGAAGCATTGGGCTTTCTGCAAAGTCAGCTCCTGCAGCTGGCTCACTGCCCCTGCAGCTGAGCCCCAGAGCTGGGATGAGGACACGGCAGGAGTGAATAGCAGTAGCCAGGAAGAAGGCAGGGCAGCCCCAATGGCTTAACCTGCCATCGAGCTTCATCTTCTAGTTATGACTTCAGATCTCACGGAGTCCTGCCAAGAAAGAGGGAGGAGGTCCCCCTCCTCATCTTCCCTCCTCCCCCAAGCCACAGTCTCCCAACCCATTCCCCTTGGGATGACTCTAGCAATCAGATAACCCTGAGGGAAATCAATTCAGAGAATTGACCCAGTGGAAATCTAACCCTGTACATAAATAAATATGCAAGTTAAAGAACAGTTTACTGCTAGATATGTCAACCTGTCAACTGAGCCGACTCACCCTGAGGCCACACAACTGCCACAGCCAATGTGAGGAGGGAGGAGGGCACCTGCAGCTGGGGAAAGGGGGCAGGAGAGAGGGAGTAGGACCTGCCTTGTCAGTGGAAGGTGGGCGGTGGCTTGACAGAACTGCTTTTAATGTAAAGGCATCCCTGATGGTTCTGTGATGCCTCTGGTTTGGATAGAGTTGAGCTTAACAGGAGCCAATATTCACAGAGGCAAATTTTATCTCCTGGAAGTTCATCCACCAGGGCTGATCCTCTAATCAGTGGAAGGAGATGGACTTCTGTGGGTGAGTGACTGAGGATGCCTACATCTCAGCTGTGATCAGAGAGAGAGAGAGAGACCAGAGACATTACTTTCTACAGGGACAGGGCAGCCTTTGTGAAAAATCTATCATAGCAATGATTTTCAGCTTGTCTCATCAAAGATCCCTACAGTTTTCCAGCAGAGGGCTGAAGGCGGGTGGGATGAGCTCCACTCCACTGAGCACGGGCTTGCCCACCTGGCTCGCCTCCTGGCAGCCCCCACAGAAGTCATCTGTGAGCTCAGGAGTCTATGGACGACAGGCAGGAGCCCACAACCCCATCAGACTACATGCTCCATTCCCTCTGCACAGGCAGGGCAGCAGAAACTGAGAGGGAGCAATAATAGTCCTGTGCTATTGCTGCCACTGAATTAAAGATAAATAGTTAACAAAATTGTTCTGTATTCAGATAAAACGATCCATGTTATTTACCATGCACTCATGATGCTTGCCTTGCACTTTCCCCATGACAACTTGTATGATTTATTGTGACAAACCACTAGCCCTAGTAACAGTAGACACTGTTGGCAGGAAATTATGCTACATATTATAAAGCTGGTTTGTATTAATAATGTATTTTTTCAGTCCAATGCAAGGTAGGGAAAAAACCCCAATGTTTTTCTAAATGAATAGCATGTTGATAAGTTACGAAAACCCAAGCTCAAATTTCTGAGATTCTCATACTAAAAATAAAATTGAAATGAACTTTAAAAACAAAACAAAACAAATTTCTTAATATTCTCCAAGTAAATTGTTATATTTTGCTGTCATGGAATTTCACCAGGATTCACTGAGTTCTGTTCAATTATATTTTTTTGCATAATCGGTCTTCTGTCCCTCAGTTCGCACCAGGCTGAATTTGCAGGGACAGCTACCACCTTTTTCTGTTACTGGATTCAGAAAGATTCCTCTTTAAGCAATCTTGCCTGTTATAAACATATTCTGAAATCATTTTACTGCCTGGGAAAGATTTCAGGATTGCTTTGCATGTGCGGTATGTCAATAGGTTAAATTCTCTATACTTAATAAAATGCTGAAAATTTTCTGTGTATGTGTGCATAGGAGGAAATGAGCAGCGGCCCCTAAATTGGTATCATTTGGAGAGTAAAAAACGTGGTATGTTTGTTTCTACTTCATGAAATTCTTAGGTTTCAACAGTTCTACTTCAGATGCATATGGTTTGTCAGTATAGTTTACCTCAGCTGTCTCACTATTTTAATCAGTGAAAAGCTTATCACATGTTCTACATGCTAAAATATTGATAATATATGTGGAAATTAGTTACTATTAATGTATATGACATTACTAGATTAATGTGTCCATTATACAGAAAGAATTTGTATAATTAATGTAATTTATCTGTAAAAAAAATGAGTGTTTGAAGTCACCCATGATATGCATCACATAACGTCATCAGAAATTATAAACAAAACCCACACTGAAAAGAAAAAAAAAAAAGAAAAAAAAGAAAAAGAGAAAAGGTTACATTTCCCTACACAGGCAAGACAGTGGGACTTTGGATCATTCTTAAATGATAGACATTCAAACAAAATGTTTTATTTATTCAAGATCAGCATGAAGACAGAGAATGTTATGTGAACAACTCAGTGAAACCTGCAGGATACATCATCATCTTATTTACTTTGTTTATAATGGCTGCTCAGTGCCATAAGCACACAAGACCTGTGCTTTATTTCAAGTTTCACTGGTTAATTCAGAGCAAGTAATTTCATCATCCTGATGTTGTCTTCTTCTCTTTGAGATAATACATTCATCTCTATGTTAAAGGATACTGGGTTGTAGTAAAGAAGCTATAAAGTGTGGAAGTAAAATAACAACCTGAACTGTGGAATCTAAAATATCTATCTTTGTTCTATGCCTGGGTTTCCATTGAGGTATCAGATTTTTAAAACGTTGCTCAAGAACAGGCAGTTTATTGCTATTCCCCTCTTCTGTTTTTCTCAAGCTGTAGCAATTAAATGAACAAGAAAAGTCATTTGTACAAGGTGGAGTAGATCTCTGTTAACATGCATGCTGATTTTATGGTGGAGTAGAAGGAACATAGCTGTAGCTGCTCACTGAAAAAACTCTTAAACTTGCATTTATTTACATAGCATCTATGGCATTTAGCTGACTGAAGAGAATTGATTAGCAAGAAGGCTGTTAAACAGCAGTCCTATAGCAGGCACTGCACGGAGGATTAGAGGTTTATTTCACTAATTGGTGACCTCCTGTAGTCTTTCTGAGTCAATTCTGAAAAATAAAGGAGCACTCCGAACTGTATTTAGAATAAAAGCGGAGTGATGCTTTTCAGTGGACAGAAATCCCATAGCTGAGCTCTTTTAGAAATGAGTTTAGGTTTTTCCAGCCAAATTATTCTCCTCTGGTGAATTCTTGCTTGCAGCGCTGTATACTTACCACACTGCTTTGGCAAACCCCAGACAGCATGGGATGCCAAAAACCAGACCTGTAGCTGTCATGGTAGGCATGATGGTGCCCTAGTTGTCCACCACAGCTGCCTGGGATATAGGAGCCACACACCTTGGCAGGGACAAGAGTTGGACTGCAGGGACAGGAGTTGGACTCAGTGATCCTTGTGGGTCCCTTCCAACTTGGGACACTCTATGATTCTATGACTTTTGTCAGACCAGAGCCCTCGCATGGCCCTGCCTAACAAACTGGCCACCAGCAGCACCATACACCAGGCAGGCAGGCACGGCTTCCACCCCACAGAGATGGCAAAGCAGAGGCTCGTTATAATGTCACCTCTGCAGAAGCACAGCATGTGCACCTACAGGTTGGAATGATGCCACAGGAATGTGATGGCTGCTGCGAGGTGGGAGCTGGAAAGCTCCAGGACACCCACCGAGGAGCAGGCACTTCTGGCAGATGAACTAAACTTGCACAGGGAGGACTAAAGAGGGAAAGATGTTTCAGCAAGTTCCTCCTTACCTTCTGAAAGATGTTTTATCACGGGTAGGCATAAATAAGCTTCTCATCTCTGTGATTTTAATAGTAATGTGAAACAAGGAGGTGTGCACGCTGAACCCTGAAGAACAGTCTTGGTACTGACACGATGGACAAAAGGGCTACCTGGCTGCAGCTGGCTCCTAGAGGCTTCCAGGCATTGAGTACCACTAGGGGGCTCACAAAGTGTTTAAGGGGTGGTATGTGAAAAATATTGTAATTTTATTTTCCCTTCCTGCATTTGTAGATGCCATATATTTCAGAACTGAAACTGCTAAAGCATGCCTTTACTTTAAAGTCAGCTTTGTGGACTCACACAGGCTCAGCAGTGTATGTGGACTCCACCACCACCTTCCGACCTCTCCTGTGTAAACAGATCTTCCACGTAAAACAATTCTGGCCTGATCATGCTGCTTGTTACTCAGAAGTCACTAACCAGAGGCAACCATTCAGCAAAACTATGACTACCATTACCAAATGCTTCCAGAGGAGTGGAAGAGTTCAGTGCATCAGGTATAGAAGTATCTGTGCAAAACACATTATCAGTGCTTAAGAAAGGAAAGAGAAAAAAAAAAAAAAAGAGAACCTGCTTTCCCTTCCTTTTTCTCCATAGAAACCAACCAAAAACCTTTAGTAAAGCTAACTGGAAAGAAGACAGACATGACCTTACGCTAATATTTTTACCTTCCCCAGTTAGAGGATTCATATAAATTCTGGGACAACAGGTTGTCGGGCATATGAAGATTTTGGTATGTTGCTCATGGAGTCAGGGAGGTTGGCTATCCCTACAATGAGATATGAAAGCTATTTGTGGCAACGAGTAAATAATGCTAACTACCCCTAAAACATGCTTCCTCTTAAGGACTGAGATTTACCTTTGTTGATGGGGTAGAAAACCAAACTAGCACAACAGGTTTTCTTTTTCCCCTCTTACCACTCATTAGCCCTGAGGACCTTGTTACAACATTTGGTGTTAAGAGTAGAAATGTTCTAATATATAGCCCCAAACTAAAAAAAAATGAGAAGGCAATAATCACGGGAGTATTTTAACACTATCTAAGATTAATTTCTTTTTATTTTTCTACTCTTTCTTTTCCCTTTCCTCTCTGAAAGAGGCTGCCAAGTGAATTATTATGATTACTCTGCATGTTTTGCAGATGGTTGGCTGCTGTATGGGGTTCTCAAGAGAGGTCAACATCCTATCGCATCCAGCTTGGATGCTGCCCTCCACACTAGCTGAGCTATGGAAGTTCTTAGTCAGCAAAGCTTTTGCTGACATTCCTAATTGAAGTCTCTGGGACAAGTCACCTCCTCGAAGCTCAGATTGAAGTGCTTTCCTGAACTGGGACTTGATTCTACTTTCCTGTTAAACCTAATGAAAATATTCTCCTTTCCAGGAATGAAAGTTGAAGGGGACTTTTTTTAAAAATTATTTTTATATATACATACATATGTATACGGGAACATGTATACATGTAAAAGCTGTAACTTTGATGTGTTCAGAAGTCATGTTCAAGGATGTTCTCAGGAGTTTCAGCTAAACCTCAAAAGTTTTCTTCTCAGGGACACTACAGACACGGACATCGGTTGTATCACACCAACAGTGCGAGGATAGGAAGCTTTCCTGCCTTTCATCTCTGTTACATGGCGTGCAGACAAGCAGTTCAGAGAGCCCCTAGTCACAGGCTAGTGGGACCAAGGAGGCTGTGTGTTTATCTAATCTGTAGCTTTCTGGTAAATAATTGATAAATCCACAATTCCTGTACAACTCCATGGTGAAGCGGAAGAGAAAAAGGGGCAATACTGCTCTAACACGTACTTGTAGGGTTCCCCACTTTCCACATATATGCCAGCAATGTGCACAGACTCTATTTAGCTCTTCTCCATGACTGGACTGATTAAGGATCAAAAAAGGAAGAGCAACTGCCCCTAAGCCTCTGTTTGTTAGGAGGCTCCTTCTTTTTGTTTGTTAGGAGGCTCCTTCTTTTTGTTTGTTATGAGGCTCCTCCTTTTAAAGGATGAAGATGGTACAACAAATCCAGACTTTCAGCCCCAAAGAAGAGTAGAGGATCAGCTGCTGCAGGTTGTCTTGGGGCCAACCAGCTCACGTGGCTGACAGCACGACTGTGGATCAGGGTCAGGAACAAGCGTTGCTGCTTTTACTAAGACTTGGGTCCTGCCCAGGGAGGAGTGCTGGGATGCATCAAATCCAGCTGCCCAGAGCCTGGGGAAGGGCTCCAGGGCTTTTGCTCTAAGGGAGACAGAGACAAACTGTGCTCTGCCATTCAAGGTCCACAGAAGACCAGAGTGTCACTCCATTCTCCACCACATGCATCCTGAATGAAAACTCTTGAAAATCTGTCTTCATTATAGCAATAGCAGCCTTCAGGACTGGAACCTGTTTCCCTGACACATCTGTTTCACAGGGACAAACATGTGGAGGTGAATACTTTGAATAAACAGGCTGAGATTTGCAAAGCCACCTTGAGTGAAACCTGGATTTTAACATTCTTTAGGTACTTACAGTCTCTGCCCTCATTATCTGAACTGCACCCACACAGACACTCCCTGCAAATGTAACATTTTATAAGTTTGGGGTTCAGATTTATTGTTTAAAATTGTTTTGAAATCAATGACTTATAACACAGATATAACTGCTCATCTATGTCAACAAGTGTTGTATGAATCTTAGATTTCTAAAATGCAAATTACCTATTTAACCTAGAAATGGAGAGATCCACTATAGTTTATTTTCAGGTGGGCTTTTTAATCTTGAGCATTTTTCCAAAAGATGCATACCACTATTTAAGTATGATGAGGTTAGCATAAACCAACAAAAGCAATGAAATTGTAAGCTAAGATTGATGATACATTCCTAACTCATGCTGTTGTGCCTAATTATTGCAGGACTGCCAACCAGCTCATGATAATTGCATACTGCAAACAGAGCTGTGGGGGAAAAAAAATCATTGTTTTGGGTTCATATTACTTTCACTGAACTTTACTGGCATGTTTGATTC
This sequence comes from Columba livia, assembly GCF_036013475.1. Classification (NCBI taxonomy): domain Eukaryota; kingdom Metazoa; phylum Chordata; class Aves; order Columbiformes; family Columbidae; genus Columba; species Columba livia. The sequence goes on along the minus strand of NC_088602.1, from coordinate 97,647,387 downwards.
ATATCTCCTTTTTATGTTTTGAGCTCATACAGCCTGCAAACTCAAATACAAACCTCCTGACGGATCAGGAAGAACAAGGCTAGTTTTCCCTCCAGACCCTTGTCTAAACCACGACGACAATCTTGTTCCATTCATTACCACAAAAACAGGCTGTTCTTGCTTCTCTTCGTGAGCCACTCTTGGCCAGCCTCGTTATTTCCAGAAGAGATACCAGCCAGTCTTGTTTCTGTTTGTAGATGGCATGTGAGAAAAGGGGGGGCTTTGAAGAGTAAGGGGAAAGAGCTGTGTGCCGCGTTACACACAGTGACCGCAGGTTTCTGTTGGCCTCTTTTTTTGCTGTTTCCTAGAGTTCAAAAGCAGACGCTTCTTTCCACTCTCTTGCTGGATATGAGTATAGTTTCAATCCCAGGGTGACGGTATCTAGAGAGGAGTTTAATCGCTTTTACTCTCTCATTTTACACTCATATGTCCTTAATGCAATTTGGATGGTCGAAGCACTCTGGAACAGTGATTTTCTTTCACTCAATGTGTACACGGTACCTAGCACTACACCCTCCCTCCTCAATGGAAAACATTAAGTGCTTCTCTGATATAAATGCTAAATAATCGATCACAAATCCCTAAATCATACAATGCAATGTAATTTCTCCTCCTTGATTTTGTTACGCTATTATTTACATCAGTGTACAGTATTGATATAAGAAATTTGTAATGAAGTCCCAGAGATGCTTTGATTTAATGTGGTTACAGGGACTATCATTCCAAGTGGCAACAAATAGCTCTAATGGATTTTCTAGTACCTTGTTTTCATCATCCATAATAGACTCTCATCTGTGCTGGTCGGAAGTGTAGGATGCCGGTGTATTCTGCACCCAGACTTTAACAGATCTATATTTTATGGACATACAGTAAAAGTAATTGCAGGTTTTATAATGTCTGTGTACTGCTCTCACTGAAAGCAATCTATTTAGAGACATCCGGAAAGTTGAGGTGTTTTGGTTACAAATGCAGGAGCCAAGATGAGCTGGTTGCATAGCCAGCCGGTTACCCACCTTCTTTTAATGAGGCTGCACTCCAGAGATCAAATTTCTTTTCCTTTCCCTGTATCAAAATAGAAGAAATTCTGAAACATGAGGGGTTTAAGCTGAAAGGATCCTGCCCCTGAGTTTCATCAGTTCAGAGGAAGCACAGAAATTTAGGAGCTGGTCCAGAAGGTGCTGACAGCTGGAACCACCAGTGAGGGCAGCACACCAGTGCGGCCACTCACCCTCTTCCCAAATCAGACCCTTTGGCTGTAGCTCACAGGTGACAAAAATCAAGAATTGATTTTGACTCACTTTCTGACCTCAAATTAGCTTTCAATCGTCATGCAACAGATCTTGACAACCTCACTGTAGGAAAGCAGGAACTAAGGCAATCAGAGAAAAAAAAAACACCAAAAAAACCCCAAAACGCCACCACAAAACTTTGTGCGTGTGTCTGTGTTGAATGATGGATTAATTATACCATCTACCTAAAATTCAAGTGCTCTGCCAAATATTCATACCTACACAACCCTCCACAGGGCTGCCTCCTACCTCCATGGTAACAGCCAGCCCTGCAGCAAGAATTTGGCCCAAGAAGCAGGAGAAGGTAATAGGGAAATGTTCTCTTTTAAAGGCACAAATGCCCTCTAAATGCCGGGTCTGCAATTTGTGCCTCTCAAGGCCCAGAAAAACTCAGTCCAAATGTAAACAGTGTCTTTTTACTGTATGTGATGAATGGATCAAACCTGCTATTATCAGAATAATTAATCTTACTTGACATTCCAGGCAAAATATTCAGTATGCTGGATTCCACAGACATGGCAGTCTTTTGAAATATTTTGTTATCTTTTCAGTGTCCAATTAATAAGGAGAGTAGGGAATCCAGAAGAACTGGGCAGCATTAAAGTAAGCAGAAGACAGAAGGTTAAGATATCTGGAGCTGAGTCCCAGCTATTTCAAAGACAGCAGCAATTGAAAGGGAAGTCCCCAACCAAGACACAGACAAGATGAAGTTGCAGCTGGCAATGACACAGATGCCACTTGCTAAATTTTATCTGAAACCATTTTTTGTCATAACACAAATTATATGCTCTTAGTGATGAATCTAATTTTAAAATGTTATTGTTTTCACAGTATAGTCCTTGACTGAAATGCTCCACATGTATGAACTGAAAAGGATAGCCAGCCTAGAATCTTGGTGTCACCAGGCTCCTGAAAGCAGCCATTCCGCTTGAAAACCTATACATGGCTAAGTAGGACAAAAAGTATGCTTAAGTCTTGTGGGTAGGCAGTTAGAGAATCCCTGCACTAATAATATCATTTTAAAATTTTCAGAACAGCACCCCAAAATTGCAGACTTTCCTTCACCCAAACAACATGCATCCTTCCTCTAACTCTAAAAAAACATGTAGATCAAAGTAATTTCCAAACACCGTATTTCTTGGCATACAAAAAATTACCTCCCCTCCCAACACACACACATCACCTTCTTGCGTGCTTTTTTCCCCAAGGTTAAATACTCATTATGAGGCTACGTAGCTGACCATACAAAATTTGTTGCATGCCTGGTTCAGCTTGTTACTTGGAAAATAATTAGTAGTGCTCTGCTTGGAGATATCTATGTGGACCAGTGGGGGCTGTCTCTCTGCTTCAGCCTTCCCTTGGCCTAGAAACCACTGACCTGCTGTGTCTCAGAAGCTGTCCTCAGCAGGGCAGGCACCAGCCCATCCTTTGTTGAGTGATAGCAAAGCTTTTATTCCTATTTCAAAAAAGAAATGTGGCACCTCAGGAAGAGCTGCTAAATTACATCTTCATTTTCCAACATCCCCGGCTGAATGTTGGAGCAGTTCTATGTTGCTTCAAATTGTTCATGAGGAACTGGTGTGCTGGTACATAGACCTAATATGGGAGTCTGGGGGATTAACTCCCAGATATGACTGAAAAAATTCCCAAACAAACATGTGAACTCATGCTAATGAGGAAGAATATTCTATTTCTAAGGCTTTTGCAGCTGGAACACAGAGGCAACAAACCAAAATACAGCTTCAGAAAATAAGCAGACAATACGTGTGCTTGTGAGCACCAGGTTAAACTCAGTCTTCTGAAGCATATAGTCAAGATTGGGAAAAGTGTGACATCTTGACTGCTCAGGTGTCACTCATTAGGTTTTGCCATAAATAGCAGAAGAAATTGATTTTTTTTTAATGATTTTTTCCCCCCTCATTGCTGACTTGGGCATTAAAACCTTTTTCTTTGTTGGAGTTTGGCAAAGGAAAACAGTGACAAGAGAGACAATACAATCACTCCTGGACAGCTACCACCTTCTTGCACAGAGATAATGAAACATTTCAAATATGAGTGGACTCAAAGACCATGGTAGTTAATAGAAACCTCTGAGCTGACATTAATAGTCAGACCCATAATTATTTCCTTCCAAGCTAAGAGAAAAAGAACAAATTCCACAATCTGTGTAGCAGGTCACAGATCTTTAGTGAATGGCAGGATCTTGAAAAGGCTTCTCATAATGTCTGTGGCCTATAGCTGCTGATGCTCACATCAACCCCTCTTCTCGACCCAACAATATAATTCTCCCTCAGTCACCATACCTCTCTCATCAAAGGTGGCCCTTAAGTCTTAATGGAGCTCTCATGAAAATATAGAAAGCAGGATCAGTACTGCTCTTTCAAAGCCTCCCAAAAATCAAACGCATTTTTCAGGCAAAAGGTCTGTCAGATACCTGACAGGGGTTAGACACTTGCATGTTATGAATAGAGATCATCAGGGTTTTCCTAGAGGAAAACTTCATCAACACTGGGAGATTAATTGAACGCCCAGATAGTGTATACTCAGTGAACTTTGGGTGACTGAAGACATGGTTCCCATGGACCCCAACCGGACTCTTGGCACTTCTTCAGGGATTCCTGTGCTCACATGATCCAAGGAACCTCCTCAGTGCTTTCAAGATGTGCTGCTTGGAGATGGTCATCCATGGAGCCAAACTGAAGGTCCTGAAGCTCTTAATCTAACTGAGCTCAAGCTCTGCGGTACAGATCTTGGAAATTTCTGAAACATTTATTTTAATGAGGTCTCTTTGGCTGGCCACGTGCTTTCCCATGGGAGCAGAGGGAGCTGAGGTTCAGCACATTCTCAGTCCCACCATGAATTAGTCTGCAGAAATGTGCTGTCAGGGAAGGACAAGACTGGGAGCACAACCACCAGCCACAGAGAAAGACCTGTTCTTCAGCAGCAGGGATCATGAAATGCAAGTCCAGGTTTGCTAGTACTCTATTTCAGTCATTCTGCAATAATTTTTCAGTTGGTTCACAACTTCAAAACTTTTTTTTTTTTTTTTCTGATTGACTCATAAATACACTGAAAGTCTATGTTTGTTTTTTAAGGAGCCTTTTGCGAACTAGAAATGCCGTGCTTTCAGTTGTGACAGTTGCAAACTAACTGATTTGCTGATGACTACAATATTATCTTGTTTTTCCGCATTCATTTTGTTGTGTCTAGCTGGTATTTCTGATTGTACTGTTCCATTTCTAAGAGGACTACCCTTCAGCTTATATGTGTACAGGGCTAACCACAGTAGGGCCCCATTTCATAATTGTGTTCAGGTAATGCCCTAGGCTCTCAACAAGAAAGAATAAAAAATTACATGGCACAATTGTGCTGAGTCCCACCTTTTTAAAGCCCAGCTCTTTTTGAGGGACACAAGAGCACAGATAAAAACAGCCACAAGCGGCAAAGAGCCCCTTCTGAAAACAGCTCCTGGTAACTCATTCAAGTCAGCGGTCATAAAGAACAATAGAACAGCTGTTAGATAAATGGGATACTTACAACTGCACACAGAAAACCTAAAAATTTCAGCAACAAGCCCATTAGCATTTACTACATGAGTGGTGAAGGACCTGCTCTTTCTGGAACACTCTGCTGGGCCACATAAAACCTATAGAGAAAACGTAGAGAGGTCTGGCATCCATCCATTCCTCCATTTGTCTGAGGGCAGCTGGGGACCTGCCCCAATCCATCCTCAGACTCAGGGATGCTCTAATGCTGCAGCCAGTGCCAGTGCATGAGAACTGTTACATGACCAATGTGTTCACAAGCCTCAGTTTGCAATGAATGTCTTATATCATCTTTCATTAACAATTAAAATAATAGCTCTGTTTTTTACAGCTCTTTCAATCAACGCTGCTCCTAGGATATATGTTCCCAAAATAGCAAAATCACAGATCATCAGCACCTCTTCTGGATCATCTCATCAGCCCATGACCATATCCAGCACAATCCTTTTTATGAGGAATTTAAAAACTATTTTCTAACACATTCCAGTGGCATCAGTAACCCACAGCTCCATGTAAGACAGTGGAGAGCACGTTCTGAAAAATACATGGTGTATATTCAAATCACATCAGTAGGGACACATCAGAACGTAGAGCAAAGACATCATGAATCAGGAACTACTCCTTTTTTTCCTAGGGCTTTGTTTTGGGTATAGTTTGGTTGGTTGTTTGGTTTTGGTTTGGTTTGGGGTTTTTGTTTGTTTGTTTTTTGTTTTGTTTTCCTGCACTAGATAGTCCTCCTAATTTGTTACGACTTTAAATACCAATCTAGGAATGAAGGAATTAGATTAACTCCTTCCACTTAGTTAATTTCCATGATCTAATATTCCCCTCAGGTTCCAACACAGCTCCGTTCTCTGCTGACAATGTCAGGGCTGAGGAAAACTCTCAGAAGGTGGTTTCAGTTCAAGGGCAAGGCAGACCAGAGACCACTCAGTTTTCTAGGCAAAGCATACTCAGTTTAGCGTGCTTGTGGGCAAGCCAGAAACTGTAAAGAGAACACTTAGGAAATCAAGTCCCCTTGGCTATAAATGATCAATAATGTTCTTGACAAGGTTGAAAACATTTCAGAACATGGTGTCTCACCAGCTTATACTGTAATGTTTTAGTGTAGTTACTGTGGATCTCATTTCTGGCAGTATCTTGAAACAGCAATCAATACTTGCCCAGGGTATGCTTTTCCTGCCATTTACGCTGTTGTCCAGCCAGCGGCAACAACATTCATTTAAGATCAACTAAGTACTGATATGTTGCTAATGATCAGTATCTACTGTACAGGTAACAAGGATCAAGACCCTTCCATGCTGGATACTACAGAAGAAAAGATGCCCAGATAGCCATCACTACACCATCTGAGGAAATTTTTGCATAAAATGATTAGCAGCAGTAAAGTCACCAGTGGACTTCCTCCCCTCTCATCCTGCAAATAAAAATGTTACCAGAGAGACAGTAGACACTAAAAAGAAATGGACCATTTATCAAGTGGGCTGAGCTTGTATGGCCAAAAGAAGATAAATAAATATTTTAACAATATGGGGATTAGGGTTTTGTGGCAGCAAGGTAAAAATGTTTATTTTATGGGACTGACTCTTGGTATATGTTCCTGTTGTTTCTGTGTTGGTCTGTATTTGATGTTGCCAAAAAGTCAAAGTGCAAGATGTAAGATTTTATGTCCACTTATTATGAAGGAAGTAAAGTAAACCAATCCATCAATCCAGTGGCTGATGTTTAACCTCCTTTCTCCCTTAGACTTGTGTGTGCCTGCTTCTCCTGCACTTCCGAGAAACCATAAACTGTCTCATCCCCAGGAAATACAACAAACCTTAAATTGCAGAAAGAAAAAGCCTTATTGAGCATTTGGGAAATGTTCTGAACAACCTTGCCCATCTCCTGCGGCAAAATGCTGCAGCAGAGACAGATGCAATACTGGTGGAAACAACTGGCAGGGGGATATTACAAAATACATGTGACTATAGAACCCAATATGAGTGTTTCTCTGACTGTGGGACCTGAACAAAGGAACACACTGAGAAAAGCAGTACAATGTGCTGGATGTGCTGGCATTACTGAATACTGAGTAGCTGTAAGAAAAGGACATATGCAGCAAGAGGAAAACAAATGTATCATCTCAAATAATGAAGTTAAATACATGTTCACTGCTTTCCGGTAACTTCTAGGCAATAGTAAAGATCTATGCTATCCTTGTGCCCCAAGCCAGTCCAAGTTTTTGTTTTTCAGACCCTCCTTCACTGACACCTGAAAAGAACTTCAAAAGAAAAACATCTGTATGACAAATGATGGAAGATGTTGGACTGAGCAGAGCAGTTTTGCTCAGTAGCTGAGGACAAGGAAAGGACTCAGGCAGATGGATTATCACTACTGAAACCAGAATTAGCCAGGAAACAGCAATAATGCTCACCCAGTGGCTGGATTTGTATACCCTCTTAAGAGGGTAACTTATTACCCTGTGATTCATCTATTATAGGTAGCAAACTCAGCGTAAACAAACTAAAGACGTTGCCTACACTTGATTTCTTGGCCCCAGGTTTCCCATCTCGGTGGTTTGGCTCCAGCAACAGGGGCAGCACTGGCAGAGCTAACACAGGTCGGGCCCCTAGGATGGTGACATTTTCACCAAGCAACTGCTTCCACCTGCCAGGAACAGGACCGGGCACCCTGCCAACCCCCCAGCACTCACATCCTGCAAGGTGGGTGCTGCTGTGGTCGCATTCGGAAGGAGCTCTAAGAAACACCACTGCTGCTCTGCCTTCTCCTGTGCTCTCACATGAAGCAGGAAAGATCAAGCTGCATGACAGTAGTTCAGGTCACCTCCCGTGCCACCCCCAGCCTAGGGAGAATCAGCCGGAGGCAGCAGGGAATGAAGAGTGTTTCTCACCTCCCTGCAGGAGGAGTGACTGCCAGGTGCGGGGCTCTTTCTTCTCTCCCTTTGTGCTCCCACAGGCATCCTGCCAGAGTCTATCGTCTGCAAGGCCCGTGCATAAGTTCCTTGCACCCTCTTAGTCTCCAAAGAAGAGTCATGTCAGACTTGCCCAGGAAAAAGGGTGCAAATTCTCTTGCCTGGGCTCCTCTGAGGCCTGTGCAGCCCAGGGACGCAGCAGAAGACAATCCTGAACTCTCCCACTGCAGCAGCACTGAGACTTTGGTTTCTGCAGCAACGTGGTCTGCGCCACATGAACTTTGTCTGTGTAGTTTCCTCCAGTTTATCGTCTGATCTCTGATCCCAGTCAAAGTGAACCTTAAGGGTTACAGGTGAGGAAACGAAAAGTGCTTTTGTTCTGCCTTTGCATCCCTCCTTCTTCCCACATGCCAGCCTCCTCCCTCACCTGAATCAATCCAAAGTTGCAGAAGTAGAATCACAAGTTAAAGAGCAAAAGATAGGGAACATGGAAAAAGCCTGTCATAAAATGAGGTTACTCATACCATCATGAGGAAGCAGGGTGATTATACACGCTTTACACAGAACGACAGAAACAATAGGATTACTCACACAATCTCAGACTCTAATGAGACGCATCAGTTACACTCCCACAGCAACCTGGAGAAAGAGGGAGAGTAAAATCTGCTGGTTTAGCCTAAAAAGGAGAGAGTCACAAGCCTGCAAGCAACTGTACTCCAGGATTTCTATATGTGCTCACCAGCCCAATGGAGAGGGAAGGGGACATAGACATGGCTATTCTTCTAGCCATCTCCAACTCCAGTGTCATCCTTAATATAATAGATTGAGGACAATAAGGTAGGTACAAAATCAAAAGAAGCAGCTCATTGGTAGTTATACTGAAACTCTGAAGAATACACCTTGTATTTTATTTTCAGTAATTGGTGACACACTAAAAAGCTATTCACAGAAAGACAGAGGATAGATCTCCTTAAATGCACTTCTACAACCAGATCTCTTGAAAACAGCGAATGCTGGATTGATTTCATGTGTTTGTGACTGCAAAGGCAGTATCTTCAAATGGTACCAATGAAAGGAAACATGCCATCTGAAATTATGTGCCTGTAAAATTTCCTAAGACCTATTTTTATACATAGGTGATGTACTACCTGGCAGATTTCCCTCCTGCATGGGCTTTTTTGTGTGAAATTTAGAAAACAGTTGGGAACCTCCTGGGCACAATTCATCTCACTCTCTCACAGAGGTTTCAACCTGATGAACTGTCTTCTCCTCTCCCAGTAGATGTACAGGGACCCCAGGCAGCTGCACAGCAGCTTGAAATGGATCTGTCCCACTTTTCTCAGGAGCTGAGCTTCCTTCACAATTCATTTTACACACCTGTTTGAGCCTTCAAATAATCGCAGCACTTAACTAGATGCTCCAACTCTCCCTCTCCTGGACATAGAATTAAGCATGTATTTAAAAGCTTTCCAGCACACAGATGATTTCCCACCTGAGATCCACCTCATGGGAAAGTCCAAGGCTCTGAAATCTGTAATCCTTGATTTTGTGAGAGACTGAGATAGTTTAAAATCAGTGGTTCACTTCAGACTTACAAAAATGCTTCACTGGAGCTTGATATCATTTTGACATATCTCTATTATTATTATCAATAATAACAATAATAGATAAGTCTAAAATGTAAATATCAAAATAAAACATAAAGTGAACATAATGCACCTTAATTGTGCTGCAATAAAACAAATTTTTTTGTTAAGATGTTGGTGAAATAATTGTGTTCTGTCGAATTTCTAAGTGTTTATCCAGGTCAAGACTTCATATGCTCTTTACATCTATTCCTTTTCAGCAGAAAAGCTTTCCCAATGCTTTCAGTGGCATCACGATAACTTGTTTATAGAATTTCTATTTAAAATTCAGTTTACAGAGCTTGAAAAAAGAACTCTGTAGCAAAATTTTTTTCCTCCTCCATTAGAGCACCATTGTCTTCATAAGAAAGCTGCTCTTTATCTGCTTGGTGCTCTTCAGTATGAATAATCTCAAGGAAAGTTATGCTGAAGACTCCCCAGTTTGTGTTTCCCCTCCCTTGAGTGCCTGAGCTTTCCAAATGCGTAACTGGAACACGGACATCAACCCAAACTTTTTGCAAAAACCCATTGGCATTTCTGGTTATTTTCATGCCTGATGTTACAATACACCCTCTTTTAGGAAAAGCAGTGTTTAATTGACCAAACAAGAAAAACAAATACCTCCCCAAGGCAAAAAATTCCACAAACTGTTTGGATGTTTTCTATGAAGTTAACAAGTAGCTCTTGTCAGTATTTGGAAGTCTTAGACACTGTTTTTTGAATGGACTGAAGTATAAACAGCTTGAATTGAATTTTACAGTTTCAACATGCTTAAGGATATTCCAGGATAAAATATTACTTGTTTTATAACACTTCTCATAAATGAATGAATTTTTTAAGACAGATTTTATCATCAAATTAATACAAATCCTAAGTTATATCAGTACAGATAGAATAACAGAAACAAAGTATGGTTATCTTCTAAAAATACAGGGAAGAATGACAGAACATGCTCTTTAAGCCTTCTTTTTAATAAATTTACTTTAATGTGGCCATGCAATCAAACTACATGCGGAAACACTAAGTGCAGCTTTATGGACTTTTGGGGGCAGCTGCAGGGATATAATCCACAGGTGATTCAAATAGAGGAAAGGAAAAAGATTCAGGTTTTTAATACCAACATCATTCACCGACTTCATGCTGATGTAATGTAGGTGAACATAACACTATCAAGAGGAGGACTAATACTTGTTCTTCCTAACCAAAGGAAAAACATTAAACAAGAATGTTCACTGCTAGAAAATAGAGAAATTATAGAGAGATAGAGAGATAGAGCAATAGAGAGATAGATAGAAAGATCAATGAGAGATAGAGAGATAGATAGATAAGAGAAAAAAAACCTCTTCAACTTTCCATGGTTTTGGGATAGCAAAACCACTGACAAGCTGGAACTCAGATTCCAAAGCTGCTGAATTCTTGAGGATGTCTCAACACCATCCTTAGGATCAATGAATCAAAGACATACCACTGTCTCACAAGCAAGTTCCCTGTTTTTTTTTCCTTGCTGTTCTCCCTTAGGGGAAGCATTCCAGGAAGGATGTTGTTCTTTACGTAGAAACATGATACAGTGAGCCTGGAAGGGATACCTGACTGGAACAGGTATCATTTAACCAGGAGCTAATAATGTTTTTCCCATCATATTTGAGGTGACCTGTAAGTGCTCTGATGTCCATGATTAACTGAAAACTGAATGCTTAATACACCCAGTCAGAACTTGAGGCGTATATGTGTGATTTTAATTTGATCCAAACCAGAGAATATTGCTTCTAACTCAGGAGTTTACTGTGGAAATTCAGATCCTATTCAGACCATATTCGGAAAATAAATATGGACTAGCAATCAGTGCTCCCCAGTCTGCACAGTGCAAGGCAGAGTTAAACCTAATGACCTGGTTTATTTTCAGTCCTGATCTCTAGCATGTTTGAATTATTTCAGCTAATAAACGTAATATACATTTAAGGCCCAAGATTTTAAATTGCCAAATTCTACCAAGAAGTAGTCAGGGAATGAGGCTTAGTGACATACTTTTCCTTGATGCTTTGGACATCTGCAACACAGCCATCTGTGGTTAAAGTTTTCAATAGCAAGGTCACTGCTGTAACTCAGGTCTTTTGTGAGTAGCCTGAAGGTGACCACCTCCAGCACAACCAAAGATGAGCCTTTCAAACCTTCCCCAATGCCAACATGTCCTGTTTGCCTGAACTGTAAGCTGAGAAAAGAGCTTTACTTCTTGTTCTGTAGTTAGATATCTCCTAAGCCAGCTAAATCTTCATTTTGGAGAAGCATATTTCCTTAGGAGATGATCCGTTTAATCAACATTCCCTTAAATTGTCTGAGTTTAAACCTACAGACCTGAAAACTCTATTATCTTCCTTGACTGCACTGTGAACTTCTCAAATGCACTTGAGCAACTTATATTTCCCAATATTGCTCAGACAGAGAGCTAGAAAATTTATTGATATCATTGGGTTTTGGTTTGGAACAAAATAAAAATATGAGGTCAAGTTTTGCCCTCAACCTTATTCACATGCAATTGAGTCCATGCTTCCGTATGGATTTACCTTGGAGGAGCAAATGGTCTTGAGAAATCTGAAAAGAATTTGAAGGGTGAACGACTACTCACATTAAAAACAAGAAAATATTCCTGCATAACTCTTAAGCAGTGAACTCATAATAAATATGATGAATATAGAAAGAAAACAATCTTGAATAATTGCAGTTTACAATTATTGGTCACTAACTAGAAATAAGTCAAATTATCTAAACGCCATCTGGTTTTCCATGAAAGATCAGAATATTTGGAAAAAATATTTCCATTTAATTTGGACTAAGGCTAATGATAAGATTGCATTATTTACTACCCAATTATTTAAAAGTGAAAAATGTTTTCTAAGTATTCACAGAACCCCCAGAGTTTTCCAAATTTTAGTTCAAACAACTATGTATCAGAAAAATCAAAGCCAAAAGTGTTTTGTTCTAATTTTCCTGTTTTAAAAACATTATGCAATCCAAATAAAGAAACATAATCCTATGCAATCTGTATGACCAATTACATAACCTGATCTGGTACAGTTATGAAAACAAATGAAGAACAGAAAGCAAAACTTGATCGTTTGAAACAAATGTAATTATTATGGAATAATTAATCGTGATACCAACAATACCAATACCAAGAGACTCTATTGCTCTCTCTGTAATACATTGTAAATTCTAGGTTTTGACTAGTGATGGGTTTGTCCCACATAATTTGGAGTGTTCTGATAACGAGCATGTTTGGCTTCAGAGTTTTACGATTGGAAATCAAGAAACCTTTGCAAAATTCACAGCCTTATCCAAGCTTGAGTTGAGATCATATCTTCCAGAGGCTGTATGTGTTCAGACCTCCAGCTCAGGTTTTCAGCTGTGATCTGTATTCAATTAGAAAGAAGTGAAAAAATGTTCTGTAAACTAGCTGCATAAGACTCCCCAACACAGTTTGCAGGCTTTTAAGGCCAATCCATTTCAGTGATATAGCAAATATTTTCAAAAGCATTTTCAAAGAACAAGAAAGAAGAGAGTGTTGCTGTGTCATGGGCAGGATGTTGAACAAAGTTGCTTTAGTGGTGACAGTGATATACATCTCTCACCATATTTTTTTAGTAGTTATGCTTGAGTAGCAATAAAAATGAAGGATGGATGATTATTGATTACAGGATGAAGCCCAGACTGGTGTCTGAATGGTTAGTAATCTGAACTATGTAGACTGCTAGGTGCTCATTTGTGGTACACAGTACAAGCTACATGTTTAATGGAAGAAGTTATTATAAATAACAACTCTTCTGTGTTATCTCAGGATGAATAAACACAGCCACCACAGTAAACCAGTATTATATCCCAATTGAAAATGCTGCTGTGATTATGCCTAAGTGAATATTGTGAGTTACCTGAGGTATCTTTTAAAGAATTCTTAGTTCTGCATTTTCATGTTATTTGGCATTGACAATAAAATTCGACACAAAAAAAGTTACCATTCACTCTCATATCTTATTTGAATAGAAAATAAGTGTCATTGTATTTGTATTCCATTCTTTCAGAAATCCTCTCTGTATCTCTTTCCTTTGCATCAGGAAGATTTTGCTTTTGTCACCATCCCATTCAAAGATGCTCACTACACACTTTTGAGAAGTACCTTACTTAGTTTTGCTATATCATATACTACACAAATCGGTTCAAAGGCATTTCTTTTGTACTCAATTGAAATGCATATGTGTAATCAACAAAGGACTTCTTAGGCCTATGAGCAAATTCTGGTTGGGGCATCTCTACACTTCCGCAGTTCCACTAACACCACAAGAGATACAAGAAGGAAAAATAGATACTTTTCCAGGTATGTAGAAACATAACTGTGTCTCTTAAACAATATCAAATTCGTTTTACACTATTTAAGCTGTATATTGGTCAGAGTTTAGCCTACAGAAAATCATTATGAATTTAAGAAAAAAAGTCGTGATGTCATTTCTGCAACCTGAAATGTCTGGAAAAATCTCTCTTCATGTCTCCCTTTTTTACCTGAGCATTGTTTATACAGAGCAGTTTTCAAAGGCTCAACAAAGGATTTGTTTATTAATGATACAGAATTCTTAGATTTGTGGAGAAAGTTACAAGCATTTAGTTAACTACAGCATTATGAATAAGCACCCAGAAAATGAAAGTATGAGTGCGGTCTATATAATAGTGCTACCAGCTTAAGATTGAATATTTGTCCAAGGCATTTTACTTGCCAAGGGCCGAAATTGTGTCTGAAACCACATTTTAATCTCATCCAACAGCAACAGACAGATAAATAATTTGTCTCTAAGTCATATAAAGTGAAGCTAAACACCATAACTGGCTGCATATTCCTTCTCCTACTCATGCCTTAATTGTGTAATCAATAGTAAAATATTTAAATCAATAATTTTGAAGTTGTGACCTCAAAGCTGACACCAGCAGTTCTGCAGGCCATGCAGTGCCAGAGCTGCATTTTTGTAATAGCTGTGTCTTGCCTTGAGTGCATCAATCTTCAGATCAGCGCATCTAAATAGAAAATTCACAGGATTTTCCCATGAAATGATATCACTTTCCTACTTCTTCAGACTCAATCTGCCTTTCTCTCTTGACTTTAATTCCTATAAAGGGGGCAAACTTGCTCGAGGAAAAAAAATCCAAACCTCACAAAGGTATTTCAATCTAGAAATTGTTCAGACAGAGCAGGGCTTCCAGAGCTTTTCCAGCATAGCGCTCTTACCTTTCCCTATCCTAAATCTGTTCCCAAACACAAAACATTGAGGTGGTTTGTCAATAAACACTGTTGCGAGGGGGAGAAATAGAGTCTGTATAAGCTGAGATAGGTAAAGATGGGGTGAAGCAAAGTACCAAGAGGCCAGTCCTGCCTCAGCAGCATCACCCACCTGGCTGCAGACCCAGCCAGTGCTCTGCTGTCCATGCCAGGGGAGAGGCTGGAGCCCCGTGCAGCCTTCGCACCAGCCCTGATCTGAGAAAGCAGCTCTTTTTTTGAGTACGGCATGAGTCAGACTGCTGCTGAAGGAAGTAATTTTGTTTACAGCAATGGGAAGGGAATTGCTAGAGCAATTAAAATAATTTCTTGTTTCATAATACAAGCCATACCAAGAATGGCTGTTAGCTGCCTTTCAGTCTTAGGTACTTAAAAACAAAAAATCAATCAGAAAAAGTAGATTCTAATTTCACAGAAGATTGTTAGTAAAAAGCAATCTTTATTTAATACCCTCAAATCTCAGATGCTGCTGTGTCTGGCAGGCACCAAGTCGATGTTCTTGTTACTGAGGAGCAGTCCTGGAGGCAGTGAGTGGACCAGGATATCATGGAGGGTTTGCTGCTCTGTGGCCCTTACCTGGGGTTTTAGCAGTTGCTGAAGGCTGTGAAGCCTCTGGGTGTGCGTGTATACATGGAGGATAAGAGGAGAGATGAAATATGAACCTGCTACCCCCTTCCCTTAGCAAGGCCGGCTGGGTGCTCTCAGACATCTAGTGGGACACACAGAGACATGCTGCAGGTGCCCAGGGCTGGCCTGACTCCAGTAAGGTGCATCTATTTAATGCTTGTCCATGGGTTACACCAGTAAAATCAAGATTTGTACTAATGATCTCTCAGTTAAGGCCTGACTGGCCCAGGAAGGAGAGATTTGTTCTGCTTTGTTTCAGTTTTCTGAATTTTCTAACCCTATGTCTGCACAGCAGAGCCGAAATGCAAATATATTCTACCTGTTGCTAGTACCTGTCCAGCCCAGAAATAATACCTAGATACTGATAAGATCTATTGTAGCTAATATTTCTCAAGACCCCAAAGTATACAGGGAACTTTACAAGCAATTTGTCAGGAAGGAATAATAATCTCTCTCTTTCTCTCTCACACACACACCAATGTACAGGTGCACAGAGTAAATTTGAAGAGCCACACTAAATAATGTATGAGCTGTTCATGGACATCTTGCAGCAGGAAAAAGTTAAATCCACAGTGTTACATATTTCACTGTGGGTTGTTTATTCAGTCCTATTGTTTGCTAGCTGTTTAGAGAAGTAAAGTAATCTCTCCAAGGACCCTTTGATGCTTCTGGGGTTAAATAAGGAGAAATACAACACCCTTTGGGATCGAGTGGCATAGCATGAAGATACCTTCATCTTTGTAGATTACTAAACTGAACAGATATTCTTCACCTGCAATTTTGTGCAAACATACAAGTTGCTTTTATTGTGGTTGCTTTAAAGTAACAGATAACAGTTTATAGAATTGGTGATAAATAATGTTTGTCAGTTGCAGAGGATTGTGATGGATTCTCCATCACTGGAAACACTTAAATCACAATTGGATAATACTATTTTTTACAAAAGACTCATTGTAATTCAAACAAGAATCAGTACAAAGAAGTCTTGAGACCTGGGTTACCATAGGAAACCTAAACAGATGATCATGAAGGCCTTCTACTATGATTATTTGTATCAGTGAGGCTTCAGGGAACAAGACTGTAGTCACAATATGAGAAGAAAAAGTTGGCCTATGCCTAAAGGGTGTTTCACTGTAAAACTGAAATAAGGAACAAGAGAGGGATACAGGAAAACAAGGCAAACTGAACTATACAACACCACCAAGACATAATTCAGAATCTGTAAATACATTTAAGACACCATGTTCTCCTGAAGGCTCAGCAAGTTTCAAATATTCTGTGAACACAATATATCAATATCAACTTCCTAACATGTTCTTTTGGGAAAACAAAAACAACAATAAAAACAAACAAAAACCAAACACCCCCCATCCTCCTCCCCTCACCCCCAAACTATTAAATAGTAAATTTCCAACTAACATATACAGGAGGGTAAATGAAATAAATCCTATGGAGTATTTCCTTCTGTTTAGGCTGGCTTTACCAACCAAACATTTTAGATATCAGCAGAAGATAGAGAACTGCTGCTTTCTTTTGAGCCAGTAAAGTCCAGGACCAAAATTGCATTAGATCTAACAGTCTAGGTAGGGCCAGGTCTGGGCAACACTTGCAACAAGTATGCATGGCCTTCAGAATACACTGCACATAAATGTCAGTGCTGGCCTTCCACTGGCGAGAGCAGGGAGAGGCCCTACAGGATATAATACCAAAGACCTGCTGCTTTGGTCTTCTTAAGGAATCCATATCATTCTTGGTCTCTTTCCAAGAAGGCTTTAGCCATGTTGGAGAATTGCTAATGACTACCATATCTGCATTTTCCACACCCTGTCAGTTTAACTATAAAAAAGTCCCACAATGTTCCCATGAATCTGTAGAATAGTTTACACCTAACCTAAAGATGAAATTAAACTAGATGTTAGTTTATGTTGTCAGATGTAAATTATGTAGCAGGATTTCAATTTAACTACCAAAATATTAGATATAACTGAATTAAAAAAAAAAATCTTGAAATGAAATCTATCCTCCAGTATTATTTTTTATTTATAAATCATTACACAACTGTGGATCCCTGAAACTAGTTTTAATTCATAAATATTGCATAAGATATGTTTTAAATATTTTTCTAGAGTTGATCTGCATTTTAAAATGGAATATACCTCTATAATGCAGGCTTATTTATAATAAATATTTAAGCAGACAGATATCTTCAGGAATTAAATATCATTAATGGTAATGGACGCAACTTGTGAAATGCATTTGGAAATCTCTTTTCCATGTGTTCAAAACACCAGACTGAAGAAAGATGGTGATGTTACCCAGCCTAGAACATTGCAGCCTGAATTCCCAGCATTTTAGGAAGAAGGTTGCTAACATTATTGTCTTTAGCTATTTTTGGAGACCAGTGGGAGTGGTGTTGCACCTGTTACCCTGCAACTGAAGCAAATCCAGCAACGATGCAGTTTCCCCAGACCTAGCATGCATCTCCCCGCCTGCTAAAAGACAACTGGGGGTGTTTGTTGCTGCATCTCTGAGTCTGGTACGTGTATCTCTAACACACGTGAGCCTGGATTTCCTCAGCTCTGGGCGCAATCTGAAGTTTACCCATTTGACAGCGTGGATGTGTCTAGGGAGAAGTTAACTTGTTAAAAGACACATCCATAGCTTGTGTTCCAGGCTCGGAAAGCATTTGCAGATCGTTTTGTTCATCTCTTTATTTCCTGTTGCAGATCTAACTGTGTTTCTAAGTGCTGTTGGAACCTCATGCCCTTTTGTAGCTCTCAGAGTACAAATTCTCTTCATAATAAAAAAAGCAATTAAGAAATTGCAGGAGAAATACTCCATCATAGGAAATATAGCTCTACATATACGTTGCAGAAAAAGGGAACAGAAATCTGATCTTGACTGTGGTCACTTAAGTTAATAACACTATTTCCATACATAGAATTAATTACTTGCTTCATATAGTTGCTGGATTGGTGCCTACAATCAAAGGCAAGATTTAAATTGGAAGGAGTGGTGGGAAGAAAGAATAATAGGGAGAAAAAGAAACACTGTGTATTTCCTCAAACACTTTTTGCCTTCTTTTCTTCTTCCCTTTTTCTTTACTTCTGGATTCATGTTTTCCTCCCCATAGTCACCAATCTAATACACTATTTTAGTAACTCTCATCTTCAAAGTATGGAATTTTCTTTCTACTTATACCCACCAACTGCAACAAGAGGGGGAAAAAAGCATTTCTTTTGACTCAAAGGACAAAATTGCTGTGAAAAAATTACTGTGCAAAAGTGAAATCCTCTCACTGAACAAACCTGCAACTTTTTGCATGAAGGGACACTTTCTTTTTTATTTTTTTATTTTTTTTTTTTTCCAGAGCAGCATACTGCTTCTCTTAGAACTTGCAGGGAAGAGAGTGGATGGAGAAGTGAGCTCAGACCTCTGCTCCATTTTGTGACTCATTAACAGGGCCACTCAGCTGGCTTCATGGAGTGACGTTCACTGCCGACCCACTGAAGGGTATGGTTGGCACCACCATCACATGGGGTATCTGAGGGCGCAGCATGACCCAGAGAAGATGCTGGAGTGGGCACGTCTCCTGCTGGCAGGGGGTGATGAGGGACTCAGGGGAGGGGGGCACTGCACAACCTCAGAGTCACGTTGCATGACACAAGATGTCTTGATCTCACCAGGCATGTGATCCCTTTCCTCTGAGGGGAGAGGGAGGTAGGCCACAGACCTCAACACCAGTCTTCAAGCCCTGATCTGATTTAATCTGTGTTTACTGCTTGTGATGATGGACAGGACGCAAACATCACATCTTCCCTTGGAGACCATGATAAAACTGAGAGAGGTCTGGCAGTCAGTCACACTGCATTTTAACTGGTAAACTGAAGCTCTTTATATAGAAACGGTTAAAGCCATAAAGATGAAACTCCACAGTATTCTTTTCACAGTCACTTTTCAGAGGGAGCAACAATCTGAAGTTCAAGCTTTTTCTGAGGGAGCATTTTATGACTCCTAGACTTCAGTCTGTTTAGTTTATCCCCAGAAAGGTAAGAAGTGATCTGAATGTGGTCTGTAAATGCCTCTGATACCAGAGGGCTTTTTAAACTAATGGAAAGGGGCAAAGCAAGATCCAACATCTGGCAACTATGCTAACTACATTCAGGAGCAAAGGCATGCATTCCTAACAGTCAGGGTCTCCAACCAAATCACTTGCTCAAGGGTACGTTGGATTCCTTCTCAGGTAAAGGCTTGAAATGTATGTACTATGTACCCTACTAACAGTTAGAGGCTTAATGAAGAAACCAGTCAATAAAAATACATGGCCTTTGACAGGCAAGATGTTGAGAAATAGTCCTTTCTGGCATTAAAACTGTACACCTAATGTTCAATTCCAGTGGCTAAAAGGGAGGAGTATTTAATTTAGAAATTCTTCAATGAAGTATCTCTCTTTTACTCTCTTTCTCTCTCAAAACATGCCTGTTCACGAAGAAAGTTGATATGGGTACAGTGGTCGTACAAAGTTTTAATGTTCACTAGGTGCAAATTCCTATTCTTCTGTTCTCCAGAACTGTTAGGCTTTGAGGGTCTACACTTCTACCAGAATATTCAAGTCAGAGAAAACGAAACAAAACAAAACAACATAGGAAGACTAATTAGACAAGATTTGTGAAAACAAATGATGTTAGGTCAAAATAGCTCAGGTCAATAGCGAAGTGTTCACTTTACCTGCCTTCTCACAAGTAAATTCCCTGACTTTTCAGGTCATGTGCAAATACCTGTGGTCTGAACCTCAGAGTCTCATAAACAAGTTCTATACTTTGTGTGGAGACATCATTCCTGAGATATTTCAAACTTCTGGGACCACTCTGAAAAGTTCTGGAATCAAAACTGTTTTCATAGCCTGCCATTAGAAGAAATCACATTTTCTTAATGTCAGAGATGCAGTGCCAAATATTGCTTAATTTTTCTCCAAGTTGGTATGACACTTTCCACCTCCACAGCCCACAACACACTACCTTTTTCAATATTTTAGGTTCGTGTACTGGATTTTTTATACAATAGCCTCCTGTGATCTAGAAGAGTCCAACACTGTCTCACATATGAGCTATATGAGTGTTGAGGTAAACAGTTTATGTGAGAGTTAAAGATCTATAAATATATCTAGGTTGTATTATATAGATTACAGCAACCAACAGATAGTCTTACGTCATCATGACAGATAAATTCAGAAAGGAGATGAAACAAACTTTCAGTCAGGACAACAAGAGGCTCTGGTAAGTGTGACCAGAAATTATCTCACAGCACAGAGATCTGCAGGCTGACAACATGAAAAGTATGGCATGTAAACAAAATCTGCCTTGTCCTGCTCTTCTCCATCAGCCTTTTGCCATTTTAGGATTTGACCTCTTTGGGAATGGGTGAAAATTGCAGTGACATTTCTATGGACAGCAGGAGATTGGTTGAGTTCCTGCAGTCTGGTTGCATTACAGGCTGCAACCCTCCACATGGCGGGGAATTACACAGCAGCCATTTTCACTTTTGCAAGCTGCTCTTCCAGCAGATGTGCCTGGTGCTGGGGAGGACAGACATTCATATGCACAAAAAGACTTCCATTGGCTTTCTTCCAAAGAGCGCTCATGCAGCAAGCAGCCCATATACCTTGGTGTGATGTTTCAGCCAGCCCAAGCCCATAGTTTATTCCACTTTGGACAGCAAATTGTGAAAACCACAGTCAGCATTCCTAGCAGCAGCTCAGCACTGAGCCTCACGTTCACCGTCCAGCAAGAGGGAGTGCTAATTATTCATATGGAATAATAGCTTTCATATGAAGTAATACATTGACTCTCCTCCAAAATATAGCTTGGAATTTAAAAGATTATGAACAGTGCCAAGAAAACTACTTCAGGGCAAAACAACCCTGAATCTTCAAGTTTAGACAAGAGCCTTAGCATAAACAAACAAAACTGCGATATTGTTTTAAAATGGTCTTTGAAATTGTCAGTGGGAGATCCATTTTTTATTAAACCCTCCAAACAGAAGGGGAACTTTTACCCTCATACTGAAAAGTTAACTTCCAAATGTTACCCAGGGAGCATGTCAAAAACATGTTGTGATAGATACTTTCTGAATTTTCTGTGGAATTGCAATTCCAAGTTTGGCCAAGCATACCTGCTTCATCTGAGAAGAACACTCTGTTGCTATCAGGGATACCTGGTAAACTGAGTTGACCTTGAACTGATGACATTGTGCCATTTTCTTTAAATGCATGTTTCAAGTGACATTGTAACTCATTTCCTGTTCAGACCTTCCTGCGATCTTTCATTTTGCACTCATAAAGTTTTGAGAATAGTTTCAGAGATACTTGCATAATCACAATGATTTGCAATCACTACTTAGTTCCTTTGGAAAGACAAACTTGCCCGTGAGACTCCCGTGTCTCGCTGACTCAGACTGCCTCAACTAGGGACATCCACAAATAACAAGCAAGTGACACAAGGCTGCAGACTAGAAAATAGCACCTTGTCATCACAGGTTTCTCCAAGTTTGCCAACTTCCCCAGCTTCAGCTGGTGCTCTGATGAAGTTGCAGCAATTTGTAAGTTCTAAGATGCTGAACTTGACAATTATGATTCATATTTCAGATATGATATTTGATTGTTTCTAGGATAACGTGTGCTTTAACTATTTTACCTTGTCCTGATATTACTCAGACATTTCTCCAGCAGAAACAGTAACTTCAATAAGATTTTTTTAGCCTTATCTCTTACAAGAAGCAAAGACAATGTTCTCAAGGCTTACTGGTTTCAAGTTAAGAACAAGACATGCAAATCACAAACTAATTGTCTCAATCCTGCAAAGATTTATGTATTTCATTGTATGCATGGAGGCTGCTTCACACCAACAAGACTGCCCATGTGTCAAGCATGTGTGCATGATTTTGTAGGATAGAGAGGCACAAGCAATTTGATTTCCAAATATGTTCAATACATGTAACTCTCACTGACTCCAGCATCTCTGCCTCTCGATGTCTCTTGCCATCAGACCACTCATGTAGATGTCAATCTGAATATTTGAAAGTTTTAAGCCAAAAAGTTATGTTAATTTTAAGGTAAAGCTGGGATTTTGCCTGAAAGTTACAGCCCCAAAAAAGCTACACCGACCTGGAAAGGCAGAATTCTGCTCTGTGGAAGCAAACATGCCCCGTTGCTCTACTTCTTTTTGTTTAGTATAAATTAGAAATTAGTGATGGGCAATTATCTCCCACCTCATCATAATCTCTCACTTGAGAACTGCCTTCTGCTGCAAGTGAGCTCAGACTTCAGTTAAAAACAACTGTGTGCTGGCTTTTCCAAAGAAGAAAAGTAGGCATTCTTTAAATCATTCCCTTCGGTCAGATGTACTATATCATTGGAGAGGTAGTAGTTTAACACGAATAATTTATGGTTATACATCTACATTTACCACTGATGTGATGTAGTCAAAGAGAATTTCCTTGTCTCCCTTGATTAAAACCACTAGGAAAGGGAGTAGTTTCTACTTATACATAGCATGATTCACCTTGAATGTGAATATGATCTCATATCAGGGGGAGAGGGGGTTGTGCGTGTGTGTGCACACATGTGGGTATAAACTAAATAACCATTAGTACAAGGATGTTTTGATTCAGGCCCTCAGATGATAGAAAACTTGAGTACTTTATTGGGCACAGTGAAATTGGAGTCTTACAGAAAAGGTGTGGAGTTTCTCTGTTTCTAAAAAAAAAAAAAAAATAATAGTAATAACAATAATCGCCAGAGGTCCCTCTCAATGATGGGACAAAGCTTTCTAAAGAAGTAGTAGTTCACATACAGAAGCACACAGATCAGCTGGTGCCTGTTCCTATAAGGTGCCTTACCAGGAAAGAGAATAGACCAGATTCCAGCAGCAGGATACAGAATGTCAGAAGATGACCAAAACCCATCGGATTTCCCCGGCATTCAGAGCATGTGGTTAAGTCTAACGTCAGAT
The DNA here is from genome assembly GCF_036013475.1 of Columba livia. Classification (NCBI taxonomy): domain Eukaryota; kingdom Metazoa; phylum Chordata; class Aves; order Columbiformes; family Columbidae; genus Columba; species Columba livia. The sequence continues at coordinate 97,624,025 of NC_088602.1, read as the reverse complement.
ACCACACCAGGATAAACATGTCACTATTGTAGCTCAGAAAAATGTAGAAGGAAAAAGAGGATGCTGCAATCTAATGGTTGGAGTGGAGCACTTCCACATTACATTATTCTTTTGAAAGAATACTAACAAGTGGTTTGGTTCACTGGTTTTTTTTTTAACCAGGAGTTAAAGAATCATGGAGAAGATTGTTCTGGGAGTTATTGAAAAACATCTGAATGACAACACAGTCATTGGTCCCAGTCAGCATGGGTTCACGAGGGGAAAGTCTTGCCTGACCAATTTAATTTTATTCTACGACAAGGTTACCCATCTAGTTAACCAAGGGAAGCCTCTCAATGTGATCTTTTTGGATTTCAGTAAAACCTTTGATACTGTCTCTCACAGTATCCTCCTGGACAAGATGTCCAGCACACAGCTGGATAAACACACAATGTTGTGTGTGAGCAGTTGGCTGACAGGCTGGGTTCAAAGGGTTCTAGTAAATGGGGTAATGTCAGGCTGGCAACTAGCGGGTTCCTCAGGGATCCATCTTAAGGCCAGTACTCTTTGATGTCTTCATAAATGATTCGTACACAGGACTTGAGGGAATGCTAAGTTTGCCGATGACACAAAATTGGGGGGAGCTCTTGACACTCTCAAGGGAAGAAAGGCCCTGGAGAGGGATCTGGACAAATCGGAGAACTATGCAGCTTGGAGAAGAGGAGGCTGAGGGGAGACCTCATGGCAGCTACAGCTTCCTCACAAGGGAAGGAGGAGAGGCAGGGGCTGAGCTCTTCTCCCTAGTAACCAGTGACAGAACCCAAGGAATGGCAGGAAGATGTGCCAGGGGAGGTTTAGGTTGGACATTAGGAAAAGGTTCTTCCCCCAGAGGGTGGTGGAGCACTGGAACAGGCTCCCCAGGGAGGTGTCACGGCCCCAAGCTTGGGAGTGTTCAAGAAGAGACTGGACAATGCCCTCAGACACATGGTGTGAACTGTGGGGTTGTCCTGTGCAGGGACAGGAGTTGGACTCGATGATCCTTGTGGGTCCCTTCCAACTCGGGACATTCTGTGATTCTAAGGGGAAAAAAATCTTTCTATCCATGCTTAATCAAAAAGCATGTAAGTAAAAACTTCTCATGTCAGGGAAACAGGACATGCATGTTGCATGTATGAAAGCACAAACTTGTCTAGCTTTCCTAGATGCTCTTTGGAGTGAATACCAGTTTATCAGTTTCATTGCATGTTTTAAAAAGTATCATGAAACAATCTTATATCATCTCAACTTATTTGTAAAGTAGCTTACAGGGAAGCCTTTTAGACTGAACATATCAATCCCGGATATCCATGTCCAAGATTCCTTTACCTCTCAATGACTGCAAGTATAATTTTTTGCTTTGTGGATTGCCAACTGTAAAGAAGTTTTCCACAACTATTCACATGTATAGGTCACTCTAGAGCATATATTAACTTACTTTACTTATTCACCTTTTCCTGAACCCTAGAAATACTTTCTGGACCATGAAGCACTCATAGACAAAGAGCTGAAAATTATGGCACTAGAAGAAAGAGTTGTAGCTTAGGAAATCTTTAATAAAAAAAGTGATAAAGTCAGAGAGATTTTTTTCAAGAATGAAAGTAGAGATTTTCCATATTCAACTTCTGTGGTTTAAGAAAATTGCCTTTATTATTATTATTTACTTTAGATTAGCACCGGCATTCCAACTGAGTTGGCAAAGTCAAAGAGATGATTAATTTTTTTTTCCATATTCAGTACAGGAATAAATACAAACACTGTTCTGACCATTTTGCCAGCTGACAACTGGAATTATGTCACCCTTATCCATTCTCACCACCAGACTTCAATTCATTAAGAAAATCCTCACTCAGGAGAACAACACAGATAAACAACACAAAGTAACTTTTCACAGTTCGGAAAAGAATCAGCAGTTCTGGACTCCTCACTTGGATTTGGAAGGCAGAAACTGATCACTTGTAGATAACTTTTGGCTTCTCGCAGTGATGGTGGAAACAGGAAGAGAAACAATATGTTCCATTTCAGCCCACTGGCCTTGCTTGGTAGAGACTCATCAAGAAAACATCTAAAATCTACAACTATGTATTTTTAAAGACTGACTGTCTCAACGTGGAGCATTTGAGATGGAACAGTCTGTAACAGATGGTTACTATTAGGCCAGTGCAAAAGTAATTGTGTTTTTTGCGATGTTGAAATTTGCCATTTGATAGTAGATACATTCTTAAATGTCACTATATTATATATAATTTTGATGTGCTTTTCTCACCTTATGTCTTTTTGCTAACAACTTATTACTTACTGTATATTTTATATTTATTTTAGACTACGGAAATGATGTTAGACAAAAAGCAAATTAGAGCAATTTTCTTATTTGGGCTCAAAACAGGTCATAAAGCAGTGGAGACAACTCACAACATCAGCAACACATTTGGCCCAGGAACTGCTAATGAACGTGCAGTGCAGCAATGGCTCGAGAAATTTCAAAAGGAAACAAGAGCCTTGAAAATGAGGGAGTGTAGTGGCTGTCCATCAGCAGTTGACAGCAGCCAATGGAGAACAATCATCGAAGCTAGTCCTCTTACAACTACACAAGAAGTTGCCGAAGAACTCAACACTGACCATTCTACAGTCATTTGGCATTTGAAACAAATTGGAAAGATAAAAAAGCTTGATAAGTGGGTGCCTCATACGCTGAACAAAAATTTTAAAAAATGTCATTTTGAAGTGTCATCTTATTCTACGCAACAAAGATGAACCATTTCTCAATTGCACTGTGACACGTGACAAAAAGTGCATTGTATATGACAACCAGCGATGACCAGCTCAGTGGCTGGACCAAGAAGAACCTCCAAAGCGCTTCCCAAAGCCAAACTTGCACCAAAAAAAGGTCACGGTCACTGTTTGCTGGTCTGCTGCTGGTCTGATCCACTACAGCTTTCTGAATCCTGGTACAACCGTTACATCTGAGAAGTCTGCTCAGCAAATCAATGAGATGCACTGGAAACTGCAACACCTGCAGCCGGCATCAGCCAATAGAGAGGGCCCGATTCTTCTCCATGCAAATGCCCAACCACACATTGCACAACTGATGCTTCAAAAGTGGAACAAATTGGGCTACAAAGTTTTGCCTCATGCACCATTTTTACCTGATCTCGTCAACAGACTACCACTTCTTCAAGCATCTCAACAACTTTTGGCAAGGAAAACACTTCCACAACCAGCAGAATGCAGAAAATGCTTTCCAAGAGTTCCTTGGAACCTGAAGCACGGATTTTTATGCTACAGGAATGAAAAAACTTTTTCATTGGCAAAAATGTTAATTGTAATGGTTCCTATTTTGACTAATAAAGATGTGTTTGAGCCTAGTTATAATGATTTAAAATTCATGGTATGAAACCATAATTACTTTTGCACCTAATATGTTGTATATACACTGTTAAAGAAACACTATGTTGTATTTTTCTCCTTCCTTCCTTCCTCCTTTCCTTCCTTCTTTCCTTCCTTCTTTCCTTCCTTCCTTCCTTCCTTCCTTCCTTCCTTCCTTCCTTCCTTCCTTCCTTCCATCCTTCCTTCCTTCCACTTGTTTGTTTGTTTGTTTGTTTGTTTGTTTGTTATGGTTGTTTTTGCAAGATCACAACCTGTGCCTGTGGAAAATGACCACAAGATCACCAGCAAATTATTAAGATCTTCTAAATGGAATATTCTGGGTAACCAATTCTTCCCTTTCCCCTCATCCTGAAGAATTTCTATACAAACAAAACTAGGAGGATATTCAGAACACTTTAATCAAAATTGTCTCCACATTTATTATTTTTCAAACTTTCCCAAAGACAGGCATTTTCAGAAGTTGCCTTTGAAACATAGTAGTGCTTTTAGACCAAACACGATTTTTAAAAAATGCTGGTTTGTAGGAAAGTTGGGAATTAAATTTTTTGAACTCTGAATTTTCAGTGGAATTGCAATTCCAAGTTTGGACAAGCATACCTGCTTCATCTGGGAATGATAGACTGATGCTATCAGGGAACCCTGGTAAACTGAATTGACTTTGAACTGATGACATAGTAATGAACGTTTTAAATTCCTGAGCCATCCAATTGCATATTAACAGCTCTTTAAACTTACTACATACACACTGATACTGATCTGCTTATTACTGCAGAAATTCTAAACATAAACATTATTATGGAATCTTGTTTTAGACACCAGGAATGGTGAGAGATTGAAACACTAGACAGCTTTTCTTTGTCTTGCATTCCACATATGAGATTGGAGTTAGACATAACAGCCCTATAACCTGCTCTGGGGGGACAATGAGCCCTTACAGAGCAAAATGACCAGCAGTTATTCAAACTGTACAGACTTAAAGGGTTTAGGAAAATGTAGCTGAGAAAGAAGGAGGGAGAAACATCACAGTTGATGAAAATAAAGTACAGAAAAGTGTAGTAAGGACACATGGGTGATTTTGTCAAGAAATGGTTTCTTTCTCTAGAAGGTTAATGAACAGGATAATGTTTTTATAATACATGTTGGCACTATCAGCCAGAAAAGGGTTGCCAAAATGGACAACCCCCTCACACTATGAGAAAGAAGACAAGCCCCTCTGACTATGAGCAATTTTGTACCATTAGGTGTTCCTATCAGGCTCTTTTTCCCGCTTTATCTGAAGGAAAAAAACAATTATGCTGTCTATGTGGAATACATGCCCACTTTCCCTGGTTTGTTTAGATCACTAGATGTGACTGCCTTCCCTCTTTCAGTTTTTGTTTCTGGACTGGTTGTGCTCTGCAGCCTGATTTCCACTTGAGTCCACTTAGGAATAGGATGCTGAAACATGATTGTTTCCACCATTGGAGGCTGCCAGTTTTTAATGCCACACACCGCCTTAATGAGCCTCACCCCAAGCGTGCGACTCAGCTGGCAGTGAATAACAGGAAGCATTTTAACACACATTTTCCCTTTGTGGGGTGAGAGAGGAAGCAGACGAGAGCCCTGGCTCAACAGTGACACAATTAAAATGGAAACAGAGAACTGCCTTGCCCTTGGTGTGGCGTGAGATCAAACCTGGATCGCCTCTGTAGGCTGCCTCACTGCTGAGACCCCCCCGGTTTGGATCGGGGAAACATCCGTGTTAAAACTCACATATAGATGATCTCCAGGGGCCTGAGCCAGCAAAGTCAAGGGGAAGTCTGTCTGCCAATTTCCGCAAAGTCTGGATCGAGCCCTGTCTCTTTCATTCTAATGAGCAAGTATCTCTCTAGCGAAGTGGATAGAAAAAATTGTCAGGTGAAGATTACTGCTGTATTCAGTGCTACGAGAGTCTTTAAATGCCTATAGCATTAAAAAAATAGTGGCATCTGTATTTACACTGAGCCACCTGTACCATTTCATTTACAAGTGCAGATATTCTGGACTTGAAAAAGCAAGATGTCTTTTAGTGGTAATTCCTGTAAGTGGGCCCATTTCAGCTGTTGGCAAACACAGGATTTAATTCTCCCAGCTGTCTAGGTACTTTCCAAGTCCTCTTAACAGTTGTGCCTGAAAGCCCCAATTGTTAATTAATCTTCATCATTCCCCTCTGGTGATAGGAAGTCAGAATAAGCTGTACCTAGTGATGATTTGGTACATAAAACTGAGTGCCTCCACAAGGAGAAAAGGGGCTGACTGTCTTCTTGACCAAATTAATCATTTGGGAAAATATCCAGGAAAATACTATTTAAGTGGACCACTGGACTCAAAAAGTTTCTTTCCAAGGCCATATTCCACTACAGACCAAAACAAAGAAGAAACATGTCCCACTAGGTTGCATATTGCTTTCTCTGACTGTCCTCATCTACACACAATCACATACAGCTGGTTGGAAAACCATACCCTTTTCTCCAAATAGGACCACTCAGCCATGTGTACATTCACAAAGGACTCTCCAGTACCGAGTACATGGATGAGAGAACAAACTCCCTCTGTGACCTACTCTATTATTTGTTCATAAAGTATCACCCTCCTCTATCACAGATATCACACCCTTTGGTCTGCTTGACTCTCTAAAGAAGGAAAAGTTGGTGCTCAGTGTCAGGAACTGCTGTGCACCAGGAATGGACGTGTTGTATATGACTGTTTCTGCCTGTGCTGGTTCCCACTCTCTGCTGCAGGCAGCACAAGAATGGCTATGTTTTCTTCTTAGCTTACCACAGGTTAACAATCTCCCCTCTGTAGCTACTAAGTGCCTAGATGGCTGTTGAAAATTTTTGGAAGTTAGATTTCCTTTTTCATTTGGGACATGTAGCAAACGCAGGGGGAAAAAACCAACAACAAAAAAACCCACACTTTTTTTCTTTGGTGCATAACATTGAAAGCAATTTGGAGGCTATGCAGTTGTAAGAACAAAGTATGATCCCATTCTACATCTTGGAATATATATTTTTTTTAATGCAAAGTGACCAAAGGTGCATGAGAGAGTATTTTAGCATGACAGAATTAATCTGTGTTTCATTATATCTGTCAGAACAGGATTCATGAGGACAAAACCAGTGCTGAGCAGGAGCATTCTCCTGAAACTGTAAAAATGACATTTCTGAAAGACAGCAAGGTGAAATTTTTATCATCTTCATTAAAAGCAAAATAATACAGTCTTTACCAGTGGCCGAACAAAATTTCCAAGCTAGTACTACAGGGATGTTTTAGAAAACAAAATGCAAACTGATATTGGTGTTAAGCATAGTCAGGATGTCATGTCTTTCAAACAAAGGGATACATTCTGTCATAACATCGTGGACAGAGACCATCTAAGGTACTGTCACTTCAACAGCCAATTATTCCCACTTAGTGAGCAGAAACTGTGTAATGAGGTATGATGATGGCATTTCCTGAGATGCGGAGGAAGAAGTATAAGAAAAAAAACCTAAAACCACTGGCAATGCTCATCAGCTTCTGCACATTTTTCAGATGAACTGCTAAATCTTACAAAAGGCTCTTCACCTCTCTCACCACAGTGGTCGGCCTTCACCTGCTCTACATGCAAGGACTGAACACTCATCAAGAACCGTTAGGTGCTTTCTCACCATAAATAAAAGAAGAAAACATTTTTACAGTAAAGACCTTTGTCATCTGTAAATTTCAAAGTAACTTACAAAGTCAATATCTCCACCTTATCAGTGGGAAAGCAGAAGACCGAAGATGAACTGATTGACCTTTGGTCATCTAACAGCAAAGTCTGAAGAGCCCTAATGTCCACCCTGCTAACAGAGGGCTTCATTCACAAACCCACATGCAGAAAGAGCATTTCAGGGGAAGAGTTCCAGCTCTGCTTTTCATATCATAACAACTATCTCCTTAAAAAGAGGAGCACTGAATTATATGAAATCAGACAGGTGGATGAATGGAGGAAAGATGACATTTGATCACCTTAAATGGAAAATACAAGCAATGTAGACAGTCTACTCAGGTCATTCACAGGTATGAGTCCATACAAGCCAGTTTTGCAAGAGTTTGTAGATCTTTTTTATTATTGTATTTCAGCTTAAAATCGTATTGGCTTCTTCCCACAGACTGAAAACCCCAGTTTACGTTCAGTGTAGGCCCTTTGAGGACTCCGAAAACACATGGAATTAAAAAAAAAAATAAGGCAGAAAAGAACTGGGAAGAGGAAGCAGAAGACAAAGTAAGAAAAGTGAATAAAGTAAAAGAAATTTGAGAGAAAGGAAATAGGAAAATGAAGAAGGTTGAGAACCACAAGAAGAAAAGTAGGAGGAGAGAGAGGAAAATTTGGTTTTAATTATGTTTATTGTACTTCTTCAAGCACAAAATTACAAAGTGAAAACAACATAAACAGCTCAGCTGTAGACATGCTAGGAAACAATCTATAAAGCAAGAAAACATTATACAGCAACTTGTAGTGACTTACTGCATTACGCCCTGTGTAATAATAGCCCAAAAGAAATTAATGAGTCCTTTTTCAATTAGTTTGGCAGATAACTGGAAAGACTTATTGGCTTCTTTGCTGTAGATTCTTTACCTAAACCACAGATAAAAGTCAACCAAGACCTTTAGAAGCTGGTTGTAAAAATAAAAAGTTAGATATGATCAGTGCAAGAGAGGCACCCCTGCCCCAGAGCAGGACCCACCATAGCAGGGAGGATATATTAATGTAGCAGGAGACAAACCCTGCTCAGAGAACTCACAGAAAACAGTGGAAAGAAGAAACAAGCTGTGCTGATAAATATAAGAAGAAAAGATTGTTAAAGTTCAAATCCAGAATCCCAACAAATTCACAAATCCACCTGTAACGCTGGCCCAGGTTTCGGCTACTCAGACAGTAGGCGGGACAAGCATAACAGGAATAGTAAAGTAATTTAGGTATGAAAAGCTTTAACACAGTAAAGTCATGCTGCCCAGAGGACTATATTCTCCTCCCTGCTGATTATGACCAACGAGGATCCAAATACCACAACCTTCCCAAGTCTTCCCATTTCCATTCCACATTTAGGGCTTCAACCCCATATTCCTAAAGCCATGCTCATTTTATTTTCTCTTTTGAAAGAAGGAAGCTTCAGAAAACCCTTTGACCTGAAGGGTCGAATGGAGAGTACCTCCTATCCACAGCAGATTTCTTTATTTCCTCCTAGAGTTTGGATGATGATCACAAAGATATTTTCTTTTCATTTCCTTATTACCTCTTTCTACCTTTGAATTTTCTAATTTAGGTATCTGTGATTCTTCATCAACTTCATCTCAGATCTCTAGCTGCTGATCTTCCCCGGTAGCTAACAATGCTGGGATCATTAACCAAACAACCAAGGAGAAAATCTAGATACATGTTAATAGGAGGATATTCTTTCTCCTTATAGCACTGACAACGTATGTTAAAGTTTCTTGTCAAAATGTCCTTGAAATCTGCTGAGTGTTATCCTTGCCAAATACGTTGTCACAAAACTTCTGCTTGTTTCTAACAAAAACCTCTGAACTAGTTGGTACAATTTCTGGCTTAAACAAACAAACAAACAAACAGCAAACTATCTAACTATCAATACCCAGCAACAGTGTGAGATTATAATGAAGCATCTACATTCCCAAAAGATTTATGTGTGTGTAGGTCTACGTGTGTGTGCCCGTGCCTGTGCCCTGCACAGCGTGACTTGGCACCTGAGCTCTGAGCAGCTGGCACACCTGCAGCATCAAGAGTGCAGTGCATGTCACAGGAGGAGTTTTACGAGTCATCGCACCGATGGTGATTAATTGGCACAGCATGCCAGCAAAGCTCGGATCAGCCCAGGACTGTATGGATTGATATACTGTGCATCTGTATACCCCAGCTGCCTCCAACACTCATTAAACACACCTGCCTGACTGACCGTTTGAACATGAGTGACCCATGCTACTTTCTGGAAGAGTCTGTCTTCTCTTTTGTCCTTAACTGGCTACAATAATACTGTATTTCTCTCATAAAACTGCCTATCAGAGCAAAAGGGTGTCCATGGAAACCTTTCTTACTTTACACAAGCTATGCAGTCTGTTGCTACACTTTCACATCAGATTTGTTACTGGTGCTTATTCACTTGGAATGAAACAGTAAACTTGTCTGGAGATGTCCTGAATTATTCATAGACAACATGTACAAAGATAAGTCAGGGCATGAGATGTACCTCGGTGTTGAAGCCAACGTGGTATGTAAGAGTGAATGATGCTTGCTTGGCTTTGTGGGAGAGCTGCGTCTCAGCCACTGTGAATGACTAGGAACTGGGTAGCGATCATTAAGACCTGCAAGCCAATTTGCCTTTGACGATGGAAGTCAGGGGAAGTTTTGACACAGCAGCTGTCTTTGCCTCACTTTGCGAACACAGCATTAAGGCCTGAAGTCACCTCCAGGTTTGTATTTAGACTTTCAAAGGAGCAGTTTTGTGGGCACATAGAGGCATGTATATCTGATAGTGCTTAGACAGCTAATTACTTCATTATCTCTGTCAAGGAAGTAGTTAGATGACTAAATATCATTGACTATGGCTATGGGGCTGGAGCCGGAAAACTATACATGGAAGTTGAATAAATCAGTCAATTCCAGATTTGTTATACAGCATCAGCTTAGAGCTCATTTTTCACACAGTGAAGGTATATTCACCGTACAAATACTTGTGCTTCACAAACAATATCTGCCTTCCTCTGAAGTCTGGTAACAAAAGAGCCAGAAGTTAGTAGTCGTAAACTATTAGTGAACCTGCTTTGAAAGCGATGGGTCCAGTCCTGGATGCACGTCACTCCAACATTTGCCATGTGACTTTGATTTCTAGTCTGAGTCTGCAGAATCAGAAATGGACTCATTTATAAAGCCATCACCTATTCAGGTAGTCATGCTTTTCTGAAAAACAATGTACGTCTATTACGCTCAGGAAGAAAAAAAAAGTGAATTTTCCCTTGGTGATCCCCATCTGGAAGTATGTGGATCATCCAGCCTTCACAAGCCTCTGAGAGCTCATCCATTGGTGTCTCATCAGCACTGCAATGACAAGCACTCCATATCTGAACAGTGGAAAGACATATTATTTCCATGGTAGCTAAAAATGGGAGATGAAGTGACTCCATACTGAAAACACTTCTGTAAGCATTGGATGAAATAGTCAGTTAAGCTCCTGTGTTCATCCTTGTCCAAAATGGGATTTTTTTTTGAAGTCACAAAACCTTTGAGAGAAGAGAAACTTGGTTCTGATGCAGCTATAGCCATTAGCAGACTTAGGGGAGCATCCTAATTTGAAGATGTTAGTCACAAAGGCAAGGTCTCACATGCTCTAGCACAATCTAATGGATTTAAAAATGAGACAGCTACCTTCCTAAACCACTGTTAGTTGACCAGTTGGACCACTGGGAAGAATTTTCTGTTTATAAATGATACGTTCCTATTTAAATTAACTCAAATGATGTCCCTCTGTGCTATCTTTATTTTAAAATCAGATTTATACTAGTTAGCAATTTTTCCCTGGAGCAGCTTACAGATCTATGCCATCACAGTTGGTGTCTGACTTTAAGCTGTCAGTAATGTAGTACTGCAAGATGTTTTTAACTTGAATTATATATATCTTAAATTTAAATTACTTTAGTATTTTGTATAAAGCTTTGCTTTAAAACACTTTTTCTCTTTCTGGAGATTGTGTACACGTGCACAGTTTGTTAGGAATCCAAGAATTTTATGATTCTAATACTCCTACGGACCATGACTAAATATTCAGCAATGCTTCAAATTAATTTAGTGCCCCACCCCAGCAGATCAGCTCTTCAAACAGCCTACATTCCTTCACCTGGGAGTGGAAGGAAATCATGAAAAAGAAGTAAATAAAGGAGTGAGATGGAAAGCATTTTTGCTGTGCTATTATCCTGATTCTAAACTTGCACTCCCTGGGAAAAAAAAAAAAAAAAAAAAAAAAAACACACACAAAAAAAAAAAAAAACCACAAGAAAGAAAAAGAGGGAAGAGCAATACTTGAAATGTCCCTTGGTCCTGCTAGGGAGAAATTGCTTACAGATCAGTACTACCATCCATACTCACCTTGCACAGTATCTTACTCTGTCAGGCCAGTGAATCCAGAGAGAGATCCCAATACCTTATGTTTTAAAAGCACAACAGATACAAATTAGATGCCTCTCACAACACCACTTCTACCAAACTCTCACTGTGGGCTTTAGCAGAGGCGAGGAAGTGTTTTCAGGGCATCTTCTCTCCCATTTTGCGGAAGAGCGGCATTCTCACTCAGCTGATTTTCCCCAGACTACTCCACAAAGTAGCACCAAGCTTGATTTCCTGGCTTCCAGTATAATTTTCACACATAACTTACCTATTTGGGGTGGAGGGTTGCGAGGGAGCATATTTGCACGCATATTTGCATTTGAGAGTACAATCATCCACCTGAACTGACCATTTCCTATTTACTAGGCAAATATCATGATAACACCCGACCTTCCTTCCAAGCTATCTAGAGGGAATAACTCAGAAATTTTGCAAGACTTTTACTTTCTTCCCACTGTAATGATTTCATTACCATAAACCAGCCTGCTAGAAGACAAAACAGTGAATTTTGCCTCATGCTGAACAAAGCTTTGGTGCAGGGTCCATATTTTGTCATTTAGCTCAAGATGAAACTAACATGTTTATCAGTCATACTTGGGAGCAGTAGTGTTCCTCAGCAAAGATTTTTGCCTTCTGAGGAGGCGGTCTCTGTTCCATAAAACCTCTGAATCACATTCTGCTTTTTAGATTTGGGTATGCAATGATGACACAGCAAGTTACACCCTCATAGTACAAAGGCGTAATATTTTTCTCGCAACAGTTCATAAGGCTGTGACCAGCTGCTACAATATGGTTAGCAACGGTGCATTTTCAAAGGGCTGCTGGTACAGCAGCTCCTCAAAGTCTCTAGTCCCCATTTTTTAGGCTTGAAAAGAATGGAGCATCTTGCATTAAAGCATTTCGCTCTGGATCCTGCAGTAGTGGGAGTTCCAGAAGAAAGTATGTTTTCTCAACTGTAAGCAGCTCATCTTATATCTCGTGTCTTGTTCCCATGATGAGACAACATCTTTGCTGACGCCTATGTACATATGTTGATGATATGGGGAGATAGTGCCACTCTTAAATTCTCTGCTCCTCCAAAAAAGAGACCAGTGCAAGTCGGGGAAACTCCATTCCATAGCATATGCTGCTACTTAGTTACTTTTGCTTGACATTGATGGATGCATTCAAGTATTTACAAGCTGCCTGATGAGATGACTCAGAGAAAGTTTGAAAGAAACAGCATGGCTGACACCCCTGCTTGAAGGGGGAGGAAGTGGGAGGGAAAGATTGCCTTGAGATCAGATTTTGTGGTTTTTTAAAATGCTGCTGCTTCACAAGCCCACTCTTTGTGCTGGAGTAATTATGTGGGTGTACTAGGAAAAAAAATCTAAGCAGCTTGAGAAAGGTCTGGCTGTGGGGAAACCCAAATTTAAAAAGCTTGAAGAAGTACAGCAGCTCAGTAGTCCTGGAGCAGGACGTGCAAGCCATCTTTGCAAGAACCTAGAGCAGTTACTGGGACAGTCCTGGGACAGTTTGGGATGTGGGTCAGTCATCCATGGGCAGCGAGATCACCTTTCCATCTTCCTGCCTGTACAACTTGTCCCTGATGGGGACATCCCTCATCTTGTAACATTGCACGAGAGGTAGATCCGTGTGCTTCTCTCATAACTTGAAGACTGCTTTAGTTGAAGGCTTCTGTGACCACATGGGGTTGTGAACAGCAGTAGAGACTGGTGGGTCAAAAATCCATCCAGACCTCTTTCCCCCTCCCCTGCAATGTGTGTGGCTGGGCCCCAGAGATGTGCCTTGGTACTTACTCACCAGCACCAAGCCCTCTCACCTGGAGGTAGGCTAGACCTGTGGCAAGGTATAGAGCAATTGGCCTGGAGATTGTGTCTGTCATCACTGACTTTTTAACGAGCAAAAAGCAGAAAGAAACGTGCATCTTGTTCCATGAATTACCATTTTTGAGCTGTCAGGCAGGAAAAACCTACATCAAGCCGAGAAGGCACTCCCATAAGCCATCGCATTTAACTCTTTCCCTCCATTTTCCTGACAGCTCGTGCAGGTCATTGAGCAACAGTGCAGAAAAAAGGGCCAGAGAAGCTGGTTTTGTCCACAGATCTGCATGGGAGTGATGCAGCTCCACCTGTCCTTATATGTCCTCCCTGCATTACAGCACAGGGAGGGGCGCTGCCCCTGGGGAGCCAAGGGAAGAGGGTGGTTAAAACTTGGATTTCATCTCCATCCCCAAGACAGCAATGCCCACACTGTAACCAGCATGGTAAGAAGAACAGGTGCCCCCAGTAAACACTTGGCACAGTTCCCCAACATGGAGGAAGAGGAGGAAAAAGACCATTTCAGCTAGAGAGTGTATGCCACCCCTTACTGAGTCCTAACAGGAATTTTGTAACATACCTTTGTACAACGAGAAACCAAGGATGTGAGCTTTTTCTTGTACACATTGCTGTTTCAATTAATGAGGTAAGCTCCCTTTGGAGTCCAGAAACAGTGTGGGAATATCTAGAGCATCCTCTGTCTGCAGCTCTCGCCAGTGTGCCCGGGCCAGCTCCACACCAGCTGTGGGGGCCTGGGTCGGGGTGCTGCTCTTGGAAGTTGGAGCTTGGCCTGGATTAACCAGCCCAAGACCTACACAAATGCTGTAGAAGAGGCATACCCTAACTTGCAAAAGGAATGTGATGTATAAGAATTATTCTCCACCCAAGGAAATATCACATGATACTATTTATATTGTTTTATATCCTTTTATATCCTCTAGGGAATTGAATACTTCTGGATGCTTCCTGTTCTTTAAAAAAAAAATTAAAGAGAGGAGAGGTTGAGGAGATTCAGGAACTACTGGAAAATCCTAAAATGGATGTCTTGTTCTGAAGAAATGAGAGTATTTATTTCTCTCAAAAGTTTTTTTGTAAAAAATCTCTAATTGTATTACAAGATATATTGTTTCCTTGGAATTTCATTTTTCTGTCAGACTTCACTGAAAGGAATATTTTTCTTGTCAAACCTTGTGTAACTACAAAAAAAAAAAGAAAAGGCACATTTTCCTGAAACACTCTGGTGCTGAAATTTCATTTGGAATGAAAGACATTATAGAAATGTAGGTGTATTGTTGTTGTTGAAAATAATTTTATGTAACAGAAAGTTGATGGACGTGTAGGTCTCTTTTGGATGTGAGATGCAGTTATTACTCATTTCCCAGTGCTCACAGAACAAGCTGCCCCTTCTAATGCCGATGGGAGAACTTCAGTGGACTGCAAAGGGAACTGTTTGGGCCACCAGTACCTCAACTTAATTCCTCCTTTCTTTTAGGAATACAAAAGAGCAACACTCTGACTGGCAGAGTGCAGTGAGGAAATTACCTTAATTGCTAAAGCAATAATGCTTAATACAAAGCATGACACATGAATAAAAACCAGGAGAAAGGAGCCTCTAGATGCAAAAAAAAAAAAAAAAAAGCTATATGAGGTTTTAAAATGTTCCCTTGTGTGTATATATGCAGTGTTTTGTACAGCAACCATAAAAATGACATGGTTGTTTTATACCTTTCAAGCACAAGCAACCTGTTTTGACTTTGTAGCACTTGGTGAGTCATTAGAGAAACTGATCTTACTAAAAGCTTTGCCATTTCTCTTGTTCTTACTGAGATCACTAAAAAAACGGGTTGGGTAAGATATGTGCTGCAAAAAAACAAAATAATATGCATATTCACTGCCTCTCAATCCCTGCCATCTGCCAGCCTGGGTAATGGGCTTGCTCTTTCATTGCCATCAGCAGGCTAGGTGCTGGCTCCAGAGTCACCCATCTGAGACGGAGCCCCACTGACACACCGTATGCTTTCTCTCTTGCCCCAAGTACATGGGGAGGGGAAAGAAGGGTCTTTTTGCTCATAAATAGACTTAGATACTGTGTGATCTCTTGTAGCCGGTGGCTGTGATGGCACCTGGCTGGGCACAGTCCACCTGGCCATCCACCAGGTCCCAGACACAGCACACCTGGGAATGCTACGCCTCTCAAGTGGAAGCCACAGATCCAGGCACTGAGCCTGTCACACGTCTCCTGGCCCAACCCCTGCCTGGGACTTGTTCATCCAGCCATTTTGCCCTGCAGAGCCCCAGCTCTCTGCTGTTCCCATCCTGTGTCCCCTCTCCAGCTTGTGTGGAGCTTTCCTTACAGCTGAGCTCTGCAGTGGGGACAGGATGAATTAGAACAAGAGGACAAAGAGATAAGCAAGACTTTGCCCAGAGTCTGTGATCACACCATTGCTCTCCTTAATAATCAACCACCAGAAGTGAAAGCACCTTACAGAGAGAAAAGCAACAACTAACCTATAAATAAAGCATTGCATTCCTTTTCAATGCAATCTTTTTTTCTTTTTTTTTTTTTTTCCTTAAGCAATCAATTAATGTTTCTGCAACAAAGAGGTTATCAACTTGTGAGTGGGAAAGGAGGCGTCTGACATGAGTGTGAGGGTGTTATGCTGCAGACGACATGCTGCAGAAAGAAGCACTCCTCACATTCACCTCCCCCACAAGATGTTGCACATTGGATCCAAAAAATGGGAGAGGTCCCTGCACTATGGGGTCATCTTATCTCTAAATCCAGACATCTGTGGATGCTATTTACTTATTTTTGAAGGCTGAATAAGCAGCTATGTGTGCAGAGAGGCAGCAGGGTATTCATTTGCTTTATTGTTCATACCTTCAATCTTACTCTGACTGGCTGTGTAGGCCATTTTGCTGCTGTGTACCAGTGGGCTCTTTCACAGTGCCTGAAAGCTCATCAATAAAAATAACTGCAACAAGAAAGGAACAGCTTTCCTATCATGCGGCACTTTCAAGTTATCTCTTGATAGCAAGCGGTCAGATGTCACCGCTATAAAACTGCAGTGTTCAGAGATAATGTATAACCTGAACAATAAATCCAGTATTGTATTCCTAGTCTTTCACATCAGATATGCAAGATCCAGTGTCACTGATTTTCCCTTCAGTTTAACCAGGGTTGGTCTGTCTGCTTAAGCTGAATGTTCTTCTGACTCCTACTCCTTTCTAAAACTAACCCACTTCATCTGCTGCCTGAATAAAAAGCTTCGCGTTAGTCACGACATCTTGATGTACTGTTTTATTCACAAGGTTTGACAGAAAAATACGTGTTATGAAACCAACTTTTAATGCTTGATGGAAATAGGTCCAAACCTGCCTGGGCAGCTGTCCTACTATGAAAATGAAGGCAGCATTAAGAGCCCAAGTGCATTTTACTCCCACTTGATGTGTTGCCAGGTTTGGATACCCACTGGTGAGACCAAAGACTATCATGGTAGGTGGACCAAAGGCCTGTCAAAGCCAGTATGTCACCTCTGACAACAGCCAATAGTAGGTGCCCTGAGGCAGAAGAGGACAAGTAAGCTCTGGTCACACAGTATATTCCCACCCTTGCTCAATCTGCTGCTTACAGAGTTCTCAAGCCAGACCTGCTCACAGTTTTAATAGCTCTGGAAGTGCTTTTCTTCTAGGATCTTGGTAATTTTATGAAGTAATTCAGACTTTCCAACCCATAGCATCCTAAGTAATGAGTTAAACACATCCAGTGGTCATACAATGTATAAAACACCTTCTTAATTTGCTTCAAAATTTCTGTCTGTTACCACTGGAACAAGTTGTCCAGAGAGGCTGTAGGATCTGCATCCTTGGAGGTATTCAAAACCAGGCAAGACAAAGCCCTGATCTAAGATGGCCGAGCTTAGAGAAAGGGTTGGACCAGATTACCTCCAGTAGTCCCTTTCAACCTAAATTGTTCTGCCTGTATAATTTCTCAGGGTGTCCACTACATTTTTTTAGCATGAAATAGTGAAACACTGCTTTCTTTTCACTTTCTGCTTATGCACTCACCACATCATTCATGACCCCATGAAGCACCGCACACCAACAGCCTCTCTTTGCCTTTCCCACGTCTCTCTTCTCCATACACAAAGGGGACTATGCTATTTATCTTCTCCCCATAGGGGAGGTTCTCTGTGCCTTTGGTCATCCTTGCTATCCTTCTCTGAATGTTTTTTAATTCTACTTGATCCCTTCTGAGACAGTGAGGAGAGACTAAAGCTCCTTGCAGTTTAAGAGGTAATCAAATCAGGCACTTTCTATTACAGGAAAGTGGTCTTTTCAGACTGTTAGCTAGACTTCTCCTAATAATCTCAGTTTGGTCGACTTTTTGAGAGCCATTGAGCCATAAGACAACATTTTCTCCATAATAACTCCTATTTCTCCTTCTTGAACTGGTTCTTGATTATAGTCCCGTCTTACACTATCCTCACTCTTCTCCTTTCCCCATGACTCCTCCTCACCCTTGCACTTCCCCATCATTTGGGGTAACATTAGTGTGTGTGGGTCCGTATGATAAACCAGACAGTCTCAGCAGCAGCTACCACCACACCAGAAAACTCCAGCTTGGAGGAGTAGGCTGTGGCTCCTTGGCAGCCTCAGTCAGAATGGCTGCTGGCTACCCCAGCTATACCTGCAGCCATGTCCTCTGGCACTCAGCCCTGCCCCTCTTCTGCAGCACCTCCAGGGCCCCTCTGATGGTGTCCTGCCATGCTTCAGAGCACACCGCAGCAGAAACTATTGCCCTCCACCCCGGCCCCCCCGCTTCAAAAAAGAAATAACAGGTAGCTTTCTTCCAGGTAAACACCTCAAAATGTCTCTGCTGAGGAGCAGAGAACATCCATGCCATCACAGAGGATGGAGTGGTACTGTGGGAGAGGGGCGGATGGTGGCACCCGCACTGCAGCAGATCCCTTACATCAGCCTGGGCTGCCGTGGGATTGCAGCTGTGTAGGCGCTTATCAGAGAGGAGCCCGTCAAAGCTCATAGCCTGAGGAAGGAAGTTGCTAATGAGCATCTTTCCTTCTTCCCTTTCTCACATGCAAAAGTACAATTCTTTTAATGGTATCTGATAATAACTATGATATGTCATGATTACACCACGTTTTTTCCCAGCAGATCCTTGTTGGCTTTACATTAAGCCTGTCCTCGCAAAGCTGTGTGAGGTATATCACACAGAGGGTTGTCTTACAGTTAAAGAAATTGAAATTTAGGGAACTAGAACTATGTGATTGAGTTCACAGTCCATTAGGAGCAGGCAAGAAACAAGACTTAAAGGTTTCAGTCTTCATTAACGTCTTTAAGTGCTAGGAAAACTCCTTGTACAGAAGGAAGAATTCTTCCATGTAATACTGCTGGGGGGAAGATTGATGAGAAGCCTGATACAGCTGTTGGCAGTAGCTACTTAACTCCTTTTTGTGCTTTTCAGGTACTTTATCAATACCTGAGATAGTATCTTGTAGTATCTTGTAGCCTTGTAGTATCTGGAGCAATTCTTCCAGTTTCTCTTCCCTAAGTAGGATGGCTCAAGTTAGACAACTCACACAGATCAGGAAAACAATTTTCTGGCTGGGATAGACTGCTCCCCTCTTTCACGTTTCTCTTCAGAAATCTGAAAAAGATAAGCCCTGCTCTTCTAATAGGTAAGGGGACATCCTCCTGCCAGCCAAGGGTCTCTGTTCTCCGGTTATGACTCCTGCTAACAGTCTTCATGGGCCTGGGTCAGGAAAGCATTTCAACATCTTTTTACATCTACTTCCATTCAGGAAAGCACCGCAGTCAGGAATATTTGTGCTCACTTGCAGACCCTCTGTACTGTCAATGAACCCTCGTGGAAAATGAGTATCATACCCACAAGACAATAAAAATAAAGTGGACTGCTCTGACAATAAAGCAGCATAAGTGTAACATAATTGGTGGGACTTTCATGTTTGTATAAGGTTTTAAATAGTCCATATTTTTATACCATGTGACTTTGAAAGTGATATTTGTTCATGTAATTAGAGACTGTACTGTCACAAGGGAGCCAAATTCAGATTCTGTTTGCAACCTGAACATTGTCGTTTCCTGGCAGCTGCTTAAAATATATTCTTAGTGTACTCTTTTATAGGCTTCTTTCCCCCTCTCCTCTTCAATATTCTAAGATATTTTAAAAGTAAAAAAAATATGCAGATGGTAAGAAAGAAAACTGTTCTCCTAACAACTATGGCAGTGCCAATCCTGTGTACCTCTAGACATCAACAGGGCAAAAGGTCTTTTTCTGTGCACTATGGAAGCTACAGCCACACCAAAGACAGCATCAGCAACAACTATTTCTAGCTTTGAAGAACATGATCATTACCTGAACTGCTATCAGGAACTTAGTAAAGTAAAGTCATAGAAAAGTACAAGGTTCACCTAAATCCCAACCCAGAGCATGACTATCCCCTGGAGTATGTTGTCTCTGATGGAGTTTTCTGTCACCAGATGACAACCTATCACCCTGTTAAAGAACCCCACTCCATTCCAGTGAAAGAAAGCAGAATTAGACGGAGGCTGTTCTAATTCCTTTTTTTTGTTGTTGTTTTTCTGCTCTATAGTTGACTTACTGTAAACCGCAGCCTACTTTTGCACCAAACGTCATGAAAAAAGACTCAGCTCAGGCCCACTAGAGGCCCTGGGGCCTCTAATGGACACCCAAAGCAGGGGCCAACCACATTGCAGTACTTCTTTCTCCATGTACTTAGCATGGAGGACATGACAATGGCTCCCACTGCTCCTCCAAAGTAACCAGAAAGAGAAAAACTGGATTTCAGTTTCATTTTGGTTTCAGACTGCCTTGCACATGACCACATATTGTACTTTCCATAAGAAAAAGCAAGAGCTTTCCATAGGCCGCCTCAGGAAGGCCTTGTCCTGAAATCATGGCAGAGAAGAGAACTGTACAAATCATTTTTCTGTTAACGAAAACAAGACGTGCAGAGCAACATACTTGGCTCCAGAAGCCAAAGATAAAGCAGGATGCGGGAATTGCCTCCTACCCTGACCACGAACTCAGAACCACATCCTCTCTCTCAGGAATGACCCACTGTTTTTTTTCCTCCGTTGCCTACTACAGACCACGAGAATGGTGGGCATCCCACTCCAGTCTGAAAGGGATTATTTACCCTGTTATGAATACCATGGCTCGGCAAAGCGGGATTTTTCAGCAGCCCACAACTAGTCAAAATGCAGTCTCTGTAACAGGAGTGCACAGATGCACTCCTGCTCTGCAAGGGCTCCCTTCCCATCCTGCAGCAGTTTTCTGTTTCCAATAGTTCAACAATGTGCTCTTCAAAACAAAGAAACACAAGTGCAACCACTTTTCTGCCCCTCTTGTTTTAAGCTAGACAATGGTCTTTTCATATCCCCCAGATTAAAATATGATGAGATGGCTTTGCTTAAACCTGTACACTAATATACATATTTTCATGCTGAGACAATGTTTAATGAGCTCAGTCCTGCCTAACTGAACAATTTCTATCCCATAGGCACTTCTTAGGTAGGTTCACAGTGATTAAAACCCAAACTTGAAAATAATTACCTGGATACCCTTCATTATTGTGCTAGCATCCCTAGTAAATAGGAAATCATGGTTGGAGTTATAATAATGTTACATGTGTTGATTCCCGTCTCCCTGTATCAGTAATGCCACTAAAGCCCAGAACATGTCTATCCTTAGGGGAGCAACCAGTGAGCATTCAGTGTCACTGACATTCAGTTAGCAGTTCCTGTGCAAGCTCCAGAGGAGCTCAGTTTCTTCAATGGATATTATTCCCCCTAAAACAGAACAAAACTCCATGAAGAGCAAGCCTTTTTACAGCTGTGATGGATTCACATTCTCATATATTCTAACAAAAGGATGAAACCCAGAACAGTCAGAATTGACAGTATAAATTAATCCCTCCTAACATTTATCTTCCAGTTTAATCTCAAATGGCACTAACCTATATTTGTTTAAAAACAATCAACTGGTCTCTATTCCAATAGTGGGTTTGTATGCTCTAGAATCAACTTTTCCTATTTGTACTCTCTTCCATCCATTCACAAGTTTAATCACTTTATTTAAAAATGTGCAAGAACTATAAATATCAGAAAAAGCAAACCTTTCAGCCATGAGGCTGAGTGGAGACTTGCATATCAGTAAACACATTTCCTGAGTAATAGCACACTACGCAGTTTGTAAAATGCTATTACGCAGTAGCAACTCTTATCAGTAAATGTATTTACACTGATTCCTTGTAGCAATAGATCAAAGAACTTATTTTACTGACCTATATCTGTACTTAATTGTACATCAGTTTTTTACATAAATAAGCAAATTGTCTTCCTTTTTTCTGAATAATTTCCTACTAATGGACAGCAGTTTTCCTGACATAGATGCTTTGCAAAGATTAATTTTTGAAGACTAAAACTGGTGTCTGAGCTTAATGAAACTCACCATTGGAAAACTGCAGACATCGTAAACATTGGCTCTCTGTGGAGGAAAATAAGAACAGTACATACAATGAGACCACCATCCCAAGAAGAGACTAGCAGGTGGCCAAATCTCAGAAATAGCTAGATTTTTTTTCTCTTATTTGTTTTCTCCTTCGTCTCTAGAACTGCCTAGAAAAGTGTAAGTAATATCCATCCAGCAGAGAAAGACTGAGGAGCATGGAAGACCCCCAAATCCTGCCTCTCACTCCTTTAGTTGTGAGGAACACAAAGGGTTTCTCTACTTCCCAGTCATCCAACAAGACTGTCATTGGAGTAGGACTTCCAGTACAGCTGAGCAGCCAATGGCCACTCCCTTATGGGGGATCTAAACATTTTGTTTCCATTCTGCTTTAAAAAATCCCCACAAACAGTGTAAGAGCTCCTCTCATAGGGTAGGTACATCACCTCTGGACTGCTACCTTCCATGCAGTCCTACTCTTTTAAGGGTCCTGAATCATTTGGCTGCTTCAGCACAGTCAGGAATACCTGCAAGCGCATTCACAGCAATTAGCAACATGCTCCAGACAGCATCAGCTGTGGTTTTCTGTAATTATTTGTGCCAATTGCAGCTGGGCTGAGAAGAAAAGCCACAGGGATGAAGCTTTATTGAAGACTGAGTGAGAAGGTCTAAGTCCATAGAGCACCCCAAGAAACTGGTCCTTCTTACCTTCTATTCTCTAGAGGTGCTACAAGAATTTCTACATAATAATTTTTGTTACAAAATGATGACTTGTTAAAACCAAAGGTTCTTATGGAAATGTAGCTGTTAAAGTGAAACTTTCAGTAAAAAGAACAGCTTCTGTTGCTCCAGGAGCTGACATATCTACTCTTGTCAGAGTTAGACTAGAAATTTCAGTTCCAGGACCAGGTGTGCTCCTGACCAGCACTGTTTATTGGGAAGAAGGCATCTTTTCCAAGCATGCCCACTGGCATAGTTTCTACTCTTTATAGATAAAAAATATTTGGAGTAGGAGCATGCATCTCAGTCTTCCTCAACCCAGAGGAGTGCTCAAATCCGCACCCTCACAGGCAACATTTTTAGAGAAGCACAAGCAACCTATAGGGCCAGAGATCTTTAGGGAGACCCATCAGACAGCAGCTGATGGCCTGGTGTGGGGACAATCCCTCCTGGTACACGAGAAACCCAGCTCAAGCAAAAGAAGGGTTTAAACCCATTTCCCCCAGTGTGAAGCACAAGCATCAGGCTACCACCTAGTCCAGAACAAACCTGTTTTTTTCCCTATCTGGAGAATAATTCTAGAGGTCTGCTCCATCCCAGAGCAGCATGGGAACATTTCCCGCCCAGCTCAGTTGTCCAAATTTGTTCTTGAAAAGGCAGAACCATTACACTAAGGTTTCCTTTGACAAATTTATAAGCAGGGTGGCAAAATGATAAATCCTGGATTATATCAACAATTACTGCCCTTCCAGCTAACAAAAAAAAACAGGACTTTTTTTGCATTAATTAATCTTTCAAGCAAGGAGTTTTCTATTATATGTCTGGCACGGGCTTCATTTAGGTAGAAAAATAAGTCATCTAACTTGTTTAACTTAATAATGTTAGAGGAATATAATCAATGCAAGTTCAAATTGTGAAGGAATTTTGTGGATTTGAGATAGTTTTACATGCCAGCAAAACCAAAATGTCATCTGCAAGCTTCACAAAAGTCTAAACTCAACTATCTCTAGTCTGTGGTTATCATGGGAAAAACATGATACATTTATTAGTTGAACTGCATGTGAAGGTTGATCTGTGTCAGCAGACAGTGCCCTATGTGGAGAGCTTTCCTGTCATTTCTTACATAGGTGCTCTGAAGTCCCAAGCTGTGCGGAAAAGTGTCATGCGTATCCCATTAATTCTAAGAGGAGACATGTTGCTGCACTTTTTTTCGAAAATTTCCATCATAACTTACATTTTCTAAGCATTTTGCTTTTTCAATGAGTGATGACACAAAAGTAGAGTAAAAACTGATGGTGGTTGATATCTGAGCTTGCAGAATGCTTGAAGAAGTTATTTTTCTTGAAAGAAGGAAAGAAGCAGCCAGTCAACAAAGGCAAGCATGGTTTGGAGTGCTGAGGAATAGTTTATAGCTGTATCTACCTATCTCAAGTAAAGATTCCTTTTAGTGTTGTTCTGGGAGCAAAGCTGGCTTGAGAGGCTCGTTTGTTGACTGCTTGTATACCCTAACTTGGGATATTTGGGTGTTTGCTTTACGGACCCAGAAACATACACCTTGGAGGGACTTAAACAATTTCATAGTTCAAGGTTCTGCAATCACACAGGAGAAGTATTCAAGAACAGAGAACAAATGACAACAAATGCTTGGCACTCATCACTTCCCTTGCAGGTGCCTCCTGAAAGAGAAGCCGCATCACCTCGAGGGCCACAACAGCTCTTATTCCAGGGGGACACGGTGAACAGCAGTTACGAAGGAAATAAAAACTCTTAGACTAAATTTCCCTGAGAATAAGGATGGGCGTGTGAGCTGGAAAATAAGGGCCAGTAGTTTTAAGTAAGTGGAACACAATTAAAATATTTTAGACACTGTTTAAAAACACTTACCAAATTGTTTTCATTTAAAAACAGAGAGACTGCCACTGTACCTCGTTACCTTCTACAGGCCAAGTGGTCTGGACACGCTCCCTTCATGCAACGTCTCACAATAGTCTTTACTATTATTACTATTAACTTCAGTAAAAGCTTTTTTTCACGGAAAAAAAAAAAAAACTGGCTACCAGAACATTTAAAAAAGTATTAGTTACTACTGTTGACAAAAAAGGAGTGATGTTTAAAATGAACTGTTAATCCATATGTGCTAAACTGTGCTTTCAAATGTGTTAATCTGAGTTAACTAAAGCATTTTGAAATGACCACCATTTATTTTCTCAGTCCACATATGTCCTATGGGACTTAATGAAAAAGAAAGGAGGAAGCCCAAGATATTGAAAAAAATCCAACATATGCTGATGTATATAGTGGTCCCAAGGTTATATATTACTGGTTATATATGGCTGTAGTTTCCTTTTACTTACGGATTGTGGGAAAGGAAAGGGTCTGTGATGTGCTGTGTAATTTAATGTCAGGTGAACTGTAGCCTATTTTTGAGACCAGAACTTAGCAGTTGTAATGACCAGGTTGTTCATTTAACATGTACTGGCTTACTAAGTAAAGTAAATTAAAGACTGAGGTGGCAACAACGATAAGCAGTAAATTTGTTTGTTCAGCAGGGAGCTGAAACTTGTCGGCTCATGCTTTGATCAAGTTAAATTGAGAGGTTTCAAAGTACACACAGGAAATGCTCCAACAGATAAACTTTGTCCCTGGAGGTTTGTCTGAGCCACTTTTCAGCCTTCTGCATTCTGTTATCTGTTTGACAATTCTGTAACTTTAGACTCGGAGAATCCATAGAGAAAAGTGACAGTGATAAAGGTCAAGAGTTGAATTCTAGTGTGATGGACAACGTAGTCTTGGTCTTAAAAGATAGGCTATTGGGCAGTTGTTAGTCTTTCCTTTCCTTTCCTTTCCTTTCCTTTCCTTTCCTTTCCTTTCCTTTCCTTTCCTTTCCTTTCCTTTCCTTTCCTTTCCTTTCCTTTCCTTTCCTTTCCTTTCCTTTCCTTTCCTTTCCTTTCCTTTCCTTTCCTTTCCTTTCCTTTCCTTTCCTTTCCTTTCCTTTCCTTTCCTTTCCTCTTTTCTTTCTTTCTTAAAAAAAATAAAAATAAAAAAAAAGGAAAAGGAAAAGGAAAATAAATGGAAAATTAGTGGGTTTAAAAAAACAGTTGCTTTAAATGCAGTTAAGGTGGTAATCATTACTGCAAAGCAATATCTCCACGTGCTGTGGAGATCAGTACTATGAAGCCTGGCTCCTGAAAGACCTAAGCCTCAAACTCGATTGACTTCAGATCAAAGAATGAACAAGCTTTCCCTGAAATGCTCCCTATGGACAGGCATTTATAAATAAACTCTTTCATACAAGTGGGTTCTTGGCTGGCTGAAATGGTGCCTGTTGGCACTGCAGCCTACCCCTCTTTGAGAGCACTACCTGGCAGGTTATCTTCATAAAGCTTGTGGGAACTTGTTTTTCTTTGAGAGATCAGTTGGTTGAAATTTGTCAATAGGTTCAAAAGATTTTGGGGGTGTGGAAGTGACGAAGATAAAAGCGTACGCAGCAGGATTGCATAAGCCTTATTTCTGCAGGAATCAGGATGAAATGTTGCAGCAATATAAAAATAAGTAACTAAGCAGGAATAAATCCTACAAAATACCAGGAGCTAGCCAAAACTCAGTTTCTGCTGTGGGCAAAAAGAAAGGGCAGAGCTGTAATTTTCCTTAGTGCTTAGGCATTTTAGCCAGTGATATCTACTTCTTGAGAAGTGAGGACATTTCATGCATAAAATAATTTCTTTTCTCTCTGAAATAAGGAACATAGTATCTTCTTATCCTATGAGAGAATAATCTCCAGAAATTGGCAGAGGAAATAGTATTTTTCTTTTGCTAATCACTCATTTAATTCATGGCAACCATACAGATATGTTCATGGAACTCAATTCTACAAATGCTGACTTTTGTCCATCACATGCAATGTTTAAAGCTCACAAGTTATTTTACTATTAGAGATATCAATGCAAACTCAACTACTCAACTACATAGATCAGAGAGGTAACTACTTCTGCATCATGCGGCAGTCTCCATGGCCGTAATACTTCAGAGTGTCCCAGACTGACTCTAAAGAGAGCTCACTGGCAAAATCACACTCTAGTTACTAAATCTGAATTAACTACCAACATAATTAGTACGCAGTGCCTCATATGTAATTCAGAAGCTACCGTC
Organism: Columba livia; assembly: GCF_036013475.1. Lineage (NCBI taxonomy): Eukaryota > Metazoa > Chordata > Aves > Columbiformes > Columbidae > Columba > Columba livia. The sequence continues at coordinate 97,597,264 of NC_088602.1, read as the reverse complement.
TACTAAATCCCTTGCAAAATACATTGCTGTGGTGGGGTTTTAATATATTTGAAAAAGATCTAGCTTATTTTAAAATAATCTGATATTCTAAGAATAGTAAATGCAAGAATTTTTGCAGTATTGAAGAATATAATGATTTCTTATTTTATTGATGACTTGTGGCACCATAGAAACAGATAATTATTTTCTCATAGATACAGGACTAGCTAAAAAATCCTGCTGCTTGGCGGAGCACAACCCCTAACCCAGAGAAGTGACCTATTGACTGAAAATCAACAGTGAATCTAACTGGTCTGTTAGCCCAGTTAATTTCTCAATATACTTCCCTTTTGCAGGAGTTTAATGTTAGAAACTTCAAGCATAATCCCAGAACCTCACAATCTGCCTCTCTCCATTTTCAGTTTGGCTTTGATTTTAAACAGTATTGTCTTCCTACGTATATTGTATTCTTTAAATCCTGTCACATGTAAGCTACTTCCCTTTAAAGAAGAATACATGTACAAACAAGAAATTTTTGTTTTCTCTGACAACTTGGGACAGTGACCATGACTGTTGCTGATTACTGTGCACAGGACAGTATGCCGCGGTAGATACAGTATGCGTTTGTCACTGAACAACTAGGTTAAAATTCAAATGGTTGCTGCACGGTTTTTCTCTTATTTAGTGTCTTTATTCACACTCTTATCTCTATTCTGTCTTTTGGACAATCCCTTTGTGCTTACAGTTTTCCTGACCCCTTCATTATCCTCCATTAACTTCTTGTTAAAGACTTTCCTGCTGTGAAACCTAGAAACTTTCTTCCTTCCCCCAGTGAGTTCTTAACTTAGAAAGAACAGTTATAGCAATAATTCAATTGGGGGAAGAAAAAATAACATAGCTGCTTAGCCATGCTATTCAGCAGTACTTATTTTTTCCCAGCCTTCTTACTTAAATTTTTCACTTTTTTTTTTTTTTTTTTTAGGAATGGAAGCTGTGTGGAGCAAAAAATTTGTTCTCATCTCTTTTGAAAACGTGTGACACTAGTTATTCATGCAAAAGTAGTTCTAAATTTAAATGAAGTGAACCGTAACCTGAAATAACTTTTATTTAGAGCTACAAATCACTCCAGACAGTTCATAGCAGTTTTGACTGTAAGTTCACAAACTTAGCTTCTTTCTTGAGATACAGATCAAAAATACTCCCAAAATAAACTTTCCTACAGTATTTCTGTCAAAACCATAATATAAGCAAGACAAGGAAAATCTTCGAAGTCCCTTGCACCAAGGCAAGGGGTCAAAGCGCTTGCACAAATTGGTAAAGAAGGCATGTTTTATCAGTGACGTGGCAAATACGGAGGTTTGATTTCTGTTTGTCGGACAAGGTTCTCTCATCGGTGGAGAGCCCACCAGGCATGGAAAGAAAGCGATCTTTGTCTGAGCAGCAGCACATGATGAGCATCCCTGTGACCAGCCGACTGACGCAGCCCAGGCTGCCGTTACCCAGGCTCTCCTGGCTCTTGCTGCGCTCTGCTCCTGTGAGCTGGAGCCTGCTCAGCTCTTCACCAACCCCACCCTCCCCCCAAAAAACAAAACCCAAACCCAACCCATGACAGCAGCCTCTGAAAGAGGCGGCTGTGTTCAGGGTCAAAATAAATAAATAAAGAATAAACTACAGCCCCCTGGGCAGTACTTAGCCAGGCTGTTCCCAGAAGAAGCCAGTTTCTAGATTGTATCAGGTATCTTTCAGAGCTGAAGGGCTCTTTAAGGAAGCAATTTTTTTTATCAGGCATTTCAATGTGAAAGTTAAAAATAAATGAAATGAATCAAAGCCTTTTGGCTGCTCCTGTTTCAGATGATGCTTCTTCTAGCAAAACACAAGCTCAAAATGGTGCCTGAGAGCTCTTCACAAGAGAAAATGGGCTTCTACACACAAGATTTTACAAACGCAGACTTCCTTTTGACTTTGAGTAATGTTTTGCTTCTGAATGTTTATATTTCCCAGCTATTATTAGCGAATATATGAAATAGCTCTCCTGTGCAGTAGGAAGCAACCTAATAGGCCTGAGCTCCTTGAGGCCATTGGGGGAGAGTTTACAAATGCTTGTAGAGCATGTGCAAGAGTGACCCAGGAGGATGGTACCACTCAGGGGAGTCCTCTGCCAGAGCTGGGGACAGCACTGCATCTGGATGGGGACAACCAACCCGAGCAAAAGGGGCACCTCAACTTCCAGATGGATATAGGTACCCAAACATGTGGTCTCAGGTGCAGTCTTGTTAGGTCTGAGGGAAAATCTATAGGCAAAAGAAAGTAAGCTGGACTGACCTGGATTTTGCAGGGGTGGTCTTGACCTAATTAGGTACAAAAGGAAGTGGATGAATGGAGAAATAAATAAGATGTCGAAATAACAAAAAGTGGGGGGAAGAAAATAATCTCCTTTGGGTTAAAATTGCATCATATTATGGTTTTTATCTGGGGAAAGAGGTACAGAACATATTGGCTGGGGACAAAATAACATTGGAGGAGACTGAAGGGATGGAAGATGACTTTCCAGGAGGGAGAGAAGTGCCAGCAGGCAGGGAACAGAGTTAAAAGAATTCAACACCAACACAGTCTCCCCAGAGAAATTCAATTCAGCTTTTGCAGGGAATGGAAGTTTAGCTCTCTCTCCAAGGCAGAAGCTAAAAGAAGGGCTGTAGAGCTGCATTGCTCTGTTAGGTAGAAAGCCAGCAGAAAATTCTGCTGCATGGATGAACATCCCAGACACAATGGGACAACAGGGTGAACACTACATTTATAATTGGTCCAAACAGAAGCAAATAATTATGTGAAGGAAGCAAATGACAGTGTAGTGTTTTGAAAGTCCTCTCATACTAGCTATTTTCCTGTGTTTTTACAAGAATGCCGTGGCACAAATGCCATTAATAATGCCATCAGAGATCATGTAAGGATTAATTTAGTACTGTCGTCAGGCATTCCATAGGAAGCCAGAACATGATTTTGATGGTATAATGGGCAAGAAGATTTACATACAGGATATTCTAATATGAAGAGAAACAGAAGAAGAGTACACACAAGGGCTGCTGTCCTACTGGTCAAGGCAAGGGTATGAAGTTCATCATTCCACAAAATCTCTCTCGTTGCCCAAAATTTTAGTCTGAGAGTACTCGAGTGCAGTCTGTGAGCAAACTGTGCAGGGATAGCCAGTCCATCAAGGATGCAGCTCTTAACAGTCTGCCTGAGAAACAGAAGTAGTTGACAAACAGTAGCAGAAACAGAGCAGCTACTTGAAGATCTGGAGTGATGACAACATGAATAAAATTAATTTGTCCACAGAAATCCCCCAAAGATTGATCCTGAACTCTCACAATTTTACAGCTCAAGTTAGGAGATAGCATTGGTCTACACCATGCACACTAAAAAAAACTGGGAAAGAGCATGGTCAGTGAGAAGTGGGGGCATTGCGCCTACTCTATAGGTGGCCTGTATGCAAGTTGTTGCCATTGCCAAAATGGCCCCAGCAAACAATTTTGCTCATAAGTTGTATTCTCCTATAGCTACAATATAGGAACCAGAAACAAATTTAGGAAAAGCCTGTTCATTTTCTTTAAAGCACAGAGTTCCCAAATGCACAACTTTGAAACCATCTCAAAATCACAGAATCACAGAATCACAGAATCGACTGTGTTGGAAAAGACCTCAGAGATCATCGAGTCCAACCCTTGGTCCAACTCTAGTCCGTTTACTAGATCAGGGCACTAAGTGCCATGTCCAATCTCAGTTTAAAAACCTCCAGGGACGGCGAGTCCACTACCTCCCTGGGCAGGCCATTCCAATGCCTGATCACTCTCTCTGTAAAGAATTTCTTTCTAATATCCAGCCTAAATTTCCCCTGGCAGAGTTTAAGCCCATGCCCCCTTGTTCTGTTGCTAACTGCCTGGGAGAAGAGACCAATCCCCACCTGGCTATAACTTCCCTTCAGGTAGTTATAGAGAGTGATGAGGTCACCTCTAAGCCTCCTCTTCTCCAGACTAAACAACCCCAGCTCCCTCAGCCTCTCCCCATAGGTCTTTTGTTCAAGTCCCTTCACCAGTCGTGTTGCTCTATATAATAAGAGATAAAATACCTGCCCAGATATGACTTCTCTGGAGGCAAAGGGACTGCAGGCACTGTTCCTCTTTTACACATGAATGGACCTGGATCTGCACCACCATGCTGTTGGGATATGCAGGAAGCCTTTAAGCAAACTACACTTGGGAAACTGCTTTGTCAAAAGGAAAACAAACTTTGCAACCCAAACTATATACATATCAATTTTAAAAGGGGGAAAAAAAAGAACGTTGTTCAGCCTGAGAATGAAACATGGACAACATTTATCACAGAGCCAGCTGAGGACAAGAACACGTACAAAGTCTTCCAGGCTCCTAGTACAAAGGCTGCAATGGCATGGTCCTCGCACTGCTACCCTGGTAAGAGAGAGCAATCAGTACTAGGCAGAGCTGTGTTCGAAGACATGGGATGGTGATTAGGGGCAAAATTGGTTAAATAGCAGTTACAATGGTTAAGGATTGAAAAACCAATAAGGTCCAGAGGTGTTTTAGAGCAGGCTTGCGTGAAGATTAGCACTGAAGGTGCTCCTAAGGTTCGCAGCAGATACTAAAATGCTGATGAAGGTGAGTGAGAGAGACCATGGGAAATTCTCTAGGCCTCCAACTCTCTTATCCTCACACCCAAGCAAGACAGAAGTCTTCCTTACTTATGCTGAATCAGGGATTCACTCACATAATTTTGTATTTAGTATTATCACCAGTGGCAGCTCCCTGTCCTGGACTGCAAACCTCTTGGAAATGGCTTGTTCATGAACTCTTGGCCTCAATTCCCTGAGACAGCCTCACTGCTGCTAACCTCATAGCTATACACAGCAAATCCATTTCTGCCAGATGCAGTCTGTCTGCCAGAGCAGGGCAGATCGCCGCAGCTCAGCATGCACGATGTCAAGTGGTTCGTAGTGCAGTACGAGACTTGATAGGTAACGTCTGTGCCGTTGTCTCTGAATGCAGCACATGAGTGAAACAGTGCTGGCACAACATAGCAACACTGTACATGGAGATAAAAGCAGATCGGCCTGCACTTCCCATGTGGGGGTCATGGAATTAACCCAGAGAAGAGGACACTTCACCACCACTCTGGCCAGGAAGACTTATGGCGGGCAGGGATCCTAGGAGAAGACAGTTGAGCCTGGCAAGGGAACACACCAGAACCAATGCCAAAGAGGCTCTAGGTTACCATCAACACCCTCCAGAGACTGAATGTCCTACAAACACTTTTCATTTCTCTTCAGAATTATGCCTTGGGTTCATGCTTGTGGCCAGAGGGGGAAGGCAGACCATGCTCGTCAGAAAGTGGGGTTGGGCTGGGCTTCTCCTCACACAGTGCTCAAACTCATCAGGCACAGAGTGACAGACAACTGGCTCCTCACCAGGACACCCTGCTTGACCATCCTCTAGTGGCCACGACCTCCTCCTGCTTCATCAACACCTGCTTAGCTCCTCAACCACAGGACTCAGCCAGGCAGTACCCAGGGCATGGCGTCAACCCATCTTCTCCTCCGATCAGTCCCCAGCTGTGGGGTGTTCCTCCATGTCCCTCCAAACTCCTGAAGCTGCCTAGCAGACATGGAAAGCAGTATGGGGCTCACTAGCCCCAGGCTTCCTGGCCCTTCAAGAGGGAGGCGGCAGGCCCTCTTACACCATCCTTCAATAATTTACTAGACAGGCACTAACAGCTTCCCCCTCTGTTGCAACAAGCAAGTGAAAAACAGTACAGCAGAAGCATCCATCTCTGACATTCCTGTAGGTTTTCTGTAATGGATCACTTTTGATTAATTAGAGAAACAAGTTTGGAGCAGCCTGCAGGACACTTGGTGTGTGCTTGTGTCGCAAACTGAAACAGGAAACCAAATCTTTCTCTATAAAACATGAACATAAAAACTTTACAGTTATTGTTTCCACTTTCACCAGGGTACTCTTTTCCCAACTATCCATGTAGAAAAGAAAAAAATCTAAAACATTTTTGTTATCATGCTAGACATAAAAATACCAAAACAATATTTTTGGTTCACCTTACCCTCTCTGACCTGTAAGCACAGAGCCATTGCTGGACAAAATGTAACACAAACACACAGCATGCAATTTCTCCTGGAGGTTTACTGCCTGGAGTTTCATCAGTTAAAAAATTGAGCCGGGAACTGCCTTCCTACAGTTTATTACCATTTTGACCCTTGAAGACTGCTTGTAAGCACAGATTATCTTTGAAAAGTCCCACAATGCTGAATGTAGTACCAATCTCAGCCTGCACATGCTCCTGTGAACAGCAGTGCACACACTGAAGAAAACTTCTTCAGCTGCTCACTCAGAGACTTTATGTTAATTTTATTATATGTTACCCAAACCACAAAAAAAAACCCACAAAAAAACTGTTAAAGACAGCAACTTTCTCCAATTTTTTTCCTCAGGAATTAGTCTAAGGCCTTGCACACTTTCCCACGCTGGCAGATTGCAGGTTATAAATATGTGGGAGTAATGCAGTTTCGATCAGTCAGGTAGGCTGGGTTTCTGTTAGCTGGCTGCATACCTTTGAGCCCTATCAGCACACAGTGATCAGTGGAATTCCTGGCATTTTTGTCATAGCATCAGAGGCAGTACTTTACAGAGTAAATACCAATGACCTGCTGTTCTGTCAGGGCTCTGTACTTACCTTTTATTTTCAAGTCAAAGGTTAGGCCTATTTATGTAAATCCTCAGCCATGGGCCAAGTAATCTGACCTCCTGGTTTTCATTCTCCTAATTGTTTCAGGTATTTTTCTTGAAAAGTTTGGTCAGTTAAAGCTAGGGATACGTTTTAAGGCGCCTTTGAAGGGCTCTAGGGGCTTTCATAGCCCACCCAGTTTGCAAAGTGGAAACATCAGTGACCTGATGCCCTAGGCGCTTATTTAAAATTCATTACCAGGAAATAAGGTTTTGATATATAGCCCCTTCATTCTAAAGAATATCTTAGGAAACACATGCATGCCAGGTTTTACTTTGGATTATGTGATCTCTGAAGCCATGTAGAGAGGCAATAATCAATTATACTCCTGTTTGCCCTTCATTTCTAATAAGAACGTTATTCAGCTATAGATAGTTTTCGCTTTCCACATGCTGACCAATGTTTGCAATTCCTTTGTTACTTCGCAATTTGCTGTGTCATTTTATTCATAAAAGGGTGCCCAAAGCTGTATAGCATGAAAAAGAAACTTACAGGTTTTCAACTCTTTTCTGTGATATTCAGCACTGGTTATATTCTAAGATTAAAAAGCAAGGTGGATAACTTCTGAATAAGAGAGAAATACAGACAGTTTACTCATACATAAAGGAGTACAGCTACTCTAGAGTTTGTCCTATGACCCATGGGCATAGAAGCTACATATTTCCTATATGACCAAGAACAGTCCTATATAACTTCATTGTTGGAGTTATTCTCTCCCTTTTTCAGGTACATTAGAATTTGAAACCCTTATCAGATCATTACTTCTACTTCTGACCATGGATAATCCACACAAAATGCACGCTATCACATTTCAGCATTTATTTCTGCCCTATTCTTGCTCCCATTAAATATCACTTTAAGATATGCACTGAAAAAGGATAATTTATGTAAGAAGAATATGTTCTTTACATGGTGCTGGTATCAGAGTTCATGCTGCCATCTGAAAGCAGCAGCTCTCAACTGGAATTTGGTTTCTGCATTTTAGGCCTGTGGGGACTGAACACACAATCAGAGAGCTGAAGTTTCAACTTCTGGGGCATTCATTATATGGATAATTCTCCAGGTGTATTTCTTTTAATTATTGGAATAGTCATTTATCTGCTTCTGGTAAAAAACGATTGCAAGAAACCAGGTTAAGTGAAAAGCACCATTTAAATTCTTCACTGCTATGTGCTATTGCCTTGAATTACAATGTTAATTTTTTCAGCCCTCAGGTAACTACAGCCTCATTCTGAGGAAAAAAAAAAAATCCTGCATCCCATACCAGGCAACAAAGGAACACTGAAAAAACATTAAGGAAGGAGGGTCATGTCCCCCCATCTGAAAACGTTAGTAGCTACAATATGTAGGCTGGGGATAGATTTAACATAAATTGCTAAGGCAAACAGATGAGAATTGGAAGTTTAAAATAATGACAATGGCCAGCAAGTGGAAATAGAAGTCAAACTGTCAGGAAAGGTGAAATTACAGGCAGGCTCTCAGGCCTCCACAAAATGTGGAACCCACATTTTGGAGAGAAATTGTTCCTTGGGACTTCTCCCCACCTTCCATGATTTCACAGTTCACTTGACATACTTAGCTACAATTGCTCAATATCTCTGCAGCAACTAGAATTATTACTTACATGCCAAATTCTAACAATATTTTAACTTTCTTTGAACTGAAGGAGTCAGCATCATTGGCAAGGCAAGCTCCCAGGGGCCACTGTTTGAGACCATACTCTGAAGCACTGGTTCTTACTAGTAATCCCAAAGTGTGCATTTTTATTGACACTTCTGGAACCCCTAAAGCAGAAGACAGGACCAAATCATTACTACACTGAACTCTATTGCTTCCTTCACATAGCCATCTTCCTAACATAAAATGGAAAGACTGTATAGCCTACTTAGGCCCAGAGGATGAGTGATGTTATTAAGATTTATCATGCCTTATCGTAATCCATGCCTTTGTCAACCTTGCCTACACCAACACTGAATGTGTAGCACACATTAAGCTACAAAAGAGTTGAGGGGAGGGCACAGAAGAAAGACCATGGGGTTGGGGATAGTGAGACCTTCTCTCCTCAGGACCAGGCAGTGTATCATGAAGCCAAGACATTGACTCCAGCACATTTGTCTTCCCAAGATATGCACAAAATAAGTTAGCACCACCCCAGCTGCACTGCAGGCTGTCTTTGTATTAATACGTCTTTGTATGCCTTCATCGCCTTCAGGTTAACCTGAGTAGGAGCCACTGAGGTGACGGGATTTAAGCCTTCCAAACTGGGACCCACAGCATTTCACAAACCCAGGTGGACACATTATGCTGCTGAGTGCAAAGTCCAGTCTTTCTGAGCACAGTCTGACTGTGAAGGAGGAAGCCAGTCCAGCAGTATGCAGATGCACTACAAAATAGTCTCAGTTAAAGAGTCCATACTCAGATAAACTTGGATTATAAAATACATAAGGGAACTGGAGGTCTATAAACAGATGCAGTGGAGCAGGAGGAAAGGCAAACTCCTGTAGGTTGGAGGTTCCCCAAGAGCTCAACTGATCCAAGTGCTGCCATTTTTTTCTCATTACAGTCACAAACTCCAGCTAGCACTTGCATGCCAGTACCAGGCCTTGTTATGACCCTGCTTTGAGCTGGTTCAGGGATTTGAACCAGGTAAAAAGAAACTTTGCAGGAAAAAGCAGTAGTCTCCAATCAGTTTTCTTCCCTGAACTGGTTCGTGACAAGATCAGACAAATATCAGTGCTGGCAAGGAGAGAGGGAGCAAGGTGCAGGAATAAACTGTGATAGCTTCAACTTAGACCTAAATCACTTTGGACATACACCCCTAGACAAAGGGCTAAGCCAGTCTGTGTAACATCACCTGCATGAAATAATTCCCCAAGCTACTGCTCGTGTTGCTATTTACACAGCAAGCCCCTGCTTCAGAAGAGTGCATGAGGATAATTCTTTCTGAGGCAACCAACACTTTTCTTCCATGTGAAAAATAAAGCATCTTATTCCACACACCTCTCAAACACAACCACCAGCTAAGCCTACAACCTGCTTGACCCTTAATTTTTCTGCTGGGTCCCTAACCAGATATAAGAGCTGAACTCTGAGGGCTGTTCAGCAGGGCTTGAACAGCTGATGAGGTCTCTGCCAACTTTCAAAGGCTCATTGAAAGACAAAAAGAGCATTCCTGTTCAGCTCAGTTGGCCTAGCTAAAGCACAGTATTCCCAACTGAGTCCATCAGGTTTTGACTCAGAGCTATTGTTCTTAAGCACATGGTAGGCACAACTCTTACTTGCTTCTTTATTTGTTGTTTTGTTTTGTTCTAAAGCATTGCCTCCCATTTTTCTGCCAGCAGAAAAATGTTTCATGGGATTTTGTTTTTTAAACACACGGCTCATGGAACCAACCATTCTTCTACAGATATTTCCACATTCCTCCATAGACATCCCTTTTCTCTCTAGAGACAATGAGATCTTATACCACATATGATTAGAAGATATATGATCCTTGACAGCATCTTGGTCTTACTCCAGAAAAGCAAACTGTTTTATTTAATGTCCATGTAATCCTATCTGGAAGACATAGATAGAAAAATAAGCCGTTTTCCATTTTTATTTACCAGTAAAAAGTTTTTCTTGTACTTACCTCGAATGTCCACCTCCATACTATATGTTAACTTAAGATTTCCTGCTTACTGTTTTGTGAGGCTTCTGATTTTTTTGTACACAAAGCTAGTCATGTACATGGTACACCCACAAGCTTACCCATTGACTTGGTTATCTTGTTTAAAACACTGCTATGATCCTCAGTGGTTTATTTGGTACGTACTAGTGCAACAGCACCAGGTTTGTCTCCTTAGTTGAGTACACAGAGAATATATCCCGTGTGCAACTGCAGCCATAACATTTTGTACGCTTCCTGAACACAGTCCAGATCACACAGCTACAGATTATAGACTTCGGATCCCCATTTGTGCAGCCGTAAGAGTGCTGCCTCAAAGCCGTGGTCACTGGGCACCGATGAACTTGCAGGCCTCATGCGCCAGCATAACCTCTGGTTGTGTGCTGCCTATGGGACGGAGAACTCCCCAATGCACCTTGTGGGCCTGGTCACACAGCCATCCCGGCCAGTGTACTTGCTGCATCTCAGCTCCTTCCCTGCCCATGTGCACCAGAGTTTCCTTCTCAAGGAAAGCAGGGCACACACTGCCGTGGTGCAAACCAGCATGTCCACACCAGCAGACGTGTGGCCAGAAGCCATGGCTGTGGGGTGCTCTGCAATGTATCCTGCAGTGTACAAACAGTCCTTTTGTTTGGGATAAAAATCTTCCCTCAGAGAAGGTGCGAGGACAGTACAAGTAGAAATACCTGTGCAAGCTTGCATAGCTGCCTTAATCTTGTGACACAGCCTCTCTTAATTCTTGATCCTCCTTACACCCACATGCTTTTCCTCTACTTCACTCTCTGCCAGTGGTCTGAACAACCAATCTGGCTTTAACCAGAAGTTCATGCATGGGGGAAACTGAAGGGTTTCCTGGCTAGGGTGTGAAATGAGGCTTCATTCTCAGGGGAGATATTTAGGTCGCAGCCAGTGATGGAGATGACCTACTTCAGTATCCCTAGGAATTACTGTTAGTCTCAATTTTTTCCTCAAGAGCCAGGCGCGGGGTGATATATTACCGTAATATTGCAACTGTTCCAGTAAAACCTGCCAGCCCTGACTGGTCTTGACAAACCCTCCTAATACCCCTGAAACTGTTCACCCCTTCTGGCTGGGCTGCTGGCATGGGAATAGACACAGCATCTGAGCAAGCTGCACTGGGCCATCCTTGCCCTTTGGTATATGCACACGCTCAGCCTGTTACAGAAGGTAGCTTCAGCATATGCAACGCAATTGTGTCAATATCATGACACAGTGGATTTCTCGCCAACATAATTTCATCAAATCCAGAAAAATGTCCTACTTCCTACAGCAGTGAGTTGACTCCTTTCCTCCCCAGATACAGCATTAACCTTCTCCACTCCAGCAACCTACTCACTAAATTGCTGATAGCTACTACTTAAAAAGGTTTTTAACTGTCTGTGAGACTGGACTGAGTTAAATGATGAGCATCACTGCTATAAACTTGAATTTTAATTTGGATTTCTGAAGTAGGCAATCACAGTTTATATACATATGTATATACACACACATCTTTACTTACATGTTTTTGTATATTACACAGAGCATGGGCCTCCTGTGTGTGGGTATGGAGAGAATGACACAGCCTGTGAATTCAAAATTCAGATGCCAAATGGAAGCTGAAGAGTTTTAATCTCTTGGAAATGCTTCTTCCACAAACTAGGAAGAAGTCAATTTTTCAGGGTTCTCCCAAAGAGGACAGACTGCCTAAGGGAGATTTCTTCCACTCTGGCCTTTGTTGACAAGATCACAGCACTGGACTGTGTCAGCTGAGATGTCATAGTTGAAAGTAGCTATAGTTTTGAAGCTCAGAGCCAGAGGTAACCAGACTTTGAAAAGAGGAGCTAGTGTCAACTCTCAGTGGATGACTCAGGACACTTCAGTTTTCTCCTGAAGAGCTTTTAGTTTAATCTGTTCATGTTTTCACACCCCAAAATGAAGCAGATTCAGAAGTTGAAGTCTGATCTGAATGGCAGCAAAAAATAATTGAAATGCAACTTGACTGAACCCTAGAGGCTCAATATATGGAAGGTATCTTCTTCGGTAGCAACTGAAAATATCAAGTTTATGTTAGAGAAAAGATACAGTCCTTGTTCTTTGAAGACAATTTCAGAAAAAAAATTTCACATAAGAAATAAATGAGAAATTTTGTGGAAAGAAAAGAAACTGCAATTTGCTAGGACCTGGCAGAATTGACTGCAGCACTACACAGACATATTTAATCCTATTTATAAAGAGACAAAACATCCCTCCAAAAAGTCTTCCTCCATTCATTTCTACACAACCATGTCTTATGGCTCCTTTCTAAGGACAGAGCTTCATCTCCCTAAAATGTCATTCTGCCTCCTCACAAGTGAAGTTCTTCCCTATTTGCTTCCTCCTTAAACAAATAAACAAACAAATCAAAAGAAGATACTTTCTCTACATTTGTTTTCTATATGGCTATGAATTAATTGATTAAAACTGATAGGCCAGAGGCAGATTGGTTTTCTAAGATCTTATCATTCAAACCTTAGTTTATACAAAATGAGCAAGAGAAGTCAACTATGTATCAGTCATCACATTTTCAGGGGGGAGGGAGAAATTGAGATGGCTTTCTAAAACACGGTTTTGATTCATCTCAGAGGCAAATTAGTTTTCTTTCACTCTAGAAAAGCAGGGTGTAGAACCATTCCATCACTGGTCTCTTTCTAAAAGGATTTCAACAAGAGGTATGAACTGTGCCTTCATTTTCAATCTATAGAAGAGCTACAGAAGTGTTTCTTTAAAGGAAAGAGGCGTTAAGAAATGTTATTGAAATGTGGGAAAATAAATAACTTTTTTCCCTCATGATCAGTGTCACTAAAGGCAAGGATACCGTCACAAGCATAAATCTGAGGCAGAGCTGAAACTCCCCCTGTTGGCATCTGGTAGGCGAGCAAGGGCGATACCTGAAAGCCATCTTTCCTGTCTTCACAATTATTTTGCGATTTATTTCAAATGAACAAATACCAGTCTTTCGTTATTTGCTCCTTAATGCCAGCCAAAGAAGGGAGAGAAAGTAGCGAGATCCTCTAAAATCAGTGCCACTGCTTACTACTGCACCTTGTGCTTGTCAAGCTATGAGATCTGAAAGTGGAATGTACCCGCATAACAGTGCAGGCTGGTGAGAAGCCACAAAGTAAGAATGAAAATTAACCACAGGGTGCACTTCAGTGAAAAATAAATCATTAAAGGAAAACGAGACTCAAGCCATCCTGAGAGTTTGGGGAGGAGGGAGCAGTGCCTGCTCAGTAGAGATGACAGGCATCAGGCAATGCTTTTGCTAACAGTCTGTGAATTTATCCTTGGGTTCACAAGGCAGTGATGGCACTATTAGTCAGGTCATCCATCATCAAAAAAAGACCATAAATTAAAAAATTGTTCTATGGACCTGGGCTGTATCCAATGGCCGGGGGGGGGGGGGGGCGCGGTTGGGAAAGGAGAGAAGAATTACTGGTGTTAGTCTGCCTGTGGGGAGAAAATTACTCTGAAGACATTGAATCCACCTAATAAGCCCACTCACTTTTTGTCAGGAAAGCTACATATCCTGGAGGGATTCTTCAGGAGCTGAGTTTCAGTCATTCTGCCAACTGCATTTGCTGTCATTTGGAGCAAATTCCTACAGCCCTTTCTTTCTTTCTTTTCCCCTCCTGTCAGAATTAGCTTTACAGACCATCTTTATACACAAGGATTAGGGTTAGCACAGGCAGTACTGTTTTCCTGCAGACTGAACATATGCTGTGGGTCTTCTTGTTCCTTCCTTCTATCTAATGGTTCTTCTAACTCCTGAAATTCAGAGGAATGCATCTGAGAATGCCAAAGACAAGAACTAACAAGACTGTTAGCACTGCAGTGCCAATACAACTGTGAGAAAACAAATCAGCATCTATTCTACCATGTGGACCCCTAACACCTACATCTGCTAACATGCTGAGTGTAGAAACATTTACTTTTGACATTGATGTCAAAACCATGCAGATATTGTTTGATAGTCAAGTGTTTCTAGCATTGTTTGTCATACAAACATGTAGGTAAATTGCTGTCCCAAACATGTTGTGAAAATTACTTTATAAAAGTCTTCTTCATATACAATAACATCACCATGACATGGTTGAGTGAGGAATTTATGCATCTGTGGAAAGATATGGACAGCACAGCCTGGTGATGTATGAGATCTGAGAGGAGACATCCCACCCTTCTCTCATTAAAAGCAAGAGATATGCAGGATTGCCTTAAACCATGTCTAGTTTAACCTTACCAAGGGAGGGAACATTTTTCAGTTAGGGTCAAACTCTGCACCTTATCGTGTACTGAACATGTCCCTTCCTCCACAGTAGTCCTACTGACCCAAGTGAACACCTGTGAGGTGTGAAGTGCTGTGACTACAGGTGGCAGAATCTCATTCTGCTGGACTGACCTTGCATTTCTACAGCTCCTGCTGTAGCTGCGCTACACTAGCAGGAGGTCTGCTCTGATCTTTCTCTTATTGTGAAATCATTATCCCAGGAAAAGCTAGCTAGTCATTAAATATTAAATGAAATTAAACTCAGTACGTGCAGTTGTTCTGACAGTTCATTTTACTCACAGCAGAATTTTGTTCCTACTTTTCAGCTAAAAATGAGAAGAGACTACAAAAGTGTTTTAGCACTACACTAAGAAGCAAATATCTTTTCTGTCTGATCACTGAGAAAAGGAAGAGTCAATCACAGTTACACTACCCCACGATGTACCACATAATGAGCAGGAGGCCAAGTTCAAGCATCTTTTATACTGCCATGGCACCCACCAGCACAGAGTTTCTCACCTCAGTGCAACGCCCCTTCGGCCTCCCCTCTTGTCAGTTCATGTCTGTGAAACAAGAGGAGCACACACACGCTACAGACACCTGACAGAGCCCTAAGGAGCTCACTCATCGCTCCTCTGCTATGGCATTTCTGAACTGGAGTAAACCCCATATGGACCTTGCCCATGATGGAAGTCATGTCTAAAATAATCATTTTGTGATAAGCCATTCAGGAGGGTGCTTGGAGGTCCTACTAAGCCCCTGGAAAGTACAAGGGTGACAAAGGCACTGTAAAAAAGTGAGCGGATTGCATCAGGCAACTAGCATAGGAAGTAAGACCACCTGTAGGTGCCTGGGGCAGGAGGTCCCTGCAGAGCAGCCGCTGGCAGCTGGATGTCCTAAGTGGGACATTCATCTTGAGTGTCCTGCTGGGGACCACCACACACATACACACTACACAACACGTATAGAAGCATTTGTTAGCCACCTACTTTCAATGTGGAGGCATTAGCAGTGTTTGACGCAAGATGCTGATATGCTAGAATGCCATCTGCAGCACTGTGCCTTCCCAATGCCACACAGAAGGTCTACCAAGAAAAGCAAGACTGGACAATGCTTACAGCAGTTCTTGTGTCTACATGGAGGCTGCTGATCGAGAGTTTCCTTCCTGGGTGTCAGCTGCAGCTCAGCAGGGTAGCCCAGCACTGATCCAAATGTGAGGTGCTCACACAGCCCCTGACTCTGCTTCCCTGCTGTCCCTGGTGACAGCAGCAGCTTCAGCAGCTTTGTGGTGGTCATGAAGCTCTGCTCTGAGCAACAGCACTTCATCCCAGGATAGGAATAGCCACAAGAATTTTGAATCTGGTTTCACATCCATTCATGAACTGCACACAATGAGCAAATTTCCTTTGAGTATCACTGATATCCCTACAGAGTAGTCCTAAGGCTACCATGGGCCTGGCTTTAAGACCACCCACTCTCATTTCTCAAATGTGTTTACAACCAAATGCCTAGTTTTACTTTAGAATAGCTTCAGATGTTAATGCATTCATCTTCATTCTTGTAGAACAACCTGTAGTTTCATAGGTTTTATTCTTTTCTGAACATGCTATCTGCAAATGGATTAACTTTACTTTCAGCCTCAAGTGCTTCTGTGGAAGCATTTCAAAGTGAAGGAACTTTGGAAAAATAATTTTCTGGAGTGCTTCAAGAAAACTGAAAATCACATCAAGTGAATTATTGCAATGTATTAAACAACTTAAATGCTTCAGGCTGGAATTTTTCATGATTCTTCTAACTGTTCAGAGAGAGAAATATATAACATAATACACCTTAGTGCTTTCACTAGTTCTTTAGTCTCAAATCAAATGCTCTAAATTATTACAGTGCTATGTTTTATTCATAAAAGGTGAAATTCATTCATTCTGCATAAATCCTGACTCATCAATCAGGGCAACAAGTAGGAAATGTAGGGAAGATAAACTGCACTGTTCAAAATAAGCAGACTAGCAGAGTGATTCAGAGTGCTTAAAATTAGCCTCCTGTTCTGAATCATCCTCTAGAGAAGACTCTCTATAAAGTACAAGTGGAGCTTAGGAGTCAAGCCTCTTTTGGCTGAAGTAAGACACCGTGAATTAGACCTTTCACTCAGACCACCAGTTGCCCTGCAGATCTGTAACATTCTGCTTGTGGATCATCATCTAGCCACACAGTTTCACCATGGGGTTAAGGGAAAAAAAGGGCTTCTTGCCAGTCATCCACATCTAGAGTGAATTCTCATTTTTCTGAATGTTGCAGTCTTCCTTGAGAAATGTAGAACACAATCAGCAGGAGGAAAAGAAAATAAAAGAAAAAAAGAAAGAGGAGAAAAGAGGGAGGAGAAGAAGGGAAGGGGAAGGGGAAGGGGAAGGGGAAGGGGAAGGGGAAGGGGAAGGGGAAGGGGAAGGGGAAGGGGAAGGGGAGAAAAGGGAAAGGAAAGGAAAGGAAAGGAAAGGAAAGGAAAGGAAAGGAAAGGAAAGGAAAGGAAAGGAAAGGAAAGGAAAGGAAAGGAAAGGAAAGGAAAGGAAAGGAAAGGAAAAAGAGAGAAGAGCTGAATAAAAAATAAAAATATCAGTGCCAAAGGACACTGGTCTTTGTTGTCTGTGGCTGCATGATATACAAGATCTTTACTTCGTTCTTACTGCAATAAGTGATGAAGGAAAACCTGCCTGCAAATATTTATTCATATTTAAAATACCTTATTTTGACCACATTTACAGTCAGTATGTATCCACTTCATTTGATCATTCAAGTACTCACATGCTACTGAGCTGTGTATTTAATGGTAAAATTCAAAATTTGCCCTGCTCAGTGTGCTACAGAAGCCATTCAATCAGAGAATAGAAATGATTTGACCACAAATTTGCAACTGTAAATATTTATATCTAAGCATTTGTAAATGATGCACAGTACAAGAATAATTGCCAAATCAATTCAAAAGGCAAAACTGAATAAATTAATGGCTATGAATTATTCATGAATTTTACCTTCTCATATAGCAAGTTCATTATTTCCTTGTGTAATCAGGAAGCAGCTAATATGTCTGAGTGCATTTAAAACATCGATTAGTCTTCTGGATAGACTATTCAGAGCATTTAATCAACAGAAGACTTCAATAAATATTTAACTTGCATTTGGGGAAAATATAAGAAATCCCAGTCTAAGGGGTAATTCATGTTTGTTCCAGAGTATAAGGAAAAAGTCTTTGCAATTTCTCAAAAATATCAAGAGGATTTTCCATAGCTATTGAGCTCAGACAAGTGTAACAATAAAGTGCTCAAGAATTAATTGTTCAGGAATCTTGCAGACTGGAAGGACTGAATTCCAGCAGAGAGATTTGGTTGATCTTGGGAAGACAAATCCAAAAGACAGACCCTAAGAATATTCCAACCAGCTACACTCCATGGAGATGCCACCATTTTCTCCAAAGGTCAGAGAAATCTCACATTTCTCTTGTAAGGAAGAAAAGCCACAAGACACCCTTCTTGTATCTTGTGAATCCCTGGGAACAAGGCAGGAAATGACAGTGGCTCCTGGAAGGTTTGCTGTTCCATTGCAAGATGGGGCTCAAGGGCAGATCAGGGACATCAGCCTCAGCTGCTCCGCTTGGTTCACTTACCACCACAGCTGGGCATGGGTCTCATCCCATAGCCCCTCAACTAGCATGGCCTTGCTGAAAGTCACATACCACAGCCCAGGTGTGATATCTGTGCTGGAACTGCCCATGAACCCAACACATCTCAAGAGCTTCCCACCCTGTCTTTGATTTTCCCTGGGCACTGTGCATTAAATTCTGTTTCTGACTTCAGGCAAGGGTTTAGAACAGAAGTGCTGTAGGTCTATGTAATTTGTGCACTACTTGTAGGAAAAAACAAGTTCAATAGTCTCTCTGGGAGACATCTTCCTGGTTAGTAAGGTAAAAATACCAGAAACAAGATTTGGACTGATGGGAGTTTGTCAGCTAAGTCAGCCAGAAATGCTTTTAAAGCTTTGCAGAGGATGAAGCTGTGGATAATGATTTTATACTAGATTGTTTTGTCCCAATTATTTCCACTTGTTTTCTCATGTGTTGTTTAGCTGTGTATGTGTTTTTATGAGACAGAGAAGGGGAAAAAAAAATAAAACATTGCCAGACACATTTAGCTACAGCAGCAGAGAAGGTCCAGTCTTAGATCTTATCTTTGGAGGGAGACACCATTCTATAGTTAACCCATGCAGCAACTTCAGAAAGCAGATTGTTGATGACAAATTCTGGTTTCTGAGACCAGAAAATCCAATTCCACTCTTGCATTGTACAGGCTGCTCCACTGAAATCCACCTTCAATTTCCTTTTGCTGTAAACCAGGCTGCTACTGTCCTGTCCTTTCTCCAACAGTTGTGGACAAACACTGATTAACATCTCCTTTATAAAAAGGTCTTCATATTTTAAAATTTGTCCTGCTCCCCCTCTGTTTTTTCTTCTGTAGACTGAACAACTTTAGTTCCTTCAGCCTTCTTCACAGGTCATGTTAGCTAAACTTGACAACAGTGTTCTTGTTCTCCTCTCCACTTTTATTGCTTAAACTACTATAGCTCCAGCTAGTTATACAGCACCATCACTAGCAGCAATTCAGGCAAATGATATGCCATCACATCTTGAATGTGGCATAGCTGCCAAGCCACCTATGCATTCATAACTGTCATGGGGTTCATTGCTTTTGGTAGATTGTGGTGTAAATGTGGAATGGCTTAAACTGAGCTTTGAGAAACTAAAATGAAAATATAAACTATTGGCAAATTTGCACAATACACAGTAAAGAAGCTTTTTTTAAGTGTGTACCAGCTAAAAAGCTATGTACAAAGGAAAGCCCTAGGAAACTAAGGAGGATATCTGTAATTGTTTGTGCTTTAAGAAAAAAGAGTCTATATGCAAGACTGCCCTTACCTGGTACACACTGCAGTTGATAAAGCCAAGAATTCAGATATATTCAACATATAAATCATGTGCTCATCATCAATTTATGTCTGTCAAGTCACTTGGATAGATGCGGCCACAAAAAATTACCTTGGCCTGAGTGGGTTACCTTGGCCTCCTCCATAGACCCCAAGAGTCTAGGAAGACTCCCTGGGATGTCCTCTGCAGCACCGTGTCTGTCTTCACTGAAGAATTCACTCTTACAGAGCAAGTTCAAGGAGACAAGAAACTCCACACTACACTTGGGCTTTGTGAGCTGTTACATTGGGCCTGTATCAACTAATTCAAAACAAATTTGGAGATGTCTTTAAGCTGACTGTAATAAGACAACCTAACTAGTTGAATGCTTCGTTTTACGGAGAGCTAGCTATGATGAATGAGTTAGCTTTGTAAAATTAAATGGAACAGGTATGCAAAGAATAAGTGGCCATTGGACCTAAATGAGGCATTTATTGTAGAATTACTGCTAAAGGACTTCTAAGGCTACCGAATCATTTAACACTCAACTTGAGCCTGAGGTGACATTTTCTTTTTTTTGCAATACCATGTTGCTAACTAGTACATGCTGTTGTTCCACTCACATCCCTTAATCTTCCTCTGCCATACTGCTTCTTAGCAGACACGACCCACCTGGCATTTGTACTCCCCTTCCTAAATGTCACAGTTGGTATAGCGAACACCCTTCTGTTTATTCACCTATTCATCTCTCTGTCTGACCAAGTTCATCTTGAAGTCTGCTCACATCCTCCAGAAGATCTTGCAACACAACCAACTGAAGTGTCAAATTTTAAAAGCATCTCTTCCTTCAGTCAAATTGTTTGTAAAAAAGAGAGCTATTTTTGCATCTTATTGTACATCAGAAGTAGTATAAGATATAGCAGATGCCTACTAGCTTGATAGCACTTCTTTGAGAATAATTTCTAGCCATTTGTGAAATGGGCTGACAGAGATTATTGTTTGGTATTCCTGTGAGCAAACTTGGTCATATGGAGGGCAGACCAGTTGTATTTCTGATAGACTGGAGACCACTCAGGGCAGGAATTTAAGGAATCTCCTAACTGAACTTGATTTGTGAACGTGTTTTAGTTTGCAAATCCCTAGTTTAAAAAATGGACCACATTCTGCCATCACTGACTGAAGGAAGAGCTCACTCATGGTAAATATGAGGAACGGCCAGAGCTGAATGTTACTACATGTTCACTTGAAGAGTAAACAGAAAACATTCAGCTGTGTACTTGAAACCTTAAAATCCCCACGCATTCACAGAAAGAAGGCTCCAGATAAACTGCAAGTCACTGTTGATTTATATTAACGACAAACCATGCTTGTAGCATCAGTGCAGGCCCTTCTCTGGGCTCTACTGGTCAAGAACCATTTTATCCAGGTGTCCTCATCATGGGAATAATCACAGCACAGGTTCTTCCCTCCTCATCTTCAGTCTACACAGACGAGAGAGAGGTGAGAGCTCCAGATAAGCGTTTGAAAAGCACAAATGTTTGTTACAGCTTTTTTAAGCTTTGCTTTTGTTCAAGGGCACAGTACATCAAATCTCTGGAGCACTTCCTCATTTTGTTCAGGCTGTGCTTTGGAATACAGGGTTTCTGGAAACCTGCAGTTCCTGATGAATACCAGGAAGATTTTCTAGTTTCCTATAGGATGTATATTAATTTGATTCAGTCCAAGCTTTGGGAAAAGTTTCTAGACAATGAAGGAAGAGCAGTAGCTGTCACACACAGATTTTCGCACTAGCATGTCCAAAACTCTGGGCTCACACAGGCTCTGGCTTGTCCCATTGGGATAGTGCTTCATGTACACCCTTGCATGGTGTGACCAAAGTTTCATCACTCCACAGCTGTCAAAATTGACAATATTTCTCACTTGCTTTCCATGTTATTGTTTCTTCACACCCTGATGTACCTCCTGCACTACCATCACCTTTCTTCTTCCCTTCTTTCCTCTGCAACGTGGGGATCTCCACCTGTATAATTTGCTTCCTCCCTACAGTCCAATCTTTTTGCTTTATGTTTGTTTTTTTTCCCGGATTTTCCAGGATGCACACAGGCAGAAAAGACAGAATGATAACCAAGCCCTGAATACCTTATGAGGAGCAAATTACTGCAAGAGACTTATCTATCAAAGCAAGTGTTCCTCTGATATATCACCCTACCCCCTCATTCCTATTGCTCACTCCTACTACTACAACTATACCAAGCCAGCAATCTCTACAAAGAAAGAGCTTGACCTTCACATTTCCCAACAAAGCATGCAGCAAGCTTTGGTGCAGTATCACCAGATCTTACTAAAATAGTATTTCCTATCCCTACAGACACAACACGAGAACACAAACCACAATGAATAGGTTTGCTGCCATAGATTGTTACCTAATAAGGGGTGCATGCACACTGGAGACTGAGCCAAAGCTGAGACTGTTTGTCTAACTATTAATATTTGAATTACTGAAAAGCAGTTTCAAAATCACTAAAATCACAACACTGACTTGAAAAGGAATGAGAACAAGAGTCTTACTATCACCATGGATACAACTGATGTGGACTCAGAATTTAAGCAAAAAAAAAAAAAAAAGGGAACTTCATATTTATACTGTTGGACAGACTAGCTCATTTAATATTACTAATATTTAGAATATGTCCTACTTATAACAAAAGTTGTAACCAAAATTCAAGGCAAATCTTGCTCTTGTTTTTGTTGGAATACAAGAAGTATGAAAGTATTTATCATTAGTTATTTCATTTTTATGTGTGTGTACTGCCTGTGACATCAACACAATGCAACACAAAAGTGAATTAAGCTGATATTGATGTTCCAAATTCAAGATAACCATCTGATCTGTTAAATATTTTTAGAATAACTATTACTTTCCTGTATTCCTATCGGGCCCAAATTTCTACCAAATCACCCCTATAATGTAACAAAACCATTGTTCATTGGGTTCATTTTGACCCAGTTTATAAAAATATTCAGACACTTTACTCCCAGAGATTTCTATGAGCTTTCAGTATCTGAACATGTTTAATAACGTGGACACTCTAGTTCAGTTTGCCATCGGTCATGGATCAAAAACTGCTCATGGATCAAAAACACTGGAATGTCAAGGGGCATTTGGTCTTATTCCAGCCTCATCACTCCTCATATCTTTATTTATAATTTTTCCTTCACTGATGCCTTCAGAGCCTTGAAGAAAATCTCAGCTGCAAATCTGATGCAGCCTCAGACACATAGTACTAATTGCAGAGAGCAGACATAGCTGAAGGGAGGGCAGGAATTATTTTCTGTGGTGGCTTCATGTAAGCTTTCTTGAAAATAGCCTAAAAAACCCATCTGGGTCAGACTGAACCACATACGCAACCAGCCCAGCATCCTGGCCTGGACAGTGACCACATGCCTAGAGAAATTTATAAGAACGAGGTAAAGATATGGTGCTACTTCAACATACTCATCCAGCTTCCAGCAATTTCTTGAACTAAAAGCATACTTTGCTTATAGTCCTTGACAAGATCTTCTTTTGTGATGCCTCTAAGTGCTTTCTGAGCACCAAACTAACATTGTAGTCTCTGACGGGGAGAGTCATACTTCATCATGATGTGGAATCCAACTCTTTACAAAAAGAAGGGGCTTAAATGATCCTTCTATTTCACCTAGTTGATGGTCTTCTCCCCTCCAGCATTGGTTTTCATAACCAGATGTAAAGAGAAACATGTAGTAATAATACATCACAAACATACATACTTCATAGAATCATGGAATGGTATAGGTTGCAAGGGACTTGTAAACATGAGCTAGTCCAACCTCCTTTCTATCCTTTTTCAGGTGCCTGAAAGGTTAAGAAAGCAGCATGACCTGTGGAAACATTTTAGTATCTCAAAACTTCAAGTCTTTTGAAATGGAGGATGAGTAATTAAAATGCAGAGATTGGAAAAGAAAAAACATCTGAGTGTGCATAGTAGCAGCCCTGGAAGCAGCTGCTGCAGATCAGGAGAGGGAGGCCGGGAAATGGCAATGGGCACTGAGCCATAACAGTCCCCTCAGAGGTGGGCAAGAGAGGGCCATGCTGGGCTCTCCGTTTGGTGTCCAGCACCAACTTGACTCACACACATCGGCTGTGTTTTGTAGGGAAAGCTTGATGAGGAAATGAGAAAAGAAGGAAATTTTCTAAAATCTTCTGCATCAATTTTCCATGAAATAAGAAAGCAAGAAATGTGCACTTGCTGAGTGTCTGATTTATTAAATCCAGGCCTGATGGTACAGTTTTTTGCAACTTTTTTCTAGCTTAATTTTACACTAAAATAAATTATGACATTTCCTAAAAGGTTTCACAAATGCTTCTAGTGCACTAGGAAGTGACCGGTTCTCTTTATCCTGACACACAGAAATCTCGGGTCCTCATTAATCTTTCTAGCAGTTGCGATCTCCTGTAGTTCTGCCGAAGAGACTTTGCTTGGTTGGGAGATTCCGGTTTCCTGTTACTTCACAGCCCTACAGGGAAATAACTTGTGGCTTTGAAGAAAAAGAAAGGAAGCAAAAATGGCAAGGGAACAACAGAAGCATCTCTATTATTTTCCTACACTGGGTTATCTCTAGATTGCTCTGCAATTGCCTCATATTTAAAGAAACCTAAGGGGAAATCAAGCAGTTCACGCAGTCCAAAATGCTGTGTTAGATTATATCTGAATCAGACTGTATTTAAAGCCCATTATAGCTAGAATACAATCAGACACATGCACAGGCATCCATATCATTTTTGCAACAGCACAGCTTCTTCGCTGCTCCGCATGACGGGGATCACGAGCTCATGAACACGTTCAGAGCAGGAGGACAGCAAGATGACCTCACTACTGTGCCACAGAGCTCCAGACGTGGCCAGCTAGCCTCACCACGAGGCAGATCTGCACAGAGGATAACCCTGAGCTGCCCCTTTCCCCTCCCAGGCCCATCCCCATGCTCCCCATCTCAGCACTTCAGGAGGTTGTGAGAAGAGGTCAGGCCCATCAAGTCCTCCAGTTCAGTCTATGAACTGCACATAAAACAGATAGATGCTGTCTTTTTACCTACTCCTTGTATCCTCAGTCCTCTTACCTCTTCCTGAGGGTGTGCCTTTGACCACCTACCGAGATTCCCCCTTTTCAGCTACTGAGGGGTCTCAGCTCATCTTCAAGGCCTCTCTCATCCTCCCAGGGACACTATACTATCAGCCTGCCACAGGTCCTATTTCTGAGTCCCACGAAGCATAAACATGCCCAGGACCTTGGGTAGAGGTGGCCTCATCGTGCCACTACCAATCCACTTGCTCTCCATTCACCCCACAGCAGCTTGTAGTCACTTGGCTTCTTCCCTTCAGCATCCAAAGCCCAGCAGGTGAATCAACTGGGGCTAAACAAGCGCTCAAGTAGCCTTATTTTGGTACCTTCAGAATCCAGTTTGGGAATTATTTGTGGAAAGGGATTGCTCGCAACTAACATATGAACAGTGTCTGTACTATATGTTGTTTTACAAGCCAGCTACTGGCTGTAAACAGTTGTATGAAGTGAGGGAGGTGACAGAGGAAGGGCCTTGAACCTTGTCCTTCTTGTCTGAGCTACACATCTAGAAAATTAGCCAGAGCATGTAACATACCTTCAAACTGAACACAAAAGTGTTTTATGTAGTAACTTGCTGTGGAAAGTAAATAGACAAAATACATTAAAGCACCATAAGCAATCTTACTATTAATGTGATTTTTCATATTTTTTCAGACATTGATCAAATATTTATAAAAAGTATTCCAGTGATCCAAAAAGAAAAAAAATCCAAAATACAAGTGCACATGCTGTTTCTAAAAACTGCTTTGCCACTTACTTGCAGCCTTTTGAAAACAGTGTGCATGGAGGATGCTCATGGGTACCCAGCAAGGACTTGCACATTGCTCTGTAGCTGTTATCCAAGGTGGGCTGCTGGGACATACCACAGCCAAGAAAGGAGCAGGCAGACAAATCACAACAGAATCCAGCCCAAACATTTTAAACTTTATCATTTATGGCGGTAATTCATTCTTCTTGTCTTGTTTCACTATTCTAATGTTTTATGGCAGGACTTTGTCATGTATTACAGATAACTTTTTACCGTCCACAGCCAAAGGTAGCAATGGATAAACATTTGATTTCTTCTCTAGCCAATGGGCGGCTGCTGCCTAGAAAGTGATAAATGAAATTATAAAGCTGTAATCAAAGTCTTATTGTGTATTATGAAAATAGTCATATATCAAAGCTAGGTTCTGAGGTTTCCAATTTGAGTGATTTACATGATTTTATATCTTTCTTGATCATAAAAGGAGCCTCAAAAGCCTAAATCTTACCAAGCTGTTCACTTTCTTGACATCCTACTGCATTATGTGATTTTTGTATAAATAAAACCACAAAATCTTGGTAAAAGAATTACACAGAATGTGAAGCTGAGTTCAAGAAACGATGAGAAATGAGAATATTTTTCGAAAGGGAATTCTTGAGGGTTTTTTAACTGTACACATCCATGTAAAACTGAAGTTTTTCTGTTACCATTTGAATGGCATTTAAAATATATTTAACAACAACAACAAAAAGTAAGCAACCAAACACCTTGTCCTTTGTGTATACTTTTAATGAAAGCAGTATCCTGTCCTCGTCGTTTTAATATGTTTGGTTTGAAATATGGAAATCATTCCTGCCAAGGGACACAACTGAAAATGAACTGTTTAAGCTCAAATGTTTTCTAAGTGTGCCAAGAACAGACCATAAAGTGGGGGGGGGGGGGAAATGAACTAAATACTTTTCTTGTCTCCTAAAACTAAACTAACGAGCAAAAGCCTTTAAAGAACACCATTCAGAAACACTGGTATCAAAGGAAGACACTGCTGATAATCCCGGATTCTTTTGCAATGATTTATTCCATATTTTATTGCACAATATATAAAAAGAATTGCAGCAATTAAAGTCCTTACATTACTACAAGAGATTAAAAGATTTTCTTATCAAACAACTCAGAATTGTGATGATTCACACCTTCATTATTTTTTGAAACACTCCAGCTTCCTCCACCAACACAGCAAAGGTTTTGCATGACTAGATCCCTTAAACTAAACAGTGCTCATGTCATTTTCCCACGGTGCTCATACAAGCTAGGGGTGAAAGAGTAACCCTTTCAAGACAGTTAAACAGCCATCATTATTTTAAAATAAATGAAGAGGAGCCCGGTTATTTATGACTACGTGCTCATGTTTTATGCATGCCTTACCTTGGAGACATTTGATAGCCCCCTAGAACACTTTGTTAGCTGCAGTCTTCAATAATCATTTGGTAAGAAGGTCACAGCGGCCTATTCGCACTCAAAAGGTGGAGATTTGAAGACACAGTATAATAACAGAACAAACAGAAAGACACTGTAAAATTATTTTCACTGACAGGGTTTCCATGCAAGCATAAAACCTGGGTCAGGGAGAGTCACTTCAGTTAAAAGTACATGCCAGTACTTCTCACTGCCAGGTTAAATTAAGGATACGCCCAGCCTTGCTGTGCAGGGTGGAAAAATAGAGTGAGAATGAGCCACTCACAAGGAATTCTTTAAAATCAGCAAAGAGAAGCCATCATACTTACACAGTTTTTCTGGGTGCTCCAACCAAACACTAGTACAGATCAGACTGCCCTTATGTTCAGGTCTGCAAAAAAGATAGAAACTGAGACCCAGGTAAAGGTAAGCACCTGAAACTCAGTGAGGAGGTCCAGGGAAGACTTTACTGGTTTACATACACTTTCCTGGTGTATAAGAGATCTGAGGGGTTGTGCTTAAGAACCAGCTGTCCACGAATGTCTCATTCTTCAAACTTGCTCCACAGCATCCTCATATGAAATTACATTTTGGTTCTGTAACTGGTAGGCATCTTCTCCACAGATATGCCTTTTATCAGGAAAGTCAGTGCTTCCTCGGTAAAACTGGGGCAGGATACCCATTCAGGCTTGTAAAGGATGATGAGGTGCTATGTTACAAGTCCTGGCTTAGGGACTGGATGTTTTAGCCCCACATTTCCCCCATTATTAACTTCAAATTATGCCCCCCAGAAAGTCAAGGGAGAAGCACCTCTTCACTTTTGTAGTATCTTCCTTTAAGAAATACTGAGAAGAAATTGATTTAGATACTGCGAGTCACACAGGAGATGCCAAGTCTGACGGACAGACTCATGGATGGCATGCTTTCTTCTGCATATAGTCTTGAGCCAGGAAAAACGAAAACTCTTCCTATCCCCTACAACACACACACACACGCTTCATTCAGGAGGGTGCAGTTCTGTTTTGAACACAAAGTGTACTTACTACACACAAACTGGTGACTGCTGATACTTGCTCTGCTGTAACCTCATTGAGTTGTGTGGCTGACGGAGGCTTGGAGTGTTTTCTCCCAGGGATGTCATAATGCAAAGCAAAAATCACATCTCTGCATCACCTATCCTGAGGGGCCCTAAAAGGGCCCTTCAGTGACTTCCCAATCTCCATCTAAAGGTGGTTTTTTTTTAACTGAGAGTTTCATGGGTGAAATATTTAATAGAATGTGAGCCCCATAGCTCATTTAGTTTTGTATGCATATTGTGCTTGAATCTCTCACTCACATGACATCATTAAGGTATTTTTTAGAAATAAAACATGAATAGGGGAATCTTTTTGGGGGGTTTGTTTTTTGTTTTTTTTTTTTTTTTAAAGCTTGGCGATTAGCTGGAGATTAGAATTCAATTGAACAGTTTAGTTAAATATGGGTTTGTGTATGTTGATACGGCTACCCATTGTCACAGCAGTTATGAGGTGTTTGGCAGTTTCCCAGCTTTCCTCTCCAGTGGAGTTTTGTGGCAATGCAAAAAAACAGTGTCCCACCTTTCAGTGAAACAAATTATTTCTCTGAAAATATTGCCAGTTTTAAGAGAGAGAGATGTGCATTCAACTATTTTATTGTTGTTGTTCTAAAGCTTTACATTTTTTTGACAGAAATGTCTGGTGTTAGTTGATTATTTATAAATAGTTGCACTTTATTCCCCCTTCAGGCTAGCTCTGAGGAAACAATATTAGAAGAAGAAATAACTAGGGAAGGCAACAGTCAGCTGCTTTCTCTGAAGAATACTGGGCAGATGACAAACCTGCTACAAAATTTGGCACACTATTTATGGGCAGGAGATTTTCAGGGAGAAATGACACTTTAGAGATTATGTGAAACTTGTATGATAGTTTCTCCTATTAAAACTGAAATACCAGAATGATAGACAGACAAAAATGAACCAACTTCTGTGCTCTCTCATCACAATGGTAACTCATATATTTCTCAGTGTGAGATATCTCTTTCTGGGCAGTAGCAACATTAATAAATGGTACTCTGAATGAGAGAGATTTTTGAAACAATCTATTCTGGGTTAGCCTATCATTACCAATAAAATAACTGTGATTTGCACAAAATGTGTAATTTGAGAGCTTTTTACCACTGGTATAACTCTTTCGCTCTTTTAACTCTCAAAAATACATAAAAATGCTCTCAGAAATATTCCCAGCAGCCTTTCTGGACCTGAGCTGCATCCTGGTTACTAATAAAAAGTCATTCTCAGCTGTGCTGTTGCCAGTGTACGGTGAACACATTAGCACATTAAGCCTTGATTACATGGCAAAGACAGAGGGTCAAACAAACTCTAACATCTCCTGCTGCATTAGGAAACTCCATAGTTATAAGTTCTGAAGCATGACAGTAGCAGTGCCATTTGCTAAATACAAAAAACAGAGGCAAAGGACCCCAAACCAATTGCCTATGTCACCCATGGAGCAAGCAGTGCATGGTGCAAAAGGGCACTACGGTGCAAGCATGGTGAACGTTGCAGCACCCACCTAAGGAGACCGTGCACACCAAGGGATGGCACCAGGGCATTTCTTCATGTCCTTCATGACCTTCCTATCCACAGCTCCACTTTGTCCCTGGAAGCCTGACCTTGCACTCGTGGAACCAGGAGCAAAGACACCTTGATTTCAATAATCCCAGACCAAATTCTAAAGCTATGTGATGTGAACTCGTGCACCTACAGAGCTCTGCAGCACGGTGAAGCCATGTTTCCCAAAGATATGGATCACACGCTGGTGTAGTGTTACAAAGGCTGTACCAAGAGATCCTTTCTGCCAACATGTGAGCAATGGCAAGGAAGCTCGGCAATGCAGGATCAGCTCTGTGTCCTGCCAGAAACCTGACTTCACACACTTGTCTCCTCTATGACCTGACTAACCTAGCAAGTGACAGCCTCGTTATAAATATCCAAGAATCATGAGGTTGTCACTTTCCCATTGTCACAGCCAATTAACTTCTAGGAATAACTATGGGAACTATTTTATTTCGCTATCCCAAACATGGGCCTGGAGTGAATGTGTGTATCTGCCCTGCCTGAATTGGCTGAGAAAAAACACTGCTCTGCTAAACACCAAGGCAGATCACTGCCTGTGGTTATGTACCATGTGTTCAAGGCTCTGTAATTGCTTAGAAGCAGCACCAAGATTTACACCATCATTTTCAGTCCCTTGCACATGGTGGCACTTGTGAACAGAGAAGAGGTAAAAGATCTCCTTTGTGTAAAACACTGTAAAAGTACATGCATAACTCAAAAACGCCATGTATGTCAACAGCCTAGAGAAATCTAGGCATAATCCCATAATAAGGAACAGCTAAATTGCCTTCTCTTTAGTTAATGGCACAAAGGGAAATTTATTTCATTTAATAAACTGCTCTTAATGATTTCTGTTTGCTTTCTAAACCTCAAAGTAATCATGTGCTGCAAGTGCAAAATGCTGGTGAAGGGGTTTCTCTCCCAAACCTAAATGACAAAACAATCTCCCCAGTTTTCCAGTTTGAGGGTAGCTTTTCCTCAGCAGCCTTTGGCACCGACATGAGAGCCCCCTGCCAGCTCCTGGTCAAAGAGAGGAACCTTGACTTACAGAGTGGAGGGCTGCCAAGAACATGAAACCAACACCTATATCTTGGGGACAACAGAAAGCTGTAAAGTGGCTGTTTATAGAGTAGCAATTGTTCTATAATAATTGTCCACTATACCTGCATCCTGTTCCTGTTCCCAGAGTTTACAATGGATCAATGTACCCAAAGTGTTCATACCCAGATCAACATAGTTTAAAGACCCATTCTTCCCCTCAGTTGGACTGCCTAAGCCCAAAGACAGCAGCCCTGTAAAGAATTCGTTCTCCCCTCGAAGAAGGATTACAAAAAAGCAAGGATCTCTTGCTTGTTCTGCCTGTGTGCAAGCACTGGAGCACAGAAAGGATGGCCCAGGTACAAATGTCAGGAGGCAGGCCATGGTATTCGTGATTTCCATTTTGCAGTAGCTTTTGGAGCTACACAGTGACTTTCCAGACAGCTTTCCAGGAACTGCCAGCTGAAATGCCGATGCAGAGAAGCCACACTTTGCATAGGGACATATGTGTGCTCACATACATAAAGCCTCTGAACTCACTGCGGGAAAGGGTTTTTTCCAAACAGCAGGACAAGTAATGTGTGGAAATTACCCTACTTCAAAATCCTCATGAAGATCAGCCCCTTCTGTTTTACCAGGGTAGCAAGGTGATCCCACCCACAGCTGGGACAAATGCTATTGCTTTCACTTCACTTCACTATCTGGTGGCAAAAACTATTTTAAATTCATAGACAGAAAAAAATGACAGAGCTGAGAGGCTGAAGTTAGAGTGAGCCAAGAGTAGGAAGTGCTGCACATTGTATCCTAGGAACAGCTTTCTGTTCCTCAGCCCTTTTTAGTTTTTCATTGTAGAAAGAAGGTTGGAAGAACTGGTGCAGATAAAGCAGGTATCAGCCTAATTTTTGTCAAGCAGTCGTTAATCCTTGAAATTTCTGTCTCTTTCTATCTCTCTTTTCTATCTCTTTTCATTAAAATTCAATAGTGGAGACATGCCCTGAACCATTCAAACACAACTGAGTTTGTGCTTCAGGAATGTATCTATGTATACAAGGTGGGGAAAAACAATAGCTGGATGGAAGGAGCTGCCTGAGACATTCCCTCACCTACAGCCATGAAAAATAAGGCCACTCAAAAGATGAACTTATAACATGTGCTTTTTATCTGTAGTTTACACCGCGAAAATATGTATAGGAAAGACTGAACACATTGTGATCTCAGGAAACTTATCTTTACCCAGATGAGGATGAGTTTGGTTCTCTCCAAAGAAGAAACTTGATTTGTTTCCTAATTATGAAAGAAAATCTAGTCATGTTTTTAATGGTACTATGAGAAAGAGTACTTTGCCTTGGAGAGTTAAACAAAGTTGTGTGAGAACACAGTAGATTAAAAAATAGTCTTGGAATGAACCATATGCAGATGCTAGTTCAGACGTAGACATGTCTGGAAAAAATATCCAGCCCCTCCTTATAAGTCTGCTACCTTCCAAAACATATATCAAGCTTAAAATGGAGCAAAAGCTCCACATCCTTGATGAAATCTAAAATGACAAGGAATTCACCTGTTTTCAGATGTCTCCCTCTTTCAAAACTGACTCAAGATTGCTTTGGTGGGAGGAGCTGGCATACTTTGTAAGTTTGTATCATGTCCAATGGGGAAATAGAGATTAAAAATGGATCATTATTTTGGGGTTTATCTTTATCCAAGGCTGAACTTTGAAACAGAAATTCCAGTATGTATGAGGGAAAGGGAATCTAATTGGGGAAAGGCAGAAAAATGTAGCTTGCAAATTCAGAATTATTCCATCAAAGATAACAAGATTGTCTTTTTCATAGCAGGAATTAGAAGTGACAGATGGTTGTGTTGCTGAACCAAAAGAGTAGAAGTCCTGAGATTCAATCTGTATTTCTGGCTCTGAAACAGATTTCCTGTACAAGATAGGGCTAAAATCCCAACATTTCAGTAATGGTCAGCCTTTGCAGACTTAATTCGAAACTCCTAAATCCTGATTTGTAGAAAAGCAGGCTGGGGCCCCTCATTTACTTTCAGTGGGAGGGACAAATGTAAAGCCACTCTGAAAAGACAGCTTCTTTCTCCCACATTGGGTGACAAAAGCTGAAAATTTAAATATTTAAAAGTGGTGCCGAATCTTGAAAGCTCTGACCAGCAGTCTTCTGTCTGTGAAACAGAGACATTCTTCCATTTATCTCCTTCCAGTATTCCTGTAAGTCCAGAGGACAACAGGACCTCAGGCAAGAGAAACAGAGGTAACACCAATAACAGTACCTACAGGTAAGGTACCTTTTACATTTTCCATTACATAAGCCTGCCTTCAATTAAATCTCACCAACTTCATTCACATGAACTGAAATTGCCTATTATGGTGCTGAATTGCATTAAGCTGAATTTGAATTTTATTTCTGTACGCGGATATATTTTTAGTCAGCTTATACACTTCGCTCATTTCTGAAAATGGTAAATCCATTTCAACTTTTCCCCAACATTAACATTAAAATAAATACTGCCATAAAACTAAACCTCTTCATTAACTCTGTGCTTTTGAAGAGAAATTAAAAGTTCAGCAAAGATGTGGGTGAAACCAGTGCTGGTATTTACAACCCCCACAAAAATCTACTCAGGTTCTTCTGTACAAGGCTCCAAGATCCCAAAATACTCATACATACACACACTTACAGCTAATGGGGCTGAGCAGGACTTCCCTGTTCATGACATCTTCCAACAAGCTGAGGATGCTGCAGCACCAGGCAGAGGAGCTGAGGCCAATAATGCCTCCCAATGCACTCTGGCCACCCCCATCCTGGTGCTTCAGCAATGTGGAGGAGAAGAAGTGCAGCTGCCGTGGAGAAGGAGTTGTGAAGAAGCTTAGTGACAAGGTGGGAGCAAGAGGCCAAGGTGGAGCAGCCCAAACTGCAGAACAGAGATCTTGAGACACTGATGAGGACTAAAGGGCTACAGGGAAAGCAGCAACTGGCATAAGAAGAGGTGCAAAATGGATCAGCTGAGGAAAGATGGGACTAGGAAGAAAGCAAAAAGCTAGACTGAAACACAGTATTTCTTCATCA
Source organism: Columba livia (assembly GCF_036013475.1). Lineage (NCBI taxonomy): Eukaryota > Metazoa > Chordata > Aves > Columbiformes > Columbidae > Columba > Columba livia. Next base: position 97,563,475 of record NC_088602.1, on the reverse strand, counting down.
TCATCGTCAGTCTGTAGAGCACAACAGAAAGACACAGGCTTTTCCATCAAGTTCTCCAATAACCTCATGGTTGACCAGTCTGTTACCCTCATCGGTAAAGATCTCTGCTTTACATCTCAATTTTAATCCTGTTAATGGAACATGCAGGAGTAGATTTAGTCCAGATGATGGATTTGGTTTTATCATTTTTGCTACATTTTAAAAGTGAGCATCTTTTAGAAAAAGATATGGTCATGAAATCAAGTGCTATAAGAATTTAGTCTACACTAGGATTAAAGATCCTTGTGCAGATTTAATTTCACATCCTCAAACTTGCATATTTTGACACTGTCTTCATACTTTATGTATCTGACAGTTACATGATCTCACACTATCATTTAAATTGACTGAAAATATATTTTTTCAAGTTCATATGGTTTTTTTCTGCTTTTTCTAGTGCAAAGAATTTGCACAAAATCTGTCGTACAACATTCTGAGGATGTATTTGGTGAAAATGAGCTTTTGCTGCTGGATCCCTTCTGTGCCACCTTCAAAAAAATTCCATGCACCTTTGTATTTTTCCTGAATTCCAAAGCAAAAGTAAAAACCTAGAATAAAATCCCCTTTTTTTTCTTTTTGCAGATATACAAAAATGACTTTTTTTTTTTCCTATCAGTGCAATTATTTTGAAACAATGCTCTTTCTATGACTAATCAAAAATTACAAGATAAATAAATGCAAAATAAAAGTACAACCTCCTATTATTTTATACTTTGTTAGCTTGTGAAAGAGAGAAGATAAGTATTTGCTGCCCTCAAGTGGTGTCTTATTTTCTTCTTTCTACAGGCAATCACAATGGTGCTTCATCCTTTTTATAGCTTAAGTTCGGGGTTTTTTGCAAGGAAGTTGAAAGCTTGGAAGAAACAGAATTCAGCTTTCATTCAGAAAACATAAGATTTTAAATATATATATTTCTCCTTAAATATTGAAAGCATGTTTGATAAGTCTGATTTTGGATATGCTTCACCTCTGCTCGGTTACATTGTAGAAAAGAAGGATGCTGGCACACACAACTACACAAAATATGGGCTCTAAAACACCCTGAATATTGCCGATTAATCTTTTGTGGCTTTGAGTTTTGAGCTATGCAAAACAAACCAAGAAAAATGGTCTGAGACAAATGTTCTTGCTTAAAAAGACCATTTATAAATTTTAATCGGGAAAATTTGAGTTTGCCATATCTTTACAGCAGATCATGTTGAATTACTGTTAATGGGCTGAAAACACCAGGGAAAGTGTCACTCCTATCACACTTCAAAGGTGAGGTATAACTGATTTAGGGGCTAATCCAGTTGCAGCTCTAAGACAGCTCGATCAGATTCCAACTCAGCTGAAATGAGCAATAAGAATTGCATTTTCAGACTGCATTACATGAGAAAATATACTCTTTACAAATACACTCCAAACAGAACCCTTCTGTAGCAACCCAAATGCCTCATTGCACTCTTCACCTGCTTCTCCAAACCATCACCAATTCCCATTGCCTGAAGAGCAATGAAGAGCTCCCTGTATTGCAGCTTCTTTTATTCTGCATCTGGGAGCATCAAGAAACTGCAGAGCTACCCTATTGCATCAGACTACTAATGTGTGTCATCGGACCCTTCAAGGCCACGAGTGCCAGATCCCATGGTGGTATGTCATACAGATACAAAATAAACAGATGGCGCCTCGAGGATAATATGCAGTCTTAGATACAAGAAGATGCAATAATCAGACAAAAAGAAAATTGAGGAACAGGAGGAGGACAAAATAAGTGAGGAGAGCAAGTTCTGCACAGTTCCCTATGTCTTTATGCAATAAAAAACATCTGCATATTAACATGAAATAACAGCTCTGGATGCATTTATGTTTTCCTCCCTCTCCAATTTTATCCTAATGTCCCTATCCCTCTCTGACATATGTTGCAACCCTATTGTGAAACCAGTCATTTTCTGAAATGTCTGAAAATAGCAGGTGGGCATGACATGAAATGACTAAACACCCATCATTTGGGACTGACTCCAAAGGAGATGGAAATTTCACATTTAAAAAATTAAAGAGAATTTTTAAAGGTAAAAGGAAAAAGGACAGTAAACAATGCAGTCTTTTCTATATTCTTCTAAGATCATACATACCCTGAAGTAGGATAACTGCATCCTTCTGGAACCTTGCCTGGATAAGCCCTTGCTCCTGCCTCCCGTTGCTGTTGGGAGCCTGGCCGGTGCCAAGGCACTGCCAAGGAGGTGTCTCTGCTGCTCTGGAGAACCAGCACGATATGCAGGGTCTGACATAACCAGCATAATGTTTCATTACTGTGAAAACCGTGCTGCTGGTGCTGCAAGCTGAGAAACTCAGCCTCGGCTGCCCTCTCACCTGACTTACCCCCTCAAAGCCCAGACTTAACCCTGACGTTTGGCTTCTCTGCTTTTTATAGAGCTGCCTTTCCTTTCTGTTTGTGAAACCACACCATCTTCTGTATTTATTTTTGAAGCCATGCAAGAATACATCTGGTCACACAACACGCTTGTCTTCACAGTTGGCAAAATCAGAGTTTGCAGCAATGCTTTGGGTTTTTTCGATAATGTTAGCGACTGCCTCTCTTATATTTCTTCAGGCTGCTACAGCTCCACTTCAGAAAACCCTCAGGTGAGCATTCCCACTCCCTGTGTGTGTGAGCTCAGGGAGTAATGGTAACACACTCATCTCTGTAGACGCCTTTTTCAGCTAAGGGCCACTGAGAACACAAGGCAAACCAGTTTCTGGGCCATTTCCCATAGAAGATTTCCTTTGATTCCGATCAGCTCTATCTCACCACATAGTCTGCCTACGTCATCCAAGGGCAGGGCATTAGCAGGGTTTTAAGAGCTCTTACAAAGGGGTAATAATGAAGACTAGTGTTCAATCTATGCCAAGCAGAAAAGCTAGAGAGTTCCCCCATCTTCCTGCACCCTGCCCAGATCTGGCAGCACTAGCAGAGGAGGCATATCAGAGCTCAGACCAGCCACCTTGGGGACTTCTCAGCAGAGTGAATCATCAGAGCATGTTCAGGGCAGACATCTGGACCATTTTCCTCAGAGCTGACCACACTGGGCATCTGTGATGCAGCAGTCTTGTAGGGCCTCCACCTGTCACCACTTGTTGACAGAAATGAGCTTTCTTCATCATGCTCAACAAGCACAGGCAGATGATCAGACAGAAGTGGATATGATAAAGGAGCACAATAACTAAAAATACATTTGAAGTTCCCAGATGCAAAAGCAACAAAGCAGAGTCCATCTCAGGTCTCAGACAGCCTTAAAAACAAAGAAACAAACAATCACAGCAGAGAACTTCCTTTGTGACATTTACATCTGCTCAGTGAAGAAGTTGCTAGGAGTATCATTTCCTAAAGACTCCATTTGTCTGAGTAGCAGTGTAGCACAACATGGTTGCAACAGGAAAGCCTGTCATTTCATGCACTGTAAAATCCTTGGGGCATTTCATGAAACAATCAAGTAGAAGAATCAAAGATTTTAATGGAATGCATATAATTCCAGTCATTTCTGAAAACATCCAAACATTTATTCTAAATAAAATATAAATATCTAGTGAGACTGACAGTCTGTCTTTTAACTCCAATATGTTATGTTCCTATGACAGATTTTAAGATTATATAACTTGCCATGTAACATAGTCTTTATCTTCCTCACACCATACCTGGTTTTCAATAGTAGCAGATGTCATGCAAATATCAAAAGATATGCATGAGGAAAAGAACCCAACCTAAAATGTCATCAGCAGAAAGATCAACATAGTTAAGTCTCCTGAGTTGGAAAAAAGGCAATCTATGTCCAGAGATGCTTTCTCGCAAGGAAACCCTCAGGATTTCCAATGTGTAAGGACAGTGCTCATGGAGATATCTGTATCACCCTACCCTCTATCTAACCCTAAAAAAATCTTCATTCAAAGAGAGGAGTAACCACAAAGAGGGTTTTTGTGTTGTTTTCTTTTTAGTTACTTGACCAGTAAGCAAAATATAGCACGTCCAATTGTAGACAAAGAAGGGCACAGTTAGGCATTTCCTATTAGTTCTATTATCAATGTTAAGCACCTGTCAGTCCTGGACAAGAAACTGAACATAGGGAAATCATGATCCTCTACCAAGGAACCTTTTTAGCCCTAAATCTATCAGTTCCTAGTTCAGGCATTGGCAATGCTGTTACCCTGGAAATCTTCACTCTGTAGTGAGCATTGCAGGGTGTTCTCTGCTTTGTATTCCTGCTCTTGTTTTTACCATCAACCCCACCATGAGTTCACTCTTGTGTAGTTTCAGCCCTGCTTCTGCTTTAGAGGAAGGAGCTCCAGAAAACAGTAGGTAAGGACCCCACTCATCAAGACCTTTTAATTTTTCCTGCTATATTGTAAAACTGTAAAACCCAAGAGGGAAAAGTTTAATGGAAGAGGCCAAGAAACCAATGTGTGTGTGCGCTCAAATGGAGAGCTAGTAGTACATGCAGCACCTCTAAATAACTTCTCTGGCAAGGAGTGAATGTAGTTTCAGAAACTATGGTTCTTTTATTATTCTCTAACAAATATATGAGAAACACAGTGCCAATGGTCAGCCAAGCAGAAAACACACCAAGACAGAATTTGTGATTGAACAAGCAAACAAAGCAGCACTTACATTTCTGAGTCTACAAATCTGCACAAGCACTGAAGCAAGAGTAACGACAATGAAGCCCATAAACAAACCAATGGATGGGGAGCAGGGCAAAGAAAAGAAAGGTGGAGCTTTTGCTATAGTGTTGGGAAGAAAGGACGTAAAAGGCACATGCCCTTGCCAGGAGCTAACACAAAGCCAACTGTGAACTGCCATGGCTTCTCTGACAGAATGGGTCTGGAAAGAGGCCTTGAACTAGAAGATAAGCAGCAAAATATGTGTTGCATACCCATGTTATTGACCCAAGAACTCACACACCAACACATAACTTGGAGATGTTAAAGGTTCCTTTATTAAGGAAAGTCATATTTGTAGCTCACTTATTCCAGCCAACAGGAGAAGTTCTGATTTGCAGGCAGCTGAGGATCCAACCCAAGGGAAAGGCACACAGACAGCAAGAGGAGCTGAACTGTTGCAGGAAAAAACAAATGGTACACACAGACACTTGCACAGAACAAGGCAAAGGACCAGTGTTTGTCTGAGAATGGACGTGTCACAGTCCAGAGAACTATCTACACAAAGTGATGCAAAAAGCAAGGTTAATAATGCCCTGCTTATGAGCAACAGTGGGAAGGAGCCTCATTACCTCCTTTGGTCAGAAGAGGCAGGGGCAAGTGTAAAGCCATGGGAGAGTCATCCTGAACCAAATATAACTTATTGGAAGGCTTTCTTAACTCAGCACTCCTGGGCTGTGGCCCCTTCTTTGAGGCGGCTGGGGCAACCCTAGCCCTGAGACTGCAAGACCAGAATTTTGTCCCTCAGAGACAGCAGTCCGAGGTGTAAGCAATGGCCAGGATCCAGCAACAGCCAAGCCCCAGACACAAGCAGCTCTCTACAGCAAAGGAGTCCCAGTCCAGGACACTGCACAAAAATGAGAAACTTGCGTCCAGCTATCAAATCAGCAAGTACGTGATGACCAGGGAAAAGCACTTCAGCTGCTCTGAGTTCGAAGTAAGATGCATTCAACAACATGAGCACCCACAGAATGCGTGTCCCTGAACAAAATGGCAGTCAGGTCCCCCACCAGAAAGAAGAGGACAGGCAATCAAAAAGCTTCATGCTGGACAGTACAGGAAAATTTAAAAGCCCATAACCAGAGCAGAGTGAATGTCCTTGTTCCCCAAGTCAGCTGTGTGCCCAAATACCAGGCAAACAGTGGCAAAGAGAAGCCCAGAGCACTGCAGAAAGCAGAAAGGTGATTTGAGGTGTACACTTCTACTTTATTCCTTGTCTTCATTTAAATATTTCATCTTACTGTTTAATAGTTTAATTAGGGAAAACAACAGGCTTTCTGGATAAGACACTGAATGAGGAGTACGGTTCAGATTCTTTTCTCTTGTCTTGAAGCATGACTTTGACAAACACTTTTCTTCTCTATCCTACTATTCCACCTAAATTTGGATATTCTTTCATACTTAGGTAAGAGAAATTTCCAGTCAAGCTTTCCCTTACTGTGAGGTTTTACAGTGCCTAGCACAATGGGGCTTTGACCCTAACTTAGACCTCTGCTACTATATTCAAAAATGGTCACTGACATGTTTTGCATTCCTGAATGCATCCACTACTACAGATGGAGCCTTATAATAATGGAGAAAAAGTAGATCATTTTAGTGGAGAAAGATTACTTGTAAAACAGACAGAAACGGTCAGCTGATGTGGCAGAACACCACAATACAAGGTCTATCATGATTTATCTCATTAAAATGGTTATTATAGATTTAGGAAAGAAACTAGAACCAGATGCCTTATTCTGCTTCAACCACTGTGAGGCTAATGAGCCCAGACAACGCAAAACATGTTTGATTAAGGGTTAGTTTGCTATCAGTACACAATTGTTTCCAGAATTTTTAACTTGCTCATGGCAATAATACAAGCTGTGTTGTGGATGGCACATGAAGATTTTCACCTACATGAAGCAATCCCCAAATTCTGTTTTGAATGCAGAATGAAAACTGTTGAGTTTAGCTGGTAAAGGCTGACTTGTAAGAAGGATGAGGAAAGCCACATGTCTGCTGGGCCAAGGGAACCTCTGGAGATGCCAGGAAACCCTTTTTGGACTCCATACAAAGCCAGCAGTGTATGGAGCGAGGTGGCTGACAGCACGTGTCTGTCACACAGTGCAGGAGTGTGCAGAGGGTCTCAGCCTGGCAGCCTGTGCACAGTGTGTGAGACAGGCACCAGCACGTCCATCTCACCAGAGCACTGGCCTAGGCCTCATTGGCCCTGCTGAGAGTCCTGGGGCAGTGCCAGGCTGATACTACATCCAGGGTGCAACTGCCTGGCTGTGCTGCACAACTGGCTGCATGGTGTAGGGACACATATTCAGTCCCTGAACTAGCACCACTGCCTTGAGCTTTGCCAGTGGTTGCTGTTGTTTCAGGCTGTGGTGGCTTTTCATGGCTTTCTGCATGAATGGGACCCCCAAGTGCCTTTTGAAACAGGGACCTAATCACTACGAAGCAAATTGCTTTTAAAATCTTAGTTTACATGTTCGAATCTTGGCCCAAATCTTAATATATATTTCTGACAGTGCTAATTATTATTTTTTCACATAATTGTAGGAGAGAGGGTGCCAAGTATGAAAGACAAAGGAACGCAGCCAGGCTGAAGGCAGGGGGATCTGCACATTCCACCAGAAGGCAGTTTGGGTGGTACTTCGTCTACAGCTCCAGTCACTTGCATCACTGGAGACCTCCTACATAAAGGTGTACAGTAACACCTCAAAATACCACCATGGGAGACAGGATGATGGGTGAGGAAACAAATATGCAAAAAAAAAAAAAAAAGTAACTGGAAATCAGATGAAAAAGCAGTATAAAAACACAGTATGTCTGTGGTCTCCACTGTTTCTATTCCTCTTACCTACCAGTGACACTAGGTAAACTGATTTACAGTTGAATCTGTTCATTATTAAAGAAAATTGACCAAATGCCTGGTCTGCAAGAGAGTTGCTGTCTCTATAAATTAGGCCACTGTAAGGTGTCTCACTTTTTCCCCACTTTGGAGTTTATTTGACTGTGATAAATGGCTATTTTGTGCAAGGCAACAAATGGTCTATTCTTTCATGCCTTGCCAAGATCACAGGGTAGGTAAAGGAAGAGGGACAGGCAATTGGGATTATGGACGGCAGCATGTCAGCGAGATCCTTTGATATGGTAGAAAGGGTATTTCCAGCTATGGCCCAGTAACCAGAAATAAAAAGGTGATTGCGGATACAATTTCAAATCACTATTGCATTGATTAAAAAAAAAAATCAACCACGCAAAACTCAAGAGACCTTGAGGTCTGCCAAGGATTGATTCACTGTGTGGCTACAACCAGGTTCCTTCCCTTCCAGGTGCTTCTGTTTGCTTTGTCTTACCCATCTCATTCTTTGGGGCAGGGAATGTTTCCTTGTCTGTGTTTTCAGAGAAACTAGAGCAAGGGCACTCCACCCTTGAGTGATATCACTGATACTTTAACAATGGCGTTGGAAGATTCGTTCAGAGCAGATGGCCTCAAAGTCTTGGACTTCTAATATGGAAGGAAGTGAAATGCTTATTCTGGTTAAGAGCACTTTGACTAAATGCAGAACTCTGAATCTACAGGTAGCTCAACAGAAGCAATTTAACCACTGGTAGACTCTCAGGTGAGAAATGCAAGATGATTCCATAAAGCAGTTACAGCATTTCCTTCCACACAAAGCAGCCAGTCTGCTGTCTACAGTGATCCCGCACTGGTCTGCACAAAGCACAGCTGACCTACAGATGCTGCAGAGGCTGGGGGAAAAGAAAGGAGGAAAGAGGCACTGAAGCAGTTGCATGGAAGAAAAGCTAAAGCACAAAACCAGAAACTAAAATTTCAAGCAAGAAATTAAAAAATAATAACAATAATATTAAAAAAAAAAAAGACACCAAAAAGCCCCACACATTAATACAGGAAAACTATGGGAAATGTCACATTCAAATGGACCTGTCAGAAGGTAAACAAAGAAAGTTCTTTTTTCCTATTAAGCCAAAGTATAGTAACTACATTGAAGTAGATACCTAAATAATAATTCAATGCATCCTACATTTAGTTATTTTGTGCAGTTGCCAAGCCCATCTGTTTTATCAGCAATGGAAAAGTGGTGAGATTTGCAACACTTTCTGGTTATGAGTAAAACATATTCTGGTTGACCAATGACCACATATGAATAAAGGCAAAAAAAAAAAAAAAAAAGAGAGAGATTACAGAGCAATTTTTTATTCAGAATTAGCTTTCCCAATCTAGATTTATGTCCCTATTTTCTCTAATGTCCTTGTACAGATCTCACTAGTTGCTCACCCTTAATCCCAACGCAAATTCTGTATCCATTTTGCTTAATTCCTTCACAAGTTTATTCATTTCAATGTTATTTTTTCACTTCTGATACTTTGTAAAATGATCTTCATTCTTTCAAGTTATCTGAATTGTACCATTTATTCTGCTGACCTTTACAAAACTAAGAGGAACCTTCATTTTTACAAGTATCCAATTAATGTTCAAGATATCTGTACCACAGTTCCTATAGCCACGTAAACATGGCTGAGAAGATTAAATGGTCTAGTTAATTTGCTGATTCCAATGGAATCATTCAGATCTACTTAAGGTATCCACATTTAAACCACATGATTCATACAGTGACAGTGAAAAACAGAGGAATTCCTAATTATTGGCTAAGTGCTACAAAGTGTTAGTGGTAGTGTAAAAAGACTACAGATGGTTTCTAAAGGAATTTTAGCTTGTCAGGTCAGTCTTTTTGTATGTTAAAGCATTGAAACAAACCACAGCCAATAACTATGTTTTATTAACTACTTCTAGCTTTCAAACGCTGTAGGTTTTATTAATATTTCTCAGTACCCTTCCTTGCCCCGCAGATCCAGACCTACTAGGTTGGATACTTTTGTCAGAACAGGAATGTACTTTTAGCTGCAGTTTTGAAATAGCCACTAGACCCTTTCATTCGTTTTGTTTGCTTTATTCTGAGCTCCTTTCCTGTTTCTTCAGTGGTTTTGAAACGACCAGTTTTCTTGCAAGTGGGTACATAAGTCCCTACCACATCTAATCAGATCACACCTGGATACAGACAAGTTGTTTCTATACATGTGTATGGAGATTTGCAACACCTCTGAGAACATAAAATACTTTCCAATTTCTACAGCACTTCTCACAGGTATTGAAATAAGAACACACTTTACTGCAGTATTCAAAGTGATTAACAGAGATTTTACTTCATCCTCTCGTGAACTGATAACGAGTAATTACAGCTAACTGCCCTTTTTTGATATCACACCAATTGGTCTCTGGAGAATCAGATAACCCTTCAGAGAACTATTTTTCTTTCCTGGAATGCTTTGAGCAAAGCTTCTAGGAGAAAGAGAGAGACTGTAGTCATAGGTGACTCGATATCAATCAATTCTTACATCCGTATCTTAAGCAGGCAAACAACCTAGCTGGAAATTTGGCTGAAGTGGCTCATAAAAGCCATGTAAATAATTAAACAGAAATCTCTGGACCCAGTGCAAAGGGATGTAGCCAAAGCTGTGTGGCGTGCATTGTACAGAGTGTCAGAGCAGATGCTCTAATTGTTTAGATGTTCATGAGAAGATGGTGTTTATGTCCTCACGGTGTTTTGAAGACAGTAACCAAGTTTCTTGCCCTGACCCTAGTCAGCTTCCACACAGAGGTGGCATATTTATAGGCTGGTGTTGTGCTCAAGCTAATAGTAATAGGCCCAGGGAGTTAGCAGCAGTCAAATACTCAGGCAGCCCTACATCCGTGAAATCAAACCTATGGGCAGAAAAATCTCACTAATGTGAAATCCCGCAAGAAGGAATATGAAGATGTCTGGGGTAAGACAGCTGTCACAATATTTACTTCACATATGAAAGAAAAAACTTTTTTGACATTTTAAAATCATTAGAGTTTAATTTGATAATAATAATTTATAATAAATGTGCTGGTAGAAGTTTGAGAACAGGATATTCACAGAGAGAATCAGGTTACATCCAACATTAACATTTCAATAGAAATAAAATGTTACTTAATAAATCTGAAGTAAACCAAGTTAATTTACCACTGAAGCCACATACAGTGAATTTCAGCAGAAAACAAATTCATAACTTCTTGGGGGAAAAAAAAAAAAGCTTTAAATGGATATGTAAAGAGAACTCCAATTTCTCTAGCACAGCCAGTTCTGGTTTAGTTTGTGCTAAACACAGATGTATATTTACAAAATAATACCACTGGTGAATACAGATACATTAAAAAGAAGGGTGGGAGGCAAGTCTTTGAAATAAAGTACTCCGACTGAAATTGCTTTTGGCAGGAAATATGCAGGAAACTTAAAGTATAGTATATACCACACAAGTAGCATTTAATAAATTCCTTAAGTCTGGTATGCAGGTTCCAGTTAGTTCAGAACATCAGCTGAGACAGACTCGGTTTGCTTCCTCCCACTTAGCCCTGATGAAAAAACATCAAGATAAACCATTTCCCTGGAGGAAAATTGTCATATTTGGCATATCTCTACAAAGACTGATTACTCTCTATTGGAAGAGAGTGTTACCGCAGAATCAACCTCTTATATTTGGACTCATCAGAAAAGCACACAGAAATCATAATAAGCGCAAGTAAAATTACCGAACTGGAGGAGCTTCTCATATACGGGCTTGATATGCATGAGACTTGAAAGTTTCAGGTTTTATACTCTAAAATATCTTCTCTGCCAGGAAATACGAGGGTCTGCAAACATTAGTGCTTCTGAACACTTATCTGTTATATGCATTCTAAAATCCATTACAGAGAAATAAAGACAAAAGGAAGTATTAGTTCCAAGCAAGCAGCAAGTATCTGTCATTTATTTATCACTTTAACTTGTGTTTGTGGAAACATCCTCTGGGACACACCAAACTCTTCCCTCCTTCACCTGCTTTTCTACTCTTTGGAAAAAACTTCCACTTTCTTTTGCCATTGTCAATATTATTCCCAAGTACCTGCAAGATCAAATGGTCTTATGTCCCTTGTGTTCTGGTTTTGCTAAAAAACAAGTTTCTCTTTCAGTGAATTTTGCCTGTCAGCTAAAGCCTTCATATTAACTGCATTTTCCTGGAGAACCAGACACAAGTTTTGGTAAACCTAGCAATGGAATGCAAACTTATTGATAAGCACGGATGGACATCTCGCGAGAGGGGCGACGAGAAACAAGTGAGCAAGAAACTGACCAACTGTGTATAACATCCCATTCACGTGAATACTTCATATAAAAGTGGGAGATCACGAGGATCTCGGGTGCTTTTCCCTTTTCCCTTCTGCTTATGGCTGACATTAGGAGAGGACCTTGCTAGTCGTCCCTGCAAACTGAGGCCTAGTGAGAGTCTGAATCCAGCTCCGATTGGCTGCAGAGTCTAATCCAGGACTTCGGGTGCCGGCTCTGCAGTTGCTGAGACTTTCAAGATTGGTTTTGTATATTTTGTATTATTTTCTCTATTCTTATTAGTAGCATTAGTAAAACATCTTTAATTTTTTTCCAACTCTCTTCACTCTGTGCTTCTTTTCCTTCCAATCGCCTCTCCTTAGTGAAAAGGGGGGAGAGGGAGGGAGAAGTGTGGGGGGGAGAGGGGGTTAACAATACATCTGCCAGGGTTTTATTGTCACCCCGCAATCTTAACCCTCTACACCTTGGTACATATTTTCTTCTTCTCTCCCACCCTGAATAAACAAATCCTTTGTTTGGTCTATAATATGCCTTTTGGCTGAAGTTCTTACTTCAAATCTACATTTTAAGCACAGACACATTTTGTCTATGCTTCACATGTTAAAACCTTTCACTTAACAAGGAGCTAAGAACAGGAGAGACGAAAGAATAAAAGACGGTTTGTTCCACTTTGGAAATCCATCAGACTCTGTTGTGAGAGGGTCTCCTGCCTCAGATATTTACCAGTTCCAGATGTTTCCATGAGAGGGTTAATCCCTGCTCCACCCTGAACTTAATTGTTCTATAGCATCCTACAGGATATGAGGAGGAGAAAAAGAGAACATTTTCCTCTTGACCCTTAGCTGCAAAACGATTTGTATCCTGAATTTTAGAACAGACAGCTTGTGCAATGCTACCACAGTGTAAACACACGAGCTATTCTCTGCCTTCAGACTGTCTCATTTTGTTAAAGACATCAAAGTGGTTTTATTCAATGATATAACAACAGTGAGTTCCTAAAGTGCTCGCTTGTGTTGGTTTCTCTCCTAAATTTTCTTGCATATCAACATGCATTTGGGAGGTTTTTAAACTTCAGACGTCTGCAATTTACTTTATAAAACAGTAAGAGCACAGTGAGACAAACAAAGTGGTATATGAAGAACAAGAACCCAACTGGTAGAGCTAGCTGGCAATGCACAATGAGTTTTTTCAGCAGGTAGACTCTAGAAATCTTACTTCATTATTTCAAGAACGTGCTGTGAGCTTATTGAATGTAGCATACATCTGGAGCCAGAATACACATCAGGGATAACTTAATTAGCTATGCTGTTTAAAGACACAGCTCAGTTCAATAGAATCTTATTAAAAAAAACCCTAATGGTGAAATTTAAAACACCAAGGGAAAGTAGTAGTGTGCTTTGGTGCCAGTATTTTTTCTTGTAACATAAAAAAGCATCATATGTCATGATGTTATGGAAGTGTTTAGGGCCAGATAATGAACTAAGATACTTGAGCTAGCTTCAGTATTTTTTAAAACCTAAAATTGTTCCTCTACCTGCAATCTGTAAAACCTCCCAGCTACATAAATAGTTTTCTGCGTTTCTTCAGCTTACAGCTAACTCGTATCTCTTTGCACAAGGAACCACACAACCTGCTGCGATCACCCGAGCTTCAGAGGAATTCCTCTGCTCCCACAAATTGAAGCTGACCATTTGCAAAACATGTTGCAAAATCATCCAAATTTTGAGGACCAAAACTTGAGGTTGTCACACACAATATGGATGTAAGAGCAGACTGTAATTTCCTCAGTACAGACTTTTAAAATTAACCTACTTTCTACTTCACAAACAAATAACCTGTAAGAAGCACATGTTAGGTTACAGAACATGGCTGGTTTTACTGAATAGATCCTTCTGGGAAAGCAGTTGCCCCAGCAAGCCACTTTTCAGATAGTTTCAATTTTCTCTTTCTCCCTCATCTGGCCTCCATTATTTCTAGGAATTTGTTTAAATGAATGTTGATCAGTAAGAGCTATTTACCCTAATTTCTCATTAATTAAGTGCAGAAGTATAATCACAAACACTAAGGCACAGTGTACTTGATTTATTTCATGTTCTCTTCAAACGAAGGCCAGCAGAAATAAAGAAATCAACAGGCAGGATTGAAAAGTAATTAATGATTTTGGGTTCTCAAAGGGAAAAAGTTTAAAGAAGTCTGTTGTCATCCTCTTTATCCATAAATCAAGTTATTAGAAAATTCACCCAATTAGAAACAAGCATCCAGGTGGAAACCCTCCTCTCTTGTAGATTTATAAGCAAATACACACCGTTGAATTTAAATCTCTTTACCTTGCACCAATACAAATGGCTATTAAAAACAATTATATAATTCATTAATGTAACAGTTCACCATTAATAGCATTTTTAGTCTCACATTTGGAAGTATGAGAGTAGCAAATTATCATTCTGTTGCCAGCAAAGCACTGGAAGGTTCTTCAGAAGCAGTGTGAAGTATGAAACTTCGCCCAAGAAGTGCTTTTTTTCACCACACATTCCTGCACTAGTCAGTACTACAGAAGAGATAAATGTATAAGATACAGAGTTGCTATATTGATTAACTACAAGCGATCAGGTTGCAACTTCCTCAGCATGTCACCATTCTGCAACTGGATACTGGGGTCCTGGTTCTATCTTGCTGGTCAGGAGAAGGTAAAATGCAATTAAAATCAGAGAAATTGCTTCAGCATAAAACAAACAGGAGAAGAGCATCCCTCCCTTGGCACTTACAACTGCCTCCCCAGGTTTGGTGTTGCAGAGCAGCTTTCCATAGACCGGAGCTTGGACTGCAAAGCACAACAGTTTGGAGGGAAATGAGGGCTATTTTTATTTGCTATTATATTAACTTTGGAGCCTTTATGCTTCATAATTTCAAGAAAAACTGTTTATCTTTCACTGGTATAAATGCAAGCTAAAATACACAATCATACGACAACAAGACAAACATCATATATATAACGTGAAGTCACAAGAGCTGTCAACACTGTGCTATATTTCTATGGAATTAAAAAGGTCTTTTACAGAGACATCTTACCTTTTCATTACCACAAGTCTTTTCCTTTTCTTCTATACATAGTAACATGCATCATTTATTTACCCATGTCTATACATCCTAGCCTTTATTTAACCTCCCTGTTTGCCCCCATAAATAAGGGCTTAATTCAAAGAAGTACAGCCTTTTTGGTCTCCTTTTCCTGTTCAAGAGCTCATTGTAACACCTTCTTAATGACAGCAAATAAGTTCCAAAATACCTTTTAACCTTATCCTTCATCAGAAATTAAACATCCCATACACACACTCATATGTGTATGTCAGCTCATGGCCTGGATGGGTGTACTCTTTGATGGATAAAGAATTGTCTGGATGGCCAGGCCCACAGAGTTGTGATGAATGAAGTCAAATGCTTCATTCAAAGTTGGTGGATGGTCTCGAGTGGTGTTCCCCAGGGCTCAGTATTGGGGCCAGTTCTGTTTAATCTCTTTATCAATGATGTGGATGAGAGGATTGAGTGTACCCTTAGTAGGTTTGCAGATGACACCTAACTGGGTAGGAGAGTTGATCTGCTAGAGGGTAGGAAGGCCATACAGAGGGATCTGGACCAGCTGAATCGTTGAGCTGAGGCCAATTGTATGAGGTTCAACAAGGCCAAGTGCTGGGTCCTACAATTGGGTCACAACAACCCCAGGCAGCGCTACAGGCTTAGGGAAGAGTGGCTGGAAAGCTGCCTGATGGAAAAGGACCCGTGGACATTGGTTGACAGGCGGCTGAATATGAGCCAGCTGTGTGCCCACATAGACAAAAAGGCCAACAGCATCCTGGCTTGTATCAGCAATAGTGTGGCCAGCAGGACTAGAGAAATGATTGTGTCACTGTACTCGGCACTGGTGAGGCCTCACATTGAACATTATGTTCAATTTTGGGCACCTCATCATAAGAAGGACATTGAGGTGCTGGAGAGAGTGCACAGGGTACAACAAGGCTGGTGAAGGGCCTGGAGCACAAGTCTGATGAGGAGCAGCTGAGGAAACTGGGGCTGCTCAGCCTGGAGAAAAGGAGGCTGAGGGGAAACCTTAGTGTTGTCTACAACTACATGAAAGGAGGTTGTAGCATGGAGGGTGTTGGTTTCTTCTCCCAGGTAGCAAGTGATAGGACAAGAGGAAATGGCCTCAAGTTGTGCCAGGGGAGGTTTAGATTGGATATTAGGAAAAAATTCTTCATGGGAAGTGTTATCAAGCATGGGAACAGGCTGCCCAGGGAAGTGGTGGAGTCACCATCCCTGGAGATGTTTAATAGATGTGTAGATGAGGCTCTTAAGGATATGGTTTAGTGCTAGAGTTAGGTTAGGTTAGGTTAGGTTAGGTTAGGTTAGGTTAGGTTAGGTTAGGTTATGGTTGGAATCCGTGATCGTGAGGGTCTCTCCCAACCAAAATGATTCTATGATTCTATGTTTATTTTTTCTTCATGCAAGGTAAAACCATTGCACCTGTGACCTACCAAACAAGTACAATTCCTTGGTTTAGGAAGAAAAAAATATAAGGCTGCATTGTGTTTGGCAGGGTGGCAAGGCAACGTGATTCTCACCAGTTCTAATATTTCAGTCCTAAAACCACTCTCACGGTTCCTTTTTGTAAGTTTTTCAGCATTTTATCATCAGCTGGTGACTAAAGATGGAAATCACTTACTCACTTGCATACTCATATTCATCTACATTTTCTCCCTGGGGCAGTACCATCTTTGTAGGGAGTCCAGTAGAAGTTTCATTTGAAGACCCCCTACATTAGTGTTTAAAGAGAGTTTCATTTTCATTATCTAATATAAATCACAACTCTATTCCCTAAACTACTCAGATTTCTGGATTATATTCCAAAGGACATAACCAGTAGCAATAATAATTTGCAGCAAGCTGGAAGAGATTTGAGTAATTTCAAACAAACACATGCTCTAGCAAAAAAAACCAAGCTATAACTGTATTTTTAGTTATTCATAGTAGGGAGCAGTTCCTCAATTGCATAATTCCCCAGGGTTAGAAGACCTGTTCCAGAATGAGCCATGGATTGCTCTGCAGTCCTTAAAGGAGGTAGCAGGTGGGGAATGATGTAGGAACAATGATTATTAAGGCTTAAATAAAAAGATGTGGTGAGATGATTTACAAAAATCACTTTGGATCATCTGGATATGTAGGCATCCTTAATGATATTCCACCCAATTAAAATGGCCCTTGCCCTTATACATTTACCTATAGATTAGCCATTGCCATTAGCTTCATTTTGTACCACTGCAAAAGGCCCAGCACTAATATCTACCAAAATGCATTGCTCTGGAGCCATCCTCTACATTAAATTAAGCATGGGCTTCTTGGTAAAAGAGAGGTATGTGGGAGTAGCAGCAACACACTGTGAAAAATACTGGTATTATTATAAAAAGTAGTATTACAGAGGGTAACACCTATGCAGTATGCAACAGGATGCTCCTTATACAAACAAAATAATCCAAGATCATTAGTTAATACTTACTTTCCTGCTTTCAGAATTGTATTAATTTAAATAAATTAGTTGATATTGTTTTTTAAATTTGAACTAGCTAAAACTCACCTGCCCATATCTCTGAATTCACAAGGATCATTAAAAGCCATTAGCTATATTGTAGATTTTTACAGATGTTGTATCTAGTTTGGAGCTCCACTTCTACTTTTGCTTGATTTGACATACTACTCCTCCAGCATTCCCTGCTTTCTAAATTGATTAAATCACCGTGACTGACGGAAAAGGGTTTGGGACAGCAACACAGACATTAGTTAGACTGAATAAAATTCACCAAAGGAACATTTTGTGACACACCAAATACTTCCAACCCTGAACACACACTAAATCATTATGTCAGTTAAATTTTTTTAAGTTGTGTTTCTCAAAATTACACCTAAAATAGCTGCAGTTCCAGTTGAACAGACAAAGTTGGGTCTCTTAAAAAGCCATTACAGGAATGATAACAAGTGCAAGAAAAATACATTGCTTAGCAAAGCAAGAAATCTCCTCAAACTTGCACAAATTACTGCATAGGAGCACCTGAAGGGCAGATTGTGAGGAAGGACAGCACCTCAAAGTCAGAATTTGTAGTATTCATTTACCATATATAATTCACTAACAGCTGAACTGCAGAAGTCAGGCTGTCACGACACTGTTACAGGGGTTTCAAAAGCCACTCTTCCGCAGCCAGAAATTGCCATGCTTCTGGGGAGAGGCAGCATTTGATTGCACAATGGTTCCTACTTTGCTATTACGGAAATAAATTTGGTTGTCTCAATCTACTGAAGATCAGGACTGCACCCACATTGCAACCAGCACATCTCTGTAGAGCTGGCAGTGGCTGTTTCACAGTCTCTTCAGCCAGGAATACAAATGTTAATCCAATTTTAAAATAATTTTTGTTAGCATTTACATAAATTGCATGAGATAAAAGGAAAACCATCTGAGATTCTGTGTAACTCCACTCTTTCCCCAGGAGCACACAAGCAGCAACCTGCCTTCCACTGTGCCAGGTTGACTAATGATATTTTAAATGGCATTTCTCTCCCTGTTGTTCTAACCTGCATATGAATTTAACAGCACACTTACAGCTACTGCTACTTTAGCTTTGTGTTGAGCTTAACCCACAGGATATTTGTTTTGTGGTTTATTTTCTAGTCAGCCTCATACCCCAGATCAGGAAGCAGTTTGTTGAAAGAAAAGAAGCCACAAACAGCAGGTGCTGCCAGAGACCAGGTATATATGAGAAACCTCTGTGTCTGGGGAGGGTGTACCTGGAGGAAATCTCCCAGAGGAGAAGACTTGAGCAGGACTGGACACAATGTCCCAGAATACTAATGAAGACACAGTCTGAAGGAACAAGTTTCCAACAAAAACACAGAAATACAGAACTGTCAGGGGCCCCGGGGTCATGTAGTCAAACTCATCTGCAGTAATAGGCACCACAGAACAATGTGTCTTTGAGGCCCCAGATTGTCTGCTGGCCATGCCACTACCTAGGGGACACATCCACAGGACATCTAATGTCCCCTCCCTCCATCGAGGAAGGATCCCACAGGCTCAGACCACATCTGGCAGTTGTTTGCCAAACCTTCTTTTAAGACTTCTGTGAAGGCGATGCCACAGCAGGAGAAGCTGAGAGGGACCTAAATTAGTTGGGATAGTGGTGTTTCCATGCAAGCAACTTCTCTCTTAAGCCAGTAGGACTTTGACATGGGTGTCATAGTGGCAAATCCACAACAACAAATTCTGGGCCCCAAACCTGGACAACAGCATGAGCTCAGTTTTCAGAAGGCACATTGAGAGATAACTCCAGAGATGTTGAGTTCTCCTTTATTTTCCAGCCAGATGAGAACTTTCTTACTAGTGCCCAGAGACTTCAGAACTCAATTCCTATTTTCCAACAGGAAACTAAAGTCTTCTGTGGCTTTCCTTCAAAATCTGATCTGAAGTTTCTCAAAAGTTAGCATTTATATAATGGGAAAGTCCATATTTTTCAAAGTAGTTTTATTCTAAAAGGGAAGGGAAAACAAAATTTCCAAATTTTCCCATGGAATTACAACTCTGAACTTTGTTTCTGTAAGAGAGAATAGCTAAGAATTTTCAAGCATTGTTTAAACATTCTCTATCACTTAATTTATCTGTCACAGTTACAAAGTACTGATCCAGGCAAGATCCTGGGGCATGAAATAGGCCCCATTCTCATCTCCCTTCTGGGTATTTTACAAAGGCAGAGCCTACGCAAAGGAAGGCTTTAGCTGAAATGTAAAATCACACAGATTCCAGGTCTAGACCAAAACAGGATTTCTCTGCTGCCTCACGAAAGGTCAAAAATGATTCTTCACAAGATGGTTCCTCAAGCTGGAAAATCAGATTTCTTTTTTTTTTAATTTTTTTCCACAACAGCAGTATTAATATGAAGGGGAAAGCCCATCTTCCCTTGCAGATCCAGATAAGAAGAGAAAGGCTATTCTAAGGCAAGTCACCTCTAAGCACTGGGCAGTAGAGGATGGGCCAGTCAGATGAAAAGGGCTCATGTGCCCAGGTAAACTGGGAAAATGCATCAGCAGCCATCCTAGTATGTGTCAGGAGCAATGCCTTGCACTCCTGGGCATGGAGTCAGGACTTCCACAAGCACAGGGTGCAGCTGGACACATGGCTCCACACAACAGAGGGGCTGCACTGCCATTAACCACTGATATGAAACTAAACCACCACCCTGACTGAACAGCAGGCTCAAGCCTGAAGTGAGAAAACACTCACTCCCATCATGTACACTCATTTGTGACTTTTCCTCCTAACGTGAGCTCATCTAAAAGGAAGAAACTTCAAATCCTAGTTGTCTGCATCTAGAGAGAAAAAGGAGGTAGCAAAGAAAAGAAAGCAGGTATGTCAGAATACGTCAGAGAAAACTCTTCTACTTTCATAAAAACTCCTTCATAAATTTCTTGAAAGAACCTTTTGTTAGCTAACTGAGGGGTTTCCTACCTCTTTTAACTGTGTTCTCGTGTTTGTTTCTTGTGCTTTGGACTGTACAAAATTAAATCCTACTTCTTCAGACAGTAAGAATTAACACACACTGTAAACTGAGTCATGAGGTAGGTATTTGTTCACTCTTGTTATCTTGATATCCTCCCTCCCTCTTCCCATTCTCCAGGTTTATGAGGGAGGCCACTATGTGGCAGCCCAAGACCAAAAACATATGGATGACAGGGTCAGCAGTATCCCTGGGTAAATCTATCACAATAATAAATACATAGGGAGCAAATATTCAACTTCTTTTGCTGTGATCACAGATGCCAGCAGTGAGAGAGACATGATTAGTTGCATTGCTACTGTAGAACACTCCATACAGGTGCAGTCAACTGCTGTGGTAAAGATCTTACCTCAGCCACCTTTCCAGGGAAATAATTTGCAGAATAATAGATCTGACACAACTGCTTTTGGAAGGTCAACTTAAAATTACCTTTCTCGGTATCATTTCTTTCTTTTAATGTGATATTTTCATATTGTGCATTCCTCATAATTCAGTATATGATTTTTCTGTTAGAAACGTGAATAATATACTGAATTTTATATAGTCATAAATAGCTTTTAGTACCTTCCACTAGTCCCTATGACACTGCAGCTGATATGATGGTAACTTTAAAAAATAAACAAGTCCAGAAAAAACAAAAACTACCATTGTGAAGGAAGGTCATGCAGGGAAAACACCAGAGTCAGGCAGAATATTAGCATTATAGTTAAATTAAAAGACCCAAAAATGTACCTGTGTATTCTCATTTCTGAAGTGTGAATGATGATATTCCTTCAGCAAATTCTAGAAGAAGCATCGAGAGAGCTCCAAATTTGGGTTCTCTGCATCATACCTCCCTCTATATCCTGTACAAACAAGCAAGTCTACAAAAACAGGTTTGTTTTTGTTTCTCATTGCAAATATGCCCTGATGTGACTTTAGCCTCTTTAGCTGTGATCTCATGTTACCTAGCAAGCTGAGCAGATCTACATGTCTGGTCACTATTTTGGTGGAGACAGCCAAGGAAAACAGCGGCTCAAACCACAGCTGTGTAGTTGATTCAGTCAATGGCACTCTTTCTTCTGACTCAGCACTGAGTCACTGGTGGGGCTCAGCACTTTGGGGCATGGTATTTCTAGAGGAGTTGTGTTTCCGCTAAAATAAAAACTAAGATCTAGTTGAGGGCTAAACACAGTTCTTGCCAGCCAGGACAATGAGCACAACAGCTTTCCACATGTAAAAATTCAGAAAGCCAAAGAGTATGATTCTATGATTCTATGATTTTATTTCCTGCTTGACACAGAAATGAGATTATTTCATCCAATTCTGAAAAATAAAACCTTTACATCAAGCAGCAGCATTGGTCTGTCTTCCCAGGAGATCAGTCTCCTCACTACATCTGCACACTGAGAATTAGTCCTCCCACCCACATTTGCCTTACCAAGTAGGGCCATATAGAGGCCAAATACTCCATTGTAACTCTCTGCAAAATGGAGCTGGAATCACTGGGTGTATGGCCCCAACGGGGGGCATTGGGTTGCAGAGGAAGGCACCACCATGTAAGTCCAGTTTTCCTCTAGAAGAGGCTACAGCCACAGCAATGAGAAATAATCTGGTATGAAGATGACAGTAGGAAATGCTGCAGAGTCTCCACAGCTCTCTCAACGGTTAAACATTTTCCTGCCTTACCACACATTTTCATTCTTACAGAGAGTTTCCCGACAAAGCAACAGGGTGAAAGGGTCTCCATCTACAAAACCCTGCAAGAGTTCACCTCTGTTTAACAGCATGTGTGAAAAACACATTTTGTTGTTGGAGTTAGATTCCTAAACACTGAACAGTCCTACCAGACCCACAGGCCTTTGTCCATTATATTACTACATTCCAGGATGCCACAGGAGAAATTGCTTCAGCTGTTTTTTGATGCCTGGTGCAAGACATTCAATTTCTCCCCTGATTTTACCTGAAGCCTCCCATATACTGTCCTCTGGAACATCCAGTGGAAGACCTGGAGGGGCCAGCCATGAGCCACACTACCCCACTCAGCCCCAGACCTTCGTTCTTTTCACCACTTCTCTGTCCCTCCTGCGATGGGGACCAGTTCATCACCAGAACATGCTGGCCATCCTGGTACTATAGCAGCTTGTCCATTGAGCCTCTGAAACATCGTCAGGTCTCTGGGTGGTCCCCCAAAAAGCATATCCCACAGACTGCCAAAAGGGCTGTCAGTGCTCAGGACTCTGTGATCTGGTACCAACAACCAACTCTTAAATCCAGAGCAGACACCCAGTTCCCCAAGTCTTTCAGGCTACAGGTGCCATGATATCAAGCATACAATCAGAAGGTTGTTTTAAAATAATGAATTCCACAGGGAAATGCACAGGACTTACAGCTATCACATTAACTTGTTGAAACAATGAAAAGATGAAGAGGGTACAGATGTCCTCACCATAGATGGCTTCTGCTTCTGCTTTGTCTGATGGCCTGTTTCCACACAGCCTTCCCTGGCAAGGGCGGGAAGTAACCTGATGGTTGGCTCATTCCAGTGCTAGCTTTAGGTTGACAAATAAACATGTAGAAGTCTTTAAGGAGACATCTAGGTCATCGATAGGCCCCGTTTGAGAGGTTTAGTGTGACTGCCTAACTGCATGCTAGATAGTCATGTATGCTTACATATAGTTACAAAGTACATTTAGCTTTCTCACCAATGCAACTAGGATTGACTGGAAGCACACTCATCTCCAATTTTAACTCAGTAAAACGTTTTTCCATAGGAAAATACTAATTTCTGAAAATTATGCATGTGTTTTCTGCAGGAACAGATTGATTGAATCGAATAATCTAAGAGTGACCAGAAACACTTCATAGAGAAACCTGCCTGGTTTCCTGCTAGCTTGTTGGCCTCCCTGGAAGCCTCCCTGGTTAGCAGCATGTCTGGACTTGTGGGCTCCCTGCTGTGATCATCATGGGGAGCCCTGTCCTTTCCTATTTGAAATAATGAAATAAAATCTTTGTTCTGTTAATTAAATGAAATTTCATATTCCTGCTCTGTGGGAAGTGAAAGATATTCAATTTCAATACAGAAAGAAAGTGAGAGTGGCCATAACCTCGGCCGTTTCTCCCTCTACTGGAATGTGAGGTTCTGATGAGCCCTTCTTACACACCAGTGCTTACTTCATTGCCCACTTCTGGCTGGGTAAGGAGAAGTGGTGGAAATCCAAACCTGATGAATTAACATTTGCAAAAAGTTAAAGGAACCAACTGTTATAAGTTTAACAACAAACAGGAGCCTAGGTTCCCAGGAGACATCTGCATCGAGAGCAGCTGCCAAAAAACTTGATTGCATGTGGAAATGGTTAGGAAAGCAAAACAAAACAAAAAATACAACTTCTGCACGTGAACTCAAACTTCTCACCCAGGCCTTGGGAAAAACAAAACAAGACAAAAACGCATCAAGTAGTAAAAAGAACAACTTCAGTTTTATGCTGCACTTTCCATCTGTGAAGCCTAGAAAGTTTAATAAAGGAGGTGCCCTTCTTCCAATACAGAAGCACACACACACACAAACATTTAAGGAAGACTAGCAGGACAGTGACAGGTATATAATCCAGGTTTCCTAGCCACAGCCCAGCACCCAGCATTCAATAGTTTATCAAGGTGAGTTTTAGGTACAGATTCTCAGGACATAAACATTTTGCTCTTCTTTGTAGTCGGTCGCTGCTTGTGACCCCAGCACTGTTCTGCTCACACTGCCAACAGCAGAAGAGCCACTGAAGCTAGCAGGATTCACACAAATACAGCAAGTTTGGACAGCTGGGCTAACATGATCACTGTCTTCCTCCTAAAAGTCAGTTAGATAAACTCTTCCACTTTAGAAACATCTTGCATAGCTGATATCTTCATCTCTCTGGGTGGAAGATGCAATCAAGACACATACTTTTGGTCTTTTATTAGCCTGTGCTCCAACCATGGATTTCCAACATGGGGAAACAGCAGTGGTTCGAACTGCTAAAAACCCAGCACATTCCTTTGATTTCCTGTCTTTTCCACTAGAGGAACAAGTTTTCATGTGCCCTCAGTAACTGGTTCAGGATATGACATCTGTCTAGACTGCATACACATACACTGTTATACACAGAGCGTTTTGCCTTTGCCTGCCCCAGAGCATGGTCAAAGCCCAGAGACCTCTGTCCTGAATCCTAAGGGAGCATTTTAGCTGCAAGCACTGCAACATCTAGGACAGCATGAGATAATGTTTTGGCCATGCGATAGTAGTAATTTACACCACAAGAGTATGATTCTTTTGTGGCTAGTGTTAACATTTCAGATTAAGGCTGTAAAGTGTGTTGAGAGAAATGAACTAGACATCTGGTCATACTGTTGGAATTTATGTGGGAAGCAAGAGGAGCATCTGCAAACCACTGAAAAACAAGTTTTAAGAACAGAGAACGGGAAAATAACATAGTTTAGCAAGCATGGATGGCAGGTAAGAGGAGGTTGCTCCTCCTGCTATATTTTCCAGCATACTGCCTACACCACTGCTAAGCAATGTAAATGCGAGGAGCATTTCCATGTGAAAAGATACAGAGGAATTAATCAAACCACTTGTGCAGCATGATTAGATTTTTGTATGGCAAGAAACAGACCGCCAAAACAGATGAAAACTGTTCTTAAAGACCAAAGCTCTGCCTTGACATAGCCTTGCTACAAACCTGACGTGTACACTGCTCCCTGTAACAAAAGCATTAGGGTAGGCATTGAAGGAAAGCTTGGTATCAAAGATAAATAAATTCATTTCTATCCTAATTTTTTTTTCTGCATTAAGAGTCATCACTTCTGGTTTTGTTGCTGGCAGTTCCTCAGTGCAATAGCTGGGAAACCTGTGGGAAGAGAATCCATGTTTTCTTGGTTCCAAGCCAACATGTGAGCCACCAGATCACAGAGCCTTTCTTCACAGGAGGGTCAGTTACAGGCACAAGAGAAATGTCCCATATGAAAATGACAACAGAGAAGAAAGACAACAGTTATGAATTTTATTGTCAGAATTTTGTTGTTCAATTGTTGGTAACAAGGAGATTTCTGAGGGCAGGGAGATGTACTGGATTACAGTGACAGCATTACTTTTTTTTTTTAATTCTCAGCATTTTTAAAAGCTCACAGTTCACACTGCTCACAAAAGTGACAGCTCCAGCAGCAGAAACATCTTTCAAACCTAGGCATTTATTACAGACATTATATATTGCTTCAAAAGAAAAACTTCTTCCACTAGAGAACATGATACCAATTCTAAATTTGTAGCTACCTCTTAAAGGGAAGGAAAGATTTCCCCACGGTCCTAAAAACATCTTACTTTTTAAATTGGTAGTTGTACACATATCTGAGGCAGAGCAAATTAACCTCATCATTAAGAACTGTGCTTTGAATGATGCATTATTTTCATCTGCAAGGAAACATCTTCCACCTTCGGGAATCAGAGATCTGAATTCTTCCTTTTGAAATTAAGAGTCGACATAGACACCTTTCTCACAAAATGGACTTGCAGCTTAGATGGGCAATACAAATAATTCTCAGACAGAGAAAGGAACTGAACCTAAAATTTCGAGCACCTACCAGAGTGCTTTGAGTATTGAGCAATCAACTAGAGCAGAAGCAGCTGGTAGCCATGAACTCACAATGCCAGGTCAAACTAAGCACCAAAACCAAAACCAAACAAATTAAAAAAAAACCCACACACACAAAACAAACCAAAAAAAATGAAAAACAAAACCAAAAAAAAAGGTAGGTTGTGAAACAAATTGTTTTGCAATTTCCACTGAAATTCTAGTTTCCTCAATGCAAAAAGTGAGTGCTTGAAAAATAACATAAGAATCCTTTGAACCTTCATACTTTGTGGGAGTTCCTGAGTTAGGAGCAGCTGAGTTGTGCAGATTTAAAATTTTGGGCTTTGACTGCATGAAATGCAGTTAAATACTTCTCGTTGCTGCTATTATAGTGAGTATATTCCACCAGTTAAGGTAACAAACTTTAAAATGTAGGCAGTATGGGAATTCAAGTGAACTTGTGTGTTTCTGTGGGATGGAATAGCCTCATGACATTGAAGGTGAAAACTGTTAATGACTAGAAGTCCAACATCTGTTACACCACCTTTGTGGACTTTCATGTGGACCCATACTTCCATATGAAACGCTGGAAGGAAGCATGGTCTCATAAGGCGTACTCAGGCTTATGGGACACCCTGATCACCTCTGCCTGGCATGATGCCCAGCCTCCAATTTCACCTGTCAAATGAAGCAGGGATGCACAGTACTTAGTAAAACACCAACCTGACACCATCACAGAATCTAGTACTCTTCCTGCTTTTAGACTACATCATTATTTAATATTTTAGGGAGATAATATTTTTTAAAATAATATTGATTTCTGTTTTACACTTTTTCTTTTAACAGTAGAAAGCTTAGCAAACAAGACTACTGCTGAGGCTTATTTTGCTTTACCACCACTTGGGAACTTCTGCTTTATGAATAAGACAGATATTTGTTAATAAAAAAAATGAACCATTTTGAATTTCATCAGTGTACACTGTGATAACAATAGTCAAAAACACCAACAAGCAGAAACAGAAGAACTTTCTCACCCTGAAAAATTTATTTCAGATTTGAAACAGTTTTTTTCCAAGATTTTTACTTGCTTCCAAAAACCTCAACCTTAGTAAGAAAAGGTGACAGAACCTACAACATAGCTCTGAAATGTCAAGTATAAGCACAACAGTTAAAAGATGCAAGTAATTTCACTTGAAGTTTTTCTGGATACACATACTAACGTATAAAGGAAACATTGCAAACCCATTGCCCTCATTAGAAAGGACTCTGCCTCGCATCCCTTCATATTTTAGGAACAGAAATTGTTGAAACTTGCACAGTCTGACGCCCTAATGAGGCTTAAGGTCATTCTTCCATCTGAGGTGGCTGTATGGATGAGGCTGTGTAGATACCTACAGTGAAAGGATGTGAAATACATAACCACGCTTCTAAGCACGGGTCTGGTTGGAGGCAGAGGCTTTCAGAAGCTCTGATGGTACTTTCAGTGTTGGCAGAAAGGAGAAAATGCAGAACTAAAGGTGGAAGAGAAATGCACGGAAAGGAAGGCAGGGAGAGAAACACACAGGACAGTGAAAGTGCTGAGTCAAAGGAGCTCTGGGGACAATGAAGAAAGCATTACGTCACCTACAGAGAGACAGGAAGAAGGGCTCCTTTTTCTGAACCTGTGGGAGTGAATGCCTCTTCACAGCTACCATGCAGCCTGAAGGCTTCACCCTATGTTATTAGTAAAGGAAAATGAATTTATAGTTTCACAGATCTGTTGTTTGAAAACCTTTCACAGCTTTTAAACAATTAGAGTTGGAAAAACTGACACAGTCCAACTGAATCAGTGCAGCCACACCAGTGCCGGACAGTTGTACAAATGCGCCTACCTCCCTCAAGTAAGAAGAAACCACACAAACGTAACTCAGGTGGTTAAAAAGATAAGAATAACATACCCCTAATTAGTAAAAAAATTTGCAAAGGCCAAGCCCCAGGAGACAGTTTCAGAAATAAAGTTAACTGGAATTTGCAGGGATATATTTTATCTTGAGTGTATACTCATTAAATGAATGCTGTGGGTGTGTTTATCTGACTCAGTACAGACCGTTACATTTATGCTGTCATCCATGAACTACTTTATGATGCACTGAGAGAAACAAACACCTCTAGGGTACGACTTCTCCTAAGGTAGAGAACTAAAGCACATCAGATAAATCATACCCTAAAGTGCCTGTTCCTCTCCACTGACTGTAACTGGAGCCCAGGGAGATGTGCTCAGATAAAGATGGTTCCCACCCTAGCTAAAGGCTCTAAGAGACCACAACAAACCAACTGTTGCTTTAAAATGGAAATGTCACACTTTAAGGCAGGAGCTACACCAATAATCAACTGAGGTAGAGTTACCAAACTAATACATTCACAGCTTCTTCTGCTCCACAAGTAATCCCAAAGGCTTTTGACCAGACTGCCTGTGTGGCAATGGGTTGGATGACTCCTGGTTGATACACCACATCCTGTCTGTGGTCAGGAAGATACCTGAAGACTTCCAAGTCCCTTGAGGACAAATTACTCAGAGAAAATTCTTGAAGAGTTTTGTTGTTATCATTATTAAAGTATAAGTGCCTTAAAAAAGCATGACCAGGAAGGGTGTATTCAGGGAGTTACCATCTGTCAGATGTATGTAGTTAAGAAAAACCTCTTGAATCCAGCCCAAAGACCCACTGGCTGAAATAGGCTTGACACTCAGATCTAACCAGTGAAACAAATGCCCCAATCTCTCCATCCTCTGATGCCTGGGTGCCAGATGTGTCAGCATCTAGTCAGCAGCAGAGAGGCCACAAAGTACTTCCTCACTGTTACAAACAAAACCCAGTCCTGGCATGTGTCAGCTAATAAATGTGCCTTTCACTCCTTAATGTTGAGGTTCCCAAAACAGCCCAAGCAGCAGGAAAGGAGGATTAGTGTCTTTCCAGAAAGGACACAGCAGTGAGTCACAATCTCAGCACTGCTGTGAGTCACTTTGACAGTGCTGCTGACTAGCTTGGCTACGAACATAAAATGACAAAACATTCCCTTTTCATTAGAGATCATGGGCAAATCCCCAAATCCAGATTAGAGGATGTCTGTGGTCCAAATCTACATCCAGATAGGAACCTTCCCTCTGCTTCTGCTTGTTTTCGTGATGACAGGAAGTAGAGAGGAGCTGGAAGCCAAGACAACTGGACCACTGTTACCTTTGCAGCTCTGCCCCATCACCCACTGGAGTCAACGAGCTACACCAAAGTCTTGGCTTTTCACTTACTTCAGTACATGCTGCTTCCCAGGATACAGCCTGTGGTTTACAAAGAGCCTGCTTGAGTCAGTATCATGCTGTGAAATCTGTGGTCTGCATTTTCATCAAGCAAAAGTTGTCCCTCTACATGGCACAGGCCCTGTGTGCAGTTAAGCGTAGAAGGAGAGAGATGAAATTTGCACCACTGGCACCTGCCTAGGCAGTTAGGGTGCCTAATTCCACTAGGCCTGCTGTTGATACCCTCCACAGCCATCAACCCTAGCACAAGAGCTTCTGCTCTGCCCTCCTGAGAAGAGCACGTGTGTTTACTGGAATGAGACTTGCTTTCTCTTGCTGCCTCTGTTCTCTTAACATAAGCTTCAGCAAAGCCCTTGGCAGTCTTCCCTGCACAGAGAAGAATACGGTATCTGGGGTGGGACAACATCCCCCAGGCACAGGGGTCACAGGGAGTGAGGCAGGAGATTTTCCTTGCCTTCCACCAGGCAGCAAAAGTCATCCTCATTGTGACAAATCTCTAATATTTCTTTGCCTAATCTGGGTCAAAATATTATGCCTGGGTTGGAGTCACTGTCATTCCAGATCTACAGGTTGTATGTAAACAGGTGACTTCCCTGGTCAGAAGTTGCAGGTACACTGGACAGCCTTCAGTCTTCATGTAGCAATGTCACATAACTTAAGCCCTGAGCTTACTTGCTAAATTGATCCCAGAAAAAGCTGATCCTAAAGACCTTCGCTACTGGTCAACTAGTCCATCATCCCCAGCTGTTTCTCTCACTTGTGTCAGAGAGAATAATAGAATCATTTCAGTTGGAAGAGACCCTCAGGATCATTGAGTCCAACCATAACCTAACCTAACTCTGGCACTAAACCACTTCCCTGGGCAGCCTGTTCCAATGCCTGACAACCCTTTCTGTGAAGATTTTTTTCCTAATATCCAATCTAAAACTCACCTGGCGCAACTTGAGGCCATTTTTGAAGTGAAGCAAGGTAGATAAACTTGGAGGTTTCCCATCCCTGCTGCAATGGTGAAATGTGAAATGAGTCCTGTAGGCAAATCTAAACACTTGCAACCCTGGCATTTCTGAGAGGCTTTTGTGTATAGATAAAGTAGCAGCTCACAGCATAAAGAAACCAAGGCAGTTCAAGGCGTTACATAATTCAGTAGAACACCTGCCATTTAGGCAGAGACCAGAAAGCATTCCATTATACAAAATCCTCAAATCACAAGCAGTAGCTCACACTTTCAGAGTATAACTGAGCACGGAACTCACTAGTAAGAGACTTACCTGAATGCATTATCCAGTTACTTCAGGACGTCTACAATTAGAGAATCTGTTCATTGTGTCTCGAAGTCAAATTATTTTGAAAAAGGAAGGAAAAGCTTGCATGCAAGAAAAAAACATATATCTAGAAAATAAAGGCTTGAATTCAGATTGTGCATGAGTTGCATTTTCCAGCTGTTGCTGTCAGTATTTTGCTGCCAGAAAACCGTAATTCTTTGACTCCACTTCTGATTTTTTTTTAATAGAGTTTATGGAAAAGACAAAGAAAAGAGCTGTTAAAACCTTTTCTTTTCTGCTTAATTTTCAGCAAGGTACATAATAGTTCAGAAAAAATGGTATCCAAGCAACAGGTTTGAAAGGGGCAAAGTATTAAAAGATTGCTCAGTCAATTATCTTAGCTTGAACATGCTGTTAACTGGCATAATTGCCTCTGATGCAAAACACATTTTCCTTCTTATAAATAATCCGACTATATCCAAAAGCTGTGTTACTAATGAAGAATACCATCTCTTGGACTATTCTTCTGACATCCAGTATGCACTCACTTTTTCTTCTCTAGCCAGGGTATCATATCTCAGAGTTACTAAAACTTGTCACCTTGAAACAATATTTTATTTTGGTTTTCAGTTAACTATAGCCAGCAAAGTGATATCTCTTCTGCATTCATAACATACTTAATGTCAGATCTATCTGTCTAAAAGGACTAAAAATATTTTTCTTCTGTTTTATTTCCTTAGCTCCATTGTTACTCCATTTATTGCCGCCTTGCCTTAAACTGTAACACTGATGTAACTGAAAGATCATGAGTGGGATTCTATGTAGGCATTATTAAAGAAATAATGAGTAACATAACACCATACTACGGAATCTTTCTGATCAGAGGAATATATATTAACCATGACCTAAGTCTTCCCCTGTGATTGCTGAGTCAAGGTTAGGGTGATGATTCATAATCCAGAAAGAATACAGCTCAACTTTCAGAGTTTCCGTGGCTGGCAGATAGTAAAAAGAAATCTTTCTATTCCTGCAATGAATATATTTGATGGAAAGACAGCAAATGGATGATCTTAGAACACTGTATCTGTAAAACTGGGCAACAGTCCTGGAAAGATTCATATTTAAAAAGCACAATGCTGTTCACACGTGTAAAATTGTGTGTGTGCATATGTACTTGGAGCATTAGGCTTTGGTTCAAAAACCAGAACTGTACTTCATGACATGATGATGCCCCTTCAAACCCACCATAGATGAGGCTGTTTCCCATATGGAATTAAAAATGGAAAGACTTCAACCAGAGAAAGATATCTGGCAACAAGAGAACATCAGTAAGGAGACACAGTGATCGGCTTCCTCTCCCTAGTCTGAGCTACTCTGGCAGAACCTGAACTTTCACCTTGGCAAACCATCTATTTGGGCACAGTTTGTGAAAGCACAGAAATGAAGAAGGGGCATGTTGCATCTGCCTGGTTCCAGCAGAACTTTTCATCTCAAACCTTTCCCCATCTGCACTGCCCTGTGCCGGAGAGATCCCAGCTACAATGTGCTGATAAGGAAAGACTTCTCCATTGCCCCCAGCCTGCAGACAGGCCTGTGCAGCCCAAGGCCGGAGTGCACCACCGGGCCTTGACAACCCCTCCATCTCCAGTTGTCCACTTGGCATCAGGTTATCCAATACACATCCCTGGCAACTTCACCAATCCTTTGTGAAGGTGGCCATTGAAAAACTATCTTTTGTCTTAAACAGGAGACAGAATTGTTTGTCTGTCATGTCAATATCCTAAGTATAAGGAATGAACTACACTTGGAGGTGAACACAGAGAAATTAAATAACAGTGGGCCAGCTTCACAGCTACCTCTCACCCTGGTTTGGCTTCAAGGTGATTTTTGTTTTCCACTCCGCTAGTTCGAGTCAACTTAAGCCTTGGCATAATTCATGCCACTCCCAGTGCTGGGAATGAATTTGTGTGACAAACCTCTTCCAAAAGAAGAACAACCTTTCCAGAATATGTTCTTTAGTGTGGCGTAAAGGACTTCCTTCAGTCCTCCATTCTTTCTTTAAGAGGATCTTTCCAATAACACTCAAATCTGACACTTGATTTAAAGAAGAAAACACCTTAATATGTTCCCTAGCATAAAAACACTGTCTGTGACAGTTTTGATCATTATTATGTAAAGATGTTCTCAAAATGCACATTCACATAGGGAAGATTCAGCAAAGGTTGCCATCACCTTGACAATAAACAAACCTGTTCACACAAAGCAAATGTCTTTTCTGGCGGGAAAGGAATGTAAGGAAGAGTTGCATTACTTGTGTAATATATAATGAAACCAACATCGCAAGGCGTATCATTGCTCAAATACTCTTTATAAAAATACATTAATAAGAAGAAAGAAAACTGGTAATTGTCAGCACTTGGCAGAGATGAGACACAAAGTTCCAAACAAAGCTGGGGTCAGCAATGACTTTGCAGAAGGTGACTGCAAAATACAGATTACTAAAAGTGGCTTGGGAGACCTATTGTTTAGAATCCATGTAAATAAAGCAATACAGGAATGATAAACTGACTTTGCATATGATATCAGAAGTTGCAAGAACATGAAAGTGTATTTACCAGACAATGGGGTCCGTTTTACAGTTATCAGATAAGACACACTCTCAAGCCAGATCGTAAAATCCTTTATAGTAGTATGCTCATGTGCCTATGCTGCTTGAAGCATATGGAACTGTACATTCTGATGACATATCAGCACACAAAGAACAAGTCTCCATAAATATCTTGTGGGTACAATCCAGACATTCTTATTTTAAAAGTCAGTCTGAAAAATATTAATACAATCCTTTAGATTCTTCTGCACATTCAATGGTTGATACACTGCATCTTTTAAATATTGTTTTATCACCAAGCTGTGAATTGGTAATTGATTTCAGAAGCAATTTTTCCTGGTTGCTTAAAACATCATTTTAAATTAGAGCTCCTGCTTTGAGACTGTTACTTTACTGAACCTTAAATTTCATCATTTTTCATACAGTTTTGAAAGCAGATACAAAATAATAGGCAAAGTGGATGCCTCAGAACTAAACGTATATGAAGGACAAGACTAATAGCTCTATCCTAAGCCAATAACCAATAGTTGACAGGTGCTGTTTGAGCTTGCCACCCACACACACAAAATCTGACAGTGAACGGAGGCCAAGTAATGTACTTGTGTTTAACCTCAGGCCCTCTAAATTCACTGTTAGGATTGACATTTGAGAACAGATTTTCAAAAAAGACACTTATTCTGGTGCCTAAATTGGAGCTAACTTCTTTTGCAAAAACGCAGTGCAATAAAATATTCAAGAAACTCACTTGTACTTCGCTCAGCTGAAGTGGCACACCAAACTTTCCATACTAAGGGAAGAAGGTTATAGCAAAGTATTTAGTGTGCAACTGGGATGTAGATGATGGCAGTTCAATTCTCTTCTACATCTTAGATATCCTACATGATTGTGAACAAGCACCCCTATCCTTGAAACAGAGAGGTCCCATCCTTAAAATAATAAAACCACCTCACAACAATGCTGTAAATAAATATACCAAATCTAACATGCAGCTGTCAAAACTATGGCAAGTCAATAAATTATTTTATATAGATTCACAAGCTGACCTTTCATGGTCGCCGTCCCAACAGATGCTCTGATTCAGCCTACAAATTCCCTCTTCTTTCTTGTTTTAGATGCGTGCAGTTGATAAAGCATCTTGCTCTGCAGGCTTAGTGAAGTCTCTTAGGACAGCAGGACTGTGAGAACAGCTCAGTCCCACAGGATATCGCCGAAAGCCCAGACCAACCCAGCTCAAACCTCTCTACAGACATGCTGAGGTAAGTCCACTCTTGTGGCTTGGTGCAATACAATGCAGACAATGCAGTCACACAGTTGTGAGGCTGAGTGAAGGAGCACCATGGGAAATGGGACCCATCAGATTTAATAGCCCCATGTGGAGCAGTTTGGGCAGGGAGTCAGAGGAGTGGGCATGTCAGGGCATGGGGTTGTAGTGTATTGCTGGCTAGGAGACTCTGCTGGTTTGGACATCAATAACCAAAATTTTCTCCATCACCTACTTTGGTAAAGAATTCACATTTTGCTTACAGTAATGGTTATTTCTGAAACCTCTTTCTTTCCTAGCTCCGCATAAACCTACGCTCTAATTGTACTCCATTTCCTTAATGCAGTGTTAAGTCTTCAGGCACATTTAAAGGCTGAAAAGACATTAACTATATATATTTTAGGAGACATTTTGATGTCTTTGCATGTTCAATAGAGCTCAGACTTTTTTTTTTTTTTTTCTAGAAACAACTAAGTTATCAACAAGATTAAAATATCAGTATTAAATCCTTTAAAAGATTTAGCTAAGTGTGTGGATAAGAATAGGAAAGTTGTTCGGTTCTTTTGAGACAAAAGATGTTAAAAAAAAACTGTGCTCTGGTTTAAAAGCTAAAGTTAACATTTACTGAGAAAATATCACTGGACCTTCATAACCCATCTTCAGATCCAAGGCTAGAACCCACTAATAAACTAACAAAAGTATTCTTTGACACTCTCAAGACAGTTCAGACCCAAAAATATCTTCTAATATACATTTAAAATTTTCATCATTGTCACTGATTTCCCTCAAACATGGCAAATTCATTTATGTTTGAGAAAGAAATAAATCATATTTGAACAGGGAAGAGATGCAATAAAACATTACACAAAATCCACAGTTAACAACCTGACAAGTTCAACACAAAAACTGTTTGACACATTTTGTTCAGATTTGTCAAAGCACAGCCTCTTTAACTGCAGAGCCACAAAGCTATGGATGAGCTTACAAGAAAGTTAAGGGCCCGAGCCCACATCAGTCCCCATAATGCAAACATTCCTATTTCTTTCAATGGCTTGCACAATGTGAATAAGGGTTACCTTCACAAAACAGACTCAGTCAGGATTAATGGATCCTAAATGGAAGTTAAGCTAGAGAAATACTCTTACAGCTCCATAACACAGCCCAGATATAATGAATACCACCACATCTTTCCGCTCATCTGAAAAATGCAGAGGAAGACAAGATCTCCAACAGCAGCCTACAGGGTCCACAAATTACCAGAAGATGGTGCTATAAAGACAGGCATGTTTAAAATTAAAATCAGCTTTTATGAATCTAAATTTGACAAGCACCAACTAGAAAATATCTTCAGTAAAGATATCACAGTAATATAATAACATATTCCTTCAGAGAAGAATACAGCACAATAAAAGGGCAATTTCCTCCCTAACCCATCTGCTTTCAGGTGATACTGCTTTCACTATAATAATACTCTTTTGTTTCAAGACCACAAGTGTCAGTAATCACACAGTGATCTCCTCATTTCCCATCAATATGTCTTCAAGGCATCATTCCTTCTTGGTATTTCACAGATTTACCTTGAAGGCATGAACAGTTCAAGGCATTCATCTATGAAACAAAAGACATTCTCAGTGCTGTCAGAAATTGTGAAAAATCTGGACACAAAACTCCAGTGGCTCCTCTTTCCCTTTTGCTTAGCAGCAAAATAATAATTTCTTTCAACTTCTGTTGTCACAAACTTCTAGCACTTAAGCTTCAGAATCTACTATATAGGCTTTTACCTTCTACTCTTACCTTGCACAGCAGGAATAACTAACTTTTCACCATGCTGTTCTCCTGGAGCAGTAGGGCTGTTCCAGTAGCCTGAGGCCTTTGCTTTTTCTGTGTTTTTGTCTAAACAAAAGCTTTTCCCTGGTTTTCTGGCACCAGGAAGAGAGGAACCAGGGCCCAGCAAACATCTTCTGATCTACCACCTACCAGCCCTGGCTCCTAAAGGCCCCAAACAGGCAACAGGATCTGTCACCTCACTTGGTGCAGGGTAGGAATCCCCACCATGTGAGCTTCATCAGGAAGCATGACAGGGACATGCCAGGGCCAGCTGATGTGCTCTGGTCCGCCTGGGTAAGTCTTGCTTACTGACCCAATGCAGAGAAAAAAAAAATAGCTGAAATATAGATATTTGTTGTATGTTTCTATGTTTACTTATTTACATAAGTTAATTTCATAATGTGTTTGCTGAACCACGAATTGAATCTCCCTACAACATAAAATAAAGCATGAGCTTCTCTCTTTGGCTTAGGAGTCACGTCAGCTTTAATTAAAGTATTTAATCATTAAGTGCTTTTCTGAAGACTTAGAAGACCTGAGTTTCCTGGCTCAGCTCAGGTTTCTGGTCCATGATGAGATGTCCCAGCTGGCAGCAGAGAGATACATCAGCAGCAGAGGGGAAGGAAAGGCAGCACAGAGCCCCATTGACCAGAAATAGCACTGCTGGGCTGCAGCAACCAGGATAGGGCTGCTGTGAGGAAGAGGAGTGAAGAAGGTCTGCACTCTTGATACCTGAGGCGGAGACGGTGAGGGAATGTCTGAGAAGACAAATGGAGGAAGGGGAGAAGAATGGGAATAAAAGTGGGAATGCAGTATCCTGGATGAGTGCAATCTGGGAAAAACTGGAAACCTTTAACTCGTGATACCACAACAGCGACCCCAGTTAACACTCCTGGACATCAAAGACTTAATTAGAGTATGAGTTTGACACTCTTCTGTAGGTTTGAATAAGCTCAGACCACCCCGACCATGCACAGGAACAGGATTTCTGTCCAACCCAGTAGATTTCATCTGCAATAGATCTTTTAAAGTGACTCTGTGTATACATGTGAGGAAGTGGGCAACATCTTCCTCTCACTGATGGAAGAGCCCATCTTTTTCCTGTCCATTTTGAGACCAGTTTTCAGGACATACATTACAAAGCTATTGACCTGCATGAACGGATTTTCCCCTGTGTATTTTAATCAGTTACCAGCCAGTTATTTTGGATCAAAGTTTTTCTTTGGCAACTACTTTCACAATGCAAACATTCAAGACTAACTTCTTCTCTTACCCCAGCATTTAGCTCCAGACAGAGAAAAGGCTGGCAACAGCTGCAAAGCTTGTGCCGTTCAGTGGGGATACTTTGAGCATATGGCACACCTCGAATGGCAGCAGGACTGATGCCCTCTGGGCTCCAGATCCCAATAGCTCCATCACCTGCACCTCACACTGGGTTACAGAGCGGGAAAGAGGCCACAGCAGGTGGGTGGGATACACGTGGGGAGGATAGCAAGTGAAGTTGTAGCTGGATGGGTGAAGCAGCTGTGTAAATGAAAGATCTGCTTATTATGAACTAGAAAGCAAGCCCATTCAAGTTAGTGCGCAAATGCATTCTCCTGTTGCAATCAGACCTTCCAGTGGTGGTGCAAACATGCTCTTTCCATCATTCATTCAGTGGTGGGTCATGTGCTGCTGCACAATGCATTTAACTGGGGAAGGGATCACCACTTTCACTCGCAAAGACTTAAGGGAAGTTCAAATGTGGGCCTGAACTTTGCTGCTTACCCCTGACTTCATACCAGGTCAAATTAAAACAAAATCCCCAAATATTCATAGAATCATAGAATGCTAGGGATTGGAAGGAACCTCAAAAGATCATCCAGTCCAATCCCCCTGTCAGAGCAGGAACACCTAGATGAGGCTACATAGGAAGGCGTCCAGGCGGGTTTTGAATGTCTCCAGAGTAGGAGACTCCACAACCTCCCTGGACAGCCTGTTCCAGTGCTCTGTCACCCTCACTGGGAAGTTCCTTCTCAAGTTTAAGTGGAACCTCTTATGTTCAAGTTTAAACCCATTAGCTCTTGTCCTACAATTGTTTGTCACCAATCTATTTCAAGTCAGATTTTTTCTTCTTTTCATATAGGGACCATCTCTGGCTTTGACAGAGTTTACTAGCACTATTTCAGATTCCTCTGACAATTTAGTTCCTATTTCCATTAAATACTTGCAACTTTTCTGTTTATTGATTTAT
Organism: Columba livia; assembly: GCF_036013475.1. NCBI lineage: Eukaryota > Metazoa > Chordata > Aves > Columbiformes > Columbidae > Columba > Columba livia. The sequence continues at coordinate 97,524,886 of NC_088602.1, read as the reverse complement.
GATCGATACAAGAAGAGTACAGAACAACCACACACCTCACTCATTCCAGCAGAACAGACATTTACTTGCTATATCAATAGAACAATTCATTTGTTACTTTAACATTCACTAGGTCCTACAACCTCTTCTTCATCTTTAAACTTTCTCTGATTCCCTTCTTGATTTTAGTGGGAGCTTAAATCAATAAAGGACTGTGAGCAATAAGCCAGGTCTTTTTTCACAAAGATATTTTACTCTTGCCTGTAAAAGATCTCTACCTGTTTTAAAGTGGAAGGTCCAAAATTATAATGAAGTCATTTCCTTCTAGTGAATGACTAATTTCCCACCAATTTCAATAAGATTTGCATGCAAGCTGAATGTTGACCTTGCTAAATATCTTTGTCGATCACAAACCTTGTTTCTCTTACCTTGATAAAGAAGATACATGGTATATTATTTGACACTGTTCCTGGATTAATATCGTCTTCATTTCTACTGCAGTTAATTGTCTATATTTTTTTTCTGTTAGAAGAATGGCTAGATAAAATAGGTCATGCTGTAATGTTGTATATGTTAGATATCTTAACTGGAACTGATGCAATAAATTGACATTTACTTTCTGCCTCAGTTTCTTGGATGTGGGTGTTTGTTTGAATCATAGATCAGCATCAGGGTCTCAAAATGTACATTTTCACCTCATGAATAATCTTTAACCTCTTAATCTATACCAGGAAATTATTCTCCCGGTCCACTAGAACACTCTACCTTTAGGCTTATTTTATTTTCATTCCTCCACGACATCATTGCCAATGACTTCTACAACAGATCCTTCCAGCACAAAAACTAACACTTTTCTTAGAACACTCTACAGGATATGATGGGTTTAATTCCTCTTCTTACCACACCAAGAAGAAAATCCCCGAAGCGTGAGCAGCAGGCAGCGGATTTAGAAAGTTTGCTCATTAAACAAAAGGAGCATTTTGCAGCTGCAGAGCACATTTCAGCTAAGGGTCTCAAAACATGAAATAAGTTTCACAAGAGCCTTGCTGAGATAGGGTTATGTGAGGTTTATTTAATTAAAGTTTAAGTTGATAAATGAGAATAATGTTTGGGTTTTGGAGAAGAAATCATGACAGTGACAAACAACTAAATTTCTCATTCATTATGTCAATTTTGTGATGTTTCTGAAACAAAATTTTATAATAAGTTGTGCAGAGGGCCATGGATAAGCTTATTCAACCCACACAGTCTCAAAAAAACAGCAACCATATTATGTCAAACTGCAATTGGTTTCATACTGACTAGCAGTATCACAAATTTCTATCAAGGGACTGAGAAGCAGAACTCACTACCTGAGCAAAAGAGAGGAACTGTGTGGAAAAACAGTGACAGGATTGTTGATCCGACTTTATGTGATATTGCATGGGCAGATAACTTGCCATTCGGGCAAAAAATGTATGCCAAAAAATTCCTTAAACTAGAAAAACAGTTAATTAGTGCACTCAGTTCACAGATGTTTGTGCAGCCTTGATGATCGAAACTGCAACTGTCTGCTACCCTGAGTAAAAGACATCAAAATAAATCTTTGGCATTAAATCCTGACATGAATATGGACCTTCTAACAAGGCAAAAATTTACCATAAAATTAGCATGGGCATTTCTCAATAACTCAGCTAGCTTAAAGAAAACTATAGTTTTCCCCAGATCATCAACTATCTATCTCTTTTAGGGGCTAAAAAACCCTTTACACTTACTAATAAAAAATTAAGCAGTGTGTATATATCAGGCAACATACAAACTGCAATAGCTCTATTGCCATAGAATATTACCAGATGACTAATAAAACGCTTGTTGCTCTTAGTGTTTGTAAGCATGCAAATAGATAAAGAGACATTAGCTTATTTTTAAAAAATGTTTAGGCAGGTTTGAAAAGAGTTTTGACCATTTCATGTAGTGATAAAGTGTGTAATCTTCATGTGTATTTACACTACATGATATGCCCCCTTGCATACTCGCTATGCAAACCAGAAACATCTCCAAGGGGAAAAACTTACCTTGTAAACAACAAATCTATCTTCCCTCTCTTTCCAGCATCCCTGTTGGTACTATCTGGAGAAAACCCACGTCCACTACAAATGGATCTACAAATCCTCCTGGGAGCCCCCATTTTCCTTCCAGAACATTCTATGACATGGGGAGCCTGCACCTTTACGTCACCAGGCACTGTCCTAGTCTTGCAAACAGCATGGAGGAGCTGGAGGAGACAGAGCATTGTCCATCTGACTTGGGTTGGCAAAAGAAACTGGGGCTTTCCAAAGCCTTTTGGAAAGTGTGAAGTAGAAAGCCTTTGGGAGAGTGGCAATGGAAGGGAAGATCGGGTTCTAGTGCATGGTGCAGGTAGAGTGAGTCTGCCTGGGGTCCAACTTAGGGGCCCGAATAGTCCTGCGAGATTCATGTCACAATCTTTTAAAATGGAAGTGTAGGTCCAGTGAGCTGACACACAGACAGACTGACACTGTTAGGCTGAGGTTGCATGGTGGAGGAAATGACAAGCTTCCCATTTGCTCCGGAAAAAGGACCCATGACTCTCAGCAGACTGGGGTGAAAAACTGGAGTGATGAAAGACAGAAAGTGAAATGTTGTGGATTGGCCCACCCTGCAGGAGGCATACAGGGCTGTGTTAGTGTTGTTGAGTCAGCTGAGGGCTCCCACTAGCGTTATTCTTTATTTCAGTTTCATCACTTGAAAAAGGGAACTAAAAATAGGGTATTATTAAAAAGAAGAAAAAGTACAGTGAGAAAAAACTGCTGTCATAACAGTTCGGCTCACGATATTTTCACACTTGATTCATCAGTTTTAAACATGATTAATGCTGTCAGTTCCTCCAAGCTAATACGATCTGGAAATGTCTTGTTGAAAACAATCAGATGCCATTGTCACTGCCTAATGAAGAAACACAACACCTTGTGAAAAACTATAAGCAACATAGGTGTTAGCCAGCATCTTCAGACCAGGCACTCTGGAGAAGGAGGAAGATCAAGGTGATCTGTCACCACTGTCCCTGGCTCCTGTTAGGGGCATCTATGGGCATTCTCCGCCTCATCCTCAAAATGCGTGGTGGTGTGATATAGAGAGGATCTGAAGCTAAGGTGAAATTTGTCTGGCTAAAAACATTGAATGTGTGTGGGGTTTTTTTCAAATGAAAGATGTGAGCTGAAGATCCTGCTCTTAACAATTCATGTAAATTTCTATGTTGGATCAGGAAACAGCAGGTAACATTAGAAAATTAAAGTCTTGGGAGCAGTGCTAAAGGTGTTGCATCTAGAAGCAGATATTTAGACGACTGACTACTTAGGATGGTTTGTTGTAGACAGCTATTTGCACTGCTCAACAATAACAAGCATTTTTCACCAGACATTTTTATGTAACACTGAGCATTTCTAGAGCCTTTATAATGTTCCAGCAACGTCCACAGTTCTATAAATATATCTTCTAACACACTGAAGTACATCCCTGCCTTGGAATTGTATTTCTGGCAAACATGATGAGCATACATTAGTAAGAGCTACTAACTGGGGATCTATGAGCTTCTCAGGTTTTCATTCCACACCTACAAAGTATTGGTATCTAAATAGGAAGAAACCACAGGAAGAAACACATGAGACAAAAATCTTTTCATTTGGGGAGGGTATAGAGATAAGACACATTTTCATTGAAATCTACATCTAGTCTGGCAATTTCCAGGCTCACATCCTGCATTCTTATTAAATAGAGACTTTATATTTGTGCCCTGTGTATCATAAAGCGGCTGGCACAGCTTAGGAGAGCAACCAGACTGCTTGTTGCTATCACTCAGCAGACCACTGAGAAAATTGTAAAATACAAACTATTTCATGTTTTAAAAGCCTGGGGAAACAAACAAACAAACAAACAACCATGAGGTAACTCCACTAGAATAGACAAGAAGGACATTTCTGTCCCTTCATGTCTCTTGGCTGACCTAAGAAATGCACATCTCAGAATTTACACAAATCCAGATGAAGCACAAATATTTTGTATGTAAACATGCTGAAATGGCCTACCAAATAAATGGTCAATTTTCCTCTTTTTTTTATTAAACTTTTCATTCAGGTTTGTGCAAATACATATTTTTAAGAGCTTGGTATTTACCAAATATGTTTTACTACAAATCATCTATGGGACAGCAGTTTGGTAAGAACTAGGGAAGAAGCCATGACTTTAAAACCTCAGTTCTGTTTCTCAGTAAAAAACTGAATTATTCAAATAGAAGTGTTACGCCAATATTTATATCGTTGATACTGTACATGCTGTCTCATTCACTTTTCTATCAGGGCCACTAACGTTCAGTTAGGTATTAAAATAACAGAAATTATTTGAAGATGGTCAAAAGACAAGAAGAAAGAAGACTTCTGGGCCCCAGAAAATCCACCAGCTCTGCCTGGGATAACTTTTGGACATGCCAAAATCAGTGGCAAACCTTTGATTCCTCACTATTGGGGAGGCTGGTACTCCGTATTGTGCTGCTTCTCGGCAGGCAAACAGGAACACCCCAAGTTAAAAACCTTTACTCAGCTCAAACTGTTCTTCTACAGGAGGGAAGCTACATTCCAGGGAAAGGTTGTGGGCATGAACAAGGTGTTTTTTCTCAAAACATTTAGGCCTTAGCCCAATGCTGGTCTGAATCAGTTAGAGTTCTTTTTCATACTTTTCTGGAAGCTATCTTAGGAAATAAGACAAAACATGTAAACAGATTTGTGGACGTAAGTAGCATTGCTGCCATTAATGAAAGTACAAACTTCCTTGTGCTCCCAGGACTACCATACACAGAGTTCTGCATAAACAAATTGTATTTTATTTTTCAGTATTCCTTAACTTGTGTTCATTTAAAGATATGCACTTTATGAAAGGCAAGATATGTACCAACATCTTCAACAACAATGACAACAACAATGATTCTCTTGAGTTTGATTTTAAAAGGAATAAAAAATTCAGGTTAGCCATTCATGGAAGTGGACCTTTACAACAGTGAAACTCTGCTGTTTCATATTAACAGGTACTACTGCTTCAAGTCATTGGATACCCTTGACACTTCTGTGAAAGTTAAAGCTATGAGTAGCTGGCTGTGATGTTCCCTGCTTGAGCACCCACAGGTGACTAAAGAGAAATACGAAATAGCATGCACAGCTGAAGTGCTGCTGGGCTCAGGTGTCTGTATAAAAGCTCCATTGTCTTTTGATAGATTAGCTAAAATGGTTGATGGTTACTGCACCAGATCGATCTTATGCTGTCTTCCTTTGTCTGTATCTTTATAATAAGGTATGCCTTTGTTTTCAAAGCAGTTCTTGCATTTTTTCTTCTAAAAGGGGAATCAAGATCAATTAGCCTTGAACTTTCAACCACCTGTTTTGCAATCCTTTAAAAAGGTTTTTTCGAGTTAAAGAAGGAAAAGGGGTTTTTTTGTGACTCAGAATATAACTGCTGTATTAGGTGTACACAGGGCTTCTATTTAGAGCACCAGCACAATGAAGATTAATCCCAGAGATCATTTCAAAACATGAATTGTGGGGTTTGATGGTTAATATTTTTTTAACAGAAATAAAATCATTACTATAGCAGGTTTCATCCTACTGGAACAGGCTTGCTTTTCCTAACCATCTTGTCCTTCACAAGAACCTTAGTAGTACAAAGCCAAAGGTGTCCACAGCCAGCAGTTAAAAACCCGTTTCCAAGTGGAGCGAAGGGAGGAGGAAAAGCCTCTGTCTGCTCTTGCCCATTCGCCCTGTTCCCAGGAGGGGGAAGCCAAGCTCTGTCAGTTGCAGAATTGAGGCTGCACTGAATCAAAGTGTACTGTGGGTAGGATTCTTTTTCCTTAACGTCAATTATTCTTGTGCTTGCTCTCACGCACGAAGTTAAAATGCTCCTAGTGGCTTCTCCCAGGGACCCTCACTGTGGGCAAGCATCTTTCTAACCTTCCTGATAATGCTTTATTTTAGAGTCAGAGAGGATTTTTTTTTTCTAAGTGATTTTCCTCTTGAGCAATAGGAGGTGTTTAAATACATACATAGATGAGGTTCTTTGGGACACAGTTTAGTGCTAGTGTTAGATTAGTGGTTGGACTCAGTGATCTTGAGGGTCTCTTCCAACCAAAATGATTCTATGATTCTGTGATTCTATGATCAAGTCAACATGAACCACACTGTTCCTGGCTCTTCTCTCATCCACACGAAAGGGCTGCTCAGAGCTTTAATGAGGAGTCCCGAGCCCAGGTGTTAGTTTAAATCGACGTAACATGCAGTTTTTTCTGTTATGCATGTCCAACAACTGGTCTGGCATGGTCCTTCTCCATACTGAGGAGGATCAGGGTACCTTCAGATAAGGCCATTTCAACTGCTGAAAACAAGGATAACAACTCAGTTGCCTGAACACTCTCAGGCCATTGGAGACAATTCATTCTCCGGGTGGGCACAGACTTCCCATATGTCCACATTGTACCCCCAGACCTGTCTCAGATATCCAGGGCCATCCACCTCGGCATCACTGCCCAGCTTTGGGCAGTCAAATCCTCCAGTGGTACATGCTGCCTTCCCACCATACACAGCAGGGCTTGGTCTGCAGGCGGGTGTGAGGTGTAAGTGGCATACAGGGTGCAGGCTGAACTGTGGGATTCAGCTCCAAAAATCAAACCCTTTCATAAAGTATGGTGACTGCAACAAAGCGGCTGCTGTGTGTTTATCTCTAGCACATAAAACCATTACTTCTGAAGTCACTCCCTGGTGTTTCAGACACTTTGAGAATATAGAGCCTTTGACACTGTTTTATGAGCTTCTTGGGCCTTGAGGAGCTCCCAGTAACAAAGGACAACACATGCTGGGTGTATCAATGAAAGAAGAGCAAACTGCCTTCAGGCAGAGAGCAATTTCCCCACACAGAGGAGACAGCCCCGCTGCCAAGCAGCAACTCAGCCTCCATGGCAAGTATCACTTCAGACCTGTCTTCCTGGGGAATCTGAATCAAAAGCTATTGCCAAATAAATCTAATAAAATACGCAGTATTATCCTTGGCAAACAACTTCAAGCACTCAGACAATTATGCAAAGCAATTTTTAAATTCCGAGCAGAATCATCTTGAGAGATATCTGCCTGAGGGCAAAAAATAGTGTCCTTTCCCTTTTGATAATAATGCAAAAGGTGAGCATACCTGACAAGCCTTATGGTCAGCAGATAAACATAGTATGAAACCATGGATTGACTGAGCAAATTCTTCCTCACTGGCTTTAATGAGGAAACAGCACATGCAGTAGAAACACGTCTTACTCCTGCTGCTACTGTTGTATACACACAGAGCTGCCTGCCTTCTAATGCATTACAGCTAACCTAAAAAACTGGACTAGAAATAAAAAACCCCATTTTTTTTATAAAGAACTGTTTAGTAAAAGTTGTTGAGGTTCTCCCACAACATAGTATTTCCAATTTTTCCCCTGTATTTTAGCCTGAACATTTTTATACATGATACTTGAGTCTTCCTCAAAATGACCAAAAGCAAAAGATATAAAAACTTCTTTTTAATACAAAAGACTTGGAGTACATTTTTTGCATCCTAGTTCTCTGCTGTCCCTTTCTGTGTATTTGTATAATGTACAGCCTTTTGGGTCTTTTGGGAAATGCCAGTACACAAGCAGCATAATATTGTTGGCCCAAAATTTTTGTAGATTTCCACTGGGAAAAAAAATCTCCTTATTGAGTATACATCATCAGGGAGTTGAAAACTGATTCTGTGCATGTCAATTTTTGTATAAAATTAAATAAAATTTGGAAGCGTGATTTATATTTTCACTATGGAAGCAGTTGTTTGAATAACAGAGCTTCTAAGTATATACATGGTTTAATGATACACAAGACTTACTGCAACCACCTTATAGCTGAATATACAGCAATTCCACATTAGCACAGTTTCAGAGTCCAATGCAACAAGAATTATCTTGTTAGACTGTTTTTTAATTATTCCTGTTGGAAAAATCCTTACCTATACGGAAACTATTTTAACATTGTGCAATTCAGTGTCTGGCGGCACACGTGCTCATTTCCTTGCCAGTGCCAATACCATGCCAGTTCTGTGGTATAAACCCTGTCCATTCAGTTCTGTGGCACGGTAATTCAAAATCTGCAGCTCTTGGAAATGAAATATTTTTTATGCCAATCTTTCTACTGATTCCTGGCCATGTCAACAAAAAGACGGAAAGACTGGTTTTGTGGTGCCAAACACATTAACTCTTCATACATGTATATTCCTTATCACTGAGGTTTTGAAGTGCTGGACACAGCCTTTTCTACAGACAACCCAGTTTGGGATTGGCAAGTCTGGGAGCAGCCACAGCACACAGGCCTCTCTCTCACTTTAATTTGTAGGGTCTCTCTGGAGTGACTTATATACAGACTTGATTAGCACTATGCAAATTTCAACTGGTACATTCATTTGTACTTCCATTTTTATATTCTTTTTTTTCCCCCAGTACACACCACCAGATTTCAAGAAATGGTATGCCATCTGCCATACTGCTTCATACTAGGGACTCTGTATCACTTGCCAATACCAAGCACATCACAAAAATGATCTCAGCCTGGCTCCGATCCCCTCCAGACCTGAAAGAGAACTGGTAGAAGCAGCTGCTTCATGCAGTCTATGGCCTTGTACGGGCCTTGGATGTCACTCCTGGCATTCTCTCTCCGATACACATCATTAAGACAAAGTTACAGAAATCTTTATACATGTTAGAAGCAGCATATTCACTCTCAAACTAATTCTGCTGCCGTATCTTTCTATACCCAGAAGAAAGGATTTGAGACTCTCTTTTCACGAGCTCAAGCCTGTGAGCCATTGCATGCTCTGCACCCTTCCCACCTCTCCCACCTCCTCCCCACGGGGTGGCATGACCACCAGTTCTACCAGCTCCTGGCAGTTCTGGGGGAGGCTGCTCGTCTGAGTGTTCATGGATAATCTTGTTTTAACAGGCAACAACAAGCCGTTTTCTTGCCTGCTTTAAGTACTCAGAAAACCCACTGCTTCCCCACGTTACTCATGCTCTAAGCTTGGTGGTGGGTCCTTCCCAACTGAATTCCATTTTGTCCTTCAGGGGTGACAACGTTTTCTTCCAAAAGGGAGACACAGATTAATTCCCAGTTCTTTAAGCTTCTCAGCCCCTGGCCTAGGTGTGGGTGGCAGCCTCTGCAGTGCCTCTCTCCAGCTGAAAGAGTGACCACTCATTAAAGGCAAAGGGTAGGTCTGATCTTGAGCCTAGCAGAAGTATGAAGCAGAGAACCTACAAGGATGAGAGGGAGTAAATGTTTTATGTTGGAAGTCTGGAATCCGTCTTATACAATTTAAGCCCAGAATATTACACTAGGATCCAGATCTGAACTTTCTGGTAGCTGTGGGAAGTTCTAGAAGAAGTTGTTGGCCCAAGTCTGTTATGGATTAATGCAAAATGACTTTAAAATGGCACACATGCAACCACAGAGTCTGTGGATGCCACAGGCATCTATGTTTCTATGAGTCTACAGCAGCTATTTCTTCAAGCATTTCAATGCTCTTGAGAGAAATAGACAATCCTGTTAACAGTTCTTTAAAACAAGAAACAGATTTGTATCTGATATTAAAAGGACTATAAACCACCCATGCAAGTAAAACCGTTATAAATTTTTTACTGCTATTACCATATTATTTGTTGGAGAAGCCCATCCCCACAGAGCTGGCATGATGATTCTTAGAAAGAATGAGTGCCTTCCGTTCTTGTGAACTTCAGCAGAAATTGCTGACACCTGGTCCTCAGATTGAGCAGCAGATAAACACTATCCCAGCAGTACTCCGGAACACCATGGGCTCAAAATGACACCAAGATGGGTTACTAACTGGAAAAATTACATATCCAAAGTTGAATTTTGAAAAACGATATTAAACATTTAAGGTTTTTTCAATTACTTTAATACAATTTTTGGCTAATTACATACTTAAGCATGTATTATTGAAAAACCACAGTCACATTCCTTTTGTCTCGTTGTCTCTGGGTCAAAAAAGACCCTGTTTACATGAGCTTGCTTTTTTCTACAAAGTACTGGTAAAGATTTTCACATGAAAAGTCAGTGCTTCTTATACTAGGATGTGTTTCAAGGACCAGATTACAAAGTCTTCATTTACTTGCAAAAAATTAAGGAGACAAGAGGGACTGAAGAGAAGGGAAATGACCCAATGAAGGAGCAGATATTCACTAGAGCTAACAAAAAAAAAAGAGGGGGGGGGAACCTCAGGGTAATGGGGGTTAAAAAACACTCACTATTTTCTTGAAAGATATTGATCAACTCAGTAATGTCAGAAACACAGAAATGGTATTCTTTGACAAAAATTTCAAATTTTCATATGTGATTTTGAGTCATAATTTTTGTTTCAAATTAAAAATGTTCCAGAAATGCCAAATTGAGAAAAAATTATTGACCCACCCTCATTTCCGAAATTAAGAGACTTGCCCTGTCTGGCCCACGATAAGACAACCATGCCGAATGGTATCACTACCCCACACAATATTAAAATCCATCTGACATTGCAGCCTAATAATTGCAGCCAATTGCATATTTTTCTCTTTTAAAAAGACTTTGCCCACCCAAAGAGGTCACGCTGATAGCATCCAGAACATGATAATCATCTTGGGAAGCAACAAATCATCTGTTCAGAGGTGGCCAGCCAGGGGGTTCATGTGTGTTTCAAAGTTCTGCAGATACCTACATGCTTGTTATTGTATCTATAGCTGTCATGTACTTGAGGCCAAATTTGGACTCAGAGCTTGGAAGCTCTAAGGAGAAGTTTAGACATGGATAAAATGGGTTGCCATTTTGGCTTAGTTCAAAGTTGCTCCTATAAAACAGCACCTGAGCAGCTGCTCAGCCATATGGGCTGAGGGTCTAGAGCAAACAGAGTGGGCTATGTCTCACTTCCATCCCTAGTTTTTCTGGTTAAACTCCCAACTATTCCTACCATCCTCTTAGTTTTACTATTGAAGAACAATGCATACCCTGTCACGTGTATGTACTTTAACAGCATATTAGGATCTGATCCTCTGGTAGGCCAGGTCTTCTAACTTCCTTGGTTTGGGGCTTTCAAAATTTTTCTCACCTGGCCTGAAACTTCACAGTATTGTCCTAGGGCTGAAAGAGCCAAAGATATCTCTGCCATCTCCGTTCAATGGTAAGATATCAGCTATTTTAAACATACATATTTTCCAATACACATATAATGCTTCAAGGAGGAACACAGCCTCTAGATAGGATTGCCTCACATTTCCTGCATTCCTAGAATTTTATTTTTCTTTTGAGTATAAGTCTCTTCCCAGAGCCACATCTCATAACTAATTAAATTACACAAAAATTGCAAAAGAGATTCATCATCACTGCCCTTATCTTGGTATACAATGAAAATCCTGTTAAACCGTTTTCAACTCTTCCCTCAACAAATAAAACGTGTTTATTTTAATTCTTCAAAGCTGAAAAAGGACAATAAGGTCACATTTTTATCTAGCTAAATCACGAGAAGATAGCATTCTTTTGGGCACAATCATGACTAAGGTTCAGTATTTATTTCTACTGCAGTTACTATTAAAACATCCTTGCACCTCTTAAGAACATGGTAAGCATTCCTAACACAATAGAGTCGTATTTGATAACATAATCTACTGGCACTCTTGAAATACAGACCTAGCAAAGTCTTCCCTCACTTGGACTAATAATCTCTGCAGTACAAAGGCAAATGCTCAATAATATTTGCAAGTACAGTTACATGGTAGATACATAAGGACTGTAGCCAGCACTGACTAAAAAAGACTGGCTCCTAGACCAGGGGCTGTCCAAAATTTATGAGATTTCTGAGGCACTTCAGTATTAAGCACTGTTCCAGAGCTCACTGAAATAAATAAGATATTCTTGTTGACTCTTAAAGGCCTTGACTCACATCTAGACTGCTACTTTGCTTATTTACATTTCTTACACGGTGCTGTAAAAAAAAAAAATACTTTCTTTTCCTTCCACAAACATTTTATTGTCTGTTTTTGCGATGAGGCTGAGACTGTTTTCCTGCTATTTGATTAGCTACACAGAGAGAATGTATATGTTCCTCTTTGGGGTGATTTAGTAGACCACTGAGGTCTTGATTCTGTAAATAATTTACTGGTGTGCTGCCACTGAACCCTGTATGTACTCAGTTATAAGACCTACTTGCCAAGATGATAGAAACCTCCAGCAGCACCCATCAGGTCTTTTACACAAACAGTAGCATATATAATTTTTTAATATAATTTCAAACACTTATATAAACAATATTTATTTATAACTAAGAATAGGTAAATGTTTCTCATTTTTAAAAGCTCATACAGGATTATGAATTTGAGAAAGGAACAGGATTTCTCAGCCTACAAGTTTAAAGCTTTATTTTGAGTCTTGGTGAATTAAGCAAAATATCATACTGTAAACATAGCTGAAAGCATTTTATCGTGTTTCTAAAGGTGTATTTGAAAGGTTTTTTACATCTGAATAGAAATAGGGTAATAATCAGAAAACGCAACCTGCTGAGAGCTGACAGGAAAACAGAAAATAAAGCAAATGTATCCGGTATAATTCTACCTGTACATTACTCTTTTGTTCTGGGCAACTTCAATTCACATCCAATCTGACAACAGATGAAAGTTAGACGTAGGACCTAAACAACTATGCTGAATTATAGCCAAGCTACTATTTTGATCCTGAGGGTCTCTTCCAACCAAAATTATTCTATTATTTTGCTGGGTAATTGTTAGAGGTAACTGCATTTAGCACTTGATGAAAGGCCCTATAGACCACTCTCAAAGCAAGTACCATCACCAGCTGGGAGAAGACCAAGCTCTGCTGGAACCTTCTAGATGTCAGTCCCAGACTAATGCACCTTGTAGCCTTGGGTCTGGCTCCAAGTCCCTCACCTACTTGGCAAAGCCTGTTGCTGAGGGATGGATACAGACAGTGACCAGCCTCACCAGACCTCATGCTTCTCAGCATGCTACAGCCCCTCAGCAGAGTAATAGCCCTGCCTGTCTCTGAACGCAGCTTCAGAGGCAGCTCAGCCGTATAATGAACCATGTATTCCATCACTGAACATCACCATACTGCACAAATCCAGTGAAAGACCACCAATTTCTACAGCACCCTCATAAGAAGCTTTTTAGACACTTTCTTAGTCTGCCAGTGCCCAGCACAAAGTTAATATTTTCTATGAAATATGACTCAGATAGAAAATGCTCAGGGCCATGATACTAGAGCGGTAGATATCGCCCCCTGCAAAACTCACTTTCCTTTCAATGACTTTCCAAGGCTTTCTTCCCTCCAGTGGGAACAAAAAGAATTCCAGATGCTTATCTTCTGCTTGGGCATGACCATGCTTGACTAGCTCCACACCAAACCACAGTCAGAGACTTGAACCAAAGATAAGATTCTCAGTGTAAATTAAAACATATTGTTAGGGCATAATGCAGGAAAAAAAACACATCTGGGAGTCATGGGGATATAAACAGTCAAGACAACTTCTAGAAGTTTGCAGTTGACTGGAAAAAAGTTACTGGCACAGAGACTGATTTAGAGATGAAGAGAGTAATGCCTTGATCAATCCCAAGGAGGTAGCAAAGTTACTGTGCCGTTAACTTGTAATACAAATCAAATATATATCTTAAATATATATCTTTCACTGTGGTCTAAATCACAGAACTTTCAGGGGCAGAAATATCCCAAATACTCTTCAACGATTTCCACTGCTGATGAAGCTAGAAACATTTCCATTAAGAATGGATGCTGTCCATCAGTCTTACAATGAATGACTTGAGCACTCTGACACTTTTGCAGATCCTTGCAGCTAGAGGCTGTACTTATTTAGAAGTGTGCAGTACTCTGCATAACATTTTCCATTATGTCACAGAGTAGCTAATACACCATTTTCGTCTGTGTTTTCACAGCCTCTTCTGCTTTTGTGGTTGTGTGGGTGGACAGGCATGGGCAGTAGATGCGAGTCACAGCGCGGAACCTGTACGCGTGTGAGCACAGGCAGAGGAAGTCACTACACATGCATGCTTGACTGAGACCCTTCCAACTGTGATTCCAGGAAAACCTTGCATGGCTTCAGTGGAAAAACAGGTGTTCGGATGCCAAAATAAGTGTGAATAGGGAAACTGTACACTCTTACTGTGTACTCTCTCACATTCTTTTATTCCAGCAAATTAAAATCTGACTAAAAATTTCTCTATGGCATGCAGAGAATCACATAGAATCACACAGAATCACACAGAATGTTAGGGATTGGAAGGGACCTCGAAAGATCATCTAGTCCAATCCCCCCACCAGAGCAGGACCACCTAGATGAGGTTACACAGGAAGGCGTCCAGGCAGGTTTTGAATGTCTCCAGAGAAGGAGACTCCACAACCTCCCTGGGCAGCCTGTTCCAGTGCTCTGGCACCCTCACTGAGAAGAAGTTCCTTCTCAAATTTAAATGGAACCTCTTGTGTTCCAGTTTGAACCCATTACCCCTTGTCCTATCATCGTTTGTCACCGAGGAGAGCCTGGCTCCATCCTCGTGACACTCATCCTTTATATATTTATAAACATTAATGAGGTCACCCCTCAGTCTCCTCCAAGCTAAAGAGACTCAGCTCCCTCAGCCTTTCTTCATAAGGGACATGCTCCACTTCCTTAATCATCCTCATGGCTCTGCGCTGACCTCTCTCCAGCAGTTCCCTGTCCTTCTTGAACTGAGGGGCCCAGAACTGGACACAATATTCCAGATGTGGTCTCACCAGGTCAGAGTGGAGGCGGGGGGAGAACTCTATCTGGACCTACTAACCACCCCCCTTCTAATACACCCCAGGATGCTGTTGGCCTTCCTGGCCACAAGGGCACAGGGCTGGCTCATGGTCATCCTGCTGCCCACCAATGTAAGAGATGTAACAATGTAAGAGATAAATGTCTACTGAATTTTGAGATGCCTCAGGAATGTTTGTTGTGTTGTCAACGTGTTCCTGTGGTTTTCATTTCCATTGCTTTCTTTTCTAACCTCCTATGCTCATGGGTTGAGGTTCTCATAAAGGGAAGAGTTAAGGGAAAGACACAGTGTTTTAACAAAATGCCATGTTACCTTTCTTGTGGATCCATGCTGGTCTCATACATGTCTATATATGTGTATATCCCTTGCCATAGTCTTGGTATTCTGAAAGCAGAGCACAGCGTGGATTGCATCTGCTGTGTAGATATTTAAGCAACATTCAGGAGAACTGGGACTCCTCCTCTCCTGTGAAATATAATCAATGAACAACCTGGTTCATTTGAAAAGCAAAAATGAAATTTAATAAATAAATAAATAAATAAATAAATAAAAACCCAACTCTTTCTTGAGAGCAGTCTTACAAGCTGTAAGGGCAATTCTCCTTTTGATCAAGGATGATACCCTGAGTGGGTATAAAAACCACTAGGGGAAAAAAAAAATAGCCCCAACCTTTCCCTTAGTTCATAGACAAGCTGCCTTGCAAACTACTGCACCACCTTCTCTCCCACAGCCAAAATATGCTAAATTCTAGCAACAGACCTTAAACAAACACAAGGTTTCAGGGAGATGTGCAACAGCACAAACCCCTAGCTGTCCTGCTTTCAGAAATGAAATAGAACTGACTGGAATAAGGGAAATGACCACTGCTGAGAGGAGATGTGTCAGTTCCTAAAACAGTCACTCAGAGATGGCCCAAACATCGCTTAGCAGGTTTTTTCTCCTTATGAAATTCCCAGGGTTTTGAGGGAGACGGACAAGAGACACAGCTGCACTCTTTTACTCACTGCATGACAAACACACATGCACTAACAAACATGCACACAGAGGCAGTGAGAAATGCATATTTCTGTACCCAGCTGAGGTATAGCAGGAGCATCAGTATGTTAATCCTGTTTGTTGCAGCATTTACAGAATAGCAGAGTTAGACAGATTCTGCTAATATAAACGTACTTAAAGAGAAGAACAAAAGGGATCTCACCTCCTCATCCACACTAAGGAGAAACAACTCTTAACAAGTGCCGTAGAAAACTAAGTCTGTAATCTCTTAAATATTCAGAATAGGATCTTAAATAATTTGGTGCAAGTTGTTTCTCAGTAACCCCAGACCTGAAAGGCTGAATCACCGCACAGCACTTTAAATAACGAAATAAATATTTGCCTTTACAACAACATTTCCTTGTTTCCTCTTAGACCTAACATTAACTGTTATGAACCAACACACTTTAAAAAAACATTCCTGTACTTAAGATCCTTTAAAAAAAATATCTACTCTTCAAGAGAGCAAATTATTTGCATTTTTTTACTAATAAAACAGGGAACCACCACAAGTGCAACTGTAACAGGATCTTTTTTTCTGAGTTATAGTACAAATGTGAAGATCAGTTCCTACAAAGTTTAACTTGAAGCTTAATTTGGGTTTATTTATGTAAGTCATCTCATCTTAAAAATGGGTTTACCGCTATTCTGTATGTCTGTCTGCCTTCCTGACTTTCTGTTCTTCTTTATCCACTTTCCACTTACCGTTTTGGGAAGACACAGTCTGTTAACATCAGTGCAACGAAAACAGCATTTTCAATGCCCTGCTTAGAAGGCACAGAAGTGTTCATAGGCTTGAAATTTATCCAATATGTAGCTCCTCTGATGAAGCAGAGGTAAAGGACCTAATTCTGCACCTGCTTTTAAAGCCCATAACTCTTTTCATTCATAGTACTGACTTTAAATTTGGTTTCTATTCCACCATTATTTACAATGCTGTAAGAGGTGAAAAACATTAGGTCATGTAAATAATTCATCAATCTGTAGAAGAGCAAGAAACTTAATGAAAGGTCAATACTCATAAGCAACAGAAACATATTTCAGAGCGATGCTGTGGCACAAAGGCCATCAAATGGCTGGCTGAGGGAGAGGAGAGAGGAGGTAGTCAGCCTAACAAGGCTCTTCACTCCAGCGTAGAAATGAGAAGGGAAGCTGAAGACTGGAAGCAAATCCAGGCCACTGCCAAGGAAAAATGAGGAAGAAGTTGTGAAGAGTAAGAATGATGAGCTCTGGGAATGAATCACCCATTAACATGTTGATCTGCTTCTCTCAGGCTTTGTAAGTTAAATCTGGAGGTCTTTCCGGAGGCAATGTTCTAGCCAAGCATTTGCTGAAAAGCATAGGGTTCTTTGACTTCGGTGGCTTACAGGAGTCACGCTAGAGGGTTTAACGGTCCTTTTGGCCTCTGCGAAGTCACCAAGTCAAATATAGGTCCCTAACAAGACAGGGAATGCATGAGGTACCCGTGGGGGCAAATAAGCCAGAGTCACCCAGCTGCTGTTACCTCTGCTACTGCCTTTGGGACCAGAATGACGGGGTCTGAAGGGAGGCTGGGTGGGGGTGACAGGGAAATATGTCAGCCTTGGTGGGGTGGGCCAGCCAGCTTTCTTATTACTCTGGTGCAACTTCAGGGATTTTTCTTTGTTCTTTGCAGCAAAAGGAGTCTTGTAGCTGAAACCAGCTGTCCCAGGAGCTGTGGTTATGTCAGGTCTCTGAAGTGCTGATGCCTGAGGAAGCTGAAGGACTGGAACCAGACAACAGAGCTGGGGGGACTGTAGCCAGCACTGTCCTGAACATGGTCCCCTCAGCTGCCACAAAGTCAGGGATCACTGTTTGCTTTGCAGCGCTGGCAGTGCAGTATGACCACCCAAGTGTTAGTGCGCCAGCTCTTTGCCTCTTAGCACCGGCGAGCTTGTACCCCACCTTCATGTGTTGCTCAAAACAGTGGAGTCCCATTCTCCTCTGAAATCAAGCTCTAGTACAGATCATGACCAGGTTCAGACAGAGTCCCCAGGCTCTGAGCTGCTCATACCCAGAGGCCGAGGCCCCTGAGGGCTCACATTGGCTCCAGGAGTTTTGGAGGGTGCAGCCCCTTGCAGAAGCCCATGGCCTTGCTATCTTGCCTGTTCCTGCTCAGTGTGTGGCCCCAGGTACTGGAGCAAATGCCCCCCTACACTTGGGGCAAATTAGTTACTTTGGGGAAAGCTGAACTTGTGGTGCCCTGTCGCTTGGTGAGAATCACCTGGGAGTGTGTTGTCGTGTGGCAAAGCTCATCTCTTTTTCACTGCTTTCCAGAGGATTTCAGGAAGTAGCATGTGAATGGGCAGCGTCCACAGAGCAGCTGACACCCTGCCAGTTCTCATCCGGCTTTACCCCAGAATAAATTACTTCTGTGTTGTTAAAGACAAAACCTCATCTTAAATATCATCAAATCATTGCAGATCATGTCTTCTTTTAATAGAAAAGAGCAAAGTCTTCAAAGTTTCTCCTTCAGAAATGAAAGTCAGGATGAATTGTCTCTGAGATTTGCCTAGTCAAAGATCACATTATTGCCTTGACCCATCAAGGGAGCACTTACAAATGCTCTGTGGTGTTCTTTTTTTCTAGGTCTCTCTCTTTTTTATTTTTTCTTTCCCTCTCAATTTCTCCTACTAAACCTCCACTACTAGGAAATACATCAAATGTCCTCAAAGGGAAAAATAAAGTTGCAATCAACAAGATGCAAAACAAAGTTGAGAAATAAAAAGTCACTTCTCTCAATCTGAGTTGTTACTGGTATTGCAGTATACATTACTCCACCAAAGATGATTGCCTATATTACATCATACCAACATCAGTGATAGGAAAAGGGCAAAGAGATCATATTGCAATATTAGAATCATAGAATAGTTTGGGTTGGAAGGGACCTTCAAAGGTCATCTAGTCCAACCCCCCTGCCATGAGCAGGGACATCTTCAACTAGATCAGGTTGCTCAGAGCCCCATCCAGCCTGGCCTGGAATGTCTCCAGGGATGGGGCATCTGCCACCTCTCTGGGCAACCTAGGCCAGTGTTTCACCACCCTCATTGTAAAGAATTCCTTCCTCACATCTAGCCTGAATCTCCTCTCCCTTAGTTTAACACTCTTACCCCTTATCCTATTGTAACAGGCCCTGCTTGATAGTCTGTCCCCAGTTGGAAACAAGTGAAATAAAAAGAGACAAGAAATAAAAATATTGGGGAAAAAAAAAAAAAAAAAAAAAAAAGTAAAGCAGTCAGAAAAAACAGAATTAAAATGTTACAAAATATTGCATGTATGTAAACAATGACGCAAGAAAGCTCAGCACTGGGGGCTGAAGGAATACTTTGAAGAGCTGATCACCAGTTGATGAGCCAGTATTGCTTCTTGTTTACTTTCTGAGGCAAGCCTGCCCTAGTGTGAATGGAAGAAAAAGAGCTGCACAGCCCTGGCTGCATTTCATGGCATGACAGCACACACAAAACCAGACTGGATTCATAGGCAGATTCCCACCTGTACTCACTGGAAGACTGACAGCTAACGACATACCTATAATAGTAACACTATTCAGTGTATTATACCAATTATGGAATCAGTCTTAATATCCTGACCGCTACATCTCCTAAAAGACTGGGCTTTTAGGGGAATTCAGCCAAACCACTCCTCTGTCCTAAGACCACATTTTCAAAAGCCCGTATACCACACTGTGCTGTATCTACACTTTGTGTTACATATGGTATTGGAGCGAATTTTTTCAGTCATTTAAGGGTCGAAACAGCTTTTTACAATAATATGGAACTACAATTCTCAACAAATCTTCTAGTAGTACTAACATTTTTTATCAAATAATTCAACAAACAACATAAGACATGCAGATTTCGGTTCCTGTTCCCCATCACTTGGCACCCGTATCACATCCTGTTGTGTTACATGGTTTCCTATTTGACTGTGCTATGAGGAGAAATAAACCTTTTTCTAAATTTTCTAATTCTAAAGACAATATTAAAACTGTATTTTACGTATGTGATGGGCATTTTTTTTCATCTCGACACTGATGTGTCCAGGAATACAGTAGTGGGAATATTTTAATAACAGAGATTATTTTCCAAAATTTTCTAGATTATTTTATTTATGGCAATGGTTTATAGTAGGGCAGATGCATGTTTGCTTGCTAGTGTACTATAAAGAATATTGTTTACTATACCTATTTTTCTTAAAATAGCTTTCTATGTGGTCCATTTAGCCTATCAGTTTGGAACTCTGTATCAGTTTCCAACTCCGTGCTTAATAAGTTCCATTATCTCAAATAAAAGCTCATTCACTTTAACAATGTAATATTGACATAATGAAAAACATAAGCAAGATAGAATTAGATCTATACAATTACCAACAATATTTTTTTCTTTTAGTCTGCTGCTTAAAATTCTTGATATCTGGTGAGATACAAAAACACAATCTTCAGTTTGTACAACAAATACTTGTATTGCATTTTATACTTATGTCCTCGGAGTGAATTTTAATCTTGATCTTTTACATAAACATACTGGCATTTGAAAATATCTCACCTTTTCAGCTATTGCGAAGATGGCATTTTCTCTGAATATTTAATTAACTCTCTTCCCAGAAGATTACAATGATCAGAAACAGGGATCTTAATTGTATGACTGAATATAATGTTATTACAGTTTGAGAAGACTGAGCTTTGAGCGTAGTTTTAGTAGGTCCTATATGCCTAAATGTTTTAGTTCTAACAAGAGATCAGTTGCTTTATGCATCATGAACTCCCTCATCTTACTCTCTGCAGAGAGTCTGCCAATCATGAGTATCCAGGCTTGGCTGTAATGGATTTTTTAATTGCTCAGAGGATTTCCAATGTGCTGTATGTTACATGGGATAAGAAATGGCACGCTGAAGAAGTTGTCCTGGAAACCAAAGTATTCCTTTTGGAGAACAAAAAACTTCAGCTGGATGGTCTCAGACAAACCTAGTGGCCTTCTACAATGGAGTAACTACCTCAGTGGACTAAGGGCTAAGGATGTCACCCATCTGGACTTCCAGTAAGGCTTTGACACAGTTCCCCACAACATCCTTCTCTCTAAATCAGAGAGGTATGGATTTGATGGGTGGACTGTTCGGTCCATGAGGAACTGTCTGGATGGTTGTGCCCAGAGAGTAGCGGTCAATGGCACAATGTCTGGATGAACACTGGTAACAAGTGGTGTCCCTCAGGGGTCTGTACTGGGACCAGCACTGTTTAATGTCTTTATCAATGACATAGACAGTGGGATCGAGTGCACCCTCAGCAAGTTAGTGGATGACACCAAGCTGAGTGGTGCAGCTGACACGCCTGAGGGATAGGATGCCATCCAGAGGGACCTGGACAAGCTCAAGAACTGGGCCCATGTGAACCTCATGAGGCTCAACAAGGCCAAGCACAAGGTCCAGCATCTGGGTCGGGTCAACCACTGGTATCAGTACAGGCTTGGGGATGAAGCTGTTCAGTCTGGAGAAGATTCCAGGGAGACCTTATTGCAGCCTTTCAGTACTTAGAAAGGGCCTGTAAGAAAGATGGAGACAGACTTTTTAGCAGGGCCTGTTACAATAGGATAAGGGGTAAGAGTGTTAAACTAAAGGAGAGGAGATTCAGGCTAGACATGAGGAAGGAATTTTTTTACAATGAGGGTGGTGAAACACTGGCCTAGGTTGCCCAGAGAGGTGGCAGATGCCCCATCCCTGGAAACATTCCAGGCCAGGCTGGATGGGGCTCTGAGCAACCTGATCTAGTTGAAGATGTCCCTGCTCATGGCAGGGGGGTTGGACTAGATGACCTTTGAAGGTCCCTTCCAATCCAAACTATTCTATGATTCTATGATACCTGCTCCTTCTCTTTCTTAACTCACAGCATCTGCATCTGACTTTATTCTGAGTTTGTTCCTCAGCTGTGTCCACTCTCTTGTCATTCTTACGGCTGATGTATTAGACCTGGGCAAAAAAAAATAATCCTTCTCCAGAAGGTGTTTCATACTTCAAAGCCTGTGAACTCCATTTCCACAACAGGGTTTTTGATGCATTATCTAGTGTCCTTCACAAAGGAGCTTTTGCCACTTGTGATCAAAGTAAGGCATATCTAGCAGAAAGGAATCTGAGTAAAGAACCAGAGGTCAATTCAGGAAGCAAGAGAACTCTTTTGCTTGGGATCACTCACAAGACAGGACAACATGTACTAAGTAGGAGAGGCTCAAGAGACATTTTAAACAATTACATGGTATTCTCAATACTTTTTTTTTTCAACACGTCCACACACACAGTAAGCAAGTAAGAGTATTGCCAAGTGTCAAGATTTGATTGTAGGGCAACAATAAACTGTGGCAGATGCTTTGTAACCCACCCCACCCCAGTCCCCCTCAGTTACCCCTCCCCACTAAGTACGGGCAACAGGAAGGCAAAGAAGGACAAAGAGAGAGAAAGCCGGAAAAAATTAAAAATGTTTTACTAATGCTACTAATAAAATAGAGAAAATAATACAAAATATACAAAACCAATCTTGAGAGTCCAAGCAAAGATCAGCACTGCTCCAGCAGCAATACAGCCTGCACCCAGAAATCCTGGGTTGGACTCTGCAGCAAACCAGAACCGGATTCAAGGATGCATGGTCTGTCACTAGGCCTCAGTTTGCACGGATGGCAGGCAGGGTCCATCCCAGATGTTGGCCATAGTCGAAGAAGAGGAAAAAGGGATTACACCCTTGTGATCTCCCACTTTCATCTGAAGTATCACATGAACAGGATGGAATACTTAGTTGGTCAGTTTTAGTCACCTGTTCAGTTCGCTCCTCCTTGACCTTCTCACTTACAGGACATGCATCCTTATCAGTGACCTTGCATTCCATTGCTACGTCTACCAAAACATGTATCCTACTTTAGAAAAGTGCAGTTACTAAGAAGACTTTAGCTGAAAGGAAAATTTATTGAAAGAGAAACTTGTCTTGTTTTTAACAAAACCAGGACACCAAGTTATTCCTACTTTTTTTCTTAAACAACACAAGATCAACTATCTCATTTTTAATAAAGAACTGGGAATACCAGTACTCCTTTCTAACAACATAATTAAATATATCATAGTCCTTCCCTTCTCTGGGTGCAAATACATCAGTTGCCACTGCTGTTGTGCTCACAGAGCACATCTTGCCCTGAAACTGGTATTTTACAGTGCTACAAGTGTCCTCTTTTGCATGGGGTTGTCTTGAAACTTGGGTGTTAAAAGTGATCTTTTTGGCCAGTGCCCTGAGTACCTAGTGTGACAACAAAATGGGAGACAGAGAGCACAGAGGGCAAACAGACTGTTGTTTTCTCTTAGTCCATTCACTTCCATCCAAGCCAAGCTCACCATCTCAAAGAGGCTTCTCTGAATCACGAAATATTTATTTTGGAATCACATTTTTTTTCCCTTATTTCATCACCAATCTGTTCTCAGCCATCAGCTTTGCTGTTTTACTCTAGATGTCTCCACTAGTCATGGACATAATTTTCTTTTGTGCAAATGGTCTTTCCCTCATCTTCTATTTTTAAGATGCAGTGGTCCTTCTTCCACTTGCTACTTCTGCTAGTCTCTTCATAAACAAAGCATTGGAAAAGTGTTGTGATATCATTCATGCCTCATACCTTCTTTTGCTCTTTACCCGTACATAACATTGCACCAGTGGTCAGTGCTACTGTGATGTTCCTCTACACTTTTTTCTCAGCTGCAAGTCATGATCTACTATCTTTAGTGTCATACACTGAAATCTCCACACTGCAAAAGGCAGAGACTTGTGGAGAGCATTCCAAAAGTATTTGGTGTATTTCAAATGGCACAGCAGTCATACATCTACTGATGGAAGAACAAGAGGGTCACACAATCCTTATCTCATCTGAGTATGATTTTGCTCATCTGGCATCAGTATGCTCACTATGGACCACTCTTCTACAGCAGCAGTGATCTGCTGATACAATTGTAACTTCTTAATGTTTTCCAAGAAGAAAGGAGGATTATGATCCTTAGGGCAGCATTCCGTTCATTTGGTGAGGCTATTTTTGATTGCTCTAACACTTTACATTATCTGGATTATGCCTCTTACCTCCTTTTTCTAATACCGGATTAGTTTACTTGCTCTGTTTATGACTCCTTTTAGTCTTTTTATTAATTTCTTCTGCCTTCTTCTGCCATATCTTCTGTGTAGGTAACATACCAAAAGGTAGACAAAGTGTTTTGCAGCAATTCTTGACCAGCATTTGAGTATACCAGCTAAAAATGACAGAGAACATACAACCACCACAACTGACACTGGGTAGGCTGTAGTACTTTCACTTGATTGCTTTACATTGAAGATCAATGATCAGCATTTGCTTTTTTTTCCTTCACTGCAATCTCATTTGCAGGTATTTTTCACCCTTTTAATTACACTGTGATATGTGAGTGTTACTCTGCTTGTAACCCTTTTCCCAACAATCATCTCATGTATAAGGAACGCTGCAGTCATGGAAAGTTTGATTAGATTTTCGGTAATCTATGCACTAAAAACATTATTAGGAAATACGTGCTAGCTGATTTTTACATAGCTTTCCGCCATTTACATTTTTATCATGGTGATTTCAAAGCTTTCTATCCCAGAATTTATTTGCTGAAGCCATATATCCCATGGTCCTGTAGACTCTGAAGTTTCTGTTGTACCTGAATTTAGCACTGATTTTTCCCCTTAAAGTGGATGAATACCCTCCAACTATTGCCAGTGAGGCTGTAGCTGTTAATATCAGGGTATTGCCTACTGTTTCTGACTTAAGATAAAGGCTTGAGGTCAGCTGTTGGTTTCCAAAATACTTCTTTTGGTCCTGTGAAAATATGAATAGCTGCGGATTTTTATTTTTCTGTATTCTGAGGTAAGCCCCCCAAACCTACCGTACATAATATTGCTTTGAGGTTTTTTCCAATAAAGTTATTCTCCAGTTGCATGCAGTGCACAACCTGGACCGTATTGCTCATATAGACAACGTACCTATTTAAAATGTAAGACATGAAACTCTGAGTAGTCCCTACTCTAGGTATCCCTTTTTAGTGTGCTTTCTTTAACTGTGTCCCTGTTGTCTGCTGCAAACTTGTTATGCCTTCATCTCGTATTTGCCTCTTAAGTTTGGATGTTATCTCATTGCCTCCTGTTCTGTCTTGACATACTTGTGTATGATGGGGAGAGACTAAGTGCAGGCAACTGACTGGTGATTGTACCTCTCTTTTGGTTTTGTCACTGTGTCATTGTGCCTACTGAGAATGACACAGGCATCTGGTTTTCAAAGAGGTGACATGATGTAATAACTTTTCAGCATTCAGTTATCCTCTGCTACTAATTTTATGTGCATTTCTTTCATGGCTGTCCTACCAAAAATGGTTAAAATCTTCTACATCGCATACAGCCATGTCGCTCCTTTTTCAGTTGTCCCCAAAGGTCTTCAGTTTGCCTGAGATTTTCCTTTTTTCTACATACGCAAAGAGAGGTATGTCTCTGTTTCACAAAGTCTAGTCAGTCTTCCTGGATTCTCAATAATTGCATTAATGAGCTTGCCATTGAAGATGTGTGTTTTGCAGACAGATCTGTTGTCTTTGCCTGATATTG
Organism: Columba livia; assembly: GCF_036013475.1. Classification (NCBI taxonomy): domain Eukaryota; kingdom Metazoa; phylum Chordata; class Aves; order Columbiformes; family Columbidae; genus Columba; species Columba livia. The sequence goes on along the minus strand of NC_088602.1, from coordinate 97,499,336 downwards.
TTTGAAAACAACTAGCTCTCTAGCTCTTCTGTATGTAGATCACTTCTCTGTCTCACAGCCTGGAAACATTAGAATGACGTTTTCTTCTTCTTCTCTCCCCGCCCCCCCCCCAATTCTTCCCAATGTTTCTAGTTTCAAAGTCCACAGGCAACATATTTGACACACACAAGCCACAGGAGTTTCCTCTTCTGACAGCCTTGAATGCTTTAATTTAATTGCATAGGTGGTGCAGACACACCTCAGAGAGGAAAAATTGACTGTCAACATAGGGTTTTTTTACAAATACTCCAGTAGCTCAGCTGTTTCTGCCTCTCTCTCACAGCGAGACATATACATACACACACAGAAGCAGAAATCAAATGGATCATCTTTGAGACACTTCTAAGTCTCTTAAATGGAGAGTGCAGCTGCTACCTAAGATTGTTCCTATGTACTACAACTGGAATGGGTTTTGTACTTCAACAATCTCAAACACCTTCATTTTCTGAAGCTAAGATCCATCTTTCTTATCATAAGCATTATAATTTTAGAAGCCCTATCAGAAAGCTTTGCATGTGCTATGCCTTGTGACCACCCTATATTGTAGTTTTTTAAACAGAAGAAAACAAATGAATACACATTTTATATTACTAAAACGACCTTGGAAGCCAAAACCAGTTGCTGATAAAAATTTATAGCGTTCTCTGACAAAAAGCAAATCTTATCACAACTTCCAGTACCATGCAGAAGCAGCAGTACACCTTAGTAGTAGCTTTGATACATAACTTTGAAGTTCTCTGAGATAGAGGTTGTACCAGATAACCTTCAGAGATTCTTTCTGTAGATAGTAGGAATAAGCAGCTTCATCTTTGATGAAAACTTTTCATGGAGGCTTTTCAAACACCCTTGCCTGTTATCATTCGTGTTATCTTTGATGTGATACTTGTAGGGGAAAGATCATGTAACTGAGGCCTGTATTTTGACCCTAAGCCAAATACCCTGACTTATTGCTAGTAAATCACTTATTAACAGAACTATATCTAAAAGAATAAAAATATATTGCTATTTAGTGTAAATAGAAGGAACCATGTCAGCTGCAATGATCCTCAGCTGCAGCTGCTTCTTATTTTCTGTTTGTGTCAAAAGAAATAGGGGAGCACTCCCTAAGGAACATCTTGTACCTAATAGCAGGGATTTGACAGCAAGAGCCTGCTATTATTAACCACAGGGTTGTTCAGTATGTGCCATAGTCACTGGCAGAAGAATATCCTTATATTTCATGCCCTCCGGGGACTTCTGCAGGTAGGAACAACTTTGGACCTGCCTAAGGCTAGGCCTTAATGAAACACCATTTGGAAGGGAAAGAGAAGACAAAGTTACCTTATAGATTAAAAGCTCATCATGAATTTCAGGCAATGTGGATTCAAAATGCTGATGCAGGCAGAAAAGAGGTTTGCATCTGACTTTTTCAAATCGCAAAGAGTCTAACTATTGAGACGTATTTGCCTTTCTTGCTTATTCCTTCTCTCATTCTGAAATTCCACCCAAACAAGCACACGTGTATCAACAGGCTGTTCATATTTTTTTATGAAAAGAGCATGACAGAAACCATTGCAAAGAACATCAGAAGAGTGCATGCAAATGATGCATTTTAGCAAAAAACAAATTTATATCCAGAACACTAAATATTCAGCTATACAGTTAAGCTACAAAAACTTAAAGGTAGGAATCTTTTAGCCAGGAAGAACTGGTTCCATGTGTATCCAAGTGTCTGCTACTGAAACAGTATCTAACATAACAAAAGAGTAGTTTGTGAAGTAGGATATTCCATCTGAAAATATTTCAGTGAAAGATGTGAGCTGGCTGCTGCCAGCATGTTCTGATCCAACTTCAATTCCATAGTAATGTTTATCTTCCTTTAAGTTTAATGTAAATTTAAGGCTACCCTCCCAAACTGATCACTGATTTGCAGCATATTAGCAATACAGAAAGGCTGAAGTAATGTAGGCTTTGAGACTCAGAACTGAGAGCCCTCCTCCTTGCTGCTGACTGGCAGTAAAACAGCACTGAGACGTGCTGGTCTTGCACAACCCTGGAGTTTCTGTTCATCGTGGACAAAGTAATTGGTATTCCATTCCCAGGGTGACTCAGAGCCACAATCAAATAAAACATTAATGTGGCAAGATTTTTTAACAACTGTCACTGCAATGCTTGTTTGCAGCATGGCAGTGACAGCTTTGTGGTGTGTGTTCCAAACATTCACATTGGTTAGGGAGTCCCAGTTAGGCTGAGGTGCCAAACAAAGCCACTGATGTGGGGCCAGAAACAAAACTGCTGATGAATGCAAAACACAGCTTTCAAATAGCTGACTACTGCTCCAACACCCCTTACCAGCGTAATTCTGTTGGAACTTTTATCTTCTGCATCTTCGGGTGTAGTCACACAACACATCAAATCACATTTATAGTTATTTACTAATTATGCAATCATAAACCTAGTGTCTTTTGAAACGTATTTTGAAACACAACAGCTGAGTGCCTGGTTCCCTGGCAGGCTTTGCAAAGACCAGCACCCGTAGGCAGATTCCAGTGTGTTGCCTCCTCCCTCACACAGGCCAAGCAGTGGCCGTGCAACCGGTCCCCACTGCCTTGCAGGGCCAACAAGACTCTGCTCCCTCCCTGCTTTCACAAAAGCCAGTGCACAGTCCTGGTTCCCCAGGTCCTCCCCAACAGCACCCAGAGGTGGCGGTGAGGGGCACCCAGCCTGATGGAGCACAGGCAACCTCCCCCCAGGGAGCCCCTGACAAGCAGCCCCAGCGAGGCTCAGGAAAGGGGTCAGTGAAGATGGGTGAGTGTCTGAGACACCCATACAGTCATAGAATTGTTCAGGTTGGAAGAGACTTTCAAATCTCACCTAGTCCAATCCCCCTGCCATGAGCAGAGACATCAAGGTGGACAGATGATGGCAGAGCAGTGGATGTGGTCTACCTTGACTTCAGTAAAGCATTTGACACAGTCTGCCACAGCATCCTCACAGCTAAACTGAGCGAGTGTGGTTTGGACAATTGGGTAGTGAGGAGGACTGTGAACTGGCTGAAGGAAAGAAGCCAGAGAGTCATGGTCAACAGGGTGGAGTCCAGTTGGAGGCCTGTATCTAGTGGAGTGCCTCAAGGGTCAGTACTGGGACTAGTACTAGTCAATATAGATTAGAAAAAAAAGCAATGGGAATGAAAACCACAGGAACACATTGACAACACAACAAACATTCCCGAGGCATCTCAAAATTCAGTAGACATTTAACTCTGTTACATCTATTGCATTGGTGGGCAGCAGGATGACCATGAGCCAGCACTGTGTCCTTGTGGCCAGGAAGGCATCCTGGGGTGTATTAGAAGGGGGTGGCTAGTAGATCAAGAGAGGTTCTCCCCACACCCTACTTTGTTCTGGTGAGACCACACCCGGAATATTGTGTCCAGTTCTGGGCCCCTCAGTTCCAGAAGGACAGGGAACTGCTGGAGAGTCCAGCACAGGGCAACAAAGATGATTAAGGGAGTGGAGCATCTCCCTTATGAGGAAAGACTGAGGGAGATGGGTCTCTTTAGCTTGGAGGAGGCTGAGGGGTGACTTTATTAATGTTTACAAATACATAGAGGGTGAATGTCACGAGGATGGAGCCAGGCTCTTCTCGGTGACAACCAATGATAAGGCAAGGGGTAATGGGTTCAAACTGGAACACAAAAGGTTCCACTTAAATTTGAGAAGAAACTTCTTCTCAGTGAGAGTGACAGAGCACTGGAACAGCCTCCCCACGGGGGTTGTGGAGTCTCCTACTCTGGAGACATTCAAAACCCACCTGGACGCCTTCCTGTGTAACCTCATCTAGGTGGTCCTGCTCCAGCAGAGGGATTGGACTAGATGACCTTTTGAGGTTCCTTCCAGTCCTTTATATTCTGTGATTCTGTGATCTTCAACTAGATCAGGTTGCTCAGAGCCCTGTCCAGTCTGGCCTTGAATATCTCCAGGGATAGGGCATCTACCACCTCTCTGGGCAACTGGTGGGACAGAATGCCAGGACGGGGAAGGGCTCTCTCGGACCGCAGCGCCTGGTGTGATGCGCCAAAGAAGGACCGGCGCTGACCCCCACGTCCGGAGTAGGGCTTTGCGGGCGGTTGGGATGCCAATCGTAAGGGGTCACGGTTTGCACGGTGCCCCGGTGGCAGCAGGACTGGCCGCGCACCGGCTCCCGGTGCGCACGGAAGGCGGAAATCCCCCGGCGGGAGGAGGCGTGGGAGGGAAAGGGGAATGGCCTAAACGGGGTAGCCGGCGGCTCGGGACGGCACGACACAGCACAGCTCTGCTGGGGCAGCCACCGGCGTCCTGCCGCTGAGATGGAGCCGCGAAGGTGAGTGGCGGCCCGGGACCCCGGGGAGCTGCCGACCCTCCTGCGTGTCTCCGGGGCACGGGGAGCGCAAGGTAGCTGTTAGCCGGGGTGCGGCCGGGCTGCTTGGTCGGGGGAAGAGAGATACGCACTCTGCTTAGAAAAATCCGAGTTTCATTGCGATGCAGCTGGCAGGAAAAGCTCTGGCGGGGGTGGGCTCCTCAAATGGAGACAGAGGCGAGGTGCGGCGCGGCGTCCCCTCCCAAACCCCGGCCCGGGGAGAGCGGGTTGCGGTGTTAAACGTGCCCGCTGGCTGCGCGGCCGGGGCGGGCAGCTCTGCCGGGCGTCTGGAGCGGCGGGAGAAGCGGGGGAGGCGGGTTTTGCCATCGAAGGCTACAAGCGATTAACTGGCTTATTAAGGAGCTTTTTTGCCGAATGTGAATGAAGGGAGAAAATAAGTAGGCCCTCTTAATTTATTGCCCAGATTAGTGCTGCCTGACAGTAGGCGTCAGAAAAACTTCACAGATAACCTGTCGAGGGCACTTACTGATGTGAGGAGGGCGATGTCACTGCAAGTTTCGGGGATAAAGCAAATCTTACCAGCAGAACAAAAACGTCGAAATTACTGTTGCAAGGATTGGGACATACTTTGTCCGGCTAGTTTGTGCCAGAACAGCAACATGGCATGATTCTAAAATAAATAGTGCATGAAAAAGTTGAGATGCTGTTACAAAGAATAATCTCACCGAGTAAGAATGCATGAAAGAGGAAGTGCAACTTCCTCCCGTTTCATGCGACATTTTAAAAACCATATAGAAGGAGAAGGTGTGGGAAAGAGTTGAAAAAATAATAACAAAAAATGTAACAAATATAGAGAGACTCTAAGAAACTAATGAAGTTACACCTGCACTCAGTGGAGCTCACTGCCAGTGTGATGGACACAGGAGCTGAGTGTATGGAGCAAAAAAGAGGCTTCTCGGCAGCCAAGAGCATTTCTCCTTTTCCAACAGGAGCTTGGCATTAAAGCCATTCCAGGGGAACATGGTGGGCTGACGCTGCCCCCACACTACCACAGCTGCAAACTCCTTCAAGTAAGAGGATGAGCATCTCTAGATCTGTCCAGTCTTAACTGTGACATCATTTATTGAAACAAGAAATCAAGATGTGCTTTGTATACATACATTAGAGAATCAGTTTTGGCTGACTCGCTGAATGTTTGACATCAGCAAGTGCCTGGCATGGGAAATTTCCTGAAGAGTCCCATAAAGATAAGTCAATTGTTGTTCTCCATTTAATTCAAATGACTGAATATATCCATAGTTTCCTACTTGGGCAGGGAACAATAAAACAAACACAGCCACAGGATTAAAAACTACACTGAGGTAAGATTATCAAGACAGACCTCTACAAACCTGGCACAAAAGTTATGGCTCCTGCACAGTATACAAATGCAAAAGAAATACAACACAAGACCACATGTAAAAACCACTAGAAGTCACTGCCAGAGGCAGAACAGAACTGCTTTCCTGGAGCGTTTAGGTACACTTACTTGGGAAACTTAAAGTAAGGGCTGATTGCAGATTTACTAAAATACATATTAGAACAGAAATGTTCCACACTGGTATCCACTTAATCTTTTGAAATCTCATCTATGAAGCCATTTAAAGTGTCTAGAAAAGGAAAAGAGTATTTTCTTCACATAAAAGTAATACAATTCAGACTGATTCTTCCCTAAACTTTGCTCATTTCGTTCTCTGTAAATGAGGCTTCAAGTAGAGGTAGATTTTGTGTCAGCGATGTCCTCTGCTTTCTCCATAGGAAGCCAAATATGTTTGGGTAGGTCATAATTTTCTTGGGGGCAGGTGGGAATTAGAGACCTTCACAGCAGTGAAGACCAAAGTTGCACCCAGGCAGCTGATGGAAGTAAAGCTGGGCAGAAGAGATGCTGTGCCTGGGAGGTCATGGACAAATCCTGATGCTTGGCTGGACAAAGAGTCAGGAGTTGTGGGGAAAGGGCAGGAGGCTCGGAAGAAAGAGGCAATGGTGTGAAGCACAGCTGTTGGGGAAAAGTAAAGTGACAAATGGCTTCTGGGGGAGCGAGCTTAGGTTAGGGCTTGGAAGGAAGAGGGTTAGGAGGGCAGGGTTGGTTTGGAAGGAAGAAGTCAAGCAGCCCAGGTGGGCTGCTGGGGCCATTTGCCCACTGCCCCAGCCCTTGACTCAATGTTGGACATGGCTGTGGGTTCAAAACAACTGGGAAAGGGAACCAGCGGCACCCAGGCAGTGTGGCCTCACAGGCTTCCTTGCTTGCCAAAGCAAGCTGGGGAAATGGGGGATGAGCAGGTGCTCATGTCCATCTGCCCATCAGCTCAGCTTTGCAAACTTATTGCACGTGGTCAATGTCAAGATGAGCAACTGCAGCCACTCAGGTCCCATCCATTACCTTTCCAGCATCTTCTTTTCCTTTCCCACAGCAAGAGCACAATGTATAGCTAGGCATGGTAGTGAAAGGCTATTTTAAATAACTTTTAGGAAGGTGTTGTGCATTTCTCTTTCTCAAAGCCCGGTGGAATGAAAGTTCAGTCACTTGGACTGTATAGATAAGCTAAACTGTGTTTTTTCTACAGCATCAAGCAGGCGTAACTCTCTTGGGAAACTCCCACATAGACTTGCCCCTCCGGAGTAATCAAACATGCCGAATTCTTTCCAGCAAAACCTTTGCACGACTCCCTGTTATCAGCACGTTTCCTGTTTACACATTTTCACTAAGTGCACAAAACGGTGAGCAGTGTGGTCAGCTGCTTGTCATCCTTGAACCAGATAAAACTGTAACTGACTGAGTTTCAGCAAAGCAGTGGGATGCAGGGCTTTGACCTGGATTTAGACCTGTGCAGCCTTGTTCCTTCCCAGTGACCCAGGAAGCCTCCAAGGCCTATTTGTCCAACAGGTCTATATGGTTCATTTTTCACAAGACAGGCACAATACCAGCTTCATGCCTTCTGCTCTGATTCCAATATTAGTGCGTTTTACTGCTATTTGTCGCGTTGGCCACCCACTCACAGAGTTATGTCATTTGAACAGAAGTTTTGCAGCTGTCAAATATGCAAATACTTAATGGGACATTACATAGTAGCAGTACCTAATTTACCTACTTCTGCTACTATACTGAAACAATCAATATTAGCTTTATTGCTTATGTAAACAACAGATATGCTAAGCCTATCATGTAACAATCTTGTTTGCTTATTTTTTTATCTTAGCTGTGGATTTCTGTTACTGCTCCTTCACATCTTGAGAGCTGGTAAGTTCAGAACACTTCTGTGAAAAATGAAGCTACCCCCCTTTAAAGTATTTGGCGAAATACACAGATTATTTGTAATATGTACAATATAAACATCTGCGTGTTTTTGGCAAGACACTTAAGAATTCCTTAGTGTGATATGCATCAGGAAAAGAAGAAAAAAAAATCAGTTTCTATCAGTTTTAAGTATGGAGCGTAGTAAAGGATATTATTGATGCTCTTGCTTAGATTGCTCTGCTTGCTTTACAGACATCCCTATGTATTTATTTACGTCAAAAAAAAGGTATTAGAAGTGGGGTAATGAGGGCTATTAATAAGCAGATCTAACACACCTGGATAAAGTCCATGCTCATATTGTGACTAAGATTATACATCGCTGTATCAAGTACCCAAGTGTTCTACTACAGTTCCAAAAGTCTCTTTCAAAACAAAGGTAAGGTTAAAGAGCATCACTTGGCGATATTTAGTTGTTTTCAGAGTTGTCTCTCCACTATTCTTGCTTAATCACTGAGAAGGACCTCAACAAAGCCATCAAGGAAAGTCCCCGACCCCAAAATCAGGACAAACTGTACCAGATTCAGGTTCAGTAGATGCCAGCTGGCCTGTTTCTAAATAATGCCAGTGATGGAGGTGCGCCCGTTTTCCCAGGCAATGCTTTGCAGAGCATCACTTTTCCTGCTACTACAAGTAATTTCCCGAAGTCTGAGCTGCAGCATCTATGTTGCTGTTCAAGCCCCATTACTGCATGTCTCCCGCAGCAGAGGATAAGGGCCTGGAGAACACACTGCCTTCTCCCCTGCAAGTACTGTGTTTGCTTCAGTGGTGTTTTATAGCCGGGATACCAAACTGAGACTTGTAGATGAACTCTTTCTGAGTCTAGTGCACCAGCACAAAGACATGTCCTGTTTTAACATCACTGCCTCCCTCCCACCTCACCATGCACTGTTTCTGCATTTCCAAACCCTCAGTCCTGTCATCTTTCTTTCCCTCATCCACTCACCCTCATAATCCCTACCCCCAGCTGTAATCTCTCCCATCCAGCCCACTCCTAACCTCCACAGATCCCTCAGTCTGACACTGACAATGCACAAACTGCTTTGGTCTCAGCAACCAGTTGCACCAGAGAGGTTTTGGCTGCTGGCGTGGAGGAGAGGGAATGTATCCCTCCCAGCAGGGAGGCTGTGACCAGAGCCACCCTGGCCCTTTTGGAGTAGCTGACCTGCACCTTCTGCATTGATTGGCAGCCAGCTCATTCCTTTTCATTGCTCACTGGGAGGAGAGGTTGCCTTTCTTATGTCTAGAGGCCAGGAAAAGCACCCTAAAAGCCATATACTGTGCTGTCCTACCTCCAGTATCCATGAGAGCTTGTAAATGTCTAATGCATGTGTCACTGGATGTATCTGGGCATGCTGGTTTGCCAGCAGGGTATGTTTATTGAGAGGATGACATCAATAGTAGCTATAAAATGTGATTGTTATGCCATGCCCACTTTGAGAAACACTGGGTTTACTACCCTTTTAAATTTTCTTTTGATCTCAAAATAATGGTAGCACTCTTTTTCTAATCAGTCTTTACACCTCTTGTGATTTACCTGGCATTATTTGGCATTTTTCTTAATTTAAAAAAAAAGTTATTGCTAAATCATTAGGACTTGAATATGGCTCTGCAGTCAATCCCTGTCAGTGGACGAAGTGAAACATGCAGGTATCCGTGGGGCTGGGACCTCTTAGACCTGTTGGTTCTCGGAGAAAGAAATAAGCAGAAGGCTTTATATTGTAAAAGATCCCTTTGGAAAATGCACAGACAAGTAGGCATGTTGAGAATTAGCCATCAGTGAGTCAGGAGGTAGAAATTATTATGCAGTTAGCACACTCACCTGCCCATAATAAATAATAATACTGCAGTCCACATGTGGTAGAACATACTTGAAACAAATGACATTTTTTTCCACGTAACCTCTCTCTCTTTTTCAATCTTCTAGTTATTGCACTGGAGGAGAAGATCATCACCAGTAAACCTGGAGACAATGTTACACTGAGTTGCATTTATCAAGGAAAAGAATTACACTTAAAAAATCTACGGGTATATTGGCAAATAGCTGATGATCAAGAAGACTGTACAGTTGTACATGCACTGATCTCTGGTCAAGACAATGAAAGTGAACAGTGTATTCACTTTAAAAACAGGACTCAGTTATTCTGGGATAGATTGGAAAAAGGCGATTTTTCCCTGCTACTACTAAATGTCAGCCAGAGTGATAAACATAGGTACAAATGTGTAGTACTGCAGAAAACCGAATATACCAGAGTGATTCATCAGGCAGAAGTGGTCCTCAGATTAGCAGGTAAGAGCTTATATCACTTGCATATATTTGCCCAAATTCTCATTCCAGCTTTTCAAATTTGTGGCATTTCAATATTACATTTAATCATATCCTTAACTTTGAAACATACTTCAGCCCTTTGCTGAAATGAAGTCTGCCTAATTTAAATGTTACAGATAGGGAATCTGAAACTGGAAGAATACCTGTAACAGCTGTTTATCCTGTGTGGGAATTTTTTTCATCTTGGTTTTCAACAAGCTCTTGCACGTGACTGGGTGACAGCAGCTTAAGAACTTGCTTTCTTCCTTTGGGTTTGGCTTCAGCCTTCTGCCCTTCCAGTAATTCTCTCAGCTATCTGGCTTATATACCAAACTGTGCAGGTGTTTCCCTTTCAAGTCATGAAAGTTATATGAAACCCAGAACTTCTGCTTCAGAACCCACATCAAAATTTTGTCTTTTCAATGTATTTCAAGCAGTCAATGACTATTTCTTTTGCTCTTGCCCTCCAGCTAGTTATAGCCAACCCATACTCAGTGGACCCATAAGAAACAGTGACAGCACTGAAGAGGAGGTGACTTTCAGCTGCAGGTCTGGCAATGGATACCCAGAACCCAATGTTTATTGGATAAATAAAACGGACAACAGCCACCTGCCTCCGTCAGAGCTAAAGATCAGCCGCCACACCGATGGCACTTACAGTGTTTTTAGCACACTGAAGGTCAAAGCCACTTCTAACATGCAAATAGAGTGCTCCATAGAAAATAGAATACTTCAGGAAAATCTGTCAGCCAACTGTAAGTCTCATCATGATACTTCATGTTTTCTAGATAGCAGATATATCAATCAGCATGTCTCTGTCTGTAGCTATGCACTAACAAGGGCTACCCATTAATTCACTAGCTCCCAAAAGTGCAAAAAAGAGCACAGTTTGTTTTATTTTCAAGCTAGTTACACTTAGCCATAGACTTCATGTTTACTTCTAACTTCTTCCACGCTGAAGTGAACACCCTGTCAAGCATGTTATGACAACAGCACTGAGAAGCTCTTCCATCTGAGGCAGTCACTGGGCTTTATCCTTCGGTTCCTCAGGAACGTGATGACTTGGTAGTCCCATTATTTTTAAGGGGCCACTATACAATAGTGCCACAATTCTTGAACCCCTACCCCACTGCTTTGCAGCACTCACATTTGCTTTTTACACTGCCTGGTTTCAAAGTTCTGTTTTCAGTCTCCAAAACTCAATTTAACACAGTGTGCTATTTAAAGTAGGCCTATAGCAAACAGGCAGTATTCACCCAGTAGAACGATGCCCCAAATAGTGCAAGTATAAGAAGCTATTTATTGCTGATATGAGTGATCAATAGTAAAAACAAGTGTTTAGCCACTCAACCTTTCACAGAAACAGAAAGCTATCTAAAGAAAAGCTAAAAAAAAAAAAAATCATAGCTATAATGGCAATAGTGAATTTCATCATTTTCAAACAGGTGTTTAGACAAGCTATCTGGAGTGGGAGCTTATCTGGAGGTAGCTATTCAGGCTCATTGCTGCTCCTGGTCCTCCCTCCCATCACCTTTCTCTCACAGGTTTCTGCAACCTGGTGCAAGGAGGTTTGATTGTTTGCATAAATGTAGCTGGATACCCACAGTTAATTTACCTAAACACACCAACCAATCACATACTCCAGACTTGACACATAGCCCAGATACAGATTAGACTATTTCAAGGAACAAAAATTGTGTGCACATGCAAAAATTTCACAGTACAGTTTTTGTATGATAGCATACTCTTGCTGTCATCCCAAATTAAAGGAAATCGGAGTAACCTTGTCATTAGTTTCTTGTCATATTGTATTCTTGGGGAAAAGATCTTCATCTTATTATTTTTCATTAGTTTCTAAAAGCACTACCACACTTGAAAAAATAAGAGATGTGATCTGAAACCTTCCGTTTGCAGCAATCTGTGAGAATTTGTCATTAACTTCAGGGAAACAGGTTTTCACCCACTTTTCCAGTTACCATCAGATTTACATTACAGATTCTGTATAGATTTATTTTCAACTGAGTCTAGATACAAACTCAAACATACAACCTCCCAAGGCTGGCAGGAAAGAAGAACAAAAAGGAAGAGAGGAATGCATGGAGTATGACAGAGATGAATAAATGCATTGTATTATTAGACCACCCAAGCTAAAGATGTGCTTTGGTCAGAAGGGATACCACCAGAATCACAGTGATATTAGTACTTCAGAAATCTTTTTGTGTGTATAAAATAGGGTCAAATATTTGCCTTATATGAAATGTGAAAATTTACACCTCACTACAGCATTTTTCTATTTTATTCTAGACACACAGCAGAAGCAAAGCAATGGTTCTAGCATAGAAAGTCACAAAAACCTGGAAAAAAGCAGACGACGTGCTCAAGCAGCTGGCATAATTTCCATTGTCCTTCTGATAGGTCTTCTAGCTGTTATAGCCTGCTGGCTGAGGAGACGGAGGTCCTCTAAACCAGTATCCTACACAGGTAACGAGGCCCAACATATTTGCATGACTAAATCTGAAGAATTATTTTTCATTTGCCAAAATATTTAATGTCATCCAGCACGCTGCTAGAAGGTACAAGTAAGCTACCTGCACACAACAGCAGGAAATCATGCTGTTACCAAAAACCTCGGGTTCCCTGAGGAGGACACATTATTCTTTATGGTTTTCTGCTAGGGCACTTGACTTTGTGCTGGTTCAGGCCACAGTTTCTCAGCTACGATCCCTACAGGCTGTTCCTGGAGGGGATGCCTAGCACATCAATCTCGAGAACTTCCAAGTCACTGGCTGGACAATTAAGGGTTCAAGATTGCACTGGGATCAAACTGCTTTCTACAAGTCAGAAATAAAGCATGACTTGCTGTCATTCCACATTATACATGCATACCCCTGTATTGCTGCTTTTGCCCACGTCTGGGATTCTTCAGTGCTTGGCAAGACAGAACAAAAGGTAGCTCAAAAAGACACCTTGTGAACCAGACTAAGTCTGCTGGTGTATCTGAGTATTTCTGTAAGCCACTTTGCAGGTATATGAGAGCTAACATCTGAAAAAAGAGAGCAGGGACAATCATACTTCTCATAGATAAGGGTCACATCTTCAGTCCATGCCTTCTTCCTCATGGCTAGCAAGCCCAGGTGCTTCAGAAAAGAGCAGGAGAAAGCGGGGTAGTGATCTTGCCAAGCATCTGCAGCAGCTGTGCTAGGAACCACATCCTTCCTTCAGAAATAACCCAAGAGTGGTGCAGGACTCTGTCCCAAAACATGGAACAGGGCTGTTGCTTCAAGCCCCAAATCTATCCCTGCTGAAGACTGTAAGCAGTTAAAGTGTGGACTGCATTTTGCTGTCCAAAGAGTATTTAGCACATTGAACCCTAAACTTTAGTGGATGTTGCTTAATATTAATTCCATGTGGATAAAGACTGTAGTTATCAAAGCCACATGCTTTAAACAGTGCATTTGTTCCAACAGATGTCCAACCAAATGAAGACAAAGGAGGACTCAACTGTAAGTATTAGAAATATGTTATGTATTTGTCTCAAGAGTGTGTTAACTTCATACTTCAGTACTCAAGTCCAGCACAAAGCCTTTGATTAGTCTTGCTAGATGTTACAAACCCAAGCCTATAAAGTGGTAGCCCCATTTCTCTCAGCGCTTTCTTTGAGCTCTTTAAAGTGCTGCTAAAGGGAGCCAGAGAGTCTCAGTTCCCAGAAGTTCCTTCAACAGCTCAGGCCAAAGGACATGACAAATTGACAGGGGACACATATTAACATATTCATATTTTTATAAGCAAGAATGCAATATTGCAGGACAGCTAGTTTACAAATTCATTTATCGTTTATAGTATTAGAAAAAGAAAAATAAAGCAAAAAAGCCCAAGACATTTAGGAAAACAAACTCAGCACTGAGGACTTGTGAGAGTACAGAGAGTACCTATTTTATATCTCATTTGCTAGTTTCTACTGAAGCAAATATCTGTGGCCTGATTGTCTCTGCAAAACAGGCAGGAGTCTTATATCTGGGTAGGAACAACCCCAGGTTCCAGTATAGGTTGGGAAATTACATGTTAGAAAGCAGTGTAGGGGAAAGGGACCTGGGGGTCCTGGTGGACAACAGGATGACCATGAGCCAGCACTGTGCCCTTGTGGCCAGGAAGGCCAATGGCATCCTGGGGTGTATTAGAAGGGGGTGGTTAGTAGGTCCAGAGAGGTTCTCCTTCCCCTCTACCCTGCCCTGGTGAGACCGCATCTGGAATATTGTGTCCAGTTCTGGGCCCCTCAGTTCCAGAAGGACAGGGAACTGCTGGAGAGAGTCCAGCACAGGGCAACAAAGATGGTTAAGGGAGTGGAACATCTCCCTTATGAGGAAAGGCTGAGGGAACTGGGTCTCTTTAGCTTGGAGAAGAGGAGACTGAGGGGTGATCTCATTAATGTTTACAGATATATAAAGGGTGAGTGTCACGAGGATGGAGCCAGGCTCTCCTCGGTGACAACCAGTGATAGGACAAGTGGCAATGGGTACAAACCGGAACACAAGAGGTTCCATTTAAATTTGAGAAGAAACTTCTTCTCAGTAAGGGTGACAGAGCACAGGAACAGGCTGCCCAGGGGGGTTGTGGAGTCTCCTACTCTGGAGACATTCAAGACCTGCCTGGACGCCTTCCTGTGTAACCTCATCTAGGTGTTCCTGCTCCGGCAGGGGGATTTGACTAGATGATCTTTCGAGGTCTCTTCCAATCCCTAACATTCTGTGATTCTGTGAAAACTGTAATTGTGAAAGCATGGTTTGCCCTAGCAGATGCTGTGACTGTATCCAATTCATATTATCAAGCAGAAGCGAAAGAATCCTTAAATATAAAAAACTTTTTCTACAACTTCTTTGGTGGTCGTGCAAACTGGGCTAACAGTCAGTTATTTTCCGGACGTATCACACAACCCCAGCCTGATCCACAGTGTTTGCATTGTCTAAATCTCAGGAGGTGTTACACTGTTTCTTGTAGAACATAACAGAAAGAAGGATGGATTTTCTCCTTAAGATAAAGAGATATTTTTTCCTTCCATTCCTATGAGCTGCATTAACATAATACAAGCCATTCATTTAAGGTCAACTCTTTCTTCTCTGGACTCACTTATACCAGGCCCTATTTGATGAGATCATTGGACTTTACCCATAAGTAGAAAAACCTCTGTGACATAAACAGGAGTAAATATTTATCTTACATTGAAGACTGCTGTAGCATGATTTCTTCATTAACAACAAAACAAAGGCACTTGCTTTCTAGACACTATCTTTTCCTTGGCATGTCTCTGCACCATTTGTGGAACAGGAGGTGGGACAGCAGCTTTGGTGGTTCACCGGTGTCAGAAACTGTCCCACCTCTCAGGGCTGTTTTCTGCCAAGAGAGGCATGTAAGGTACAGAAGGCAATATCTTTTGGGCATTCCAATTTGAGGACAACTTGCACCATTATGAGAGAAATTAGAATGACCTGGGGAATGTGAAATATTGGTTATGTTTGTTTAGGCTGGGGAAGGCAAGGCTGATTAAGGACACAATAACAACCCTTTTCAGAGAGTCCTTGAAGAAGATGGGACAAGTCATTTATTGTCCTAACCCAGCAAACACAGCCCTTACAGCATAACAGGCTTAAAAAAGGAGATTAAAGATAGATGTTAGGAAAAAATGTCTTTCTAAGGGTAATGGTAGTTGAGCATTGAGGCAGAGAGTTTGTGCAAGCTGTCAAGTCTCCATCAGTCCAGGTTTATTGGTGTTCTGTTTTTTCTTCATCAAAGAAGAAACAGTATCTGTCAGCAATGACTTAGAAATAGGCAATACCTTGGTGCAAAAGATAAGCTCTTGGAGAAATTATCATGTCGATGATCATTTGCAATTTTCAAGCAAGTTCCTTGTGGTAGATAGGGGATAAGGCACTGCAAAGCTGCACCCACAAGGACACTCTGCCACAGCATTTTGCTTTTCAATACTGATGTAAATATGTTTCTGTTTCTATGGGTTTCACTTTGTGAAGAAGGTAGAATTGTTACAGAGGGGCTGAAAATCCTGAAAACTGCAAAACCAAAAGGAGCCTACAGAGACCAGCATTGCTGTTACAAAGAAAAAAAGCTTTGGAAACTGCAGGCAAGGCAGTTTGTGAGGAAGAGTAACTTCATCCTGGTGGGGTTAGTCTTTCCAGGCACCCATCACAGTCAATGGGGCATGATGCTCCAGCTGAGGAGAAATTCAGAACTGGAGCAATTCTGAATTGCTCCATGGAGGGATCCCTCCACTGCCTGTAGAGGAGCCTTAGGAAGCTGGTTTCCCTTGACAGGTTTTGCGCATCTTGTTCTCTGAAGTAGCTTGAAACAAGCCAAAGGCAAAACTGGCATCCCTTCACAAGGGAAGGGGATGTTAACAGGGAGGACTGTGTATTTGCACAAAGAGAGCCCTTTCAGTCTGTGGCACAAAGGCAGAGAGCCCCCAGCATCTCGGTTATCAAGGCAGAAGCAAGGCATCATCCCGGCTGATTCTCACCAGCGTGAATACATCTTTTCCATAGCTTTACAGCTTGTTCCACTGGTTGCTTAGGAAGAACAATTCCAGGATATGATTCTTTCTGGGGGACCTTTTTCTATTATTTTCTAAAAATAAGTTGTTTTGTTTTTACAGCACCCATCTAAATGGAAAGTCTGCCAACAATTCGGGCAGCTAGAGATGTGTCAAGAGAAGCGTCACCCTCTAACTCAGCGGCAGCGTTGCTTGTAATACAAGTGACAGATTTCTGCAGTGTGCACTGAGAGAGATGGCAAAGCAAAAAGCTTCTCCAACACAAGAGACAGCAAAATCTGCTGGATTTCTGTTCCAGGCACTGGCTGTGTCCACACAACAGTTGTGTCACCACTTTGGACAGTCCTCTGCAATAGTCTGCCAGGGTGCTGAGCTCCTGCATAGGGGAAAGCAATAAGCCTCGGACTTAGCCACTCTGTGCTGGAGCGCTGAAAGCTGAGGAGTGCCCACTGTCTTGTCATCACCTTTGAGGACTTTGTGACTAGCAGAAGGGACTGCCTTTCAGGAGAACGGGAATTTCTTGCTGCTTCTCCTTGCCCTGGCAATGACTACCAAATGTAAAGAATGGCAGCTAAAAAAAAAGAAAACTGAAGGACTCTCTGCCAAGTGAGATTTGTGACCTTTTCCACCTTTCTCTGTTTCCAGTACATCTTTTCATTGTCTGGTTTCACCAAAGGCATGTTGTTGTGTACTAGGGAGAATATTTTGACCCAGTCCTCCGAAAATGGAAGCTGCTGTAACAGGGATAAGCACTGAATATGGTAATGTGAGGGAACATGCATTCTTTAAATGCACTTGATGTCAACATTTTGGTTTTCAACAAGTATTCCACTGAAAAGGGGAATTCCACTTTTCACAGAAGCCGGTACATATTGAATGAAAGAACAGGCTGTAGAAATATGACCAATTAAAAATAGTGGTCTCTGCTATGGTAACGTTGGGTTACCTGGAACAAAAACTGTAGTTCAGCTCTTCTTGTTTCAGCTGGTCTTTTTTAAGCACTCGCCTATGGCTTCCAGGGAGGATTGTAACTGAAATATTTGAACTGAACCTCTAACACCTCTCCCCCACCACCAAAAATAAAAGAGCAGACTATGCCACTATGTTGTCTATTAATGTCCAGAAAGCCAAGAACTGCAATTCCCTCATGCCAGTGCTCATGCCTCCCTGGGTCAGCCCTGAGTGAGTGAAAAGCAACGGGTTGAAAATAGTGAAGCAGGAAATTTTGCTGTTGGTATGAGGTCTTGGAGGAGGTATGTATAGTAGCTCACTTGCCTAGGTGGGATATTTTTCCTCATCTTGTCACAAAAGGGTGAAAATTATTATTTTAAACTGAGCCATGAAAATACTCATCATCTTCTACACTATTTGTTTGACCAAAATTCTACCAATTTTGTGAATAAGTCACAGCCTTGTTTATCCAAACCCTGCAGGGAGGAGGGCACTCTAGTGTCTACTGTGAGATGGGACATTTGTTTTTCTTATCAAGAACAGCTTTCAAATCCCAGCCAAGTGAACATAAATTTTAATGCCCTGTTCTCCCATCACACAGAATCCAGAGCCTTTTGGCAACAGCAGCTAACTTTTGCTGAAGCGACACTCCCAAGGAAGCTGCAAGCTGGGCAGTTGTGCCAGCACCACTGCGCCAGTGTCTCATAGGAGGGCTGCACTGGCTCAGCCTCCATGGCATGTAAGAGAAGGGGCAGTTTAGCTCTCACTTGATGTAACCTAAGCCTACTCACCTATCTGAACAGGATAGGGAAAGTTTTTGTTTTGTCTTGTGGGTTTTGTATTTTTGTTTTTTTGTTGTTTTTGTTTGTTTGTTTGTTTTTTGGTGTTTTTTTTTTTTATGTAAAAAAGACAAGCTACAGCTAAATAACTAAGCTCCCATCTCCTGTTTAGATTGTAACTGAGTATAATTGTGGGGTTTTTTAAAGACATTGTATCTATTAATGTGAAACAAGTATATTACATATTTGCTAATCTTGAACATCTGTAAAAAATACTGTGTTGTATTTATTAATTTCACATTTGGCCTCTGTTGCCTTCCAATCTACAACTAGGTAGGGCATTTAGCTCACAGTATTTGTCAGCTAAGATTACCGAGGTGCCGTAAGTTACTTTAAGTATCAGCCTTTCCTTATCTTCTCTCATGTCGATTAATGTTGTGGAGGTGTTAGGTGTTTTCTGAGTCCATATCTAGTCTTCAGGGAACCATAAGGGGAATTTGCCTGAAGAAAGCATGCAGGCTTGCAGACACCTTAAAACTGTGAACAACATCTGTGCACATATGAAATGTAACTGTTTCCTAGGGGTTCAGCAAGGTGTCCTGCAGACATTTCCTCACCGTCTATCACATGAAGTTGTTTTGTGCAGCCTCTTTGGTGCTGCTGTAACTGACAGAAACCTTTTCTAAAATGTTTTCTACTTTTATATTCTGCAACTGCAAGAAGATGTAATGGTTTAGAGATTTAAGAAGTGACCTAGCAGTCACTTCGCAATATATTAAGCTAATTTAGACTAGTTTTCTTACTTCTGGGCTGCTTCACAGTACATAGCAAATACACCTAAATGCAACAGCCTGGTCTTGCAAAATCCCTACTTTCAAGTTGGTTTAGGTTTCCAGCTATTTTTGGAGGCAAGTAAATTCCAGTTGACAGTTGTTGTTACCATTCAAAGGACTTTGGAATTTCATAGTAACAGAGCTTTTGTCATCATGTACCATGTTTATGTTTCCAATAAAATCCATTAGTTCTTCTGGATGTTTGACTAAATCTATCAGCAAATAAAGACAAGTCACTCCAAACGATTGCTCACAACCAAAGCGACAGTTGTATTTTTCAGCTACATCTCTCAGGGCATAAGAGAGGTCTTCTCCAAAGCCCTCAGATGAGGAGAGAGAAATGCAACACAGACACATGACAAATTTTCTGCTAGTCTGGCTCATACAAGAAAATATCCTGAACAAACTCAGTGAAAGCCAGGTGGTAACCTGGACGCAGCACTAAGCGCAGGCTGAAAAATCATTTTCACACCCAACTTTACAACCCCTAACAGAGCAAAGGTACAACATACCCTCCCGCTTCCACAACTGAAACTAGGTCATTGCAATCTCCCAGGTTGGTGTTACACTTGGACACCAGCATCATTCTGTTTTCCTTTGTTAAAGATAGCAGCTCACATGAACTGCATGTCCCAGGGAACTTAAACATATGCACAGGAAAGCACCGCTTGATGGCAGCTTTGTGGGAAGACTCTAAGAAACAGACACACTTTCACAGAAAAGCGAAAGGCTTTCGTTGTGGCATGGCTGGTAAACCACAAATGGAAAGCCCCGAGAGAGACTATTTGTTGCTACTTAGTGGTCTGAATCCATCCGTCCTGTAGTCAAATTCAATATTCAAATCTTTTCACCTGTGAGAACTGAAATACCTCTTTTGCTCAAAAATGCATTCCCTTTTCCACTTCAACAACCCTGACTCCAAACACTTTTCTCAATAGCCCCTTGTTCTGTGTCAAATAAGCTTTATTAGTTGCTTCTCTAAATTGCAAAGTGAATCCTTTCCAAATTTGTAGCAAATATGCAAAGTTCACGTTACCCCAGAGGATAATATCTCTAACCTCCCTCTTTTCCAGGGCAAGAGAAACTGCTCTAAAGAATAATTGAGTATAGCCCAGCTCCACAGGGAAAGGACCTACACACAGACCGTAGAAGTTAGTTAGGCTCTTGGGAATCTTCCTCTCAAAGTGTGATGTGGCATTAGGACCTTCACCGCATTCATTGTGTGATACAGAATGAAGTCATTATAAACTGGACCCCATGTGAACATAATAAAAGATACCCCATATGCTCCCGTGCATATGGCAGCCCAGGGAATTACAGGCAACATACCAGTAGCCTGTATCTTTCATCTTTCAAGACACATTTATGTGACAACAAGTCAATGTGTACAGTTACCTTCCAATACAAGAAAAATGCTTTCCAAGCCTTTACATGTTACAAGCACCGCTAGTAAGCCTAAGTAGTGTATCCAAACCAATTCCCGACACTACAAAACCCAAGTCCTTGGAAACTACTCATGACCTTACCATTAATCACAAACTCAAGTATTTTGTTAGGCAAGAGCCTGTCTCTCGTTTTCATCTTCACAGAAAATTGCTGTGTAGAGATAGATGCTCTTATATTAACAGAGTCTTAGGCTGACCTTCCAGCTTGCCCAAAATAGATCCCAGTGGTTTAGCAATAAAACACTAATTTGTTTTCCTGTGATTTCGAGAGGTGCTGCTTGGGGCCATTTTGTAATTGGAAAACTCAGACACAGAACTCATGCTCAGGGTCACACAAGGCTGTAGCTGACTTGGTGCTTGAACTCACGTCTGTAGCATGCAGAGACCTTCTCTCCTTCAACTTGCTGGACTGGAAAGTCTAGTTCTTTGCAGCATCCACCCCAGTAGATGCCATAAGTCAAAAGAAGCCATCTGATATTTTTGAAAAGGATTGCATATAAGCTGCCAGACTACACTTTCATATCTGTCGCATGTAAAAGGTCTGCCCTTAAGAAAATTGGAAAGCAGAAAAAGGTGATAAAATGTCTTTCAGTTCAGACTGGAAAACTTAAGAATGTGTCAGTAAGAAATAACACTAGTGCAGCCATAATGTGGACAGAGAGAGAGTGCTAACATTTCCTTCTCAGTTTCTTCCACCAAGAGATCTATGCTGCCACACGTCATCCCTCTTACAAGGCTTTGTAATTTTGAAACACAGTCAGGTTTGCTTGCAAAAACTTATTTTCCACAGCATCACACTGGACTAGAGGGGGCAAGTCTATTCCTCTAAATTCATATCTCTATCAGTCAGATTTGCCATTATTACTTTATATAACTTTGAAAATACATTGCTTGTGTGGTCATGGTAACTAAAAAGAGGTCAAGGGATAAAGGTGTAAAATGTCTGAACTATTACTAAAGCACTGTAGCTGCTTTTATAATGCAAGGCAAACAAAGTATTTTTATCACCTTGTTGGAAACCTTATTAGCCAGCTCAGATCAGTTTGATAAACTATCAGCGATATTAAACTCTGCGTCAGCAAATTACCAGATGTCCTGATCTTCTAAAGCCCTTTCTTTGGCCTTCTGTATGTATACTCATATTTCCATATCCGGCACAAGGAGCTGCTCTCCTATTTGAGATATATTATTGATTTTGGTTATCAGAATCATAAGAAAAGCCCAGCTCTGTTCTGCTTCCTGATCTGCTGAACCAGGCAATGGGGCTGGCCAGATAACGACTATCATTTCCAGGGAAATTCATTGACCGTTTCTGCACAGGGTGAGGCAAGCAGCGGGGCTGCTGACACCAGCTCCTGTAAGAAGCACACCCAGAAACTGAAGGGCTGGAGAAGCAGAGGAAGTGGCTGTGGAGGCAGGTGAGTCCCCAGTGATCCCCAGCCAGGGTGAGCCACCATGGCATGTCTCTGCTCAGCAGGTGGGCACCCCATCAGGAGGAGTCCTAGCATGCCAGGGCACAGCTCAGCTCTGAGGAATAAGTGCCTTTGAGCAGCAAAAAGCATAGGGATTTAAAACAAACAAACACACAAACACAAACAAAACCCACCAAAATAAAACACCACCACCCACCTACACAGCTGTTCTGTTTAACTTACAGGTTATTTTGTTTATTTACTTGAAGCTGAATTTTCATGGCTACCCGAGAGCAGACAACTGCCTGTCAAGGCACTTCTCATGGAATAGTTTTCTTCCAGCCAAGAGTAGGAAAAAAAAAAAAGGGGGAGGGAAAGTCTTTTAATCTGCTGCAGCCCACTGACACCTCATCTGTCCTCTGGAGATCAAGCTCTGCGTGGGAAATTTTTATTTATTTTCTTTTAAAAAAGCAAAGCAAAACAACCTAGCCCTCAAGAAGAGCTCCTATTAACAAACATGTGCTTGGCTGGCTGGAATTATCAACCACAAAATCTACCAGGCATTCACAGAGTAAGCCAGTGCCTTTCATTAGCATTTTTGGCAATGTAGCAACCGCTGACAGACTTCACACAATGTGTCTTCGATTCACTTTTGAGCAATCCCTATTGCATCACAGCATATCTGGATGGAAAATTATTTCTAAACAAAGTCAAACAAACAGTTCGTCAGAAACAGAAAACTTGGCAAAAGAAATCAATCAATTTCTGTATCTGCGTTTACCGCATTGGTAAGCCTTCAGGTCTTAGGAAACAGTAGTCAGTATTCCACGTGTCAAATACTTTAACGGGTAAGAATCATTTTTTTAATTAAAGTTGACTTGAATGTCCCCAAGGTCACAGGTGATCAGGCCTGAGCAACCTGCAGCCATGTGGGATGCCAGGTACAGAGGTGTGCCCCCACCTGCACACTTTTCAGAGGCCTTTGGGGTGGGGTTGGAGGTCAGGGAAGGAAAGGAGTGTTGGTTTGGCTTAGTCTCTAGGCAATGCTGCTCCAGACAGCTAGGAGGAAACCACTGAACTCCTGCACGTAGACAGAAGCCAGGTAGGAAGTTTGCTTTTGCAAACTTGCTTGTTGGACCTGCATATAAATCATTGTATAACAAAACTCTGCACACTAGAAACTCCATGGAAGCCATCAGTGTAATTGCACAGAGGTAAGCACAACGGAGCAGCACACCAAAGCGTATTTGAGATAAAGTGCAATGGAGCAGCGTACCAAATGCATGGCAGATTTTGCAAGGAGATTAGTGAGAAAGCATTTGCATCCTGCAATAAACACCTGTTCCTTGTTTGAGTGGCAGGACTGCCACAGATCAAGTGCAAACACAATCACAACATCACTGCTTTCATTCAGACTGTTTACTTTTCAGGGAGGAAATGTTTGTATCCTATGTCCCACACACCCCAACATGTCAAAGCTAGCGTCACTGTTTACCACTAAGACGACACATACACGTTTCACCATCTTGAGATGCTGTTCCTTGTAGGTTAGCACAACACCAGCAACTTAATTGCACAGGCAGTTTATTAGAGTCTGCCTGAACTTTGACACTAGGAAAAATTGTGCTTTCTGTCATGAAATTGAAACAAAAAATCGATACTTTGTTTCTAGGTGAAGGCCAAGGGGAAATCTGGAGACTTATTGCTACATGCTTCTCCAGTCACAAAAATCTCTGCTCATCTGTTTTCATAGCCACAGCTGCAGAGAAGTATCAGGGTATAAGGGCCTTTGAACACCCACAGCATATTGGCTGTTGCCAAACTAAACAATTTTTCTGCTGTTATACCAGTTTCTTATAAGTCAGGGTAAAGGACTACGAATAGCACTTGCAAAATGGGCACTTCAATTGCTATTAGTATTTACAGAGTACAACCTTCCAGAAACAAAAAGCCCTCTGGAAAAAAAAAAAAAAAAAAAAAAGGCCAGAATCACAGTGCTATACTTGGCAAAGCTCATATTTCCTTAAGAACAGAAATGGGTGTTCCTTTGCCCCAGGACTGGAGCACCCTGCAGAGGAGATGATGCTCCCACCATGGTCATGGCCGCTGCGAGAGCAGGAGCTGCACTGGGGATGGAGATAAACCAGGATGTTTTGTCTCAACACATACTAACAATTCAGTCAAACCTAGAAGTCATCTCTCCTTTAAAGAAGGTGTGAACCTGTTTGTTAAAGGGATCAAAGGAAGAAAAGATTTGCTTGCCTTGAGAAAAGCATTGTGATTAATTTAGCCTTGCCTTGCACAAGGGAAGCAAGGCTCAGAGAACACTCAAGCCACTGTGGCTGTCAGCAGTTGTGCAAGACAGAGAGGGCAGCCAGGTCTTAAGGTTGGCATGTAGACTTAGATCATCTGGTAGGGCAGAAAACAGAGTTAGGAGAAAGCAGATGTGACAGACTTCCTGGAAAGCAGTCCAAAACCTGAACAGTAGGAATGCCCCAGGCAACTCCTCTTCCGTCGTAGGGAGTAGCAAACTGAGCTCACACACTTTATAGACTCAAAAACAAGGTCTGGAAGTGTGTTATTCATGGGAGGGTTGCATTCTTCAGTACAGCTTTTTCATTGTTTGTGTTTAGAAATGTATGTGTTACACTTGGCAAAACTTGCAGAAGGTACCATACAGCATACTGAGTGTTGCACAAACCAGGTTTTAGAGCTTTTTTTGCTATTAGATTTCATGGTTTCACCGCCATGCCTAAATGAAAGAACCACTACTATAATTAGCAATACTCTGACCAGTTGCACTTCTGAAGGATTGCAGACAAGAAAGTGACTATGCTGAACCTCCCACGTATGTATGTCTCTTCCCTGATGGAGGGCACAGAGTGGGCATTCAGTGCTTAACTTATACAGTTAGCAGGGCCAGAGAGGAACCCAGTTACATGCCTAAATACTTTATTTTCACTGCACACAAGCTGGTTGGAATGCAAAATACATGTCAGAAGGTGGGGTGCTCCCCATGCATTTCTAAATAGACCAGAGCCAGCACCATGCATAAGACTAGACTGCCCACCACCAGTTCAACCTTCCACCCTAAGCAGGCTTGTAAGCCCTGTTCTGGCCAGCACAGGACAGGACAGTATAACAGTGGCTGTAATAGGAGAGAAGAAAAAAAAAGAAGAGTGACTCAGAAAGAGAAATACATAATCACACTTGCACCCTTTGAGATGTGTCAGAGTTGGGCTTAGAAAGATTAAATGCAACAAAACGCTTTTCCACTGAATTGCCCAGACAGCTGCAGAGGTGAGGGGAGGGCAGCACCAGGAAAGCTGGGAATGTCAATATACAGGCAGGGTGTGAGTCAAGGCCGTGATGCCAATTTGCTGATCACAGGGATCTGCTAAGCACCAAGCCCTTGCTACAGCAAGAATAGGCATCCTCACTCAGCCTATTCAGCCCTTGCACTGCTCAGCTAACCACACGGACCAGCCCACGTCATTTTTTCTAATTTGGAGAAAAGGAGGCTGAGTGGCAACCTCATTGTTCCCTACAGATTCCTGAGGAAGGGAAATGGAGAGGGAGGGGCTGGTCTCTTCTTGCTATCCTGTGACAGGACAAATGGGAACAGTTCAAAGCTGCGTCAGGGAACAGGCTCCCCTGGGAAGTAGTCAGGGCACCAAGCCTGTCAGAGTTCAAGGAGTGTCTGGACAATACTCTTTAGTCATATTAGTTTTAGGCAGCCCTGTGAGAAGCAGGGAATTGGACTTCATGATCCTTACGGGTACCTTCCAACTAGAGAAATTCTATGATTCTAGAGGAGTTTCAGACTGGACATTAAGAAGCATTTGTTTACTGAGAGGGTGGGCAAACATTGGAATAGGCTCCCTAGAGAGGTGGTCAATGCCCCAGGCCTGTCACTGTTTAAGAAGCACTTAGAAAATGCCCTTAGTAACATGCTTTGACTTTTGGTCAGCCCTGAAGTAGGCAGTTGGACTAGGTGGTCACTGTAGATCCCTTCCAGCTGAAATAGTCTATTCTATATCTCGCTTATGCCGAGAGAAATGCAGGAGATGCACGGAGCAACTTATGCTTTCAGTGCCTCCCAGTGCTTGCTGCAATTCCCTAGGAAAGTGCAGAAGCCTTGTAGCAAACACAGTCATGGACACATTTGCAGAAAAAAAACTGAATCCTCTCTACTGAGGGTCTGAGATCCTGAGCACTCAGAGCCACAGACTTCAGGGTATTCAGAAAAAAAGGGGAAGAGTTACTTCAGAGAGGAACAAGTAGCTAATTCATCAGCTTGAAAGCTTTACCACTTAAGGGATCAAACTGACAAAAGTAGCAAAAAAAAAAAAAAAAAAAAAAATCAGCTTCAATCTCATTCCTTTCTCACAGTTAAGCTGAATTTTTGTTCCTGTTTCTGCTTGCACATTCAGGTCATTAGGCCTCAGCCATGACGCATATTTCTTGCCAAGTATCTCCTTTTGCCAGAACTTAAAAGAATATTCTCGTCATGGACAACAACACTGCTGGCTGTTTCCTCTTCATTTGCAAATGAATACGCTTCTTCAATTTTTGCTACTCTAGTTGCACCCTGAAAGTACCTCAGTAGTTGCTCAAATTGTTTGAAAGCCAGCATGTGCACTCATTACTCCATATCTCCGTATTTGCCCTCATTCTAGGGTAAGAGTCCTAGCCACTTAACATGAATGGATTGTGTTACCTCAAATCAGTGGAAACAAGTGAAAGCAGTCACAACTAGGAATGCCTCTTGCAGGCTGGAAAGGCTCAGTGTACAGACAAACGCAAAATGGCAGCTAAAGTAGACAGATCTCAAGTGTTCACCAGCCTGATGTAATAGTCTTTTTGTTCCACCTGGACTGAAGGAAGAATAAGATCTAGCAAAATGAAGTAAATAAAGAAGACGAGCATGGCAAGCTACAGCTAGTGCTGATCTATACTGCACTACCCACAAAAAAACAAAACAAAACAAAACAAACAAAACAAGCTGTCTTCTGCTCAGAATGACAAGTGAAGTGGAGTTTGCATTTCCTTCTGAAGGGAGTCTGATTAAGACTGTTTGTATTATTTGGTTCATCTGATAACAAAAGGGGAGTGGCAGGAAGAAAAAAAACATCAAGTTTATTGATAATACCAGGTAAGATCATCAGCATAAATGGTTACTGATGCATAAAGGTCAAAAACATATGACCCACTTTTTTTTTTTTTTTTTTTGAGTCCTCTGCCAGCAAGGTCAGACACCACTCTATGAACATAAAAGGATGGAAAACTACAACTTAGAGAGATACTGCAAGGTTACAACATGGTAATATAGCACTGAAGGAAATTACACATGTCCCTTGTCCAGTCTACAGCAGTACTTCACGGAATCCAAGTTTATATTCCAGAGACTGAAGATTTAACTATATATACCTTCCCTTTCCTGCATGTGGTGAAAACAGTCTAGTTCTGACCTTGGAAAGCATTCAGTTCAACGTATTTGAATTAGCAAATGTGCGGTCAACTGTGTTCTATAACAAATCTAGGAAAGTTTCTAAAGTAGATTACTGTTTTCTGTGGAAAAGTGTACTGTATTTTGCTTCTGTTGGAAGCCTTTTAGCAAGTATTCAGGATACAGCAAATGGTGAGGAAGGAAAGAAAAAAAAGAAGCAAGCATATTTATACAACCTAAAAGCAGCACGAAAAACCTACTAATCATATGAACATTTTCAAACACTGAAGTGAGCAGCCACACACAGACTGAAAACCAAAGCAGCATCAGGCGATGGTCTTTAGTACCTAAACCAGCTCAAGGACTTTGTGTTATCCTAGTAGCTTGTTTCAATATATTTGTGTTCTGGTTGTGGTCCACCCCAATGAGTAGAAAGTCAGGAAAAATGCCACTAGGCCCGCATGGATGAACAAGGAGCTCCTGATAAAACAACACAAAAAGGAAGCATACAGAGGGTGGGCAACCTGGAAAGAATAGAGACACTGTCCAGCCACGCAGAAACATAGTTAAGAAAGCCAAAGGCCACCTGGAGATGAATCCAGTCAGGGATGTTAGAGACAACGAGAAAAGCTTCTTTATGTACGTAGGAGACAACAGAAAGCCTAGGGAAGGAAATAGGGAACCTGGTTACCACAGGACATGGAAAAGGCTGAGGTACTGAATGCTTTCTTTGCCTCTGTCTTTACTAGCAAGATCAGCCTTCAAGAATCCCTTGTCTCAGAGACTAGAGGTAAAGTCTAGAGCAAGGACGACATACCCTTGGTGGAAGAGGATCAGTTCAGGGACTACTTAAGCAAACCGGACATACATAAATCCAGGGGCCCTGATGGGATGCACCCATGCATGCTAAGAGAGTTCACAGATGTCATTGCAAGTCCACTCTCTATCATCTTTGAATGATCATGGCAAGTGGGAGAAGTGCCAGAGGACCGGAAGAGAAAACTCATTACTCCGGTCTTCAAGAAGGCCAGGAAAGGGGACCCAGGAAACTACAGGCTGGTCAGCTTCACCTTGATCCCTGGAAAACCAATGGAGCAGCTGATCCTGGAAAAATATTTCCAGGCACATGAAGGACAAGGAAATCATCAGGAATAATCTGCATGGATTCACCAAGAGGAAAGTCACGCTTAACTAACTTAATAAACTTCCATAATGAAATGACTGGCTGAGTAGATGAGGGGAGAGCAGTGGACACTGTCTACCCAGACTTATGACACAGTCTCCTGGAAGACCCTAATAGACAAGCTGATAAATTATGGGTTGGATGAGCAGTCAGTGAGGAGGATTGAAAACTGGCTGAACAGACTGGCCCAGCACATAACAGTCAGTGGAACAAAGTCTAGATGGAAGCCTGTAACTAGCAGCATATCTCAGGGATCTATAACGGGTCCAGTCCTGTCCAAGACCTCCAGTAATGATCTGGATGACGTGACATAATGAACCTTCAGCAGATTTCCTCATGACACAAAATGGGGAGGTGTGGCTAATACAGTAATAAGAGAGAGTAACTCTGCCATCCAGAGGAACCTCAAAAGGATGGAAAAATGGTCTGGCAGCAACGTCATGAAGTTGAACAAGGAGAAGTGCAAAGTCCTGCACCTGGGGAGGAACAACCCCATGCATCAGGTACATTCTGGTGGTCACTCAGCTGGAAAATAGCTTTGCAGAAAAGCCCCTGGGGGTTCTGGTGGGCAACAAGATGAACATGAGCCAGCAATGTGCCCTTGTGTCAAAGGGCTAATGGTATCCTTGGCTTTGTTAGGCAAACTACTGGCAGCAGGTGGAGGGAGGTGATTCTTCCCCTCTTCTCAGCACTAGTGAGGCCACACCTGGAACGCTGTGTCCAGTTCTAGGCTCCCCAGAACAAGAAGAACACGAATCTACTGAAGAGAATGCAATGAAGGGCCGCTAAGATGGTGAAAGGACTGGAGTATCTCTTCTGTGAAGAAAGGCCGAGAGAGCTGGGACTGTTCAGCCTGGAGGAGGCTCAGGTGGGATCTTGATGTATGCAAATACCAGAAAAAAGGATGCAAGGAGGACTGAGCCAGGCTCTTCTCAGTGATGCTCAGTGATTGGGTCAGAGGCAACGGGCACAAACACAGGAGGCTCTGTCTGAACATCAAGCAGTTGGCCCTGCTTCATCAGAGGATTTGGGCTAGATTACCTCCAGAAGCCCCTTCCAAGCTCAACTGCTCTGTGATTCTGGGAAAGTTACGGCTGGATTTTGAGAGAACGTGAACAAATTATATAGCCAAAACAATAGCAATCTCCTTTTAGTGAAAAAAAAAAATGCCTTTGTCAGGTCAGAATAAACAATCATAAACCAGTATTGCACTGCTGCCAGGTTCCCATTTTGTTTCCTATTTAGCTACGCTCAGTGTAGTGCAGTGGAACACCAAGTAGTTACAGTGCCTCACTTCCGTCACATGAGCAACGAGTAAGCTTGGAAACAAGAAGCAAACCCAAACACAGCCCCACAGCCTGTACATATTGGCGTGTCTATCCTGGTGAGAACTCATCACAGATCAGCCTCAGATCGTTAGAAGACACGTCTATGAATTCTGTATTTTTGTGCACCAAGTGGTTTGGGGAGACTGCATTAGTAATCCAGCTCTGCTACCTCACCCTGCAAGATGAGATGATAGCAATAAGAGGAAAGAAGTATGGAAGGGAAGACACAGAGGATTCCTAGGCAAAGCAGGAGTGCAACAGTCTTTCCATTCTCATGTTGGTGGGTTTGTTTTGGTTTTTTTTGCTAGATGGAATTTAATCACTATGTCAGCACACTTTAGTGACATAGGACTTTAAAGGGTATGTATTGAAAAAGGCTATTTAAAAATCACTGGAAACACTGAGGAATTAGCATATGAAGCATTACAGATACACCTTCAAAGACTTGGATTTTCTTTTACTTGGAGTTGGACATAGCATCTGTGAATCAGATTCCAACAGTTGTGTTAACTTGGACAATACTTCTGTGTTAACGTTAAAGGAGATCTCTGAGTAGTATCCAACCAAGAAATAAGCTTTCAGAATAGCACATGGAAAAAACCTAATACATATTTCTCATGACATTAATATGGCCATAGATATTTTGTACTTCATCAGGAATTTTAGTCTTGGAAGTCATCCACTTAAGTGCTTCAGTGCCAGACAGAGAGTAACTTGTCAGAAGTATTTTCCTGTATGCTGTCTTACCACTCATCTGAGTTGCATCAGGCATTCAAAGCTTTCCAAAAGTGAAATGCCTCAGGAAATACTCAGGATCATCACTGTCACAGGAGAAAATGAGCAATTCTCACTCAAATGATGTGGCAATAGAATCTGTGTATTGCTGAACTACTACCATAAAGCTGACTAATTTATGAAGTGTTACTTCTCAAACCATTAATTAGAGTTATAGGGTGGGTTTTTTTGTTGTTTTCTAGCATAATGAAATGTTATTTCCTAGAGTTTCTGTCAGGGAATCCACAGACCCACCGTAGTACCCCACAATTGTGGATTCCCTGACGATTTTCTTCCATTATTTAACTTCTGACTTAATACCAAAAAATTCAGATTTACTCTAAAGTTTAAACCGTTTTTTTTTTTTTTTTTTGTATACTAGTGTTACATACCAATATTTAAATTAATCCAGCATGATTAAATAGCTAGCTCTCCGCTCCATGCAAGCAGAGAAGAGGTTGAAATGAATGAGAACAGTGTTTGGAATATTAAGTATTTAAATCAATTGGGATGCCTTTTATGGCATATCTATAAAATGGAAAGTTCAACACTAACCAGTGCTCAACACAAACATACTTCTTAAAATATATGAAGGGAGATGTCAGAAGGATTCAATTCAATGCAAGAGAGACTAGCTAGAAACTGGTAGTTTGAAGACAACAGTTGACCTGAACCAACCTAATATATTTTTCTATTTCTGATGTGCAAGTACTGAATTGTACAATTATGCAACTATGTGCAACAAAATCTCAGTGAAGCAATAGCCACACTAGTAAATGCCTATAGAAAACTTCAATTCCTTTATGAAATTACATAGCAGAGCACACCAGGCATCCACATTCAAGTCAACAGCTCAGCAAGATGCAAGCAAAAGCACTCTCAAGGAGAAAGAATAAAGCTTCTCCAATGGCTGGCTGAAAATATGAGGGTTAAACATTGCTCGGTACCTGTGCATGAAATGCAGAGAGCCAGTGAAACCGTGTTTGATTGCAGAGTGAATTAAAAAAAAAAAGAGATTTTTTTAACACTGAAGAGTTTGGAAGTGCACACTTGGATACTGCAAGTGGTAGCCTCTGTGTACAGGTGCATAGGACACTGAATACATAAATGTCACTTAAAACTGATCATAAAAAGATGTGTGGTGGAGTGTTATTTGCTTTTTTTTGTTGGTTTGGTTTTTTTAATTCATTTTGGTTTTAATAATTTTATTTTCCTAATAGAAGAAACCAAGCAAAGTCTCAAGTGTCTGCATGAGCTAAGAGGGAAGAGTTGTTTCAAAAGCATTACCAAAATCCTTATTCTGAACATCTTCAAGTGGTATATTGATACAAATAAATGTTTATTTACAGGGACATATGTTTTGCCAGACAAAATGTAGATAGTACTCCTAGAAAGGACTACAATATGAGAAAGCTGCATTAACATAAGCAGCTGAAATTTGGCAAAAGGTGAAATACTGAGTGCTCCTGAGCTTTTCCTATTGGTTAAATGGTAGCTGGAAAGTCCTTATGTCAGCCAAGCACACTGTAGCTAACACCGTCAAGAATTGCTTTTATTCCTCAGCCAGTCAAGAGGCGCAGCACTCGATATCTGAGTCACTGCTCCACATCCTGCCCTGTCCCAGCACTTCCTCATTGAAGGCAGAGTCTCCTCGCAGCAGCACGTTTGAATCTCTGCACATTCAGACGGGACACCGAGAGGTTCCACAGAGGTAAGTAAGAGATCAAATTGTACTAGAAAGTGCTAGAACCGCAGTATCTTGGCTATGCCTTTTTGGCTTAGAGCTTTTACAATTTTTACAATTGCTTCAGATGAGGTGGGCATGGGAAAAAATGAAAAAGAAACAATCTGGGGTTTGGTTTAGTTGTTTGCTTTGCCTTTTTTTTTTTTTCTTAAATATTGTCAGAAGTGGCAGCTTGCTGGAGGTGAAAATTACAGATTGAGGGGTTTCCCCAGTTAAAATGTTTCAGCTCTGTGACTCCACTCCCCTCCTGACTGCCTGCTGAGATGCATTTAGACTGCAAAATGAAAAGTGAGGCTGCAAGTACAACAAAAGGCAGCTTTCACCTGACACTGCAAAAGGCATCTTCAACTCATTTCCTCCCAGAGTACAGTTTTCCCTTTATTTCTGCTTCTTAGTGACTAAAGAAAAGCCAAAAGATAAACTGGCACTGACAGAAGTGACCAAACAGGGAGTTTCAGTTTAGTGAAGTTCAGACAATGAATCTAGACTAAAAATAAACTGTCGCACTGCCGCAAAGTGTCAGCTGGGTAAGAAAAAAGGCTCAGACAAGACATTCAGTGTAGTCACACCAAAAATGAAACCCTGCATAACTTTTCAAGTTCTGAATGGTCACTGTTTACAGACTGACAGTGTGTAACAGCAGCTAAAATACACAGTGCAAGGCAAGTGAGGAGTCCCACTGTGCTGAGGAGCACACACAGTCACAAAGTCAGTTGTGCATAAAACCCGAGGTCTCAGTTTGCAGCTAGTAAAGAAATCAAGTGCAAGACTGAAAAGACAAGAAAGTGGGCAAGCAACTGCACTGGAGGATTTGCTGAAGTCATGAGTCACCATAGTTTCTGGTAGAAGTGTTTGTGAGCTTTGGAAAAGAAAATAACAAGATACCATTGCACAAGAAGGTTTTAGACAAGCATGTTGCCTTTGAGTTTTGATGCAAGGTTTATATTAATTAACAACAAAACAAAACACACAACCAGAGCTGTACATACCAGTCCTTACCGCAGGGCATTTAAAACAACTTTTCCATTTTAAAATCTTTTTATTCTTGATAACTTGTCTCTTCTTCAGAAGGAACTGTACCCACCAAGGTAATGCAGGGACAGAGGAGAGACACCTTGGAAAAGTACAAAGCAACTGATGTCACAAAGCCAAATTTCTCTTACCTCTGTGTGAGCTTGGAACTCAGGCCCCTCACAAGCCAGCTCATGACAGACAATTTTTTCTTTTTGAGTACTAAATTGACAGAAGTATCTCCCCAGTTGGCTAAAACTGAATCCTGAGTGAGCAGTGAAGTCACGCGGCTACAGATTTCATTTCTCATGGAATCAAGAAGTTTGCTATTGCTTTGAGTTTAACTTGATAATAGAAGTGTAGACAATGTAAAGGCAGACACCAGCACAGATTTTTCCTTCTAGAGAAATTAATTAGATACTTCTAGAAAGGGAGAGGAAGTGGTAGGAAATTTTCATCTCCAAGCCCTCATCTTGTAATACAGACCAGGCTACTGAAATGTTTACCAAGATGAACACTACAAACATGGACCTGTTGGAGCAGGTCCAGAGGAGAGACACAAAAATGATCAGATGAACGGAACACCTCTCCTCCAAAGAAAAGTTGAGAGTTGAGGTTGTTCAGCTTGGAGAAAAGAAGGCTCTCACAAGACCTTGCCACAGCCTCTCGAAACTTAAAAGGGGCTTATAAGAAAGATGGAAAGAGACTAAGTACCAAGGCCTGTAATGACAAGAGGCAATGATTTTAAACTGGAAAAGTGTAGATTTAGGTTGGACATAAGAAAGATATTCTTTATGTTGAGGGTGGTGAGATACTGGAACAGGCTGCCCAACAAAATTGTAGATGCCCCATCATGGGAAGTGTTTAAGGCCAAGTTGGATGGAGTTTTGAGCAACCTTATCTAGTGGAAGGTAGCCCTGCCCATGGTGGGGGGGCAGTTGGACTAGATGACCTTTAAGGGTCCCTTCCAATCCATTCTATATTTCTATTATTAGTGTTTAAGAGTCTTTTGAAAAAGGCAAGCTGGTTTCTGTCTCTCACACCCCCAGTTACATTCCTTTTTTGAAATGTGTTACAGCCTTCCCTCCTAAAACAAGGAGCCTACAGAGTCAACCACTCCTTATAGAAGCTGAGCATTCCTGAACTTACACAGAAAGTGGCAGTCCAGTCCAGGTGACAGGACACTACAGGCACATGTCAATGGACAGAGCTTTGTTACAACAGGTAAGGGAAACAAAGAGAGGAAAAAAATCCTCTCAATGAGATAATTTTCTGCCATAGTCCATTAAATATACATATATGTACTGAATGCAAATATATTGTCAGTGAAACATCTCATTGAACAGTGACAATTTTCAGAGGCATGTGTGGATACAATACACATTGCAAATGTACGTGCAGATGGATTTTTCAAAGCAGCCTGAGCCTCAGAAGCTTCAAGCCATTGATTTCAGTTCATTTCTGCTGATATATCTTTAAAACAGCACCTCAGCACCTTCAAGCACACCTTAACCTCACAGCAAGGTGTTGTGCAGAAGTGCCTGTGCTAACAGGGTCTAGAGAAGTGCCGCTGCCTCCACATAGTTTTGCACCAGCATGAATATTCTGTGCTAATAGGGAGTTACTAATTGCAGCTCCCCACCAGCAGACAGGGCTCTGTTTCTCCTGGCCTGGGAGAGAAGCATGGGCACCCTCAGCTGCTCAGCCCTGGCCAAGGCACCCACACCACCTATGGTGTATAGAAAAAACATATCAGAACTCACACAGGCTTGGGTTTTTAATTGGATTTATTGCTTGTAGAGGAAGAAAAGAAAGGTCGGTTGTGATGGTGGGGCTATTTTGGCAGGGGTTTTTTGTTGTTGTTGGGGTATTTTTCTCCAAGTTTTGCTTCCTGCTCAACATAGAGCACTGAACAAATAAAACTACAGCCACTCTCGCTAAAAGAGATCTCCATTTTGTGGCTGTAGCTAACTCCAGATTTGGTTGTTCTCTCAGCTGCCTTTCCCTCTACTGTCTCTGGATTTTCTTTTATCTAAACTCCATCTACTAGGTCCTTCCCTATGCTAGCTGGTAAAGTCATCTGTAACAGAAAAAAAAACAGTTACTAGGATAGCATCTTCAGGGACACGCCAAATAAAACTGAATGAAGAAAGTGTATCTCCCTTAGTCCTCCATTTCAAGATGTCTGTTGAGTAAGGGAGGAGGGGTAAAGAAAGTTAAAAAAAATACAAATTGGAGAAAAACTAGTCCTTCTAGAGTAGATTATAATATATACAAGCCCTGAACTGCTGAGGTCTCCATGTGCCTGCCAGCCCCTAGGAATACAGATTGCTCAGAACAACTCTGCTTCTCCAACACAAACAGTTTAATAACAATAAATACACAGCTAGCTCAAGGACTCCAAGCTGGAGAATTCCAAGGTATGAAAGACTTGCTTTGAGTTTGTGCATGTTAAATTATGCAAATTCTTACAAGGGATGTGAGCGCATTCCAAGTTCAGTTAAGTTTCCCAACATTGCAGAGCCAACTGTTTTATAGCTACACTTCTTTTATAATTCTCCATCTGTGGGTTACCACTTTTTGGTTTTGCTTTTAAAGCAACCACAGGAAAAAAATTCCCTGGTGCACACCAGAACAGCTCAACCCACCACAGCTTTTCTAATGACAACATAACAGCACCTCTGGCAACAGATGCCACTTCAGTTCAGCCACTCTCAGTGAGTCCACCTCCATGCGGGTATGTGTGGGAAGGAAGGCCTTGAGCCCACATTATCAACCTCCTGCCTTGCTAAGCTTTGTGCATATACTCCAGCAAATATTGCCTGTATATGATTTGGCTTACGCTAAGAGTAAAGGGTCTAGAGGATGTTGTAAGTGAAGATGGATTGATCAGAGGGCTAGAACACCTCTCCTGTGAGGACAGGCTGAGAGAGCTGGGGTTGTTCAGCCTGGAGAAGGTGTTTACAGGAACACCTTATTGAGACCTTTCAGTACTTCAAAGGGGCCTATAAGAAAGATGGGTACAGACTTTATAGCAGGGCCTGGTGCAATAGGACAAGGGGCAATGGTTTTAAACTAAAAAGGGGGAGATTCAGGCTAGACATGAATCATAGAATAATTTTGATTAGAAGAGACCCTCAAGATAATCAAGTCCAACCATTAACCTACTTCTGGCACTAAACCATGTCCCTAAGAACCTTGTCTAAACACTCAACACCTCCAGGGATGGTGACTCCACCACTTCACTGGGCAGCCTGTTCCAATGCCTGACAACCCCTTCTGGGAAGAAAGTTTTCCTAATAACTCATCTGAACCTCCCCTGGTACAACTTGAAGCCATTTCTTCTCATCCTATCACTTGCTACTTGGGAGAAGAGACCAACACCCTCCACGCTACAACCTCCTTTCAGGCAGTTGTAGAGAGTGAGGAGGTCTCCCTCAGCCTCCTTTTCTCCAGGCTGAACAGCCCCTGTTCCCTCAGCCGCTCCTCAAACTTGTGCTCCAGACCCCTCACCAGCTTCATTGCTCTCCTCTGAACTCATTCCAGTACTAGGACATGTCAAGGAAGATTTTTTACAATGAGGATAGTGAAACACTGGCTCAGGTTGTCCAGAGAGGTGGTAGATGCCCCAATCCCTGGAGACATTCCAGGCCAGGCTGGACAGGGCTCTGACCAACCTGATCTAGTTGAAGATGTCCCTGCTCATGGCAGGGGGGTTGGACTAGATGACTTCTGAAGGTTCCTTCCAAACCAAACCATTCTATTATATGATATGCCCTTTCAGCGAGATACTTGCTTAGTTAGCAGACAAGACCCTGTGTAAGCAAGTCTTTGAGAGGAGTAAAATGCCCTTTTCACAGATCTATAAAGGCATCAAAAGCTAACACCAAAGCCTACAACTGCAGCATCCGCATAGCAATATATCCCTGGAAAGCAGAACTATTCAACCCACCCTGAGCAAAGCAGGCATTAAGGCATCATAACAGTAATAGCACTCGGTATCATCCTGAAAGAGAGCACCCGCAGTGAATGAAACTACAGGACTTAGTGTCGTTTGCAAGGATTCAAGTATTTTTAGTTTCGGTTACTGCAGTTTACAAAGTTTCACTCTGAATCTGCTTTTGTTCTGTAAACAAAGAGCGCTGGTTGAGTGGTGTAATTCAGCTATTGCTTGATGTAGTTGAAGAGTAGAATTTTAATGGAGAGCAGGGAGGATAGAGAATACAGGCAAATTATTTGATCAAATAATACTAGTTTTTTTTAATTGTTAAAATTATTTCTACAACTTAGTTTTGCATGCAGGTATTTTCCTTTCACACCTCCTTTTGCATATATTGTTGTAAGCAAAATAAAATATAGAACACTGCACAATTTCACTGCAAGGATGCTGGAAAGACTAGATCTAACAAGCTGAAGGAGACTGCATTTGCTTGGCTTTTTTCCCCCTCAGTTAATGAATAAAGTTAGTTGTGGAGTCCAAATATATTTCTCTATTAAGTGCATTTGAAGTATAATCTCTTCACCTCTGGCTTCCCAGATGTAATTTCCCAATATCTCAGTTTCCTTGTGTTCTACGTTGCCATGTGCTTTATTTCTGAACCAGAAGTTTTTTGTAAAAGCACACTTGCTTTCAGCTCCCTTTTTCAGTAGCCTTGCCAGAGCAACATCAGCAGTCACCTCAGTTAGGGAGCTATTGGAGCTAGAGCCAAGCAGATCCTTGCCATCATTTCTGAAAAGAGGATTATTTTATTTTGACATCAGAAAAGGGAAGAGCATCCAGAACTCCCTACATTTCCCTTGGTGAGGCAGCCCAGCTTGAACTTGGATGTTCTTTTTAAGTAGATTTATGGTGTCTAGAGAGTTACTGAACTTTGCCTTCTACATTCTTGCATGCATGCAAATTGACCATCTGCAGATGCAGCATGTTCTCACTACCCAGCTTTGGAGAAGCTGGCATTGTTTGTTTGTTTTCCCCATTACAGCAAACAGATAATGCAAACAACACTGAGCTGCATCCAAAATACAGTGATGTTGCAGTTTCTATCTCTTGTAGTTATCAAGAACTCTTACCTGTTGAAAGGAAACAATTTCCTCTTACCCAAATGCACTTTACTATCCAGAGAAGTACATATCTCTTAAATAGCTATAGTGAAGGAATCTGCCTGATAGTCATATTCCTCCTTGCCCACCCACGAGAAATACACATTTAGGACTTCCTAAGGAGGGATGGGGCAGGGGAGAAGATGATGCCCAGAAGCATTTGTGAAATCCAAGAGTCTCAACGGGCAAGAGAATATGGCGACAGGGAGAGTCACCACTTTTCCAGCTCTGCCACATATCCAGCAAGGGCCATTCCTTGGTTAATTCACTCCCACGCACTGCTCACTCAATCACCCATAGCAATGCTTCTGTCTACTCAGACTGCAAGCCGAGTTTTCCATGCAGCTGGCAGAATTACATCTATTTAGCAGTGCTGTAGCCTGCTGCCTGAGGCAGCACAGCATTTGGCACAAGCCCACCACACAGTAATTTCTGCCTACTCCAATTTCCATGCTGCTGCACACTGCTCATCTATTAGCAAAATGCACAGCAGCACCTTAAAAGCTGGCTCAGACACCTGCACATTCTGCAGCAACTGCATTGGAGTTATACTTCCAAGAGATTTTTTTTGAAAGCAGAGTATGACCCTGTAGGAATTTGAAGTCCTTTTGTGCAGGATATATAGACTAGAACTTAGAGATCTGCTGTCTCCTATAGCAAAATGTATATTCTTTTACAAGTGATTTTTTTTTTTTATTTGAGATGAGGAAAGAATCTCTCCTAACAAGAAAGATCACAATAACATGCAATTGAGAGGATAGGAATGAGAGCTTCCTGGGGTACCTGTGCTGTGCTGCATCTCTTGTATTTTCCAAGTCCTTTACTGGAAGAGAAGGAAGGAAGTGGGGCAAGGGGGGGGGCGCAGAAGGCTAAAAGCTTTCCTTGGTGTCATGGTTTAACCCCAGCTAGCAATCAAGATGGCCACTCACTCTCCCCCAAATCTCGCAAGTAGGTTAGAAAACCAAAAGCAAAGGGAGAAAACTCAAGTTGAGGTAAGAACCATTTAATAAGACAACAAAATAATAATAATACATAAAATAAGTGATACTCAGTGCAATCCCTCACAAAACTCCAGCCACGCTGAACAGCCAGTCTCAGGAAAGAGAACACCCTGGTCCTAAACAGCCGATCCCAGGGAGAGTGTAAAAAAGCAAAAGGCAGAAAGGCCCAAAGGCCAACTGCAAAAAAACACAGAATGGCAAAAAGCTGAACTAAAAACCAGACTCCCATGGGAACAGAACTCAGTGAACTAACAACCTGGAAAACCCAAATGGAACTGACTAGCTAGAAAAGCCAACTCCAATCATGTACCAAGCATGACACTAATGGTAGGCAATATTTCATTGATCAATCAAGGTGCTGCCATGCCTGTGGCCCCCTTGTACCAATTTGCACCTGCAGGTGGGACAGCTGAAAAAGTCCTTGGTTTCCCTGACAAAGACACCACAAATTCTACATTCCTTTCATATCAAATCCCAAACTCTAGAAAGCTACTGGAAGAAAAGCATTAACATTCCTTTTCTCTGGGGTGGAGTTCTCAGTTTTCTTATATTAAATACAAAATGAAGGACTGTGCTAGCTACAGAGGACAAAATGTTTTAACTGCATGGAAAATTAACTTTATTTCAGACAAACCAGCATGTTTGGCAAGGTTTCCTCTGCAAGACAGGCTAGGAAATAATTGTGCCAAGATAGAGAGTCAGGGGTCAGTGTTTCATCTGTGACTAAGACTCATGTAAGTCCCTATACCATAACACTTGTTTTAAATTACCTCCGCTCCCATTTCTTCATTCCTTGTGGAAGAACCAAGCAGAAAAGTGTGTTCATTTGTACTAGAGCATTGTCATCCACTCAATAAGTATAGTCTAGGGAAACCTAACTCCATAAACAGCTCTTGGCCCTACCATTCAAGTATGCTGAGGGCAGGGAGAACAGCAGTGCCTTGCTGAGCACAGACTCCTTTACAGCACCAGGATGTGGCTGCATTACAGCCTGGATGAAGCCTTAATATATTCAAAACCAAAAGCAAAATACCTAATTAAATAGCTAGCTGAGTTCTATGACAGGTCTGGCTGGGGGATCTTTGAACTTCCTCGCAGGAAACTTCTGTCCTGAAAGATTATGCATCACACAATTAATTTCACCCTTTGACTACTTCACTATAGCTGCAAGTTTCATAGCAGTCATGGTATGAAGTCACTAATTTACAGGTATGTTATGAATACATTTTTCACAGCTGAGGTTGAACATCTTGATTCAGATGCAAAGTGACATGCACAAGCTGATGTAAGTCAGGGCAACTGCACTGGCTTGATATGGTTGGCAGTGTGTCCCTCCCTCAACCCAACTACAGATCTGTTCCCTCAGAAGAAGGGAGAGAGGGATTTAACCTCATATAGCCTTGAATAAAATTCAGGCTTATTGTCTTGGTTCCCACTTTCCCTTTTTATTTTTTCTTCTGTGTTGAGTGAGGCACAAACACGTTTCTACTCAGAAATAGTCCTTTTATCAAGGGTCATTCTCCAGCGGGGTGTAAAAGCACTACTTCAGCTCTAACACTCATTGCATTTGTAGCCCATGATACAGGAGATTTCAGGGTGGAACAGCTGTAAACAATAGGGCACAGCTGAGGTAACATAAGTCATGGCTAAGGGCACCATCAGCTCACTACTGACAAGGTGCACATCAGGGCCACCCCATGACTTACCCTGTTTAGGCTGGAGCAAGAATTTAATCTTATGTGGCTCCAGAGCCTGGAGGACTGCAAGGCTGCAAAGTTAATCCTCAGATGTTTTCCCTCCCCTGAATTACAGCTTAGAAATAGGGTTCGTTCAGCCCCTAAAAACCTCAGTGTTCCACTTCAGAGCTGCTCTAAGAAGTTCACTGTCCTTCTCCAGCTGCCACCTCAAATTCATCTCCCAAATAACTGTTTATAGCTTAAATGAAGGATTCTAAAACGCCAACATG
Organism: Columba livia; assembly: GCF_036013475.1. Taxonomy (NCBI): domain Eukaryota; kingdom Metazoa; phylum Chordata; class Aves; order Columbiformes; family Columbidae; genus Columba; species Columba livia. The sequence goes on along the minus strand of NC_088602.1, from coordinate 97,457,785 downwards.
TATCACTCCTGTTCAGTCCCCTAAATAATAATCCTAGAAGTGCCAAGGTCAGCTTTGAGGTCCTCAAAAGCTGAGACATTTTAACATATGTAAAAAACGAGGGTCTCCAAGTCCTATCTGGTAGTAGGACAGGGATGCAAGGACTTTGAACTGCAGGCATGACATCAACACATTAACTTCTAGACGTTACCATGACTGCTCAGAGGAAGTCCTTCAAAACCAGACCGTTTAAAGTTTACATAGCTTGAGTGCTTTCTACAAATTATTTCTCCCTTGTGTTCAACCCATAAGGTTCTACTTTGTTTAGCAGTTATCAGTTAAAGTACAATACCAATCACACCTAACAATTGCTAGTTAACTCTCCACAAACATGTCAGCAAGGGGAGAGGAAAAAAGAGCTTGTTCCATTACACATTCTCACAAGTAACAGACTCTTGTGTCTACAAAAAGATCAGCTGTAATGCTTAATGCCATTTGATAGCACTCTAGAGACCCAAACAAAATATTTGGTTTGCCTGCATTATAATGAGTCCTCAAGATGTTTGGCAGTTGCCAGTAAACTACGTACAATGCTATATCTAACCGATTAGTACTTTGTACTTTCTTATCCGAGGACATCACATCCCATTTCCAGTGGAAGTTAGGTACACAGCAGGTTGCACAGCAAGTCCCATTAAATATTCTTCTCCCCAGTTCCCCAACTGAAATTACAGAACGCAGTTTGGGTAAGCAGCAGGTAATTCTCCACATTCCCCTGAAACACCAATCAACCTAAGTTCTCATTGAATGCATCAGCTCCTTTTACTAGCAAACAAATGGCAGGAGGAATCTTATCTTTCCAAAAAATCAAAGTTTCTGTACAGTTTTGACTCCAAACTTAGTCATTTCTGAGGCCTCAAGTCTTGTCACACATTACCACAAATACTTGTAACTTAGGTTTGGGCCACTCCAAAAGGTGGGTTTTCATGAAGTGTTAGTGGCAAGAGAGGATGTGGATTCAGGCATCACAGCTGTGGGAAACAGGCATGGCCCGGGAGCACATCTCTTCCCAGCAGCAATAGAAAGACTTGCTTAATTGCTACATCTGTCAAGTCTAAAAGCAAGTGGCATATTACAGTGACAAAAATCCTCCTGGCTACAGCTTTGTTAGACATCTCCCCAGAAGTGTCTACTTCCCTAGAATCTGATGGCAAAGCAGAAAAATCAGTTGTTTACTCTAGTGGTAACAGTTGTGTATTCAATTATATTGTGTTTTAGGAGGGTTTGACTATATCAGAAAAACACTCCTAAGTACTTTGAGACGTACAAGACTGGACAACCCATAAATCCCAACAGAACATGCACAGCATACTATTAATACAAGGTGCCAGAGAACCTAGCCAGATATAGCCCTACTTCTATACTCTGCACATGGACAAATATTACTTTAAAGTATTTGGCCTATGATTTTAAATGGATCTTCTGCAAGAAATGAATGAAGTAGACTTCTTTTAAAAGAAGTGTAACAGGAATGTTTCGTTAGAAAAACCCAAAGACAAGGAAATGCTCTCTTGCATATACAGAAACTCAATGCCTTTAGGTGACATTTTACATGTCTTGCCCTTACTTATGGAAAGCAGATTGTCTACAGTCCTCAGAATGTGTATGACATGACAGAAAGGCAAGATCTTGTCTCTGATTTAGGTAAAATGTGCACCTTAAAAGATCACTAAAGCACATACTATCAGAAGAGCCTGAGAGTAAACAGTTTTTAAGAATTATCCCAATTAAGATGTCCAGCATTTCTGTCATGACTCCAGGACATACAGATAGAGAAACATTTGAGAAGACCAGCCCTGCAACATAATCATAACTATTTGCTCATTTACAGGTGGCCTCTCAAATTATATTGGTTCTCTGACAGTCTTGGAGAAGATATCCAGGGATGCAGAGTTGAGAGATGATAGAGATTTTCACTCATGCACACCCTGACTTTTTATATCACTGGAGCAACATGGCACATCTTTGTGCCTTTTATACCCCAAGGCACATGATGTGCCCAACTAGCAGTTTGCTGCTGTACACCACACATACTTAATAGCCTTTCCAAAATCAATGGCACAGAACTAATCACTCTAATGCTCCGACCCACATATTCCTAGATTTCCAAAGAACAGTTATTAACTAGGTGATGCAAAGCTTCACCACTCCTGCACAGCTCCAGCCAAGAGCCTGAAGGACACCAAACAGACATGCCACTGGCATCCGCTACTGTGCAGAAGAGCCTGTACCTTTGTTATGGCACTGTAGAGGTTGAACCAGCTCCTCCAGCTGCCCAGAGCTACTAGATCACAGCTAGTGGAGCTGCAGCCTGTTCAGCCCTTGTAGGCTGCTGGGCCTGGATCATCCTATGGAAAAAAACACTGATGCAAGATGCCGTCAGAAGGTATTTCACAGGGTGCTAGTCAATGGAAGGGAAAGAGTGGGCATTCAAGGGATATACATGTGTGTGGTGGGAACAGGGAGATGTCACACAACAGGTGCTTCAGCTAGAGCAATGTCAAGACCTAACAGCACTAGTGAAGCTAAACATTGCTCTTTTGGCTAGGAAAGGGCTCAGTCACTCCTGCTACTATATAGCAAAGGAGAGGAAGGGATAGAAAGGAGTAAAGTAAGACTGCAGAGAAACTGTCTATCTTCTACCACATTTCCCTCAAACAGCAGCTATCAATCCTTCCACCTTAGGGTCTCTAGCTGCTTCTTGCACACCACTGCCCTAGGCAGCTGCCTCCTGTGCTTTGACAGAAGCTGCTGTTTACAGAACCAGGGGTTCAGTGAAGAGTCCCATTGTGCAGGACTAAATACCTACAAAGCTTCAGAATATTTTGCTTTAGTTCATTGATTGCAAAGATGTTGACTCCACCTATGATTCCTGAGGCTGATAATCTAATCCATTCACAAAGCTTACCTCCTCAAGTGGCAGAGGTGAGGCCTAGAGACCAAACCATAGGTCGATGCAATGCACTGCTGATTTTGCAAACCTAATTTGGGGTGTGCATTTCACACCCTCAGCTTCCAGGTTGGGGCCAGTTGAAAATATACTGTAAACTAAGTTTACCTAAACTTTCACAGGGGGTTTCCTACACTGAAAGTGCAGAACCACAGACAAGTCAGGCTGATCTTTCACAACATGAAAACTTGTGTTTCTGCACAAGCTGCTCCTCTTTCAAGTCATTACTTACCAACACACTTAAACCAGCATAGACATATCAAAGTTCTGTTCAGCATTTCTGACACTGAGAAAGTTTGGTGGACTTTCGATTATAGAAAAGCGATGACAGCAATTTATATACTGCTGTCCTAGTCTAGGCATAGCCTGCCTTACCTACCCAGCAAGTTGCCTTTACAACAGAGTTGTATAAAGTTGATCCAGACTTGTAGCCCCCACATAGTTCTTGGAAGCTGTAATAAATTTCAATATTGTGTTGTCATCTTTATTTGTTAAGGTTAAAGACTGGCTTATCTTTTCTGATCTCTCACAATCCAGAAAGATCACTATCAGTCAATTGTATGAAGATGCAATTAACAGTTCATAAGCTGGTTTCTTAAGAAAAGTAAGGCTTGTGTGATCAAGCAAATCACCTAATTCCTGCCTCTTCTCCCCAACATCCCTTGTAGCACTTTGACAAGTCTTTCCAAAGCAAGAAAAAAGATTGTTAGCACTGTTCAAGGCAAAAGACAAAACCAAGACAGCTTTGTAAAGTCATCTCCTGTAAGAGTCCAGAGAATTTGTGTTAGAGAGCAAAAGCATTAACAGCAAGAGACTGATAATCCATTCCAGAATTTATTTGCCCATTCCACATACTTTTGTGCAGTTTTCTTCCAGCGGTTATGGAACAACAGTTTGTCTTCCCTTGACACAGTCATTCTACTAGGGAATACAACATCCAAGGCAAAGCATTTCCAACTTGACTGCTGTTAACTTTCTGTTCTTCAAGCATCCTTTGTATTTTCACCTGTATTGCTGTTGTAATAACATCAGTTGGACAGTCTCACTGTCCTCATTATTTCTTTCCTTGTGTTTAAGACAAGTATGAGAAACAGATTCTGCAGCTCTTGCCCAAATAAGAAGTGCCCCACTGGATCATACAAGTCCAACCTAGTTCTTCATCTCCAGCAGTAACAAGAGGAAAAACTACTGAGGAATAGCATGGGTATCTCAAATACTGGCCAGGCTTACATTGCTTCCCACAGCATCCACAATTCATGTAGTCTTACACAAAGTAAACTCTTACTGCCCACATTGGCTAATTAGGAGAAAAGCCAGAGCAGGAACCCAAACGCTGCCCAAGTCAGAATAGCAATTAGCATTTGCTAACTTTAAGAATCAGAAGTGTGAGGGGTAAATAAGCTAAATGTACCTGTTTTTCACCTCCTAAAACTCCACCTGAGGCCTTTCCTAGCACTAGGTTGCCACTGCACACTAGCCCAGGTCATCCTTAGCTATATCTCGTGTAGTCTTGGAGTTCTTGGCACCACCACTAGCACTATAGTCACCTCTGTGCTACAGGAGAGAAGAGAAACTATGTGGTCTAGCCTAACAGTTGAGAAGTGGTTTCTCACAATTTTCCTAGGTTTGGGACGGTGGTTTCTGCTTTTGCCTCTAACAGCTCCAAACTTGTCCAAGGCAACATTACTGCCCCAAGCACACTGGAAGTTATTGCTTCAAAAGAAGAAACTAGATCCAAAAGAGTTTGGGTCCAAAAACTTCAGCTTGTTTTCTCACTATCTCGGCTGTGGTAGAGCTGTTAGAATCACTGTTGAGAAGTAAATAAATTCTAACCCATTATCAGTACAAAACATGTTAGTGCATAAGCCAGGAGCCAGATACCTTATGGAGCAGAATATTAAAGGAGAAAAAGCAGGGTGGGGAGAAAGAAGAGATCAGTTGTGCCCTGTGAAGATGAGGGCTTGCAAGGCTGCTGGTGCTGATTTGCAATAGGAAAATTAAGTCACAAAAGACATCACAGTAGGAAATGTGAGAGTATACAAAATTGGGTCTTCCACCTTACACTATTCCTCTGCTTTCTTCTGGGAACAGACACTTCTACTACAAAGTAGTCCACTGGAGAAAGGGAGAGAGAAGGAATTGGAGGTGGTGTGTTTGGATTTTTAAAAACAATCAAAAACAAACCCACAAACACACCCCAAATAGAGCTGAGAGTCATATTCCAATTCTACAAGACCAGTGCTTTAACCAAGCACAGCCCTCACCTAAAAATCATTCACAAGAAACCGTGTTGAAGTCCTGCATTTTTCAACATGAAAGCTGGGACACTGAACCACCACAGAAAACGGAAAACACACACACACCTCCCACACCAAGACACATGCACAGTTAACAATTATGAAACAACTTCCAATAGGTTCCCCACACACACCTAAAAGAGAGACCAGGCAATGGGTGAAAGGACTAGCTCCTTTCAGTTCAGTAGCTCTGACAGCAGGGAGTAAATTAATTCTGTTGATTGGCCCCAGGACTTGTTCCACATCTGTAAAAATTTAATGAGGAAGAGTTGCTTATAAGGACATTCAGACTGAATTTTGTACCTTAGTAGAAAAACCCAGGATGTGATTCAGTTGGTTTCTCTTGCTCAGAGGAGCCATTGCCATAAAGCTTGTCTTCTAGGCATACAAACCCTCAGTGAGGTGCTCAGCATAGGGCTTGGCCACTTCAGTCACAAGTTAACATCATTCTCTGGAGAAGAGACAAGACAACTTATATGAGCCTTGGTTAACCTTGGTTTCTTTTTCTTTCTCTCACCCAGGCAACCTAAGCTTCCATTTTCAGACCCACCATTCCCAGTGTTTCCATGTACAATACAGCAGCTACAACAGCATTGGCTACTAATTAGCCCCATTTAACTGTGAAGCTCAGCACTTTGATGAACACTGAACACCTTCCTGGAGGGCAATAATAAATATTTTTCTGAACTTCATCCTTCAAACTTTCTTCCTTTTCTTACTTGTCAGGAAATAGGAATCCAACCAATTGTAGGGTCACAAGTCAGGGAGGTGTATTGGCTCGTAACAGGTCTGATAGAGAAAAAAATTGTATCTTAGTGGAATTACATATATGCATCACTAACAACATCACCTTGTCTTGAAGAAAGGCTGTTTCCACAATATGCAAATTAAAAATAGCTAAAAGGGGAAAGCAATCGCAATCCAGAAAAGCAACTGGTAGTCCCTGAGCCTGTTGCTGGCAACGGTTGCCAAAAAAAATAATAAAAAAAAAGCAAGCATCTGCAAGCCAGGATTTTCCCTGCTCTCACAGTATTCAACTGAAAAGTAATTTTGGAGAATGGAAATTCTCTGGCATTAGTGTTATACTTCCTCCTAGGCAAGGCATTGACCCAAAGTAATAAAGACATTTTATTGACTATCCCACAAGCTCAAAGCAGTATCTTGAGCCTTCTGCTTCCTAGGAAAGTCCCTCAGAATTTCCCTTTCTTCCTCTCCCTTGTGACCAGGCTTTATCCACTATACAAATTTGAAAGTTCAAAAGGAGGGAGCTTTCCTCTTTCCTTCTTTGGACTGATGACATTTACTCAGGGGGTTTTATAATCCTGGCTTAGTGTGAAAGTTAACTACCAACTGAAGAGGAAAAAAAGCACACTTGTAAAATGGATAAGACATCAAGCAAGACACAACTAAAGCCATCACCACAAATATTTATAAAATTATTACAGTAGATTCTGACAGTTTGTCTGTTTAAAAAGAGGGGTTTTTTTTCTGCACTGGAGCTTTACAATATCATTATCTCAATACTGTTCTTGCTTTGTGTTCAGTAACTGAATTATTATCAGTTACATCCTCCCCAAGTTTTATGGCACTTCAGCTGTACTCTGACAAGACACTGTACAGATAGGACAGAAGAAAAAGTTAAAAGGAATCATATACATGAGCTTTTAGAGACTTATCAGCTGCAAGCTGCTGAAGAAGAAGTTAAAGGCTGCTGAGATACCCCAGGTGCCAAGCAGAGAGCAGAGGTCAGACCCCATGCCTGCTGCAGCTTTTGCAGGACAGAAGGCCCAAATTGAGGATCAGGCAAAAAGTGGTGTCACTTAAATCACCGAGATCACTGCTGAGCCAGAGGGCTGGTGGCTGGCTGGAGCTGGGAAGCAGGAGGCAGCAGCTGCTCCTGCTGTGCCCACCCCTTGGTAGCAGGAGGCAGCACCCCATGTCACCCATCTCTTTGCCAGCCACTAGCCCTACTCCATCCTTTCCGTGATTCCTGGCAATACCCTCTTTAGCCTGCTTTTACAAGAAGCCCGAACCAGCTCTGTACATGTGTTACCGTGCATGTACTAGGGGGTCCTTGTCCTTCTGCCGGGGCTTAATGGCAGAGTTCAAATAATCATGATATTTCCAATGTGGATGCAAGTTGTGGAGCTTAGCATGCTGGATGATGGAGCTGCAAACTCTTTGCAGAAGCTTAATGTATGTGGAAATATTTCAGCATAGGGATGTTTCTACAAGTAACAGATTTAACATCAGCATTCAATGATGCAGTCCTTCAATGGGAAAGATTTCACATAGGTAATCTCTAATCCAGATTGCACAAAACCCTTTAAACCAAGTCATAACTACAGTGAGAGGGAAAGCCATGAGACAGACATAGAAGAGCAAGGAGAAATACCTGACAACAACACCCATAATATGCAAGAACTTCTCATATATTTCAATCTATTTTGGTTCTTCTTGCCTATATCTGGTTTATGAGGTGCTATATCATTTCACATACTAGGCTAAAGACAAAAAAAAAAATAGGTACTCGAGAGAGCTGGAAGAACAATGGAGAGAGAACTTTATTTCATTCATCTTCTCTCCTACCCCAACAGAGCCCACAGAAGTTTCTCCTCATCTTATGGCCAGCAAGAACTTGAAACCTTGACTAAACTTTTCAGAATTTACGGCTGTAAGTAGGCACCCACTAAGAGCCACTTTCATAGATGCTGAGGTCCCAGCTCCAAAGTGGTTCTAGTAATCCAAGCTGGATCATCTCCGTCTTCAAACCCAGGTCTCATTTTTCACAAATAGCTTCAGGTTATCCACTTCAGAAGTATTAGTATTGATCAGTGTAGTATTAATCCAACAAACACTTTTACTGACATCAGTTAACTCAGTCGTGTCTAAGACAAAAATCTAAGCATCAGCTGAGCTGTTTGGTTGTTGAGTAGGGTGCTGCAGAATCAGGTAATTACACTGATTTAAGACTCAGTTTGAGCAGATGCCAGAGGAAAAAGCCCACAGTGAAAAAATGAAAAATTAAAGTCCTTATTTTCATCTTAACCTTTTAGTCTACCTCTATCTTCAGGGGTTAAACAACAATAAAACAAAACATCAACCAGAGATTACTAGAAACACATATTCAGACAGGAAATGTGCCTGAAATCAGAAAAAAAAAATACAATATTGATTCAGCTAAAGGAACCCTGGCCCCTTTCTGAGTTGTCACCTGTGATCTACTTCCTAAAGGCTGCAGTCTTCTAGAAGGCAAAACAGCACACACAAAGCCCTGTGCCTTTTTCATTAACTGCAATCTCCTGTATATCAGCTGTCTATTCTTAAGAAGAATTTCTTCATCAAAAGACAAAAATAAAATTTGAACTGGCAGATAAAGAGCAGTGGAAACTCTCAGAAGAATAAAAAGGAATTGAGAAAAAGAACAACTTCTGGGGGAGCTGTCAGAAAGATATCACAAAACGGAACAATTACTTTTTGGTTTCTCTTCAGAAGTTTCATAAAAGGGCATGAGACCACCGCACACCACTAGTCACAAGGAATAAGTCTCACCCAGTAACCACAAGGCCAGGCAAAGGGTGGGATACACCATATGCTCCTTGGGCTGTGCTTCCTGAGCTTCCATTCAGACAACATCAAATCTACAGCACTCAGAAAGCCAGGACAGGGATAGGTGGGACTCAGAACACTTGCTAGGGATTTAAAGGGCAGAAATCACTCCAAGTCAAGAAGCTTTCCCATTCTACACAGCAGCAGCATTCTCTTGAAAAACATAACTTTTGTGCTAGTTTAATGATTATGTTACACAGAAAATTAAGCATGTTTTAAGAGAGCAGGATGAGAGCCCACTGCTGCAAGCACTACTGCAAGTTAGACAGTTACCGAGCAAAACTGCCTAACCCAGACCCCAGTGACATAACATCCCTGTCTGACTTGTGTACAGACATCCTTCTGGTCACTAGATTGACCTTCACCCAAGGGATCCAAGCAGATGAAAGATATGAAATTCCTCAGAAATGACAACTGGAAATATAGATGGCATGGATCTTGATCACCTGAGAATTCAGACCAAACATAACATGAAACCACCAAATACCCACAAGACTGGAGCATTGTTTGATCAGTGTTGAATTCTGCTCACTTGTGTACCAAGAATGTGCTTCCTTCTGAAACCTGAAATGAAACATACCATATTTAGCATCAGTCCCCTGAGCCACCAAAATCCTTCCCATTTTGCAAAGCCACAAACAACTTCAGTTTAGTCTGAGAGATATTAGAAAGGTTATTTTGAAATCAAGAACAAAGCCCAATTTCCTGAGCATTCCAGTCTATCAAGTGTACTAGCTCATATAAACTCCCTGTTTGTCCAAACACATCCAGAGTTTTGCTGTTTTCTTTGAAACCTTTGGGTGTTAGGGAGTGGCTTAAAGAGAAAGGACATGAATCTGTGGAGCAGTTGCATGATCAGAGTTCGTTCTAATAAGAGTTGTGTTCTAATGTTTGTTCTAATAAGAGTTGTGTTCTGGTAAGTTAATGGTTTGACATGTTTTAGGAGCTTTGCATGACCAGGCCTCAATGCCTCCGTAGGCCTCAGCAGGGACTGCTGATCATGAGGGCACAGCAAGGACACTGTGACCTTGACAAGTCCTGTAAACAACTCCAGGGAGGGGGGAGTTGAAAAGGCGCGAAACTCAGGCGGCCAGCTAGCCGCTGGTAGCAGGGTCAAGGCAAATGTAACCCTTGGATCTAAGCCAATCAGCAGGTGACAAGTATGCATAATTACTGTAACCTGTATAAATATGTGCCATTAACGGTAACAAAGAAGAACAATGCGTTATCACTCACATTGAGTTGGCCTAGCTTGTTCCTCCACCACTCGCATTTGGGAAGGTGTTTGAGAGTTTGAATCCTGTAATTTCTGTTTCTCCCACATCATTTATGTCTACACGCATGGATACATTCCTCCTTACCAAAATTATTTATGCAAAGCCAGGGGAAGGTGTGCAAGTTCTTGCTGCAGTACTCTGCATCGAGTACAGCTTTTCACTGGGAGCAAGTCATGTACTATCACTCTTTCATTCTTTATTCCTGGAAAGGAATAACTTTCCCAGTTACACATGCCTTTAATAACAAACTTTCAATGCCCAGAGCCCAACGGTTATCCACGATAAACAGGCAGCAGGAAATTCCAGCAGCACGGGAATCAAAGCAAGCCCAAAGCCAGCACCCCACCCACCGCACACCACCTCCTCAGCTCAGGTGCTGTGACTGGAGCACAGAGAGGGAAGAGAGGGAGCGTGTACAGAGTACACAACACTCCAGTGCACAGCAGATAAGGACAAGTTCAGCCAGTTTTAAACAGCTATAAACTGTGCTAAAACAAACATGAAAATCAGAGCAGCCGCCCTCAAAAGCACATGAAGTTTGCTACAGTGCACCTGAAGATAAAGATCCCAATCCAAGACTCAGCACATTTTGCAGCCTGAAGCTCCAGACATTCCCCCAGGAGGCAAAGGGCATTTCTTCCAGCTGCCTTAAGCCAAGAGGCTGAATCACAGAACAGTTAGCTACAGAAACACTGCCTGACACTACCCACAAATCCCCAGAAGATTGTTTTCTAATTAGGTTCATTTATTTCAAAAGCTAAAACCCTAAAAGAGAAAGCCACTGTCATTTTTGGATACATGCCAGCATGTTCCTCACTGACATCTCTTAAGTACCTTTCCTTGAACTAATTATAGAACAGGTTTCTAGATGATGCATCATTTTGTTTATGGGCCACTTTCAGATAAGATCTGAAGCAATCACCAAGTTTCGGTACAGAGTGTTGCATCATAAAAACTTTCTCTAAGAAGCCAGACCATAATTTCTGCTTGCGAGCTCACACATTAGCTTTCTACTAGCTATTATCTTTAATCTAAAGGTAAAAGGACTGTGTGGTGATGTGAGGAGAAAGTATTTAAAGAAATGACAACCGCCTTGATGTAGATAAGGAATAGTAAGGTGACATGTCTCTGCTCAGGGTGCTCTCAGGATTCCACTAAGAGAGAAAGGTCCCCTCGTCTTCCTACAAGGATCAGTAACAACAGTCAGCAAGCATAAATCTGTTTCCAAAAGCCAAAGACATACAAAGGCAGGGGAGAAGCACTTTAAGAAACTAGCAATGACTAAGTCAAAGCTTTGCCAGGTGGAAAACCAGCAGTTTCTTTCTTGGCAGCAGCCTTCATTCATCTGCTGGGTGATTTTGGCTAATCCTTTGAGAATTACCAGTGTAATTCTCCAGCTGGTGCGTGTTCCAACTTGTACCACCATTCATTCAGTGCCCGGCTGCATTACACGTGTTACTGAGCCAGTACCAGAGGCTGATAAACGAGGTGGAAGAACTGGCAAACAAATCAGTCCCTTCAAAATAATATCCAAATTGTCACATCCACTTAGTTCACAGCAGCTTTTAAATCAGTGTCACATTTGGTGGTAACTACACAGAGGTACATCCTCCATGTCAAAAGGGTTCCAGCTCAGCATCTCCCTCCCTGCCTGCCTAGCCCCCTACTTCAACTCATCATCCCATAACAGCCTCTCACAACCCTTTGCTAGATGTTCAGTTCCTCGGTCCCTTCTGGTCTAGATCCCAAATTGATCATTCTTTGCAGTGACAGTACACAGGTGAACTGTGGCCACAAGCCAAAGCCAAGCTGACCACTCAAACCAGTTGTTTTTCTGGTACCGTAACCTGGCTGCTCAGCCACCAGAACTGCTGTCTGACATACAATCCCAGGTCGGTCACACTCCAGCTGCACCATCACTGATGACCAAACAGCTGCCCACAGAATTCAGAGCGAGGTTTAAAGCAATAGGGGAGACAGAAAACAACACAAACACACACCCACTCCACAACGAAAATGACACAACCACAAACAAACACATCTGCACACAATATGGTGCCCTGGCTCATGCACAGCATCTCTGTCCAAGGCATTTTCCTCCATCCTGCAGTCCCAGCTGTCCTGACTGCAGGGCTGTTCACAAAGGAATGTCTTTAATATACCACACCACTATTATTTCCAGGATTAACAAAGCACTCACCAAAAATATAGTTTTCTTAACATATTTTGAAGGAAGCATTGGGGTGCTCCAAGAGCATAAAGCCTTCAACAGTAGCATTTAAACCTTTTCTCACCCTCAACCCTCCTGCACTGGAAGGAGACAACTTGAATAAATTTACTTTGGGACACAAAGTCCTGCTATTCTACAGGCCCTGGGAACTGTTTGGTTTCTTGGCCACTTGATTGATATAATTTTATTGCAGGCTGAGCTAATATGTTCAGTAGATGGCCTCACACACAACACAAAAGTTGGATGACAGAGACATTGCCAAGAAGCTATGAGTCTTGCAATTTAATCATATGCTTTAAGCATATGCTTTACGCCTTAGTTATTTCAGATAAGTCAGCGTGCTAAAAAGTTATTAATTAGTAGTTTAATTCCTCAGGAAGTGATTCTTCATTGCAAAGCCTTACTCAGTTAATTGGTTTAACCTCTGACAAAACTCCTAAATAATTCCTGTGTCAGATTAAAATGTATAGTAAATGGATCAACTTTCAAACTTGAAAAAAATATTTCTTAACTTCCTAAATCTCCATTTAATTTAAGCCAGCACTTAAAGGACGAGAGAAAAAAATACATAGATGCGCAATATCAAATAGAAACTAATTCTTTTAAATATTGAGCCATGTGGTGACTGAAACATCTTACACCAGCCAGGAACAGATCTCCCCTTTAGTGGACCAAGAACAATCCTTCCGGAGGCTCAGTGTAAACATTTTTATTTCAAGTAGAGTCAGCTCAATCCAGAAATATTTCAACTAAACAACACTGGATTAAGCTAAATTGAGGGTCAAGTGCTAGAGTTAAACCAGCCTGAAGCATTCCAGCTGCTAGATATTGCTTCCTAAAACAAAGACTTTGCTCCTCCTTTATGCATAAACTTAGACTTCAGTAGGGAAGTAAGAAAAGCACATGAATGGAAAGAGAGCTCAACATTCACATGCAATTTGGTATTTCAGGTGTGATCTCACTTCCCCCCACCCAGTCCAAGACTTGTACAGGCATTTGTGAGAAGCAGAAACCTGACAGAAACTCTGTGAAATTAAACCAACCAAAGCCAGAGATGCAAACAAGCCGGCTGGGCCGGAACAACCACCTCTGTGTGTTTCTTGAGTCAGTATCAAAACTGTTGGAAAACCAACAGCTCTTCAGAGAATGACACCACTTCTAGGAGCTCTGACTTTTGGGTCATTCCTGTCTGCCATTATTGCACCTTTACATGGTCTTGTTAGCTGGCCACGCCTACAAAATTTTTGGTTCTTTCTGCATAGGAAGACATCTTAAGGACACCCTTCACCTACAGATGGAGTGGGCATGGTACCACTAGAGAGCCCAGCTGCAGAGCACCAGCCACCAGGCTGCCCTGCACCTCTCTGCTGCCTTCACGGCAAGCTGCTGTGGAGCCCAGGTTCCTCCAGATGCACTTGGTTCTTGTCCCAGTGCCAGGCCAGACCACAGGATGAATTTGCTCCTGATGTTTTTGCAGAGAAGCCTTATGTGGAATGGAAGATCTGTACAAAGCTGAGAGGATAAACTCCATGGAGCACCACGGAGAACTAGTCAGGCAAACAAGAGTGGCCCCATCAGCATCTCAGTTTCATTTACAAAAGACAGGCAGGAAATGTGGAACAAGCTCACTTAGCATAAAGTTACACCTTTGCTTGAAACAATAACCATTACAATGGGGAGGAAGGCAACCACAGGAGAAGTTCATCAAAAACATGCTGGCCACACTGGTTTTAATGTCAAAGAAGCCTAAGATGGCAGATGGCTTGCACTGAGTATCAGGAAGGGCTGGCAAATGAAGCATAACCAGGGCTTGGGCCACAGGAGAAAAGAAGAAACACAGAAATACAGCTCTTGGACCTTGCTCACCCCAGGAAGCACCATTACACCAGAAGCAATGGGCAGGAGAACACCACCAGCATCTTCCCCAGACAGAGCTGCCTCAACAGGAAGGGAAGAGGACCTTGGCTAAACCACCACTTCCACTGTCAGCATTATCTCTGGGGCACACTGGTGAAGAACAGTCACTCAGATATTTGTACTTCTTAAGCTATGAGATGTTATGAGGACAGGGAGAGGAAGCCCAACATACCACATTCTTCCCTCCTCCCCAACTCTGTTCCTTCCCCCCCCAGCTTTGAAAAAGTACATGATTTAACAGCCTCCTCAAATAAGTTCTTCTAAGCAGCATTTTCCTTATAGGCTTATTAGCTGTGTTTGTATTTTGTTGGTAGACGTGGAGCTCAGGTGGTGAAATATTTGGCATTCTGAGGCATGGTGTCTACACCTCTTGATAAATATAATACCCATTACGTTTCAACACCTTCTTTGATCTCAGCTGACTACAGAGCAAGAATCCCTTCACCGGGTTGAAAGCTCAGGGTTCATCAGTGCACTGTTTGTGACTCACGTCCAGCCTACATGTGAAAATAAGTGTGCTCCATATATTTTAAGAGTGTGTTCAGGGCATAAATACACACTTGTGTATATAATACAGAGAGTGTATACAGCGAGTGTACATAATAAGACACTTTATTATATGCATGGAATGAAAGAAAACTGATTGAACCACAGCAAAACAAATACTAGTAAATAACCTATCAAATTCTGGAGAAATGCTTATGGCAACAAAAATTAAGAGTCTTCCACTCTCTTGCAGAGACAGAAGTAGCAGCTGGAGCAGCTGGTGAAGCTAACAACACTGAGGGATTCCTAAGGGCTGGGAAGACACAAAAATGAAGTGGTAAGCTACGCTTTTCTTGTCCTGCCAAACAGCTGAAGTTAAGGAGCCAAGCAAATTGTGTTTATTTACCAAGAGAAAATAATCTCAAGAGCAAACTATGGCTATGTATATGCAATTAATTTTGTCCACATGAGAATGCAAGGGGAAGTATGGGTCTGGTGTCTGCAACTGAAGCCCCATCGCGTTACACCCACTGAGAAACCTCAGATCTACAGGCAGGAGATATGATCCACACCCAAACAAGACAGGGATTCTAACCCATCCAACTCTGTATCCAGATTCTCTTCTCAGATGAGGGAGTTGCAAAACAGACCATAAATTATGCTAGAGAAAAGGTCCTTGATCTCCGCTCTAGTGTTCTAACAAAGCATTCAGCATTTCTCTCTCTCACTTTATTAGGGAGACTCCTCTCTGGATGGTTGCCTGCTTACTGTTTGCATCTCTTCCCAGAGGTAAATATACTACAATACTCATCTAGGAATTTGTGGAAGTGTTTATATGTGAATGCACAAACCACAAACTAATAATCTTGGAGCAAAACAGAACAGATATGTGCTTTGTTTTGAATGTCTTTCATCACAGCCCAAATTTTGCAAGTATCTATAATAGCATTGTGATAAACCTCTGCATCTGAAAGAAGTGGTTTCAAGATTAAAGTGTTTCAGGCCCGCAAATCTCTACCTATAAAGTTTATCCTGCCCACATCCTTAAAAATACCCTACTATTCCCATAATACTAAGAATGACTTGGAATCTCTTCCTTTACAAACCCCCAAATGCCTTGCATCTCTTTTTGTATTTAAACATATTAAGTTGCTGCACTTGCTAGAGGCATAACCAGGCAAGTGAAAGGACTGGAGCCCAGCAGCAGTGTCTCTCCCTGAATCTTCGCACATGCTCTGCCAAGTTCTAGCAAAGCTGGGTTTCTGACATTACATATAGGTTAGACATAGTCATCCCTATGCAAAAGATACACTAGTATGTGCCAGTGAGGAAGTTTTTATACAAGCTGCAGGAGCAGCTCCCTGTAATGTCCTTATCTGACGCTTAAATGCAGCAATATTAAAACCTCTGCATGTGGTCAAGACTCCTCTCTTTGCCCAAAAGGGCCTCAGTTTTACCAAGTGCTGTGGTGGTTCAGGAGGTTACACTTTGTCTAGAACTAGTCTTCCTCTCTCTTCTAGAAGCACAACTGACATTTTTTAGGGAAAATTTTCACATGTCTTAAAGTAGTGTGAGTGCACCTGCAAGCATGCAGAACCATCTGAGTGATCATCCTTTGACTCTTTCCTTCCTAAAGTAAAGGAATTCCATTCAGTGTTTCTGGGCAAGCAACTGGGATTGCAAACAGCCCCCTGCCCTCCCCAAAATACTTTTGTACATAGTCAAGACATGAGCTTGTAAGGAATCATGCAACATTACCTTGTCAGGATAACACATTTGAGTTTAAACTCATAAGTACTCAGAAACACAAGAAATTCCCTGTTGCCTTGTTTCTAACACTGAAATGTTTTTCTGCTACTTCCACCATTAAACTACTTTATCTACTGTCAGAACTGAGCTGATATCACCATAGCAAACTTGAGAGATAGATACACTCAAGAGCTTTCCACTTCCAAGCCCTTTTTCCACAAGACATAAACTCTAGATCACCTACTGACATCCCAGATTCCTCCAGTACAAACAATGTATAATTAATTAACAAAGATAATTACCCTAGATCATCCTCAGAAGGGAAAAGGAGGGGGAAACAAAAAAAAACCCAGTCTCTGTGATCTTCTCTACACCACACTTTGGATACTAAAGCAGCAGTGTTTTCTCACTGTAGAAATCTTAGAAACTGGTTAAATTAGCACACTCAACTTCACCTTAATAACCTGAAGCTTTTGGGTAACATTTAAAATGCACACAAAAAAACCCCTACAAAATAAACTCATCTAACTTTATATTTGAGTCTTACAACTGCAAGGGAAAGCTACATTCCAACACACATTTATTCCACAGTAGAGAACTGCACCTTCCATATGCAAAGTTTACCAGGTAAATCCAACAAGCACCACCCACCCTGCTTCACACACCCCAGCAGCAGCTTCAGTCTGCTGGCCGGGCAGCCCTCTGCTTCCACACCTCTTGATACCTCAATAGCCTCAGCAAGAAGCTTAAGGCAACATCACCAACCTTCAGCATGACTTCCATCTTCTTCTGAAAGCTGGCTTTCCTAACAGCACTTATTTAACTTGCACCTCTTCTTCCTATCTTAAGAAGCTCTCATGCAGCTGTAGGCTCTGTTAAATAACTCATTACAGACAGATTTCAGTCACCTGTTTTTGTCCCAGGCAACTGCAGGAAAGCCTGTTTTTTAGCCTCCTGCTGCCCTCGTTTCACCAGGTGAAGGCAGAGTAGGGTGGGGTGGGTTGAACACCATGAGTGTGTAGAGTCACCACAGATGTTACAAGGTTTACACACCAGATTATGCAGGAAAGGAACTATTATGCTGGGCTCAAGTATGCTGGGCACTGCTGTCCCCCATCTTCACAAAAAGAATTAAAAGCCAAAAAGAAAGCAGGTGCACTCCTAAGAGCACTATCAAATTTAGAAGTGACCACAATCAGAAGGTAGGATCAACACCCTTTCTCCCTCTTCTGCTCTTTAAGCAAGTGCTTATTGTCAATTATTCTGAATAGAGCTAAAAGTTTTATTGATTTCAAGATTATCTTTCCTTCACCCATATGCAACAGCGTACATTGCAAACACTCTCACTCCTAATGGCATCCTGTGACAGGACTCATCCCACCAGAAATCTCTTCTGGAGGCTCATGTCTTCACCTGAACCTGAGCCTCAGCAACCTGATCTAGTTGAAGATGTTCCTGCTCATTGCAGAAGGTTTGGACTAGATGAGCTTTCAAGGTCCCTTCCAACCCGAACTATTCTATGATTCTTCCAGGGCTTCCACAACACCTGCAGCAGCCTCAGGCATGCTCATCTCCCTGCTGTGCTTAGCTAACCATGGCTACCATAACTACAGTCTGCTTTTAGACATGGCCTTGCTTCAGAGAGACTCTGCTGAGCACAGCCTTACTGGGCTTCCCTGGCCTAAACAGCTCAGGGATGGGTCTCAGGCTGCTCCCTCCCATCCCTGCCCTTCCTCAGCTGGTGGTGGCCCTTCTAGGTGTCCCAGCTACAGCTAATGGCCCTGCCTGGGTATGTCACTAATTGCAGGGCTCAGGCAACCTCATTGGAGAGTGTAGGGTAATACATGCTATAGCAGTAAGGGCACAGTGCAGTGGAGGCTGAGCTTTATTATAAATAAAATAAGACACTTCTTTGGATACTGCTGTAATTCAGGTTCCCCTTGAGAAGCAAAAACTGGTCAGCAACTGATACAGTGTGAAAATGGTTGAGCTCTCAGCACAGTGAGAGGAGTCTTGTTCCACTGATGACTGGGCAAAAGTAGACCAGGATTTTCAGCTGAAAAACCTGAAAAACTAAGGAAATCTGATACTTGATGAAAGAGTTGTAATTCAAGACACTTGCTTGGCGCTGCAGTTTTGCTCTCTGAATCGTACTTTTCCTTCTGCTTTTATGTCTGTCTGGATGGACACAATGTGACTCCAAACAAGCCTCAAAAGAGACACTGATAAATATAGAAACAGAGGCCTGAGCATTTAACAAGCAGAACCCTGGCTGATGTCAGTGACTTCAAGGGGGAACTGGGACTCTCTTCAGTCTTTAGCCCAGTATATGCACAGAGCTGGTGCAGACCTAGAACACAGGAATGACGACACTGTAACCAAAAACATTTATTTCCATATTTAGTCTGATTACTTACCCCTTATGCTTCACAGAACTTTGGCCATGAAAACAGATTGAGTTGTTTCACAGTAACTTTTAGCTTTTCTTCCTGGCTCAATTGCAAGCTAATGTTGCTTTTGTTCTGCTCCCTGCTGGGGATGAAATTTTTCCATCCAAATTAATTAATCTGCATTTTATGTATAAAATCATTTTATGAAACAGGTTTAGTCAAAGTGCTAATTTAAGTCCACATTCTGTGCTGGAAATATCTAGTTTTTCTATGCTTTAGAAATGCACAGAAACCTTCTCCCATACCACAGACTTCCCCTAGAAAATATAACACCACAATCCAGTAAGAGTTGCCTTACATGATAGCGTCAGATTCCCCCATTTGTGCAAGTTTCAGTATACTTTCAACTAACTTGTAAAAATTTATAAAAATAATTAGTATCAAAGTTATTAAATTAACAGTGTACGTGAGATGCGTCTGGCTTCCTGGCCTGCCTGCCTGTCTGTCTGTTCACCAGCAGGCCAGCCGCACCATGCTTCTTGCACGTCACGGAACTGGTTGGTAACATCTCTGCCCCATGTCCAGGTCACCCACACAAAGTATCTGGCTCCCCGAGGCCTTGGAAAAGTCATTTACCTAAAGTGGGAATGACAGACCTTCTTTGTGGCATACTGGGAGAATAAATATACCAAAGAGTATGAGAGATCCAGGGACGGGCTGGCAAGAGCCCTGAGGGCACCTTGAAAGACCTACTGAAAAAGGCTTTGTTTTGTCAGACCTTTTGCAAGATGTCACAGCAGAAGGGAGATGGGGCTCTAGCACATTATTTAGAAATCAGGAACCCCTCTGGTGGGAGTTCATGGGATCATAGAATAGTTTGGGTCGGAAGGGACCTTCAAAACTCATCTAGTCCAAACCCCCTGCAATGAGCAGAGACATCTTCAACTAGGTCAGGTTGCTCAGGTTCAGGTGAAGATGTGAACCTCTGGAAGAGCTTTCTGGTAGGATGGGTCCTCTCCACAGGATGCCATTAGGAGTGAGACTGTTTGCAATGTATGCTGATGCACATGGGTGAAGGAAAGATAATCTTGAAATCAAGAAAACTTTTAGCTCTATTCAGAATAATTGACAATAAGCACTTGCTTAAAGAGCAGAAGAGGGAGAAAGAACATCTTCACCTGAACCTGAGTTCAGAGAGACCAAACTCATCCAGGACTTTTCTCTTGCTGATATAACACCTTTTTCACATTTCTCCTTTTTTCAGCCAGACTTCAACTTGCTTAATCCTGTCTGCCTGTCTTCACTTTCCTGCATCCCCTTCTGCCTTTGTGAACTGGCCAATTCATTAGAATCGAATCTGACACCTGGTCTCAAAGACTAAGAACCCCAGAAGCTGGGAAAAAAATCACCAGCTAAGGAGACAAGCTCAAGCAGCACCCACACTGACAAAATGAAGGCAACTTGCAAACAGCAACATCTGTCCTGCTGCACAGCTGGCTGGGCACTGGGCACACAGGGCCCTCAGCACTGGCATGGCACATGCTGCCTCCTGCCTGGCTGCAAGCAGGAGGACACAGGCAGAAGGAGGAGGAGGAATAGAGGCAAGAATGACACGATGAAGCCATATTATAGGAAACCTGGTGTCCCTGGCTCTGCTGAGCACTGAGAAAGTTGTCTATTTTTTTTAGTTCCAGGTCAACCAGACACAACGTGCTATGCATTTGTTGGAGAAACTGTCATTTTGCCATGCACCACTACCTCTCCTGGAGAGCTGATCCTTTCTAAATCAATGCTCTACTGGCAGATTGAATCAGTCTTAGTGCACTTTTTTCACAATGGGCAGGATTCGCTGAGTTACCAGGACGAACGTTACCATGGCAGAACTAGTCTTTTTTTGGACCAGATGAAGCACGGCAACTTTTCCTTGAAGCTCTCCAATGTCCAGTTATTGGACACAGCTGTATATACTTGCATTTACAAACAGACTGGGGACCATCCCAACAAAACGCAGAAATCTAAAATTAATCTCATTGTATCAGGTAAGATATTTTTGATTCAGAGGGAGGGACCTGAGGGAAGCATTTCTTGTTGACAAACCGTATATGACCATCAACTGAGATCAATTTTTAAAGCAAATCTTCACTTAGTTCCACTCTGTTCCTTGCTTTTCTTGGAAGAATAAATTAGAAGGAAAAAAAAACACAACATCTTTGTTAAGCTTCAGCACAGCATATCCACAGAAGTAGCAGAAGACACTAATGAATAATGAGGTCTCACCAGCTTTTAAGCAGTTGGTTATTTACGGGTTTGCATTGTCCTAGACTCACCTTGTCCCAGAGGAACAGGAGACTTTATTTCATTATTTGCACTTGAGTCTGTGAAGCAGGATTAGTTTCATCTCTGGCAACTGGATCCAAAGTTCAGGCCATAGACCCTTTCAGATGAAAGACAAGCAGTTGCTAATTACCTTTGCACTGGCAGCTGGAAGATCTGGATCTGGTGTCAAGGCTGGACATATGCAACAAGAATTATTAGTTTTCTTCCTCAGGAAAATGAGCGAGACCATAACACATGCTTGAATCATGTCAAGCAGCTGAGCAAACATGTTTGAATTACCTACAAGCATGGCCAGTAGAATGATGGGACATTGGGTTTGCACGGCTGACCAACTAAAAAAACAAATTAAAAAAAGGGGTTACAAGTCCAAACAAATAATATTTTTTAAGGAGTTTTGCTTGAATAAATCGTCTGGAAACTTTCATTATGGTCAACCAACACACGTTTTATTCAGCTTAAAATAATCAAAAAGTTATTTTCTAGTAATATAAACACTTTAATATCTTTGTTTTAATGCAGGAAAAACATTTTTGAAATGTAAAGTGAAATACTTTTGTCCAGAAAACTTCAAATTGAACTGTTCTGCAGATTTCAAAATAAAAAAAATGTTGAAAATGCAGAATCAAAATGTTTTCACCATCTCATTTTTGGGAGCAGCAAAGCATCTTTAATTCTGTTATCATATTTAAACTTTTATTTTGTTTGACAAATGCATTCTTTCTCAGAAAAAAAACCCACAACACTAACCCTTAGAGCAACTATCAGTACCTTTTTCTGTTCTAGGCTTAAACAAATAACTTTGGTTATTGTGTTTTCTTCCAGCGCCGTCTAGCACTGAGGAGGCACCTTCCCCTTCTGGTAAGGCAACACTGCTTAACCTGCTAAGTGTCTAAGTGATTATCCAGTGTTTTAATTTGAATTTGCAAGATTGGTAAAATGTACTGAGTAGAGAAAGTCCAGCAGACTTACGGTGCTTGCTCTCTCTAAGTCTAGCAAAATCCAGCTGTCCCAGACAGGGAAAAATATCTTCACCACTAACACAGACTTAGACCACAGAAAGAAAAATACTGAATTGCCAGCAGTCACTAGTCCATAAAGCTACTCAGCATAATTGGCATCATAAAAACCAATAAAAACCAAGTAACACGGAAGCCATTCAGTTCTTGGAGTTAAGGCCTTTGTAAATTACCTTAGTATGAATGCACTACCAGATCAAGAGATTTGGAAGGTCCTTTTGGGTAAATAAAATAATAGATATTCTAAAAATACACAATTAATGACTCTACCTAAGCTTTTCTGGGAAAATGAAAGTAGATCTCACCCAAAGGCAAGTCTGAAGCATAGTGCAGATCTAGGTTTAATAATGATGGAGAAGTAACTACATTAGGGTCATTTGTAAACACTTTTGGAGTGAATGCAATACAGAAGGGCTGTCCAGGTCTGACAGGTCATCGTCAGGAAATTCTCCTGTAAAAATCCTGCTTGTAAGCCAAATTATTCTTATTAGCTCTGCAAAGTCTTAAATTGGTATCAAACCTGTAACATTTTGTCATATTAAAATCAATAGCTGCATGTTGTATTTTCCTCACTGTAGATGAAAGATACAATCCATTACAGAACAATAATTACATTACAGTTAACGTATTAAGTTCAGCCGCAATATGACGTTACAGCCAGATTAAGCAGCAATAAGTTCAAACAGAAACTAAGGAAGAGAAGTGTTCCGCTGTTTTATCTCATGATCACACAGAAAAAAATCAGCTCTGTACTTCATGAGCAATAAACAGCTTGAAAAATTACAGAAAATATTCTTTTTAGACCTAAGATAGCTCCCCAAACTGGCTTAAAGGTCTTTAAAAACCATGAAGTTAAATTCAAGATGGTATCGTGTGCCTTCAGTGGAACAGCACCACATTATAACATTATAAAAGCAAACAGAACAGGAGCTAGAATATCTCTAGCTGTTACCTTCCACAAGAAATAACAAATTATCAGGAGTCAAACTTTTTAATGCAGTAGCAATGGAAGCTTCTCAAAACCAAAAGGTTAAGTAGGCTGTATTTAAAAGAGGTGATTGTATGTTTGACTCAGCTGAAAACTTTCTGACAACTTTTCCTCAATGTAAGCTATTTCTTATGGTGAGAAGTTATTTTTATTGAAAAAGCAAACAAACAAAACCCACAAACAAATGAAAACCCCTGAATGGAACAAGGGGCAGTGCTTCAGCTTTGCTATAGGAGAACAAACCAAATCACACCCTTTGCACACTTGAAGGTTCTTGTACTGCTGGATTTTGGGGAAGGAAGGAACAAAAGTCTAATTTTTGAAACATAACGTTTTGCAAAAAGGAAAAAATACTTCCTGTTGTCAACTTTTTAAAAATCTGCAAGTCCCATTTTTTTCATTTTCAGCAATTTCTTAAGAAAGGAAGAGAATCTGTTTTGTATTAGTTGTTACTTTGGAAGGGACTTCTGAGTTAAATGACCTGATGGGAACAAAGACACAGTACACAGAAATAGTTCTCAGACTTCGCAGTCATCATAACTAGATGAGCAGATATTTATTATTTTCAAATAAAACAGAAGGAGTTTTGATTTGTTTCACTTTGCTTCATTTCTATTTATTTGCTGGCTTGATTAGTTTTCCTAATTATTTTAAAGAGCCTAATTTTACTGTCACCTTACTGTCACCTTTCTTGCGAGACTCCCCCTCGGACGATCGAATCTTGTTTTAATTTTTTTCTGGGAAAAATGCAAGTGCCAAGGGCTGGAAGAGGTCACAGGAGGCCAGGAGACTTGCTACAATGCTACATTTATTTCGAAGCGTTACTGAGGACTACCCAATGTTTACTTGCTCTTTATGCTTTAATACCACATACTACTTCTAGGAAGAGGGGGAGGAAGCCCCCCTACTAGCAATAAGTTAACTGCAGCGATGTTGTGAAAGCTGCTACCATAGCAACAGGAGCAGCTTAAGAATTGGTACAGAAAACAATATACAGCCTCATCTTCCCAGAGAAGGACTCGAACCTAAACACTTATAGGAAAAATTTCTCTACACAGGAAGTCAGGGGTTCAAAATGTTTGGTTGGTTGGTTTTTGCTGGTGTATTACATCCAGCACGGGTCGCAGCCACCATCTGTGCCAAGGATAATCTGTGCCCTGTGTCCACATAGTGGCTCACATACCAAGAGCGGCACACAGTGCTGCTACCACCTAAGCATCTGTGGCCTAAACTTTTTAATACTTATTACCATTATTTACAGACTCTTAATCACAAGGCCCTAAGTAGGCAGAATGATAATGTGTTATACATGCTTTTAGTTGTTGTTCTATCGGGATTTTAAACAAGTATTCTCAGTCCTCCAGAAAAGGAAGTTGTGTTCATCGTTGCTGAGTGTCTGTGCCTGTTCTATGAAGGAGAAAAAAATAATCTGTCACCATACCTTGCAACTGTTTTTTCTGGATGGTACACACACACACAAACAAAAAGGAGAATTTTGAAAATGAGCTAAAATCCACATAATGTCACAGTCTTTCACAAACAATATGTCACACAAAATTCAAATACACTTCTTGTCAAGCCACTAGTTACATGCTGACTTTCTCTTTTTTATTTTTTCAGGACACAGCCAGGTTTCCTTCAGGAGCCCTGCTGATGTACCACGTCTGGCTGTGCTTCCCATCTTTTTCCACCTCCTGGTCATGCTGGGGGTTTGTCACTTGTAGCTGGGGAAGCCCACCTTCTCTTTGGGGAGTTCTCCTCACCAGAGGACCTCGCTGGGCAGGACAGCTCTGCAGGGTTAGTGTGACAACTGTTCCACGTGGAAGAAGCACCAATAGCTGAAAACAAGCCTAGCACTAGGTGTGTATGTCCTGTATTTTGGTGTTCCGCAAAACCAAAGGCAACAAAACTCAGAGGTGGCAAGTCTGATTTTTCATTTGTTTCCCATATCCCAGTTTCAGTGCTGCCAGTATATTTTATTTTGGATTTTGTAGTTTTGCTTTAATGACAGGATAAAAGACTCACAAAACTACAAGGTCACGTTATAACTGACCTCAGTGAGATCTTTTGCCTAAGATCTCATCTGCTGTCCTTCAAGAGAACTGAAAGGAGGATAAAGAGTAACTAACTACCCTCTGTGTCAGATAAAAACTGGAAGACAGAAGATGCTCACGGTTGGTGAAACATAAGGATGGAAACCTTGGGAAACTTGAGCCTGTGGAACTTTAGCTTCTACTTTTACCCTTAAGCGTCATGAGCTATCAGTAACTTTTTTCCACAAGAAATGTATTTCTTCATCGGAAGGCTGAAGCTGACCTAGAAAAATAAAGGACGTTCATGAAATATGAACATAGAGGAAGGAAGTGATGTATTATTACAAAATCCACTTCTTAAATAAGCCAAAAGCTTTAGGAGGTTGAATAAAGTATTTTTTCTTTTGTCATGAAACACAGAAAGTTAAATGTTATCATCACGCAAAAGCTGGATTCTTAAGCTAGAACTGTGCAATAAGAAATTGTTACTGTGACAATGTTACTTCTTGAAAAATGGTACCTTTGGAAGAAAAAAAAGAATTAAAAGCTAGTAAGACTAATTGTAACTGATACCTATGCAAATTAAATGGATTTAGTTCTGGAAATGTTTGATTCAGGTAGCATAAATGTCCTGTGTAAAACTAAGACTGAAAGGATCCTTTGTACCAACAGTATCAGAGAATCATAGAATCACAGAATCAGCCCTGCTATGGTGAGGGGAGCTAACGAAAAGATTTAACTCACAGTCACAGAATCACAGAACAGTTTGGGTTGGAAGGGACCTTCAAAGGCCACCTGGTCCAAGCCCCCTGCCATGAGCAGGGACACCTTCAACTAGATCAGGTTGCTCAGAGCCCCGTCCAGCCTGGCCTGGAATGTCTCCAGGGATGGGGCATCTACCACCTCTCTGGGCAACCTGGGCCAGTGTTTCTCCACCCTCATTGTAAAGCATTTCTTCCTCACGTCTGGCCTGAAGAAAATGCAGAAGTTTTGTTTCCGGCCAGAGCTGCTGCAACTGCCCTCTTACAGAATCAAGTAGCATCTGGAGAACCACTGACCTGGGCTGGGAAACAGCAGTGACTGCCCCGCACTCCTCCTGGCTAAGCCTTCAAGCAGAGGGAAGTGCACACATAGAGTCGTTTTGATTTGGAACAGTTCCACCCTCTTTCCAAAGGAAAGACAGGATTGTGTTTGCAAAGAAGGAAACAGAAATAAAATAGAGCTTTAAATGGTATCCATTGAGGTAAAGGACTTTCTTAACAAAGGGCCCTTTCCCCGTGGTGGGGAAAAGAGACAAAACCCTGTGCACAGCCTGTGCTGCTGCAGCTGCAGTGAAGCTCAGTTGGTACTTAGACTGCCCTGGGTACAGAGCAGCTTAGCGTAGCAGCTGGGGTCCCACTTCACAGAAAGATTTGAATAGAAGAATTGTACATACTGTGATTGTCCTTTGTGTCCTACACTCCAAATGTTTATCTCATATTCCATGTATTTTTCAAAACAAAAGTTGATTAAAAATAAAAACCTAAAAAAGAAAAAAAAAGAAAAAACCCTGAGGAGAGCAATTGCTTGGTCTCTAAGAGCTCTTTATTTGTATTCCAGTTGTTCCTACAGTTAGCTAGGCTCCCTGTGCAATCAGAAAAGTCAAAAAGGTGGCATCTGTACAGGTCTGTTGGTCCCAAAAGTCTGAACTGCATGCCCTCATCTCAAGGATGGTATAACTTCTAAAATCTAACAGCCACTTAAGCAGCCCTCCACTTTTCAAGAGCTGTTGAGGCAAACAAACAACACAAGCAGCTCTACTCACAAGTACAAGCTGTGTGATTATATAGCTGCATTTCTCAGGCAAGCAAATGATTAATTACCTAAACACCTTTATTTAGGCTGGCAGGGTTAGAACAGAGCCTCGCTGCTGCAGAGAGGGACAGCCCAGTCGTACATTTACTGTGCTGGCTGGTGCCTACAAGGGTGCTCAATTCCCTCCGTCCTCTGCCTCATTCACCCTCAGAAGCGATTCCCCCTGCCTGTGCAAACTGGCATGAATCACAGTAAGCACATGAGCAGATGAAGTAGGAGGAATGAAGGGTGAGGGGAAGAAGACTGGATGACCTCTGAATGTTGCTTACAATCCTACTTTTTTATGACTCAGATTTGCAGCAGCACTTGGGACGTTTAAACGCCCCTGTTTATTATATTCTCCCAGCGCACTAGTTAATGCCGTTCCCAGTAGTAATATATGGCCACCATTCTGATTTCCTGGGAGACTGCAAGGGAAGGTTTGAATGACGAGCAGACCTTGATTTGGCTTTCCTTGCCTGGGTGGTGACACAACAATCGTCTGTCTTGAAGTTCACTCAAGTGCAGAATGTGAGCAGCACACACTTCTTGTGTTTTCCAGAGTTTCATCACGAATGAAAGGGACAGCTTTGAAAACAGCGAAGCACAAAAACAATTTGCACGTTTAAGGAGAAGGAATCTCTACTTCTCTCACCTGTAGTACCTTCGTGGCCCTCACCTATGTATTTCATATGGCAAGATCATAGACTGATAATCCACTACATTAAAGAAATAAAGAAATTCTTGAGCATTATTCTTGCAAAAAAACAGGTGTAAAAGCAAGTTAATGTATTCATGTTTAACAATGACGCTGGTAAGAGACAAAAAGAGTTACTTTCCTCATGTTGCGGTTTATCCAGGTTTATGCAGTGAGGTCAGTTTAACTGGTTAACGCATTTTGCTGAGCTCCTTTCGGTTCCACACAATGTGGGAGAAATGGCCCATATAGATCATCAGCAATAAATACATTCAACGTGGAATTTCCACCATTATTTCAGCTAAATCTGAGGGCAGTCATTCACATGGCATGATACTCAGCAGCTGAATAGAGGGCTCTGAAAATAAGCATGAAAGGTGATTATTTTAAAATATGCAGCAGAAAATTGCGTTTCAATTGTTTCGACCTCTGGGATTGTCCAAGTTTAGCCCCTTCTCTTCCCCTCTCTCTTTCTGCGGAGATTCTGACCACCACTGAAATCACCTTGGGAATGATAACGTAATATCAGTTCCTTAATTCCTCTGAGGGCTAAGGCTGACCCATGCAACAAGCAAGCTTCCCCTCGGCCACTGCAAGCCACAGGGAGGAGGAAGAAAAATAGCTCAAACAAGTTACTCAAGCCCTGGAATGTAGGCAACTCTCAATTATTTGAAGATAGAGGATTATCTAAACTCCCACTCTGAAAAAATAAAACCACTGTATATGTATACACATACATATAAGATACTCATAGCTTGCAAATGCACAGACCCTTGAAGAAACAGTGTTTCCTTTCAGGAGTATTTCTTGGCCTGACAGAAGTCCCTCCCTACGAACCTTGGGTTTAGGTCACCTTGGCTATAATAGCATTATTATTTAAAACAAAACAACAAAAATCAAACCCCCAAAACCACCACCAACAAAAAAAAACCTCACTGTGTACTTTTATGACTTTATACTACACTTTCCCTCATTTTTCCGTGATTAGTAGCACAGGAAGGCTTTAGAGCTCAACAGGGGATACCACACTGTGGGGAAGAAATTAGTCTTAACAGGACAGCAGGGCAAAGGCATTCATTAAGGATGCAATTGGATTTGCTATTTACTTCCATTAAACAAGTTGGAAGCCTCATTTGTTTGGTTCCCTCTACACGTCCAAAATGCCAACACAAACACATCATAACCCAAACACGTCACCGAGAAGGCAACAACTGGGACCTCGTGTCCAGGTGAGCACACAGCGCCCCCGGCTCCGTCGGAGCCACCAACCAAAGGGTAAAACTGAAAAGCACATCTCGGTCTCTAACTCTCATTCCCTTTTAAAAGAGGGAAAAACAATCAAACAAAAACAAAACAAATCAAAACAAGAAAAAAACCCCCACCAAGCAATGCTGACAAATTTGTGAGCACTGCAACAATCTGCAGGGAAACATTTTGTGAAGTGTTTTTTGCATTTAAGCGTCAACGAGGGCAAAATGGGGCAACCAGGGCAAAGTGGGGCAGGCAGAGACCCAGCTGAGAAGTACCAAGCCCCACACACACCACACAAGTTAACCCCACCGCTCCACGAGAACACCAACCAGGGTATTTATTACCACCGTGTTTCAGTAAGACACTGTTCTTAAATGCTTTCCACAGATCAAAAATGCCAGGATCCGTCAGCCAGATATCACACACCTCCTTGTGGAGGCTTGAAGAAAAAACCGTCTTTCACTTCTTATTTCTGACGGCATTTAACAAAACATATTCATCATAAACTTCTGTCCACTCAGCTGAGACCAGCAAACCCCTCAGCAGCGCCAAACAGCCCTAGGGAAGGAAAAACCCAACTTGGCAGACAACTGTATTTATTAATCTCTAAATGCATATGGAATTTCCTTCCAAATTTACAGTGGCTGACAGCCAAGATGACAATCTTACATCTTCCACCAAAGTTAAATGACTGTCTATTAATAAAACAACTTTAAAAATATGCATGTCAAAGGTCTGTACTCTGCACATTACTGTGAAATTAGAAAGAATTTAAAAATGAAAGGCAATGCTGGTGCAAAATACCTTCTCCCTTAGAAAATGTTATCTCCGAATGATGGAAAAAAATAAGGGTAAAACAATGCTCTGCATTGTGATTTTTTTCTGAAAATGAAAAGTTGTCCTTGATTTCCCTAGTGCATATCTGTTTGTCCCATCCCCACCAAATGTCCAAGCCTTCAACACTGACAACACCATACGGGTACCTCACTTTTTGTAATTACCTTGAAAAAATGTTTCAGGCGCTCAGTAGGAGCCGGTTCCTTAAGCATTCGTTACAATGCACAGCCCTGGTCTCAAACAGTCGCCAATAGTGAGGCCATGATTTTAAAATACTGCTGTTATTTTAGCAGATCAGATGTCCTGTCAAATTTAGGTGAGCTTTTCAATTTGCATATTCAATTGTTAGCATGTGCCACTGTGATAATCCAGCCTGGAAGTCACAAAGACAGGAACAAACATGACCAACACTGGATCTGCTTAGAAAAGGAAACGGTGCATTACTTGTAGTCTTCATTATTTGGTATCTGGATTCAAGCAAGAATGTCAGAGGACTGTAAAAACAGGCACCATCTGGATCATCTAGCAAGCAACTTACAACTGTTGGTCACTGCTTATTAGTAATTTCTTCAAAAAAATTTAATAAGGCATCTTTTTCCTCAGCAGACCTAAAACTAAGCAAGAGAAAAAAGAGCTTTTCTTTTTCCTCAGCAGACCTAAAACTAAGCAAGAGAAAAAAGAGCTTTATGCTACCACAGCTGCACTTAGTAGGAACTGCAGATATGAGAAACCCTAAATACAGACACACAGCCCTGCTATGGTGAGCGGAGCTAACGAAAAGATCTAACTCACAGCCACAGAATAGTTTGGGTTGGAAGGGACCTTCAAAGGTCATCTAGTCCAAGCCCCCTTTAATGAGCAGGGACATCTTCAACTAGATCAGGTTGCTCAGAGCCCCGTCCAGCCTGGCCTGGAATGTCTCCAGGGATGGGGCATCTGCCACCTCTCTGGGCAACCTGGGCCAGTGTTTCGCCACCCTCAGTATAAAAAATTTCTTCCTCGTATCTAACCTGAATCTCCCCTCCTTTAGTTTAAAACCATTACCCCTTGTCCTGTCACAACAGGCCCTGCTAAAGTCTGTCCCCAACCTCCTCGTAGGCCCCTTTTAAGTACTGAAATGCCACAATAAGGTCTCCCCAGAGCCTTCTCTTCTCCAGGCTGAACAGCCCCAAGTCTCTCAGCCTGTCCTCACAGCAGAGCTGTTCCAGCCACCTGATCTTCTTGGTGGCCTCCTCTGGCCTCTCTCCAACAGGTCCATGTCTTTCCTGTACTGAGCACTCGAGTTGGACACCATACTACAGGTGAACGCAATTTAGATCACTCTTGTATCAGATGGTGGTACCATTAACACAGGCAGCTGTTGTTCTCCTCTCCCTCTGCTGCAGGGATTTCAATACCATCTCTGTTTTGTCATACTTTTTGTCACCAAATTTCTTTTAAAACTGCTGCAGACGTAAGAAAGACTCATATTTTTAAATGTCATTACATTTTACATGAACGATGACCTCCCACAGTCTGCTAAGCCTCTGCATACAAAATTTGCATTAAAAGCACTCACTTATGTACAAGCAAATCTTATGGAGGAAATATGCACTGAATCACACAGAGACAGTTCTAGATTCCTTTTCTTATCAACTTGATACTGAAAATTTCCTACAGAATCTGATGCACAAGCAAAAAAGTTTCAGAATATGTCCAAAATCCACTTTATGAACCATGGCTGCTACCATGATGGTTTCTGTGCATGATTTCTTTGTAACCACACAGGAGTCTGTGATTTGCAAAAGAGAACTCTATAAACCTCTAAGAAAACAGTGCCACATCTTTGAAGTGCAAATTCAGATCTTCTAAATCCTACCATGATTATTTTAGAAACAAAAAATTAATCACATACTAAGAGGCTTCAGAAGCAAAACCCACTTATTCCATGAACACTGATTGAGCCACTTGAGCATACCCAACACTCATATTTAAGCTTCTTTCATCCTCTTTGCTCACCCTCCAACAAAAAATGTAATTCCATGTCCCTCACAAGTCTTCAGCCACAAAGAGTATTTACCATACACAGGCTAATGCTTGTAGATTTAATTTATGAAACACATAATACTGTCTTAAAAATAGGGACATGTCTGTCATGTAAAAGGAATTTTAATACAAGGTAAAGGGTGTCATTTTGGTAGTTTGAATTTAAGAAATGTTGCTTCCTGCTAAATACAAAGATGACATATAACTTGGAAAGGGGGAAGGAGGCTTGCGGCCATTAGAAACGACGCACACCAAGATGCAGACAAAGATTCACGCACAGACAGAGATCTTGTTGAGGAAGGAGCGCAGAGCCGGGCAGAGCAGAGAGCTGAGCCAGGCTGAGGCCTTCTTTATTAATCAGTGACAATCTATAGGATTTACAGATACAGACCCGGACTAAGATGTTACATAAGATGTTTTTCCAATAATTGTTATTAAAAAACTCACCACACTGATGTAATCTTTGTTTCAGTTACGTTCCCACTCATTCACGACCAGGCCCAAGGACATTCACACATCATACATATAGGGGCAGTCTTCTGACCTGAGGTACCATTCTCACTGGCCTGGGCTATCACTTCTCACACTCATAAAAACCACACTTCTGTATAATCTGTCCAAGGCCCTTTAGCTGGAACTGCTGTTCCCACAGAGAGGCTCAGTTGGATTCTGTATGGAAAAAACGTCACACACCTGAAGAGAACTGAAAAGCTGAATAAGTGCTAGAATGTATCATCCAGCATATGTTACTAGAGCCACTTGTAAAACAAAAATGAAGGCACAAGGAATAAAGGCAAAATTTAATTTATTTATACATCATTATTCCAGACATTCAATAATATTTCTTTAGAGAAAGCTTTATTACCCTAAAGCAGACAAAGTGAGGATAATTTGAGATTTTTTCCATCCATTGCTAGTCAGGCAACTACTTCAGCATGGATGTTATCCTCAAAAATTGTGCGTCATATCAGCAGATATTTTCTTCTTCATTTCAAGACCTTTTTAGCTATAATGGGCCAATGGATGAATTTTTCAGAGTGCTAGTGTTGTGGCAGTTAAGATGTATCCTGCTGCTGATTGATACTCAGAATGGCTTTTTGTGAAAACAGGATTCTTTGAAACTGATAAACAAAACATCAATCTTTTAATTAACACCAAGCTAAAATTAAGATGTGGAAGATGTCCATTCCCTTGATGGCTGATCATAGATTTTAGTTCACAGATATAGGCCTGAGCACATAAACCTTGAATGATGCACCCATTCCTCTCTACTCCCATCCTTTGTCCACTACATCTACTGCGACTGCATCTGCCATGTCTCTGCAACACACCTGTCCTCAGCTTCTGACAGGGCCTTCAGCCTCTTTTTGTCCCCATAGAAATGATTTGACACCGCTGCATCGAGAGGACCAGTTTCAGAACACGTCTGCCCAGCCATCTCCAGCTGAAAAAGTTCAAGAAAATGCTCTGTGCCTCAGGCCAGGCTGCTTGTGCTCGGTAAGCTGTTCTGCAGGCCCCTTGCTTGGAAAGGGCATGGAAAAACATGCAGCTGGGAATCAATCAGCTTCAGCTTCCTATCAGCATTCACTAGAGTGTGCACAGGACAAGCAGGTGAAAATGTTTCCATTGGTCCATACTGCATTTGATATTACATCTGAAATTTAAGCATCTCTGGGTTTCTTTTATTTGCCAGTTAATTTTAGCACATTCTTTACCATGGCCCCAATGCCATCAAAGATCTTATGTAATTCTGTTTCACACATAAATGCTGGGGTAGTAACCACCTTGTTCTTTGTATCCACATGAGCTTCGTAAAAGGGAGTTAAGGAAAACACAGCCTATGTCTCACTTGTAGATGCTGTCTGCAAAATAAAGTATCATTGGCAAAACCTCGTAACTCCACTATCCTATTAAAAAGTACCTCTAAATATATTATACCTTCCAGCTGGAAAGACAGCTGCAACCTATAATCCAAAATACTAGAAGCTGGTTTTGCCAGAAATACAAACACTTCAAGAGCAATCTGTGGGAACGCTCAGAAACAGAAGAAAACCTACAAAATTTACTGTAATGAAAATGTCTCTGAGTACAATTTGATTACAGCACTAGCCTTCAGGAAAAGAAAACACATCTCAAAGAGAACTGACAAATTGTAACTCATGTCAGTTTTATGTGCAAATTTACTCAGCATTTACTGCATTACCACGTGTCCAGCAGAGTTCTACGGCAACAACTAAGATCGACTTCTAACTACATAGCTGCGTAAGATAACAATGTTTATAATCATGCACTGTATTACTTGCTCTCTGCTGTACGTTGTATACCCCCAGTAAACCATAACAGGAAAAGCACAGACCCTGCACGTGTTCCTTACTGTAATGACACACGACTAAACAGTCTCTCAACAAGGAAATTAGCAGGAAAGGATATAGTTACTTCTTTCACACAATGCTTTCCTCCCAGCTCTTTAATGGCTCCTGCAGTCCCTGCATAAGGCCACTTGCCACCTTCCTCTTCTTCATGGCCCACAGTCACTTCAGCACCAGAGAGAACCTTTGCTGCCAACACTGGTGAAATGCAGCAAAGACTGCAACAAAAGTAATTATAAGAGCAGTTTTACAACAGCATCCTTTCAAAACTTGGTCATAATGGAAAAGATTAAAATTGACAGAGTCTTAACAAGGCAACTTCCACTCAGCATTTTCTTAGCTTATTCTGTGATGAGCACCTACACACACACACATTTCGAAAAACCCATTTAAAAAAAAATAAGCTACAACTGATACAAAATGGAAGATGCTTTTTCCAGTTCCAACAATAACAGCTGCACACAACCACCAAACAGACAATGTCTCCATTCTCACACTATCAAACAAACGCCCCTCCAACTAACATACGTACCCAATAGGTTTGCCTGCTTTGTGGAAGTCTTTCAAGACACGTTCAACTTCTCCATTCACCTTGCAATCTTTCCCATCAACAGCAAAGGTGGATCTGCCACAACAAGAAACTTCACACGTAACTGAGTACAAACGTACAAATGGAGATGCCTATCTGCCCAGAGTGGCTCCCAAGGGTCATCACAAATTTAGTAGCTTTTAAGAAGTGACTGAAAAAGCCTGGAGTTGACCATCAATGCTTTAACCGAAATGACTCACTTCTAAGGCTTTAGTATGTCAGAAAGTCCCTTACTTGATATAAACATCAGAAATAAGAATTATCTAATCAGCTAACTAGGATTACTGAGAAGTGGAATAGAAATGTTTTCAAAGAAGAAAAATCTGTAAGAAGAAAAGGGAAATAACATTAAGGTTTCTCAAAGCCAACAAAACGGCAGATAAATAACAAGATTATCAGTATTTCACATAGCTAACTCCTTTCTTTCCCTTTTTGTTTTTGAGCTAGCTGTTGTTCTATTGTTACTAACGCAAGAGGGGAATTTTTGGTAGGCAGACATGAAGAAACAGAATTATAACACTAGGAACACCTGAAACAATTTAAGTTCTACCTTCACCTCCCTCAGGCCGGCCCAAAACAATCACCACAAGGGCGGGGGAAAAAGGACTTCTTGTGCATTATCTAAATTCCAGAGTTCTCATCAACATTGTTTGGAAAATTTAAAATGTGACAATGCCTATAAGAATAATGACTGGAAACCATCATGAACAGCATAACTAAACTCCAACACTTTGAAAGGAGTTTTCCATATTAAATAGTGGTTACATACGTAGTAAATATGGCCATTTATAGCTTCCTGATTTTATTGTGTGAATCATAGTTGATTATGAATAAATGATCATGAATATTTAGTTGAGGAGTTTAATGTTTAGTTGGCACTCACAAGTTTTTAGCAGCTCCAAATCCACCAGGAAATATCACAGCATCATGATCTGCTGTCGTGAGCTTAGCCAGGCTTGCAATTTTACCACGAGCAATCCTTGCAGATTCCACTAAAACGTTCCTTGAAGAACCAGAAATAAAACAATTAGATCAATTAAGCATTTGTGCATAGAAGAGCATAACAAAAGTTTTGGCAGAGGAAGAGGAGGAAACAAGAAGAACCATGGTACTCAATAACTGAAGTTATCGATGCCACTGAAATACTGCCACTGGGAAACACAGGCTTTAAGAGACTGTATATAATCAAGTCCAGAAAAGTCATTTAATATTTTCTCTCCAGTCAAACCACCAGCTTGCATAAAGCTACTAAAGCCAGTCAGCAAGGTGCTACAAGTGCAGTTCCAGGCTGCTGTGTCTGAAGAATGCCTAAGAGATGGAGGCTCAGCAGTCACGGAAAGCACATCAAACACAGACTGTACCTGGACTCAGCTTCAGCTGGTTGCCCTTTACTGTGGTCAATGACATGCATCTGAGGAACATCTGGAGCATACATCTGCACCTCAGCTCCCCCACGACTAAGGTGTACCAGTATGCTACAAAAACAGAGATAAAACATGCTGAAAACCTTGTAAGAGTTTTACCTGACTCCTAAGTCTTGCTACAAATACTCCACCACCTGATTTTGAAAGAAGAGGAGAAATACACATGCTACCAAAGCATACTGAGCATGTAGCAACAAAATCCCTGCAGGTAATGCCAAAGTGCAAAGCAGAACAGAACAGTTTGGAAGCAGGGTCAGGTATGCCAAAGATAAGTTTCTTCGTTCAGTGCTCTTACAGCAGGCAACCAGGAAGAATGAAAACTTCCTTTCTCATCGCAAGTCCCCAGCTGTTATGGAAGAGTCTCACGATTAACATACCTATGTGTACATTTAGCAATTAACACTAAGAGTTAATAATTCAACTTGAGTATTAACAATTCTAGTGTTAGATTCAGCCCCAGGAACAGAAACTCAAAGTGACTATGAAATGAAGTCTTCACTTAATGCTCTTGAGATTGATTCTGGAACCCTGAATTTCTGTTTCTGAAGGTAAGTCAGTCTCTCTCAAACTCCTTGCTCTGGCATCACATGCATTGTGCTGCATCTTTGGACAACCACTGAGCACTGCAAGAACGTGGCCTGAGCTTCCAATTATGCTGTGAGAAAACTGTTTCATCATACATCTTTCAGGACAACTTTGATGACCAGAGAGAGCAAAACTGAATTCAATAGACTGCTGTAATGTAAAGGAGACTTTTTTTAGGGCTTACAGTTTCATAAAGCAACTTACGCCGAGGCCTCATGGATTTCTGTGCCATCATAGACACCACAACCAGACAGGACCTGAAGTAAGAAAATCAAGAGATTATTTCAGGTGATACAAAACTTCCAACCAGACCTTTCACAAGTCTTGTAAGATTTAAAGGAAACAGCAACAAAACTCCCACCACCATTCCCTTCCCCCCCAAAAAAAAAGAACAACTTAGCAACAAGCTCTTTACTAAACGAGTCCACATCCTGCTATTAGCACTGGTGTTGCCATCTGACATGCTGAAGAACTGGCATTTCCTATTTATAGCTACCCATCACAGACAGGCCTCAGAAATAATTAACGTTTATTTATCGGCTTGTGCATTTATTCCTCAGACTTAAACTGACATGATATCCTTGAGTATGTTTTTATTGTGCACACAATG
The DNA here is from genome assembly GCF_036013475.1 of Columba livia. Classification (NCBI taxonomy): domain Eukaryota; kingdom Metazoa; phylum Chordata; class Aves; order Columbiformes; family Columbidae; genus Columba; species Columba livia. The sequence continues at coordinate 97,420,247 of NC_088602.1, read as the reverse complement.
GGTTATTCTGAGTTTCATACGTGCATTTATGAAGTCTCCATACCCATGTGAAATACTGTCTCATCCAGATGTACACGAAACAGATGTGGGACAGAAGTACACTTCAAGGTGACACTTAAGATAAACTATTTTACCTGCTGCTGTATTTTGTTTGATGATAGTCATCAGAGATCAATAGCTAAATCACTTTTAATCCAGAGAATAAAAAGCACAAAGCAATCAGCTATCCTTGTGTGGGCAGAGAAAAAAACATTTTTTAAAAATCCAAGAAAAAAAGTGATTATAAATACAGAACAAACAACTACAAACACCACCACCACCACAGAAAAAAAACCCAAGGGATTATCTAGTTTATCTAGTTCCTTAAAGTGTGAACTCTTGGTTTGGTTTGGTTTTTTTTGGTTGTTTACCTTGAAAGAATAAAACCCAGTTAAAGAGAGTCAATTTATTGACTTTACTCTCTTCCCTCCTGATTTTATCTCAGTTTTTTAGAAGCTTGAAAGCTTTTAATCACAGACACATGAACAGAAACTCACAACTGAAACTGTCTTAGAAACGCTGGACTCGAAGGGGCTTTCAGATCACAACGTCCTGTCCTCTGCTCTCACAGGCACAGCATCCCATCACCACTTCACCCAATTTCTTGTGTCTGCGCTAATCCTAACAACTCTGCTGCTCAAATACTTAAGAGCCACCTTCTGCTTTCCAACTTTTTATCTTTCATTTAAGTGAGACTGAACAAATATACAAGCAACTTTAGTTATTTTCTGTAAGCAATATTTTAAAAATGTTTTTGAAACTCCCTGGAAGTACTAAAACACTGTCTTCTGTTATTTCAGTACCTGCTTGCTGACAAATCCATCTTCTACAATAGTCAAGAAATTTGTATCACTCATGTCAACAGTAACATTTGTTACTCTTTATTTAAAAAGCTGTGGTTTGCTAACATGGCAGAATTCCTGGCAAGTTACCTTTTAGACACTTGGAACAGCATTCTGCCCATGCCTGAGCCAACTCTGCCCCAAACAGATTTCTTCATGCAGGTAACACCTTATAACTTCTTTACATTTTATGCTGTCAAGACCATGCAACGCTCAGGCTTCAAAGACTGCCCACTGAGCTCCAAAACTGGGTATCCATTTGGGATGCCATCTACAGCCTAAACTTTCCTTTGGCAACCAGCAGCTCTTCCACTTTCTTATGTATTTTTAACATGCTCTACCTCCTTCCGACAGAGGAGCATAACCGAGCTTAAATATTTTCCTGTGTCCTGCCAGTACCTCCCCCAATCACACTATAAATTAGTTGAAGCTCAGCTCTTTGAAGCTCAGCTCCTGACCAACAACAACCACCTGAAAGCCAATTTCTATGCGTTTCCCACTCCTGGTCTGGTTTCCTCCAAGTTACTCAGCCCTAAACCGCTTTATCTTCTCACTTCAGCTTCTCCCGACGCTTCCCAGCCGCCGCGGCCACCAGCCGGGCCTTTCCTAGGCCCCAGGCCACCCCAAACCCTCCCACCGCCACCACCGGCCCCGCCACCGGAGCGAACCCCGCTGCAGCGGCGCCCTTCCCGCGGCACCGGGCTGAGTGTGGATGGAGGCAGTGAACAAGCCTTCCCCGCTGGAGCTGCCGCGCTGCCCCGGCCCGCGGCCGCCGGGGCCTCCTGCCCCGTTACTCACCACAGCGACGCGCGCATTGCGGCGGCGCCCAGCGGAGCAATGGAAGGAGGCGAGGCCGCCGGGCGCTGCCCGCCGCAGCGCGGTGCAGAGGGCCGGCCCGCGGGAGGCCAGCATGGCCGCGGGCGGTGGGAGCGGGCGGCGGAGCGAGGGCGCAGGGGCGGCGGTGCGGGCAGCCGGGCAAGGCCGCAGAGGGAAAGGGCAGGCCGGGCCGCGACTGGAGGCCGCTGCGCCCTTGGCAGCGCCGGGGGAGGAGGGCGCCCCCTGGAGGCGGGGAGGGCGGGGCCTCGGTCCCTTCCCCACCTCGTTTAGCAATAATCAGAGTAGTCATAAAAAATAAGTAAAACGTGCGTGGAAATAAATCCCTGAAACTTGTTCTGAACACCAGCCTAGCAGCAGCAGGTTCTTTTTGCAAGGGGAAGGCTGGAGCCACGAGGTGCATGCAGGCCGAGCGTGGCAGGGGGATCACACCCGTGCAAGGGCAGCAAGAGGCTACTGAGCTGTTAATAAAAACAGGGTAAACAAACCAACATACAGGGTTGTGTTTTTCTTTGTAGGGTCTTGTGAAATAGTATATTGTTTTTCAAAGAGAAGGAGAGAAGAAACATTCATCAGTGACAAGCTTCACCACTGGTAAATTTCTTGCCCTGCTAAAAAGCCTTTTTTTTTTCTCCTCCTCTCCTTCCCTTTTATTTCCTTTTCTTCCTCTCCTCACATAAGAAGGACAGTACTGTTGAAATACAGAGACATCGACATATGATCAGATATAACTAAGCCAAGACACAAGTTTGCAAATGTGGCCTCAGCCCGCACTGGAGGCAGGCAGGGAAATGGTGGCACTTCAAAGCCTGACGCCAGCCCGCACGGGGTTGTGCCAACATGCACAAGGATCAAGCCAAACCTTGGGCACGCCAGACTTTAAATCTGGTATTTAGTTTTCATTACTCTTCCTATGAATATGGAAGGACACACTGGAAAATTTTTCTGACTCGTGTATCAAAAAGTGTCCCAGTTACCTTACAGATTATAGCCCAAGCAAAATGACTAACACAAGTAGAATATACATATGTATATATACAAACCGGTGTGACACTACCTCTTCTCTCACCTCCCCTCAAGGCCCTTGCACTTTCTAAGACATACATTTTGTGAAGTTTTCATCTTCAGAATTGTTTTGAACATGGAAGCGTAAAATAACCCAAAATTGTGTTCCTAAGATGTTTTTCTGAAAGGCTGCATTTTCTCCGTATTCTGTGTTTTGCAATACTGTAAACCCAAGAGACAAATACAAATTTAGGGATCGAGCTAGCCAACTTCATAAAACAGCACAACTATTTTACAGAGCACAAAGCTATTGCTATGACAGTTCCAGAACTATTTCAGCCTGTCTGCTGCGAGTCATATAGTTTGGGAAAAAGAATATGGTCTTTAAAGAAAAGCATGCAAAGACAACACATATATGAAAAACAGCAAAATGGCTTAAGAAGTAGCAACTATGTTATCTGTCAGGTAACGTGATCATGTTTTTCACGTTAGTTTAAGCACTTCTGTTTTACAAGGATCCCAAGAGGGATTCTTCTCTTCCTCCTCAGCTGCTTTTCCCTATCCACCTGTGCCTCCCTTCTACCTGTGGCAGAAAGCTGACTTTGTAATGTAGCAGGAGGAGGTGGAAGAGGGGTGGAGAATGATGAGCAATTCCAAATCCCAACATGGTATCACAGAGCGCACCTTCTGCAAGCATCGCCCCAGCCCACCCAGCTACTCCTTCAGCCCTCTGAGATCCTGAAACATTGGCACCACCATGAAACTGTTAGGAAGCACGGGGACACCAGCAACTGAAGGTATTTTAAAAGATTTTACCATAAAAAAACAAAACTAACACTCTGCTATGTTTTACTCAAGTAGCAAGTGCATCTTTATTTTATATACTGAAATTCTATAACCTGACTGTTGTTTGCTCGTCTATTTCAGCCTTTGTTTTTTCTTCAGCAGTTTTTAATATTCATACCTCTCCTCTCCAAGAGTGGAAAGAGACCAAAAGAACAGAATACACTGAAAAAAAAATAATAATCAATTCTGGCTCATTGTGAATATTTGCAGTATCTTCATTAACAAGGCCCTTTCAACATATGGCTTGAAAGCATCACAAGCACAGATACAGTTCTTTGTGCTCAGGACCTCACTGCTGTTGTTAACCAATTCTCATGCCAATTCACAAAAGCAAGGAAACAAAAAGTTTCCAATTTTCACGTTAAGAAAACAAACAAGACAAGAAAGGGCTTTAATGAGAAAAAGAAACATTTGTAATATGCCCTCTTACAGTTTAAGTTACATTATTGAGTTGGCAATTTCCAAACAGATTTTTACTACATTATCTCAGATTAATTAAACCTCTGCAGAAGTATTTTTTTTTCATATTCACTTGTTTGGGGTCTATCATTTATAGCCATTGTTGAAACTTCATCAGGTTTGGAAACCACAGAGCTAAGAAAAACAGGTCCACTTATTCCTAACAGTGTTCCAGTGATATGTACATATTAAAACCAATTAAAACAACATTTAAAACAAGTTGCGAACGGTATGTAGACCTCAAATTACGAATCATTTAAAAAGGTATAAAAAAAACATCCATCACAAAGTATGACAAGACCGCATTACAAATAATTCACAATACTTAGTGTATATACAACGTATTTTTAATAAAGAATGCATTTCCTCCAGTCATAGTTCTAACTTCATTGATACAAGAATACATTTTTGTCTTACTTGAACTCAAGAAGAATAAAAAGAAGAAATAAATGAATCAAGAAATCAATGCTGTTAAGCTGTTACAGCCAAGGGGAACACCAAATACACCATGGATGGCACTCTGTCTACATTTCCGCCCCTTCTGTAACGCACACATAACTCAATCCACACTATTAAAGAGAGTTAAAATATGCCACTATGAGGGCCACTCATTCTCAGTGAATACCACTGTGTAAAATTATGTCTTATGTTTTCTCCCTCCCATGAAGAGTAACTAGGAACTGAGACTGTCTTTATGAACTTCTTGCATAAGATAATCGCTGTCAGAATCCAAGTCATCTTCATCTACTGATGTTTCTTCTGCCAGACGTTTCATGCCCCGCTGTTGAGAAATGGCCAATGCGTATTTAATATTGTAGATATTCCATTCACAGCTGTAAAAATAAATAGCAACATGTTAGAAGCAAGATTCCATTTTTCTCCTAAAATAAAAACATCACTAAAAGACACTCTCGAAAGTTCTAATACCACACTATCATCCCCCACTTTACTCCACATTTTTGTGCAGTGTTTTGATTTAAACTTATAAATATAACAATACATACAGTTTGGAAACATCTTCAAAATGACGTTGGATGCTTTTCTGAAGGAACTGAATCACAGGGAGCAGCTTCACTGACCTTGAATGAAGAAAACATGCAACTTGCAGTGCAATTTATATTTACATATAGAAATCTATAACTTTTCTATATTCTCAACATTTTAACAAGCATACATATTAACTTCTAAACATGAACATTTAAAGATAATACTAAATAGACAAAACTTTCTGCTTTTGGCTTCATCCTCAATGATTATACTTAATACAATTAATACTAATGTCAGACTGCAGCTTCAAGAGATAATTCTGCTTGCTGTAGTGATGACAGTTCTTTCCAGGGACTACAAGACTTTCTGAACAAGGAATAGTTTGTTCTAAATCATTGTCTATCAGCAACCCAAGGAGAACATTTGTTCCAGTCATTTCAGTAACTAAAACATTAATACCCAAGCTGAAGGAAGGAGCTACACAATGCACTCGGATTACCTCTCAGCCTATTTTAAAAATGGTAAGTTTGTCTGGTTTTATCCACAAAAGTCCATAAACTTAAGACTATGGGTGGGCTGAATATAACTCATATGGCAGGCGTGAGTAGTTGTAAAGAACTACGCAGGAAAGCAGAATACTAACAAGCTAGAAGCACATGCTGTAATCACAAGCTAAGTCTACGAAGTGCAGTCAGAACCTGCAAGATTATCTTTTAGTTACGTTTACTATGTATAATTGTTTAAAAACACAACTGCCAAAATCCTGTCACTCTTGAAATCTTTATGCATTTATAGAGTAAGCAAGGTATGCAGTTTCACCTGTAATACCTGAAAAATGTTTTGCAATTTATCCTCACAAATTGTATTATGCATTCAAATTCTATCATATACACTTGTTAGCAAAGAAGTTGTATCAAATTAAAATGTAAATTTTATAAGTAAACGTAAAGATGTAAATAACATTTAATAATTTGCATTTATTGCATGTACATTAAGTAGCTTTAATAGCTGTATAAGCATCTGTCTAGAATGCCAGTAACTGTTATTTCTCAAACTGACAGCTATTTTAAAATGCTTGTCAGCTTCTTAACCTTCAAAAGATCTCACCTTGTTTTCAGTTTCTGTCCATGCAGCATCAGCAACTTATGAGCCCAAATAAGATAGAACTCTAAATGACAAGATGTCTCAAACGCAGAAGCCAGGAACTCCAATAGTTTCTCCACGTACAGCTCTGGGAGTGACGAGCAGATAACATCAACTGTGCAAAAAAAGGAAAAAAAGCCCATAGACATTAGAGTTGCGTTACTCTTTGGGATAAGATGAGACACACCACAGGAAAGCATATAGGAAAGGAGAACAAAGCACCATCTTGGCAACTATTTGATATTTAATATTGTATTTCAGGGTACAGTACCACAGCCTCTAAGGAGAGAGAGAGTCTTTCCACTTTGAGCCTTCCAATCACTACTGTATTTAGAAGCGAGAACTCAAGTAGTCTGCTCCCCAAGTTCTTCCTCCTACCAGAATACTCTCCCCACAACAACCCCTTCAGAACTTTTATCTCCACCCTTTTCTCCTCTTTGTGTAACTAGACTTTATTGGAGTCTTGCTGCTTCTGACTTCATACAATTTTCTGTATTCTGTAGAACCAGTTAGGCATAATAATCAGAGGCAATAAATGAAAAGACAGCAAAGACACCTGCTCACAGAAGAAGCGTCCAAATGCTGTTAGCAATTGCACAGCACAAAGCAGCATGATTTATAAGCATTCAAAATACTCTCACCTGTAACTATAACGATCTCATTATTTTTAATCCACTCTCAAAAATCACCAGCTCCTATTCTCTGCAGCCACCCCAACTGGCCGATGTAACATTCAACTGTGAAGGTTTCCCCTTTTAAAGGAACAGGCACACATTCATTCTGTTAACAGGGGATTACAACGCCTGAGATCTCCATGCCTCATCCTCTGCTCCTGAGGTTTTGGCACCTGCCTACTTACCCAGTCTTGCTTGTGTACATGGAGTTTTGGTTAACTTCACTAAAAGAGAACTAAATTTTGCCAGAGAGAGGCTAGCATAATTATGCCAACATAGGTACGTAAAAGATGATTTACCCTGACATGCAGAATTATAAAGCTTGCTATGATGTAAGAAAATCCTACAAGTGGCTGGCTTGCAACACATCTGATTTCAGACTTGAGCCCGTTTTGACTAGATAAAATGAAATTCTATTTGTTACACATGAAACAGTGGAAGGAAATAAACACATTTCACTGGGTAACAACAGTGAGGTAAAGCTAAGAAAATATACTTTAGACTTACTATGACAGAACTGTTAATGAAATTAAGACATTAAGTAGAATACAGTAAGTTTATTTTTAAGGCCATGTCTACCATATATAGCTAATGAATGGGCATATTTTTTATCAAAATGACGAAAAGGGTCCTAAAGAATAACTTCAGAGAATGTCCTCCAAAGCTGAGTGACATCATATCTGTTACTTTTTTTTTCTAACACGTTACAGTTATGAAGGTATCTGTCTCTTCTTAGAAAGAGCTTGGCAGTTTAATAATTAATGTTTGGTTTGTGTGAACACAGCCCTGTGTAAGGACCATATTTACATTTGTAATGTAAATTACAAGGGATAAATTTCGTAAATACTGTAACTAAAGGAACAAAAATCATCAGAATTTCAAAGGGCTGACAGTTGCAGAATTGCTCCAAATTTCTGCAGTCTAAAATAAGACTAGAGAGGCTGGCACAGAACTTTAGCCGGTTGAGTGCTGAACACTTCCAAGGATGAATGCTCCACTCCCATGTCAACCTGCTGCAGTATTTGACTAACCCCAACATAAAATTATCGGTTTTAATATTTAGTTGGAACTTCCTATGCTAAAAGAGGGCTGTTGTCTCTTGTCACATCATTGCACAACTCCAAGTTTGGTTCTGCCTTCTAACATCCTGTTAGGTACTTGGACACAGTAAAAAATATTCCCCTTCTCTTCTGAAGGCTGAACAAACCCATCTCTCTTTAGCCTCTCCTCAGCTCTCGTGCACTCTGGCCCTCCAATCATTTTCCAAGCTCTCCACCAGATGCTACAGACTATCAATGTCCACCCTGTATTGGCAAGCCCAAAGCTAGGAACAGTACTCCTGAGTGCTCAACAGAGAAGACTAGTCATTTTCCTCAAACTGCTGTCTGCATCCTTGATAGTGTAGCCCAGTGTCCAGTTGATGGCCTTCACCACACAGGCCCACTGCTAACTCAGTTAAACTTGCTGTGCCCCTCTAACATCAGCTGCTTCTGAGAACTGACACCCAAAAACTTTACCTGCATATCCAGACCTGATCAAATTCCATGTTCAAATGTCACCAGATGGAGTATGCAGCAAAATTAAAATGTAAGTTAGCACAAAAAAGTCTACCTTTTCTTTTTTTACAAAAGACCATCCCTTCCTCTTTAGTCTTCAGCTACAGTAGAAAGTCCTTAAATATCAATGTTTAATTCCTCCCCACCTCCCACTCCAGAGGAAACTCTGCCCTTTATGCTTCAACTTATTCGGCCTACAAATCTCTGCTCCAGCTAGCTCAATCAAATTTCACAGAAGATCCACTTACTTTCATTGCTAGGTACAGCCTCTACGACCTCCTGAATTAATTTCTTTTCATTCAGCTTGAAAGCCATGATGATAGCCATCATGTATTCCTTCTGATGCAGTGTTTTGTGTATATTGCCAGGTGTGATATCCATATCCAGCTCAAAAGGATCAAAAATTAACCCAGAGTCCAATGAATAAATAAGAAGACCCTCTGTGGTGGTGGCTGCCCAGCTTCGTCCTAGAAGAGAATAGCAATATTTAAGAATAAAGCTGGGTTTTCTAGGATGGAAACAGAAGAGTGACGATAAAAGGATGACTCTTTGTTGTTACAAGAAGTGGGTAAGACTGAAAAGCACGTATCATTGATGTACCTATCAACAATGACAATGCTTCTGAAAAATACCAGCAGTAAGCAACATACACTTAAGTTTCCTAAATATGCCATGCACAGAAAACTAGAGTACAAAGCCAGTAGCATTGCGTGACAATCTGGAGAACTCTTTTCAAGGCATTGTACTTATTACTCCTCCAATGCTCTACTCTTTCACTTGTTTTACACAGAATTAAAATATCCTGCATTAGTTGTCAATACACACCTGTGGGAGAGAATCGCAGGCAAGTCACTCTTATTTCTGGTTTAAAGTGTCGATAACTCATGTCACCTAAAAGAGAATAAGTGATTTAACATATTAACCGAAAGTTCACAGCCTAGCTATCAATTCTAACTATGCTGTTATCATAATGCTGAAAAGTAATGTGGAACTTGTCAAAACCCAGCAGAGTTAGAGACAGGGTAAGTAAGGCACAGTCCACGTTCAAGAGATCTTACAGCTAAAACAAGTGGTGGGACTGAATTTTGCTCTTTGAAAATGAAGTCAGGACTGCTGGGCTCCCTATCCAGGAGACCACAGTAACTCCTCTTTCCTGTTGCTTCTGCTGTGCAAAAGGACCACCACACATCAGCTGAACACTTGTGTAACAGATACCTTCAGCTGCAGAAGATTCAGGTAATTTTAACTTTAAAACTGAGCTCAACAATCCAAACTCTTATCACCTGATATCAACTCTATGCCAAAGGTTTTGATCCACATAATATTAGTAACGTAACAGCAAAGCCAAAAGCCATACCTCTTTTTACTCCAGGAAGAGGAATAGCAACACCATCTTCACCTCCAGCCCCTTCATCAATCAGAGCCATGCTGCCAAATTCAGTCATTTTTCTCCGATCTAAGTACTCCTAGAAAAACATGTAAGTTCCATTCACTGCACTGAATCTCCTCTCAAACACCTGTATTGATTGAAAATTCTCCATAACATTCAGGAGCTTAGTGATTACTTCTTTGCACTTTCTTCCAAAAGTTTCTCCAAAGTCATGGAGAAAACTGACAATTTCACAACAGCAGGAAATAGCATCCAACTGCAGATGAGAACCAGGCTGCTTCAGTCTTAAGGCCTCAGAACAGCACACATCAGTTTAGACAGAGGTTTCACATTATTATAATGTTGTTCTACTTAAGAGATGTACCATTTCCTCAGATGTAACCCTACTCTTCCCTCCACATTCCATAATTACACTAGAAATGTTAAGAAGGGTTACTGGAATTTTTTCCTTTTGATGCTTTCTATAGCTCACTTTCAAAGGAATATAAGTTTCTGTTTGGCATTATTCAGAGACTGAGTTTGTAAAGTTCAGTGATATTGTTCTGTGTCCACTATAAAATCCTTAGTTTCTTTGCTAACACAAGCAACTGATACCTGGAGAAAGTTACCTTAGTACAAAATACGGGTGACTTTAATGTTCATATTTTCTTTTCAATTTTAATTAAGTATCAACTGACTTAATGATGCTTAAGAGTTCTGCTCATTCAATACAGACACTCTGCAATCCAGTAAGACTTTAGTACGCTGTCATCAATTAATTTTCTTTTCTGAAAAAGATTTCCTTAATATTCTCCTGCATGAACCCAATAAAATAAATCTGTACTTAACACAACATTGAAAAAGCACATTTAATGAGATATTACACCAAAACCAAAAGTCCTGTGGGAGGGGCAGGGTGGGGGAAATGAAAAAATCTGACTCCTGTGGTGACGTACCTCCATTGCATCTAAAGAGAAGTTGCATGAGATCTCAAACTTTTTCATAAGAATCTGTTCCTTGACATTATATATACAAACAAACTTTGACAATCCACCTGCCAGAATAGACTGACCATCGGCCGAGTAACACAGAGTAGTAAAGGACCTAGTAAAGAAAAAGAGAAAGTAGTTAATTTCACTGCCACATCCAAGCTAAAAGAGTAAAGTACCACATGAAGACATATAAGAATAACCATTCCGTGGAAAACTTCATTCGCACAACACATACTTAACAGACAAATTTATCACAGACAAGTACTTGGTGCTTGAAAATGAATCACAATTTCGAACTTGAACAGCTTTTTGAAGTACTTCCATAGTGCTGATTCTGAGTCACAGCTCAGTGAATGAGCTCTCAACTGTGCCCTACACAACACTAAGGATGGTCAGAAGAGTCAGAGAAAAATGTGTCATGGCATGTTTTAAAGAAATGGCTGAGAGATCATCACCAAAAAAGTATTTTTTTTTTCTTCCCCCCCCCCCCCCCCCCCCCCAAAAGTAATTGTTTCCTTTTTTGATTTTTTTTTCCGAGGGGAAGCAATAAAAAAAAAAAATTAAAAAAAAAATAAAAAAAAAAACAAGAGGGGCCGAAGGGAAAAAGAGAAGAATGAAACATTACTTTTACATTACACTTTCTGATAGCACAGAAATTCAAATTGCCTTTAAACATTACTTCACATGTGTAATAACATGTAATAAAACCCACAGCATATCTACATTAAAAAAAAAAAAAGTAACGGTTTCTACACATTAATAGTTACATACTAGTATCCGCTTAAAAATCTATCACATTTTGCCAATTAACCATTTGGCATGAGAAGCTTAATACTATGCTGGGAACCCAAGTTTACAACTGATGAAAAAGAACAGATGCTCAGAATGATGCTGACCAGAAGGTGACCACAGCAAAAGTCAAAAAGGATCCATCCACATGTTACGTCTGAAAGGCAGTCTTTTAAGATCCAAGGCAGTCTTTTAAGATCCAACATCAGAATCAAAATATTTGACCAGCGGACGCACTCCCAAAATCTTCACATACATACCAAACAGAAAGAAACAATCCAAAAGCAAAAGCCAGTGTGGCACCCTCTTTTTACTACAATCTCATTTACGTACTTTCCCTTAGCTGATTGCTTGGCCGTTATTTTATCGAGCTCCTTCCTTCCCATCTGAAGGTCGTGCCTTCCCTCAATTGAGCCAGTCTGCACTGCATTTTCATGATCCCAAAATGTTATCTGTCCATTCAAAGCAGCAACTGCAAGCTCCTTGCCATCAGGACGGAAAGCAACAACAAGAACTGCAAATCGTTTAATTAACAATTAAAAAAGAAGTCAGATATTTTTCTAAGAAAATACTCTGTATTTTTCTAGGAGCTTATCTCGACTACCAGAAAAAGTTTAAGAGAAACAAGTATGACCGTACTTTTTCTCTGGACAACATAGCTAATTATAAAGCTAGAGATAGCATTAAATCAAAAACATTTCTTGCACTGTTAACTACATGCTACAGAGAACTACCTCAACTTTTGGGTTTCATTACCAAGAATAAGTCTGCCTGTATTTGATATGTTCTACTTTTGATAACATTCTTATATTTATATAAGATGAAATAAAGGTTACCATCTGAGTTCAATATTAGCGTCTCCTTAGTTCTCCAGCTGTCTAACATATCCCATAACTTGACAGTTTTATCCCAAGAGGCACTAGCTAGAACACACTTCATTGGGTTGAAGGACAAACTGCTGATGGGACCTTCATGACCTGATAAGACCTAATAAAAGAAAAAAAGGTAACATGGAATTGGGTATAAGAAACTGCAATTCATGTAGTCTGCATTCAGTAAACTCTAAATATAGCAATGAAACCACACCTAACTTGTCAACAAATGCTTGTGGTGACTTTCGAATATGTGGCATGGTACATACCAGTGATTCTCAATGTTTTATTTTCAGAAGTTTTTAAAAAAATTCAACAAAGTGCCACCACTGCACAAGAATCTATAACCACTTTTATGCACACACAGTCTCTTTAGAGACCACAACTTAGGAATAAGGTGTGCTTGTTTTTCGCCCTCTTATCAGAACAATCAGACCAACTGTGAAAAAGCAAGTCACTGCTCTGAGAATTCAGTGCGTCCTGCAGCTGAAAACATTTAAGAAAAAAAATTAATAGAAACTGTGAATAAGAATAATACAGATTTTTATAGCATGGAGCTTCTACTCCTAAAAGAAAACAAGGCAAGAAACTGAACTTCAAAGTCTGGAGATCCACTCAAGTGTATGCTGAGTTACTATAGTGATCTGCATTCAACAGCTACACCAAATTAAATACTGAGTTCATCTACTTGTCCAAAATGTAAAATAATGCTTAAAAACTGAAAACAGCAAACCAGTTTGTTTTGTTCAAAAGTACCATGTCCCTCCTTTATTACACCTACTCTGAAGAGAATGCATGTAAATCTAGCAGCAAGACAGTGAGGATTTAACTTAATAGTTTTCTCACTCTAGACAATAAAAACCTTCTACACAGGAAATTGTGTCGCTGCTCTGCTCCAGCCAAGGTGCCCACAAAATCTATGACAATCTTAGGACAGGACCTACAATTTCTTCATTACTTGCAGAAAATACCTAGAAAATAACATCTCTGAACAACTACTGGAGGAAAGACTCTCAAGTCCAGTGTTAGCTGAGCAATACTGGTGTTACTTCATCAGCTAGAAAGAGCTCACTACTCAAAAATTCTAAAAACTATTTTCCACACAAATCCAGGATAGCCTCCATACAATAAATCAAAAATTGCTAAGTAACACCGTGTAGCTCCAGTTATTAAATATAAATACAACAAAACATGTCATCTTGTATTAAAGCCTTCCAACTAATCCCAAAGTTACTTGGTCTCATCACAATCTATACTATGTGTTAAACTCAAGCTCTCCAACATTGTAGATCCTTACATCTAGCAGCCTCCCACTCTGCATTGACCAGATGAATATTTCAAAGGAATCCTGGGAACCAGCCGACACAATCTCACCACTGGAGTCCACAGCTAAACAAGAGAACTGAGTTGGTCGTGGAGATGTGAAGGTACGGAAATTCCGGTATCTGTTGTAAATGTGAAAATAAACTATGAGAAGATTCCAGGTAGCTTTAAATGTGTTTTATGAACATATTTTAAAAGGATTTCATTTTACTTATAGTCTTTCAAGCTATCTACAGAAAAAATATTCTTTGTATAAAATTAGATGCAATGCCTCAACATGATTCCAAGATTCAAAAAAGCTATTAGTAACTCTGAAGAAATAAAAGCCAGTAATACTCAAACCAAAGAGTTTTCTATTAAATAGCCTATGTCCATTCCTCAGAAAACACAGGCTTATTTCCACATCCAGTTCAGTACACAGTTGTACTATAACAGCTTGATCACTAAAACTACGACAATCGTTCCATTAGTAACTTGCCTTCTCCCCATTTGAGTAACAGAGACAGACAACGATCTTTCTGTATTTCCACCTTCTCCACGTTCTTCCTGAATTTTCTTCACAGAAACTGGATGGAGTGACATGATTCCTAATGCCTATCTAAATTTGAATCAAAGGCTGATCCAAAAATCAATAAAGCAATACTCACATTTATGCAACTTCAACTTGAAACAAGCAACCAGCAGTTCACTGTATTTTGAGGGTAAAAGCTGAAGACTAAATGAGACACAAAAGCTTTACAAGGAGTTACCTGTGTAGATCATAGGCACGCACGGTTCCATCTTGGGAAGCACTCAATACAACATAACCATTGGAAGTAAAAGTTACAGCAGTTACACCACTGGTATGTTCTGTAAAAGTGACAAAACAAAAGCTACTAGAAGTGTTCCACACTTTCACCTGCAAGAGAGACAAGAAAAGCTTCTTAGAATCTCCATCATCAGTTCAGAGAGAAAGTAAGGCTAAGGCAGCAGAAGGGTAAAGAAAAGTTAGTCCTAAAACTCCGCGATAGCATAAAGGAGTTTCAGTACCATCAGTAAGGAGTTCTGTGCAAGGAAGACAAACAGGGCCACAATTTATCATTCAAACCCTACAGACATGTATACAACATGAAAATCTAAGTTGAGACAGACAAAAAAAAATAAAACAAAGTAATTTGCAAGGAAAGCTATAGCACTTGTCTGAGTATCTCAGGCTTCTAAGCTTTGGACTGTCCACCGATAAATGTAAAATTCAAAAACAACTGTGAAGCCATTCAAGAAGTTATAATTGAGATTCTACTTCAATCTTTTTTCAAAAATGTTATGCATTTAGCTATCTGCAGTTTGAGACTACTAGGGTTTGGCCAATTTTAAATCTGAATGGCAGAAACCATGAATTGGCAGGTCTTCTTTCTGACATTCAGAAGTTTTGACAGTAAACAAGATACTATCTTTGTACCATTTATGTGCCAAGAGATTGTGGGATTAGTCTACAAAACATGTTTAAGAAAATGTATACATACATGTAGCTTACCAATTCAATACAAATCAACCATGAGAAGCCAATTTTTGTTTTAAACAGCAAGCTTCTTCAATGGCACATTTCAGAAAATCCTCTTTAGGAATTGCACTATTATAAATTAATTGAAATTAATTTTACATCAAAACCAGTTACTATAAGGGCATGAGTTTACTGACATTCATCCCAAAGTATCATGGAACCATTACAAGAATACATAAATACTTGATCAATTAATCTTTTTTTGTGTTTATGGTGACTGCAACTATTAATAAATAAAAAAAATCATCTGCTAAAAAGCGTAAGTGACACAATTTGCAGATGATACAAATAATAGTAAATCAAAGTATACACATGCTCTAGAGAAAAAAAATTACGTGAGGCCAAAAATTTATAAATATTAAGAAAAAGATCAGTTACAGTAACAGAGCTTTCAACATTAGATGGAAATTCAAGCTGCTTATTATGTTATTAAGACTCAAGTTCACATTTCAGTGATACTGCTTCACTTACTTTTCCATCCTCCCCTCCAGTTACTATGTACTGTCCATCTGGAGAATATGCTAATGAAACCATGCTGTTGAAATGTCCCTGCTGCTTCAGCACATAGGACTCACTTTGCCATTCCCACACAAGGAGCTGACCCAAACCTGTGAACACCAGAGAAGAATTAATCAGAATTACAAATACAATGACAAGACCCCGCAAATGCAAGCCACAAAACACATGCAAACCAAAAATTTTACAAACCTGAACATCCAAAGGCAATCCAGTCACCAGTACAGTTGATAGAAATAGAAGCTATCCTTTGGTCTGAAATACTGAAATAAAAGATTTATCCAATAAACAGACGTGTTTTCATGCCCTGTGTGCTAGAACTTCAAATATAAGGTTTATATCCTCTGCTCAAGCACGTTTGATTACTTTACTGAATTTCTGTATCACTGTAACATCAAGAGCAGCATACGTGTTCTTCCCTTTATTGTAGTCAAAAATGTCAAACAGACAATACTACCTTTTCTGGAATGAAGACAGAGTATCTACATGCCAAAGACATATTTGCCAGCACAGAGTAAAACTTGCCACATTCAAGAAAGAATATATATATATATTTTTTTTTTTGTACAGGGAGATTATGCATTCTTTAGATAGCATCATACAACAATGGAAAACAATTACGGTTTTATTTTTCAACTTAGTGACAATTTACAGATAAATTTACACATGCAGAACATTTTTTTTCAGATACTATTGTTATTTTCTACAAAGAAACTGACAACGTTAAGTTCAAAGCACTGAAGAAATCTATAGCAAACAACTAACTATTCAGGAGTTACTCATTCAGACCTCATTTTTCCACAGTAAGCTATGGAACAGAATTGTATAGTATTTTAAGTCTCTGATTCTGCCTTTCCAGAAATCACAACACTAAATAGATACTCATGTTTAAGATTTTTGTGCTCTGGTTATTCATCCCTCACTACTAAATGTGGTGTTTTCTCAGACAAATAAACAAAAGAACCCTCAAAAAAAAACCCACAAAAAAACACACACACAACCCCCCCCTGCCCCATGTTACCCCCAGCCCCCAACCAAACCCCAAAACCAACCACAATCCCATACTTTACCTCAAGGAGTGGATCAGATTGAAATCTGGAAGCTCATGGAGGTGAAAGATTCC
Source organism: Columba livia (assembly GCF_036013475.1). NCBI lineage: Eukaryota > Metazoa > Chordata > Aves > Columbiformes > Columbidae > Columba > Columba livia. Next base: position 97,403,338 of record NC_088602.1, on the reverse strand, counting down.
CGAGGCAAAACCAGTGACTAAAAGGTGAGTTTTCTTGTGATAAGCTGCAGATGTTAAGTTGTTAAAATCTCCCTCTTTATTGAAAAAATACCTGGAAAAGAAATAAGAAAAAAGCAAACAATGTGAAAGAAAAGTATGCTGTTATATTTGTGTTTCAATATAGGTAGGCCAAATATTTTGATCAAGGTATCCCATAGAAAGTTCCAGGAACTGCTAAATATATGTAATTTACACAGCTAGTGAAAGCTAATTCTCTTCTTTTCCTCAATGTTTACAGCTGCTACAGTGATCAGATTATCAGAGGTAAAACCTGATCACATGCAATGAAAGGGACTAAAAGTTAACCTCAGAGGAACTGCACTGTGCATTTCCTTTTTAATCATCTGATGCCAATAAGGGGACCCATGAATTCACTGATTATCCTTTCATATGCGAGTCCTCTTACAGAGGAAGGAAGTGAAGCAATATTCATAAATACTATACACCTGGTGAAGAAGGTTTTCTCAGTTTCTTTGTAGCTATCTCTCTTACTGGAATTAAACAGATAAGCACCACATGATGGTCAAACAAAAGAGCATCTGAACATTATCCAACAGTTGTACAGTACAAATGCCTTCAGTCTGGAAGTGACGTTCCCCGAGGCTAATTCCAACCTGGGCTGGGGCAGGGCACGCACTTTACCCTTTCTTTACAGTCAGAGAGACTGAGAATAGAAGACTGATGTCAGGTGCTCTCAGCTGGCCTCTACATGCATCTTGTCTCTCCCTCACTTTACTGACCCAAGAGATTGCCGATGAACTTTATTCTTCTTCAAGAAAAGCCAAATTCTGTGACTATCTGAAAATTGGATTATTCTTCATAAGCCATGACTCCTTTGATGTAGACAGGGAGATCATTCAGGAAGCCATCTCCAAGCAGTTTATCAAAAAGGCTGATGAACTATCCTTATCAAACATTACTGTCATCTCTTCAAGTCAGCCAGTCTCTTCTTGCAAGAACTAAAAGCCTCTATGCTCCAAGGATAGCGTACTAAAGATCTCCTTACACTTTTTTGAGTTTCAAACACTAAAACATACATCATAAGTAATTTTTTCTTATATTATTAAAATTATGCTGACTTGTTGTTCTGAAGCTGCAGGGTATTGCCCCTCATATAGTCAAGATAAGGCAAACAGGTGTTCTACTGAAACTATTTAAAATGGGATCTATAGTAGATTACTAAATCCTGGGCAGAGTTTTATATTGCTTTGAATGGGTGATGAAGGGTGAAGAAAGCCAAATACAGAAAATCCTTATTATACTGCCATCTTTGAAAAACTGAAAATCACTTACTTTGCAACACGTGAATACTTGACCTTACATCTAGCCTCTTGTTCATTTGGATTGGCTTTTCCATGAATTTCTTCACCCTTCGGCTCTTCAAGAAACTCTTCATCATTTTCTTCTGCATTCTTTTCTCTAGTTGCATCTTTAGGGGGCATGGGCTTCAAACCATCGAGCTCTGTATCACACTGCCACACGCATAGCGCTGCATCCTGGCTAATTGTGTACAGCTAGAATACAAACACACAAATGTATGATTATCGTGTAATACCTACGTTTTGTACTCTGCTGTCTTGTTATGAATATAGAGTTGCAGAGGGATTAAGCAAGTCTGCACTCTATCATTAGAATAATATATTACTCAGTCCTCTAGAATTCGAGTTGTTTTTTCTAGAAAATTCACTTGTCCTGAGAACTGGTAATTTACTTTACCTGCCCTCACGTAATTTTTAAAAAGGCAATTGGATTATCATTTAGAATTAGAGATAATTTTTTTTTTCATATTTAAAATTGCAACTTTTTTGTGGAGCAATTTTAAATAATTTACTATCCTTCTAATGTTTACTTCTTCAAATGTTCACAGCATCCTAAGCTCCTGATCACAACCAAGGAGTTGAGAGACATGTCATTTACGTATTTTCTAAATTCTGAGACATTATCAAAATAGTCAGCATCCCTACCTACAGATAAGACTCTGCTTCAACTATTTTAATGTTAAAATTCAAGAATGTTGTGTGATTATACATACATCTAGACTGTTCTCTTCAAAAAAGCAGGCTACTATTACATCCTTATGCCCTCCAAGTGAGTAGTAGATCAAGTTTGCCCAGCGTTCTGCTCCAAACACCCATGTAGACGTGTCCTTGCTCCCTACTGCAAAACATCTAGAAAAGAAAAGGTAATTTGAATTAGAACACCAGTTTGCAAAACTCTTCACAGGGTGTAGAACATTCTGAATGGGAAGATGCCAGTCACCACTCTAAAAGTAATTTTACACACAACAGAGTTGTAAACTGAGGCTGGCAACTCTAGCAAAGATAGATGGGATTAAATACATTCAAAAGGTCAACCACTGTTCACATTTCTAAGCTATGTTCCTTTTACAGATAACTAGGTATTTTCAAGCAAGAATACATTGTTGACCCCTAAAACTCGCAAATGTTTTTACTTTCTGGTCTGCCTAATAATAGTATTTTTCAATTCAAGACAGAATGAGAAACAGAAGAGCCAAAATGAATTTTTAAAGCAAGTATAACACTTTAGAGCAAAGATAACAGACTATAACATGCATACAAATGTGAGCAGGTGCTTTAGTTTAACGACTCACTTGGAATCATCAGTCCAGTCGATACAGGTTGTTTCATCATATGGACCATAGTAAGTTTTGTCTAGAACAAATGCATTAAATTCTCGTTTCTTCCCAGGAGCATGGTACATAAGAGCAACATTGTCTTTTGTAATTACAAATTTCCTGTCATGTGGCGGGGAAAAAAAAAGCATAATTGCATACAAAGCTTTTAAACAATTGTTCAGTACAGTCTGCAATACAACAAAACAAAACAAGGTTAAACAGGTTTCTGTGTTACTGAAGAGATAAATATGGACTGGTTTTGAACTAAAAAAAAAAAAATCATTTGCAGATTGATATTATTCCATGATTTCATGAGTGCAGTTGTACATTACACATTATAAGTCAGAAAACTGACAATAAAAATAATTTAGGTTGAATACTGAAATATTTATTCTCTAGTTCTCAAAAAGGAAGGAAAAGTTCAAACATTCAAAACAGGATAGTCTATTAAAACCTCTCTTCACCTCCATACATCGGCCACTTTCACAAACAAAAAGCATCTGCATCCCTGTCACATGTATCCTGTAATCTGGTTCTGTTGTCAGTATAATTCCCTAACACGTAACTGTGACTCCAACTTTCAAACAAAAACTCATGAATGATCACTTTAAGTCAATCCAACTGAGAAATTCTGCCAAAAGAGGAGCTCTGTACTTTTTCCTCTCCTCTGATGCTTCTAAAATTTAAGTCATCACACTGTGAATTTGTAACCACACAGTTAAAATATAAAGGACGTGAAAGGAAACACTTGATTCAGGGAACTGCCTCTTTCAGTAACACAGTTGTCTTAGGCTAACCCAAGTCAGCAGTGAAACTACACCGCCATAAGTGCCATGACACAACTCTGCAGCACTGATTGTAACCCCCCTGGGCTCTTTCACCTTACCTACAACATCTAAGAACATTAATCCCTTCAGTAAGTCTGTGTTTCTAAGAGTTCCACCACAGAGAGACAACATCCGTGAAAGGCAACTTTACAGACAGTACTTGTTTCCAAGGCTTTGCTTTTCTCTTTGCTTCCCCTCTCAACTTTATCTATAAAGTGACTGATCAGCTCAAAATCCCCCCTATGTTAATCAATAGGTATCATCCCAAGATTGGTCAGAATGTCTTAATAATTACAGCTAATTTGTGTGGTACTTTATTTTGTTTCGTTCTAAAGCATGCACATTTTACTTACTTGCCATCAGGGGAAAAGCTGATACTGTGAACTGGCTTGTGAAAATAAAAGCGATGTATCACACATTTACCAATCAAACTGACAAGCAAGGCAGCTCCCTCTGTAAGGGCAGAAAAAAAAAGGATGGATCACCTAAATAATAGAGTTTCCAAAGAACTCAAAACCCCAGCAAGTTTAGTTTCTTTCCATAAAAGAGGGGGTTGGGAGAAAATACCTCCTCAGAAACTTTTCGGTATAGTGTGCTTAATGTTACTAAGAATAAAAATACAATCAAAATTACAAGTCACTTTCTAAATTCTGTAAATAAATTGTTTTTAAGTTGTGTAAAGAAAAACACCTTTCCCTGAAATTCTAGAATATTTTTCAAAGCAGAGCAGTTCAAACTGGTGTTAAGGCTGAATACCCAGCAACAGAGACTTTTCTCTTCAGGCTGTATTTTTATTTCGTTGTTCTATAAAACAAATGCCTCCTACGCGAAAGTACCTTCATCAATTAGTATGGCAAGCCTTCCATCTGGAGAGAGCCCCACGCACACAATATTAAGCCGTGTAGCCAATGGCAATGTCTCACATTTATTACTGCAAGAAAAACAAACAAAACCAAAGAACAATCAACTGGATACAAGGATGCAGAAATAACAGTCATCTTTGGTATCAATAAAATATAGTTTGAAACCTATGTTAAAGCCACTGAATCAACTTAGATGTAGAACCCCATGACGCTCAAATGCCACAATCACACAAACACCAGCTATGTCAGATGTCGCGGTTGAGACGGACAAGCGACATGGACCAAGTTCTTTCAAGATGAAAGTAACAGATACCATTTATTGCTACAAGTGCATTTTTATACAATTCTACCAGTTCATGTGTCTTTTCACTATTGGTTACAAGTTACAGCACTAACATCTCATTGGTTAATTTTTCTATCATCCATGTTATTCTTCTATCCCTTTCTCTCTCACGGGTACATCTCTCCTCTCTCCGGATACTCCTTTACTCCCATCCTTCTCAAGGGTAAATCTTAATATCTCAAGGCTGATCTCTAGTCTCATATTTTCTGTCAAGGATTCCACAGACCCGCTGCAGTTTCCCACAGTCAGACATGGGCTCTTGACCAGCATCCTGGCATAATCAGCATCAATCACAACTCTGGCCCACAGGAAAAGGCAGGTGGCAGTCCAGGCTTTGCCATATACGAGAGACAGCACAAGACAGCAACACACAAAGAAACCACATGACTAAATCAAAGGCAAGACACGCTTTTCCCCTTCTCTATTTGTTTCTAAACCACCCCTTTACATACTTCTTATGCCATTCTCCTCGTGGACTGATGTACACAAAATCTCCACTGTGCAACACCTCAAGCGTTACTCTACTAGGTAGGCTTCTACTTTTTAACGCTAAGCCAGAAGCTCCTCAGGCCATTTTGGGAAGGCAAACCACCCTCGGGAGCCCCATCCGCCGCCAGCTGCACCCCCACACGGGGCTCGCCGTCCACGCAAAGGCCGGGCGCACAGGGAGCGCCGTTCTCCCCACACGCCACGGGCAACGCGGCCTCGGCCGCCGACCCTGGGTCGGGCTCCACAACCTCCCGCAAGTTCTACCCCAAACTCCCTAAAAACGTTCTGGCAGTACCAGGCCCTTCCCCCCTCACCCCTCAGCGGCCTGGGCCAGGGTTGGCGGAGCGCTAGGCCGGCGGGCCTGCGGGGCACCGAGCGGGGAAGGAGGAAGCAGAGGCCGGGGCCCACTTACTTCTTCAGGTCGAAGACGGAGATCCTGTTCCCGACGGGGCTGATGAGGGAGCTGCCATCGCGGGTGAAGCTGAGGTTCCCGCGGCGGTACACGGTGCCCAGCAGGCCGGAGAACTGCGGGGGGAGGAGAGGGGGTGGTTAAAGGAGCGGGGAGAGGCAAGCGGGGGACACATCCCGCGCGGGCGGCCACCGCCGGGGACTCACCCGGTACGCGAACTTCATGGCGGCGGCGGCGGCTGGCCCACGTGGGGAGCGCGTGGAGCCGCTACCGGTGCGCGTCGCCCCGAAACAGCGACAGCACAGGGGCGGCCGCACAGCGACAGGAAGGGGGCGGTGGCAGCTTCCCGCCAGGGGCGTGGCCAGGCCGGGATGGGGGCGTGGCCGGGGTCGGGGGCGTGTCCGCTGGTGCCACGGGGCGGGGACGGCGCGGTGTTGGCACTCCGAGGTGAAAGGTGGAAAGCGCTGCTCTAACAGAGGGACCCCGCGATTGAGCCCGGTCGGAGTTATTAGTTTCCTCTGCTCCGCATGCGGCCCTTGGCACAGGCCGTGCGGTCACCTGGACCCCGCAGCCGGGGCCGCGTTCGCGCCTCTCCCCAGAACAGCGCCGTCGGGCCGTCGTCTCCCGCCCGTGACGGGATCTGCGGGGGCCGAAGCGGGAGCACGAACACGGACCGTGCCCGTCCGTGCGCTTGGCTGGCGGCAGCAGCCCTGGGGCGGCTCCCCTGCGGCTGCCGGGCAGCTCTTCCCCAGAAAAGGGCAACCGTGATACCCCAAGAGCACGCTGGAGACTGCTCTTCTAAATACGTGCCCTTATTTAAGTTCAGAAAGTATTTTTCCATTAAAAGAACTTTGGCTAAAATAGGTAAAACAGCCACTTCAAACAAAAGGACAACTGGAGTAGTCACGGCAGCAGAGAAGTTGGATTTCTTTTTAAAACATGTATATTTAGAACTGTAACGCTTACAATTTCATTAAACAATCTTAGTACAGCGTGTTTAATCTAACAGTATATTACAGAACAATGTGAAAAATGATTTATATTATAGCAAACCATGAAAATGGAATTAATTTATAATACCTGCAGTGTCAAAGTCACTAACTTGTTACCTTTTCCAGTCAAAGAATCCCAGCAGTCATTCACACTTAATGATGCTTTGGGTTTTATCCAGAATAAAATGGTATGATTTGCACAGAGAATGGGCATTCCTTCACAGAAAGAAGATGCATAACAAGAACATTTTCAGCTAGCAGGTCTACTTTATACATCTATTTAGACAGTCTTTAAAAATGAAAAATAACAATAATAACTAAAAAAATTTAGACCAGCACAGGGTGCCTATTCATTTTTCAACGTAATTGTGATTCTTTTTGGAAAGAGGGTTTGCTTTTCTTCAGCTTCGTAATTTAGCAAAACCAGAGTTTAGAAAAAAATAACAACAATGAATTTATCTGATGAGCAGTTCCTCACTTCAGCTTTACAGACTTTACTTTTGATATGGGACAGTTTTCCTCTGTGGAGTCTGTTGACAACACACCATTTTAGATCTGCAAGTAGAAAAGGTCATTCTCACATTAAATGCACAAGTTTCAATATCAGAAGCAGGACATCAGGAGGAGTTGTAATTTTTCCAGTCACAGGTGGATTTGCAACATTCACAAAAATTACACTTTTTTTTTTTTACATTTTTTGTATTTACATTTCAGATATAAATAATGAAATTCTTTAAGTTACATGTTTTAACTTTGCTTCACAATTATTCTACATCTGCAAGCTTTCCTATATCAAACCAACCTCTTTCTTCCATCATGAATGAGGAAGTCTGGCCTCTAATCAGTAATAATTACATGAAGCCTTTAAGATGAAAGGTTTACTGTTCAAGTATCATATCACACTGAAATTTTTGCCCCAATTTAAAAATTGGGACAACAAACCAAGCCACTTAGAAATGGTACTAAAAGAAATCAATCTGGGAACTCAGTAAGCCAAATAATTTATTATTAAGTTCTATCAATATCTTTCTTTGGTAAGAACTATGCAAGAGGATGACCCAACCCTCGCCACAAAATAAGAAAAAAAAAAATTGTATAATATGTGACATCACAGTGTCTACTCTGTGAAGGAGAAAGCCTCAAAAAATTAAGGAATTTTGTTCAGTTAAGATTGTTTATAGCAATAGCTCTTCCATGCATCTAAGTATGGAAACAATGGAAGTTTAATATAAAATTGCAATGGCAGGAATTAATAATGATTAACAAAAAAAAAACCAGAAAAGCAAGTATTACAGCAGTGAATGTGCTGTTCTAGGCTTTGTTGTGTTTCTGGCACATGTGTGTAAAAGCCTGTAAATTATTACACAAAAATCCAAGATTTGGATAATTATATCGTCAACTCTAAATTCTAAAATATGTAGGAAGCATGAAACAAATTTCATCAGCTGCCAGACAAAACAAAACAAAAAGTGGTCCAAATATTTGATTTTTTTGTTGTTTTTGTTGCCCTGTGTTGTGATGCAGGATGTGACTGAAGGGAGAAAACCCAATAGCTTACACAAAACATACTAGAGTGGCAATATAAACTAGCTGACACAAGCTTCACTGTACATTTAAATTGATACAATTGTCTGGTGCTTCCATGGCCAGTACGTGTCGAGTGCCATAGGTCTCCTTAGAGTTAGAATGGTACAACAAAGATGAATCAGGTCATAATCCTTTAAAGTGCTTTCGTATCCAGTTTCTAATGGGGTTTGTTTTCCTTGCGTTCACACCGAGTTGTCACGTGATGTTGACTTCCAGAACGTGGTCATCCTTGCTGGGAATGACAAGAATTTGCATACCCGCGCTGCAGTTGAAGACCTGCCCTGATGAGAAGGATTGCAGCCGGGGCATCGGCAAACCTTTGTGTTCCCCGCTGGCTGCAGAATGCGAGCTGCCTCTGCTCCTCGTGCTGCTGCTGTCAGCTTGATCATCCACAGTCTTGTCCACAGACAGGTTATCATTTTCAATCCAGCTATCTGTTTAAAACATAAACCCACAGTTTTATTCCGTGGAGTGATTAAAGAACTTCAAAATTATCTCAGAGCTCAGACGTGAAGTCAGCTTACCACATGTTAACAGTTCCAGTCTGTGTATGCTTTTGGCCACCAGCAGATGTAACAGAGTGACTTATATTGGTTTCTAAGGAAAATTTAAGTAGCATTACCTCACATTTGTCACAGGCTACAAGGATGCACTCCGGCAGTTCCTGAATCTCTGCTGAGAAACCTTAAGTTGCTTGCACAGGAGAATTCTCACCACAGTGCTGGGACTACTCTGCAGATAAATACTCTAGGTGGCTGTGGTAATTTAAACTCTTTACCTAATCTGGTTTACGTGCCACAGATTTGCAGCAGTTCTTTTATTTTATACTTTATCCTTTCAAAACTGCAAAAAAAAATGTCAAAGCTAATAGAGGCACAGCAGATTTGCAGTTTACAGACCATGAAACTGCAGTACTAGAGGGTTATCAAATAGTTTTGACTTGATTATAAATCCAGTGACAACTAATTTGCACAATAATCTCTAAAGGAAATCTAAGAAAACAAAGCATTTATTATTCCTCCTCACAGATTAAGTTTGCAACCTGAATTCAAAGTTCCCGTTAGAACAACATTTTAAAAGTTTCAAGTCAGAACTGTGCATGAGGGTAAGTGACAAAGACATCTAACAGACAATGTACTTCCTTGCCTTGCTTTTCTCTTTACAAAGGAACATAGGAGAAGCAGAATCATTTCTGTAAGTAGCCATGTAAAGACAGATTTACCAGCATCAAGTTGCATGGAGTGAGCAGAATGGTGAGGGAGGTATTTAAACAATCTGACATCAGGGAAAGGTAGATATCCAGCAAACAGCGGCATCACTTCCATGTGGACTTTGTGAGTTGCTCGAGCTGCTACAGGCATAGATATCACTCCGGAACTTTTTCCACAGACTGCCCAGTTACTACTGTTGTCAACAACTGCAAGAATAAAGAGCAAACACTGTAAAGATCTTTTCTGAAAAATGAAGAACCCTCAGTATAGTTTCAGAACACTTAAAATCACTATTTTTGCAACATCTAAAAGCCCACCACCTTCTATGGGTGAAGAGCTGTGCAAGGTCAACAGCCCTGTGCAAAAGGGACCACAGTTGGGCCTCAAGCATGTATCCATCCAGTCTGAACAGCATTTATATTCCACTTGAAGACAGGAGGAGGAAAAAAAATATTATCAGTCTACTGCTTTACTGAGCAGCCATACTCAAAATACAAGGATATATACCGTAGAAAGTCTGCCAGACTTTCTTCATCAAGACAAAACTGGGGAATCTTGTCAATATACTTACCCTCATACATAAGTTTTGTTGTGCAATATCCATCTGATTCCGTTAATGCTTCATCTCTGTCAACCTCTGAGAGTTCAACAAGTCGGGTGATTGACACCTCTAAAGAGCAGAGCGAGCCTGTTCTACAATACTCTGCCCCCAATGGTGGAAAAATTTCAGTTTTCACACGATACAATGTCTGTCAGGAAGAAAACAGTGCTGTTATCAAGAAAAAAGAGGCGTTTTACTTGCGTTTAAACTGAACTGGACAACTGATGCAGTACAAACTTCACTTTAACATCCATTAAAAATTTTTAATGCAAGATTCAGTTATAAGTAATGTTCACTTCATTATCTTGCTCAGTTTGAGAAAATAAAGAAATCAAATTTGATTCAATCTGATTTTGATACCATAAGCGAGCACATCACTTTTACTTCCACTTCTGTGCTTTAACTCAGCCTTTCAATGCTCCTAAATGGATACCAATCTTCTTACTATTTAAACAAAATTTACTAGTTTCTTGGCTTCTCACTTTCCAGACACATCACTCAAATTCTGAGTAATACAGGAGAACTACTTCACTGCTCTTACCATCATAGTCCCCAGAATAACAATGCTCACATTATCAAAGAGCTATTTTTTACAGAATTATTATTATTACATATGAATTACTGCAAAACTCAATTTCTACCAAAAAAAAAATCCATGCTTTAATGCAATTAGTTCTAAAAAACTTCAGAAAGACGCTGACACAGGTGCCAACAAATGCTAGTTACATGCCAGTAGGTAAACAAATACACAAAACTGGCTCAGGGCCAGTTTGTAATAGCAGGTAGAAAACAGAGCAACACTGACAACAGACAAAAGAACTTAACCAAATTAGAGTCTTCTCATGTTCCTACTTTTTACCCAAGCATCAAAAAGGGTAACACAAGACTGAATTTAGAGATGAGATTAAATAATGTTGATAGAATTCCTTTAATAGGAAGTTATATCTAACCTATAAGCCTCCTAGCTGATCAAAGGAATAAAAAGATTGTCCACAAAGGGGAAGAAGAAACATTTAAGATAATGGCCTAGAAAACCCTAAATATTTCATTAGAGAAGCTTATCTCAAGCACTACAAAAAACAACTCAAATGCTTTCAACAGCAAAGATTTTTTGGAAATTGCAGTTTGCTTTGGAGAGGGGAAAATGCAGTTCAGTGATCTGTGAAGTGTCTCCATGGGAGAAGCCCAGAAAGGTGAAAACACAGAAAAAAATGAAACAAGATCAACGACACTTGCACAACTGTTGTTTCCACACCCCATGCCAGTGGCAAGTATGATTCTACCACATCATATCAGGCTTCAGTTCTAGCATTCAACAAACTGGCTTTCCAATGATTCTAACTCATTACCAATCTCATTATGTAAACAGAAGTTTTCCAATAGATTTCTCGACTTTACCTTTCCATATATGAGTAAATCATATTCAGTTACCATATGCTATACCTAGAAGAGCACTTACAAAAAAATTTTCCACTTGGAATACATAAGTGAACGGCTTCAGGCTAAGAGACTGTTCTTCAGAGGTAGCTGGGCAAAAGCTGACTGAAAACAGGCACTGCAAGGAGAGAGGGAGCTCTTTTGTCCACTTCAATTCCCATACAAAGAATATTGATTGCTTACTGTATATGACCTGAAAGAGAATGTTTGTAGTATTAGCTCCTCACTTCCTCTCAGAAAGAAGTGGAAATGCACATATGTTTGTTTGTTCTGGTATTATTATAGTTTATAAAAACAAATTACCTGTTTAGTGTCAAATAAATCATTAGGGAAAATATGCAACCAAAAGAACTACTAGTGATTTTTTTTTTAAACAATGCACATCTAATTAAAAGGAGGGATACATTTCACTATCAGAATCAATGTTTCAAAAAAGAACACTTCACATTCAAGTACGTGTGAAAAATATTTTATTCAAAAGTCAAATTTAATACAGATATTAATAATGTTTGTATAGGCTTTTCCTAGGCACCAAGAATGACCAATTTAGTATAGTGGTCAGACAAGGCTGAAAGAAACTCCAAGGGGACTGTTTTGCAACTTAACTAGTTTACAGCTGTGTTTAAGTGGAAAACAGTCTCTACCTGATTTTTTCCTAAAACTTAATGCCAAACTGCAGCTATAAGATGAACAAATTAAATGTTAACAGTGATATCAGTGACATCACATTTGCATAGCTGTTTTTCAAGCAGGTATGTAGTGTTTTGCATGAGGCAAATGGACAAGTTTGAAAACTCGTCTAATAATCTTGGCAAGTTTTAGAATTTAATCTGAGATCTACAGGTATAAATGCCTTCTAAAGCATCTTTAAGAAGCAAAGTTACTCAGAGGTCTACAAAGGTCTGACCTAACATCAGCCATCAGCCTTACTTACTACAAAATCTATGTGCAGAAATGCTAATAATTTCACTAAGAAGACCTTTCATCTACCTGTCCTGCCAACAAGCTCATGAACCACTAAGTGAACCTTTACCTGTTGAGATTCAGGGTTCAGAGGTACCAGCTGCAAGTCTGTACAGTCAGCAGAATTTTTTAGGCTGTTGTCTGAAAGCTGGAAAGAGAGATCTGACAAATTCTGCACACAGACTTGCACATACTTCCTGAAAAACACAACACAGTTTGTTCAATAGAAGTTCAGTAGTTACGTTGAAAGCATACGTGTCCATAAAATTGTTTTCAAAGTGCACAGCTCAAGCAAAACCAGAATGGCAGATGTATTTGTTTCCTTCAATCTTCTCAATCTCTCCTCAAGAGTCTGTAGAAACAACGCTGTAAAGCATGCTCTTCCATATTAAATGAAAACAAATAACTACACAGAAATAGGCTAGCTTGGTTTATCTTGTGGTCTTATTTCCAAAATAGCTAAAACCACAGATTTGTTTTATTGTTATGAGAGAATACTAGAGGAAATGCACAAGCTTCCAATGGGAAGCTGTGTAAGGTAACAAAAGCACAACTGAAAAAAAAAAAGGCTGCTATAAGTATTACTTATGAAACTCCAGCTCTGTATTTGGTAAGAAGGCAGAAATGATAAATACTTAATGAGTACGTTACCGTTTGCCAGCTGACAATAAGGAATGCTTGGCATTAAAAGGTATGCAGAATGTTAATGCAATAATAGTGGAGTAAATCGACCAAGGACAATCAATGGTTACCTAAAGTAAAAAGAGAACAAAGTTCTTATTTGTAATGGTCTTTGGCATAACGACTTTGCTTTTCTTCTCATTTCTAAGCAAAACTTTTCTCAGCAAGTGTCTATATCTAATGCATCTGGAAAGGGGGAAAAAGAAAAAAAAACTATGTCAAAACTAATCTGACAAAATGTTAGGTTTTTGTTTTACTCTGAGCAGAATATGAAATCTTGAACAAGTTTTTCCTGTGGAAATTGACATACCCAGTTCTGAAAACTACAAATAAAGGAAGGAGAATAGAAGAAAATACCAACAGCATCTTAATACAATAATCTGGTAAACCGTCAATATCAAATAAATTGCTATAAGATCTATTACTGAAATTCTTTATAACACTTTAATATATCAAATACAAGCTAAAAATATTTCAAAACTTATTTAATGCATATTTAACTTGAAGCAGCACACTTAACTGAAGAACTTCTGAAGTGAATGGAGCCCTTCTTCCGATTGCAAAGCACATATATTTAACAACATATTTTTATATGCAGAGAAAAAAAAAATCTATTGTTGCATCACACTTTAGCAACGCTAGTCTATAGCTACTCCTTTTTAACTTACTCTTTACACACAAGGACACATGGCAGCACACTTGGTCAATTTTAACAAGGAGCAACACTGTGAAAGGTGATGGTTTAAAGATGATTTTGCTGTCGGCTGAAGAGCTTCTTTCCATACCACTTATTTAAGTCACCCTTCATAATTAAGAGGAAAAGTTACCTCCAACTAAATAATGTGACAGCTTGAAACACCTCAACACAGCACACAGATTCTTTGCAAGTGGAAGAAATATCTTTCCCATGAGTCAGAATGAAGAATTTAAAGACCACCAGGCCACCTTTTACAAAGACACGAGTGGCCCTCATCCTATATAAACTGCAAGTGTTAGAGTACTAAATGACTAGCCCATGGAACAGTAGGCAATTTAGTAAACAAAGTGTATATTTCTGCTTATATTTATGTTTTCTTTACATTTGTAATATTTGCTATGATTTTTGTATGCACATATTTAAGGAAAAATTCGTTCGGTGCAAGAAGTTTCCCACTCCACATCACTACCACTTCTATTTTGTGAAGCATATGCCCCTGTGACCAGACAGATTTCATAATAAAAATATTAAATTAACATCTTACTTTTTGGTCAACAGTAGCCATGCAGTTGTCCTGTTTCTGCTTCTCTTTGTTTTTTCTGTGAACTTCTTTACTTGTAGTATTTTCTTTCTCCACTGCAGATTCTGTGGCTGATGGCAAATACATGACTTCTAGTTCAAATTCGATCACATGATACGCAGGAGCTACTGGCAAAATGATGCTTGTGATCTTTTCAGAAGACTGAATCCTTAATGATGATTCTGAGATCTTTTCTATAGTTGTGTAGAAAGGGGAAAAAAATCGTTTTGACACATGTTCATCCTTTCCCAATTCTTATTTTAATCTGTAACTAAGTAATGAAACTAGCCTAAAAAGCTAAGTGTCATAGAAAAATATGTGATACCATAACCATTTCCTAGCAATGCCACCATGTTTGCAAAAACAGCAATGAGAAACCATGTTCTATAACTCCACAGTAACCTCTTCAAATGAGCTATAATCTGCACATCTTGCATACCACTGATGTTCACAAGTTCCAAGAGTAAACCTCTATTCTTCTTAAACTGCTGGAAGGTAACCGCTACATTCTGTATAGTAGTCCCTTCCAGTGTTCAAGAAAGAACTAAGAGGACAATTTGATAACAAGCTTCAAACTAGCTAAGGAGCTACTTTAGTCCATCATATGACACCTACTGAAGTTTTTACCATGTCCTGCACCTCCTTAGTCTCATAATTTAACTTCAAGCAATCTTACAACTTACAACACACAATTAAGTTTTCTTGGTTATCATTCATCATCTGCCTTTAAAATACTACACATGGGCTACCTCTGTATAGTCTATTTTGATCTTAATTTCATCAAGCCCGTCAAGACCGTTCTTCCCATTTACGTAAAAGTTGCTTGTATTTCAGCAACCAAGGCCACTATACAGTATTTATGCTCAGAAAAAAAAGGGACTATCATCTGTTTAAGTGAAACACAGGACAAAGGAAATGCTCCATTTACAAGAGCACTACGTAAAAGCCTACTCACAACTACTTCACAATAAAAATGGTCTAGTTAAAACAGAGCCCACATAGTAATAAAAGAACACTACGATTCACTTGGAATTCATGACAGATGCTCACCTCGGCAGCAATTTCACCATGCCTACAGAATTTTATCCACGAAAATAAAAGCTGTCCAGCTATGTTTGCTGAAGAATTCATACTACTATGTTGAGGGTAAAAGTTTTAAGATCTTTCTTGCACTTAAGTACTCAGTTGCAAGTCCCTAGAAGTGTTCACAATAATGACTACTGAAAAAGTGTTCTTAATACTGTAAGTACAGGTTTACTTCAGGATTACTGAATTTTCAGCCATTTAAAGATTATTGATTTTTACTTCATTGCTTACCTCTGGTGTTGGAATAGATCACTGCCTTGCTCTCCGGATGGTACAGAATAGGCATCGCATCTGCATTACTGAGCTGCAAAGTATCCCCGCTCTTCAGTGTGTAGTGACCAGTTGTCACTGTGAATTTCACCTTCTGAGGAATGCCAGCCAAAAGGCTATCTGAAGAAGAAATCAGAAGTTGTTAACAGATCCCAGTACTCATCGGTAGGTGGTTACAATGCTCTGCTAAGGCCTGTGAGCAGTATTCCCAGGCCATGTGCCACATATGTTAGGGTAACTTAAGCGTGTAGGGTTTTGGTCTTATGCAACACATTAAGCTTAGCTCAGATACAGCAGTGTGGAGCAACTGGTTGTTTCAACTCGAGTAACCAAAACCACTGTCTCTTGGATGGCTTAGATAAGCTGGTTCAAATACTGTGTAGCTCAGGCAGCACTGAATTCAGTGAAATACAATAATCTCAAAGAATTCACCAAGCTTTTTCTTAAATTCTCCAGGTTGTAGACAGTTTGTTTTTTTTTTTTTTTTTTTTTACCTACGATACCAGTCATATCCACATGCTATATTTACATCATCAAGATAACAAGAATGCCAGCATGCCCAAAGACTCTCAAATATCTGAATCACAACCATCAGTTTCATAGGGGTAGCTAATTTGATTCATGCCCAACATGCCTGTCCTTCCATCGCCACACACTGCAACCCCTGTAACTGGAATGATGGCACAAAATGCATATTAACTCAACTGCTTCAACTAATAGCCTGAAAACAAAATCACTATTAACTTCCAGTTATAAACTTTAATAAATGCTACAACAAGTAATGCTCAGCTGTCCATAAAACCAATGGATGCATTCAGTATTAAATTTTAGTAAGTTTATATTATCACCTCTAGTAGAGAATCCCAGTACTTACACATTTCTTGCAAATACCAAAGAGAGTACAAGATCACAGAAATAACTCACAAGGAGCTCAGTCAATTACAAATTTAACTATTCACTTTTCCTAATCTGTGTGGCAGCTTAAACCATACCCAATATTAAAGTGACACTACATGTTTGAATCTACACTCAAAAGTGATACTACATTTTTTAGAGCCAAGCACTGGAATTACTTGGTGAAAACTAGCCATTGTTGACAGAGCATGCTTGATGGATAATTTGAAAAGTGAGAGTTTATTTTAGACTCAAAATTAAGAGTAAAACAAAAAAATTCTGAGTAATATTCAAGCCAGAAAATGCTTTATCTAGTCCCACAAGAGTACCACAGAAATCATCAAAATAACTTCAGCACAGCAACTGTACTTACCAGTCATCGGTTCCACTTTTAGCTGGGGCTCCTGAGAATATACATCATACTGCACAATTGGGTAAATATGAAGAAGGACAAACTGTACTTTCCCAATTGAAGTGCACAGTTGTCTGAGTGTGTATGTCCCAGGTTCTTTGGCCTTTGAAGGAAACATTAAATGGATTTTTCACTTTAGAAAATACTTCTAGAACAAACCTTCTACTAAAGAGCAGCGTGTTTTCAGCTCAGTTTTATAAGATACTTTGCATTTGTAAATTAAAATGCCAGACTCGTTCCCTGAGTAAGTGACAAGATTTTCACAAAGGAGCACCTTTTGCCCCTTTAAGACAGAAGCTTTAGAGTGTTGGTTGATTCAAGAAAAAAATACATCAAGAGTAACAAGTATCAACACCCAGAATAGCTAATGTAGTACCTATACTGACAAATGGTTATTTTGGGGGTTTTTTGTCTTGTTGGTTAGTTGTTCCCACCCCCACCAAGCACCACATACACTAAAACATCATTATATTTTTTAAGTACTGAAATGATATTTAGCAAGCAAAGTGCTTATTTGGCTTACATTCATAAAATCCTACAACATTATGCAAGGCTCAGCTTTCAGCTCAAGCTATTGATTTCACACATTCCCCACCTCACACCCTGTGTGAATACTTACGAAAAAACTAGTACATACATATTTAATTTCAAACGCTTCCTTTACCCTGAATAATGGGATTCTAGATGTTTTTCGATAACATCATAAAAAGCAAATCTGTAACATCTGCTAGTATATTTATTCTTGATTCTGTTTGCTCTTAGCTACTGCTGCTAGGGAATAGGAAATGTTTTCTTTTTTTATGTGCCATTTTACCAAGTGTAATACATAAATATTGATGCTGACTATAATTAAATCTAAAGAGTAAGATTAGAAGTTATGGAGAAAAGCTGCAATTACTTAAGATTCAAACTTCACTGCCACAGTTTTTTACGAAGCAAATCCTGACTGAAATTCAGTATTCTACATTTTGACATTAAAGTCACTAAATTTAATCCCTTGAATACTTCATAAAGAAAAAAGCAAGAGTGAAGTCTTTCATAATAAATACCTACTTTAAACCTCAACATAGGATGGGAATATTGGTCTGAAGAACTGAGATAATGCTTTCTGATCCCTTTTAAAATTTGAAAAAAATACACAGAAAGATTGCTATCAGCATAAATAACGCTAATCATCAGTCTAAAGAGAGAATCAAACTCCCTCTATCTTAGAAACACAGTCATTACTCTTTCTGTGAAAGTAGTACAACTACAGATTACCATAAAATACTTCAGAAAACAAGTTGTCAGCAGGTTCAATCCTCTGGCCAGATATGTAATCCAAGAGGAGTGACACAGCATATTATAATACTGTAACTGTAAATACTGCACCTCAAATCTAGAGAAGCTTTCATCATGTTATCTAGCAACACACTGTCAAAAAACATTATATATTCAGATTTTTCCCTTTAAGGACAGATAAATCATGCTTTGAACAACTATCTAAAGGTAAGTAGGATTCACACTGAGCAGTCTCCTCATGCAAAGATCTTTCTTGAAAGAAAGGTTGGAAAAATAGGAAAGTTATAAGCGTGAGGCTGTCCATTCTCCAATAGCCACCAGAAACATGCAGAATAAGGCAAATTTAAAGCAGAGCTACATCGAGCTTTTCATCCGTCTCTCTTCTTACATGGTTTCAGATGGCTTCTTGAAAGCCAAAATGCCTGCTCAGAACAGTCTCTAACAGCTTTCTTCTACTCAGGCTCCTCCACCTGAAAAGCAGTTCTACATACATGTTAATTTATGGAAAACTACACCCACAGCCACCAAGACCTCTGACATCTCCAAATCCAATTACCTTGTCCCAATCCTTTAAAAGAATGAGAAACCTAAAAAATGACGTCAGTAAGTAGTTCAAATGACATTGCCATTTCCACTGTATCATCAAGGACTTGAACTCAGCTTCTATCTTGAGATACCTGCTATCCACACAGGTTCCACAACGTACCTGTGCATGTGTACCAAGCACATCTCTAGTGATTTCTGCCCCAGCACTGGAGGAATAGAAAGGCAGAGTATGTAAGCCTACAGAAAGCTTCATGCTAAACAAAGTTTTATGACAAGAAAGAAATTAATAATTAAAAAAAAAAAAAAAAAAAGGGAGAAATTAAAATCTCAATGTGGAGCACTTACAATATGCTAAGAATGCTACACAAACCTCCTGGCCAGCTCTATCTAGCTATCAATTTGTAGCCATCAACAGCAGATATGTAGATTCTTACTTCAAAATTACTTTTAAAAGGGGATGAAAGCTAATATAAACCAGTTAGAAAATGGCAGAGCTATCAGGCATATAACATATGAGACTGCAAATTATTTTCTCTCTTCATAGCATCCATATCCTTCCCAATATACAGGCTGGATAATGCTCAGCAAATGAAGCGGCTATGAAACACCTGTTGCATTCCTCACTGTGCTGCTCCATCTCTTATTGTTCATTCAGATGCTGCACTGAATTTCTCAGCATTTTCTCACTCAAATTTTCCCTACACTGACATTCATTACTGTAGTATTCAACTCTATTAAATACTTCCCTATGAAGGGTTACAGAAGTGGGCAGGGAGATAGAAAGTATTTAAAGAAAACCCAAAAAAACAAACAACATGGTAATTGAGGCCAGAAGCCCCTACTTCTGGGATGCCAAATAGACAGTGAAGTCTCACTTTTGAAAATGCTTGGCATTTTGCTTCCTAGGACTAAGTCAGCAGGTAAATGCCTTTCCCCATTTCATTTAAAGAAGCAAACAAACCGCAGATCAGCAAAGTCCAAAGCCACAGAAAAAAAACCCATAACAACAACAACCACCACCACCAAAAACACAAATGAACAAACATCCAACACAACATACAAAAAAAGCCCCACAAACTCTACCACTACAACCACCCAACAGGATTGGTGTTCAAAGCCTGCTTATTTAGCATTATTATGCATCTAGTGGAAATGCAAGGTAAACAGAAGTGATGAGCACTACTGTCCTTAAATATTTCAGCAATTACTGGGAGCTTGCTGGAGGAAGATGTGGAGGGGAAAAAAGGATTACTCCAAGTAGTACACATGTACTTAGAGTACATGTGGGGAATCGAGGTAGGTTCATATACAACACTATGTCAGAAGCAGGACTGTAATTCATTTCCTGAGGGTGGCATTTAGATGGTGACACTGTTTTCACAGGTGTTTGCTCATGCAAATTCAGTCTTTCTGTAGCACAGAATTCTTAAGTTTTTGTCCTCTCATGCCTTATGTGATTAAGATGAATAATGCAGGCAATCTTAATGCTGACATCTTCTAAATTCAAATATTTGAAGCTGAGCTTAACTTTTTCATACTTCTTGCAGGTAAATTTACTACATGCACCAAGTGAAAAAATATTCTAACACCTCCACAGTGAAGAACAGGCTACCAAACAAATTTAACCACACAGTCACTTTCTAAGGACTAGAAAATGCATTCCCCATCAAAATTTTTATTCTCCATGAGTTCAACAGTTAGGGCAGACTTCATGAGCAGTACATAATCTTGTATCTGAATTTATCAGTTTAATTTTTGGCAGCATTAATCAAGATGTTTAAAGTAAGTTCTGGGAAGGCTAACTCAAATGATTGCAAATAAGAGAGTCACCTGTACATTTTAGCACAAACATAACAGCCTTCTTTCAAGGGAAATAAAGGTTTAAAACAATGAAAATACAGGGGAATGGCATCACTCAAGCTGTAACAGGAAGCAATGCAGATACCACTTGCCAGCACTAGGCTCTTCCTCAGCCAGTGCTTTTAGTTCTTTTTTCACAAGTGCTACATTCACTCAACTATAAAAACATACCTGAGTATTGAATGTTATTTTGTTGACCCCTGGTTCCAGTATCAAGTTGTTGCATTTCAACACATGAGCCCCATCTTCTAAAGTCACTCCTGAGGGCATGTCCAGCGAACTGCTGCTCTCTTGCCTTCGCAGTAGCATGTGCACATTTTTGCAGATAATTCCTGCTGTGTTCAAAGAGTTATCTGAGGGACTCCGTTCATACATTTCGTATAGCTCCAGTGCTGGCAAGTTGTTTCTTGAGAAAGGAAAGCCTATGACTTCATTTGGAAAACTGATAACACCATTGGAAGTTTTGTGCTTCGTGAGCCACTCGGCTGTTTTTCTGTAACTATTTTTCTCAACGCTGAAGTGAACATGGATGGCAATCTGATCCACCCGGACAGGAATGGGCATTTGGCTCAGCAAAGTCAACTCAATAGACAACTTTCCACCCACATGGACCACAGCATTTGGAGGGTCAAAATGTAGAGTTTTCAACTGTGCGAAGGAGTGCATAGGCAGTATAACCTTTTGACCTGGAAAGATAAAACCAGGGATTTTATTCTTCCCCAGTGCTGCTGGAGATCAGCAAATCTTTTCTCTTAAAATTGTAACCCCTAAAATTAAATGAATCAACAACTTTTCACAATTAATCCTTTCACAACAAATCAAGACTTCCATATTTTAGTTTTATCTTGCACAGAAATAAGACTTAAAGATGCTGAAATTTGTTTTCTAATGGTTACATCCACTAGAAGTTTAGTACTCAGTCTATTACAGGCAACTAAACTAAGAGATAGTGTCTAAGCAGAAGCTTAACCTTTCACTACTACGTAAAGTGTTCTAGATGAACACAGTAGCATAAAGTGACAGACTTCCCAAAGTGCATAAATTAAGAGCAAATACAAGTTCAAGAAACCAATCACTGGACTGCTGCCTTGAGCCATCAGCTTTACCATACAAGGGTTTTTCATTCTCTTCTCTAGACTCCAAAAACCAACACTGAGGCAGTACCAAAACTTTATTAAGAAGCAAGTTATAACGGGTTTGCATGGCAAGGTTTTGCTAGTGGGGGGGCTAACAGGGGTGGCTTCTGCGAGAAGCTGTTAGGGCCTTCCCCCAAGTCTGACAGAGCCAATGCCAGCCAGCTCCAAGATGGACCCGCAGCTGGCCAGGGCCAAGCACATCAGCGACAGTGGTAATGCCTCTGGGATAACATATTTAAGAAGCAGGGGGGAAAAACTGCGCAATTGCAGCTGAAGAGAGGAGTGAGAACGTACAGGGGTGCAGGAGGTGCTCCAGGCACTGGAACAGAGATGCCCCTACAGCTCATGGTGCAGACCATGGTGAGGCCAGCTGTGCCCTGCAGCCCATGGAGGTCCATAGTGGAGCAGATATCCACCTGCAGCCCATGGAGGACCCCATGCCAGAGCAGGTGGATGCCCAAAGGAGGCTGTGACCCCATGGGAAGCCCATGCTGGAGCAGGTTCCCAGCAGGACCTGTGGCCCCATGGAGAGAGAAGCCCACACTGAAGCAGGTTTGCTGGCAGGACCTGTGACTCTGTGGGGGGCCCACACTGGAGCAATCTGTTCCTGAAGGGCTACAACCCAGGGAAAGGACCCACACTGGAGCTGGTCATGAAGAACTGCAGCCCATGGCAAGGACTCTCATTGGAGATGTTCATGGAGAACTGTCTCCTGTGGGAAGGACCCCATGCTGGAGCAGGGGAAGAGTGTGAGGAGTCTTCCCATGTGGAGAAAGGAGCATCAGAGACAACTTGTGATGAACTGAGTGCAACCTCCCTTCCACATCCCCCTGCACTGCTGCAAGGGAAAAGGCAAAGAAATTGGGAATGAAGTTAAGCCCAGGGAGAAGGAAGGGGTGGGGGGAAGGTGGTTTAAGATTTAGTATTTATTTTCTCATTATCCTACTCTGATTTGATTACTAATAAATTACATTAATTTTCCCCAAGTCGAGTCTGTTTTTCCCATGATGGTAATTGGTGAGTTATCTCTGCCCGTCCTTATCTTGACCCAGGAGATTTTAATTTTATTTTCTCCCTTCTGTCCAGCTGATGAGTAGAATGATAGAGCAGCTTTAGTAGTACCTGGTGTCCAGCCAGGGTCAACCCATCACACAAGTCTAAAATAACATACTAAATAACTAGATTACTTATTGTATATCCATTTGTCAAGAAAAACTTCCGCAAGATAAGTTATGAGCTGTCAAAGCAGTGAAACAGATATGTGAAGGGAAACAAGGACTTCCTGGCATTGAAGATGAAAATGTTAATTACCCTTTCATCTTTGACTATTCCTAGTTATTGCAGAAGTTTCATAAATATTCTGGAGGTGACAAGAAAAGAACTATGTTATATGCAAGGTAATGAAAACAATCAGAAAAAGTACTTTTAGGGAAAGACTGGATTAGAGCAGCTTAAATTTTAAGTATTTAAGAATCATATTTACCTTGGTTCTCCACTTGCTGATTGGCAAAATCTAGTATTTCTTGGCAAAAACCTTTGCGTTCATCTTCTGTTAAGTGATTATCACCAGCTAAAAGGCTGCTTGTTTGAAGATAACTAACAAAGTTAAGGAAACACAAGGCAGAAACTTACAACATTCAGAAATCTGACTGAAAACAAGACAGTTCAAGTACACCTTTTCTAATCTTTTAATACAAGACCTGCCTTTATCATCACCACACTCCTCTATCAGAACAGAAGCAATGCAAGATTTACTATCAACTGAGAATACTGCAGAATCTCTACTTTTTGCAGACTTACTAAAATATGATCCATTATTAACCTGAGCAATCTTCCCCCACTTAAAAAGATCAGTGAGCACAGAAAAGTCGTTATTTGACAAGAGATAAATGCAGCATGCAAGTTAAAGACCTGGTGTGTTGCATTACACTGCCCAACATTTAGAAATAAAGAACTTGAATATTGGATTATATTCCAATTTACTTGGCTGAGAATCTGCCAGCTCTTACAGCATCACTTAATATAACTAAGTCATAAGACATCCTTCATATTTTTTAGTGCTGTGGATACAGTCATTTAAGTCTTTAGCTAAGACTGCAATATTACTGGCTCAGATTCTTTTAAAGCATTTGCACTGAGGCAGAAAAATTAAAAGAACAAATCCCAGAATACACTACAAACTTGAATTTAGCTCAAACTGATTTTCAGCTACAGTAAGATTCCTATTACTGTCACTTAGAGACTAAAACATGAACATTTAGGCAAAGGGAAAAAACAAAACAAAACAAAACAACAAAAATTCCAACAACTTCTAAAAAAAGCTCGAAGAACCATTCCAAAAAGTTGTCTTTCCTTGCAATTTCCACAAGAACTGTCCTGCAGAAAGTACTCTGTTCAACTCACCATCCCAGTTTGGAACATCTATAGGAATTCTTTTTATAACTATGGCACCAATGAAAGCAGTACCCTTGCCCCAAAACACCATAAAATAATGAAAATTTGCCATTTCGCTATAGTACATAAAAACCTGCATGCAGCACAACAGATAAGAACCAAGTTACTTAATTTAGCTACCAAATTTAGGCAACAACACATGAGGCTAAAATGAAGAGCAAAATTCAATTTGTGCTGTCTCCGATGCCAAAAAGATCAGAACACCCAAGGCCAGTCAGTAGACTTTCTCCCAAACACCCACCTCTTATCTTGAAAGTAGCAATACTACAGCAACACAGAGAGATTTAAATAAATACAGTTGCAGAGTATAGAGTTGCTGTGTAAAAACAGTGTAGAGTATCAAAGTGAAGAACTTGAAGCCTGTCAGATATTTGGATTGGGCCAAATCGTTCTCTCAAAGTATTACTTAGCATTTATGTGGCATTTACAGAGAAGATTTCATTCACGTGTCGAAGACGGAGCTTTTACACAACTTAGAAGCAAACAACTCCCACTCCCCTTCTGAAGCAGAGATCAAAGCCAGAAATACATAATAAACCATAGTAAAGAATATTGCAATGCCACACACTACACCAAAGCCACAAGATTTTCATCTTCGAAGTCTCTGTTTTAACTTTTGGAAAGTCACCATTACAAATACCAGAAGAGTTCTCACCAGGTCAGATACAAGAAAAAGGGGGTAGCAGTTATAGAAAGCAAGCCCAGAAATTAAGCTCCTTAATATAGGAAGACACTATATTTACCGAATTAAAAAAAAGTACTACAAAAAATCTTCCATAATGATAAAGTACAAGCAGAATCATAAGAAACCTCTATGGTATCTGCTGAACTAACGACAAACTTCATATTACCCACATTGCACAACTCTCTAGAGCCTCGACATTTTTAAAATGAAGAGCAGCAACCACAGGCAAAAGGTTTTAATTTGAAAAAATAAAAATTCAAGTTGAAAAAATAAAAATTCCATTAAAAAAAATAAAAACTCAAAAATAAATAACCCAACCCTCCCCAACTGAACAGCAACAATGCAAACATAAAATAAGTCAGCTGTCTGATGTTTGGCAGTCTCTACTGTTAAATAAAAGTTAGAGTTGTCAGAAAAATAATCAGAAGTATCATTTTCTCCAGTCTTTATTTTTCTGGCTCCACCTTTCAGAGGATACTTTTCTATTTGCCCAAGGCGTTTCTGACATTCAGCTAACTGCTTTCTTGTATGTGTGACAAGCAATGCCCAGCCCTCAGCAAGGTAAGTTTTCAGTGCTCCTTGAAGATAGATTTCTGCCTTCTGTGGACCTTTCTTCCTCCTTTAAAAATAAAGAAATGAGTACAGTGTGATTTAAGAATCTTTGAAGCCATGAAAACTCTCTACACATTTTCAGAAAGTGGGGATGGGGGAGGATCGTTGCATACGAGTGCAGAACAAGATGCAGAGAATCATGATGCTCTTTATTTTGCTGGTAGCAGATCAACATATTGGTCTACCTTTATGTGATTCACTTAAGCTAGCAGAATTGCAATTAAGTGCCAATGGAAGACTTAATGTACAGATCTGTCCCAAGTCAGAGCAAGTGAGGGGAAGCTACCTCTCACAAATGCAACAAAAGCCATGTCAAGCTTCTGACACTTCACTAAAAATATGCTTACTCGATAATTTTAAAGCAGGAAAAAGCTTCAATGAAAATAGCATTTTATCTCTACACAGCAGTTCCATGCTAATCTTTAAACGTGACATTATTACCTCAGGTAGAAATTTAAACTAATTTACGAGAATCTTTTGCAACTAGATAATCAGACTGATTTAGTGAACACAAGTGAGAAGCATGCCTAAACATGTGTTCTCAAAAAACCACTTAGGACTCCCAAAGTCTTCTAAAGAAGAAAAATAAAATTAAACAGAAAATCAATACAGGATGTTCCTTTCATGGAATTTAATAGCAAGGATAAACACAAATAAGTATATTTGGAAATTAGGAATAAAATCACTGTAAATTTCTCAGTGGGGAAAAAAAAACATTTTGCGATCATAATCTCAAATATGAAACTGATTACCCTCCCAATAACATGTTTTCTGGCTCTTCGTAAGGTATACATATACCTACGCGTTTGTAAAGGTAATGATCAACTTTGCAACAAGTCAGAAGCCATGTTACAAAGCAGGCTCTAGCAAATGCAAATCTCTCTCTTTCCTCCCCTCTTCCCATACCCTTTTCTCCCTAGGAGAATAAAGGATCCAGCTAAAGAACACAAAACAGTTAAAAGTAAGAGTATGAAATCATGAAGTGAGAATTAGAGTTTGATGCAAAGAGACTGCCAGTGTTCTTCCACTTTCTTTTCTTTTTCCTCCCCCAAAACACAGACTGAAACTTAGGGTATGTTTATGAAAAAAAACTTTTAAAAATACATTTTTAAACACAGCATATTTTTCTCAAGTACTATATTCAAATTTTAGAAAGCCAATGCATTTAACACTTTTTAAACATTCATTTACATATAAAACTCTGCCAAGTCCTTTCCCACAAGCTTAGCTGACCGTATTCTTCCAATATTTGTGTACATTTCAATGGTGGCATGGGACAGATCCTGTTTAAAAGAAAAAGAAACTATTATAAGCTTTATATATTTTTAGTAGCTCTATGTATTTCACACAAGCTTATAGCCAGTAACTAAGTTACTACAACAAAATGACCAGAATGAGACTTTAGACTTCCCCT
Organism: Columba livia; assembly: GCF_036013475.1. Lineage (NCBI taxonomy): Eukaryota > Metazoa > Chordata > Aves > Columbiformes > Columbidae > Columba > Columba livia. Next base: position 97,376,334 of record NC_088602.1, on the reverse strand, counting down.
TGCCCTTGGCACACAATATAGAGCAGTTTGTAACAGGTCATCTTCCCTTTTCCTACAATTGGTCATTATCCCGTACCTTTGTAATAAACAGCAGAAGAAAAAAGCCTATCAAAAATTAGATTAGGCAAATTGAAGCTACCAAAATAATTGATGAGATGCAGTTTCAAGCACTTTTTTTACACTTGAATCCTCCTGTCTTTTTTTGAAAGCACCTGTTTCTCAGTGACTATATCCCATTAGACTGGCATTGCAGGTTTGTGCAGTGCATCATTCCAGGATACACCACAGCATAACATATTTAGAGCAATATTAGAGCTTGCCCCCGAGACTCACAACTAATACTTCAAAACCAAATCAGCTACATACAGAACACAGGACATGATTCTTTCACTAAAGCTGCACATAATACCATTAAGTATATGAAAGTTTGCAGTACATAAACATACCATTAAATGCAAAATGCTAAGTTATAATCTGAATGAATATTTTGGCAAGTGTGCCTTGAGGGAATTTTGCTTGAAGGTAGGCAATCCCAAATGGAAGTTTCTCAGTCATCTTTAAGCTCAACTTCCAATGCAGCCACACTGCCTACATGTCACCCTCCTCACTTTGCCCCAAGCTTGTAATAACAACGACAAATCTTTGTCACAAAATTAGCAGTTACAACACACACTGTATACCGCCTCCAAACTTTTTTTCAAGCATGTAATAATCTCTGGCGAGATATATAAAAACCTTTCACACTGTATTTACAAACCCACAGCCTCTTCAACAGAAGCTCATTCTCCTTCACTTAGTGTATTAAGAACTACTCTGCCCTTCAAAACAAATTGCTTAAGTGCTTCCAACCAGAGTATCTGTCAGAAAGCATCTATTCCTATGGGGCAGAAAAGTGACCTCATACAAGTTCCCAAAGCCCTTCTGAGGCAGTTTTTGATGTTTCTTATAAAGAGCCTAAAAAAAAAAAAATCACCTTGTCCTTGAATTAAGAACTCACAATACCCTACAGTACATTAAGTGACCACTCCTTAACACATCAGTATAAAAAGAGGCCTTCAACATCAGCTGTACATAAGAATTCAAAGCTACATTACCCCCAAATTAAGGTACCAGCCAACATACTTGTAGAAGATTTGGACAGTCTCAGAAAAGATTCTGAAGTCGTTTCAGGAGATGAGAACAGAGCCTTTTCTGCTAATAAAAACTCATTGCTTCTTGCTTTCAACAGGTCCAGAAACCTGCATTTTACTTTCCAGACTCATTAAAATTTTAAACGCAAATACATTATTTTATTGGTGGCTGGAAATTCTAACTAACTCTATGCTGTTCTGCATTGAATACATGGATAAAACATAGGTATATACAAACTGTATATATTTATATGACAACTACATAGAAAACAATATTTTATAGTGTATCTGATAACTGAATTTCTGTTGCACGTAAAAGTGCAGTCAGAAATACAAACAGAAATAGCAACTCCTTCGTTGGCAAACTCTGCAGGTTCCACTTAGTTTCTTAAATTTAGGAAGATGCTGCTGAATTTAGCAGAGATCTTCAGGTACAAGTTGGAACTTAATATGTAAGAGAAGCTAGCAATTCTGAAGATTTTAGTTTTGGTCCAGCTATCCAAGTAGTCTTATAAAGAAATGAAGTATAAAAATGAAATCTGGTATCTCAGATGAAATCTTCTGAGACTTTTTGTTTCAGTCACAACTTGGCAAAAGTAAGTACCACCTAGTTTTTAGATTTAAAAAAATGCTCAATTTTCCTCCAACTGCTCCCCAGAAAACTTCGAAGGCAGTACCGCAAATATAAGAAATTTCATAGGGAGATGAAGGGGGAAGAAAAGAAAAGAAAAATAAAACAAAACACCCTTCTGTGACAGCCAGGGGTTATTTTGTTTGTTTTATTTAATAATCTTTTAATAAAATGTCCAGAAGATCATTACAATGGCTCCCCAATAAGGCAATAAGGGAGCTGTCAGGAAATAAACATGCATATTAAGGCATAATGAGAATTCTACTGCTCTAATCTGTGCCAGGTCCAACCCTATTATCTACAGATGCCCCGCAGTTTATATAAAAAATTCAACAGTATAACTTAGAACACGTAACGCCCATTGCAAAACGCAAATCTGAATGATTCAAAAGGAAGCCGAATTCACACATCAATATTCTTCTGGGAAAGATTCAATTAATTCTGAATTCAGGATAGCAGAACATAATAGCCATGACATTACCTTTTTTAATAACTAAGTATACATACTTACAGATAACAACTTCCAACTCATAACTGTAAATATTAAAGCTAATTCTAATATTCAAAACTTGAGGCCCATATAGGGTTCTAGTAAAACAAATCAGCCTTGTTCAGTGTGCAGGCAATAACCTTTTATACCAAACTACAGATTTACATTACCAGTGTTACCTTCTCAGGTTTGAAAATTTAGACCCTGTTAAGTCTATACCGTAAACACCCAAAACTCATATAAATAACCAAAACTGATACTTACTAAGTAGTGTTTCTCAAAAGCTTCTACAGATGATAAGGCCTCTTTAAGTTTTTTATAAGGGCTCTGTGATGCATTGGCTTTAGAAAAAAATCAGAACAGGAGGTGTCACAAACACATTCCTATTTTAACAACACCTCCCCCCTTTTTCCTTCAGTAGAAAACAAAGAGAAAACTAACTTTACAGGGGAAATGCCCCTAACACTTAGGGACAGATCATGAGTTTTTTTCCCCAGACTCTAAAAAAAGATCAAGAAAGGCTGTTTCACAACTCTGTGTGTGTGCGTGCACACGTGAGCAACGTTCAGCGTAGCAGTGTAAAGGCAAGCAGCAATATAGTAGCTGTACTAAATTCTCCACACAATATTTCATAACATTCGTTCAACTCAGAAACACACGCAATTGTACTTAAATATCATATTGTGCTAAGAGTAATATTCTCACAGTTCCCCACTGCTGGATTTAGAAATCAGCATGAAGAAGTATGCTGTCATTTAAAGACAGTTTACTACCTGAAACAATGTACTTCAAAGGAAAATGCTTAGCAAGACCAAGCTTTTCCTGAAGTAGCTTGCTCAATTTAAAAGCCCTTGCCAGACCAAACGTGTCAATATTTCTAGAAGAAAAAAGCCCTTGTTTTGTATAAATACAAAAGGCACCACAGTACTGAATTAAGAATCACACATCATCATACCTGCAAGAGCAAGTAAATCATCAGCCTGCCAGCTAATACTTCAAAGATAGTAATTGCTTGAGCATATTTAACATATGAAAGCTTCTTCCTTTCAGAAATATCTTTGTGAGTGAAAAACTCCAGAAGGAGTAAATAAATTTGATTGCTCAGCCACTCAAATAACATCACTTCAACTCAGATAATATCACTTCAGTTGCAGGTTATCTATTTGCATCAGATCAAGGATGTTCCATTTCTTTTTCCAATAATTTTACTTTTAATACTTGTCTGAAAGTATTATAAGCTTTACTCAAAACAGGTACAGTTCAGGACTATTTACCTAAATGTTGATAAATGCAGCATTAATGGAAAAACTTATACTTGCAACAACAGATGCATTGATAATTTAAAGTAGTAGACACACATTAAAAGAACTCATAAGAGAGATAATAGAGTTCTACCAATGTTGTATATATGTAGGGATACTTGGAAATCATTATTACTGATGTATGTATATGCTATACATTTAAGACAATGTCACTTATTAGAAAGAATGCGTACATTCCTGGTAATACCTGTTTCAGGGCGTTCTGCTCCCAACCCTGCTAACAGATCAACAGTTCTGTTAAGGTCTTCTGAATTGGGTCCCTTCTCTGACACAAGTCCACACAGATAACCCAGAGATTTTAACTGTAAGAGAAACCAAATGCTTGCTTTCAGCAGGCTACAAAATTAATATTAAACTCCTTTTATTCTACTACATCCTTCCTACCATACATTTCCACTGTTGTCATACTATAATGCTTATAAGATCTGTATTAAAGTTGTTTCATGGAAAGAAAGTAGAGAACCTTTGAAAAGTAACTATTATTCTCAGAGTAGAATTTAATTTTATTAAGAATTAAATTGCATAAAAGTTACTGACTCAAATAACATTGGAACACATCATATACACACACATCCCCACATGCATAACACTTAATCAGAATAAATCCTTCTGGCTTTCCTTATAAACATGGACAAACTTGAAACGTTTGGCAGTTATTGCCAGAGATAATTTCCAATAACTGTGACTGTATTTTTGAAAACTATATAATCAAGAAAGACAGGCTGTCTCCAGTACACTGATTAGACAAGCTTGCAAATTTACCCAAAATATTTGTACTCAGGTGAAAACCTTATTGAAAAAGACATGATTAGCGCAGCTAACAGGATTAAAACAGTGTCACACAACTACCATAAAACCCCTTCCAGACAGCAGCTGGTACACTTGATCCCCAGAAGTCAGCAAAGGATACTGCCTTAGAGAAGTTCAGTTCTGCTGGTTATTTGATTAAAAAAAAGGAAGAAAAAAAAAAAGGCCTCTGCTTGTCATATTACTCTACACCATATAAAATAGAAATGGCCATTAACTTTGGGTTTTTTATTCCACTTTTGTCACTAGTTGTCATTCAGTCTGTTCCACCCTACTGCTACTCTTTATCCTAAAATTTTTCCCTTTACCCTTTGTGTCAGAAGAGCCATGAATGGGAGGAACATTTCCAACCCAGGTATATACCTTCCACAGAAATACGTAAGGTGCATCAGAAGAATCTGATGTTCCCATCACCACTTTAAACAACACTTTGTTTCCTTTATTCTCACTTTCTCCCCCCACCCTTTTGTTTGTTTGTTTGTTTTTACAGCAGAAACTCAAGGTAAATTTTTTTTTCTATGCTTTTGTAATAAAACAAGGACTCCCTAGTGCCAGTTAGAGGATTTCTAAGTCTATTGAAATATGAACAAACTATGAATTAAAATAAATAGAAAATATTCTACAGGCTATACAAACAAGAGGATGAGCCTATGCTGGTATCCAAAAACATCCACAAGGATCACAGTATGCCATTTCAGTAGTTTCTGGAGTTTGTCACCTTTCTAAGCTGTTTTACAACAGCGGAAAGTAGTAGCAACCTTAGACACCAACTGTTTCACAGAAACAGAGTTAAGTGGACCTTGAAAAGGCACTCATATAATTAGGGAAGGGGCTTAACCAAACTGAAAAGGCCACTTAACAACTTATGGTAAGGGGCAGTAACTGAAAAATTGCAAATTATTACTTATTTGTCTCTTCCACAGAACACCAAGGGTTACAGTTCAAGTGAAGTTAAGGGTCTATTACTACCATAATAATGAAGTATGTAAACAGACTGTTGCCATCTCTAATTATAATGGTAAAAACACCCAAATTTGGGCAGCTTTTCCTGCTATATCTGAAATTCATGCTCCTTCTCTCAGTCAACACGGACTGAACTCATTCTGGAATTTAATTAGCCAGTGGTGAGGGAGGGAGAGACAAAGAGATAAACACACCCTAGTTATTCCCAAGCCTCATCTGATAGTAGAAAAAGTGGATATAAACTTGGATGTCTCATCTATGCTAGATTCAAGACAAGATACAGAACCCCTTATTAAAGTTCACAATAACAAGTGCAAAATCTGTTCCATGGAAACAAATGGTCTACTTCAGGTTTGTAATACCACCACTGCAACACATCATTTGCTCACCTTCTCAGTGGCATAGCTCCACAAGCCAACCGTGTGGGAAACATTTGCTTCTATTTGAGCCCTATCACAGCAGCCTTCTATTCTTTGTAAGACTTCCAAACAACTCAAAAATACCCAACAATCCAAAGCTCCAGGAGGAACAGAGACCTGAAGATGAACAGATAAAATTAACTGGGAAACAAACATTCGTCAGATGAGACAATACTTCAGCAAAAACTTTTCTTGATACAATGTAGCAGAGCCCCTTAGAAGAGGTTACTCTAAGAATACACAAAAAACTGGCCAACTCTCATTAACCCCTGAATAATTAGTGTATATTAGCTCATGAAACAAGGACAGCTAAGCAACTAAACAGTGAACATATTAACTAGATTTGATACATTCACCAAGATGAAAGAGAAGGAAAAGAGGACTAATAGGTACTAGTACTTGGAAAAAAATCCCAAAACTGGGAAACTAAGCCTAATGAAAGCAGAATTAGGAAAAAAATTCTGCATATATACTACTGCTTTCCTAAGGAGACATCAGATCTAACTGAGACTGAAATTAAAAGTACACTAAGAAGTAGATTCAAAAACCTGAAAAAAAGAAAGTGTCCTCTCCACAACAATAAGTTTGTGAATCAAAGGATAAGAAATCTGTCATGGAGAAATAATTAAAGAATGGAGATAAAAACAAATGAATAAACAAAAAGAGACACACAATTAAAAGACCAACAAGAGATTATCAGTCAAGACATAATAAGAAAGACAGAAGAGTTTGATACTAGAATACCTCAAGAATCAAGATAAAGATGAACATAACTAAAGATCTGGAATATAATAATGATAATGGTGTCCCAAAATCCTCTTCATAAACAATGTAAAAATTTTCCTTTTAGAAAGACCATGAAAGTCTTGAAACTCACAATAAACTAGGTAAATGACTAACATAATAGGAAAGCAAGCACAACCTGCAAGCACAACGTATTTGTTTAAAAAGTCTGCGTTCTGAAAGAATTTTCAGGAAAAGAAAGATCACAAGAGCAGAGTAGTTTATATTTCTGCTATGTGCTCAGTGACAAGCAGCCACATTAAGAGTTTTGTCTAGTATTAAAAAGAAGGATCACAGCAGGGATAACTACATGGTATGCACAAGTAAGTGTTACTGCCTCACAGCCTGAACACTTGCATTCAGTTTGAGTCACCACATCAAGACAGAAACAGCAGAAATAAGAGACAGTGCAGAGAAGAGCTCCAAACATTGGAGGCACAGGACAGGCTTGGGGTGGAGCAAAAAGGAAACTGCAGGAAGCACCTTCAGAGATTTAGACAGTTGGATGTATTTAGTTTGGAAAGAAAAAAGAAAAACCTACCTCAAAACACACATAAAACACACCATATATAGGAATTGCATGTTAGTTTTAGAATATATGAAGGTGTCGGCAATACCTCTGAAGTAGATTTTCTGTTGTTAAATGCAAATGAACAGATGGAACTTATGGAACTTACTACCACAATGTCAGACAGGCAAAAGTTAACAGCTACTGCTATAATAGCACAGATAAAACTAACAGAGAACCAGACAGCCACAGGATTAAGGACGGTGTATGAGTTACAAGGTGAAACCCAGAAATATTCTCATGCACACTACACTGCTCTTAAAGATGTATATTCATAGATACCTGTGGTCATACATAGAGGATGATCAGTATACAACATCTCTGAAAAAGCCTCTTTAGAGAATTAAAACACACCAGTAGAAACTAAAGTATGGAAGAAGGAGGGGTGAAGCATGGAGGCATGCAACAGAACAAAAAGCTTCAAGTGCTGTCACTTTTTTTCTGTCACTGAATGAGATAGCCAGAGACAGAGATGTAACACAAAAGAGCATTGCTGGACACCAAATGGAATTGCAAAGTAAGAACCACAAAAGGCAATCAAAGCAGCATACAACTTGCATGGTAGTAAGAAGCCCTACTGTAGATGCTGTTTCTAGGACAAAACTGCTTTTTGTTACAGACCGCTAGCCTGCATATCAGCATATTAATCACTCTGCCTCATTTCCTACAATGCAACACTTTTATTGATTGAAATTATGGGAAGTATAATTCAAGAGACTGGTAATAAATCCAGGAAAGAAGCAGACAAATTACCTACCATCTTAAGAAGTTAACTTTCCAGATGAAGATTAGAATACTTTAAGTAAATACAGGTTTGGTTTTCGGATGTGATGTCTCCAAATGTCTTTCCAAAGACATCCTCATGAAGAAAACATTCAACTGTAGCATTGTTACAATCTGTTATTACAGCAGCATTTTGATATCTCACAGCCAGTGCTTACTGTATTCTGGTCCCCGACATCTGAACTTCAAAAATCTTGTTATATCATAATTGGATAAAATCATTTACATAATGGAATATATGACACTGACTCACTTCTAATAGCTTGAGTTCTTGCACACAGTTGTGAAGAAGCTCCAATGCTCGCTGGGAAACCTCCCATGGCCTCTGCAGGAAGATTAATAACGTGCACTGGCGAGAAAATAGGTAACTACGCAAGTCCAGTAGAGTAGCTTCTTGATTCTGAATTAGCTCTCTCTTCTCCATGTCTATTGGTTTTCGGAGAATTAAACCATTCCAGCTCCTCACTGGCTGGCAAAAAAATGTCAGCCAGTTTGCACCATCTAAGTAAATAAAGTTAATATCCAAGAATCAACCACTGCTTTCTATCAAAGCCTCTTCCTCCCTCCAGAGGTCGTGAGCTGGTTTGTTCCTTCTAAAGTTTATCATATAGATAAATGACTTAATGTCTTGACTTCAAAAACAAAACAAAAAAACAGCAGAACTTCCACAGCTAACTCAATAACTTAATTTCAGAACATTCAAACCCCGTGGGCATTTTGTCTTAATTGGTTATTTGTTATTAGTATAGTGGCAGCCAATTTGTAATGTATTCCTCAGCAACTAAGCCCACCTGAAGCTCAAAACAAACAAGACTTATCTTCTTATATATTTCTTACTCAGCCATCATTGATAGATGTGCCCCCACTTTCAGGTATAGCATCAGGTTCAGTCAGGACAAACATTTCACAGTGACTACTCCTGCACTATATTTTTTTATCAGATTCATAACACAAACCCGATTAAAACTGTTAAATAACACCACATGCTTTAGCTCGTTAAAACAGTTTAAAGTTATTTGATACTTCTTGCGCAGTAATTTTCTTGAAGAGAAAGTTAAATCTTCTGTAGTGCAGATTAAACACATATTTCTATTCAGTTTTGTAGTGATTACCAAATGTCTCATGTAATTTGAGGCAAAACTGAATGCATTTTTCCAGGAAGCTCTTTACTGAATAACTTAGCAGCAAGCTCTGAAAGCAGCAACTGTATCACAGTGAGATCGATACTTAGGTAATTACAGAGTTTCAGGACTCTGTTTGTAACGATCCTTGAATAAGAGCAAAATGCAAGTTTTCATTAAATGTTGCATCTAAGCCTCAGAGATGAAAAAAGAGAACTTTAATAGAATAGCTGATGTACACTTGAGTTTGCATACAGCGTAAAACAAGAACACAAACTGCCCAGGGCATCTTCATTGTAATGTACCATCTTTTTCTCCCATGAACACATTTGGCACTCAAAGCATTGGCTTGTTTTAAGAGAAGTATAGTGAAAAAAGTAATATCCTTATACATATATTTAATGTTTTAAGACACTTACCACCAGCCCCAAAGTTGACAACATATTGAGAAAACAAGGCATCCAGCTCATCATACTGCACTAGTGCATCCTCAAATTGCTGCAGCATCTCAAAGACGAAAGCCAGTTCTTCCTTTTGACACACAAGCAATACAGGGAGCACATTACTGATATTAGTCACGTCTGGTGTTACAGCCTGTCCCCATTAAATATAAATTACAAGTTTGGGTGTCTTTGCACAGGCACAGTAATGGGACATTCACCCAAAAGTCAAAAGCAACTACTAAAACACTTCCTAGATGCAATCTGTTCGCTTCAGTCAAGGTTCCTGTAACTCTGACAAGCCTGAAAATATTCTGCTTCTGTAACAGCACTGCATTACAACATAATACAAACCTGCTGCAAACAAGATCTAAAAATGCTGCTTTTGTAGCAGTCTTCATACGTCCTGCCCAACCCTCAAAGAATGAGCAGAACATTAAAAGTAGCAGAAAGTCAACGACAACAAAAAAATCGGCTACTAAAACTGGGACTCAAGTACTTTTGTCAATAAAAAGAGACTCTTACCTGGACCATGAAATACTCGCAGAAGCTCCACCCTGGCTCAGTCCTTTTCTCTCTCAAAGTTCTCATGTCATCTTCAAACTTGCCTAAGTTTTTGGTAAAAGACATGAGAAGCAATGTCCTGAGTTTGGTCAGGAAGGCATTCCAAGATTCCTGAGAACGGGAAGAGTCTTTCAAAGGGTCAGAAAGTACCACACATCTGTAAAGAGATTGATGAAATGTATTTTTGAGGAGGCAAACATAAAATTCACATACAAATCCAGAGTTGAATATTGTGCACACCTGACAGATTCAAAATAACAAAATTCAGTTTTTAATTCAACTCTAATCAGTGGAAAAAAACAAGACTGAGGGTTATGTACGTTTGTTTAGGGATGGGAGGGTACATTGGGGTTTGGGGATTTTTTTTTTTTGGTTGGTTGGGTTTGGGTGGCTTTTTTAGTACTTTTTCATGTATGTTTAAGGCTATAATATAGTTTATGGAGAAAACTCAGTGTTTTCCACAAAATGAGTACTGTCAAGCTTTACTTTTTCTGAAGCAAATAATGGATACATTATTCCAATTAAACTTAAGTAGTGCTGTATCTATCCAAGAAAAGAAATCTGCTTTACAATACAATCAGCAGAACAGTAATTATAGTTACTCCTGGAAAGGATTATGCAAAATACAAATCAAGATCCATTAGATCTCATACAGTTAGCCTTTCCTAAGTCACTTAAAATAATCATCCATAATACATACTTACAGTATCTCAATTTGTTTTTACACATTCTATGTGGTAAAACTGCTTTTCTTGGAATATAAATAAATAAACAGATCCCATTAATTCACAAATAAACGATCCTTTTTGAGAACATTCTCTTTCCTCAGTTTTTCTATCACAATTTAGTAACATTCAAAAAATTACTGATATATCTAAAGGCAAGAAGATCTCTCATCCAAGTAACAGACCATTTTTAATTAGAAAAGTCATTTTATCCTATGGCAAAATACTTAAACTGAGCAAATCCATCAGTTAGAAACCAAAAGCAAGCTGAATCAGAGCTGTTGAAACTATTTGTCCAAGTAATCCTGTAAAATACCAAACACTGTCTAGGCACAAGGAAAGTGCTATCAACATACTGCGTGTCGTAACATGCTGATCTGCCAGTCAATATCAGTTCGCACCAAGGTACAATGAGTGCTTCCATCCACCCTTTTCAACTTCAAATGTTTACCCTGTCACTCATTCTTAGGGGGAAAATCTCCCATTTAAAGTTAACTTTGGAGGTTAACATAAAAAAAGGTAATAATATAGATTCAGTTCAATGTTTCAGAATAAGGAAGACAGTATCTATTAATGTTGGTTTCAAATTCAGATTTGTGTAGTGTTTTGACTTTAATAAAAGCAGGAACAGTTTAATATATACAGTTATTTTCCTTAGAATAAAAACATCTGAGGAAACTAGTTTTAAGTCAATTATCTCATAGTGGAAAGGTGATCAAGTGAAAGGCAGAAAAGTACAATGGTAAAATATAAGCCTATTGACTTCATATTCCGCTCTCACCTCACTCCCACTACCTGGAATTCTGGTAACACTTTTGTAAGAAGCTAAGCAAACAAAAAATCCTGAATTTCTAAAAACTTATTATCACCACACTGTTCCCCTTAAACCTCTCTTGGCCAGGAACAGATACTGGAAGGCTTTCCGAGACACCTTTCAAAGCCACCACAAACCCAAGAAGAACTGAAAATTAACTTCTCCCTTTATCGCTGGTGTCAGCCTTCTTCAAAGCACAGGTCTTACGGTACCATCAGTACGAATGCTGGACATCAAGGAAAATCCTTTAATGAGCAAGGAACCCATTACACAGGGAGATGAGTTTTTACATCAGCACTCTAATCAAAGATGAACATGTTTGCAAGTAAAAGAATGCTTACCTGTCACTTTGTTTGTTACAGAAGTCATTTCTTATTTTATCTACTATAGAGGTTCGGGGAAGGATATTTGTCTTGTTCTTTTTCTTGGCATCACTCTCAACTACCACAATTAGCCAGTCTACTGAGTTGTGAGCTTTGAGAACATTCTGCCACTTGGTGATGTCATCCTTGACTGTAGTTTTGTACACTTCTGTGTCCTGGGATGAGAAGTAGTGAATCATCAAATCAAACAGACATTCTGAACAATTTCAAAAGGCAAACTTTTGTCCAATAGAAGACAAACAGAAAGGCATATCTTAGTGACAATAAATTCATTTATTGAAAGAAATCAAACAAGACAAAAACATGCCTGAAATTACAAAGCTCAACTGTTTTATTCTCACATAGTACCAGAAATGCAACATCTGTGCCATCTGATACTGCTCAAATCTTAAACTGTTTAAAAGCAATAAAATAAAATAAAATAAAATAAAATAAAATAAAATAAAATAAAATAAAATAAAATAAAATAAAATAAAATAAAATAAAATAAAATAAAATAAAATAAAATAAAATAAAATAAAATAAAATAAAATAAAATACAAAAACAAAAGTCTGGCACTTTTCTGGCTTCTAGGATAGTTTTACACAGACCAGTTCAGACAACTCTTAAGGCTGTTCTGGATACTTTTTGATTGGTCATAGATTGGTCATAAGAGGCCAATCAAAAAGTAGTGAACTGCAGATAAACAAGATTGAGACATTCCAAATCTTGCCCACTTTAGACTGCTGACATGTACTAATACCTGACACATATGGAAGATGAACTGAAGAAAAAATACACATCTTAAGATTTAACCTTGTGAATAATTCAATCATCCCTGAAATAATCTGGCCATATTTCTGTATTACAAAGCAAGTGTGCTGTGCTACTGCAGTAACACTGTTAGATCTTGGGGTTTTTTGTGACAAAGTACCAAAAACAGGTTATTCAAAAGCCCGTCCTCTTAGTGTCAAGCAACAGTACAAAGAAATACGGCTTATGGTAAAAAGTACTCAAGCTGACAAAGTTTCACTTCCAATACATTGGGTATGCATGCTTATGCAATGCAGACTTATTGTAAAAATAAGCATGGAAAACAAATCAAAAATAACAGAGAGGACAAGCAGAAAGTCAAAACCACTTCATTTTAAAATCTGAGTACTCAGTTTTTCATGATATTTTCCTAATACTTACACAACATTCTGTCCAATAAATATGGAGAAAAGGAAAAGTCAAAAGGGCCTTATTCCCCTCTTTGGGTAGTAGCTCCTCTTTGAACTGAACAAAGTTGGATTCTAGATGAATCATCTTCGGAGCACGGCCATAAGACCTACAAAGTTTAGAAACTGAAATTAGTCGTGAGACATACCCAGCAGAATACAAAAATGAACATGTATTTTGGTGGACAAATACTGACAAAGAAAACTCAAACCACACTTACTCCAGTTTGTATAAAGTTAACTTAAATTTCGTATCACTTGAAATGAAATAGTTGCTCTTTTTTGCAAGAAGAGAAGCTAGAAGCTTTTCAGCTTTAATAAAAGATTTTCTGTGTCTCTAGGACCTCTAAAAGTAAAAGATTCCAAATAAGAAAATGCCCAAAATTGTTTTTTCCAGTCAGAAAACAGCATTCCCTACCAAACTTTTTGCAGGAAGATACATCTAATTGCACGTAAGTTCTACCTATATTCTAATTAAGAAGAAAGCATGTCACTTTCAGAACACTGCTGCCAAAGCACATCAAAGCACACACAAAGATAAAGCCACAAACCACAAAACCAAAAAGAGAAACACAGCATTACTACCATTTTTCTTTAGGTGAAGTTCAAAAGGCGAAGTACGGAAATCATCATCCTGAAGCCCACGGCATTCACCTTGATTACCTAAGTTCTCCTTTCATCATGTCAGTTGCTACATTCAGCTCAAGTTATGGTAAGAGCTTCTCAGAGTACAAAAAACCTCACACTTTCCCAAGTCTAAAACCACACACTGAAACAGTATGACAGAATCAAATATAAGTTTACCTCCTCCATTCCATGGGTTCTCTAGGAAGCTGCTGAGAAAGTGTAGGATACAAGGAAGTAAATAAATTCTGATCTCCAGCACCTAAAAGTGAAAGGTATCACTTTATTATCATGTGCAAATTATAGAAAGTATTAATAAGCCATAATATTAATGGTTTGGGTTTTTTTCAGTAAAAAGATGTAATCTTGTCTGCTATGTGGAAACCATAGTCTAGCACTTAAGTAAATATATTAAATCACATGTTCTCACAACCTAATGCAACACTTTTAAGAAGGCACATAATACATATGCTGTTACAACTTCCTGTGACAACTTTCTACATATCTACATAATCCATACACCAAAGAGTATCATCCCTATAGCTTGTCCAACTCTGAAAACTAAACAAGGTACTTAGCCGGAGTCATTGGCTAAACAAAGTATATTTAAAAATCCTCAGAATTTAACCTTCACAAACCAGAAGACTGGTTAGACAGTGGTTCACATCCCTTCTGTAGCTAGGCCTACTATGAGAAAAAGAGCATTAGCACATGTTCTGTGCTTTACTGGGTCTGATTTCTCCATTATTCTGGGCTGCCCAAAGAGGTTGTGGAGTCTCCTTCTCTGGAGACATTCAAAACCCACCTGGACACATTCCTGTGCAACCTGCTCTGGGTGAACCTGCTTTAGCAGGTGGGTTGGACTAGATGATCTCCAGAGGTCCCTTCCAACTCCAAGCATTCTGTGATTTTGTAATACAAAGCATCTCCCTGCCCACAATGCTCTCCTTGCTGCCACCAGAAAGATCAGGTCTGTTAACACAGTGCAGGTCCCCTGGAACTGCCCCTACACTGACACAGGGACCTGTGGTTAGGCTTTAATCACTTGGGCTTTGAACAATTACATTCCTGCTTAGTAGATGAGGGAAAGGCTGTGGATGCTGTCTGCCCGGACTTTAGTAAAGCCTTTGACACAGTTTCCCACAGCATTCTCCTGGAGAAACTGTCTGCTCGTGGCTTTGACAGGCATGCTCTTTGCCGGTAAAAAACTGGCTGGCTGGCTGGACCCAAAGAGTTGTGGTGAACAGACGCAAATCCAGTTGGCATCCAGTCAAGAGTGGCGTTCCCCAGGGCTCAGTATTGGGGCCAGTTCTGTTTAATCTCCTTATTAATGACCTGAACAAGGGTAGGATGGCCACACAGAGGGATCTGGACAGGCTGGATCAACGGGCCAAGGCCAACTGTATGAGGTTCAACAAGGCCAAGTGCCGGTTCCTGCACTGGTGTCATAACAACCCCAGGCAGCGCTACAGGCTCGGGGAAGAGTGGCTGGAAAGCTGCTTGGCAGAAAAGGACCTGGGGGTGTCGATTGACAGCCGGCTGAACATGAGCCAGCAGTGTGCCCAGGTGGCCAAAAAGGCCAACTTTAGCTTTAAGTATCCAGAAAGCAAATAACCAAACCATTCATGATCATTCACCTTCACCCTCTTATGTCTGAATTAAGTGTATCGTATGAAATCTTATTTAAGACTATAAACAAATGTCTACAATTAATACTGAAGCAAATGTTAGTCATATTGTTAATGCTGTCTTATACCAAGTAACATCATCTCTCTGAGCTACCTCATGGAGAACAGTCTATTGATTTGCAACTCATTATTGCCCACAGAAAGTGAAACATGGCTTAGTGATTTAGCAACAGCATGATGACCACATCAAAATGATAGCCCATCAAGCTGGAGCCTGAAAGAACGAACCATGTATTTTACCTCTGATGCATAACAAAGTGCTCTTTCTGTACTGCACCTAAAAATCCAATGTATGCCACAAAAAAGTTTCAGAATTCAGCATCTTGAGTAAAAAGGATTATTCCAAAACACAGAGGAATTACTGAATGATAATGTTTAAGCACCCTGCTATTCCAGACAACCACATCACATTATCCGCTTAAGAATGGCATATTTGCTCTAAAACTTGAAAATTTTTACTCCTGCACTGGTTTTGAGGGTGTATGTGTTTTATGATCAATGCAAGACTGTCCTCTAGGATTAGAAGAAAAAGGAGAACAGGCCTGATGCAAAACACGTCAGCTATGTTTTGCATACAGACCAAACACTGCTACCACATATACATAACACCCAAAGGACTATCACATCTCAGGTTCTGCTCAACTACACTCTGCATCTGTTATAATAAGCACATTTGAGCTGCTCAAGTCAAGAACACTAAAAACTAAGTTATAAGCAGTCCAAACTTGCACAGCACTGACACAGGACAAACACCAAGAATGATTGGTAGTAAGGACTTGTAAAGGCCATAAAGACTGGCAAGAGGCACATTGAATTGTGAACCGCTTGCTACTGTACTGCAGGGAGTGAGGGGAGCAACTCACAGAAACTAAACAGTAAGAGCACAACATTCCCAAATAACAAACCAAACCAAACCAAACACAACAAAACCCACACCCACAAACAAAAACCTGAAAGATCACTCTAGTTTTGAAATCATGATGCGCAAGATTTCTATGACTCAAGACACCTTAAGCATGGCAGAAGTCTCATTCTGTTGTGTATATATGCCTCTGAAGCATCAGTAGTTCCTGCCTCCATGATGTACTTTCCAAAACACTATTTTAAAAACAAACATACAAAAAAAAAAAAAAAAACACCAAGCACCACTACAGGAATTTTTGCTTGTATCTGACTTAATTCTATGAATTTTGAATGACACATTTCAAAAACATAAGTAAGCCTGGAATCTAAACTTACAGCAAACCCCAGAAGTCTGCACAAAAGTCTGGAAATTACTTCAACAATTTTCTTGTAGGTTTTTTTTGTGGGTCTTGTTGTTGTTGTTGTTTTTTGGGTTTTTTTGGTTTGGGGGAGGAGAAGAAAGGGGGTGTTTTGGTTTGTTGGTTGGTTTTGTTTCAGTGAGTTTAGTTGTTTGTTGGTTTGTTTTTAAAAAAAAGAGACAGAATAATGTGGCCAGATACCTAAGCAAAACTGTATTGCAGCAAATTTGTTTCAGTGGATCACAGAATCACAGAATGGTTTGGGTTGGAAGGAACCTTACAGTTCATCCAGTCCAACCCCCCAGCCATGGGCAGGGACATCTTCAACTGGATCAGGTTGCTGAAAGCCTCGTCCACCTGGCCTTGAACACTTCCCAGGATGGGGCATCCACATCTTCTTTGGACAAACTGTTCCAGCGCTTCAACACCCCCATGGTGAAGAATTTCTTCCTCATGTCTAATGTAAATCTACCCTCTTTCACTTTATAGCCATTACCCCTTGTCCTATCACTACATGCCCTTGTAAAAAGGCCCTCTCCAGCTTTCTTATAGGTCCCCTTTAGGTACTGGTAGGCTGCTCTCTTCTCGAGGCTGAACAACTCCAACTGTCTCAGCCTGTCTGCATAAGAGAGGTGCTGCAGCCCTCATCATCATCTTCACACCCCTCCTCTGGACCCTCTCCAACAAGTCCATGCCCTTCTCATGTTGGAGGCTCAAAAGCTGGACACAGAACTCCAGGTGGGGTCTCATCAGAGCAAAGCAGAGAGGCAGAATCACCTCCCT
Organism: Columba livia; assembly: GCF_036013475.1. Taxonomy (NCBI): domain Eukaryota; kingdom Metazoa; phylum Chordata; class Aves; order Columbiformes; family Columbidae; genus Columba; species Columba livia. The sequence goes on along the minus strand of NC_088602.1, from coordinate 97,358,834 downwards.
TGACCCACTGGCCAGGCTCCTTTTGATGCAGCCCAGGATACAACTGGCTTTCTGGGCTGCAAGCACATATTGCCAGCTCATGTTGAGCTTCTCATCAACCAATATCCACAAGCATTTCTCTACAGGGCTGCTCTCAATCCATTGTGATAGGTCTCAACACTAAGCCCTCACTCAAAGGATTCTCAGTAATGAAGGAAAGTGGCTCCTAGCCAAAATGTAAAAGATTATCAGACACAGCTGAAAAGGCAAAGGATGTGCACATATGGGAAAGAAAAGTAATTGTGGAATCCTATCATGACTAAAACCAAGCGTCTTCTAGAGAAAGTTTTTCTTCTTTTAGAATCGACAGAATTAAATAAAACCTAAATATTCAACAGAGTTGGCAACCAGGAATTAGCCTTAAGGAGTCATCCTTTATCACTCAAAACACAATAAGAAGTGTACATATTTTGATTTACTATATTAAGTTTGTCTAATACGATTATTTTATAAATAACATTAATCTAATTAGATGTAATAGATTTGCAATATTTCAAATTTATATATATATTTGTACTATTTTAAAATACATTTTACAACTTCTCTAATTTGTATAATAAATCTAATCAATATTTTTAATTGTTTTATTTTAATACTTGATGCTATTTTTTACAATAGAAAAAAAAACATGCCAATCTATAGCCTCTGGAGCACCTATCTCAGCTTTTATGTCATATAAGGCTGAATTAATCTACTGGATGTTAACACACATACTAAATATAGAAAAAAAACACAGGAATTCTTTAAGTGATACCACTCCTGTAATTTTGTGTGCGAAGTGGTAGCACTTATTTTAACTAGCGAAAATAGAAAGCAGTAATATTCAAATGATATACGTTTAAAAATACTTCTGGAGAAAGGGAAGAAAGGAGAAAGCACATGTTCCCTTTGTTTCCCCATTACAAAGTTCAGAAGCCATGCCCTTCACCTACTTACCTAAACAGTTCACAAACAAATTAAGACAAAGAGGTATCTGTCCAGATATCACATGCAAATAAAGGAGAACCACCTTAAAAGGGTTTTATGATACGCCTAAATCAAACACCTAATCAGATAGTGCAAGTTAAAAACATTTCTATGAACTTCAAAGACTTGATGTCCATCAACTTGACATCCAAAATATTAAGATAGCCAGGTCAGGCAAAAGGGGAACAAAATTTTCTCAATTGATCCTTGCTTCTGAACATGGCTGCAAACATTTGTCACATAAACCAAGTAAAGAATGTCTGTATCTTTTGCTCAAGGACAGGCTGTATCTCTATATAGAAGCTCAGAACCATAAACCTAATCCTGGGGAAAAAATCCTCAAAACTGGATTAGCCAATAACTGAAATGGACAGCTAATGCCAAAGCACCCTTTGGTCAGATTACAGCATAATGGAAAGGTGACTGAGTATCTTAGTCCAGAAGAAAACAAGAATGTTCAAAGTACTAATTTTTAAAATTTTATGCTATTGGTCTCACATTTTTCTTTTCTCTATTCTTTCCTCCTCGTCTTTCTCCCTGACATTTTGGTAGATCAAGACAACACAGCCATTCTCTCTTCCATTTACCCCTATCTAGGACACCTGTTCTGCTGCAAAGTTGTATGGGCACAATACGAGAACCAGAATGACCACCTTACCAGGACTTCCAAGAAGAACCTGCACTTTTTGTGGCAGCTGTCCGATACAAACGAACCATAAAATATCGATATTTTTTTACTTCGCTGCCTGCCTAAAAACACCGTAATTCCCAATAATCTATTTTTTCTAACACTTTATGAATTTCTAAGATGCTTATAGGCTTTGTCACTGCAGCATATGAATATCCCACAATTATTTTTTTTTTCCACTAGAGAAAATTATCCCAACCCACTAACTACACAGGCAGTGTAAAATTAAAACTCCTGAGGTCAGATGACTAAAGTAGACAAATATTTTTCTTTGATACCAATGACAAACTCAGTCAACTAAGATAAAAGGCTTCAAATACCTTTAAAAGAGCTCAGTGCCATGACTACACTTCGGTGTGGTTTTATTTAGTTCTTAAGCTCAAACATCACTCACAGCTAAACTTTCTGCTCCCACTTATTTTTCCACTGGTTAAAAGTTCTGATGTGAATATTTTTTTATAATTCACTAGCCTATTATAAGTGGATCACCTCAAGTTTTAGAAGGCTTGTGGGGTTTTTGTATTTGTTTCTTTTAAAGGTCCCCCTCCCCCTCAAGCCAGATTGATGTTCCAAAGAGGCCTAAAAACTGAAACAAAAGACTGTATCACAGCACATTCTGAACATGGACCAGATGAAAGTGATGCTTCTCACTCTCTCCACAGATTATATAAAGTTCATTGTACTAAGACAGAATATTGACAGAACAAATATGTACACACACAATACATAAACAGATACTACGGGCTGATAAGGAATATTCAACAACTGCATGAAGATAATTACAAAAGAACAGCTTAGTCGGAAAGCTCTGAAAAACCTGTAATTACTTGATTTAGCGGGATTATCTTCAATCTCCAACTTCCTCTTCATATGGATAGACAGAGCTAATAATTTAAGTGCAAACCAGCTACAAAGAGACGAGCTCTGTCATCAGAACACTTGGCTAATATATATGTACAAGGACACTATATTAAAGTTCCAAAGGCTTTCTCAAATTAAAGTTTCAAACAGGACTCATGAGAAAGAAGCAACATGGTTTAGGTTTCCTAGGAAAGTAATTTGTGTTGTGTTAAAGATTATGGCTGAATTGCTTTAAATAGTAAGTCAAACCAAGACTGTAAAGAAACTACCCAAGTTCAAGCCATCTGATGGAAACACTGAACTTGCCTCTTCAAATAAAAAACTATTAATGATGCTAAAAATAGTGTTTCTACAGCAGTGAGAAAGCTAGAATCTGACTCCAAATGCTTTGCAAACATACAAGGTCTGGTAGTAACAAAGAAAAGTTCCTATAAACTTGAACTGAGAACAGGCAAGGTAATGTGCCAGAGCGAGCATAATGACCGCTGCACAGTGAAACTCCCCAGTGAGTCTACGGTCTAGTAAGACCAACAATATGAAAACATGATTCAAACTGATTTGGAAAGGAGTCATCAAGGCACTCAGGCCTAACTGACAAGAATGTTTTAATACCAAATGACATGCTGCCATCTTGGGAAAACTGAAAAAATATAGAGGAACATATAGTCCCGTGACTATACTACTTCTTCCAAACTTACAAAATATAGTTGCCTATTTGCCTGAAGAAAATGTCTTTAGAAGTTTTTGGTTAGACAGTTTGCCTAGTTGAATCCTATTAATCTAAACTCTCTATTACAACTACGGGATTCTACCAGTAATACAAATACCATATACAAGGCTAATCCATCTACAGACAAATCCCAAGGACAAAATTACTAAATTACAGTACTAACATGAAAAGAATAATGACAAAAACTGCATTTGCAATTGGCATAAAATATACAAGCCAAGTGGAATCTGCCATTTTTGTTCTATATGCCCTAGCCTGGGCATTATACATAGTGCTGAATTCAGGATTGTAGCAAATAACTACTGTTACAATACAGACTAACTCACAGATTTGAAAACATAACTCTCTTTACCAAAGAAACATTTCTTTCAGAGTACTGTCAAATTTATTTCAAGTAGATAAAAATATTTGTTTACAAAACATCTCTGGTATGCACAGTGTTGAAAATAAGTTTCACTCCAAATATAACTCTCTTTGGTTCTCCCTTATTAAGAATAAACCCTAAGCATTAACAGGAATATTTCATGATACAACTGTTTAGCTGACAGAGATTACCCTAAATTTTGTAGCAAAAGGAAACACTTATGTTCCAAGACACGACCTCACTTAACCTTCACTCTTCACATCATCAAAAACCGGCCATCCCCTTGCAGGTCTGGTTTCCCTCACGTGCACCTGTTAGGTGGGGCAGTTAGCCCAGACATCTCCAAGTGCCTGAAATCAGAACCACGAAACAAAAGATAAACTGTGTTTTTTGAACACCTGGTAATATAATGGCTTTGAATGTGTTTTCCAGCAAACCAATACGAAGCAAACAGTTCTTTCCCTGGAAGATCAAGCTTCGTCTCCTTACTGGCAATATAATGCTTAGAAGAGCTTTCCTCCAAGTAAGTAATTTTTGTTTAATGCATTTGTTTGAAATACTACAGTCTCTAAGTACTCCACTTCTCTGGAGAGAGGAAAAAAGGAAGCTTAAACAGCTGAAGCAAAACACGTTCTCCATTAAAAGCAAATGTTTTCATTTAAAAATGGTAGCAAGTCACTCTCACTACATTCACCGGAGAAGTCATCTCTGAGCACTTTTGCTCAATTATTTTCTGAGTTAGGTTGTCTCAAACCAAGCCATTCTAGTCCATACCAGTAGAGACTCCACTGTCATACTTGTTCACAGCCCCAGAAATTATTAATTAGTATAACATTCACCTTGTATCATTTATAAGTATGGTGGCATCACACTGTATAGTGATAAGTCCAAAACATTTTGCAACCCTAAAGTACATTCACTCACTATTTGAAATTAATATTTCTTTCCATATGTGATAATTTGGCTTGAATTAAATCTGATAAAATTTGATGTTTGGAATTCTGAGAACTTCTTGCACAAAGAAGCCAGAGTGCTCTTCTGCATTTACCAACAAAAAAGCAAGCCTGAGGTAAAACTGTATGTACTTCAACAGATTGCAAGATACGTTACTTACTCAAATCACACAGAAACAGTAAGGACTGACATGTACCACCACCCCCCTTTCTCCTCACATATACACACAGAGTCTCTAGTGCTGAATACAGGATAAAGCCAGAAAATCTAGAAAGCAATCCACCACCACCTGAACAGCAGCTAACATGAACAAGGAAGACAACAATATCCTTCGGATGTTTCTGATGTGTACATTTTTCTGACTTTAAACCTGAAGTCAAATGGATTTCAAAAGTCTTGAAGTAGGTGAGTACAGAAGATTCAATACAGAAACCACTGACATCAGTTTATAAACTGCATCCAAAATATAAGAAGCTTAAGAAAGAAAAAAAGTACATTTATAAAATAAATCTGAGTTCCATATAGTTATGAGGTTACAGTTGGGCATTTTTTCTAAACACCAATATCAGTCTAAGACCTTAATCATCAATAAATGCTTCCTTCATAATAAGACAACACACACCTGTGAAATAGTTTCTATTTCACATGCACATAAAGCATTCCCAGTGTTTTACTGATAAAGTACAAATTCGTAGTTTGTCATGTCATCGATAGAGATACCTTTGTAATAATGAACAGCCAACAGTTACCTTTGGTTTAAAAAAAAAAAGACAGAATTATCTACGCTGATCTCATTCACCTTTTTTACTAAAAGCATTACAGATGTAGTTAGAACAGACGATTTCAGTTGGAAGGGGCCTGCAACGACTGTCTAGTCGGACTGACCAGGGCTGACCAAAAGCTAAAGCATGCCATTAAGGGCGTTGCCCAAGTGCCTCTTAAACACTGACCACCTCTCTACAAAGCCTGTTCCAGTGTTTGACCACCCTCTTGGTAAAGAAGCGCTTCCTAATGTTCAGTCTAATTAATGTGCTTGTTTTAAGTGAACTTTATGTGCAACCATCTATACCTGTCCGAGCACAGGAGCTCACGTTTTACACCAGGACCAGAGCACACATGCCTCAGCTGCCTCCCTCTGACACCTGAAAGAACTAATTCATTGCTGGAACCACACAATCTGGTTTGTTAAATAAATTGTGTTAGAGACAAAAACAAAGCAAAGATTAAATTATAATGTCACTGGGAATCTGTCGGTGGGAATCTCTCCTCACCACAGAGGATGTCTTACTTCTTGTGACTTCTCCTACCCAGAACAAAACTACACAAAGCTCGCTGGCAAGAAGTTTGGGGTTTAAGACTTATTGTCATGTTTGAATCTCTTCCCGTAAGCACCTGTAAACATGACATTCGAGTTTGCTATTTACTATAGCCCTGAAACATACAGAAACAAACCCAAGTTTGCCCACTGCCATTAAAAGCGGCGGGGGGGTTGGAACCAGCAAAGGGGCAAAAGCCGCCACTAGAGCCCCTTGTGGGCGTCGTGCCCCTCGGCACACAGAGCAGGGGGCAGCCCGGCTCCTCCGCCGCCGCCCCCCCAGACCGGCCGCTCCCCACCTCGCCCCGCTCCTGCCCTCCCAGCCGTGTCAGCCACCGCACAGCCCCCGGGCTCCGGCGCCGCGGGCCCGCCCGCCGTCAGCGCCGCCGCCGGACCCCGCCCCGGGCCGCCCTTCACCCGAACCCGGAGCGGGGCAGCGGCCAGGGGCCCCCGCACCGCTCCGGACGGCCATTGCTGCCCCGCCCCGGCGGCGACCGCTAACGCCCGTCCGGGGCCGCCAGGAGCACTCACAGGTGACGATGGGCTTGTTCTCCATGGTGTAGATGACCGGCGGCTTCTCCCTGCCCTCCTCCCCCTCGGCGGCCGCCGCCGCGGCGGGGTCCATGAGCGGGCGGGGTCCTCAGCCCCGGCTCCCCCGCCCGCTCGGCGCCATGGAAACGCCGCCGCTCCCCCTCCGACGCCGGGAGGCTGAGACGGTGCCGCTCCGCCTCGGGGCCTTGCTGGTGCTTCCCCCCCCCGCCTCCCCCCACCCCCTTCCCCGCGTCCCTGCAGCGCCGCTCCGGAGGGGAAGGCGGGGGAAGCTCATCCGCTTCCTGGATCACCGGCGGAGCATTACCGCTTCCGGGGAGCGCCACGGAGCGCTGGCCAGGGGCGACCGCCGCCCGGGCCCAGCGCGGCTGCACGGGGGTTAACCCGGAAAACGGGTGAAATGCAGGGGAAGCGCGGGGCCGGGAGCGCCGGCGGAGGGGCGGCGGGGCGCGGCTGCGCAGAGCGGGCGGGGCGGGTGAGGGGCGGCCGGTCTGGTTCTTCTGCCGGCGGTGCGCTGCGGGTTGAGGCAGCCGTTCGCGGGCGGAATCGCTCGGGCCGGCTTGTGCTGCCCCGAGGTACAGCTGGCCGGGGGAGGAGGCGGGGGGCCCGTCCCCGGGCTGCCTGCTCTCCCACCGGGAAGCCCAGGGGAGAGGAGGCTGCCGCTGCCCAGTGCTCTGAGGCGGCTGTGGGAAGGAACCCCTCGGCCTGCGCGCTTCACTCATACCCGGCGTGAACGACACGAATCTTTGTTTAAATTTGTTCCGGAACTTCTGTAAGGCTCGTAAGGCAGCTGGGCAGGGAGAGTGGTCTGCCAGGAAGTGCCACACGGCTGGGCTGTCCCTGCGTCTGAGGGCAGACAGGTGGGGTTGGTGTCTCTGGGCCTTGAAGAAACAGGGGTCTGTGTGACAGATGCGCTGCCAGTTTTCGTAAGTGGATTTAAGGCTCTGCTCGCCGCCTTCGAATAATTCCCTGTGGCCGCATGAGCAGCTACTGTTCCTTCTTTTGTGCCCAGGTAGGGAAAAGAAAAGGATGATAGGGACTCTGTAGCACATGGAATCATTCATTCTGGTTGGAAGAGACCCTCAAGATCATTGAGTCCAACCAAAACTTAACACTGGCACTAAACCATGTCCCTAAGAACCTCATCTACACGTCTGTTCAACCCCTCCAGGGATGGTGATTCCACCACTGCCCTTGGCAGCCTGTTCTAATGCCTGACAACCCTTTCTGGGGAGCAGTTTTTCCCAATATCCAATCTGAATTTTCTCTGGAGGAAACTTGAGGCCGTTTCCTCACGTCCTGTCACTTGTTACATGTTTCAAAGCTAGGGTCATTCCTGTGGCTGTTAGAGCCTACAGCTCAGCTAGTTCAATGGGAATAAGGGCATTAGGGATCATATTTTCCACTGACCTCAATTATTTTAAGTAGTTTTGTTGCAGGCCATCTTGAAGGTGTGCTTTACAGATCTTAGTGAATCAGGCAACAGATGACTGGCCTTGTAATTCACTAGTTGCATTCTTTGAGTGTGGAAACCATGCAGAAGAAAGGAGTAGGGCTTGTGTGTACGGAGTGTGTGCTCAGAGGGAAGATTATAGGGAACAGAAAAGAGCACATAACGTGGGCAGGTGAGTGGAGGTGAAAGAGATGCACGTGCAAAACTGGCTCATGCATATACACACTCAAAAGTATTTTTCAGTTCTAGAGCACTCTATAGCAGTTGGAGTATATCAGTGAATGTGGCCCTTAGCATTTAAGGATTTATACCATAGCTTTTTAAGTGCATGGAAATTATATGCTGTTATACTTTTCTTGGGTCTGATTAGTTTGTACGAGCCTTCAATACTGATAAAATCAGTTCTTGTTTTGCTGTAGACTGAGATCCTTTTATTTTGTTTTTAATAAATCTGGTGTTCATCTTAGTCATGTTCAATTTCTTCAGAATCAAGAATCCTAAACTTAGAAGATTTAGACTTTAGTGTCTGAAGTAGAAGTAATTACAGTATAGAAGAGTGTACTCAAAGTAGCCTACCATAAAGGGTCAAAAATTAAGAACACTCTATACATATGTAAAACCAAATGTAACCTAAGTTAGGACTATAGGTATCTGTGTACTAATCATAACTGTTTAGTGCACAATGATGTGCTAAGGTGGTTTGGGTGTTCTGTGCAAGTATTTCCCGAAGTCAATTTGTATAGGATTCTCTTTCAGCAAAGCCTTAATCCTATTTCCTGGGCTTATAATATTGTTCCAAAAATAATGACAATGTCCTTGCAACATGTTTCATCCCATACTGCAGATGAATATTCGCAGTTTTATCTTTGCTGTTTTGCTCTGGGATTAATTGTTGTTTCCAATTCTTTGAATATTTTCATCAGCATTAGCCAAGAACTTGTGTTTCACCTTAGTTATAACAAGATTTGTTTCCTTGCCATGGTCAAACAGAAAAAAAATTTACAAGGCAAAAACTTTAAGAATCTTACATAGCGCAATAAAATGTTGTATCTCATCTTCAGGTTTAGGGGAGCAGATGGACACTAACAGTTTTTTCATTACTTTTTGTGTGTGTGTGCTGCAAGAGTCAATATGTATCATGGCACAATTGTATTTAAAATACGACATTTTACAATATCCTTAATAAGTATGTGACAAATATGTGATTTACTGAAACAGAAAATAAAAACACTGTTAAATGCATGTTGAAAAAATTATAAATTCCTTTCAGTAGGCTCCAAAGCAAGTAATTTCATGCATCAGTCAGATAGTCCATCCTGCATGGTCCTAAACAACAGAGGTAGGAAAAGAGGGAAACCTGGGTCAAATAAGCAGGAATCTCTTCCAACAGTCTCTCCTTACTGTAGAGTGCTTGTCCTTTTTTCTCAGAGATTAGAGCTAAGGTCAATAGTTTGTTGGGATTCAAGTTTTAATTGCCACAGAATGTCACATATATTCAATCTCCTCTCTCTAGTTTTTGTAGGTGCAGTATAGCTGTTTCCATTAAACAAGAAACGCTGTCCTAGCCTTGCTACCTGTTTTTCATATCAAGTGAAGCAAATCCACCCACACTTGTGGTTTATTCCTGTACCACCTTCCACCCTCACCAGAAAAAAAAAAAATCAGGGAGACAAAAGAGGCACAGACACATTAATACAGGCAAGATTTAGAAGACTAAAGAAAACAACTTTCCACTTTGCTCTCAGGTGTTTAATTGCCAAGAAAAAATGCTTGAAGGTGAATTGGTTGACTGATTTCTGATGGAAGAAGTAGATTTTTTTATAGCAAAATACACAGAGAAAAATTAAAGCATTTGGAAATTGAGAGTCTGAGAACAGTGTGCTTTCACTTCGCATTTTGAAATGAATGAATGAAATTTTCTTTTGGAGGAAAAAGGGATCATTTGAATTACAATTAGAATTTTCTTTTTCCTCTTTCTATAAAGAAAGGTCTCAAATATTATCTGTCTCTACTGGAAATCATACATGTCTCAAGTGAACATTAATGTTGTATCTCCAAAACCCAATCATATTATGGATGCCAGGTCATCATGATGTGAAAGTTCTCTCCAATATTCCAACCTTAAAATTATATTCGCGTGTACAAAACATTCTCTTTAGCAAAGCATTTAGCAAATTCTCTCTGCCATTTCAGTTTGTTGGGTATCAGGTACCTGAAACTTTTCCCTAGTCACATTAGCAGAGCAGAATTACACCTGCACTTTAGATGAGGAATCGGTGAAGGGGTAGCAGCTGAACTTGAGGCAGTTTATAGCTGGCCAGAGCCTGTGCTGTGTTTCTCCTCAGTGTCAGTGGTGTCATTGCTGTTACACAAACAGGCTCCATGCCCAAGGAGGTCACTGCTGGGGTGCATCTTGACTTTCAGGTGTAGAATAAAGGAGCAGATTAACCTGGGAGGCATCCATGTGACTGGATGGAAAGACTGAGACTGCATGTATGTTACTAGGGCAAGAGCAGATTTCTGGTTTCCAAGTCTGTGTGCACCTCAGCTTCCTCCGAATTTCAGATTGGTGTGGACAGAAGTGTGCGCCAGCCTCTCCTTTCCTCCTCACTATTTCAATAGCAATAGCTGGTGTTTAGTCTTTCTGCTTTTACTTTGAAGATGCACTCCAATCTTGTTGCCGGGCCACTTTCCCCTCATTTCACAACTAATCTCTGCAATAGGATTTATAAGGTGTCATAGAGAATTTGGAATTTTCTCCCATCAAAATTTTGCAGCTGTTAATGTTGTGCTTTAATGTTTGTTCTTATTGATAACTTAAAAATTTGTAACCCACTAGTCACTGTCATGAGGCAGTGTCATCAGTGTAACGTGAATCACGTTACATGGCTTGTTTCAAGTTTGGCTGGTTTCATGGGCAGTTTCTGTGGCTTTGGGGAACTCTCCCTCCTGGTGGAGGAATGAAGTCTGACTTGAAATGTTTGGATTGTTTCAGAGAAAGAAACTGGTTTCAGATATGCAATACATATATATTGTACAGTGGTTCGTCTAAACAATTGAAGGGTTAAATTTCTCATCCCTTTCTATCATGTATGTTTTGAAGCACAAACCCACACGGCACAGGTGTCAGGCAAACAGGGCAAGTCAGCGTATCCCACACCTTTTTCTGCTCCTGAATTTCCATGTCCTTCTTTTTCGCTCAGTGGTTCTGTTACCGGTTTGTTTAAATGATATTGTCTGCAAGGCAGGACAAGGAACTTCATTTTATCTGTTAAATATTTAGCACTTTACCTTGAATAAAATAAAGTATAGCTGTAGTCCTAAGTACAATATCAAAGAGATTAATGAGCTCAATAACTGCAAGAGAAGCAGCAGTGGTTTTGTGAGGGACCGGATCCTCTGTCTCAGGTCTCCCAAAGAGCTAGAAGGTTAATTAAACCCTGGCTCATTGTTATAACACTAAATCCTAAAATATGATGTCAGTCTTCATGTTCCTACTGGAAAGGCCCTTGTTGAAATTCTTTCAAATATTTAAGAAGCAGGAAAAAGGAAAGAAAGCAGTTAAATTGTATCCTTAATTGCCTTAAGTTTTGATGGAAAGGCCATTACAGGGGGAAGTCCACATTTTATAATCTTCCTGCTGAATTTGAAGATTGTATCAACTGTCCTATTTTGGGGAAGCAGAGAGAGAACAGAAGACAAACAAAGAGAATGCTGTTGAGGAAGGGAAATGGTCCCCAGCTGGCAAGAGAGTGCTAGGAGGAAAATAGAATTTCTATGGCAGGTTTTGATCACGGGATGAAGCAAAACCAGCAGTGACCACAGTGTAATTTGATTCCCTGATGTCCTTTACAATAACAAGGGCCCAGGAGTATCATGGTAGCTCCTAGAAGCCCAGGGTTTGTTGGTAGTAACAGTCATGAATGTGCAATTCCTTGTTCCCTCTGATCCACATATCCCACTGCTCCTATTTGGTGACCTTCAAATAAAGATTTTTCAAGAAAAAGCTTAACTTTATTCTCTACATCTAACCACACTCTTAACATTTTCTGTTTCAAGTTGTTGGATGACCCTGGCCAGGCAGCCATGCAACCACCATCCCCAGCTGGATAGGGGGAGAAAAGAGGAAGAATAAAAGCGTAAAAATATGTGGGTCAAGATAAAGACAGTTTAATAGGAAAGAGACCAAAAATGAAGCCAAGGAAATGGCTTGCTGCCTCCCACAAACAGACCAACGCCCAGCCAGTCTCTGAACAGCAGCCCCCTTGGAAACCAGAAACCTCCCTTCTTCCTCTACTCCAGTTTTTACTGCTGAGTGTGATGTTATGGCATTATATGGTACAGAAAAGCCCTTTAGCCAGTTGGGGTCAGCTTTCCCAGGTATGTCCCCTCCCAGTCTCTTTTTCACCCCAGCCTACTCGCTGCAGGAGTGGAGTGGGAAAAAGTGAAAGCTTTGACACCGTGCAAGCTCTCATCAGCAACAGCCAAAACTTCAGCGTGTTAGCAACACCATTGTAGCCACAAACTCAAAACACAGTGCCATATGAGCACCTATGAAGAAAGTTAACTCCATCCCAGACTCAGTGCAATATCTAAATCATTTAGATCATCATTATGTTAACTTTTCAGTCGCTTGAAGGGTCTCGAAGATGTCTTCCCAGAGCTTTTCCGTTTAGGCACAAAAAATGGTACCTGATAAACTGTGCCTGACTTTCCTTGTTACAACAACCAGAGGTTTAACAGGTTGGGTTGGTTTTCTTGAGATGGCTTAGTGCAGGATTACAGCAGAGACAGTCATGAAACAATACCCCGACTTTGATATATTATCACTACTATTTAAAAGATATCCTGTAGCCTGTAGGCAGATGAACGGTTCTTGAGCTTCCATGAAAAAGTAGGAGATAGCTTACACATCTGGTATTTTACCAAAATGCTCAGATCTGGCCTGACCTGAAATGGGTTACAAAAGAGTTTCACAGGCAGAACAAATGTTAGTAACATAAATGACAGTAACAAGGTTTGGAAAGAAAAATTCCGAAGGAATTTCTATAGAAAGCCTCCTTCTTCAAGATGAGCATCAACTTCTACCTATGGGAAAAGTTCAAAGAAATTCTACCAATGACCAGGTTAGAACAGCAATTCTTGCTTGTAGGGATTTCTTGCCTTTTCCTCCAATAGATTTGGCAGTTAGTATTTTGGGAGAAATGGCTATTGAAGTCCATGGACTTCCAGTGAGATGCTTGCAGTTTTTCTTCTATAATAGTTCACTCTGTACAGAGTTTGGGATTGAAAAATCTATTTATTCACTGTAACTAAATTTTATACAAATACTAAAGGAAACCTTACCCCAAAAGAAGAATCACTTGAGGAGTCAAATGCAGAAACAGATGTACAGTTGATGTTTTCATTTCAATTTGTGGAAAGCAGTCACAAAACTGGCACCAACCAGTGTAGTCCAGTGCCGCCAGCTTGTGGCCCATCAGCAAACAGCGCTCTGGCACACGAACACAAACCTGTGTCAACAGACATTATTTTTATATGTATTTTCTCATCGTTTCTGTTCATCGAACTACTGCAAAAATGAGACACAATGTGTTTGCCCCATTAATAATTAATTTAAGTAATTTCTCTACACTTCAAGGGTAAACAAAAAAGTGCCTCGACTTTGAGGTTTTGAGGTGATTCCAACACTGAAACCAGAAGTAGTTGATATAATTTGGTATCAGCTTAGCCATGGCTTTTCACCTTATTGTATTACAAGAGAAAAAAATATGGTGGATTCCCTCAATGAATATGTGCATGAAAGCAAATAAAAATTAATTCCGGAAGCATACTTAACTTTTTGTCATTACTGGGGTCATAACAAATAAAACACTTCTGCATGCAGTCAGTTGATTATTTTTAACTGAGTTTTCCAGAGGAAATTCTGGTTTTAATTAACTAGTTTCATGAATTCACAGCCACCTGCAGAAACACAGAAAAAAAAAAAATATTACTATTTTTACATTTGGGAAAATTCATTATATTGTAAAGTGATTTTCAAAATGAACACTTTAAAAGCCACTTTGTCTTTTTAAATTAGTGTATCAGCCACAAATCATTAGCTATACATAATAATCAGAATTTTGGCTTTTTATCTCACATCATTGTGAAAGAATCACTGTCTGAAATGTATTTAATAGCAACAAAAGCAGCACGGGGAATCCCTTTCCATAGCAGCTCTTTTCAAGACTGTTTTCATTCCATCCATAGATGTCTGTCTATGTTTCTGCAGCAGAAAATGCTGTGTTGTGTGAACTGCCCCCATCACCAGAGCTATGAGAATACATGGAATGCAGAAGAAGCAAGAGTAACTCTGCTAAAGAGCTGCATGTGTCCTTGTTTGGCAACCTCTAAATGACCACCAAGACAAACCAGAGGGACGAGGTTGAAATGTGGGATGAAAGGCCTTCAGAAAGGGTCAGGAAAAGCTAATAGCCTGAGGAAGTGGAGAGGAAAGAAATCATTTAAGGAAGGAGAGTCTACAGAAAAAAAACTGTCTAGCAAGCCAAGACAGAGCAGCTGGAGCAAGGAGGGGGAGATGCTACCTCACCTGGAAGGGAGGATCAGTAGCATAATATTTCTCCAACATAATCTTCATGACCTTTTCAACACCAGTCTTTGTCTTCTAGGAGTCAAAGAAACCTCCTTTCCTGGCAATGCCCCTTTTTCTAGTGCTTCTTTAGACAGGCTTCCCCCCTCTCCCAAACAGCTTGCTTTGAATAGCTCTCAACAAAATCCTACTCATCCAGGGAAGATGCTACAAAAAGGTAGCATGTTTGAGTTACCAGAGGCAGCTTCACCTTGCAGGCATGAGGAAAAAGGCATTTTAACTCACAGATCAAATGCTGAGTATGTTACAAGTACACTTATCTACCTTGGTAAAGAAGAACAAGTTCCAAGTATGAAATTTTGAGAATGAACATAGAGTATGGAAGTATGAAAATCATTATCAGGATGATAACATTAGGTGTCTAATGGTGCAAACAACTGCACTGTCTCTCCCTATACCACATGAACAAAACAATGGGAAGAGGAAGAAAAAGTAGACCTGACAGCTCTTACTCCAAGCAAATCCCAAAGACCAGAGGAGTTCAACTCGATCATGTTTGCGGCTGAGCTGTCACTTGCCTCCTTTCTTCTCCCCTAGCAGGTCACTCTTATCTGTTTCCTGAGTCACTCAAACTTATTTAGAAAAGAATTAGTAATAGTGCAGTGATCATAGAGCCTCTTACAGCTCTGCTGAAATCCAAACAACTTTTCAAGCAGCACATTTCCAGCACGGGCAGGAACAAGGTCAGGTGCCAACATAGACCCTCAAACCCCAGGAGTTCTTGTAGCTCTGGAGTGTTGTCAGAATGTCAATCCTGGACCCGAGCTGCAAAACAGAAACATTCCAGCTGCCAGCAGGGAGGCACTAGGGATAAATAGCTTGCCTGGAACATCAAGATCCAAACCAATAGCATCCAGCACTCTCTGCAGCATTTTATGGATGCTACTTCTCTCTATCACCTGCGTCTGAACCTGCTCCCTCAGCAGCCCCCTTTTTCATGTTAGCCAGCCCTGCCAAGTGGGAAGCCACAGGAGCTATTACAAGGTAGTCAGCTATTGCTATTGCTGCCTGAAAATTGAAAGCAATTATCCTCGCTCAGGAGAGAAAAGACTTGTATGACAAGGTTCATTCTCATTTATGCCAAGACTGTGGATGGGAGAGAGTCCATGGCAAGTTCCAGGGCAGTCACACCTCAAGGCAGTTTTGGGCTTCCTCTTGATACTGAAGACATTAGAAGAAAAGGGATAATTTCTTGGTTATCTGTCTGGAAAGTTATACTATCCTGAGATAAGGATTAGAAACATAGAAAGATAAAAATTTGAACACTGGCCAAACTTTGGAGAAGGGAGAGGTAAGGTGACACCACCGTGGGCTGTTTCCATGCACAACTTGAGTACAGGAGCTTTGGTCCCACCACCAGCAAGGTGACTGCATTGCCAGATTTGAGCAACCTGTGCTGATGAGACTTTAGAGAGACTATGAGTTTTTTAACCTGCGTCACAACCAGAGAGCTCCCTGCTCACAGCTCAGGACGTAAATCACTGTTACTTAAGCTGCTTTAGCAGCTCTACACTGCAGTCTGTGCACAGGTACATGCTCAGCTGGGGGCTGTATAGACCAGGAAAAGACAACCCTTTCCTCCAGCGTACAATCTTTGTTCATTTTCACTTAATGCAGTTGTAGAAACATAGATATGTGGTCATTTCTAGAAGTCACTTTAGAAAACATATTAGAGGAAGACATTAATAAAATAAATCCTTACAAAATAATTATGGTTTTGCACAAATATACCATAACAGAGCAGTTGCAGGTTGTTTCTTCTCTTTGTCTTCGTGCGTAGAACTACCTTCTGAAGAGTACAAGTGAAGTTGGTAAGAGCTAGACCATGAACTTTCTAATTTGATTTTTCTAGGCAATAAGGATCTCTGTTTATCCATCACACCAGCCTGGGGAGCAGCTTACATGTCCAAGGTGTAATTAAAAATTGATGGAAAGAGGGAATCTTGAAGTGAGTTACACCACTATTTAAATACTCTTCTCTGAATTTACCAAGGGAAGGCTCATTTCAAAATTAGCATGCCAAAAGCTATTAGTTATTAAATTAAAATACAGTATTAATTAGAAATGAGATTCCCTTGCAAGATTACCTTAGGCATGTCCTCCCTTGGTGAGAAAAGTACTATAAGAATAATGAAGTCTGAAGAAGAGGGACAGAAAGTCATCACGATAAGCCTAGAAGTAAGTATTCAGATACGAATCCTCCACTTTAGAGTCTTTTTAATTTATTTTTTTAAATTTCCCCTGCTCTTGATCAATAGAACTATTTTCTGCAGTCACATGACAGGTAAAATCAATCTTGTCACCTGTAGTCTGGCTGGAGAGAAGACAGCTTTTTATGTGTGCACTGGAACATAGTTATGAAGACATCAGGTGTTTTCATGCATGGGAGAAGGGATGGAGTGTGGTTTTGGTAGCTGAATCATTCACAGGAGTGAGTCCCATTAAGAGGATAATTTTTTTTCTTACAAAACTGTCAACTGGCAAGGTGGTCTGTCAGTACTAGCCTGCGCTTTTGAAGAAAAGGCCTGACACCCTAATTACCATAACAGTACCCCTCACAGAGGGTTAAACTGACAGTTGCTGCTTCTTAATTTCAGAGTATATGTGACTTCACAAAGAAGGAAGAAGACTGAGCAACGAGGAACACAATAGTAGAGCAAGTTTTGAGATCACAAAGACACCCAGGCAGCATGGGCTTTTTCCGCCACGGGTTTCTGTTTCAGGGTTTGATCCTATTAGATTTTGGTGCTCTTAGTGATGAAGCTACTGAGACAGTTGTAAAACAAAAGATTATCACTGATGTGTGAGAAAGGACCAGATCTCTCATTGATTCTTCTCTGACCACCACTGCCCCCCCAATAATAAGGCAGATAAAGTTTCTAATGGATGATGCTACATACATCCAGAGTCCTCTAGCAGCACTGCAAACAAACATTCACTACTTCTAACAGCCTATGCTGGTATTTTTCAGCTGTGCCTGAAGATAGAAAGGCACCCTGAACCTTGCCCTAAACACCAAACTGAAGCTGAGTAAGACTGAGGTTCAAGCACCCCGTCAAATGATTTGTTGGAAAATGAGAACAGGTTTCCTCTTGCAAATGGAAGAACACAGTTCTATTATTTAATTTTTGCAGAAGTACTATACAAAGCGATGACATTTTGTTTTAAATCTTGAGCAGGAGTGAGTACCGTCTTGTCACAGGTTGCACACCAAGGGCTCCTCCTTGGAAAGGCCATTTACCTTTCTGATGGGTGGATTAGCACATCTCTCCTTGCCTGGGAGGTGGCCAAAGAGGCAAATCCGTGTGTACTGATGGTTTGGGTGGCACTTCTGAACCTGTGCTGATATCTCAGAGAAGCCCAAGGGAATTAAACACTTGATTCCTATCAAACCAAAAAGGGAAGTCATGTGCCTAATCCTACTAGTGCCTGTGAAATTCCCAGACCTAATATTAGCTCCAGAGGTTGTTCCACTGAGAGATCCCTCTGAGAGTAAGAAAAAAAAAAACATTCCTCCAGTGCAATTTGTTCTCCCTATCCACGTTATTGCATTGGAGTTAACAGGAATAATTTATGTTCCATTATGTGCGGTACTTAATTTAGATAGGCCAACTGCCTTCTTGTACGGCTGCCAGCAAGAGAGTGCATCTTTTCAGGAAATAACAAGTTTGCAGGTTTCCCATTTTGCTGCTGTTCTGGGCAGTGGGGCAATGTCATTTGTTAGCTCCCATCTGACAGGGAATTAATCCTGGTCTAAGCAAGTTTCCTTCCCTGAAAGTACAAGTTGTGTCTTGTCTGCACCTCACAGCTGAAGAATATTCAAAAGCCCTTTCATGCAATAATTTCTCAGCAGGTGGAGAAGGTATTTTCCATCCTTTGGTGAGCCATTAATGATAAATTCATCAGATAGGAAATATGGGATTTGCTAGGCAAACTCTCTTTATCATGTGCAGTTAGTGAGTCTTGCTCTGAACCTACCTGCTGGCAGAGATAGGAAGCAATGATTCCCCGTCCTTCTGTGCTGCAGAAGAGGCAGATTCTTCCATTATAATCCAAATAAATGAAAACCTTCTTTAAAAAGGAAAAACAAAACAAAAAAAAAAAGTTAACATACACCTTTGAAATACCAGAGATTTGCCATAAAGCTTTGTAAATGATGGGAATCCCATGATAATGTGCTTGGTGTAACATGGGAGATAGAATGCATCAAAAACAGGGGAAAAAGGATGAACTAAAAGAGGGAGAGCCTAGTCCACCCATTTGACATCAATTCCATTTTCCTTATGCCTCATTTTTGCGCAATGGCTTTAAGCAACACCTTACAGCTGGAAGAAAGTCCACTTGTGTGTAAAATGAGTTGTCCTCGTTCACTCAAACATGACACTTGATGCGGTTGCGTGAAGAAAGGTGTAACTGTGGTGGGAAGGGTTTTCCCCTGGGAAGGTTCAGGGGACCCCACTCCTACAACCTGCAAACTTGCTGTGCTGTACAGAAGCAGAGCACAGAAAACCTGCTCTGCAGACAAAACACAGAAGAGAGTGGTTGTTAGGTCTACAGTCCTACATCTACTGTCCTCTCTTGCCTACAAAGTGGTAAGAGTAGTTGTATCAGCTCTATAGGGCTATTTTCTGGCTGCTAATCCCCAAGGAGACAATTATATGCAACCCTGTCACCACAATGGTCTGAAGAGGATTTAGCTCAAACTCAACATTTGGAGAAGCCCAGGCTGGTCAGCCTCCTTGCAAAGAGGCTGTAAACACCAATGACAGAGACAAAGACATGGACAGACATGGTCAAAGAAGTTGAATAGTATCAGCCAAGAACAACCAATTAGATTAACCTGATCTAGTTGAAGATGTCCATGCTCACTGCATGGGGGTTGGACTAGATGAGCTTTAAAGGTCCCTTCCTGACCAAACTATTCTGTTCAATGATCTTAAGTATAACCGTGAAAATGGAAATGTTGGTAGCCAAACAAGCTGCAGAGACCATATTCTGCTCCATAAGTCCTGCCTGGCTGGATTATAAAGTAGAGAGTTTTGGCCAGATGGAATAACGTGCAGCATTGTCCTACTTTGTGAGAACCACCATGAAAGGACTCGCACTTCCCCGGTGCGAGGGAGGAAAACTCAAATGCCGGGGCTGAGCAAGACCCACTGCCATGAGAGCTTTCTCTCCATGGACTGGAAAAAGCGGCCTGCAATGGCGCACTTAGGTGTATGATCATGGCAGAGGTTTACAATTAAAAGATGCAGCTTCCAGCCCTAATCTTGACAAGGAATTTTGGGCTAATGGGAATCATACAAGAAACAGCATTTTCCTGAAAATACTTGTAGAGTTTGTACTTCGTTGCAGCTGAGGCAGGAGGAGATTTATACATGTTTTTAAACCCTGTGCCTGGTTTCCCTCTTCCACTGATTATGCTCATAAATGGAGCAACCTCTAGCGCATAGGTGCTTGTATAATTTTTGGACAAGTAAATAATAGAGATGTCACAAGACAACTTGGCCACTGCTGAATTGGACTTTAGCAAATGTCGTCCTATATCAGCAGAAAAAAAATAAGGACAGTTCACATCACAAGTCACAGCAAAGGAAAACATCCTGTCAGCAGAGTCAACTGTGCTGTTTATCACATTCATTGCAATAAGTCCCAGCCCCTTATATCCTGTAAGCTACGTGCCTGTGTAGAGCATTTCACACAGGTGACAAGGTGGCATCTGCTTTCTAGCAAATGTCTTGGGAAGCAACACGATTTGCCTTTCCAGCAGTGAGCAGGAATGCCCGCTCTAGCCAGGCCACCTCAGGTGGCACAGCTCAAGCCCCAGCAGGGTCACCATGTAGCTCACAACAATCCTGCCCCTTTGGCACATACCTGTATCACAGCAGGAACACAATGACATTGGCATTATAGGGGATCTGTGATACAATATCTTGATATCGAACCATCTATCAAATGATATACCAATATCATATATGATATTATTCTGGCTGACCAATAAACCCCTAGAAGGGAAGAAGGCTCAGTGGAGATGGACAAGGGCAATTTGCCCATGAAGCTCAGGTAATAATGTAGGGTATGACCAACCGTAGCCCTTGCAAAGCAAGTTGACTTCGGCTCATCACAAAAGGGACCAGAGGGTGGCCTTTGTTTCAGATAGAGTTATCAACAGTTGAGTGGATCAGCTGCTGGTGTAAACATCTCCCTGAGTTAGGCAGAGCAGCATAGGGGGAATGAGTATGTAGCTCAGCCCCACATAGAGTATAAAAACTAAATAAGCAACAAAAGAATTTCAAAGAGAGCAATGCACTTGAGACAACTTAAACTCATATATTCTTTAGGGGCGATGCACAGCATCATGACAGTGAACATATTACAAGACTGGTAATGGAGATCACGTTGGCATTGTTCTTGAATTGTGTATTGCAAGTGCTGTATTTTGCTGAGTGTAATTTACATTTGTATGGTGTTGTGTTTTCAATATAATTTGCATCACACAGCTAAAACAGAAATCCCATGTAATGGCACTATCTTCAAATAACTACATTTGATATTAAACATTACAGCCTTCCTGTGTTGGGTATCTAAAAGAACCCAGTCAGAGAGCATTGAACTCTGACATATATATATATACACAACAGGTTCATAGATGTGAATCCATAGGATGGCAAAATGAAGAAGAGTATTTCACTAAACCATACCACAGTTATTAAGTTTAGATCTACCCAATAAAATCTGTTATACTTACATAGAGTTTTGTTTCATAGATGCTCTCAGTCTGTCAAGCCTCTCAGGAACAGATTCCAGTTTTAGAAGTATGTAGAAAATGCATTCAGCTGTTCCTCCCCACAAAAAGCCCTCCTCTGCCCCGTGTTACTGCAGTCAGGAGTGTTAGCACATCCAAAACACGAACTCGCTCCCAGTGCAGCAGCTGATCATGTCTGGTGTTGACATGGCATTGCTTTTATGGAATTCCAAGCTGTTTTTCAAAATATATTAATGCAGTATTGGAAGAAAAGGGATAGAATAAGTGACATTAAAGAATCTAGAAGAGCTGCACACAGAAAGTTCCACCAGCACAAACTATTGTGTTTGCAATTTAAATAGAGGATGTGTAAAAAACTCCCACAACATGAACATTGCTGTGATGTGGACTGCTTAAGACAGAAGCAAACAGCAAACCACCCAACAACATCCCCTGTGCCTTCTTTCAAGGAAAAAACATTTTCTGCCATTTCCACAAGTTCCTTACACAGCACTACCCATCAAACACGGTGGTGACACACAGCCCCACTAACCTACTCTTGTCTATTCACCCCACTGCCCAACTGCTGCTGCTTCTCCAGGACCTGTTGTTGTGATCTCTGACACCAGCTGGTTCAACAAGAGAAAGCAGCTCGGGAAAGAGGACTTGCAGCAGGGCAGGCGGATAGGCAATGAGGGAAGACCATTCTTGTCATCAAAGGTACCTAACAACAGAGATGTCTCTTCTGTAGCACATGGGAACACAAAAGACATCAAGGAATAGACCTCTGCCATCAGCTGGGTTTTGCTTTTCATGGCTTAGCTTTTGCGTGCTTGTACTAAGAATCATATCCTCTTAATCAAATTAATTCTTTATTATGTTGTACTGATAAAAACTTCAACCCACAGTTTTCACCCTGAATCTGAAAAAAATAGTCCTGGAACAGAGCATTAAAAGTTCCAGATCAAAATCATCAACTTTTAAAAATGAATTATAGATATGAGGAGATTCAATGGAGGCACAGAGATAAGAGAAGTTGTACTCATGCAAGCTAGAAAAGTAATAGAAGTTTCTGCTTGCATACTCTTCGAATCAGAACCCATCCTCTCGACAAAAAATGTCTGCCCATATGGTGAGACATGGTGCAACTGCTGTATCATTTTAAGGCAGCTCTGCACAACCCAGAATATTTTAAGGAGCAAACAATCAGGGAAGGGAAAACCTACAAGAGAAACCAAGATCTCAGTGCTTGTAGTATAGTGAAAAGATGGCAGAGGAACATGCTTTTATCACATGCCTGTCACTTGTTAGAGGCACAAATGTCCTAAAGAAGAGCTGATGCCTTCGGGGGCTGAGCAGGTACAGAGGCAGGTCAGGAATATACTAGAGTAGAACTTGTAGACATCCTCTTCTGTTGGGCAGCCTTCTGATAAAAATCTGAGGAAGGGAGTAAAAAGGCCAAGTGATCTTCCAGTGGGTGTTGGTTTGCTTTCAGGTGAGAGTGTATGATCCGTAGCTGTACAGCTATGGAAGGGGGAAGGTCTTTCTCCTTCCAGTGAAAAATAGAAACTCAAAAGATGGCAGACTTGAAAAATTTGTTTAATCTACAGCATCTATCCATGTAGCCATCTTACTCTGCTGGAGTCTCAATTTCTCAGGTCACATAGCTTTGGGTTTACTTTAGAGGATTCTTCAGGAAAAGAACATCCCTCCCACCCATCCTGGTCATTTGGAGGAGCCAGGCAAAACTTTATATATTGCTTCTATAAATGCTACAGTAGTGCACCATCCCTCCACAGCTCTCAAAAACTGGCTTAGTGCAGGGAATGGCCATAAGGTTCAGCTTGTTCTTTACTCCCAGCCCCCCAAAACGATCCACGCAGATCATTGCTGCAGGCACATTGCCCTCACATGGATCAGTTTGCAGAACTGAGACCAAAAACCATAAATGAAAATAAAACCAAACAAAACAAGAATAGCCCTTAGTGCACATTTAGTTACAAAAACCAGACTGGCAAATAGGAAAAGGATGCAGATCACCCAGTTACATTATTAGCTACTTAGTAATATTGCAGAAAAACAGATGCTGTGCACTCACCCTTTTTCATTCAAGCACAATTAAAAAAAAACTCCATACGCCAGCATATTATGTACAAAATCACAGTTAAAATAAGCAACTGAAAGTGTGAATGAGATTCTAATATGCAGTACTGTCACACAGCCAAAGCTATTTTATTTTACAAGGTGAGTCTCTTGCATTAATCATTTTCTGAAAGCCCAGTAAAAACAGCATGAGCTACTTAAGCAAAATTTGAGAGACAACTTACAAAGTAATATTTGCATAGCACTGTAAATCCGTGTATTTGGGCACAGTTCTTAGTAGAAACTACAGTAGGTGACAGGGTTTGGTTTTCTTAATAGTTTCATGTTTTTAACCAGATTCAGATGCATCTCTTCTGAACATAATAAAATCAAGTGTAGGAAATAACTGTAAAAAGGTACAAAAATATATACACATGCACAGTAGGTGTGTACCCTGTATACAGTCAGTGTTATTACTCATTAGACTTGGCTAATAATGATCATCTGGTACTTGCACTTCCCTCCAAATGCCAAGTTTGTAACAAACCGATCGGGTTAAGGATGGTGAGTTTTCTCAGAGAGGTTTTCATTAAAGCTACAGTACTTGCTGGTGATCTGAAGGAGCGAGTGACGCGCCAGCTGACAGCGGCTGCCTGGCCGTCAGACAAGGAGCATTTTATTGTCACACGGTACCGCTCTGACAAAGCTGAAGCAAAGTAACACGAAGGGACACAGCTTGGCTCTCCGCACAGATGCACATGCACATAATAAGGGAGGTATATAGAACCAGTTCATGCCTTGGGAAAGAAAAAATAATTCCTGATTAGCCTCTGCTGCCTACTCCTCCTTCCCTTTGCAAATGAGATTTTTAGTGTGACTAGTAATCAGGGTGTTTTCCTTGAAAATGCACCCTGTCCAAAATGAAAAAGAAATTAAACTTTTCTAAGAAAATAGGTAGTGGTAGCCCCCACACGAAATAATACTTCCAATTTAGATTTCCAAAGTCCTATTATATTCTAGTTTCTGCTAAAGTGTCTATTTTAAAAATCTATTTCTTCTTAAAAGGATAAAATGCTGCTTCTAAGGTAAAGCTTTTTAGAAATAGACAATCGGCAACACTCAACTTCCACAAAAGTGGAAATGCACAAATTAACTTTCTTCCAAGTTTCAAAAACTGAAAAGCGGCTTGTAACTATGGATATAAAATTTTAATACAGACAGCTTTCCATAAACCTAGAGAGGCTGAGGGTAAGAGAAAGACGGCATCTTTGGCTTACGCAGATGCCAATCTACCGTCTTCTCGATTCCAAAGTGTGAAATACTTTTATGGTGTTTTCTGGTGGCTACCTAATGTGGCGCAGACCCTGTAAAACTGAATTCCAGAGTGGTTTCCCTCAAAACCACAGCAGGTAAAAAAGCCCACAACCAAAAATCTGCAAGGACCTGATGCAGAGATTGTTGAGCCATCAGATAAACTAGTCTTCAAGATAAACAGAGGGAAGCATGGCACAGTAAGAGTTACCGTCTGTAATGTGGAGATAAGCCCTTCAAGACAAATTCTGACCCCGACCATGTGAACATGGCAAGAGTTACCTTGTAAGCTGTCACAGGGAGGTGTCACATTTGTGTTAAGAGTCAAGAGTTTGCCTGCCCACATATACCCTTATCTCTGGTTTGCAAACCTCCTGGCCATCACTCAGTTTTCCAGGGCAAGA
The DNA here is from genome assembly GCF_036013475.1 of Columba livia. Taxonomy (NCBI): domain Eukaryota; kingdom Metazoa; phylum Chordata; class Aves; order Columbiformes; family Columbidae; genus Columba; species Columba livia. The sequence continues at coordinate 97,333,721 of NC_088602.1, read as the reverse complement.
ATTTGGCCAGACCTGTCGCTGTTCCTCCTCCTTCCAGCAATGCACCTTGCGGTGTTCGTGTTCCTCCTCCCTTCAGTGATGCACCTTGCAGCTCCCAGCACGACTGTCAGCTGCTTCAAATCCCAGCTTCACTCACCACTGGCAGGCCTGGAGCAGCCCATTACGGATCAAAAGGTTCAGAAATATGGAAATAAGTAGCTGTGACAAACTGGGCCAAAGTGCAAATTCGGCATTACCATTATTGGAGATAGACTTCTTTCCACAGGCATAAACCAGGATGTGTAGTGATCACCTGCTGTGAACCAGAAGCTTCACACCAAGTGACGTAAGCACACAGGCATCCAGGAGATGTTGTGAGCTCCACCGCTGCCTCCAATTTTCAAAGGAAATCTAGGAACAGATTTTTCACTTTCATCTGCATTGACCGCCAGCATCTCAATGAAACACACGTGGGCTAGGTCTGCTCAATCTTGGCCTTAGACTTAATTAATACATACTTCTCCAAGATGCCAAAATATGTCTGAAACACTGCATAGTGTGAGCTCAGAATTATTAAAAGGCTCCAACCCCACATTTGTTTAATCAAAACCAGATTTTGGGGTAGACCCTGACAAACACACAGCAACCCCTGCTTGCCAGTTACTCCAATGGTTAGCGAAGACCTTGTCCCAGCTCTCTCTCATTAGCTTCGTCAATGCTAGAGGGGCCTGTTACCAGGTAGCAGTGGGCTTGTGCGAGCCAGCCTGGGAAGGACTCCTCCTCCCTAAAAAAGTTTGGCTCTGAAGCAGCAAAGTTGCATTATTACTTAACATAACCATGCCACTTCAGACCTACTGAGCATGCCAACCAGCATCAAAATGCGGGAAGACAAAACCCCAGCTATGTGAGACAATTTCTATAGGACTGGTTGAACTGGAAAACTTCAAGTTCCAGCTAAGAGGTTGTAACCGAATCACCTGCAGAAAATACAGGCAAGCAAATATACATACATAGGTAGATGGAGACAAGCGGTATCACGTGGAAGTGAGCAGACACACTCGCTTTTTCTGTGAATACCAGGCAATTAGGACAAAGGTAGCAGTCATATTCATTGGTCAGCATGTAAGTGTAGAGCCCTTCAAGATAAGTTAAAGCAGAACAAAGGAACGTTGCCCATGCTCTTTGTGCTGGAGACATATTTTGATCAGTGACGCAAAGTCCACTGCAAGAGTACATTCAGCACACAATGAGCAACAGAGAACTGGAATCCCTGCCGAGCCGAGACCTCTGGATACCCGTAATCTGGTCCTTCTTCAGCATCAGCTTTTTGTGCCTTCCTAACCGAGAGATGCCACGATGCCAGCAGCCCCAAAGCTCTCCCAGCAGGTTCTTAGACGTACGTAGGTCAATGTGATGACGACTTGGGACAGCAAACCCCAACTTTGAGAGCGACATCGTCGTTCTTCATGACAAATGCCGCCAAGGCCAAGAGCACAGCATCTGTCCACATTGGCCTGAGAACCATTCACATCTTCAGAGTCAATGCTGAGCGCCACGGCAGGCAGCTTGCAAGTCCACACTGGAGAACATGGTATTTAGTCTAAACAATCAAGCAATAAATGAAAGTTCTGAAAGGTGGAGAGAGAAAACACTCCAATAGCTTTAAGTTTATTAAACCTAGCATGGTTGAAAAGCAAAAGACGAAAAACATGATATATTTTTGTTTATTATTGCTTTTAAAGGGCTTGGTCATCAAATATACAAGCTATGTTCTATTAAACCAGAAGAAAATAAGATATAAAATCTATGCTCACTTCTCAAATCCAAGTCACCTGCTAATCTTCATTAGTGACATTAACTTCAGCTATTTCCAGTCATTTTAATTTATACAGACTCTGTGAATGTGTGCGTGTGTGTGTATAAAAACCCCTATTTGAGTAGATAAAATTCAAAATGAAGAGATTTGTGTTGGTTGTGTAGTGTTTTGTGCATTGCTGAATATTTTCCAAATGGTTACTGATATGTCTGCTTAGAAGAGCAAAATTTAAGTAACTGATGATGTATTTATTATATTTTCAAAAAGAAAGCATGACCAGTGAGTTATGATAAGAAAATATGAAATGTTGATTATTCTCCCCTCGATGTACATGCACTAATCCCATGATGCCTAACAGGGAGTTACATGCACTAAGAGGAGAAAAGGATCCCATAAAGAGAAAGGCTCTTCATTCCCTTCTCCTTTAAGTATCTCCCCTCTTCTCAGCATTAAGAAGGGATTTATTTTGTGAAATTCTTGTCATGCCCATTAATATACTGCTCAAAATGTAAATATAAAACAGTGGTCGGCCTGCTTTGCAAGCCTCACTCTGCTAAGCCAGTACAATTTATATATACTCAATATCATGTTCAGGAAGCAAGTATACAGCATTTGTAACATCTTTCTAACAAGCAAGAATTAGATCTATTACTGAATTACTTAAGGAAATAAAAAGAAGAAGAGAAAGGAAAAGAAAGAGAAGCTTACTGCTTTTAGTCTTCTGGCTAAAAAACAGGGAAAAGTCTGAGAGTTATCTTTATCAGCATTTGGAAGTCTGACCATATTTAAAGACAAAGTACAAAAACATCCAGCAAGGAAAACAGAGTCACAGCTAGGCTCTGTTCTTCTGAATTCCCAAAGTATATTCCAAATTCCGCTAACATTAACAACAGTTTTGGATCCTGTCTTAGGGAAGATTTATTGAGGGACAAAGATCACAAACTAATGCTGGGGCTACAGGTACAATGATCCAGTGACGATGAGTCTACCAGAAGACAGACAATGTAGGTCATCCTTCAAATGCTCTTATTGAAAAGACCACAAATAAAAATCAAGTGCATGACAGAACAGTGATTAATGACCCCAAGCAAAATATTTTCTAAGTTACAAAATTGCTCTTCCAGTGTTTGAAACCAGAAAAACCTGTGGGAGAAGAGGTTACAACCCAACTGTTAGAGAAAATATTAAAAGAAGGTAAATTATTACTCTCCTATCTTGGTTACTAGAGCAAAGATGAAAATAACGACGAGTGCTTTGATAAGATCTGCTCTTTACAAAAGGGAGATAAATATTCTAGTGGCAGCTGGGTTAATAATACAGACCCTGAGGGTCAGCTTCTGCCCTCAGCTGTAGATCTGCAACTTGTGAGCCCAGCCAAATGCAGATTGCGGCCTTCAGACTTGAACATACAGGTAGTTCCCATCTGTTACAAATAATTCTCCAGCTATGCACACAGCAGCCATCTGCAATAATCTCAGAACGTGCATTTGTAAAAAAGAGAAAGCAAAAAAGAGAGACAGGTACAGCCATGATTCTGATCTCTAATTTTCAGTGGAAAAAAAAAAGAAAAAAAAAAAAAAGAAAATAAACAAAGGTCAACAAGCAAAACTAAAGATATTTTAAAACCCTGAAGGAACCCAATACTCCTTCTAACGCTTAACAGCACAGCTCACCTTGCAATATATTTCACATCAACATCTAAAGCACAATCAAGTAGAAAGTGTAGCACACCCTGTCCTTACAGCCTAGGGTAAGATCCTGGCTCTATCTGAATCAATGTCGAAACTTAAATGCCAGTATTTGAAAGCTGATTGCTACAGACTTCTCCTTTTTCAATTTTTTGTAAAAGAAGACATTTTGAAAAATATTGTGCTGATTTCTGCTGCTGCCTCCCAGTTCACCAAGAGAAGCTGGCTGAACTGGACTTCAGTGGTGGAAGATGCAAACAGGAATAAAAGGAGAAAACATCAGGACAATTGAATAAATTTCCTTCTTTGCATAACTCCAAATCCTACAGTCACCAGTAATTCAAAAAACAAAACAAACCCAAACAGATTCAAGATTATCATACATGTATGATGTGAAACAGGGCAAACAACACTCAAGACTGAAGTAATATTGTGAAATTAAACAGCCTTGAGCAGTTAGCAGGAGATATGATGAGAATTTTATACTGTTTTAATACTAGTGGATCCGTTCTATGGCATGTGCTGATCAATAACACACTGCTTCCAAACTCCACTATCTGTTCTCTCACATTACAGAAGTTTTAAGACGATGCCTGAAAATAAAAAGTATCAGTGTAACATACAAATAGGATTTCATCTGTAGCCATGACAACACAGCCTATCAAAAATTACTCTAAGACAGCGAACATCTGTCGATTAATTTAAGAAGGGTTGTTTTTTCCTGGCTCATTAATAAAAAAGGTTGGAAATCAACAAACATTACGTTGGCTTTAGCAAGAGGAAACATTCAATGGCTCCTGTTGTAAAAGTGAGTGTAGTGCTCTTGACAGAAACCAGTGTATTCAGTCATCTGAAGATGCATGTGGCCATGGCCAATGCCTTCTTTCATCTCCCCACCCTCAAAATCCCCCAACAAAGCAAGAAAAATTAGTTTCTTCTGCCACCCCACCCCAGATTTTCTCCCATAGTTTGACTATAGTAATCCTTAAACAGGCAGAAAGTTGATGCATTCGCTTCAGTTGATGCCTCCAACTTCTTCTTTCTTGGCTCAAGTTTTATTCATTAATATTAGTCATCAGTTATTAAGAAAAAGATAGTTTCTAAGTGTTTGTTGTTGTTTTTTTAACTGAAGTTAATCAGATACCATAGTCTGTTTATATGTGCTGAACTGCAGCTGTCAGTTATTCCTTTTTCTTGAATTCCTGGTTGCCGTAGCTGGAGCCTTTTTCTATTTCAGTTACTCCTATCAGTCTACGTACTCCAAAGGAAGCTTTAAAATATAACAGAGAAATAGGAGGTATATTAAAACCAGTTCAAGGATACAGGAAGTTACATGTAAACACACAAGCAGAACCAATATGAGTTAACCCAATCCTAAAGACAGTAGTGACTACAGACCAACAGTACACTGCATGTAGCTGCACATGGATCACAGGTTAGGTGTCACTAAAAGAGGGGGAGAATCCAGATTTCAAAATATAATTAATGGTTCTGTGTTGAGTAACAGGCCACTAGTACGCACACTGAAGCACAACCTCCCTTCCCCATTTGTTTTTTGGGTTTGATTTGGTTGGTTGTGGTTTCTTGTGGTTGTTTTTGTTTGGTTGGTTGGTTTTTGTTAGCATTTTCTTGGGGGAGGCTTGGGGTTTTTATTGGTTTGTTTGTTTTTTAATTCACAGAAAAGGCATGCAGTAGAAGTATTTTCTCCTTCAAGCACCATAATAATGGGCTACAATACACACTATTGCTATAGATACTGCTTACAATATGAAAGCAAGCCTGTCTGGATTTAAGCTTTTGAAATAATAAAAATGCTACACAATATAAACACTACAGAGCGCACTCCAAGTACTCTTCTGCAAGCCCCATTCATATTAATCCATACACAGAACTTATTGGAGGTAACGGATCCTGTTACTGGTCACTCTGGGCTTAGCATCTTCTCTGCTTTTATTACCTGCTCCAACAAATCCCAGGAATGCAAGGATAAGGAGAGGTGATCCACTTGCAAAAACTCCAAAGCCAAACGTGAAGAGAGGAGAGAGGAGAACTGTGGCCCAAAAAAGAAAGTTGAGGAGAGTCCATGGTCTCCTACGAGGTTTAAACTGCTGGCCAGGAAATTTGCCTTCCTGATTATACATCTCTTGCAAAGCATCCTGTGAGAAACAGAAGATGGAAGAAAATGTGTTGATAATGTTTGCACCAAGGAATCTGAAACTAGTAAAGTCCAGGACAGCAAGGACAGTATCTTTGCTAAATATCCATCAAGATTACAGAGCTTCCATTTCCATCTGCTGTCATTTATTTGGGCATTTCTGTTGACTGCCAAGGCCACAGTATTAGCTCTTTGAAGACAATCTTGGCCACCATCACAAACTGAAACCACACCAGCTTCTCCACTAGGAAATACCTTAATCTCTTCTGTTAATTGCTCAGGAATTTAGGGCGGTGTCAGGCCAGAGGCCAATTCAAACACTACCTATCTCTTTGCTGGATGCTTTTTCTTTCCATTTTTACTTTCAGAAAGAAAGGTCAGCCTGACTTAGCAAAGCACAGCAGAAAAATGCTGCCTATACAGCTAGAAGAGGAGGACAAAGCACAAGCCAACGAGCAGAGAGAGCTCTGTGCTAGTCATAACCCCAAGACTTCAACAGAGCAGTTGCATCCTGAGCGGAGCCTGCAGAGAGATGCAACCATGAAACACAACACCCAACGGAGCAGCATGCCTGCAGCCTTCCCTCAGCTTGTAAGAACTTTCTGTAAGGCTTCCAAGCTTTACCAAGGATGGCTCGAGATTGGCTTTTTCTTAGTTTTCCCACTTAAGCTGTTTGTCTTTGAGCTTCCCTTATAAAGGGCTGAGAAGCACAAAGAGTTTCTTGCCAATGACACAGCCTTCTGAGGACATACCCTCTGCATGGGAGGGAGCGCTTTAAGGATTCCAGTTACAACATATTGCTACCACCATGAGATCAATATATAGAAAAAAAGACAGAAGGAAAAGCTTTGTGCTGTTTGAAGGCATGCTGACCATGTGCTACATCAGTCCCTGGCAGCAGATCCCAGGGACTGTCTGTACTATGTCACACACCACTGCAGAGGCATTACCAGGAGGCAGAAGGAAAGTGACAGTGGAAGAAACATGAAAGCAAAGGACAATTGCTGCTAAAAGCCAGGGCCAGCTGCCCCGACATGGAGTTATTACTCTTACTCTTCTTCAGTGAACTAAAAACACCCACAGGGAAAATGGAGCTTTCACAAATGTGTGGCAGAGACTCAAGAGCTGAAGAACATAAAAAGAAAGTGGATTGCTATTAGACCTCTGCAACTTGGGCATCTCTCTGAATCTCATTGTGCTTCCCGGCAATTTGAGACCTACTCACTAGCCAGCCCTCCATGGCCAAGGGGCTCTTCTGCACTGCTCCTTCCAGCAGCTTGAGGGATGGCTGCCAAATTATACCTAATATTTCCATCTTTCCTCTCCATCCAGTGGAAGAGTGTGCATCGCTCAGTGCCTTAATACACTACCCCTGTGAAAGTCTCAAAAGAGAGAAGGAGAAGGTGAGGATGAGTGAGGAGAAAGCAAAGTAGTTTACCTTTTCCTGATAAAGCTTATGAAGCCAGTTTGCAGCTTCCTTTTCATCTTGAGGGATATCTTCCAGAGGAAATCTCCTAGATTAGTAGAGAGATTTAAAAAAAAAAAAAAAAAAAAATATATATATATATATATATATATATAAGGGAAAATCCAGGTATTTGACTTAAAGTCTCTACTAGGGAAGATCTTCCCTTCAATGAAGGGCGTAAGCTACAGACAACTGTCACTGAAGGCAGAGGCCTTAATGCAGATAAGAACTGGGACTTAAATATTTAACACCCGATTCTCCACCTAAAACAGATTTCTAAGACAAAAGAAACTGTACAAGCTCGTATCAATTCCACAGCACATTAGTAAAACAAGCAATTCCCATTCAAACACTGTTCTTTCTGCACCGTAACCGTCACCAGTCGATTCACAGTGAGCTCAGACTGAGACACCCAGAGCTGGGAAAAGACAAGCAAGTGGCAAACCCCAGGGTAATTTTTTGTTACATGTTATTAGTGCAAGCCCTATTTCGGAAGAAATGGGAGGGGTGGTTGAAAATCAACTTTGTACCAACTTTAAGGGAAACAACTTCTTCTACAGTGACTTCACTTCTCTCTCCTTGCCTCCCTACAGACTGAGGCGTGCACTTCTGGGTGCACACAAAAGTCATGTCCCACTTCAGGTACTGCCCTGATCTCACCAAGAACATGGACTTTTTAAGAGCCTCTTTCTAGTGGTGAAGAGCCAACCATTTTCCCGCATTTTTTTCCAAGGTAGGCCACTAACACACAGACACAAACATATCGTCTCCTTTCTCAGTGGCACACATCTTGGCCTGGGGTCAATTCAGAAAGAAGTTGCTCTGTTTCTAGAGGGCAGGCACACACCTTCCCCTTAGCTCGAACACATTTTGGCAACACTTGGATTGTTATCAGGGCCCTCTTACAGCATATAAGAATAGAAGGGTGACCTCTGGGAGGGCTCTAGACACAGCAATCCCAGATACAACTTATTTGCTGCTGTTCAACCATGGAATATATTTCCACAGTACAAACTAAAGCCTTTTAGTCTGCAGCAGCAGAGGGAAGATATACTAATAAATTTCTAATAATTTCTGCATCCTGTAAACGAATCGAACACCAGATTATACAGATTCACTTTAATTAGCTCTAATAGGAGGAACTGCTCAATTAATGTAAATAATGCTCAACAAAAGCTCATTAAAAAGTCGTTTCCTAAAAGCTCTCTGACAAAGTCGTCACTGTATTGCTGTCGCCACTAGAGGGTACTCACAGCAATAACATTTGGTCATTGTTTTGGCTGCAATAAGAGTTAATTTTCTTCACAGTAACTTGCATGGGGCTATGTTTTGAATTTGTGCTGGAAACTGTTGATAATACAGGGAAGTTTTAATTTTGTTGAGCAGTGGTTACACAGACTCAAGGGCTTTTCTGCTTCTCACGCTACCCTGCCAGTGAGCAGGTTGGGGGTGCACAAGCAGTTGGGATGGGGCACAACCAGGACATCTGACTCCAACTGACTGAAAGGATATTCCAGACCATGGCATCATGTTCAGCAATAAAAAGCTGAGAGAAGAAGAAAGAAGTGAGAGACATGTAGAGTGATGGTGTTTGTCTTCCCAAGTAACCATTACCCACGATGGAGCCCGGCTTTCCTGGAGATGACTGAACACCTCCATGCCCACAGGAAGTGGTGAATTAATTCCTTGTTTTGCTTTGCTTACATGTGTGGCTTTTGCTTTACCTACTAACCCATCTTTATCTCAACCCGTGAGTTTTCTCACTTTTACTCTTCTGATTCTCTCCCCCATCCCACCGGGGGGAGTCAGCAAGCAGCTGCATGGTGCTTTGTTGCCAGCTGGCGTTAAACCACTGCAGTCATTTAGCTGATTATTTTCTCTGGAGCTAGACAGGAGAAAGACTCGATCCTCTGGAGAGAGCTAAGCTTCTTACCTATGCACAGGTAACTGTGTACACATATAAGCTAAGTCTGCTGGCACATTAAAGACACATTCAACTTTCATAAAAACCTTTAAAAATAGTTTGCTTATTCTCATAGCTTCTTTTCCAAAACTGAGAAAAAGCTTCAAGTATAGAAGAGCATCTTGAGAATGTTGATTCATTCCACAAACATATTTAAAACCAAAATTATCTGCACACGGTCATTAGTTTCTTTAATAGCATACAATTAGTAATTATACCTTGCAACATCATCCTCAACAGAATTTTATGAGCCCAAAGCTCTTCTAACAAAGCTCTTCTGCATTTCTTTTCTCCTGCTACCTCACCAACTTATATCTCCTTTAGCAAGCCATAGGATATTTAACTGAAGGCAGCCGCTCTTCAATGTATAATTACAGAGATGTACATCCATGCATGTGTGCCCCAGATGTAGCTAGGCATGCTACATGCATCTGCCATCAGTATGGAATTACAGGTGGTAACCACCTGACCAGCTGTTTTGCTAACTGTTAAGTTGTCTGCTCACTTTCCTCATCAGGAATATATCTGGCTAGTGTAAATAATAAAAATGAAACTCCTTTCAAATGAATAACCCCATCTCTCTCCCCATCACCTCCACAGCTTGCTTTCTAACTGAAAGACTAATATGTTGTGGAAGTTCCAGTATCTGAAAACGGAACTGGAATGCTGCCCTTCCCCTTCCCCATTAGGGCTGCACTCTGCCTCCTCAGGATAGCATTTCTTCCACAAAACTGTTGCTGCTACACCTTGACGTAATAGGTAATGAGCATGATTCCCTACAAAGTCTTTCACCATTGGGGGCTCTGCACCTGCCTTGTAGAAGTACAATGTACAAGTGCCCCACATCTGCAATATCGGCAATACTAGAGTGGAAAGGTGTGTGGGGAAGTAGCAAGGCTTTTTTAATTTTTTATTTTGTTGTTGTTGTTGTTATTGTTGTGTGTGATTTTTGTTGTTGTTTTTTCCTCTCCCCTCATAAAAAAAAACCCAAAACCAAACATCAACTTCATCACCATAATGTAGCAACATTTTCCAAAGTGTGGGTGAAGTCCCCAGAGAAGCAGAAGTGAACTGTCAAAAGAACCGTGCAAAGAACAACTAGGTCAATTGTCAGGTGCAAACACCAAAGGGAAAATAAGAAATTCAACAGGAAAGGGTTGGTAATTTTTGTGATCACAAGGAAGCCTTTAAAGCAGAAGGCAACAAGAAGAAAGCAAGAAAGAGAATGCATGTGTGTGTGCATGTGTGTACATGTTGCAAGGAGTTCGATTTTAGCAGATACTCTTTCAGGAAAAAGAACAATGAAGAATTTGAGGAATGTATCACCACATTCATACAATGTCTGAATTTCAGTATTATTTAACTTGTAATCTGCTAACCAAACCATGTGAGAGAAGGAGAAAAACTGGCATATTAAGGAGCTTTATGCCATTCACCACAAGAGACTACTCACATTGGACAGGCTGTTTATACTATGCATAGGCTTGCAGGGGACTAGGAAGAGGACAGAACAGTTGGTTTTCTGTTCCCAGCAGGTAAAGGAAAAATGCAGACTAGAGTGCTCACTGCACAAACCTTGGGGAAATCCTGTAACATCAATGTGGTTCTATCCAGGGTTAACAGGTCTGCCCAGTGCTGTCTCACTTGCTGGGTGATATCAAGGGATCTCACATATGAAAATGAGCTAAAGCAAGGGGGAAGCGGTGAAGTCTTTGTAGGCTGCAGAGAAACTTGAAGGACAAGGAAAAGGGGACTACAGCAAATAACATTAACCTGTAAAATCTGAATACACTTCAACATGCCAAAGCATGCATCTTAGGGCTCACCTCCATCATCATATGCTCACCTTACACACATATCTGCTTCATATTTCTTTCCATAAAGGATTCCTAATAGGGATGGGTTCTTGTTTCCTCTGAAATTTAGTGTTACATCATACACTGCTGAAACTGTTACAAAAAAAGAAAATATGGCTATTATATCAGCAATTCTAGCAACGACATTGCTGACATCCTTGCATTAGACAGCAACAGAGCCTTGTGCAAGCCTTGCCTTAATGATGTCAGGTAGGAGAGCCCTTCACTACTTTATGTTTACATGTTGTATTTATCTGTTTCAGCCACCTGACATATTCCCACCTACTTAGCATGTGTGTTACGAAAACACACGACAACTTGATGAACTAAGCAACGATGATATACATGAAAGGTTTAATATTTTTTAAGACTTCTATCTGAAAGTTATGTAGCACAAGTTAACAGCTGTCATGCACAATGATTATTACTGCCAACTCACTAATTGTAATGGAGGTAATCAACAGAGTATACAGTGTGGCACACTGTATATTAAATCACATATTACAATTAATGCAAACAACAAGTAGCAGGTTGCCATTACCTGTTCCCCTGAGACACTGGACAGCAGTGGTGAAACCTTTGGTTCTGGGCAACAGGTGGTATTTCAGTTTAGGCAACCCCTTGGATTCAGCCACCTCCATGCTGATACGATGCTTGGTCTCTGTAAAACGAGTTCCTTCACAGTACAGGAGAAACTAGCTCAACAAGACAAAAGACAAAAACAAGGACACCTTGTGATCACAAGAAAACACACAGAATACTGAAAATTTGTGTGAGATGAACATACATCCATGCACATACACACTTTAATTGCCTAATTTGATCATCAAGTATTAAGCAGAAGTATCACACCTCACAACTCATTCACAATAGATTATATGTAAAGTTTAACAACACTAGCACCAAATTTAAGATGACAAAAAGTCTAACTGGTTATACCTGAAATGTTTACTTTTTTAAAAACAAACAAACAAACAACAAACCCTAAAAGGTTTGGCTGGCTGGTGATGGACTATTCTACAAATTAGAAAAAGTGCTTTAAACATTAGTACATGACAACTTTAGGAAAAAAAATATTAATCACTAGATACCTCATTTAAAATTTGTACTGTACAACCAGCATTACTCATTTGAAGACTGACTTGTTTATCTGAAAGGTTTTCTGATTTTTAGGTGGTTTTGGTTTGTTTTTAGTGGTTTTTTTTTTGCATTGTGTTGTGTTCATACAAAGTGGCACCTTTCCCTAAAACCTTGTTGAAAGACTTAAATTCTCCCACGCTAACTTCAAGCAGCACAAAACACCAATCTGTCCTTCTCCGGCCTCTCTATTGCCTCTGCTCTACCCAAGAGACTAGAAGCAATGCAAAGCCAAGAGCACACAAACAAACCCCAGGGGTGAACTTCTGTTTATCCCTGGCCTTTTTGAAAGGTGGACATCATTCCCATTGCACCAAGCAAAGGAAACACTGCTCCATCTCAACACACAAACCTCTGCATCCCAGGTAGGTAACAGAAGGGGAGAAGGGCAGGTTGCTGCAGTATCATGCAATGCTGTAATGCTGCAATTCAAATGCAAGACTTGTCAAATGCATCACTACATATCTGCTGTTTGTCAGTACTGTGGTTGCTAAACTTTTTCTCAGTAGTGTATCCACATACTGTGCACCACAAAAGGTAAGTTAAATCAATATTACAGAATCAGAATCACAGAATGGTTGGGGTTGGAAGGGACCTCTGGAGATCATCTAGTCCAACCCACCTGCTAAAGCAGGTTCACCTGGAGCAGGTTGCACAGGAATGTGTCCAGGAGGGTTTTGAACGTCTCCAGAGAACCAGACTCCACAGCCTCTCTGGGCAGCCTGTTCCAGTGCTCTGGCACTCTCAAAGTAAAGTTTTGCCTCATATTCAGATGGAATCTCCTATGATGTGTCTGTGCCCCTATCGTTGGGCACAACTGAAAGGAGTCTGGTCCCATCCTCTCGACATCCACCCTTGAGATATTTGTAAGCATTGATGAGATCCCCTCTCAGCCTTCTCTTCTCCAGGTTGAACAGACCCAGCTCTCTCAGTCTCTCCTTATAAGAAAGATGCTCTAGGCCCCTAATAATCTTCAAAGCCCATCACTGGACTCCCTCCAGTAATTTCTTGTCCTTCTTAAACTGGGGAGCCAAGAACTGGATGCAGTACTCCGGATGGGGCCTCACCAGGGCAGAGTAGAGGGGGAGGATAACCCCCCTTGACTTGCTGGTCACAATCTTCTTAATGCACCCCAGGACACCATTGGCCATCTTGGCCACAAGGGCACATTGTTGACTCATGGTCAACTTGTTGTGGACCAGAACTCCCAGGTCCTTCTCTATAGAGCTGCTTTCCAGCAGGTCCGCCCCCAACCTGTACTTGTGCGTGGGGTTATTCCTCCCCAGGTGCAGGACCCTACACCTGCCTTTGTTGAACTTCCACAGACAGAAGAGTTAGACCTGCCAGAATGCAGTGAAAGGATGGGAGCTGGTCCTGCAATCTTCATTTGGCCATCGAGGGCACATTTATTATGAAAACCTGACCAACCACCACCACCACATGGTGAGGACAGCACAAGGTACAGGGTCAGCCCCAGTCTGCAGTGCAAGCTCTTTCCTCTACACCAAATTCTCACCCTCTTCTACACCAGGGCGCAGTGATCCTTCTGGACCAAGGGCGCGAGTGAGGTATGGACTGCACTGCAGTGCACGTCTGGGGAAGACCTCACAAAGGAAGGTTGTGCCACCAGCCCTGATCGTGGCATTTAGAATGCACAAAAATTTGGAAATCGATGTATTCAACTCAATTTTAATCATGATTTTAATTACGAAGCAGGAAGTCTTGATTTAAATAATCAATGCTAACTGCGTTTTGCATTTATATTTTCTAGTTGTTTTCCCTAGAGACTAGTCCTTGGTTCTCAATTGTAGAATCACTGAAATGTATAGATTTGCAATTAAAGTATGGCCTTGAGAGTTTTTTAATTAGCAGGGTTTTTTTCTTTTTTTTTTTTTTTTTTCTTTTATTTTCAACACTGACCAGGAGAATATATTAAATGTCATTCCTATCCATATATTCAAGCAATCAAGTAGTTTAAAATACATTATCCAGATTCTTCTTTATCTTTGTAGTGACAAAAAAAACCCACACCAAAAAAACCCACACAAATGACGTATTCATAATATATTAATTAACGCTTACTATTTCACTATTCATTTTAACAAGCTATACTTGCTAATATTGAAAAAAAAAATATCACTTAAAATGCACAAAAAGCCTCTCAAAACGTTTTATGAGCCAAATAACTGCACATTATATACACTGCTATACAAGCAAAGCAGTAAATTTATCAAATCTTTTGCATTTAAAGCTAAAAGAAGGTTAATAGGTTGATTATACCACTGTGTTACTGCAGTAAAATCTAACAACTCTACACATAATGAAAAACAGATGTTTCACCCCTGACTTCAAATAATGTCAAAATAAAAAGGAAAAGCATAACTGCAAAAGCAGATGTAAGCTTGCCATATGTTCTCATTGAGGTGTTTTGGGAAACCTGTCATTTCACAGATCAATGAACACACTAATAAGAACTTCCTAACTAAGTTTATGGTTTGTTCACCCCCTCCACCCAAACTCACTTATTTCTCCAGAAAAGACTCTCTTGTTTATGCATAATTTTAGGCTACCTCAGAAAATGTAGCTTAAGGTGATATAGATTTAGCAGTCAACTATGGGCTGTTATTTTTTTTAAAGGTAAAAATAAGTGCAGACAAAATTAACCAGTGTTACACAAGCCTGATTTATAAATTATCATCAAGCTTGTAATCATCTATGCAAGCTTCTAAACTGTTTCCCAAATGACTTCCCTCACCAACAGGCAAACAGAACACTTTCCCTTATCCCAAAAGACCTCCTGAAACAGAACACATGTTTACCTTGACAAAACTTGAAGAAAGTAGTGAGCTGACCTTCTCCTGATATAAAATGCTACAGTACCACATGAGTATTTCCATCACCATTTCAATTCTAACTGTTGATACTAGAGCAGGAACTTACACTTACCCACATATATTCAGGATAATCAGCCAAACGTTTTAATCCTGCAATAACTGTATCTCTGTCTTCTTCCCATTTCCTTTTGCAGAAAACAATCTCAAGGAAGTACCACGTCCAGCCAATTAGGGGCACATATAGTAGCTCTTTCTTAGCAAGAACTTTGGAACTCTTGGAGAAAAACAAAAATAACAATTCAAAAATGTAATTTGCTGATTTGTACAACAAGATGAAACAAAGACACTAAAGTTAAGATGAAGAAGAGTTGATGGAGTTATAGCTGGAAACTCAAATGCAAAGAAACCGTATGTGTGTGGGTTTTAAACAGACCTGTAGTCCACCAGATGAAGGAAAAGGTCATGGCCTCACATACCCCTAGCACTCCAAAGCGCTCTGTCATAGTCCAGCCACACAAGAAGTCGATTTCGAAGTTGTGATTCAAGATGATGATGACGTGTTCTTTCCCAAAGGTGTTCACCGTGGCCTCGTCTGAGAACAAGGTGCACTCTGTGCCTGACCACCATTCCAGCAGCATTACCAACTCTGACAAACACGATGAAGACAGAGAGAGGAATTAGGGGCGCTGCTACAGAAAGCATTTAGCATTTCATCTCCAGCCCCATTCAGTGCCTCCTCTCCTTTGGCTCCCAATAACTGTCACCTTTTCAATCCAACCAAATAAAGATGAAATGAGAGCTTAGATGGGTATAAACCAAATAACACCATCATCCTTAAGCAGCATTTAAGGCACTAGATATATGCATTATGGATAATTTAACGAGTTTTTAACAGTGAAAAGTTTGCACATTGTATTACAAATGTGAAATTTCATGATCACTGGAAAAAATACTCAAAATTTGTGCCTGAAAACAGACAGTTGAGCTGTTGATTGCTCCACTAACTGAGTACAGTTTCTCCCAGGTGGAACACAAATTATGCACAGATGCAGCCTAATGCTTTTACACAACGTGAAACAAGCTTTATGGAGGCAAACAGACCAATAGAGGGCTTTTAAAGGGATCCGGTGCCATCGATCTTCTGCAACA
Organism: Columba livia; assembly: GCF_036013475.1. NCBI lineage: Eukaryota > Metazoa > Chordata > Aves > Columbiformes > Columbidae > Columba > Columba livia. The sequence goes on along the minus strand of NC_088602.1, from coordinate 97,317,676 downwards.
GATTTTAATATTAGAACACAGGACTCTAATTGTTCTGTATTATGGTCATCAACACAGAGTCAGAAGCACCAGAGAATTGAACTAATTTATCAAAATCCCTGTGAAAAGCCAGGAATGGTAAATCGTGTCTTTCTTTTACTGCAAAAGAAAGAATAAGGCTTTCTGCTCTGTCTTATCCATCTTTCAATATTCCAACATCTGTCTTACTCCATGCTGAACGTTTCCTTTGTTACACACTCTTATTTTCCACTTCCCCTTTTTTTAATCTTAAAAAACCCCTTCTCACTTAAATTTAGCACACAATGAATGTAGTTGCTATGGTTAGCCTATTTCTCTCATTTCAGTACAACCAGGCAGATGGAAGGCATTGCCTGTATCATGGGACAACTATAAAGAGTATGAGAATAGTTCATTCTCCCAGTAGAAAGATTTGCTTCCACGCAAACTGTAGTCATTGGTATTTTCTCATTTCAATGAGATATGGATGCAATCAAAATTTGGTTGCACAAACATGGCAGTTAAAAAGTCCAACTTTTTGTACATTACTACAACAAGCTTGTAGGGTCAAAACTGGAAGGTGGCCCCTTGGTTCCCTATATCAGGTTCTGCCACATAGCATTTCAGCTTTGCATTGAGAGTGGAGGCAGTGCCTCCCTGTGCAAGGGCTTCTGATCAGTGGAAGCACAACAGGGTAATCCACCCACCCTGCTAACTAAGAGTGGGTTCAATTCTGCACGACGTCACGTAGAAGGCAAACACAGTATTTAGGTCAACAGCAGGGAAAATCAGTCCTGGTCTGCTGAAGACACACAGCTTCTACAACACTAGTTTTTCCACCTGTATTCCCTGCGTGCCCACTTATCCACCAGGTTGTTCCCCTGTATCATTTCCAAGACTCACTCAATTTGGAGCCATGACAAAGTTATGCCACTTGCTGATCAAGAGAGCGCAACCCTGGTCAGCTGGAAATACAGCAAAGACAGAATAATACTTCATACCAACCAGAGGTTTCTGTCATTGCTTTCCAGCTCCGTCTCCTTTGTGAATTATGTGATCGCTTACCTGTCTTGCTCTGGTTATCCTGGCTCAGTAAAAAGGGAAAGAGGACAGCAAGAGCGTCCTCAGTTCAGAGCTACGCTCTTCCAAGCTTGTGGCCAGGAGAATGAAGTAGTGGTACCAAACACAGGGTAGCATTCTGCATGATTTTCCCTTTCCATTGCTGTCTAATTACTAAGGAGGAACATCTCCAGTTCTGCTGCAGTCGCTGCATTTTCTTATTAAAAAAAAAAAATAAATGGATGCATTTCTCTTCAAAATCAGAAAAAAATTCTGCATAGGCAGGTATGGATGATTTTTTATAGAGCATTTCTTGTACCATTCACTCTAAAACAGTTGAGGAAGCTTTGCAGAGAGATTTGCCAGAGTTCATACTGCGAGAGGAGGGTTGATAGGTCAGAGAATTAATATGAAGGAATGGATTGTCCTTTGCAAGTGTACTGATAAATGAAGTGATTATAACTGGAAGTGGGCTCACTTACTTTTTTCTTTTGGTATGTGGGTTACAGCTATTTTGCATGGCAGCAATCCTACTGATGCTACAGCAAGCCCATCCTTCTGAATGAAGTGATGGTAACACTTGTGCTGCTTGGGATACCTCCTGTAGAGGACAAGCAACACTGTGCTACAGACAACCCCCTCCTGTAGCTGGGGGTCCCACAGGCCAAAGCAGGTGGGTTTATGGCCTTGCAAGCCACCCAGAAACAAGGCAAACCAGAGGCACAGTGCACTCCTCAGTTTAAAGTACTAATATTTGAGAGACTTTTTTTGAAACTGGACTTAACCAAATGCTGTGTGCTCTCCAAAGGTGTGAGTCATATGAAGGGAGCTGATACAGGAGAGCCTGAAGTACAGACCATCCAGCATGCATCATATGTTGCAAAGGGTTTACATTGAGGTCAGGGCACACCAGACATTTTTTTCCCCAAACATCTGCCATGAACACTGGATAGAGTCTATCTCCTATCTCCTTCTGAAGCTTTGCTTTATGTATCTGAGAAGAAATACAGTATGAACAGAGCCTGGTTTTCAGCAGCCTAGACTACACAGCCAGATACACCATCACCTGCGTATCTACTTCTGCACACCAATCCTCTGCCAGGTGGGCACAGCAGCAGCTTCTGTTACAGACAGCTCTGATATGAACACCTGCAGCCTAAAACTCAACAGCTTGGAGTAAGTGAGCAAAATGTAGCATCTGGAACAGAACACCAACCTTCAGGTTCACTGCTAAAAGGCTTCCACGTAATGAAATATATTTCATTATGAATGGCAACATTTGAATGGCTGCATTTACACAGCTTACTCAATTCTTTATAAATCACAATTGAAGTGCATATTCTGTCAGCTCTTCCATTACAGGCCATCAGCACTCTGCAATCCCATATAACATTTACATTAATTTTCATAGTTTAATTTCTCAGTCATTTAATTTATAACAGGCTATACCGGAGGGGTTATCCTAGATACAACGCAATTATATACTCAGCCTCTCCAAAGCTTTTCGAACAATAATGTAGGTTTTTCTAGTGTATACAAGACAGTAAGATAACAGCATTTAAAACATGATTTTTTTTCCATGCACAATGCTAACTTGTAGAAATCAAGGGTTTGAACCCTTGTGCCGTTACAGGCACAAGCAGCTCATACCCTGAGAAAAGCCAGACTATTAGTGCAACTATAGTTTTCAGGATAAGGTCAGACTTTAGCTTATTAAAAGCACATTAAGAAATTCTTACAAGCAAATTAAAAAAATCCCATATAACCCCACCCCCTTCCAATCAAGCTAATTCTTAAGTTTCTACCTGTAAGTTCTTCCACTATAATATCTCTTCTCCTGACAGTTTGCCTGCCACTCTCTATTTGATTTCCTTTCTCCTGTGCTTCTCAGACAACATTCTCAACAGGCAGGGCAAAAGGCACGGGAAGGACATGGACAGCAAGCTTAAAAAGAAACTGAACTATAATAGATACTTCAGAGAGTTTTTGTTGGTAGTACTTCACATTGTCGATCTGAGAAACGTGGGTGCCTGTCAGTGGACCGCTCAACTGTAATTTAGGTACTCGTTTAGGTGACTCATTTACATGAAGTGGGAGTTGGATGCTGAGCTGAGCACTAAGGTAAGTGGCCATGCATACCAGGAGGGGACAGAGAATGGAAACAAATTAGATGATTCACAGCTGAAACAGGAGGTGACATTTGGACTAAGGAGCCTTCTAAACATCCATTTCAGAAATCTACTCCGCTGTTAAGCCATATGAGGAGGAAAAAAAAAAGCCATCCACTGGGAAGAAGTTTTGCAAAGGTCTATAAGAAGAGAGCAAAGCAGCTGCACTCACTGTAGAGCCTTCCCACGGGCAGAAGAAGAAAAGAAAGACAAATTGCTCACAAGAGGAGACATTTGTGTCACAGATGGACGCTGTAGGGTGTCAGAGGGCTCTAAAGCTGACATACAGTTCAGCTATAAAGGCGTCTACACTAGATACTTTAATGCAGACATCTCTCTTTGCAGACCACATAGTTGACTTGAGCTCCTAAGTGGTCGATATTGCCCATATGCTCAATACCTGAAGCGTTCTCTGTGAATTCCCCCTTCCCCATCACTTAGCACAGGCTCTGATGCAGGATGAAAATGGTATTGACACAAAATCAGCAATTTTGTAACAGTAAAGATAGGGTTGGGGAGAAGCTTTAATACCCACTTCTTTTAAATAACAGAGTGATAATATGTATGACTCACTTTTGCATATTTTCCCAATATTTCAGAAAAGATAGCTGCTTTAAACTGCTCTGAAAGAGTCTGCATCTGACTTATCATTTCTCTCTCTCGCTCTTGTGTTTGTTTGTGTATGCATACATGTGTCTGTGTATATATATACTCTTTAATTAACAAAAAGAGAAACAAAAACACCCGCCTCCCTGCCCCCAGCCCCCAGGTCCCCTTCAAGCATACTCACGGCTCCAAAGCGAATAGGCAAGGCGACAGTTTACTCGGCGATAAAACTGCTTGTTTATGGGCCAGAGGACTAGTGTGCATAGTTGAATGAAGTTAATGATCAGTCCACTCACGACAAAGACAAACCCAATGAGGAGGTGAACTATGGACTGGGTCTTCAGAAAGGCAATGAAGCCCATGATAACCACTCAGAGGCGCGTGCAAGGGCCGTCACTCAAAATAATTGTCCTGAAAGAGAAGGAAAAGAATCAAATGGAGGCTGGTTTTACAAGCCCTGAGGAAGGGCCAAGCAGGAGCCCTTGAACAGTCCATACCACTTCAGCAACAGGAACCCAGCTCAATAAACACTCTGCTCTCCAAGCCTGCCTCGTTCAGGTCTTCACGCAATCAACTGTTGATGGTGCATATCGCTTCCCAAAATAGCAAGGAATCATTATTTGCAATTTACAGCCCACTAAGAAGATTATTGTTTGCTGAAGATGTATCTCGTACCTCTCTTCAAACAACAAAATCATTTAATTGGACTTAATGCTGGGAGGAACACAGAGCCCTGCACTCCCAGTGAAGCCATCGAGCCCTGATCAGTAAACAAGTTGCACCATGACTGCTGGACCTTCAGGGGTTGCTGTCCCCAAACTGCAATAGGACCCTTCATCCCCCACACCCCATAAACAGCATCCCAAGCCTCTGGAGCTGTGTAAATGAACCCATGCTTCCTGGCTTCAAAGCCAGCACCGCTCTGCACATGCTTCTCCTGAATAAGCACCAAGTGAGAGCTACTGAGACTTTGTTATGTGTTTGCTTTGACTAGAAGAGCACAGCAGCCCATCTGGGGAATGGGCTCTTCATCCTGCAGCGAATTTCAGGATGAAAAGGGCAGGGCTGGTCACACAAGAGCATCAGTCTGGCAAACACCAAGGCATGGAAATGGAAATTTGGTATTTCCACATGCAAAAACCATGCTGGAGCAAGTTTAGTATCTTCTCACTTAGTCAAAACGCAGTTTCATGATCTAATATACCAGTTAGTGTGTGTGTAGGAAGAAAGTAAAATCATAGGAAAACCTTATGCTATGCAGCAACACAAACTTCCATCTGGAAAGGGATTTGGTGCAGAATCTTGATCCCACTGCCTTAGCCAGAGTACTTAACCTGGAGCATGTACCATATTTACACCAGGTGCAGAAAGATGGGTGATGTATGAACCAGCAGAAAGTCATAGCAGCTTAGACAGACAAGTCTGATCCAATACAAATCCTGCCAGTACAAAGTTAGCCCAATAAAATGTATTTAACAAGCCACCAGACTGGGTTTATTCCACACCCTGCATTACCTGGCACTGGCCTTTTTGACTTGTTGGGTATTAGAAGTCCTGCAACTAGGCCAACCACAACCTCCATGTCCCACCCAAAAAACAAAAGCATGACCCTAATTTTCTGCCACAACCAAATATACTCTGACTTCGCCAGTGTTGCAAATAACCAGAACAACCAGTAGATGGTAACAAATACTTTTGACAAGTCAAGCATCTGAAGGTGATGCAGAAGTTCCCGAAGCCCAAAAATAAAGTATCTGCCAGCTGTGAGGAACCAAACGATTTCCATTTGCCACCTGCTTATAGTGTAGTGCTATTTATAAAACTCAACAGCAATTTTACTTGGGAAAGCTTGTTTTCTACTGTCTCTTCTACAAATCAGGTAATGCCTTTCAATGCACAGAGTGTCTAGCTTTTGCACTAAAATCTACTTGCATCATTAGAAAACTACCCACTTCAGAAGTACATTACAGAGGAAAGTCTGCCTACAAGTTTAATCAGCTGAAATTTAAGCTTACAATGAGTAATCTAAATTTTCCCAATGTTCTCCTGTAAGAATCACAGAATGTAAGGGAGTAGAAGGGACCTCAAAAGATCATCTAGTCCAATCCCCTTGCTGGAGCAGGAATGCCTAGATGAGGTTACACAGGAATGTGTCCAGGCAGGTTCTGAATGTCTCCAGAATAGGAGACTCCACAACCCCCCTGGGCAGCCTGTTCCAGTGCTCTGTCACCCTCACTGAGGAGTTTCTTCTCATATTTAAGTGGAACCTCCTGTGTTCCGGTTTGTACCCATTACCCCTTGTCCTATCATTGGTTGTCACCGAGGAGAGCCTGGCTCCATCCTCATGACACTCACCAATTTACATATCTGTAAATATTAATGAGGTAACCCCTCAGTCTCCTCTTCTCCAAGCTAAAGAGACCCAGCTCCCTCAGCCTTTCCTCATAAGGCAGATGCTCCACTCCCTTAATCATCTTTGTTGTCCTGTGCTGGACTCTCTCCAGCAGTTCCCTGTCCCTCTTGAACTGAGGGGCCCAGAAATGGACGCAATATTCCAGATGTGGTCTCACCAGGGCAGAGTAGAGAGAAGGGAGAACCTCTCTGGACCTACTAACCACCCCCCTTCTAACACACCCCAGGATGCCATTGGCCTTCTTGGCCACAAGGGCACAGTGCTGGCTCATGGTCATCCTGCTGTCCACCAGGACCCCCAGGTCCCTTTCCCCTACAATGCTCTCTAATAGGTCACTCCCCAACTTATACTGGAACCTGGGGTTGTTTCTACCCAGATGCAAGACTCTACTCTTGCCCTTGTTATATTTAATTAAATTTCATTAAATATCTCATTACTTTTTTCCCCGCCCAACTCTCCTGTCCAGGTCTCGCTCGAATGGAAGAAATATTTCTTCCACTAACATATTATTTTTAGAACAGCTGTTGGGAAGCAGAGACTTGTGTTTAAAAAGAAACAAATGAAGCCCTCCTTCCTCTCCCCTCCCCAAAGAGCTGCAGGGTACAGTTGTCTCATAGAGCCAAATCACCACACCAGTGTTCACATGTATGGGAAATAATCATGGTATTTGACATTTGACTCCCTAATGCGCCTCATTTATCTTTTCCACTGGCACGTTCTTCAAGTCATTGTATTAAGTACTGCCAAACATTAAACACCAAGTTTTTCACTTCCAAGATCAGTCATTCTCCTCATGTGGTCTTTCTCAAAAAACAGTTCAAACAAACCAGAAAAGAACGATTACCCTTTCTCTCCCCACACAAGTGTTTCCTGAATCCCTACTTGCCTCCATACAGCCACATGCAGGCAGCTTTGCTGATGACCATGTCAACCATATTCATTAGCCTAGTACTTGCGGCCTTGGCCTTTCAGTGCACAGTTTGGCCCATTCCAGACAAGGGCCCAAAGTGCATACAAACAGCATGAGAAAGAATAAAAACGTCAAGTATTATCTTAAATTAAAATGATTTGACTCCACTTCCACGCCCTCTTCACTTTGAGCAAAGTCTGGAGCACTCTGGTGTTTGTCCCTTACATTAAGGACACTGCCATCTTACAGATCCAGAAGGACACATCCCTTTTTACCAGACAGAAGGCTGAAGCCATTGCAACATGTTGCTTCTCCAGCTTTGTTACACGCAGAAAACGGTTTCCCATCCATGTGCTGATGCCATGCACCAGCACTGTGCCCCGCTCACTGGGCACTGCCTGGCTCTGGTAGGAATCCAGAGCTGCATGGCTCTGGCTGGGGATGTGGCACAGTCACCTTGTGTGCCTGCCCCTGGGGTCACTGCAGCCCCATCCACCTGGGGACTGCACGTCCTACCAGTATTGCTACAGGGTAATAAGAACAGCAGCCAAGGGACATCTGGCTCCTCTCTGGCACCTTTCAAGGACATTATTTGCCCAGGTGCTCCATAAAGCACAGCTGCTTTAATTGCCCCTCCTCTTAAAATGGACAGGGATCAACTTAAAAATGGGGTAGTCTTCTTGTCTGATCCTTCCAGTTTCAGTGCTGGATACAGAACCTGCAAGTGTTCCTTTTGCCAATGCCTCGTTTAAATGTATTTGACTTTTAAGATAACTAGAAGTTAATCTTAACCCAGGAATTCTTTACTTTTCTGCATTCCTGCCTGTGTAGGACAGCCAGGCAATTCAAGGACAGGCCACCAGGCAAAGGGCAGTCAGCAGCTGTTTTGCCGAATCCTAGGGTCAGGCTGGGGAGAGGATCAGGAAATCTATTTGCTGAAACAAGGAGAAGAAACATTTCTGCATCTGACACATATATTAGGATCAGCTAAGTGAAGTGTCTAGGAAGTAAACATCTGCCCTATCTTAAAACAGCAAGTCCTAACATTATTCATTTTTGCTTTTTTAAAGCACATCCATATCATGCACATATTCAAAGACCTGCTAGTAAAATCTTTTCTTCTCCCTTCTTTTCCTAAAGTACCTTATAACTTCACAACATGGGCCTTCCACCACAAAACCCCAATTTCTTCCTGTGCAGCCACACTGAGAACTGCGGGCAACTTTAGTACCTTCCTCACTTTCACATCCTTACCAAGTGCCTGCTTTTCACAGCCACACTGCAGGATGTAAAATTTACTATTACTAGTGTAAAACGCAGCTCAAACCAAACAGCACTCTTCCATTGCCTTTTAGTGCCTTCCCTCGCAGGGCTGCTTGACTTTCATAAAGTCAGAGACCACTCCCCATAGTATTGATCTTTATTCTCTCTGACAAAAAAAGTTCTGAAATGCTTTGCAACCTTCTGGACTCCCTCCCTTATTTATGTACCTCTCAAGGAAAAGTGCAAGGAGGCAGATGAGCTACAGCTTTCTTGTGTACAAAGTTGTGTCTTGAGGCGCCACATTTACATGGATTCTCTGGTATCCAAAAGATACTAATGCGACTCTCAGTAAAAAGAGAAATACAACCTTTTTATAGATTCATGAAAAGTACTAAAGATTAAACTGCTTTGAGACTTCTACCTCTCTGTTAAATGCGACTGAAATGTGCTACCAAGTTCAAAGCTGTTAGAAGGGAGAATGACAGAGACAGCGTGATTGCATCAGGCTCATTTCATTAAGAAATCAGGTTAAAAAAAACAGTTCCACAATGTGAACTAAGCACATTACAGCCATTTCATGAAATGTAGTTCATGTAGTTTTTATGAACTCAAAATTAAAAATTAAGTCATTAATCACTCTATAATATCATATTTCCAGTTCGAGCTCCAGGTTTTAATTAATTTATTGATGTCATGTGTGTACAATCCCTCCGAAGTCCACGAGGTTTGCATGAATATGAGCATGAAATTAGAAATTGGTCCACTGATTCTAATATTCCAACCTAGTGAGAATTAATGTGTTTGACAACAACAAAAACTGTGGCAGCAGGTACTTACATCCCCAACCTTTTGTCTTCAGTTTTTCTGAGCATGCTGTTATTTAATTTTCCAGCTGCTTCCTCTCTACCATACCATATTTATCTCCACGTATAAAACTAATTACAGATATCTTTTGCTCTGAATGCATTGCCATACCCTGAATTCTGGTATTTTACCTACCTCATAACACTTTTGATAGCTGAGCAATTGAGTGAAACACTCACAATACTGAATTCTACCTTTTACCATTGTATTTTAAAATACTGTATTTTTCAGATTGAGCTTTGTAAGCCTCCTGTCCGTGTAATTTGGCAAACCCTGTCTATGAAGAATAGCTAATAATATTGCAAGTCAGCAGCAGTACAAAAAAGGGATTTTGTTGGCCATGTCTCATCAAGAGTTTCCTCACAATTTTTCAGAATTCTACAAATTCTGCTCATCGGAAACACACAAGTAGAATAAAAAACTTCTTTTTTTTAAAATTCAAAGTGAGAACTATCTGTTCCATGAGCTGCTTCCTGTGTATGAGGAGGACAGGTACAAACAGCAGCAGACGAGCTGAAGGAAACACCTCATCTCTCAGTATACTCTCTACCCTCTAGATTTCTCTGATGACCCGACTCAGGCTACTTCTCTCTCAAAAGCAGCTGTGAAAATCGCCAGCATAAGCATCTTTTCTCTCATTTCCCCTTACAAGATCATAAAAGCTAAGAATACTAACCAGCTACCCAACAGTCAAGGCAGAGATGTGAAAGAAAGCTTCCAGTGCCACTGTCTATACTTATTTGGTGGATAAATAAAAGTACAGGTCCCAGTCTGGTTATTCTAGCATCCTTCAGAAGTACTACATTGCCAGGTGCAGCAGATTATTTTCCTGGACATTTCTGGGACATACCACACAAAAATACGTTGAGTATATGAGTTGTGTTCAATGCTTACAAGTAATTACCTGTTACCCCTGTTCCTTGTAGAATATGTGATACTTCTTTTAGCTAAAAGATAAAGTGCAGTGGCTATCCAGCTTTTAGAAGTGTAACAATACACTCATAGCAAATACCCCTGATGAAGGACAACATTCAGGAAGAAAGTAGGTAATTGATGGTCTTCTACATCCTTCACTGTATCACATCTGTTTCTGGGAATTTGGAAGCCTGACCCACATGATACACAAGTCATACAAAATGAACAGACATGGTATTTACCCAGCGCTTTGCCCCAGACTGCAAAAAGCAACCCGAGGCTCCTGCCCACTCTGCCATGGCACCACTGAAACCAGTCTCCACTCAGGCCTGATTTATTTTGGAAGTGTGGTTTTAGCTGTGGTTGCCAGTGGTTCCTTCTAAGTTGGTTAGAAAGCATAGCTTAGATCAACAACAGTGAGTCAGTTTAGCTAATAAGCAAATGAAAGGAAATAAGGTATAACAACTTTTGGTACCCATTTGAACAGTCTGTACTAAGGATTCTCCAGATATGCTGTCAAAATAGACAGCTATTCAATCACATCCCACATAGCATTACAAACTGTCTGCTACAGACCTAGCCTTTTAAACCTAAGCATGACAGGAAGATTATCTTTGTTTCTCACACAATATAGGTCTGATTTCCCTGCACATCCCCCAGTGAAATGCAAGGCTGATTCAGAAGTCATTAAAATTCCTGCTTGTCATGAATTTCTAAAATGGAACTGTATAGAAGAGGACCTTAAGCCAAACTTAGGTCACAAAGATGCAGATTTGTTTTCGAGTTGTGAGAACTAGGAATACGATCTCAAAAAGAAAAAATGTTACCCAGTTACCACCATGAAATTAGATGAGAATTTATTCCTTGAAATTTTGTCAGTCTCAGTTTTGAAACAGCACCATAGCCAGCTTCTAGAAAAGGTCAAGAGTAGAAGATTATCACCACTATCTGTCCAAAATACGTTAATTATTTTGGTCTTGATCTAAAGCTCATTAAATCCTAGACACTTCCACTACTGTCAGTAGATTTGGCTCAATTTCTGTAGAGATTTTTGACAAGATTAATCTATTTCCCTCAAACAGAATGCCTTTTGCTTGACTCATCATCCTAATGAGATGCCAGTACTTCAAGGCACATTGCTCTGACATTCATCACCATTTAATGGGCATACAGAATGAGGAATAATAGGTCCTGAAGAAGTTATTTAATTTTCTTCTGCCACGGGTAAATTGTAGGCGTTAACTTCAGGCACCATGTAGTGGTCACTCGGAACAACGACAATCATATGAGGAGCACACATCCTCAACAGAAACACTAGTCCCTGTTCATGCCTCCTCTACTCTTCAGAAATCATTAATTTTATTATTACAAGACTGTTAAGTTTAAAATTAAACTTTAAGAGAGAGTAAGTTATAAATAAAATGCACATGTGAAGTTTCTGCATACCAGCAAGCCCCATGGGTAAGTGACCATAGAAAGCCAACCCTTCACCCCACAAATGCAGCACTAGGGCACAGCCCTGCTCTGGGGAGTCCTTTATGCACTCAGAGTATCTCCTGCCATGGCAACGTCACCCACCTTACAGAGAACATCCATAAAAGGATGAGCCCCAGCACAAATTCCTGCTTTCAAAATGTGGGGCAGGTTCCTATCAAGACATGGGTTGCTCAAATTAAAAACAAACAAACAAACAAAACAGCAACAACAAAAAAAGAGATAACAAGTTGTTTAACTTGTCTTTTGTAGATAGAAACCCACCAAATATGTAAACAAGTAAAAAAAAAACCCATATTCAAACAACTCAATGGAGTCAGAAGGGGATAGAATAGCCCTGGATACTACTTATCACTGCGCTTGAGGTACAGTTCTCTCTCTTTCCCACCCTAAATGAAGTGTTAGTGACATGACTAGGCCTCCTTGCCAGCTGCAAAGAGCACGGTGCTTATTCCTCTGCAGGAGATGAAAATATATTTTACTAACTTGTTGCTACAATATTACAGCTGAAAACACAAGCAATATTAAAATGGTTATTTTCCCAATTTAATTCCAACCATTTCCTTTTATCATACTCAGCACATACAAAAAAAGAGAACAAATGTGCACAAATTCAATTTCCCCTCAGCGCACACACACTCAGTTAACTTGGCCCCTATTTAAACAAAAGAATCAGATAACTGAAATAAATCCTGACTTGCTTAGCAATCTGACGGCTGCACAGCAACCAATACAAGGAAGCAGAACTGCTTGAGAAATCTCCCTCACTGCAAAAATCTCTTTATCAACAAAGAAAATGATGGTATTTTCATAAGGATTTTGTGTTCACAACAGACAAACTGGAGAGATTCTGCTGTGAATTCACTGGGTAAAACCAGCCCAGACAACTTCGATGTCACAGCTGAAAATCACTGAACTAGACTTGACATTAGTTTTTTTGTAGAACAGCCTCACCATACTCGCAAGACACCACAGGGTTCTCCATTGAGCTTACCAGTGATGGAGTCCCATTACTTCAAAACCTGGTAGGGTAAGTCTGTCACTTGTTTTTATTTCAGGAGGACAAACATTTCCTTATGGTTTAGTAAACTTAGGATAGTTTCTATTATAGTATGTCATTTACAACTGTTTGTAGGTGTTCGTATGCTGTTTCTCCCCTGTATACACGCATGTCATTTGTCATCATTCGGTCTGCAGTCTGGCACTTTTGCTTCTCTATAAACAATATGTTAATTTTTCCTAAAGCTGTAATTACAAGAGCTTAATTGCATATTAAATTTAGATTAGATAATAATTTGCAAGTTCTGCAAGTTTGCCTCATTTCTCATAGATACAGATAGGTTCTGTGGGTATATGCATATTTACACATACTGGGAAGAGCCCTTGTAGAACTCAACTTTAATAAACCTTCCTCTAAACTTGAATATTACTAATTACAAAGATTTACCAGACTCCAAGCATTTGAACTCAAGTTCCTTCTTTGACCTGCCTGCTATCAAGAGAAAAAAACCCCACACACTTTTCTTGATCTACATGGTGTACAATTAGCCTCATTTTGAAAACCAAAGGCAGTAGATAGACATTAGTCCTGGTTTCATCTTTAATGGAAAGTGGAAAATTCAACTGTTAGGGGCAAACAATAAGAGCTTTTCAATTCTGGTCACCTGAAACAAAAAGAAGTTGCATATGAGTAAGCCTTACTGCAGCAGAGCTAAGCTAAAGGGCAAGTTAACGTGCACATTTTAATGCACCAGCTTCCCCATTAAAGGGTGTCGGTAACCCAAGAGAACACCGGGGTCCCACAGCCCTCCCCAGTCATGATTGCTCTTCTTGGGGGCTGGACTGGGCTCTTTGCCTTTCTTTCCAGCACTACAGAGGTTGACCTCCCTGCTCCAGCCACGCACAAGGACGTGGGCCATTGACCCAGGGCAAGAGGGACCTGTGGTCCCACCAGCCCAGCGAGACACAGTAGGAACAGACCTGGCTCCTGCAGGGAGGGGGAGAACATAAGCAAGACTGCAATTTAAAAGCAAAAAGAATAAAACCAGGAGAAAATATCAGCCCACAGCAAGATGTTTTACACCAAAACACATGAGCTAGAACACTCATTCTGTATATTTTAAGAAATAAATAGGAACAATTATCCAGTTTTGTAAATTCCTTGTGGCTCCAGACAGACAGTTAAGTGTGACTCACTCAAACATGGCTGTCAAACACCTTCTGCCAGTCTTCTCTTGGGAGCTTGTAAACCTCTCCCTTGCCTTTTCTGTTTGTTTGGAGGCTGCTCTTCTCCCTCCTCTGCCACGTTAGATAAAACCCCTTCAAGAGAGAAGCAGGATGGTAATCCTTGCTAGCTCTCCAGTTCCCTGTTCTTTCCCTTCTGTTACACTCACCTCTCTTCCTCACGCACACCAGCAACTTCCCAGGCCTGTGCAAGCATCCTGCTGCGTGTCTCAGCGGATTTGTGCCATTCAACCATTGTGTGCAGCATTACAGGCATTGCCTGCCCATCTGGTGTACAGTTTATATGTCAGCCCCGTGTTTGGAAAAATGCTGTCAAGTTTCCAGCTTGCACGGGCTTTGAGAGCAAAAGCAGGCCGGGAGAAGCTCTTGGAGAACTCAGTACACTCCAGCAGGTCTAACAGGTCCACTCCCATTCTCTAAAGGACAGCCAAATATTTTCTGACCTGCTAACTGCTCTCTGCAGTTTCACTGTGAGTGCAACAGCAGGGTGTCCTGCCCAGTTTCAAGAGTGGCAGATGATGGGCAATACTGGGATGCAGTACCTGCCAAGCACTACTGCAATGTTCTTGGTGCTAAATGCTCCCTTTCTTTTCCCAGCCAGGTACACTTGTCACTGACAATCTAAGAAAGGACTTCAGTGGCATCTTTGTTAAACCCTGTGCACCTCTCCCTGTATGCAAGGGAAAGGATACTTGTGAGAGCCAACAGCTAGGTGGAGGTTACTGTACAACCCAGCAGCAGCTCACACATCATTTAACCATTGCACTTGCTATGAACAGAACTGCCACCAGCACCATAAGACATTTAAGCAGTTTTGAATGCCTGTCATGAGAAATAAGCCAAACCTCTAATAAACACAGTATTTGCATGCTTCTGACTTATTCCCAAAGTTACACCGCAGGCACGGGAAATCTTTTGCTTAATGACAACATATGGCTTTAGGATGCTGCAGATGTAAAGCACATCCCCACAGGCACCTGTGGAATGTCCGCTTGCTTGCGTTGCTCATGCTCTCTGCTGCTGCCTCAGCTATGACAGTTTGCGCGCAGTGCCACACTGATGTGGCTTTGAGGTTTCTGGGCCTCAGCTGGCCAAAGCAGGGGGTGGACAGAGCAGGGCAACAGCCCACAAGTGTCCACAGAGATCTGCTCCAATACTCCCACCGCCACCTCTCCCTTAAGCCTCAGGAGGAGCTGAGAGACCCCCCCCTCACAGAAAGAGAGAAAATACAGGGTGTTGCAAAAAGATGGACCCAATTTGAAATCACTACACTTTTGAAACTGGGTCCATCTTTTTGAAGCACCCTGTACTTCTCCACTACGCAGCAGCAGGATTAAGTGGCTGAAAACAGCATGTCCACTCCTGCAGCTGGGGCTGGAAAAAAATCTCCGTTTTCCCCAAGACAGAGGAGCCCAGATCTCTGGGCAAGGGAGCAGGAAGCAACATGTTTCTCTCTGGAAGGAGAGGGCTGGAGGGGATGACCCATTTTCGCCAGATTTGGCGCTCACAATGTGGATGCTCTGGAGATCTTGTAGATTTGATAAGTAGCATCATACTGACACCCCCAAAGAACACCTCTCAGCTGACAGCAGGTCTCAGTACAGTGGCACAGAATTCCACATAGGTATGGTTTTGAAAATCACTTTACATATATGTATGCATATATATACACAGACACACATATATATGTATATATAACACGCACAGGACATATAAACAATTTTCAGGATACAGTTTGTAGACCTGACAGAATTTAATTTTAACCCAGTAGCTATGCTAGTATTTGGAAGGCAATGGATTGTACATAATTAGCACTGTAATCAGAGCAAGGGTGAAAAGTGGAAGCCAGGAGAGCACAAACTCCATGACACACACGTAACACCACAAGGCTGGGCTGGCCATAGTCAATGTTCCGCTCAAGTCAGCTCATTATTTATTCTGTCCCACTGCAGTTTACACACCTGTGCAATTCCTACGGAATATCTGTCATCCCCCAAACCTGTGATAAAATTTGCATTTTGACAGAAGCATGAACTTTCAATTTTTCATGCAATGTGGGAAGAATATAAAATATCTTCTGTCTCCGCAAAAGTAATTGATGCCAATTGACTTTTTCCTGTTGAGCTAATGCATAGAGTACCCTATACAGAGTAATAAGAAACTTAAAATGAACATTTTATATATACTCTTTTCAAGGACAAACAAAAACAAGTAATTCTTCCCAGTTCTTGGAAGAGATTCTCATCTTGCAATTAACTTCTCACAGCTGCGATGGGCCAGGAGTAGCTCAGAGAGCAGGGGGGTAAAGCACAGTAACTAGCCTTGCACCTGAGCCGGCCCCAGACTCATCCTTACAAACTCCTCTTTCACTTTACATGGAAGCAAGCAAAACCAGCAACATAAGTACGTATTTTGAGACAAAAATATAACCCAGGGGGTTAGTTTGATTTTAAAACCCCACAAAAACACATTCCAGTTGCTTATAAAGATGAAAGAGGACTGAGACAAAAATTTACCACATAATCTATTATAAATATCTAATTAACCACAGAAACAGCTGAAGCTGCAAATCGCCTCAGTGAGTTCTTCTCAATATAGCTGGAAAAAAGGGGCATTTTTATTATTTTGAAGAGCTCAGAACTTTTGCCTGACCTGACTGGAGGTCAAGTCAAGATTTAACCAGCAGGAAATCACATTCTGCATCTAGCAGCTCTATTATATTCAGCCTTTCCCATGGAGCAAATGCTGATACTGACATTTTCTACTCAAATGTAAGCATTTTCAATTCCTCTTGAAAAGACTTTTTTGCCTTAATTACTTCTGCTTTCGATAGAGCTAGCAGGTGTAGCAAGATTATTTTC
Source organism: Columba livia (assembly GCF_036013475.1). NCBI lineage: Eukaryota > Metazoa > Chordata > Aves > Columbiformes > Columbidae > Columba > Columba livia. The sequence goes on along the minus strand of NC_088602.1, from coordinate 97,300,882 downwards.
TTCATTTCAACTAGTTCATTCAAAGTTGAAAACCCGACTGGGAGTTGAAAAAGGAAGGAGCCTCTTGCAGTCTCTGAGTAAAACACAGGTGAGAGAAAATGAGGTCTCTGAATTTTAAATGGGGACAGACTTTCCCTGGTATTTATGTCTTGTTTTTTCCCTTATAGTAGACTTCTCAAAGTGAACATATTCAGGCTGCGGCTACTCTCTGTAGTAAGAAGAATACTGTCTAGAGTGGATTTTCAGAGCAATTCAATATCCCTACAAAGCCTTTCATTCTTTTTGAAGTTTTTACACCAGACAGTTTGCCTGTACAAGTGAAAATGCATTTTTATGAACACAAAATTCTGAAGCTACCACAATCACAATTGGTACCATAAAACAGATTTATGTCTAGAGGCTGCTAGTGGCATTTTTTAAACATTAAATGAGGCTATGGGGAAAAACACTAGCAAATCTTTAAAGAGTAATGCACTTGGTTCATCATCACCTTGCCTCCTACCTTCTAATGAGTTAACATCTGCTTTGTATCTGGTCAGTAAGTCCCAAATTCTGAAATGTAACCAGGTTATTTATTTTTATTTATTTTTTTTTAAACAGGTTAAAATACAACTATTTCAGTGTCAAACTTTTGTATCTGTATATCTTGATGCAGGGATTTACAATTCGACAGAAGATTTGCTGGAGCACCCTTTCCTGAATCACCTGCTCTGATTTGTAGCTAAAAATTTCAGATTGCCTCCACTCTCCTTGAAGAGAGAAGTTTGCTGACAGCAAGTGGCCAGGTGCGCTATCCAGTTAGTAGCTAGTTGAAGTGGCAAGTAACAAAGTAATTAACTATAGTGGCTTCTCCAAAATATTAGGACTTTTTTTCTAGATAGCCCAAATAAATTTCATAACACCAGTAATTCAGCACTCTTCAGAGAACAGCAAAGGTTCTGAAGATGAAAAAGCTAAATATTTTATAAAAAGGCATTATTTGGAAAACATCGCCTGTTTCCAGATCAGTGTATGGTATTCTCAATGACACAAGTGCATGGCTCTCAGTCTTCCCTTGGAGTCGCTCCCCTGAACAGAGGGACATTTTCCAAAGTGAGCCATGCAACTGCAAAACAGAAAACCTGATGTGTGGGGCTGCCGCTGCTGAGGTTGACAGTCAGTTCAGCCCAGGAACTTGCACAGGGAAAGCAAAAACCTCTCTCAAAAAAGCATCCCTATGGAGCCAAGGGCAGGGAAGATGCCTAAATCTGATTTGCAAGTGGCCAAGTAGCTCAGAAGAAGGGGAAGACAGAAGCCTTGAAATGCAGATAGCTGAAGAGCTGGGAGATCAAGGCGGAGTAGAGGAACAACGCAGCACAGGGGAGCAGAGATCAGCACCAGACCATAGTCCCCTCATAACCTGTATATTTGAATGCACAACATGAACAAGTCTTCCATCCGTCACTTTCCACCTCTGTGCCAATATATTTATCATGTTATTTCCTTCTTCTTGCTACAGGAGACTACACTAGCTATTTGTGTGTCAGAAGAAATCCTCATAACTTTAATTCCTCCCCTACTTGCTGCATCCATAGAGTAAAATGACAATCTGTTCTGTCATCAGTTTGATAGCTAGCTACTACCATGTGACAGAGATGTAGTTAATGTCACCACCACAACACTTTGATTTAGTCAGGCAGAAGGAGCTTACTAATTGCCAGAAAAACCTCTTAACTTGGCTATTTGTTCCCTAGCTCACTGGACACACAAAGGAAGCTGCATCCACACCCACATCGCCCTGGTGAAGCTCTGCCCCACACATCAGCTTCCTCATTCCAGGTCCGTTCCCAGTGGACAAGCAAAGCAATCACTGGGCAATCAAAAAATTTCTCAGATTCATCAAGAGGATAGTAAACCTAAAATATCCCCAACTTAGATTGTCTCTTCTCCATGCAAAAACCTATTTTCAGCAGTGCAGCTTCTATTATTGATCTCTTGAGAACAACAAAGGTTTTGGTTTTAATTCTCCCTTCACCATGGAAATATGCATAGCAAGTAGAAGCTGGTATATTTAGTAAAGTGCATTTGAAGCTATTCCCGAACACAAGGTATAAACTGGTATCCTAATAGTTTGTGAGTTTTATTTTTACAGTAATTTCGCAAATAAACTCAAGCTCCCATCAATTTTCTGTCATTACAAGCCACCTCCTCTGTTGTGTTTTTTGCTAAAAGAATTTTGAACAATGGCTATTGTATTTTAAGAACAAAATTTTTTATGACCCTTCATACTACCATTTCTAGTTAGTTTTCTCCACAAAGCTTCTCCCTGTCCTCTGTGTTAACACGTTCTTGATATCTACACTCTGACGGCATTTTTGTCATTTTACCTATTCCCATACACGGAGCCAATTAGTCTCCTCAATCTTTCACTGGACGACAGTTCCTGTGAGCACTTCACGATCTTTGCTACACATCTCAAAATTTTGCTTTCAGCTTCTAGTTTTATAGATAAATTGGACTGTGTGAAAGCAAACAGAATACACGCATGACAGTGATATGGGGGAAATAATCTCTCAGCAATTACTGATGAACATGTATTCTAGGCTATAGGTCAAGTGGGAGAAGGAGAGTGACCCCAGTTATTGATAGCATCTTTTTCCCTGGCAGACTTCTAATGCAGGATGAGAGATCAGCTCTTCACATAGACAAGGCCAAACCATGGACACCTGCATGTGGTTTGATTCTCTCTTTTCCAGGAAAAAAGGCTGCTGAAAACCCATGGGCTTCTTCAAGGTTTGGTTTCAAGACCTCTCTCAAGAAGCAACCCTCTTTGGACATGGACTAAGGAGGTGGCATCTCACTTGCCAAAATTTTGCATATGTATGAAGTCACCTTAGGATGTCACATCAAAGCCCAACCACTGACCTGGCTTCTCTTGCCCATTCACCACCCGTCTGGGTCCACTACCAGAACGCGGCCAGCGCAAAGGGAGACAGTACTGGATCCATCCCAGAATCATCACATTGGGCATGTATGGGACAGCCATCACAGACCCATTCTCTCTATTAGGGGGCCAAGTCCTGCCAGGGCACACACTGCCCCAGCGACAGCTCACCAGGGTCTGACTCAAAGAGCTCAAACACAAACATTGGGAAGAGCAAAAACTCACCAACAACAGCCATTCATGTTCAAGAACTTCTTCTGTAAAGAATGAATAGCAAAGCCCATTCCTCACAAGGCTTTTTCTCTTTCCAGGCATTAAAAGACAACACCAATTAGTACTACTGCTAGCTGTATTAATAACACATGTAGAGTGGTCCAGCACTGAAACAAGTCACCCAGAGAGGCTGAGGAAACTCCACCCTTGGACATTTTCAAAACCCAAGTGGACAAAGCCCTGAGCAACCCACTTGACCTATGAAACCAGCCCTGCTGAAAGCTGCCTCAAACTCAACAGTACACTTCAGAGGTCCCACTTGTGTTCTTAAATATATATATATATAAAATAATGAATGCTTGTAAAATTACAAGCCCTTAATTACAATCTCCATAAAAAAAATGGATGCAAAGGCCTCATATTTGACCATAGGAAACCGTTCCAAGACCTCTTTCCTCCTTGAAATGTCATCAGGTGAGCTCAATAGGAAGGCAGGCAATGCACTTTGCACAATAATAATAAAGTCCAAACTGCTTAGTTTTCACTCCACTTCCCAGGTGGGTTTTGCAGCCTGTGGTGAGATCTATGTTGCCATGGCTACTCATACAAGCACTTCACCCCTTCTTTAAAACTAATCACATCACATCTACAATATAGACATGCCCTATCAGGTAACTTAGCCACAGATTCATTTTATCCTCTACCAGCTCTGCAAATCAAAGATTTGATTTAAAGCAAGTTCATCCTTAAGACAGACGCAAATTTAAGTATTACGTAGAGCATTTGTTGCACTACTCAATCTCTTCACTAGCATTAAAATGATGGGTCTCTTTCATTGCATCTTCCAAATTTCAGAGTGTTAAGTAACATCTCTTTCATTTCACAGTCTGATATTGTTTGCTTGCAAAAGGCAATCAAAATCAGCTTTCGGGACTAAGTGCCTGGGGAACCACACTGTTGCACATCCCCAGTGAAATGGGGACAGTGCCTGCCTCTTCGGACTAGAGGCCTGTGGCAGAGCAACCACTGGTCATGATCATGGGCATGATCAGCAAAGTCCCTGAGGTCAGTTTGGTTTGCATTCAAGAGTGAAAAAAAAAAACAAACCAGCCTGTGGGGTGTTGACAGCTGCTCTTCCAGTCTTTCTTCTGGCCTTCAATATCTCACATTTTTCTTAAACTCCAAACTCCAACCAGTATATAGGAATCTCCATTTAGTTAATAAGTAATGATTGCCATGGTTGCAGAGAAGAGCTTGAGTAACCAGCTCCTCATCATTAGGAAGCAATCTGCTGAAGAAAGGAACTTAGCCAGTACTTCCAAAAGCCTGGTTCCCTACAAACTTGTATTTTAGTGTTGACACTTTTACAAGCTCACATCTGCATAAAGACCCAGATATCAACAAACACCCAACTTTACATCATAAAATTTCCCTAAGGCAAGGCTCTTAGCAGCCCCTTTCTCCTTTCTCCAGTTACCTCCATGAAATTTGTAGGATTCCAGTGATTCTTGAGACACTCTTGCTGATACCTGCCAGCCAAGCCTGGCTGGAAACCCCTCAATGGGTTCAAAATGTATCACCGAGGAAAGGGACACAATGTATTTGAACAGAACAACATTAACTTTTATTTCCATAGCAAAGCAGGCTGAAAATCTGCCAAGCTCAACCTCTTTAAGTCTTCAAATTTAAATATACAGCAATGCTATATTAGCCTGGATAAACTCATGGTTTATGCATATGGGCATGGTCACAAAATTCTTTGGGTAATGAGTCTTCAGATATTTAAGATTTCCATGTTTGAAGATCCAGGAACAGAAGCCACAGCACAGAAACAACCCCCTAAAATTCACATTAAGAACACTGTTCAAAGCGTCAACTTCTCAGCAAACTCCTGATTTATTTGAATACTCTGTGCTCCTAAAACTGCATGGTTTGATGCTACAAGTGTTACAAAGACATCAGCTGTTTTAATCTCTAGGTAGTTATCTCATATACAGCTACCTAGTCAACGTCAGACAGCTGTCTTCTCAGTGTGTCAGATTAAGCTACCTAAATAAAGCAGCAGAGCATACAGTGGCTTGTACACAAATGCGGTGATATTTCCAGCACAGCAGCCCATAGATTATGGGCACGTTATCCACAGATAACAGATGTTATATGGAAATATATAATGTCGTGGTTTTGTGTCAAGTGATAATCTGTATAGATGCACCTGGAAAACTGAACTTTTCTACCAGGCTCAGGCCTGTTCTTCCTCAGCCTCCCTTAATGGCAGCGCAGGTGGCTGCACTCCGCAGGTCTGACTGGGAACATGGCAGCCAATGCATAATGCTCCTCTCCCCTGCCATTTTGAGAAAAATTGACTAGTATTTAGATATGTGAATAATATACTAAGTTTAGATGTGACATATATTTTAATAAATCTTCGTCCCAAGAATCCCCTTCCTGTTCTTCAGCCAGCAGGGCCGGCCAGCCCTGACACAGGAACAGTGCTCTTCCATCCACTCTGCTGCTCTCCTCAAGGCTGGGAAATTGGCTATTCATTTTTGCCTATTTACCTCCTTCCGAAGTCAATATTTCTTTAAAAAAATACTTAAATAGGCAGTCACTATTTTAGTTTCTGCCCAAAATAACAAACAATACATTCGCCCCAAAGATACAATGATGGAAAATACTAACAAAATCCAAAAGAAGATGAAGATAGACATAATTGGAAATTATGTGCTAAATTATTGCTTCAAACACCTGAAAGCAAGAGAGTAAAGCACAATTACGGTCAGGCAGTAAAATTATGCAGCTCATTAAAACTGCTTGATTATACATGCAAGCCTAGCATGGGCCTCCCCTCTCTAAGCCTTTCTCAAAAAAATGCTAAACTATCGCAGTACAAAATAAAACAGCAGCCAAAACTTTGTGATCTGACATATTTTGCTCTTAACTCAGAGAAGCATATTAATGAAATCAAAACATTCATGCCAAGTTCAGGTGTTTCGACACATTTCTCAAGCTACAAGGCAGGGCTAGGAACATGGAAAAAAAAAGTCACTGAGTTAAATTACCTTAAGTTCTAGTAAAAAGGACACCAATCAATCAAACTAAATACATGCTAGTATTTTGGGGTCCTTTGATGGCCTGAAGCTGAAACTTAGGAGGCAGATGTGTCAACAGGAGAAAAAGAAAGCAAAAGGTACTTGTTTCAAACATTTTGTAGCTTGGAATGGGTAAACTAAAAATAAAAAATTAGAGCAGAGGATTTTTGAATTTATCCCATACACTAAGTGATAACAAGCACACACAGAATGATAAATCCATTATTTATGTGCCAAGTGAACTGCTGATTGGTGAAAAAGGATGATTCTTTTAGGGTCTCATGTTGCAGGGAGACTTCGGCCAAACAAACTCGTCCTGGCAGTAATGACTGACCAAAGAAGAAAATGTGATGTCTTGTGCTCTTATAATTTCTGTGGACATCAGTTTTTCACTATGGGTTATATAACCTGTACACACAGTGGATTGCTGCAGTTTATTCTGTGAGGCATTCATACCTGATAGTGAAATGAGCCTATGTGCAGAGATGTAGACACTGAGGCCCTCTGGACTATTTCCTATATAGCTGCCTGTAACTTCAGGAGACTGTTACTGTGATGGTCCCCTGCACATCTTTAATTGCTGCCTGAGCACCAGCCTTCACATATCTGAACAATGCTTGGTTGTTGTTGTTTTTCTCTCCACATCCCCTCCCCTTAGTTTGTTTCTGAGGTTGGTGGTGTTCTTGCATCAGACACACAGCAGGAGAGCCAGCCCCAGGCCCGCAGGGTGCCACCTAAATCCCAGAGCAACAAAGAGCCTTCTCTTCCTTAGATGAATTCCTTAGAGAATAGAAACTAAATTTAGCATAAAAAGTGACCAATATACATCCTGTCCAGCAAGCTAATGAGGGTGCTCCAATTCAGGAGAAGTAAAAGATCACAGATGGAATTACAGAAAAACCAGGTTAATCTCTCAATATGCAAAGTTGATTCGCAGCTGAACTGGTGATCTCTGATCTTAATCACCCCAGCTCTGTCTGAAGATATTTTAAGGGAGCTGCAGCAGCCAAACTAGCACATTTAAGAAGAATAACAAAAGAATGAAAGTCTTTCTAGTTACTTCCTACAGAGCAGACTTAAGTTAAAAAATTAATAAACTAAAATATTTATCAAAGACAGCTTTCTTCAAGCATCAACAAATTAAAGAGTTAAAAAAACCCAAGCCAAAAAAGCACTCTGAGGTATTCATGTTAAGTTTCATCCATATCTAATCAGAGAGGTTTCAGTGAGCTTTCTTGTCACAAACAAGTAGATGATGTCATTAATTTTCTCCTGAACCTTGAGGTTGTTGAGGAAGAGGATCTAACCTAATACCAGTTAATTCCTGCTGCGTACAGAATTGTAATCTCTCCTGCAAACCAGATCTGACCTGGATTCAAGTCAAGAATTTTAAGAGTGAACAAAATAGAGGAAAAGAAAAAATCATTACAAAAGAGATGTATACGCTATGCCTGTGTATAACGCACACGCAAATTTATATTGGTATCAATACAAAAGCATCACTGGTATCAGATGCATATAATGCACCCTAATATTGAGTCAAGACATGCAGAATTAATTAAAAGCTACACTGTATTCATGTATATACCTACCACACATACTTTTGTCAAGAAACAACCAAATGAAAAACCCCCACCACATGTAGCAAGACAGCTGTTAATGTCCTTAAGCTCTACATTTCCTGTTTTTTAACACTAACACTGTAAAGTCATTTAAGTCCTGTTTTCTTGAACATTTTTAAGAGAAGCTAGTACTAGAAAGGCTAGAAATCACAAATTTTAATTTGTGCTGCCACACTGTATAGCCGTAAGCTTACATATCTGTAGAGATTTCACTGTAAAGCTTAAACATAAATAAACTCCTTAATATTAGAAGTGTGTGCGTATACACACAGAGGATTGTAGGCTTGTACACAGCACAAGCATAACTGCCTGGAGGAGGCACTTGGCAAAAACAAAGCCAAGATCACCCCACAGATTTTCATTTATTTGTCTCTTCATTGCCTTATAAAACAAACAAACAAAAGAACCCACACATTATGCTGGAGACTTGCTCTCAGCAACATCACACCCCATGGAAAGTTTTCCAATTGTAACCACATTAATTACAACTCCAGAAGGCTCTTCGTTTTACAGTTGAAGTGACATGTAATTTTTCCACTAAAACTAGCCAAGAGATTGCACTTGGGTCTCTGAAAGTTGCTGTTTGCTCCAGACGCAGCTTTAAAAAGTTCCAAGATTTCTTTTGGCTGAAAGTCTTGGACATATGTAGAGATATGTTGATATGAAGCCAGTCCAGAAACCTGGGGCACCCCTGCACTGCCCTTACCTCTCCCAAACCCAGGCAGGCTCATTGCCACGTGCTGCTACAGCACAGCACAAAACCCAAGAACGCCTGGGTTCCCATCCCCACTGCTCCAAGCCACCACCCTCCCAGGCTTCAGCGCACCCCCAAGGGGAAACAACCTGCTGAGCTCCTGGTGGGGGAGAAAACTACGGAAGTCCCTAGTTTGTGCCTGCCCAAAACTTTTCTTTTGAAGTGCTGAAGACACAGGTGTCCAGCAAACACCCTAATGCACTGTGAGCCTGTCGCTGCCTAATTTCCAAGCTGCGTGCCAAGAGAGACAGCAGTGCCAATGCTAAGCAAGAGCAGCAAATAAGAGTGAAAGAAATTTAAAAAGGCTCTCACAACAAACTGGAAAGACACAATCGCCATCTTACCCAATGCGCGCTATGGCATCCTTAGCCACTACACTTTCAGCAGAATAAAAACATACAAAAACTCAAACAACAGCAAAACTGAGTCCCATGACAACTAAAACAGCACAGGCATGACTGAGGGAGGTATCTACCCCTGGCCACATGTAAGTACATCAGCCTCTAAGAGCACTTCAATAGGACCACCACCCTCCAGCCCACCCCAAGAAAGCATTTTAAAGGACAAGCCATAACCACAGACGCAGCACAAAATCCAACTTACCAATACAAGTAATAGGCTAAAGCCAGGGCGATGAGTGTAGCGCAGACTCCAGCTAGCAAGCATATACCTGACTGGCTTACCAACATCTTCCCAATTTGTTATTGATCAATAAAACAAAAAAAAAAGGAGGAGGAGAAATGGAATGGCAAAAATGGACGGTGCGAGCCTTTGCTGGGAAAACAAATCAGTCTTGACATGGAGGAGGGATTATGATGACAAAAGCACATCGAGGTAAATCTGGAAGCGCTGCAGCTACTAAAACTGCCTGCTCAGCAGCAGGAAACAGAAAGCTGGGTGTCCTTTCCATTACATGGCTTCGTAAAACACCAAACTAAAAAAGCCCCTCTTACCTCCAGAATGAAGGTACGATTGGAGCATAAGTGGACTCATATTTAAAACAGGTAATACTTCTCAATAAATATTACTGTCAGGTGGTGTTGCTGACAAACCAAGCTTTTGCTCTAATCCAATAATCTTCTTACAGCAAATTACCAGGCTACGATCAACTGAATTCGCTGGCGTGGCGAGGTACCTATGTTCAGCACTGCCACTTGACACTTCCTTTTTCTTTAAGAGCCAACAAAGGATTTTTATGAAACCTAAATTTAACAAAAAGGAACCTTGCAAGGCAGAAGGTGTGATTAAGGCTCAGAGGCCTGTCTGGCTGTTCTGCATCACAATCTGGACAATCCAGGTAAATAGAGACTTGAGGTCATGTCCGCATAGGGACGTAACAGTCAGACTGAAGAGTGTGATTCCTCTTTACCTGCCCTTAGACCAGTTCTCACTAGTGTAACTGATCCTCCCCTGGTAAGAGTTAGGACTCTAAAAGAAACAAGAAAGAAAATCCAGACAAAATCTGTCTCAAATGCCAAAGAAAAAGTGGTAGTCAGAGCCCCCTGATGCTCCCAGTTTACTGACCAAACTTTAGCAGCAGTACCACAGAAAGCTACAGCGTGCTGTTTGCTCCTCTTAAACCCTTGGCTGCCCTGTAAGGGGAGTCATAGAGATTCTAAGCTATTTTAATGAAGTGGAAAGAGACAGTACAAAAACATTTAAGATACAATAAATAGAAAGTTTTTACAATCAAAAAACAGACAATACTTGGAACTATTTGGCCAAAAAGGAAAAAAAGAGGCAGTGAATTTAAAAACAAAACAAACAAACAAAAAAAATCCACAAAACAAAACAAAAAAAAGCAACAAACAAACAAATAAACAAAACCACAGCCAAATAAGACATTTTATTTGCTATGAAGTTCAGCAGAGTTGGGTGGAAAAAGAATCTGAGAATCTGCCTCTGGGTTTAAAAGACCACACAAAATATATACGACGTACTCCAGAAAGTGTGGTGAGTAGGGTCCTGTGGAAACCAACTTCTCAACCAGGACAGAAGCATCACAGCATTCATGAATTAAAGGAAAATTCCAGGTTCTCTCTGAGCACCAAGTCAATAGGTCCTCCTGCCCTCTTATCTCCTGCGTAAAGTCCAAATCTATTGTAAAACCTTTTCCAACCTCACCTATGACTCAACCACATTTCTCAAGTGATTACACAGATAAAAGTCTTACTATCTACATCTTTGTCAGTGAAAGAGACAGCTTGCAATTAAGTTCTTTGCTCGGGAATAATAAGTTTCTGGGGGCTCTGAAGGAATTTTTACTGATTTTGTTTCCCAATCTCATTTTGGAGCTGCTCACACTGTTTCTGTTCTCAATTACAGAAATACAATTGTAATAAATTATCTTAAAACCAACCCCAACACCTGAGAGATAAACACACACATAGTTCAAAGATAAGAGGGTTCTAGACATGTGGAGTCTGTAAACTGGCACTTGCAATGTTTCTGTAGGTGAAGCTCAGTTGCCAGTTTCCAGGACTGCTGATCAATACTTTTACAGTGCTCAATCTTCATTACAGTAAATACATATAATGGAATACGGCTGGGCAAAGGACAGCCTCAGGATTTTGTAAATAAAAACCAAAGCAGCAATTCTTGAGAGGCCTCATTTGAAAAAAAGGAAAAAAAATTAGGATATTGCAATAATTGCATATATTTGGATCAACGCTTACTTAGTATTTCTATTATAAAAGCAATTCTAAAATTATAGTGGTGGTATTCAAACAGTGATTCTATAATACCAGCCCTAATATAGCAAATAAAAAAGGAGTTATCTAACAGAAGCCCTATTAGTACAAAATTATTTGAGTAATATGCCTCTTGTATTGTGTAAAGGAAATCAATGTTCTGTAATTACATAATGCTGCCAATCTTAGTCTCTGATGATTAAGAAAAACCTCAGTAGTGTCTGCTCATCTCTAAGACTACACAAAACGCTACTCTTCACTCCGAGTGGTTGCATTTTCAAGGCAGGTGGGAATTCATCCTTTGTATTCAGATAAAAATAAACTACAAAAGAAATTTCAGGAGCCTAAGTGCATCTGCACACCAAGCTGTAAAACCTAGGGACCCATCTCCTTCTAGACAAACCACGTGAATTTAGAAAATGCTTTGTGGCAGTTTCCTTACTTGTTGAAACAGGGATGCAAAAGAAAGGATAAACAAAAGAAACTCGTCTGTGATCATCTGAGATAACTGCTAGAAGAAGAAACGTATACTTTGCTTTCTGGATGGAAAATTATGCAAAAAAAAAAAAAAAAGTCAACCCTCAAACATAAGAAACAAAGAGCGCCAACAGGAGGTATCTGTCAACACGCAAATGTGCTGTGGCTGAACAATGAGAAACTTCTGATTGTTGCCAAATGAAGTCTCAGCAAACACTGTCTGCATGCCTACAAGCCCCTTCCCAAGTTCAAAGCTTTTCTCTGAAGTACTGCATACTAATGGAGAAGAACTCAAAAGCCTGTCTTTCAAGAAGTGCTGTGCTGCTTTAAATATTAGGTATAAACCACTACGTCCTGCAAAACAGAAGTGATACAATTTATTGTATGACTGCAGCACCAGAGATCAGGGGTGTGGGTGAAGGGGCAGGCAGGCTCTTGGGGCTGCCTTGTACCAAACCCACTAACTCCCTCCTACCCCCTCCTCACAGCAAGCTGGGAGACACAAGAGTACATCAGCTTCACTCACTTACGCTTTCTGTTTCTGCTCCAGCATTTGCTACCACACTGCGAACTGCCATGATTGAAAAGCTTAAATAAATGCAATCATTAATTACTATGATGATTATTAAAGAAATCAATAAATGAATAACACAGTAAAGCAAGGCCCCAGATGACACCAGAGCTATCCACATGCTGTAAGAATCACATCTGCAAAACTGACGAGGGACAACAGGAAAGTTTTTGCCTGCAAGTGCTCTACTATATTAAATCCAGAAATTCCTCAGAACATTCACCTACAAATGTACCTCCAAACAGCTTAACAGCAATCGAGGAAGGCTGCTCTAAAAGACAGCTGAGAAACAGCATATATGCCACTCAGTTGTAACTTTGTAGTCTTCAGCTTTCTTGACAAGACCTGTGACAAGTGAGAAAGACCAATCAGCCCACTGTCACCAGACTGATATTTGTCACATAGACAAGGATACCTCATCTAGACATTTCTTTATAGGAAGTCTATGCTTTCACCAGCAAATTTTCCAGGGTTCCACCCAGAAAGGAATCACAGAATGGTTGGGGTTGGAAGGGATCTCTGGAGATCATCTAGTCCAACCCACCTGCTAAAGCAGGTTCACCCAGAGCAGATTGCACAGGAAGGTGTCCAGGCAGGTTTTGAAAGTCTCCAGAGAAGGAGACTCCACAACCTCTGGGCAGCCTGTTCCAGTGCACCATCACCGACAAAGCAATGTTGTTTTTCCTCATATTCAGACGGAACCTCCTGTGCTTCGGTCTGTGCCTGTTGCTCCTCATCCTACTGTTGGGCACCACTGAAAGGAGCCAGGTCCCATCCTCTTGACATGCACCCTTGAGATATTTATAAACATTGATAAGACCCCTCTCAGCCTTCTCCTCTGCATGGAGGTGGAGGCCATGTGGAGGGAGAGGGAAAGTAAAAGCCACTGTTCTGGACTATCTGGGTTTGCAAGATCTCCATCACAGGGGAAACAAGGGAGAAAAGTAAAATTACTAAAACCAGAAGTGGTAGGTGTTCTGCTGTGTCGCTGACTGTCAGCAGCTTAAGATAAAACCACATTGTCTGCAGTCAGAAAGGAGTCATAGGTGAAAAACGTGGCTTGGAAAACCAACAGGTACACAACCAAAACAGCTCCTCAGTCAGTTCACACAAGCTAATTAGCAGCCTGAGTTGCACCAAGGAACTTGATCCTGAGGAAGAGGAGGAGGAAGAGGAGGAGGAAGAGGAGGAGGAAGAGGAGGAGGAAGAGGAGGAGGAAGAGGAGGAGGAAGAGGAGGAGGAAGAGGAGGAGGAAGAGGAGGAGGAAGAGGAGGAGGAAGAGGAGGAGGAAGAGGAGGAGGAAGAGGAGGAGGAAGAGGAGGAGGAAGAGGAGGAGGAAGAGGAGGAGGAAGAGGAGGAGGAAGAGGAGGAGGAAGAGGAGGAGGAAGAGGAGGAGGAAGAGGAGGAGGAAGAGGAGGAGGAAGAGGAGGAGGAAGAGGAGGAGGAAGAGGAGGAGGAAGAGGAGGAGGAAGAGGAGGAGGAAGAGGAGGAGGAAGAGGAGGAGGAAGAGGAGGAGGAAGAGGAGGAGGAAGAGGAGGAGGAAGAGGAGGAGGAAGAGGAGGAGGAAGAGGAGGAGGAAGAGGAGGAGGAAGAGGAGGAGGAAGAGGAGGAGGAAGAGGAGGAGGAAGAGGAGGAGGAAGAGGAGGAGGAAGAGGAGGAGGAAGAGGAGGAGGAAGAGGAGGAGGAAGAGGAGGAGGAAGAGGAGGAGGAAGAGGAGGAGGAAGAGGAGGAGGAAGAGGAGGAGGAAGAGGAGGAGGAAGAGGAGGAGGAAGAGGAGGAGGAAGAGGAGGAGGAAGAGGAGGAGGAAGAGGAGGAGGAAGAGGAGGAGGAAGAGGAGGAGGAAGAGGAGGAGGAAGAGGAGGAGGAAGAGGAGGAGGAAGGTGTTCAGTGCAATGCTGCTTCGTACAGTGCGGTGTGCAGTCTGCTATTCACAACCCAAAGGGCTGAGCAGTACAGCAGGGTGGAGGCCCACATCATCCCCCTTTTTCCTCATACAGGATCCAACTTCTATTCTCTTTCCTGTCATATCAGCTGCCATTAGCAGCATGTTCCTACCTGAACACAAAGGCTATACTTATTTTGTATTATTTCACTGACAAATATTTCACAGGCTTTTATCAGTCTGAATTCATCATTATCCTTGTGGTCAGATCTCCTTTTGCATATACACAAAAGCAGGTATCTTTCTAAACAGGCAGGGCAGACTATCAAGCAGACTGATAGCAAAAACAAATACATGCCTGACAAAGCTTTTTGTTCTGCGTTTTCAGACAAGATCACACCAGCCCTTTCTGGCCTGCATATCAATACTGGCAGCAGTCACACACCACACAGTTGTTTCAGTGTAGATGGAAAAAAACCACCCCAAACGACAGCAACAAGACCCAACCCTAAACCCTCAAACAAACCAATATAAAAAGCTCTTCTGTTCTATACAAATTTGAAGATCACATTTTGAACACAAAAATGAACTGGATGAGCATGAACATGTGCTTTTGCACATGGTAAAATCTTTATAAATTAGAACCAGAGCACTTTATACATATAGTATCCTACTCATTCAAAAAAATTAGCTTTGAAGTAGTAAGTCTGTATGCTCTTATAGTTAGGCTGTTGCTGGCCATTCAGCCTGGGCAGCCATTCTGCAAACAGCCCATCTATTAAAAAATCCACTTGTGAGAAAAATCTGAAGAGAAATATCTACAGCTCTCCCCAGTTTTTAAGGTCTTACATCTCCTTGTACCTTGGCATCCTATTGCTAAATAAGCCTCTTGTAGCATATATAGTTGACTCAAATTATTCTGAATTCTGCAGAGCAGGGGACCCTTCTATGTTAACACACATTTCGAAAGATGCAGCCAGCAAAGATCAGAAACCCAGGACTGGCTAGCGTTGTTGTGATTCAGTTTCACTTGTTGAGCTTCTTCTGACAGTAGCCTTTTAAAGCAATGTTGGAGAGGGAGGTGACCTAAATAACCTTTTACTGAAGGCTACAGGAATCCTTGAAATGATTAGCCCACAAGAAATTCATGCCTGCCTTGCACCAGCAAGATTCAGACAGCTACTCTGCATGAGTGCTGCTTCACTACCGACAAAAAGAACAAGGGAGTTTTCACAGATGCTCTCTGCTCTTTTTATCATTGTCTCATGTAAGCTAGATCTGACGGGACCTAGACAAAATGACATCAGAATAATTCTGACAGTGTGAGTACTTTCTCAGTAATACAGGTGCCACTGTACTGGTATTAACCTGACTGTAAGAGATTTCTCAGTGACCTAACATGAGCCTGGTGGGCAGCTGTCTGCCTAGAAATTTCTACATCT
Source organism: Columba livia (assembly GCF_036013475.1). Classification (NCBI taxonomy): domain Eukaryota; kingdom Metazoa; phylum Chordata; class Aves; order Columbiformes; family Columbidae; genus Columba; species Columba livia. The sequence continues at coordinate 97,285,219 of NC_088602.1, read as the reverse complement.
GTCTACATTCCACTGCATCATTTCCATTTCTGTCGGAGACACACAAGATCACTGGAGCAGAGATTGTTTTCTGTTACATGGCACAGTTATAAAGCACCAAAAGAAATGTGAAATTACAATATAAAAGCAGGCACCCATTTCTCTTGAAGCTCACAGTGTTTCAGAATAGTTGGACTGCCAAGTCAAAAACTGCTTCCCATAATTTGAAAAATTAGAGGCTAATTAATAAACAGAGGTGTTTATTGTACCAAAGCCCCATATTCAAAAAAGCCTGTGTTCCACACTCAAATTATGGATGTCACCGCTGCTAGCTTGGCACTGCTTTTCAAAAGCTCCTCAGTCAGGCAGAGTAATGGTTTGAGAAGCAGCATTTCTGCTCTTATGATTCATTTTTATCTGCCAGAATAACCCTTAGTTCCTCTGCAATTATATGCCAAAAAAAAATCAGATATTCAAGGATATTAAGAACTGCCTGCAGTTCAATGCAATATGTTAATATAGAACACATTTATAGACAATAAGTCTAGCAAACCAGGCTAGCTTCATTTAAAATAAACAAACAAGCAAACTGGTATAATTATCAGAACTAATCTAAAATAATTAATATTTCTCTAATTGAGACATATAACAAGAACCTTGATGCTATTTACTCTGCAATGTATAATTGCTAGAGTCTGCAGTCTGTGCTTTCATTTTAAAGCCCATTAAATATGAATTATTTCTTTTGATTCATTCTATTTAAATTCCTTTCACCTTTACTATAATCAGCCAGCTTTTGGAAATACCTGTAATAATTTTAAAACTTCACTGCATTTATCAGAAGTACTTCCAGGCAACTGGGAGCTTATCCCATGCCTGGCTTGACCGACTGCTCACAAGTCCCTACTCCCAGGCACTGCCAAAGACTCACTCTTCAATGATGCTTAAGGTCAGCATGGCCTGAGGTCTGCTTGTATAACTCATTTTACAGTTACTACTAATCCTAGGTCTGCACCAACAAGAAATATCTTAAGCTAAACTGTTGGGTCTTTTTTTTTTATTTTGTTTAGAGTTTTTTGGGAAATAGGTAATTTTGGTAGACTTGCTTATGGAAAAGTTAACTTAGCAAAGCTGAGAAATTGGCACAGAGGGACAAACAGCTTTAACACAGCAGCACCTGCAACTGGGCTCTAAGTTTATATTACTAAATATCCTAGCACTACCCTGGCCCACAGTCATAAATAGTGGAGATGTTTTCCTTCTGGGGCACACATTGACAATAACAAGTGACATTACTATACCTTCAGTACAGGAAAAAAAAAAAACAACCACCACCAAACAAGGAGATGCTTCGGGCTTTTGTCGCCATTTTGCAATACAGATCCAAAATACCCAGATGATTTGTTACTCAACAAGGCAAAAGCTCACAAAGCCAGGACAGGAGCACCTGACAGCTGTCCAGAAGGGACCTGCAAAACGAGACACTGCAACCAGGTCCTATGGTGCGGGTGAGAGGCCCACACATGTGGCCGGCCACTGTTCACCAAACCAGCTTGGACATGTATACCAGTTCTTCACCATGGTATGGGACCAGCAGCTGCATCACCAGCTCACATCACACCGAGCCTCCTCCTTTCTGTTGTTCTCCTCACATCGCAGCAGGAGCAAGGCTTGTTGTGTTTTCAGAGGGACGTCCATTGTTTGCTAGCTATTTTCAATCATAAATGTATTTGATTGTCTGATCTCCAACACTTTGGTCTCAGGCGAAGCCTCTCCTGTGCATGAGGCTACTTGTCCCATGAAATCTGAACACCACAACGAAGGCAGAAAGGGAGAATCTCTTAAGAGAGAGACACAGGCACACAAATTGGACAAATGAACCTTTGATACAAAACCGGCCTTGCTGGTAACATTCACTGACTCATAGGATGGTTTGGTTTGGAAGGAACCTTAAAGATCATCCCGTTCCAACCCCTTACCAGGGGTTACACCTTCCACCAGAACAGGTTGCTCAAAGCCCCACAGTGAGAACTTCACTGGACTGTCACAACTTCTCAAGTATGATGGACAGTGGCTTAGCAACTTCATCTGCCAGTTCCCTCAGGACCTGTGGATGTATCTCATCAGGTCCCATGGATCCAGGCACCTTCAGGTTCCTTAGAGAGTCTCAAAACTGACTTTCTCCTACACTGGGTAGTTCTTCATTCTCCCAGTACCTGCCATTGCCTTCTGCAGCTTGGGCAGTGTGGCTAGAGCTCTTGCTAGTGAAGACTGATAAAAGTAACTGAGTACCTCAGCCTTCTCCATATCCCAGAAAACCAGGCCTCCCACTTCCTTCTGGAGAGAGTCCACATTTCCACTAGTCTTCGTTTTATGACCAATGTACCTACAGAAGTTTTTCTTGTTGCCCTTGACATCCCTGGTCAGGTTTAATTCTATCAGGGCTTTAGCTTTCCTAACCTGATCCCTGGCTGTTCAGACAATTTCTCTGTATTCCAGCAGAGCACCTCTCCTTGTTGGCTCCTCTATCACTTGGAGAAGGAAGTTATCAACACACTCCAGGAATCTCCTGGATTGCTTATTATGCCAACAAGGCAGGACAATATCGTCCCAAAACGCACGCTGCGACGGCATTCATCTTCCCATCTGTATTTTCTGCTGCTTTGGAAAATCCTGTCGAAAGTCCTGATTATGTGGCCTTCACAACTTCAAAAAACAACCACATGAAAACAATTCCTCTCAAAGCAACACTGAGATTTTCAAAACAATTAGAAAAGAGTAAGAGTAAATGCCAATATAGCTCCTTTTAAAGCACTTTTATTTTGGATTATTGCTTCTTCTCAAAATAAACATCCCTAGGAGACCCAGTTTATAAGTCCTGGGTCGTTGATTTCCACCTGCCGTCCAACTCTTAGCTTAAAAACCACACTGCACCAGATTAACAGCAGGGATCATATATCTGGTAGCTGCTTTGCAGAACACCAGTCTGCCAGTGAAGAGGCTTCTGTCTTATGGGCTTTGAAACAGCCTGTCACCACAGCCTCCAGATCAGTAAATTAAGTATGAAAGGAGAGAATGTAACTGGTTTTCCAAAGTGCTTTACATCTCTCTTTGCCTGAACTACAGAAAATTCTTGAAATTGTAACCTTGACTGCTTTGGAGAGCTGCTCTTTGGTCTAGCCTGCTGGATCTTTATGTCCACAAGTGCTTTGCAAAGGTGATTTTTTTTTTTTCCTCTCTGTGGCCCCCAACTAAGTTTATATGAAAATCAAATCTTCCAACAATTGTTACAAATGTTAACACTGGCAAGTCTGACAAAGATAAATGCCCTCAAGAAGACACACAATAAGGACAATATCAGCAGATGATACCTACAGGGCTTCTTGCCTATGCACAAACCTCAACAGGAGGGGGTGGCTGCTATGGCAAATGTTACCATAATTTGGCCTCCTCATAATTCAGTTCCTCGCCTCTTTGACTGTATGCCTGTTGGTACCACTTGTGCTTTGGTTCATGAAATGGTGATTTGTTCTGCAGAAGAAGCATCCGCTGGGATGCTGAAAAGCTCTCAGTACAATTTCTCTAATCCATATTAATATCTATTGACCCGCTCAGGATTTATCCAAATAATCAAGAAGGTGAAGGCTGAGGGAATTATTCATGAGATTATTCAACCCATGCAGCTTCCAGCGTGGCCATCCACATCATTCAGAACATTTCATTTCCAGATTCTTCCTCCTTTTGCAGGTTCTAGCAACCCAAGATAAGACACCAGGCCTGCACTACATGAGGGACAGAGGCACCAGGCTTGGTAGCCTGCAGGGTATGAGAAGTCAAAGTTCTCTCTTTTCCAAAGATAAGCAGAGCTTGAAAATTCAAGACCTGTGCACAATTCATAAAATCCTGCCCCCCAAGCATATTTTAGCTTCTCAGTTACACACTGATGGCCTTTTCAGCACTTACACACAAAGAAGAGCAAAGAGGAAGAGCAAAAATTGCAGCCATGTCAGCTGAAAAATACAATACAAAACAGCAAACACATAAAAACAGGCTTTCATGTATTTCTGGGGCATTGCTCTTATAGCTGATGGCAATGGCCCCAGGCAAAAGCATTTTGCAGAACCCCTTTTGAAAGTAGCTGGTCACCATGACACTGTAATGAGGCTACTTCCATTAATCAACCTACTGGGTCTCCCTCCACCCATCAAAGCTGCAGAGGGTCAGCATTAACCAGATTCAGCTGCAATAACTCATTTTTAGGGATAAAATTTTGATCCAAGAATATTTGGGGCTCACAGAAAGTGGTTATTTTCCCACCTAATGTTATCTGGAATAAATGCTTTTTAACTGTCTCTGTAGCAGGAAAATGTGCATCTTCGAAATGGATGTAGCTTTGCACGGGATCAGAATGAATGCCCTGAGCACAGATTGTGGCTGTTCCAGTATGTATTACCATGTGAATCAGGGCTCTGAGAAATCTCTCACAGAAATTAAAGTTTCTTGGGAGACTACTTGTCCTATAATAGACCTTGAAATGTTATAGAATACTAAAGCAACACTCTGGGTCTTTGCAAAAATCATCAAGATTAAATTAATTTCCTATAAAAAAAGCTTCTAATAGCCCATGAAGGGGCAGGGTTATCAGAGATCATAATTAAAATGTCAACATCTGATAGTAGCCACTCTGAGGTCTTAAGATCCTGTCCTGGAAAAAACATGTCCTATTGCTATGTCAGCAGGTTCTCATCAGCTTTCCAGTTTTGCTGTCACTGTTTGTATGACAGACTACAAAAAGAAGGAAATTTACCACTGTAACATTTCATATCTGGTTACCAGACAAAATGTAAGGATGCTTGGATCAAAGACAGCCTAAGATGATGCCAGAGTCAGCACTCAAGAGATTTCTAAGAACTGTGTAAAAGAGGTCCCCAAAGCACTATAAGGCCACAGTTCCCATTCTATATCCAAGGGGGGAAGCAATAGTTAAGCATTTCTAGAGTTTTCTGGAGGTTTATTTGTGGTTAAGCCTTTACTGCAATGATTAACAACAGACAGAGCATACATGAGAGAGCAGGAGCAAACATTACAGCAAGCAACGAGCTGAAGCGCTAGTTTTGTCCCTAAATTCAAATTCTCAGAGTGGGAGACTTCTGACACCTCTCCCAGCAGTTCATAGAGATCTATGAAAAGAACAGGATTTGCACCCCCTTTTATTAAAATAAAGCATCTTATTGCTACAGACAAAACGCAAATACAGAAATGTGGGGGAAGATTTCTTTCTTACCACCACTGGGGAGCAGTTCTGGCACCTGGCAACACTCAGAGTAACAGGAGAATCCTCATCTCCTCCCTCCAGGGAAGTACCTCTGCTTATGTTTCAAGAGATTTGCTTTCTCATTTGCCTATAAGCAAAAAAGACATTTCTTCAATGAATGAAGGTTAAAATATTTTGGTTAGAAGCAAAATACAACGCAAACAACATGCAGTTGCTAACCCAGGTCACAAATTCTTTAACTCAAACTCCTCTTATTAAAATTACACAACTTTCTCTTCTGTTTGTGGAAAAAAAACTACTTAATCCTTCTTCCCATGTACTAATACTACACTCTGCTCCACAGGTACCATCTACTATTCCTTTAAGAGGGCCTGATACGTATCTGTGAAATTAAAAGCAAGTGTTCTCAGCTTATATTTAGTAGTGAAATTACAGCTTCTATTCAGAATGAAGAAAGGGCCTGCATACTCAAGAACTAGCTTACTTCTCCCTAGCATAACAAAAGGTATTTCTTTTACCTACAAACCTTGTCTTGACAGAAGTTATTGAAAATGAAACAGAAGCAATTATCCATTCTCCAAACACACACTTAATCCCTGTATTTTATTAAGAGTGGTTTTTATGACCCTGAAGCAATTAAGTTAATCATTATTTAATTTTAGATTACTGAACTGGAGATTTACTTCAGACACAAGCTCGCTTTCCACATAATTTAGTCTCAGTAATTAGAGATGTACTTTACCCAGAGGTGGCTTTTTAAAGTGTGTTATCTAATTCTACAAGCCTCATGCCATTCAAGTTTCATGCAGAAAACTACAAACCACATTTCAAAAAAAATAAATCCCCCAAAGAAACTCATTTACCAGATTGCAAACCTGATTTTCCATAAAAATGAAAAATTGAAGAAAAAATATTTTTCAAACATTCACCCAACAAGTAAGATATATCACAAAAGCTTTACTTTAACCCATCACTACCTTTAATAGTTTTAAGCTGCAAGAACAAAAAACGCTCTTCTCACACAAATCACTTCATTTGCAACTTATTTTAATGAGGATGTAAGGTCTACAATAAAATGCATGTATCGATTAGGATGCCCAGCAGGTACCTGTCATGGGATGTAACAAGTATTGAATCATTCAGACACTTTAAAGACTTCTGTGAGGTGTGCTCATAGGAACAGAAATAAAGACCAGGCACATAGGTTCATACCGAATGTATTTACTCTGGATACTATACCATTCAAAACCAGCTCAATTCCAACCTACTTCAGACAAATTTGTGTAAACATGTTGTTGAAACCAAACCGTACTAGGAAATGCCAGTTAGCGACTACCCACCTAGCTCAGCTTTATGTCTGTATACATCACTAGCTGCCAGTTCATCTGGGCAGGCACATTGCCCAAGGCCAGTTTTATGTCAAAACACATCTGCTGCTTTTTGGAACAAAGGGTATCCATCTTCTACTGCTGCCATGTGAGAGAAGGAAAACAGATGACCAGGCAAGCATGTTTAAAACGTATACCACTGTCTGCAACACTTCATCTTCAAAATTGCCCAACAAAACCAACACACACAATTTTCTATACTCAAAAGTCAGCTATATTCAAACCATTAGAGAATACCTCTAGAAATGCAGAAGATGCAGAATCATTTAAAGACTTCAGTGCCATACTTCTATGATCAGGTTTGACTTGCCACATAGAAGAAAGGCTAGCAAAGACTGACAACAGAGAATAAGGATGTGAAGCTACAAAGAGATCAGGACACAACAGGTTTGCTGTAGGGAGTTTACTCAAAATAAATGTCTCAGCTAGCTGGATTTTCGGCAAACATTATTTAATACCTGCACGTGTGGTGTCACATTAAACATGCAAAGTTGGAGCAACTGTTACATGGTAAAAGATCCTGCCCAAAAGAAATTGTGACAGACAGCATGGGAAGAAAAAGCTGCAGAAACCTTGGAAGTTACTAATGGAAACTAACAGAAATGGGTTTGTTGGTTGGTTGGTTTTGGTTGTTTTGTTGTTGTTTTGGTTTTGTTGTTGTTTTTAATTATTGAAACTACTGAATCTATTTTCTGGTCAGTCTTCTTTCTCACCATAGAACATCTTTGAATCTCCTTATTACTTGCTTGACCCACAGCTCAGTCTATTCCTTAAAGATCATCCTCCACATGATAATCTCCTGATGTTCTAATGTTGATGAAAGAATGGCAGTCAAAAAAAAAAATAAAAAAGGCTTGATAATATGTTTTTAATCACAACTTTATTCCTAAATGGTAAAACTGGTTTCATGGCAAACCTCTCTCAATGTCTTATGGAATCATACAGATATTAACAGAACAACTTCGGGAAATTACTTCCTGCCACCACCATCCTGCTACTGTGACTATCATCTCAGAACATTGCCCCTGAGAACTAAATGTTTCCCTAATGATAACTGGAAATGATCGAAAGTGCTTTCAGAAAAAGAGAGGTCTTCACTCATAGTAGGAAAAACTAGGGAGAATGTCAACAAAATATGAAGGGTTTACACAGACGATCAGAAGCGTTCCACCTCCCCCATAACTGACCTGCAAACATTCTTGCCATGGCTGTTGGAGGTGGAGTAAATAGACTGAAAAGAGAGGAACTGGAATTACTAATGAAATGGAAATTAGGAGGATATGACAGAGTCATTGTGTTGACTGTAAATCCTTTTGTAAGGCACCCATTATAAGCCAGACTACTGACCTAGATGGATCAGTGACAGACAGACTCCCTTTTCAAGATGGAAATTAGATTTATGCAGTGAACAAAGCATTTAATTTTCCATTGCAACTTGCAACCAAAACCCTTCAGTTTTGAGGTTCTCTCTCTCTCTCTAAGATGGGGAACAGATAAACAAGAATGAAGTGGATTAATGTATCTGTTGTCTCATGACTGCGAAGTTCTCTGTTCACTCATCGAGAGAGAGCTTGAGCACCACCAGACCAGTTAAATGTATTCCTCTCCATAACCTTCTGTGGAGCCACTGCTCTGATGGATAAACATCCTCCAGCAGGTTCAGCTGTAGCAGCCTAAAATATTACTGCCCTCTCTTGTCCATCCCAGCCTTCTGCTGGGGATCAGTCCTTCCTAGCTGGAACACCTCCATAGCCTGCACCTTGCTACAGTTCACACCTCAATATGTTAGTTTAAACCCCTGAGGAAGGTGAGTTCTTGTAATGACTGTTGTTTTTTTTTTCACCAAGGCAGCAAACTGCACAAGGATTTTTCCAGCTGTGAACTGCTGGGACTGAAGCACCTGCACATGGTCCTTTCTGTAGTGCCAATGGCTGGTAACATCTAGAGGAACAAGGAATGTCTGAGATCATTGCAGCAAGATTTGCTAGACAATCCTGATCCAAGTTGAAGTGGTTGAATTATTCCTGGTTAAAGAGGTTACAATCCTCCTGATACTGAGACCAGAAACAGGTTAAGCCCTCAGCAAGTTAACTCAGATGTCTGTACAGCACTGTAGTGCTTAGTTGGAAACCTTTCATCTTACTCCTAGCTTCCTTTCCTGCATGTTACTTTTGAAGCTATGGCCATATGAATGACATGAGCTGGGAAAGCCACAGCTGCCTCAAAAAACCAGGGCAGAATATCTGTGAACTGAGTTAAGGGTGCCCTGTTCTGGGAAATGTGAGCCCAGTTACAGCCCAGACAGGTTTACTCCCAAGAAATTCAATAATTTATCTGCAATTTCTTAGAGACTAGTTATGTCTGAGGTTTTGCCATGACTTTCCCCTCATTAAAGGCCTACATATACTAAAACAAACAAACAAAAAAAACACATACACACAAAAAAAATCAAAACACAAAAATCCCCCACAAAAACCATGCAGCATAAGAGAGTAAGTGTAAGAAGGGGCTCAGCAAGGTTTCCAGATTTCCTGCTGTTTAGGAGTGCCTGGGTTTGGTTGGGTTTATTAACAAAATTTAAATTGTGAATAAATCTTGAATGTTGATGGCAAGCTCATCCGTGCTTTATAAAAGAATTGCCTGAACTGGCTTCTGGGAAGAAGCAGGCTCTGAAAAAGGAATTACATTACTTTTCTAAATGGCTATTAATTGTAAACATAGTGTTTTCTTATCACAATATATAACATAAATCAATTTTGTTCAGAATAATCTCGGTGATTTTTTTTCTTTTAAACATTGGAATATTCTTTTGCTTAGAATATGCCCATTATAGAAAATGTTAATGGTAACAGAAGAACAGTTCTGCCTAACACAGAGCTACATAAAGAACTGCCTTAACAGAAGCAAGGATAGTTAGGTGCTCTATTCAGCTCCTAAATAACATAGAGAGCAACTGTGGAGCACTGTGGAAAACATACACAAGAATGTTCTGCAGGGTAAAGGATAAGCTTAATTTCCTAATTTCCCTCTTTCTTCCACAAGTCTTAAAAAAAAAAACATGACCCAAATCAGTTGCAAACACCCTCTGATGATTTCTTCTGACCTTTGTTCCTTTCACTATTGGGTAGCCCTCCAGCGCCTTCATTTTGTGCCTTGCTCCAAACGCTGGGACTGAGGGTCCCTGTGCTGCACCCCAGGGGAAGCCTCCTGTCCGCAGCTGAGTTTGCACAACCTTTTCTCCCACTGCTCTGACATCACCTTTGGTGTGCAACAGATTTATAGATAACTCTTAGAGCTGTAGGATCTTTAAATGGCCTTCAGTCAGGAAAAAATAATAATCCCCAAACACAATTCTTCATAATTATCCACTAACGAGAAGAAACTGGTCATTAACTTTCATGCTCTGATATTCCACACGCAGACTTTCCAGGTACTCCAAATTTATCAGTGAATTCATAAGAAAATTATTAAGTTAATAGGAATGAGTTACTCTCATGGGATCTGAGAATTGCAGCTTGTGTTCAGCAGAAATACCTTTCCTTAACAGGCTTCGAATTTGTAAGTTTCCAGAACAAAAAATATTTATATGGAGTATTAATCACACCAGGGTTAAAACTCCCAGCAACCTGTGTGTGCCCAGCACACCAGAGTCACATAATCTCCTTGAGCTCACCCATACAACCCCCTTTGCTGTCCACATGAAGTCCCTTTCAGCCAGAGACTGCCACTAGGGCCACAAGTCAAGCAAGCTTGTCTAAAAATATTCTCCAACACTGTCCTTCATCTGCCTCACTGTAGCCCACCTCATCCTCTGCCTCCATGCTGGATATCCTCTAAGCTCCCAAGTCCCTTGCAAAGCACCTACTCTTAGCAGTGGTAGCACCAGCAAGCCCCAGGAGATGGCCACATCCAACCACTGGGCACAAACCTGTGTGGCAGCTTTTGTAGCCAAGAGATCCACCTACTCAGTTATTTCACTCCCCCTGGTTAGACTAAACTTAACTAAACTTATTTCTGTTCATTCACTATTCATAATTCAAATACAAGTGAAATTAAAAGGATACAGTTAAGAACTTTAACAAATGTGAATAGCATTTCAGAAATAAAGTCTACCACAGAGCACTTGAACTAATTAAAAGTTTACTCCTCACCCAAAACTCTTAGCATCCTGCATTAAGTAAAAGCCTTTAAAAGAATGCTGTAAAATTCTGAGCTGCTAAAAGTAAGATCTGAACAGGTAATGGTGAAACTAGCTGTATTTGCTGTATCTCATTCAGTAGCACAAATAAGGAAAGAACAGTTAAATACACCTGTATCCTGAAAAAAATATTCACAGAGTGGTTTGGGTTGGAAGGGACCTTAAAGGTCACCTAGGCCAACCTCCCTGCCATGGGCAGGGACACCTTCCACCTGAACAGGTTGCTCAAAGCCCCATACAACCTGGTCTTGAACGCTTCCCATGATGGGGCATCCACAGCTTCTCTGGGCAGCCTGTTCCAGTGACTCGTCATCCTCATGAAGAATAATTTCTTCCTCATATCTAATCTAAATCTACACTCTTTCACTTCAAAGCCATTATCCCTTGTCCTATCACTACATGTCCTTGTCAAAAGTCCTTCTCCAGCTTTCTTCTAGGTCCCCCTAAGGTACTGAAAGGCTTCTCTAAGGCCTGCCTAGAGCCTCCTCTTCTCCAGATTGAACAACCCAAACTCCCTCTGACTGTCTTCACAGGAGAGGTGCTCCAGCCCTCCCATCACCTTCACACCCCTCCTCTGGACTCACTCCAACAGGTTCATGATCTTCTTATGTTATGCCTCCAGAGCTGGAGGCAGGACTCCAGGTGGGGTCTCACCAGAGCGGAGCAGAGGTACAGAATCACCTCCCTTGACCTGCTGGTCACACTCCTTTTGATGCAGCCCAGGATGCAGTTCACTTTCTGGTCTGCAAGTGCACATTGCTGGGTCATGTTGAGCTTCTCCTCAGTCAACATCCCCAAGTGCTTCTCCTCAGGGCTGCTCTCAATGCACTCTCTGCCCAGCCTGTATTTGTGCTTGGGATTGCCCTGATCCATGTGCAGGACCTTGCAGCTGGCCTTGTTGAACTTCATGAGGTTCACGCAGGCCCACCTCTCAAGCTTGTCAAGGTCCCTCTGGATGGCATCCCTTTCCTCCAGTGTGTCAACCACCCCACACAGCTTGATGTTGTCAGCAAACTTGCCGAGGGTGTGCTCAGTCCTGCTATCCAAAGATATTAAACAGCTTCAGTCCCAATGCTGATCTCTGAGGAACGCCACTCATCACTGGTCCCCACTTGGACAATGAGCCATTGATTGCAACTCTGAGTGTGACCATCCAGCCAATTCCTTATCCACTGAGTGGTGCATCTGTAAAATCCACATCTTTCCAATTTAGACACAGTGCAGGACTGCGTCAAATGCTTTGCACAAGTCTAGACAGATGATATCAGTTGCTCTTTCCTTATCCATCAACGCTGTAGCCCTGTTCCAGAAGGTCACCAAACTTGTTCAGGCACGATTTGCCCTTTGTGAAGCCATGTTGTGTGTCACTAATCACGTCCTTATTTTCCATATGCCTTTGCATAGTTTCCAGGAGTATCTTCTCCATGATCTTGCTGGGCACAGGTGTGAGATTGACTGGCCCATAGTTCCCCAGTCTTTCTTTTTTTCCCCCTTTTTAAAAATGGGAGTTATGTTTATATTCTTCTTTGTTATGGGTGAAGCCATTTTGCAGTGAAAGAGGTGATAATTTGGGATGAAATACATCTTTAAGATCTCCAAAAAGTTACAGATACACGTACTCTTACTATTCATACTCCTTTCCAAGAAACAGTGGCTAACAATAAAAGAATAAAAATATTAATCTTCAACAGAGCTAACAGATGCACAGAAGGCCTAGTTTATCTTCTGCAGGAAAACCTATGTACTGGATCTTTTAACTCATGGATTTTTTTCCTTGTTTACACAGGGGAAGTTTTTTAATACCATCTTAACAGCATTTTTAATTGATCAGAAATATACATCAATAATAGATTTCCAGAAGGCTGATGAAGCTTGAGCTAACTGTAATATAAAATAACAATGTAATTCCTAAAAGGATGCATTACCTTTACATAGTCCTAGCTTGGTCTTGGTCAAAAACGGCAAAAGAGTAAATTGCTACATTAGAGGTTAAAAGCAGAGAAGAAGAAGAAAAAACAAACAAACAAAACCAAAGCAAAAGAAAAAAAAACAAACCCAAAACACCAACAGAAAACAAGTCTAACAGAAGAGCACACGACTGAGGAGATAGAAAATACTTGTGGTCCCAGGGTGACACAGCATGGGTATTTTATTAATCTTGCAGAAGTCCTGCCAACAACCCTGCCAAGGGGCTGTCTATGCTTCTCCGCATAGCTGTGGCCATTCCACCTCCAACAGGCGCAGAAAACCTCACCAGACCACTCTTGTTCATGCCAGCCCCGGGGCTGGCACAGGCGGCAGCAGGGCCCCAGCTCACCCCTGGCCAGCGTGACTGAAGCAGGTGCCAGCTATTTTTATGTCCAAACTGTGATTTACATCTGACCTGTTATTAAGTTCAAAGAGAGAAGCGGTCACAGCAATGCCACCGGGAAGGCAATGCGATGTGTTGTGTTCCCAGCTCACTGGTGGAGAAGGGGAAGCTACACCTGAGGAAGGGGGATGTGATCATGGCCCAAAATGCCTGGTGGGCTGCAGAAATGTGCTGCAGGAGTGGGCTGCTCTGACTGCCATAAACCAGCAGCTGCCTGATGCTGCATAAGCTGCCAGATGCCAAAAAGCCCTGACCCTTTCCCTCCCCATGCATCACATAATCCACTTCTGACTGCACCCAACAGTGGGTATCACACACTGGCTTGGGCTGATCTCGCTGATTCTGGATACTGAAACATGTGCACAGTTTGTAAACAAGGGAGTGTGGGACTGAATTAATAAATTTTGAAGCTCTACATGGCAGGATAGTAAAGTAATAATCTAATCTTAATCTGGTTTAAATGTGTTAACTGATTCACCAGTTCATTCTCAAAGCACAGATCTCAAAGGACTGCTTGGAATGTGATCAAGTGGCCAACTATGCACAAGGTATCACGTCCACAGCAGATCATCTGCAAATGGAGAATTACTTCAAAATCCATTTCAAGTAAGTCTTCTCCTGCCCAGAAATCTCAGCTTCTAAGATTAGAGATCTGTTGGAAGATTATTCATTCCTTCATCTCACACTTAAAAGGATGACAGAATTACTAGATCCTGGACTGAAACAGAAGGCATTCAGTAAAAGCAGCTTTCTTATCAAGGGACCAACTTTTCAGTCAGATCCATCACATATCTTAGGGTTTGTTTGAAGTATTTAGTATCTTTTTTCTTTTTCCATGAACACAAGAGCTGAGAAATCTTCTAATCTCTGAGGTTGCAAACGCCCAGCTTCTACAGCTGCAGTAATTAAACCAACCTCTTATGCCATTACCCACATCAAGTCTCTTCCTCAGCATCTGCTCTATTCCCACATTGCGCTTTTAAGTCAAACCAAGATAAGCTATTTTCTAAGATCAGCTGACTTGTCTCTCCCTCAAAATCACTGCAGCCAAAATGATTCTGAGAAGATATGAAGCATCTTGCTAAGTATCCCAAAAGGTCTCTTTTAAAGAAAAAAAGGAAAAAAATAAAAGCACAGACGTCAATGCAAGTGGTTATTTTTAGCACTTGAGTTGTTCTATATTTATTCCTCTATCTAAAAAAAAAAAAAAAGGAAAAAAACCACAGCATGATCTCTGATGAAGCATTACCAGAAAATATATTCTACTAAGAAGTCTGTTTTCCAAATCTTAGCTACACTGCAACAAGTACATCAGACTACCAACTCAGCCATACAAGTCTAAGGGCTAAGAGCATACACAGAATTATTTCTCCTTGGTTTCAGAGAGCTGCTTTAAAAACAAACAAAATCAACAAACAAATAAAACAACCCAGAAAGCAAAATCCGCAGCATAATCTTTTTGTCGTTCTGCTTAGATGCAACACTTCAGCCTCATGCTTATAAACTGTCACCTTGAAGTATTTCTAATTTTCTAACCTCAAAAAAGCTCAAGACACCTTGTGGGTTAGCTGTTAAAAACAAAACAAATCCCCACTTCCAAATCCAGGACACACCTTCAACAAAACCTCAAGTCAGCAGCAACTGCAGCAGCTCAGGTCATATATTCAGGCAACAAGAGACTACTTATCTCTTTCTTATTTTGTTTCCTTACAGCTGTCACCTTCTACCCCTGAAGACCCCTGTCCTGTTATCTCTAATATGTTTAAAGTCCCCCAACAGCCTTGTGTCTCTGACCTTAAAACAAATTATCAGGAGATTTCTTTTCAAGGGCAGGATATAGGTTATCAAAGTTATGGTTTATTTGTGTGGGAAGAGATACTTGAGATAGACAGGAAAAGCACAACTGCGTCAAGTAAGCTTCTCCTAGTTTTAGTAAACTTTCATTAAAAGAGGGAGAGAAAATAAAGTCAATTAAGACAGGGTCTTCCATCCAGAAAAACTGAAAGATAACTTGTATATTTCAAAGTCCTGCTCTAGAAAGATACCTGTTAAACTACCCCCAGTTATTTTAGATTGTGGAGTTATGCTAGATCTCTTAATGCACTCATCAAAATAAAAGGCAGGGGAAGGAAAATATATAAACTTGTCAAGGATTAAGATTGCGGGGTGACAATAAAAGCCTGGTAGATGTATTGTTAACCCCCTCTCCCCCCCACTTCCCCCTTTCTCGTGCCTCCCTCTCCCCCTCTTCCCACTCAGGACAGGCGATTGGGAGGAAAAGAAGGACAGAGTGAAGAGAGTTGGAAAAATTAACAATGTTTTACTAATGCTACTAATAAGAATAGAGAAAATAATACAAAATATACAAAACCAATCTTGAAAGTCTCAGCAACTGCAGAGCCAGCACCCGAAGTCCTGGATTAGACTCTGCAGCCAATCGGAGCTGGATTCAGTCTCTCACTAGGCCTCAGTTCACAGGGGCAACTAGCAAGGTCCTCTCCTAATGTCGGCCATAAGGAAAAAGGGAAAAGGGACGAGATCCTCGTGATCTCCCACTTTATATGAAGTATTCACGTGAATGGAATGTTATACATGGTTGGCCAGTTTCTTGGTCACTTGTTTCTCGTCGCCCCTCTCGCGAGATGTCCATTGGTGCTTATCAATAAGTTTGCATTCCATTGCTAGGTTTACCAAAACATGTGTCTGGTTCTCCAGGAAAATGCAGTTAATATGAAGGCTTTAGCTGACAGGCAAAATTCACTGAAAGAGAAACTTGTTTTTAACAAAACCAGGACAAAACTTTAAACTCCTCACTTCTCTGACTTTGAAGAACTCTGTCTTTCTTCCAGGTATTCCCTAAATAAAAGACAGACATCTCATCATTCAGCCATATACTCCAAGTATTTTTCCAACTAACATTACTCACACATTGACAGCTCTCCGGTCCCAGGGTAAACAATAGACAGTTGAGGGACTCCAGAGTATGAAACTAGACCAGAAACTTCTCTGCACATACAATGATAGCAAATCACAGAATGGCTGGGGTTGGAAGGGACCTCTGGAGATCATCTGGTCCAACCCACCTGCTAAAGCAGGTTCACCTAGAGCAGGTTGCACAGGAAGGTGTCCAGGTGGGTTTTGAATGTCTCCAGAGAAGGAGACTCCACAGCCTCTCTGGGCAGCCTGTTCCAGTGCTCTGGCACCCTCAATGTAAAGAAGTCTATTCAGATGGAACCTCCTGTGCTTCAGTCTGTGCCCCTCGCCCCTCATTCTATCATCGGGCACCACTGAAAGGAGTCTGGTCTCATTCTCTTGACATCCACCTTTCAGATATTTATAAACACTGATAAGATCCTCTCTCAGCCTTCTCTTTTCCAGGCTGAACAGACCCAGCTCTCTCAGTCTCTCCTCACAAGAAAGATGCTCCAGACCCCTAATCATCCTCATAGCCTGCTGCTGGACTCCTGCAGTAATTCTTTGTCCTTCTTAAACTGGGGAGCCCAGAACTGCATGCAGCTCTCCAGATGGGGCCTCAACAGGACAGAGTAGAGGAGGAGGATAACCTCCCTCGACCTGCTGGTCACAATCTTCTTAATACACCCCAGGACACCGTTGGCCAACTTGGCCACAAGGGCACATTGTTGACGCATGGTCAACTTGTTGTGGACCAGAACTCCCAGGTCCTTCTCTGCAGTGCTGCTTTCCAGCAGATCCACCCCTAACCTGTACTGGTGCCTGGGGTTATTCCTCCCCAGGTACAGACCCTTCACTTGCCCTTGTTGAACTTCATCAGGTTCTTCTCTACCCAGTCCTCCAGCCTGTCCAGATCTCGCTGAATGGCAGCACAGCCTTCTGGTGTGGCAGCCTTTCCACTCAGTTTGGTATCACCAGCAAACTTGCTGAGGGTGCACTCAGTCGCTTCATCCAGATCATTGATGAACAGGCTGAACACGATCAGACCTAATACTGACCCCCTGGGAATCCCACTAACCACAGGATTCCAGCAAATAAGTTGAGTCAGTGGCAAGTTATTACTACTTTCATACACTGTAAATCACCTGAGTCTGCAACTTACCACAAGGTAAAGTTATGGATTTTGAAAAAATTATAGGCCTTTCCAAGTTTAAAATAGACATGCCTCAATTACCTCAATCTCAGACTGACCCTTGTATGTTTATGTTTGTCTTTGAAGACCTTGTACTACATCATTATTATACTATGGAAGCCAGCAAGACTTAAATTCACACAATGTAAAATGAGCTGCTCTGAAAGCTTTTAACAGAGTATACTCAACTCCCCTATCCAGTTTTGAACTATTTTTCTACTGATAAAAATGTTCCCATCCAGCTGTGGTTTCATTTTAGTCTTCTGTAAAAAAACTAAAGACAGGAAAATAGGTAGCTTAAATTCAAGATTTCTTCTTCTCATAGCCACACAAAATTCAAAAAATAAGGACATTTTCTCTGTTGCCAGCTCCTCCGCTACTACCAAAATGTAGTTTATTTATCATTGTAAAGTACCTCAAAGCAAGGCAACAGAAACATGCAAAACCTTAGAAAGAGGGAAATTAAATGCTGCATATCCTCTCTGTTTATTAAAAACAAACCAAAAAACAGATACAAAGTCAGGGTTTGCTTAAGGGAAGCAAATCTGTGGGAGAATGGACAGCCTATCCAATTTATTCTTATTTCCTGGATTAAAAGCCATTCAGCTCACCATTTATTTCAGTTATTTTGTCTACCTCTTGTGAACTGGATAACTCCTTTTTCAAAATGGATTAAATCCAGAATGAGCATGTCAAGAAAAGTTTTTCCAGAAACATGCACTGTGTATGAACTAGGTTTGGCCTCTGGCAGTCTTCCCTTCTGCTCTATATGCCCAAATAAAGTTGTTTTGTGGCTTTTGTTAGCACTTGGGCGTCAAACTGACCACATATAACCTGTGCACGTAAAGGCCAATATGCAGCCAGGTATAACCCATGTGCAATTACAGACACCGCATTGCTCACATACCCTCCTCAACACTGGAGACGTCCAATGTGGTTCTCTCAGACCCAGGCCAACATCCTGCAGGTATGAACTGTTTCCTTAACATGGGCCACAAACACAAGATCACAAGGTCACATCCAAACAACCAACTTGGGAGGTCACTTCCAGGGCAGCCATGCTGCAATCAAGAGCACATGAGCTACAAAAATAGCTTCCTTCAGAGGAATTAAGACTGCAACAAGACCTCCAGCACCTGTGTCTACTAAGAGAAGCTGGAAAAAGCAACAAGGGAGGTCCTGCAAGAACACCACTGAGCCCTATCCATAGCCAGCAAGCTCCATTGATATACAGTAGCACATTAATACACAGCCCCAGTATGCTTTTGAAGGAAATGCCCTATTGCTTCTGCAACTTGGACCACAGTGTGATTTTGGTGTGCGCAAGTCAGATTTCCTTTAGATGAAACCAAATCAGAAGATCTACCTGGTGTGTCACTCTAAACCCTGCTGGTGACACAAGTTGAGGCCAAGGTTATCACACAGGAGATACTGGAACACAGCACAGTCCCCATGCCTCCCAGACCATGCTTATAAGTGCTATGAGGGAACATTGATGTGCAGGGAATGGACATTTCCCTTTGTCCATTCTCCCCTATGGCCAACAGCAGCAATCTCCTGCATTAACTCATCTGTTTACAATCCTGGCAAGTGCATTGCTTTTCTATACCTGTTGCTAGGGAAGAAAGATGCGTGCATATGAGTCTTCACACTGAATTACAGCGCACTCACTGATCTTGAGTCTACAGAGAGCCAAACATCAGCAACCTGACTGGGAAGGCTGTCATGCCTTTAAAAGCAATTCCACAAGGGCAGAAGATTGCTGGTGCTCATGGCACAGTAAGCAGCTGAACTATAACAGAAAGCATCTCTCTGCTCCTTCACCTGTACAAGGGCTTTGCTCAGTCCTGCTGACCGAGCACACCTGCACACAGCATGTTCTAACACAGACCACAAAGGCCCTGACTATGTCCCCCTCATTATCCAGCGGGATACAACTCCAGAACCACACATGCCTGGGTCATTCCTTGATCCAGGTTGGCTGTTGTGGCACCAGATAGTCCCAACTAGCTCTCCCTTCAGCACAGGCCAGCAACACAAAACAAACAAAAAACTCCCATGCACCCAAGGGATCAACGTTTTTGGAGGAGCCCTCTTCCCTCCTTTTCACTCTCTGCCTCTCCCCCCTTCACCCACCACGCTTTTCTGCCTTCCCTTGCTGCAAATTTGAGCAGGTCACAGGACAGATTCCTGCACTACAGCACTGGCCATAGCAAAGATGTAATTACCACACATGGTAGGATATCCTATTCAGAGTTCAACTTCATCTGTGCCTTACAGGAGGAGCAAAAATAGGTCTATCAGTTTATACTGCTTTCCATCTTCTGCTGCTGCTCCCACTGTGCTATGCTGTCATTACAAACCTGGGGAAACTAGTCAGAGCCCTTCCATATAGAAAGAACCAGTTTGTTTTTCTCTCCTCCACAAGTTCCTCTGATGCAGAGGAGGTCTAAGAGGCAAGGACAGCCCCTGTCACCAGGCAGAAACCTGGACGTGAGGAAGACCCAAAGGGTTGAAGGCTCAGCAAAGACGCTGTCAAGTCTAATCAAAAGGGACAAAACGGAGTGGTTGATTTGAGTGCCACCAGGAACAGAACACACACACATGTGCATACATAAGCATGCAAAAATGGGGAGGGCAGGCTAGCAGATCCAGAGTCCATCAGGAATCTCTTGCTTTTTATTCAGCACAGACATATTCTAAGTCTGACTAATAAGTCACAGCACACAGTTTCATTCCTTGTTACACTCTGTCTGTTCCCGGCCACTGATCACAGTGGTTTTCCTTTGTAATAAATGTCCTAGGTGAGTGCCATGCTGGGTACTCCAACTTTCTGAAGCAAGTGTGGGAGGCAGAAATTACAACCTCGGAAAAGATTCCCCCACATCCTCAGTAAGTGTCCACAGCAGCCACCCGTGACTCAGAAGGCACTGGATATATTTGTTTCTCACCTTTTGTGCAGGAAGAACCAGGCAGCATGTTACACTTCAGTAAGGTAAGATATGAGGCTGTGGCGGGAAATTCCCTTCCACGGTCTGAAACTGGCAGGACTAACAAAGGGCTGCCCCCACTGTTTACTTAACAGCAGTCTTGGGCCAGGCACCAGGCTAGAATCAATACCGCTCACACTGCCTGGGGACCCACAGAGGGCCAAAGGCCCAGGTTACCTTGTTGATAAGTCTCACCACATGGAGATAAAAGGTTTGGAAGAGAGCCTTAGAAAACCTGATCGTAACTACACCCACACCAAACTTGCTCACCCCACATCTGCGCACCACTAGTGGCAGGAACTGAGGGTTATAAAACTTCACAGATGACAGTCACTCTTTTGCACAAGGCCTGGAATGCTAACATTTGATTTGGTGACAGCAGAGATGCCATACTATCTGATGGCAGAAGGCCTTGACTGCGACTCTCCACACATAAAAGCTGTGCCCACTGCTGGTCATCTTGTGTCTTAAAAGCAACGGCATCCTTCCAGACCAAGCTTCTCCACCAGGTCCAGGGAAAAATCAGCTGCAAAACTTCAGAGAAAGCTCTTACTTCTGACTTCTTCCCCAAACAACAGGATGGCCAGTGTGAGCCTGGTCATTTGGGTGTGCTCCTGGACCAGCTGATGGTGAAAAACACCCATCTTCCCTGACACCACTCATCTCAAGAGTCAGGAGGGGATCCAGGCAATAGGTTGTATAGGTCACTCAAGCGAGCAGAAAGAGAAATAAAACTTGTTCCCACATGAGGCTTATACAGATGCTACTGATAGGGCAATGACATGCTAGAAACATTCCTAAAAAATGGGGAGGAGGACAAACTGACACCTCCTGGAGCAACAGTCCAAAAGCAGAGGTGAGTTGGACAGATTACCTTCAGAGAGCTCTGCAGCACACGCACAGGGAAGACAGTCAGCCCAGGGAGAAGGCTAACTCAAATTCAGAGAGCATTAAGTGGACAACGCAAGTAAAACTGAAATCTGATCCCCTGGCCCGCTCCTACTGCACTGTACATGCCGTTAACGCAGACACAGGAAGCCACGACTCCCCTGGCACAGAGATTCTCTCTTCCGTAGAAACAAATCCTCAGAGAGCTGCTCCAAAATCCTGGCCAAAACCCAGCACTGGCACTGCAGGGAAGAGATAGATTCCACTAAAAAGCATTTTGAGTATTATGTGCTATGCTGCAATACAGTTCTGTTGCTTGGAATTTTTTTTGTCTTAATACAACTTTTGCTTCAAGTATCTGATGGACAGGTGCTTTTTCAATCTTGAGCAATATCCCGAGTCTGAACATTACACGTAGGTGTACTTTCCCCTTTCCTCCTCCAAACACGACATTAAAAAAAACAGAGGTTAAGAAACGCAGAGCTAGTATTAATCAGCCTCTCAGGATCTGAACCCCCTGGGCTCAGGGCAAACTGCTGTAGAAGCCTATTTCTTCTTCAGTGGACTTTGTGCTGATTTACAAGTCACACGAACAGTTTAAGGCAAGGGTAGGACTCCATTTTGGCACGCACCCTGCCAGGCAATGCAGCCACTGCTACCTGAGGCATTACTCTACAGCTAGACTGATACTGCTAAAAGACAGGCCAGAAGGCCAAGCATGGTCCAAAACAAGACATGTGGCAAGCCAGCAGCTAAGCAGGGTAGATGACAAGGTCCCACAGCACTCAGAGCACTCCAGCACATAATACCACTGAGTGCTTTGACCCACTGCTTCCCAAAGGTGGCCCCTTTCCATCTTGCCATGAACCATCACCAGCCTCCCATATAAGGACTCCTCTACAGACACATATATAAGATGTATACTGCTCCAGCCCTTCCTGTCCTCCACGATTCGAGACAGGTACCTAGATCTTACATAAAGGAGATATCAAGGGATGGAGGGAATATTTCTTCACATTCAGGCTCACTCTGACATAAGAAGATTATAAGGACTTTCCAAAACTGAAGGAGGTGAGAAGTAGTATTTTAGCCAAGGGAGGGGGGAAAAAAACAAATAGTGATTATTATCTCTAGACACTAGAATAATTTTTCAGTAATTTCTTTTTCTACTTCAGTGCTTTCCCAGCTCCTGAACTATATGTGCATGCTGACCCATCATCCCAACCATGAGCATTTATCAGCCACTGAAATCTGAGAGATAACAGTTCTCACAAACACATTATCATCACCTAGATGTAGATCCTCTGGTGCACCTCAGTGTTTGCTCCCTGAAAAGGGAAGAAACAGCTGCAGAACAAACTGAATAAAAAAAAATAAAAAATAATAAAAAAAAATCTCTTAATCAGGCAGTTCACTTCTCTTTTAGGGGTTTGAGTAGTAGACAACAGAGAACAGCCAAATTGGTAGAGAGGGACAAAAGGAATTAAAAAGGTCAGTGTTGGGAATAGACTAAGCAGATCTGGCAGCTGCCTGCAAAACGGGGCAGAAATGGCTCCACTTTCAAATGAGGTATCAGGACCCTCACGAACGCCAAGGACAGAACTTGACCAGAGCTGTACACTAATACCTTAGTGGTATGCACTCTTGTTCATGTTTGGACAATATTCTGAAGCCTGAGGAAAGGACTAATTTGAGCACAGCTTATCACTGGACTGATGAATCAGCTCTCCAGTGTGCATTCTCCTTAGGGAGAGAAGAGAGAATTGGCAGAGGACAGTGCTGCAGGAGATAGCACTATGAGGAAACAGCTGCTGATTTTGATGCAGGAGCAGCCCATTGTGTGGAAAACATTTTGGTGCAGTGTTGTTGGCCAAAATCATCATCCCCAATCAAGCACATCCTACAGTACGTAAGGAACAAACATTCCCTGAGGAAATCCACAAGATTTCCAACTCTAAAATGCTGGAACAGCAAAACCCAAGGCTTTTGCTACCGTACATGCAAGTAACAGCAAGATAGCAAGCATTCTCTATCACATAGCAAAAATCAAGGGAAATTCATATTGAGGCAGTCCTCTCAAGGATAGTACCAATCGTGTGAATCCAAAAACCAATGAGCTTGTGACATACCTGCACCTATATTTCACAAAATTGGTACTCAAGTCTGCACTGTTAACTTCACTCAGTAACCTTTCATAAGATTAAATGGAAAATGAGCTTCACATGTTTTCTGTAAAATTACATTACAAAAACCTTAAAAAGGCCTCAGACTAAAACAGGAGTGCGAAGCCCTAGGGAGGACCACTACGCAGCCCAATGGACTTGCTGCAATTTGCAGAAGCAATCTTTCTGCCCCTTCAGTGTGTTGCAGAGCTTACTGCACCTCTTCTCCTAAATAAGGCTTCCACTTTCCTGCTCCCCTCACAGACAAGCTCAAGCATGTGACAAAGCAGCCCTTGAGATGGCAGCACCAAGGCTTGCCATGAATGCTTGCCTTACAATCTTCTGGCTGCCATCCGGCTTAGAAAAACACTGCTTGGGAAAGCCTGAAGTCAGAATGACAAGCAAGCCATTGCCCAGAACAACCGTAGGAAAAACGTCTTTCTACAGAACTTGTTCTCATTGACGAAGATGCTAGAGTGAGTTTAAGGATTCTGACATCATGGACCTCTGCTAGTTAGCAAATTTCCATAGACATTAAGGCAAATTCTCTACTGACACTCCAAGAAGGCTGGTTCCGAAAGGGAATAGATATGGAATAGTGATACACAGCAGTTTCCCAGGCTGTCCAGAGAGCCAGGCAGAGGGAGACCACTGCATCCACGTGCTCCCGCACAGAGCTCCCCAGGACCAGCGCCAGCACTGCCAGGCTGACCTTTGGCACACAGAGGCTGCGCTCCCAGCGGCAGCTGCCCTTGTCCTGCACAGCTATCTCTCCTGATCAGGCCATGCTCATTTCCATATGCAAAAACATCTCCAGGAGAGGCTGTTACAGGTAAGGGCATCCAAAAGCAGAAGTTCAGTTTCTTCCACAACCCTGATCAGTCGCAGCAGATAAATAGCCTGAGCTACCAGGCTGTGCAATCACACAAACACATGCTGCAGCCTAAATACCTTAATGATTTCAGAATCGTGACACCAAGCAATGGCCACATTGCTGTCTGAAAACAACCCAAAAATACAAATGAAGAGAAAAAATTGTAGGAACCAGTATTTGAGCTTGCACTTGAAAAATCTGGCATCCTTAGAAAAGCTTCCTACAACATGTTGCAAAGTGAATTCCAGAGCATAGAGACCAAACAGCAGGTAAGTGAAAAGCCCACAGCTTGCTCATCTTGCAAAACCAAAATGCCAAGCGTGTTGATTTGAAGAGAGAGGTCAGAGCCATCAGGTGGACATGTTCTGCATTATTTCACTTTTATGAAAAATTTTATGCAAACACATGCCTGCACAGGAGTATTTATGTGGAACAAGACCTAATCTAAAATACATCATTAGTACTTCATATTAAAATCTACCACCACTACTGAAAAAGCCCTGCACAAGCCGAATTCTTTACTTATCACACAAGATAAAGCTCCAACCTACTCTTGCCTGTTAGAGGAAATCTGATAAACAGAGGAAGTCTGTCCTCTGACTGGCTTTTTTCGGTTACAAAGATTTGATCAGCACAGTCCTGCCCCTCTCCAGCTCAGTCACAGATCAGTTAAATTAGACGCATAAGGTACAAAGCTAGCTTCAGCTTTGATGACCTTTATTTCCAAGTTGCCTTAATGGGACAGAGAAATGTGATGGAACAAAACTGCATTTCACATTTTTGTTCAACCAAACACTAGTTTACCACTGGACTACTACAGTCTCCCCTCATGCAACATTTTCAGTGTCGGGTAAGTGCACACCTCCAGGACGGTTGTATTCTCCATGCAAAGGCTAAGCACCACTTAAAGAAAAATTACAACTGCAAAGTACATATGCTCCAAGAGCCTTTCACACAATACAATCTATTCCACCAAGCACTTTCAGACTTTGAAGAACAAAAGTGGGTTTATATTCCTGTGCCAGACTGACTGATTTCTCCTTTCTTTAAAAAGAAAACCTGCTCTCGATTCTGTCCATATAGAGATAAGGATCTAACTTCAGCAAGAAACGCAAGTAACTCAATCTTTTAATTTTTCCTAATGCTTCACATGTGTCCCATCAGTGGCATACTGAAATTTTACTTATTTGTTCTCCTTCCACATGGTAGAAAAGAGCTTTCAGTGTGCGCAAAAGATGATGCCTCAAGTGCTCCCCATGGGCCTCTTATTTATTGTTCACTGTAACTTCTTTCTCCTGCTGGCAACTGGAGACTCGTTCACCAGATTTCCGTGATGACAGGTATAATAAGACACAAGGAGGTATCTTCTGTTGCGTCTCTGGACACCTACTCTGAAAGAGTTTTCTGTTCCTCCGTGCTGTTATTTGAATACATGAATGACCTTTCCAAGGCGACAGTTTTCCCCAGAACAGGCCTAGTCCAACTGTCAAACTGAAGGATGGAAAAAAGACACTTGCTCTCCTCGAATATATTCCAGCGCTACCTTTGTGAACTGAGAAATCAACAGCTTCCGAGACTTATTTCAAGCCCAGCAAATTATAAGGCTTAAAGCAAATGGGGCCTTACTGTTGTACTACAAATAAAACTATTACACTCTGTCCATCTATCAAGATTTTAATAACACCGAGTTCTGTGTATGGGCCCTGTTGGTTTTTGCACAGCTTTTCTTCCAGGTGACTAAAAGGACTGCTTTCCCCACAAAAGCTGTGAAATGAACCTAGAAAAGCAAAGAGGTAGGTTTGTTGTTTTGTTTTAATTCTAAATGCTGAACCACTGAAAACAAAGGGAGGGCACTATGTATACAGTTCATTCCAAGCCTGGTGAGCCTCATGACTTGGAATCATTGCTTCCTCAAAAGCCAGCCTGAAGAGTAGAACCATACTAACAGCCTTCCGGTATTTGGTCAATGGCCTTCAAACCAGTACCTCTACCCAAAAAATATAAAAATTGGGTCCTGGGGAAATGGTGAAGAGGAGAACATGCACATCATGAGAAGCTGGGACAGTCCTGAAGCAGAGCAGGTAAAGGAAATTCCACAGGAGGGGCAGAAGAAGAAACAAGAGCCAACAAAGATGTTGAAGATGCAGGATGGTGATCAAGAAGCATGGGGAGAAAGAAACGTGGCCTTGCTGTAGCCAGGGGCTTCTATAAACGGGAGATGAGGCTTTCATGCATCCCCATCACCGTGTCCATTTCTGCCTTCAGCAGTTTAAGGATTGTGTTCACAGACTGAGAAGTGTGCATGGAAGAGCTTCACAAACAGTTTCAACCACCAGAAAACAAGTCTTCATCAGGAAACTCAGCAGGGACAGCTGTTTCAAGTTAAAAAACAAACCAACCAACCCACAAATCCATAAACCTGATCACAGTTTAAGTCACCACATGAAAGCCCATTTTATGATAAATTAAGCAACAGCTACTGGGACTAAAGCTTGGTAAACAAGAGCCACCAGCTTCTGGATGAAACTAAAAAAATTCAGGTCACAAGCCATGTACTTCAGCAAAGATCACCAGCCACTGGAACAACTTACTGAGGGCCAGCATAGTCTTCATGACTAACCATTTTTTAAGCCAAGTCTGGAACTTCTTCTTGGAGGCAAGTTATAGATTGCATACAGATTTTTGAAATGTGTGGTTAACCCTGGGATAATTCCTATAGCCTCTACCTTTGGCTTGTGACTCAAGAACCCAAGAAGTGTGTAGGTGAAGGGATCAGGGAATGGAAGAGGGGCAGGAAAAGAAATTAAGAGGAAGTACAGAAAAATATTTAGAAGGAAATATAGAAAGCATGCTGATAATTGGGGATTGGACTAGATGATCTTTGGAGGTCCCTTCCAATCTGTAACCTTCTGGGATTCTGTGATAATGAAGTAGAATGACTAAGAGCAGCCTACAGAGAGAAAGTAAAAGAATGCACATAGTAATTTTATTTTTTTAGTTGAAGATGCATGGGAGGAAGGAAAGAAATGGAAAAAGATAAAGCAATTCTATGTAGGAGACTGGAGAGGGGACAAGGAAGAGCCGTTATGGAAAAGAGAACAACTTGGTTTGCTTGTTTGTTTCCTCAGATCACCACTTCAAGGGAGAGAATTTCAAGTGCAAAGTTCCCTGTACCAGAGAACCCGAGCCCAGCTTGCCACACGGTACTCCAACCGGCCTTGCGTTGCACAGACAGTACATGATGCCATGTGACAGCGAACCAGAAAAATGCTAAACCTAAAACATGCCCCCAGTCACACACACAGGCTGATTCTTCCAGATGACAAACCCTTACACACAGTGATCCCCTGTCTAAGTGACAATGTGGAAGCAGATGCTTTTTTAAAGCTACTGTATTACTCCATACTCAGCTCCGATCAATACAGCTGCTGTTTATTTACTTTGTTGTTTCAAGCTCCGTGACAAGGTACAGTAGTGAAACTTTACCTGGACACCAGCTCTATGGGGGATCAGATGCGTGTGGCATTATGATCTATGCAGAAGGAAAGGAGACACCAGGAATCGATGCACAAAAGCACAGGAAACAAGGAACTACCTAGCTGGGCTGTCAGCTTCCCTAAGCAACAGCTACAGGATCAAATAACAATAACCAAATTAAAAGGGTTTGTCACATACTGGTGTAAAGATCTGAACTTCATAGTCTGGGTAGCCAAGGCGGCAAACTATATAGGACAAATTAAAACGTACTGACCAATTCATTAGCCACGGAGGCCTTAAAGGAGGCTGGTCTGTCTGGCTTACAGCTCTATCAATGAAAGCAATCAGCCTCTCTGAAGACAGCAAGAAAGTTTATTTAGGGCAGCACAGCAGGCTTCTCTCACCTCTGCTGGGCACGGGAGGGCAACGTGCTGGGGGAGGCAGACAGAGGGATCAATTCTCTCATCAAATCAGAGTTTACTCCTAAAATCTCTACTCTAAAAATCACATCCAGCAACATATACATAAACAGAAACTTCTAGGGAGATAAACACTGCGTGCAAGCTTATACTTCCAAAAACTGAGCACTATCATTTGGGGGAAAAAAAAGTGCAGAAAATACACAGTGTCATACATGTACACTAAAAGTCATGGGCAAAACCTCAAACTGAGGGAATAAGGCACCCAAAAGTCTTAGGAAATTAAAAAAAAAAGGGGGGGGGTGTTATACATCCCCTTTTGCTTTCACCTATGTTCATATTTCATCCACATAGCTTCTTCCACTCATAAATGCATGAAAAACAATCAACAAACACACACACACACACACACAAAAAAACCCAAAAAATCCAAAAACCAACCAAACAAAACCCAACAACACCACACACAAAGGCTTCTTACCCCCCAACTTTCCTCCTGTCCCAAATTCTCTCTTTACAACTCATGTTATACTACTTGGGATTACCTCAGTGATCCCCACACTGCATGAAGTGATCCCAAGCAGCATTCTCTCTGGGTTTACCAGGAGGAGGGGCAGAAAAAAAACCCCTTGCTAATGTATAGATATAAGTGACTCCACAATGACTAAGGGAAAGGGGAATAATTCTTTGCAAACACTAAAGACAGCTGGCAGTTTACTCACGCCCCATGCAGAAATGCTTTTAAATGTTAAACAGCACAGTCATTGAGATCTATTCCTTCTCACGTCTCCACTTCTCTCTGCTTCCAGTTGCTCTGCTCCTGGGAGCTCCATTACTTGTGTTTAAAAGAGTATTCCCTTTTAATCTACCTACTGCTTTTCAGATTCATTTCACAGCATGTTTTTTTAAATTTTAAAATCAAAGGAAAAAAAGGATAACGTGACTGTAAGAATATACCATTACCCAAATAAGCCAGTTTCTTTATACAGTGAAAGAAAATAATAAAATTAATATTTTAAACACAAAGGAGAGCAAAGGAAAAAGATAAATGAACAAATACTGAGGAACCAGGCCTTTTTGTTGTTTGTTTTTGGTTGTGTTGGTTTTTTTTTTTAATTTCAATGTGACAGATTTGGGTGCTCTGGCAAGACACTCTGCCTTCAAGCTCCAGGAAATACAGTCAATGGCATCTACATGTCAGAAGCCTGTTTTGCCATCTCCTTGCCAGCCTAAGCATAGGGTTAGATTTCCTCTCATTTTCAAGATGCCTCAAGAGGCTAAAATGGAACAGTAGAGCCACTTCCTACCCTACTAAGAAACTAAAAAGATTTAAAAAAATAATTTAAAAAATTGTGAGATGCCTCTCCACATCCATCACATTCATTTATTACCACATAACAAAAACTGTCTCATTATCCTCACAGGAAACAGAAAGTCATATGTGAACGCAACATTTCCTAAGTGGATGCGAGATTTTAAGAAGAGTTGCTCTTTCAGGAATAAGGAACCCATAAAACAATACAAATAATTAAAGGTTAAATTATTTACTGGCACATGGAAAATAAAATTCCACTCTGACAGAGCATCCTAAGTATAGTGTATTCAGTAGTAAGTGGATTAAGACTTCACACATACCTCAGAGGAGACATCTAGGGGCATTACAGCTTTTCTTTTGCAGGTCTCCCAGCTTCACCTTGCTCTCCAGCACAACCACCACCTTAGAATATCAAATCCCAGTCCACTTTTGGCAAATGGAGAAATAAGGTTACACAGCTTTTGGTAGACAATAGGTAATCCTGCAGCACCAAAGACCTGCAACTGCTGAGCCAGCAGGTTTGGGTCTGCAGAGAGGTCCCCAAGAAGCACTGCTAGCTGACATCCCATTGCAGGGACAGTTGCCTCAGGAGCAGAGAAACCACACATCACCCAGACATGTCCAGGGCCTCCATGCCAGCAGATCGATTCCCCTGGGCCTGCACCTCACACGGCTCACTCAGCCTTGCACTGCTTGGGCTCACAGGCCCGAAGGGACAGCTGACTCCGTGTTCATGTGTCCTCCTTCATCCAGAGCCCTTTTGCAGATGAAGCGCCTCAACGGTGTCACCAGCAGACAAGACAGCTGGTCAGATGCTTGCGTGCATCCTGCTACTGACAGATGTGTCCAGCCGCGCACACCACGAGCACGTCAAAAGATTAAGGGTGCATTGCCAAAATGACTGGTGACAGCCTGTGCTGGTGCAGAGCATGTCTGGAGAGGAACAGCAAGTATGTCCTGACCCATGCGTGCACACCGCTACCTGCATCCGAATTCAATATCCAACATCCTTCAGAGATCCAGCCATAATCCCATGTTGCTTAAAATACAAATACCATTTGGAAAACTCACATAATCAGGGTAAAGTACATGGGTAAAGCAAACATGCAAGTGCCCTCTGGATCACCGAGGTCAACCCTGGTACCGCTTATACACACGGAGGTGAATTTGAGAAATATTGCAATAGACTTTAGCAAGTTTTACTGACTGGCCCAAGCCAGTATGAAAGAGATCTCTCTTTTTGAGCACTCTACAGTCAAAAGGAACAGTTATGATTTCTTCTGAGTGCATTTTGCCAGGTGCCTCACTTGGCTTTTCAATTCAGCGTTCTGCCCCACTGCCCAGCCCTGACCACAGTGCTGCAGGCTCTGCTGTCACCTCCTTTCCAGGCTACACCCAGCCCAGTGGTTTGTTATACCACAAAGCGGCATTTGATTACAATCCTCAAACACAATTTGAGCTATTCAGAAAGCACAAATTATAGTATTATTCGCCTATTTCATTATAATGTTATAACACGCTATCATAAGATTTTTTGCTTTTCAATGTACCACTGGTGAACAGAACCTAGTTTAACCCATATACAACATACCAGCTGATTTTAAGACAAAGACAAATAGTTAAAAATAAGCACACAGTTAACACCACCTGAAAATTGCAAGCAGCATTTGGTGCACTCCAAAGGAAAGGATGTTTGCTTTCCAGCAGTGCAATAAGCTGGATTACACATCATTTGAAGTGCTGGTTACTGCAGAGATGTGCATGAGTTACTGAACTGGGGGGAATGTTTCTAATTACTTATTTCTAGGCTAAAGCTCTGCCTATTGCTTGATTCTTAAAAACAGCCGACTATGCTCCTGTCTTTCTCTTGGACACGTAGAAAACTATGAGAAAATGAATATATACTTTAAAAACCGCAAAACCTCTCTCCTTCTAGCTTATGCCTTCCCTCCTGCAAGGGTATTTATAATATTAAATGCTTAGTCAAAATAATAAACAACTGAATCTATGTAGACAATTTATATGCACCTACATACAAAGAGTTTTAATAAAATCTGAATGCTTAGTGAGCAAGTAACTTCCATCACCCCTATTTCAGATAGGCATTCAGCTACCATCATCAACAACATTTAGAGACTCCAAGAATCTTACTCGAATTTGCATCCATTGATGTGACTGCTCTTCAGAGGCTGGACTTTCTCTTACTATCCACACTAAACATTCTTTCCACAGCTCAAGATGGTTTTAGTGTTTTCTGTTCTAAGGTGCCTTTGCAACTATGGTCTCATCAAATTCTAAAATACTCTTTATGAATTATAATAATAATAAAGCAGCTTCATTCAGGACACATGGGTGTCTTGAAATCAAGAGGACTTAAACATATATCTGAGTGTTTTGGTGAATAACAGATGATTGGAAAGCATAGAGATGCAAGTACTTTTTGCTAGGAAGTTATTTTGCTCTTCACATGACAAATATTTTTCCAAAGCTGGAAACCTCCAGAGATGTTTTCTTGTTTCTCTAGAACATCAGATTTATTACAAAGCTATCACATAGTGTTCCAATGTATTTATTAGTTTGGAAGTACTGTGCTAAAGGACAGTGGGAAAGCAGGGGTGGGGGGGAAAAAGTATCACCATACTGATCTATTCACTGCCTTGCTTATTTTACCTTTATCATGGCAGAGGCATGCTATTTCATTAAAACGTGTATGACACTGTGGCTAGGAACATGCAGTAAAGAAAACGATCAGACACTACTTGCCTCAGCTGCTTAGAAACTATTTAATGCATAATAAAAACCTTGCTACTGCCAACAATGAAAATATTACAGTTTACAGCACTTGCAGTCCCATAAGTATATATTATATATCTGTCTTTGAAGACACACTATTCTTAGGCTTACATATTTGCATTTTTGCAATGTTGAACCCATGGAATATTCCTGTATTATAGATTACTCTTAATATCTTCATTTCAGAGTGATTTTAAGCTGAGGTTTGAGGAAAGGTCTACCAGTTATAAAGGCTTCTAGGTTAACAGGCAGACCAAAAAAAAAAAAAAAAAAAACAACACCAAAAAAACCAAAACACGTTCCTTGAAGTTCTTCCCAACACTCATGGAAGAGATACAGGTTTCTATACACAGGTGCCAAGCACCTGTTTTAGTTCCAGGATACATCCACAGCATCCATATGGAACTGACAGATGTGACACCAGACCATCAGGAAACCTACACTCTTTGAGAGTGGTGGCTCCAGGCATGGAGAAATACCCCAGAGTGCCTAAAGCGACATTAGATATTCAGACCCCAGAGTCGCCCTACTAGTCTCCACAGCATTTAATTAAAGAAGATGACAATCAGATTTAGAATCAGCCTGGTCCCTCCATCCTCTCCCTTTCCAGCCAGTTAATTTGGTGGATGGCCACGTGACTTCAGTGTGCAGGAAAGAAAGCTGCTTTCTCAGAGTAAGTGTTTGGAATACTTTGCATGCTATCAGTCTGACAAATAACTGAAGAAACTTTTGACAATAGTGACCACAAGAGGAAAAGCACACACTTAAAAACTGAGCTGCACAGGAGGCAAACAGAAGATAGCAGTGTGAAAGGACTAGGCTTCCACAACATCTCAAGAGATATGCAACACTATTTCCCACTATCCCTTTGTAAGAAATTATGGAGTTTCTCTTTTTATTAAGAAAAAGAGCAAAATCACATTCTAATACAGAAGAGCATACATTATGAACTAAAAAAATAAAAAATGGGATTTAGATATCAGAGACATTAACTAAAAACATTAACTAGCTGATACACACACTTTAAGAAAATGTTTTCTACCTGCACAGAGCTGCTACCCTGTTCTCCAAGGTCACTGCGATTACTGATGGAAACTAACATGACACCAAGAACAAAGGTGTCATTAGCATGACTTAAGACTCCAAGTATTCCACCTTATCTTACCTAAGTGATTTATTAAGTTTACTCTGCTCACTGGCAGGACTTTACATTTCAAATTCATATTAGGCACAAAATAGTTCAAAACAAGACACAGCTGATCTATAGAAAAAACTCTAAGTCAAAAGGAAATGGTTTTGCTCCCCTTTGGGCTTTATTACTTTCACCAAAGCACTTCTGTTACATAGTCAGAAGTACATTTAATACAAAACAGAAAATAGTGTTCAGGAAGCTGAAACAAAATCATGTCAGGAAAGCCACACATTGCCAACAGGAAAGAACACTCAAAAATTAGTTTGAACACTTCGATTCTTCCAACTTCTATTGTGAGTAATACCCAGCAATAAAAACATACCCATACAAAATAAGTCAGCCTTGGCTGGTTTGATTTTTGACCTGATTACATTCTTCCTCCCAAAATAACCTCTCACCAAACAACTAAAAAGGCTGCAGTCAAGAACTGGCCAATATAACCAGGGTCTTTCACGAGCTTACACAGCTCCCTCCACACGCAGAAACTATCACTTCCATCACAAGAACTGCAAAGCTGCCTGCGCTAAGTTAACATCTGAACAAGTCTTAAGATAGGATCTCTACATAAATTAGGATTGCATCCAGACCTGAAGCAAGAAACTGGGACTCCTGAGAAAGAGATATTGCCATCCTAAAAAATAGGCAGCAGCTCTTAAATGCATGTGAGAGTCCTCCAGAGCACAGCCCTAGCCTCCCATCCTCTGAAAAAGCAGCAGAAAGTGCCTTGGTGAGGTACAGGAGGGAGGAAGAAGCAGAAGCAACCCACTGTGTCCACGGTGGAGGATAAAGAAGTTTGACAAGAAGCAAATACAGTGTCTAAGAAACAGATCTGGGAAGCAATAAGCAAGGCAAGGCGAGATGTGATGTAGGAATGCAGAGCAAGGCAGTCCCAGAAAGAGAAGGGCTGAACTGCTGAACCTGCACAGCCTGCCCAGCATCTCCCCACACACCCTTCTCTATTTCAACTCGGACCCTTTCCAAAAAACCTGCTGGCTTAGTTCATAGCAGAATTAATGGCAGCATCTACCCAAATGTAGACCTGTTTGGGTACCTACCTGCTGGCTACCCACACAATGGACTTGGGAGAGAAGAACCTCAGCCCCCACTCTAAGCACACACACTTATATAAATGTAAATCCAAGAAAATCTAGGAACAGTTAAAGGCCCTTTTCACTCCCTTCATGTTCCTTCTCCTTCCTCTCCCTTCCCCCTGTACATCTACTATAGAAGAAAAATGGTTAAGAGGTACAATAAAGAAAACCTGATATAATTCTACAGGAAGTACAAAAATGAAATACACAAAGATTAAGCATTGCTAGTACAGTTACTTAATCTATCATGCAACATAGCATTAAACTTACCTGCTCATTACTGTAATTTGGCAACTGAATCAAATGCTTAAATAAGAGCCCTGACAAAACCCACAGCAAGTGGGATAAAACATGGAAGAGGAGGAGGAGGTGAACAAGAGAAAATTACACTAAGAGATCAAGATAAATTGGAGATCCACAAATTCACCTGTCTGAGAAGATCCACCCTCTTCCAGAGAAGCTCTGCTGCCTACAGTTTCAAGAAAAAAACCTCAATAGGGAAAAAAATAAAATCCCCACTTTATAATCAAGTTGTATGTGCTTGGCACCACTAGAACTTGTTAATCACAGTTGCTGTCGGACAGACACCCCTGCAGAGAGGACCTGTGTCAGTGCAGTGGGTTTTTAATTTGTCTAACAATTATTCTCAGGTTTAGAAGCACAGAGCTAATGAGGACTTGCAGGCTAGCTAGAACAAACCCGCATTGCGAAATGCAGGTACCAGATTTCTACTGCTTATACCTTTGTTCACAGCTGTAATTCTACCAGATTATACCAGATTTGCAAACTCCAAATACTACATTATCTGCAAAAGACAAAACCTTCAAAGACACAGGGTTCATTTACTAAACAGCAGCACCCAAAATGCTTCTAACATACAGAATCCCATTTTAACGTTGTTCTGTAATTAAGGCAGAAACACAGCAGGACTTCCCTCTCCTACAAGCATACGGCATTTTAAAAAGTAGCGTATTGCAAATTCCCCCAACAGCTCATTGAATGAATGAGTCATTCAGTAGAGGCTCAGTTGATCTTAGTTCTGTCTCTCCTTCCTAGGCACACACTCCACAGTCAGCAACAGGAAGACTGAAGTTCCTCACAGTCACAAGGAAGCAAACTGTGTCTTTATATTAAAGATACACATACTTTTGATGAGCTTTTCAGACACAGTTGATGACCGTTCAACGCTGCTGACATTAGGCAGTGGTCATTGCTGGGGAAAGAACTCAAAGGACATGGAGTTCCTTGTGTGGAGCATTCTAGATGTCATGTGTTTTACCAACACACAAAAACCATACGTCCTGCTAAACAATTTGAGGCACAATAAAGCATTTCAGGAAGCTAGATGGTATTTCTTTTCTGTTCATACAGAGTGATAGACCATCACAGTCCATAAATTTTCTGGTACTTCATCTCCAATGCTTGCTAACGAAGCGTTTGGCAGTACAGGGAGCCAGGAACTTGACGCAGATTTTAATTCATTGATTATCATTCTGCAAAACTACTTCAGCACCCACTAGCTTCGTGCAATGGCTGTAATTCCAAAAAGGCAAGCAGCAGAGAGAACCCATGCTTGCATTGAAATTCTGCAGGCACATACCAGCGAGCTTCTGACTGAGATTTACCCAGCCTTTAAGCTTTTGTTTAGTGCCCTCCACGCATTGCTGGTAGTTGCTGCTTCTGGCCAGAGCAACTCTAATGTACTTTGGCTGGTCGTCAAGAATTCTGTGCCACAGAAACTCACCAAGAGCCGAATGGCTGAAAAGTAGCAAAATAAAGGAAATTAACACCATGGTCTTTGTAGTAGCTGGGTTCAAGTTCTAGTTTAAAGAGGTCAATATCCTCAAGGCTTTGCTACACCTTCTGCATG
This sequence comes from Columba livia, assembly GCF_036013475.1. NCBI lineage: Eukaryota > Metazoa > Chordata > Aves > Columbiformes > Columbidae > Columba > Columba livia. The sequence continues at coordinate 97,248,832 of NC_088602.1, read as the reverse complement.
GAACAAATGTAGACTGCAAGTGAATTGTTTTCACATACTTGAAGTGGAAGACATGAAGCAGCCATTAATTAAAAGGACCCCATCTCAGAAAAGCTAAAAAACCAATACCCTTCCCAGGGTCATTCAGTCTGACGCACAGATTGATCAGTATTGCCCTGTGCTGGAATTCACAGCATACGAAGTTCCTAGAGTGGAGCAGGCTTGCAGTACAAGCCTCTGCCAAAAGAAAATTACAGTGTGCACAGCTGAAGGGGATTTCAAGTGGTCACCTAACCCAGCTGTCCCAAACCTTTGACAGCTAAGATTCTCCACCACCTTTAACTTATTTTCTTCATCATTAACAGTAATTTCTTAGTCCCCCACCCCATCCTCCCACACATTTTTTGCATGGCAACATAAGGGATGAGCAAAGACAGCCAGGACTTATTTTTTGGCTCCTCCCTGCCCCTTGCCCACAACTCACATTTCCCGCCAGGGACGCAGCACTCTGGTCCCCAGTGCAGGAGCACCAAACCCCAGCCTTCCCACAAGCATCTGCCAGAATCTTTTTTTTTTTTGAGTTCCTTCCAGCAACAGAGATTTCACAACTCCTGTTTGGCAATGGAAAGATTTTTCCAAAGCCTTCTAGCTCTCCCTTTTGCATCTTAAATCCATAACTTCTCATCATCTCTACAGCAGGCAAGGAGAGCAGTTCACTCCCTTATCTGCAGCAGGCTTTCAAGTGTTCTCTACACAGAACAACCTTCATTCTGTAAACCTTCCTTTGGAAATGTTTTCTAGATATCCCTGTGAATTTTTTCACTCAGTTTTTCTTACAGCTTAGTCCTTGGGAAAAGGCATTTCTTAAAAGGTGAAGCCTTCAGTTACATGCCATGGTCCAGCTCATGCCAAGAAGCGTCATTTCAAAGTGGTGTGTATCCCCATCCCACGTGCTTGGTTTTTGCTTTTGGGGTCAGAAAGAAGGGGAGAGTTTTGGGTTTTTTTGCAGCCACATAAGATTGACTCACATTCAAGTTTGCAAACTGCAAAGTGGAAGCATTACATTTTTGGTTATTATCAAACCAGGTATTTGGTAGGAATACAGACAAGCCTGGGGTTTTCTTTTCCCTTACATGTTTTGCCAGCCTAGCTGTGTTAATGAATAGCATTAGAGGACAGACTCCAGTGCGAGTACAGAGGCACAAATTAATGTAGGCAATGGTATCACCAAAACTGACTGTGGTTGATTCTATAGAAGGAGAGGAATTAAAGAGTACCAGCAAATAGACTCCTCCCTTCCAGGCTAAACTGCAATCCCACTACAAAAGCCGCTGCCAACCTTTTCTCAGTGTTGATATTCTTATTGCACTGGGGAGGAGAAAGGAGCCAACTAGGTAGGAGGTAAACAGCCAGTTTTATCTGCCCTGTGACAACACGCTCACATCCAGGATTACTCTGCTATTTCACTGCTCCCCATGCTGGATCTGGCAGGAACCTGAACACACAAGAATATGGCTCTGTTCCTTCTCTAGGGACCCAGATCTTAGGAAAGTTAATGCTGATCAACCCGAAAAAGACAGGCTGGCTGAAGGAATAGAAGGGGAAAAAAAAAAAGTTGAAAGTTGGCTATTTTAGGTGACCCAGTAAAACCAAAGCATCTGCATAATGCTGCAAGGCTCTTATTTAGAACTGAATCCATGAGGTTCAGAAAGGGAGCTTACAAACACCACAGTATGTTTCAGACCATTTTTAAAGCTTTTTGGCCTGAACTCGCCACTTTAAAAGCAAGCAATGTTTTCACCAAGCCCACCCCTGCCATTTGCCTCCTTGTCACAGAGCAGAGATACAGTAGCTATTTCTCTCCTAACAAATTAAATCCACTGTTTCTTGAGAAGGGTCAGAAGGGTGAGAGCACCACACTTTTTTTAAAAAGAACATTAAAAAATAATTATGCTAAAGCACATATCAGCACAAATTAAAGAGATTCAGTAAAATGCCTGCTTTCAACTTGCTTAAATATTCCATTTAAAAAACCATTTAGCAAAGTTTTATTAAAATAAATCAACTAAGGAAATGCTCGTTAAACTAATCCGAAACCCACATTCTTTTTGGATGTTCCTTCATTGAAAAATAAGTCTTCACTCTGCCGTTATAAACCCGATCATGTCCTCCATGGATGTGCCTTCCTTTGCCGCAGCAGCGAGTGTGAAGAACAACCAGTTCCAATTTCAAACATAACATCAAGTGCATTAAAGCTTCAACCTGTTTCCCTCATACAAAAACACATCCTCTGCCTTTCTCAGGGCCAGCAAGCTAAGTTATCCATAGATAACCCTTCCCCGTAGTTCATAGCTTCCTTTGGGATCCATCAAGACAGCTTTTGAATTGGTGTCTGAAGAATTAGTGTAGATGGACGTTAAGTACTGTCTTTCCACCTGTAATGCCTTAAAAGAGAACCAAAGGTTCAGCCTTCAAACCAGACCTACCACATGGCTGCTTGTCAAATGCTGAGATAATTGCTTTTGTATAAAATGTTTAAGGTTTAGGACATTAAAAAAATGACCAAAAAAAGACGAGAAAAAAAAAAAAAGAAAGGATTATACGACTCTCTTTTGCTGTAGAGAAAGGTACAGGCACATTACCTGAATGACGTAAGGCTCATAGTGGGTTACATACAGCAGGTCCTGTTAGTTCAGGGATGATGAACACTGTCTATCTGTTTTTTTACTGTGAAATATAGCCAAGATGATGCTGTGAATGCCAGTACATCAGCTAAACAGCAAAACAAGGAAATTTGTTGTTTTTTGTTTTTTGTTTTTTTTTTTTTTCCCAGTAAAGCTAATGATACCTTTGGGTCCTGGAAAGCTACAAAGCCTGCTTTCCAAGCTACTACAAAAAATTCCCTTCAGTATCACCACTACTTTCATCAGCTCTGTTTCTCCAGCATGATATTGCTACTGAAAAGCCAATATAGTACTCCAGCAGTATATTGGAGTATACCATTTAAAAAAATAAATAAATAAAAAAAATTATAGTACACAGACTAAAATGAAACTTTTCAGCCAGTAAAGATTATTTCCTTGTTGGCAAGTTGCTAGCAGCAGCTTATAAATCAAAAAGAGGAAAGTACCATCAAGAGGGCTTTAGTATAGGCACAGTTGCACTCAGGAGACCTTGCTAGAAGTACAGATCTAATAGCATCAGCATACATACCTGTTCATTCTAAGACTATATGCTCCAAAAACCTTTCCCATTAATCAAGTTATGGCTCTCAATTCACAGCCACAGCTACAGCTGCAACAAGCAAGCTGAAGCAATGCCATTTTTAACCAAAGCTTTTGTTTCCAATGCAAGGCTGAATGTCTTCTCTGGGGCTGAGCTGGACCAAAGCAGCAAAGGAGCACATCTGTACCAGCTCAGAGTTGAGGTCCACCCTGTCGTACGACACATCCCCGGGCAGTGGCCAGCCAACAATGGCCACGGAAAAGCAGGGGACCTGGGCAAGCGTATTGTGACGCTGCTGCTGCCCAACCTCCCAGCCTCTAGCAACTTGCAGCCAAGGCACTTCTCAAGGTAGAAGTACAGGGCATTTCAGAAAGATGGACCCAATTTCAAAAGCAGTATATTTCACAGTTTGGGTCCATCTTTTTGAAACACCCCGTAGTGCTGCTGCCCTTGGAGTTCAGCTTAAGACGCACTGCTCTAAGGTTGCTGGAAAATGAACGCAAACTTGGTCCTTTCAGAGTGGGCAGAGTGGGCTCATTGAGTGTTTTCTGATGAGTATTTGGGCAGGAAAGCTTGCAAGGAATCCAGCAGTGATAGGTCTCAGACCACCACAGAAAGACACTGGGGAAAAATACAACTGCAGAGTTAAGCTAGCCAGTTCAGTTTCCATCATCAAAAACAATTCAACTCAAGAGGACAAGAGGACAACTAACTTACTCAAAGTGCATAATATTCAGATTAAGCCATCTCAGTTCTTAAGAGACATCATGTAAACATCCTTGCCACAGTGCTAGTTATATATGAAACACATCTATTTTCAAACAGTTGTCCTTTCCATGGATAAGAGTGATAGCACACTCAAAATGGATGTGAAAATATTTACAAGTTTCAGAAGAGTTAGCTGTGAACAGAGGTGAGTAAAAGGCATGGCACTCTGTCCCTTGATAGAAAGCTGGCTGTGGGGTGGCCAGGAAAACAAGATTTCTTTGGCCAGAAAAGCAAAAGACAAGATAAAACCCATAAAACAAAATACCAAGAGCCACCTCAATTCCACCAACTCAGTGATGAGGGTGTTTCACTGGAAATAGGGGGGACGGAAAAATCAGTAAGGATATTGAATCTGGCCCAGCTTCCGAAAGCTGCTTATAATTTTAGCCAAAGGTACTTTAGAGGCAAAGTGAATTTAAAAAATAAATAAATAAATAATCCTTTAAATAGAGAAGAGAGCTCCATGCTCCTTAGGAAAAGAGGGGCTCCAACTCTCTGTACTGTGCACAGCCCCAGGAAGCTGCCTGAGGAACCAAAGGTCTATAACCCAAGGGCCATAGGCATCAAACAGATTCACGAGAAGAAGTTCAGCTCCAACACGCTGGTAGGAAACCCCAGACTGCAGGAAGGCATTTGGAACACGGGGGCCCAAAAAACAAACACACACTGTGGAGCATAGTGTTGGATGAATCAATCAGAACTGTAACTGGGAGATAAATGCTCGCATTAGGCATTAAAGGTGGATGGGTCAACCGTATAGCCACGCATCTCTGCTTAGCCAGGAGGAGGAACAACATTTGCACTGAAACCTGATGGAAGGCTACCAGGCAGGCTAACAGGTTTAAAAATCTACTTTTATCAAATAAACTGATTATAGCTGTGTTATTTAACTGTACGTCAGCCATCATAAAAATTTGGGTCCAGAAGCAGTCTAGCATGTATCACTACCAGGAACCTGAATGCTGACCCTGCAGGAAAAGACTGAAAACTCCTAACACTAAACCATCATACGAATTATGTTAAGAGATAAGACACCCATCGTGTTCCCCTGAAAAGACCCAATCTGCATGTGAAGTATCCTCAACTTCAAATCTCCAGGGGAAAAAAAAAAACATGTTCTTTGTACACAGTCAAGATTAGGCAAATCTTGCAATGGTAATTACAGACACTGCATCCCCAAGCCATCTGCTGTATCATTTATAACTGCTGGAAGGGCAGCACAAAGAGCTGATGGAAGAGAAGAGAGAGACGTTACCAGCAACCAAAGCCAGGCTGTGCAGGAAAGCTGCGACACTGGACTGACCCAAACAGAAACTTACGTCCTGGTTATTCAGACCTCCCTCAGCTTGCAGATACTGCTAGTGTTCAGGTAGCAGAGAAACAGCCATGACTGCAGCATTTTTGGATCAAAGGGAGCTAGGAGCCCTGCCTCAAGGAAACTCATAACCCTGAGCAAGCCCAGGGGGAAGGATCCGACCAGGACTTCATCCCACAAATAAGCGAACTTGTGCTCTTAATTCAGTCTGAGCAATCCAGCTTTCACACATGGACAAACTTCACAGCCAACAGCTCTGCCCATCTCTCCTCCAAGAAGTTATGCCAGTAACACGGGTAGAATCATTTTTGAACAAGCTAAATTCATCCTTTACGAGCACGCATAGGGCCCAGCTTCATGTATACACCTGCATACTGATGACTCCTGCACCTGCAAAAAGTTTGGGTTTTGTTTTGTTTTCCTCTCTCCATCGGCACAGCTACAGCTAGAAGAGGCAGAAAGACGCATTCACCCACCCCTTGATAACATACCCGCGTATCTTAGTGGCGGGCCAAGCCGCGGGCACTTTGAAAATCCCTCTTTTGCAGTACAGCTGGAGACAATGCAAATTAATTGTTTCGCCATCCATAAAAAATTACAACAATACTCACTTCATAAGGCTGTCACAAGGATTATTTAACATCTCTGAAGAGCTTTGAAAAAGAAATAGCAGCTATTGTTCTGAGTACCATAGAATTTGGAAAGATCCCACATGAATTTTACACGACTGTGCATGTGTGACAGTTGCAGCACCAATAGATTATTTTTCTCCACAAAAAAGCCTCACAGAAGCTCATTTACTCTAGGCAACACTTCAGTCAGAAATGTACTTTCTTCCTCATTAATATATCCAAAATAGATATAAACTTTGACTATTTAATTAATAGATTCAGGTGCTGTTTCTAATCTTAATTAAGGGAAACATTGCATTTTTGACAAAGAATTCAGTTTTTAGGCTGTCACGGCTCCTAAACACACTATGATTACCTAAGTAATGCTAATGCACAAGAACAACAGGCAAAAAAAAAAAAAAAAGAAAGGCAACTAATTTCACTGAAATCCCACTTCCTTTACAGCAAATGAGAAAGTCTGGCTGCATGAAGAGTTGCTACACACAGAAAATAAGCCAATGTTATACACTTACACGTGACCATTAATGACCAAAAACACTGATGCAGAAACATTGTAAAGGTTTTAAATAGTGGTTTTTTTTCATGAATATACACATACAGAAGAGGTATTGTTTTCTAAGTGTTCTACCACACACTCGGATTCACCTCTTCCATAAGGAAAATTTCTAGCATATCTCTCCAAATGTATAAGGAACATATATGCCCCTTCATTCTCACAAAACATAGGGAGATCAACGCCTGCTTCAAGGATGAGCATTTTTTTTGAGCGGTCTCAAACTACAGCAGTGATCAGTAATTAGGCAACAAGGTTGTACCCAGGGTAGAGACCAATCTGGCTGAGAGAATTACCATTTTCACTGCACAAAGCTCCCAAGGATCATTGGGACATCTTTGGTTTGGAAAGCAAACACTACATTATTGATCCTACTGCAAGAAAAACAACAGTATTAGGGCTAATCAGTACACTGGCTTTCATTCCCTATCCAAGATGAGACAGAAAGCTGCTTCTCTTAATTTAACCCTAGTTTTTCACCAAGGAACTGGCACCTACAGGTGCACTAAATAATGCAGCATTGCAGCAGCAAGCCTTAAAGAGCTTAAGCCCCAAATTCCTCAATTCCCAGGGGAATCAGTAGCCCAAAATAATGCAAAATGCATGGAGGAAATTGCATGCCCAAGGAGAAGGAAGGAAAGAGTGGAGAAGGAACGAAAAGAGCAAGCACCATGAGCAGCTGGGCTGATTTACCAATAGCACACAGCAAGGAGATGTACCATCAATCCCAGCTTTCCCCAGATTTATGTCAGGTAGTGATCAACAGCTTTAGGGGAAGTTCAGAGTGCCAAGATGATCAGCTCCTTTATCTATAGGAAAATATTCTTCACGGAATGGGTTTTCAGGCATTGGAACAGGTTGCTCAGGGAAATGGTGGAGTCACCATCCCTGGAGGTGTTTGAAAGGTGCTCAGACAAGGTTCTTAGGGCCATGGTTTAGTGCTGGAGTTAGGTTATGGTTGGACTCAATGATCCTGAGGGTCTCTTCCAACTGAAATGATTCTATGATTCTATTCTGTAAGTCTGATGGGCAGCAGCCTCACGTCTTCTGAGTGGTACATTGTTTCGATACAGCTCTCCTTGCATTTTCCCTGGAAGGTTTCACAACTTCAACCTAGCACTTCCCTGGTAATGCACAGGGTACCTTGGTACAGCCAGTCGTTTGCCTCTCCTACTAAAACTGTTTGAGTTTTGCATGGTTTTACAGACAGAAAAAGAGTCCCTGTGGCTCTCAGTTCCTTTTTACAACACCGAACACTCATTTGGACAAGAAGCCAAGCCTCCTGCTTCCCCTGCCCTGTCTACTAAACTGCACAGTTATGCTGTCTGTCCCATGCAAGGTTAGCTACAGATAAAGACACAGCAGAAGAAGGGGCTGTTGTGAAGGACTGGATCCAAAAGTAGCATTTGCAGATTGGTCTTTACAAAAGAGACAAGTATTTCTTACATTTTTGCTATGACTTGCGTGTAGCAGCTTTAAGAGCCCAGCTTCTCATCACTGTCATGTCTTGCACACTTTTAAATGTGTCCAGACTCAAAGGAATAAGGAAATTTTAATAGGTAAATCATAAGTACCCATCAATTTAAAAACAAAAACAAAACCAAAACTACTTAAGTAATGGTTTGTTTCCTTTTAAATCATTTGGAATTTGGACTTTTGGAATTTGGACTTCTGCAATTAATAAACCAAAAGAAGAAATGGAGTTTATTGGTTTGGTGCACTAGCAAATTAAATACTTCCTATATTATCCTGATTTTAGCAATAGGTCCCTGTGTCCTAGTGATAATCAGTCCCCAACATAGACACTGACTCACTCCTGGAATCCTGACATGATCGTGCATCAGATGGCAAATTGATTTTCATGTAATACATTTAACCACATCTTCATCAAGCACGCAGCAGAGGCCTTGACATTAGTGCTTCTTTTTCTCACTTTATGTTGGTTAATATCGTAAGTAAACAAGAAATTTTGATAACAATTTCTAATGCCTCTCTATTCCCTTCCTTTTAGTTTTACTTTAAAATATGGTACCTATTACTTATTAAGAGCTACCCATATGCCAAAGTTCGCTAAAACGCAAGCATCCTTTACTAGGGGCTCAGCACCAGAAGGTAGTGGAACAGTCTGAGACACAACAAAATTTTGGGTTCCCTTTGCTTTTTGTCATTTCTTTTGTTCTTTACTTTGTAATGTTCAAGGTACCAATTGCCTAGTCACCTGTTCTTTGTTCAGGCACTGACTACAGATTAATACATATGCAGCAACACTCACTGTTAACACACACACACACAAAAGACATTTAAAGAACAGGACATTTTTAGGCAGTACAAATGATAATTATCTTTCTTTGTCATTGGCTATTCCTATCAAGAATTACGTTCTCCTAAGCCAAAGGAGCAAGACTGCATGCAACCTTGCTTTGTTTTTTTGTATTTGCATAAAGCGTAGAAGCAGCCTACCAGGATGTATAGGTATCATACATTCAGTATAGGTGAACTCATTACAGTTAACAGCAATTCTTCATTCATATTGGTCCCCACAAAATGTAAGCTTCAAATCCAATTATTCCATAATAGTTTTGTAAGTAAACAAAATGCCATTCAGGATTTGAAAACAATGCATCTTTCTCCAAACACAGGCAGGAAGTAAAAAAAAAAAAAAAAAAAAAAAAACAAAAACTAGCACAGGACTATGCAATAGCTTCATTTTGTAAGAAGATTAATACAGGGCAGAAAGCTTTGGCTTTGTCTGGGAAAAGAACATCCACTTCATGCTTGTAGTGTTCCCTGTAGTTGTAGGTAGAATTTTGCCCTGTTAATGCATCTCTTCAGAGATAAAAGGAATCACGCTGGGAAGAGGAAATAGCATCGTTATTTCCGTCACCATTACCTCAACTAAAGTCCATTCTGATTTCGGCCCTTGTCAAGTACAATTCGTGCACCCTTGACTGAGCTATCTGCAATGTTTGTTAAACGGCAGTACAAAGTTTTGATAAGTGGTCCTGCCATTTTAATCATGCTTAGCAGGAACAATCTGATCAGGTGTTTTTCCCATGCTTGTTGAATTCAAGTCATATTTGGAGACCAACTGTTCTCTAGCCTGCTTTCTCCAATTAAGTGTGTGTAAAGGGGTCCAGAGGTGAAGGTGGCAACTGAGAGAGAAATGAACAATAAGGCTTTCTTAGAGTACATAAGATTGCCCTTAAAAAAGGCTGAATACAGGTAGTGAATGTAATGCACATCATTTTAATTGCAAAGGTTCAGTAACAATAGATGTGAAGGAGAAGACTAGAATACACAGATGGGAACCACAAGCCAAGGCTCCTGTGAAAATCATAGGAAAGACCAGAACACATATGTTTAAAATCCAAGAGCCGGAATTGCTCAGGACACGAAGAGCTCTGTAACAGCCCAACATTCACCGCAGCAAAGCAAATTCAGTGCAGGTTACAGCGACTCCGTTTAACTTCATCATCCCGTATATAGCTGCAGTCTTGCAAGAAGATGAATGGAAACTTTACAGGTTTTACTGCTTGTAGAATCAAACTTGGAAAAAAAATACACATACCTATCTGTGATTATGTTGAACTTTACCCAAATAACCTGTAGTTCAAGCAAGGAGCCTCAAGTGAAGAGTGACACCGCAAAAGAAATGCTGCTAAGACAAGAGAGCTTACCATTTTACTTCCAAACATGCTTGTACGTATCAGCAATTCACCAATGGCAAACACGATCTTGGACTCTAGCCTATTTCCCTTAGAGCAGGAGAGGCGGAAAGGCCATGAAGTTCAGTTTGGACTAGAAATTAATGAATCTGATGACATGATGAGCTAACAAGGCTGTTACTGCTTTGAAGAAGCAGCAAGATCACTGCAAACTCTGCCACTTTACTTTCTTGTTCCACACCTGCTCTCTGTCTTACCAAGGAGGGGAGATGAAGATTCAAAGAGGAAAAAATAGCAGAGGAGAAGAATATACAAGTGTGGTATCAAATAGATAACAGTTGCAACAAAAAGGTTCCTTTAGAATACAGTGTATTAAAAGCCATAAGGGGATAATCAATGTGTTTCTTCATTTAGATACCTACACATTAGGTTAGCAGCTTATTAAATCCATCAGCACCAGCTGAACAGAATCCAGGCACAACAGCATCCCATTTGGTTGCCACTCTCCAATCAGTAGGGTTTGCTCTTCTCCATTTTGCACTCTCAAGCCGTGCACCCAGGTGCACCTGGCTCTTCAGAAACGGGCTTTTCTTTATATTTTTTTTGCTTTGTTTTGAATCGCTCTCCTACTTTTTCTCCCGCCCTGCCTACCGCCCTCCCCTCCCGCTCGGCGGAGAGCCCGACTGCCCCCCTCCCGGCAGCGAGCCGCCAGCCTGCGCCTCCCTCGCTCAGCACCCCCGGGAGGGCGCCCATCTCCCCCCGGGAGGGGGGATGCATTGCAGCCGGGGCCCGGCCGCGCCGGCGGGACCATTGTGCCCTTCTCCGCACCGCCGCCATCCCTCCGGCTACCCCTCGCTGCCGGCCTGGCCGCCGCCCCCCCGCCCACCGGCGCACAAAGGGCTGCGTCTGCCGGCAGCACCGGCACCGCGGCCGCTGGACCGAGCCGGGCCCGGCGCGGCACAGGTCGGCGCCGCAGCAGGGGGCGGCGCGCTGGGGCCTTCCGAGAGGGGCGCCAGGCGGAGCCGCCGCCACCGCCCGGGAGCTCCGAGGCGGGGGGAGCTGCCCCGGCCCACGGAGGGCCCGGCAGGGGCAAGGTCTGCCGCCCGCCTTCCCCCCGCAGATCGGCACCCGCGCCTCGCCGGCGGAGCGGCACCAACCTGCAGTCCCCGCCGCCGCCTCCTCGGGAAGAGCCGGAGCTGCCTCTGTCCGCCTCAGCCTTCAGCCCCGGAGCGGGCGGCCTTGCCCGCCTCCGCCTGCTGCTGTCCGCGGTGCCACCCCGGCGGCGGCGGCGGGCTGGCTCGGCGCCGCTGCCCTCGGGAGGCGGGGAAGGGGCGAGCGGGGCGGGCGGCTGCGGGAGCCTCGCTCATTGAGTGCGGCAGCCCCAGCTGTCGCCGCCGCTGCTCCCCGCAGCCGCTACTTCCTGTGCAGCGATGGTTCAGTTCCTCCCGGTCCGCTGGGGGCAGGAGAGCCAGGCGGCGGGGGGGCGGAGAAGAGCGGGAGGGTCGGGTCAGATAGCGGGGGTGGCAGCGGCCGCCGCTTCCCCTGCCCAGCCCCGCCCCGGCCAGCGCGGCGGGACCTCCATCGGCCGCTCTCTCTCTCCGCAGCGCAGCGGAGCCGCCCGCTCCGCGCCCAACCGCCGCCTGCGCCCCCCGCCGCGGGGCGCCCGCCAGGGGGTGTCGTCGCTCCTGCCCGAGGCGCCCCTCACCGCGGCTCCGCTCCTCTGGCGGGCGGGGGAAAGGAGGGGAGCGCGTATGGGGCGATCGCCTGGCCCGGGAAGGGGAGTGCGGCTCCCCCAAGTGAGGCTAAGACGCCGCTTCCCGCTCGTGAAAGCCCGCTCCCCTGCCCCAGGAAGCGGGGGCGGCGCTTGCCCCCGGCCTGTCCGTGAGGAGTGAGAGCAGCTTCGCTCCGACACGGCCGCTCACCGGAGCCAGGACTCGGTCTCCCGCTGGCCGCCCTCAGAGAGAGCGCTCTGTGTCCTCCCGCCTGCCCGGGAGCGCGTCCCAGGACCGCCGCGGCGGGGAGGTGCGGGGCCTCCCCTGCTTGCGGGCCGGGCCCCGCCGGAGTCCGGCGCTGCCGCTCCTCGAGGCGTAAGTGAAGCTCCCGGATACCTACACAGGGACCGGGGATCTGTTTGGAAGAAGCGCGAAGATGGCACCGTGAGGAATCAATAACGGAAATTCTCAGCAAGGCAGGAAACCGCTGCGTAACACTGTTAATAAATAAAGATACAATCGCGGGTCTGAATGAAGAGCAAAGCGGTGAAGCGGCGGCTCCCGGCTGCAGGGGTGACGCTCCCCATGCGGTGCATGGGGTGGCCTGGCAAGGGCTGGGCCTGAGGGAAGCTCCTCGTGAAAGGAGCAGCGTCTCACCTGCGTTATTTGATTTCAAACAAATGTAACGCCATAGACTGACAGTATCTTTGTGCTCCTGCATATACCATAAAGAAGCAGGTCAGAACATATCAAAAGGAACACAAGTTCGGTTCGTTTTTCAGAATAAGCCTTGAAAAATCACGTTTTTGTTTGGAATCTTACTCATTCTTCTCAGGGTGTGACAGGACTGCATGCGGGGACTACAGCAGCTGAGTTTGCCCTGGTCGGAGAAATTAATCTCAGTGAGATTTTCATGGGCAATAATGACTAGGGAACTTTCCTTTCCTTTCCTTTCCTTTCCTTTCCTTTCCTTTCCTTTCCTTTCCTTTCCTTTCCTTTCCTTTCCTTTCCTTTCCTTTCCTTTCCTTTCCTTTCCTTTCCTTTCCTTTGTATGAGGAAGTGACAAAACTTGGAAATTACAGATCTTTCATTGAAAAACCAAAAACACTTTAAAATTGGAACAACATTTTCAAATACTAGCATCTAGCATTATTCTCCAAACACCTTACTGATGCTGCTAAATAGTTTTACTTTTTGAGATGATGGAAGTTTGCAGCTCTCAAAGCCTTTTAATAGAATTGCATACGTTCATTACCAGTTTCTTTTATTTGGTTCCAGAATGTGGATTCTGAGGAGACTTGTGTTAGGCAGTGATGTCAAAGGACAGTGGTCATAGCACTCTCTGGAGCATCACTGTAAAGGAGTTGCTACTCTCAGCAGTTATGGGAAACCTATTTAAAAAAAAAAAATGGTTTTAACAGTTATGTAGGTTCCAAATGTTCTCCTCTTTTGCCTGTGGTATGTGACATTCAGCACATCATAACTCAACCTACTTTAGAAAAGTATATACGAGTTATATCTAAATATTTATGTTCTGTGTTTACTTGAAGTGCCATTAAATCCCTTAATTGCTGTGCTTTCACTATCATTGCAGAACTCCACTGGTTTCCAGTTGTACATGAGTTGTATTACGAGGCAGAGATTCTGCCCTTAGGTCAGGTGCATATGCAGCTTTTTCTTCTCTCTCCGTCTTCCCCAGCACAGCCTCTTACTGGCAGTCCTGATCAGCCTTACCTAATGCTGCTCAGCCCATGCTGGCTTGGCCAATCACAAAATCCTTGGCTGGTTTCCTATGCTGGTGTAGCTTTATAGTAGGCTGACATGAGTGACAGCAGCTTCCATGGCTTCCTGAAGAACATCACAGGTGATTTCAGTCCTTCAAGCAGTTTGCAAGTGAGGCAGGACAAAGGCAGGCTAGTATTTCTTTACAGATCCCAGCACCTGGTCTCCTGTTTTATCTTAATTTTCCTTACTGGTCGTAGACAGGTATTTGCAGCTATTTTTCTGCAGCTTCTGGGTTTTCAGAAGGATGCACATAGAGTACAACTTCCATTTTTCCTTTGGGTGAACTTTTAGTATATCTCACAAGTATGTTTCCAAATAAAAAATAGCTCATTCAAGGAAATCATCTAATACAAGTAGCTTACGACAGTTTAATTGCAAAAACAGCATGATGTAATTTCTTCAGCCAGAAGACTTTTCAGATTATATCACTGTCAGGAAGACAGTTAGGCTTGCCTGACCTGTTTCTGGTCTGCCCAAATTTTAACTACAGTAAAGTATAATTTCCCTATTTTTTATATGCCGGCAGTACTACTTTGCAGTGCTTATAGTGTCCACTGAGTGAGTTGTGCACTTAACAATCAAATGATCAAAACTAAAATCTGAAAGGATGATGCATTTGTGGGGTATTTTGGATTGAGACAGAAAAGAAAGAAAGGAAGGAGGAGAGAGAGAGAGAAAATACATTGAAAGTTTGGGGATAAAAATGGTGAATACAGGAACAGCATGAAAAATCCCAAAAGGTAGCACCTATAAAGTTTGCCAAGAAATTAATTTCCACCTTCTTGCTCAGCTGTATTCTGACATCTCACTGGCAAACAGCATCTTCTCAGATGGTAAGAGAGTTCTGTGAAGTGCTGTCCAGGACCTCTGGAATGAAACTGAGAGCAACTGTCCTGATATTCATCTGTTATCCCCAGGCTTAAAATGAGCTGTTCCACAAGACCCATATTCGCTATATGGACAAAGCAAGGTTTCACACAGAGCACTACTAGCCTTTTCTATTGAACAAAAAGCACTTAACATATCCAAGTGGTTGAAATTTACCTAAGAGCATCAGGAAAACAGCTATTTCAGATAATGCCAACAGGTCTGCAGGGTTTGCTGGAAAGAAAGTCACTTATGTTGGTCTTTGCTTGTCTTGTCAACTTTTCAGAGAATGTGAATAGTATTAGGAGGGGCAGATTTTCTCCCCACCTGAAAAGACTGTCTTTTCAATGTGAATGGGGGTTCAGTTCTCTCAATTTTAGAGATGTACATCTTTTGTACCCATTGCACCTCCTATAGCTCCTCTCTCCAAATCTAATTTTTCAAACGGTTAGTTAGAAACCACTGGAGGACATTTCCATGTTAGTTTTCAACACCAAGCCATGTCTGAGTCATGTTCAACACCTTGCTCCAAAGGCAGCTCCTCATTACTTCCTGTCAACTGCAATTAAGCCCTGATTAACTTCTGGAGTGAGCAGAAGCCAGGCAAGCACTTGCAGTTTTGTACAGCAGGGACTGCATGAGCCATGGTACGTCAGCTGCTGAAAGGTTGTGAAGACTTTAAGCTGACACTGAACTGAGTCTCGTCTATACTTGAAAATTCAGGGGCGCTCCAGTAAGTACAGGTAGACAGTGCGGAGCACATCAGTGAAAGCATGACATAGCAACAACGCTGTTGTTTTCCAGTGTTAGCATATCCTGTCCTAAACTTAAGCTGTAATTAATTTGAGGTCTTAACCAAAAAAACATGCAGACACGATGCATGTAATACATCATGTAATACAAAAGATACAGAAAGCCAGAATTCATTTCCCAAAGAGGTTAACACTTTAAAACCAACCTAACTGAATATCCTCTTAGCTTACCGAATGTTCAACATTGCCTTTATAATATTTTCTACAGTATTCTCATCCTCGTTGTGTCCTCAGTGATGTTGTGCTGTTGATTTTGACAAACGAACATAAACCTGTACTATGAACATGGCTTTCTAACAATTACCTGAAAGTTAATTTCTGTTAGAACTGAAATTTGTCAATTCATAAAACATTTTTTTTTTTCTTCGGGAAAGTATAGTCAGCTTTCATTTGGTCACTTACGAGCATTAAAACATCCTATCACTGTAATTACAAAAACTTCCAGTACGTTAGAATAAAAATGACTAGAAATAAAGTAGCTGTGAGCTAAAAATACATGTATAGCAAGCATTTCAGAAGGGACTGCTGATTTAGAGTGCCTAACTGTGCATAGTTTAATGGGCCTGCTTTTCAAAAGCTGTTGAGTTTGTATAAACAGTTCGCTTCCAGATGTCTCCATTACAGCGTGATTTTTTTCTCTCTTCTCTCAATTCTAGTGTTGGTGTCCATTAGGAATGAACTAAGAAAGTCTGATAGACAGGGTTGCTTATGAGACTGAGACACAGGAGGGCCAGATCATTATACCCAGAGGTGACATCCCTAGATTTTCATCTCTATGTGGCTAGTTGAAAAACTTCTGGCAACTAAGCAAAGTTTCAGCAGAAAACTTGGGCACCACTGTGAGGTAGAAGGTGGCTTAAATTCCCTTCGTGCACTTTAGATGCCTAAGTGCTTAACTGCCGTTGTGGTGGGAGGTGGACTTTAAATCATATTAAATCCAAGTGTAAGTAATTTGGATTTTCCTGATGCCCATGTACACTTTTTCAATTAAAACTTATTGAAACTACATGCTGCCAACAAGAGATAAGTGTGTGCATATGCTTTACACATACATATCTTTCAAAGGGGTTATGACGTTTAAATTAGATAAATAAAAAGAAACACAACGTTATACTACTTTATTGAGTAGAACTAAGGAAATCAGATTTGTAGCTTTTCCACTGAAAAATTAATTCTACTTCTTTACAGAAGAGTCTTCCAATACAAAAATCACATGGTGCTGGGAAATAGGTCACACTGCTCAGCAAAGAACAAAACCTCACGCAATACAAATACACACTGCACATTTGCTATAACTACAGATCCCGATACTTTCTCTTGAAATTGCATTCATTATTTTCAGTTGCCCTGAGGTGAATTTCTCTCAAGACTCTCTGAGCTGAACGAAACACTCTTGACTTATACTGAAATTGCTTTTCCCCCCCTCTAATCTAAGAACTGTGTCTTGGGCATCTTCTCAAGAAAAAAATACCCATTAGTGTAGGTGGGAGTTTTTCTGTACAAGGAGAGAGGGATCACAGATATATACATGATCTGAGGGAATGCTGCATAAACTCTACTTTGATTTAACCTCTCTCTTAACAGCGTATTTTCAACCTCACAAGCCAGGGCAAGGCCTGTCAACATCTGTGTCAACATCTGCACTGTCAGTGTTGAGTGTCAAGTGAAATGAGCCCAGCACACGCCATGTTGTGTGGCTGCACATGTGTGGATCTGGAAGAGACCCTGGAGATCACTTAGCCCAACAGATAAAACTAAGGGATCTTTTCTTGTAATGGCCCCACACTGTTTTTTTGTTTACAAAGAGAAAACCTTGCGTTCAGCTTTGAATATCCCTTTACTAGGTTTCCTTACATGAACTCGCTTATTTTCTTGCTTGCATGCCCAGAAAGATGCATGTTTGATACTGCATTTTGGTGGCCTGTTCCATCAACCACCTTCTGACAGCTCATGAATCACGCATGGTTCCCAGAACAAGTGTGAAAAAGACTGGCCCAGTTGATCTATAGAACACATCTGTACAAAGAATAATGCAGTAGTGAAAACCCCACTTAATGCATAGGATCAAGGAGACAGAGCTGAGTTTACTTAATTCTGAATTTTCTGATAATTGCTGTAGACATCGTAAATGGGTTTGACATTATTTGAGTCCTTAAAGCAATTTTGGAAGCTTAGTCAATTGATTTTCCTTTGCATTGCCAGAATGGTGGATGGGGACCAAAATGTGAATGCAAATGAGATTCCTCAGCTTCAGGACTGCATTAGGAGAGCTTCTCTGTCAGCTGCAGTACCTTGCTTTCAGTCTCCAGTGGCACTCGCGTGCTGTTCAGCTTTGTTATGCTTTTAATGGTGGTCACCACCGCAGGCGGTGCCTCCGTACTTATAACCGAATGTTGACAAACCAACGTGCCTGTTTCATGCACTGCTCCAGCAAAAAACTACCCACTCGGAGCTAAGCCATTGCTGCTGGTCTTGGACAGAGCTGCTGTCAGTCTGTCCTCTTAAGTATAAGCATATAAAATGTGAAAAGATAAAAGATTGCAATGTGCCAGATCCCTAATACAGATGAAAATTTTATTTCCTACCTCTGTGTGGAAGACGTTGCTTCTTTCCTGTTTTTGGAAGCATTTGCAGTTCAGTAAGCTGCTGTTACATGGAAGGGGATATGCCTGCCCACTATGGTTTTTACAGACTTCAAAATGCTTTTGTGGAGTAATTGATGGCTTTACCATCCTGAAACTTAATATACATGGTTTTCAAGGGAAAAAGATTTAGTGTAACTGCTGTATGTATAATAAAATAAATCTCAGTTGATTTATTAATGTATGAATGAAGCCGGAGAAGATTGTCCGATATTATCTGTCATCATGGTATACAATCCCTGATGTATGGACCTGACTCCTTAGTTTCTCAGGTGTGGTTTGGTGATGCTACTGGCGTCAGACTGACATTACAGCAATATACCCAAGAGGAAAACAAGACCCTGTTTGTGCCAACAATAGTGTTGTAGCCTAAGTGTATTAGACAAGACAGGTGGGCACTGGTATGCGATGTTGTGGTAACATTTCCATAAGACAGGCTTATTTGTATGGTTTTGTATACTTTGTGTATGTGTTAATCTTTCCCCATGAGTAATTTTCCTGAGATACCACCAAAATGAAAATTGAATGTCACAATATCTGTTTGGTCTGTACATCTGTTACCAGTGTTCTGGTTTACATAACACCAGTGAATTGTTGTGCAGTTTAAAGTACATACCATTTTGTATTGCAGATTTCCATGTAATTGTGACATTTCTGAAGCTAAGTAGAGAAGAGAAAGGAGCCAGTGGACATCCTTCTCCTTCCCCACCAAGAGTGTGAAAGGCGTATATAATTCACACAGCCTTAGAAATCCCACGACTAATGGAACGTTGCTTCAAAAATCTACTTTCATGAACCACAAATTCTGAGAAATGCCAGTTTTGCAGTCATGTTGCTGCCTGAATTTGCCAGAAATGGAAATGAGAGTAAGGTACGGCAGATTCAGTGTCATCAGCAGTGCTTTAGCACATCTGCAGTTGGGAAGAAATGTTTGGATGCATTTGTGTCAGAAGCGAAAAGCAGCAATTACTGCTAGGGAGTCTCTGATGCAGATCCAAGTGGATCATCATATGAAGCAGACTGTCTCTGCTGTCAGGTGTAAAAAAACCCCAACAAAACAAAAAAACAACACCACAAAAACAAACAAACAAACAACCCCACACAAACAAACCAAAAAACATATTTGAAAGAGCCAGGGGTTCATGAAGTGCTGGTTAAGTGTAATGCACAATAATCAAATGCTCAAGTAAGAAAATCTGCTACAAAGAACATGGACAACAGGTGCCTCACAAGTTTCAGTAGGGAGGGTTGCAAAACCTGCTATTGTGCTTGCTCCCCTATGTATACTGAGAATGACAAGATTGTTATAGCAGAGTAAGTGTGGGACTGATAAGTCTAGATTAGAAAGTTCTCCTTAATGCAAACGTTTTCTGGTTAGAAATAGCATGTCCATTAATCCAAGCACAAGGGCTGTGACTGACTTCACAGGAAGATTTGTAATTCTATGAAATCCTATATATGAGTCATTAATTAAAGGATTCATGGAAGAAACACTTACTATTGTAAATCAGAGACTGAATTTGGACAACTACTCCTAAACAACCTTGTTGAGACAAAAATGTATATATATATATATCCAGATAACTTGTTTCTAATATGCTTGCTATAGAAAACCTGGTGCTAAAGACGTGGTTAAACTTCTAGAGCTCAAACAAAGCAAATCCAAAGTGACACAGAGACAAGAGTTTTTGAGTACAGTAGCATTATGTCTAAGAGTTAAATTCACTAGTAACACCATGTGAATCACTATGAGAGAAAGAAGACAGGCAGAAGAAGTGGCCAGCTGAAACCATCCCCGGAAATAGCTCTGCATTACAGAGTGAATCTAATCAAAAGGATGAGTGGGTATTCACAGATCTTCCAGAAGATCCCTACATATTATCACTTCAGAAGGGAGTCTGGAAGCTTTAGATTTGACATGGCATTTGACATTTGCCAGGAGAGATCGACAAAGGCACAGCAAGAAGCAAAGAATGCTTCTCTTCCATAACACACCCACAAGGCACATGGTCTAAGAACAGAGACCTTTTTTGTACAGCCCTAAAAGTCAGAATTCATCAAATTGTCACTTGAAGAATGGAAAAGATAATAGCAAGAAGCTGCATGACAAAGTTCACTGTCCCACAAACCTGCTTCAATCTCACCAAAAACCACTAAGGGGAAACTGAGCTTTTGAAATCATCACGGGAAGGATACACAGAAACATAATATTTCACATGTTCTCCAGGATTATGAGACTAAATCAATCATCACTAAAGGCACAGAAGGTTTGTCCGGTGCCTTGGATTCAGCCTGCACTGGAGTTTTGGAAAACAACTGCTGCTTTCTTGTTTTTATTTTTCTGAAACACAGTCCTGGGCAAGATTCACTGATAATAAGAATAATGATTATGCATATTCCCTGATGAATGGCCTTTGGGATGAGAGACAGCTCCCAAGTGTTTCTGCAGACAGCACAGTGTCAGAGGTTTTGCAGCCTTGGATAATCAGGGGGCTTCCACCAGAAACTGTGGGATTCCCACATCGCGGTGCGGAGTGCTGGGGCTGGTGCCACTGGGTGCTGCTGGACACCGGCCTGTTCCAAATGTGGATGTGGGGAGAACGAGGAGATTATAGGAATTAACTCCAGCCACTTATTGCTATACAACAGCTACCAGCACTCAGCATGCCTTGTGTGCTGGTTTGACTGAAATCCATTTAATTTTCTTCATGCAGTCAGAAACCTTTGTTTTTTGTAGCTAGCACAGTTGCTGTTTGATATTAGTTTGAGAACAAGCAGATAACACCCTGGGACAGAGTTAATGTTTTTAATTGCTCTGGTCTAAGAGCCAAGGCCTCTGAGCTCTGCCCACAGGTGTGAGGCAGCGAGGAAGCGGGGCGTGGATGGGGCAGAGCTTGACTGACATCCGGACTGATCAATGAGAGTATTCCATCCCATTAGCATCATGCTTCATATTTAAGGAGAGTCAGGAGCTTCCAGTCTCTTTCTTTGTCAGAGACAGGATGGAGCCTTGTTCAGGGGAGTTCTATTTGGGATTTTCTTTAGTTTGGCCTTTTTCCATCCTGCCATTTGCAGAGATGTCTAGGCCTTTCTGCCTTTTTCTCTTTTCTCTCTCCGGGATCGGCTGTGCTGCTGCCTGGGACAGGCTGCTCTGTGCAGATGGAGTTCATAGGGAATTGCATTTAATATCTTTCATTTTATATTCTAATTCTATTTTATATATATATATATATTTACTAGTAGTGTATTAGTATTATGCTATTTTATTAAACTGTGTTTATCTCACCCCAAGTTTCTTCATTCCCTTTTGATTTTCTCCCCTATTTGGAGGTGGGAGGGAAGTGAGCAAGCAGCTACCATGGTTATATTCCTAGCTCAGGTTAAACCATGACACCATGAATGGGTGCTTGGAAGTGGGAAACTGGAGACAGTCCCTGGGATGGGCAGCGGGAACCCCATGTGACAGGCTCAGCACAACCAAAGCCACCCTCAGGCTGGTGAGATAATGGGACAGTAACCGATGGACCTGGAGACATTAGCAAACAGACCAAAGTGCACTGAGCTGTGCAAGATGTCAGTCCAGACCAGCCCGAACAGTTATGATAAAAAGAGTTGCATGGCATGTGCATTTACTAGTTTCAACTGAGATTTGGAGAAGAAAAAATTACAATATTGCTTCGATTATGCATCTCGTATCATAGCAGTGCCTTGCAATATACGCAATATACGTTACAGGCACCATTTGTGTATGGTGCATTTAAACAATGAATATTGTTCTTGTAGTAAAATTTTCTCTATAAACTACAAGTGTGTGAAGTTGAAGTATTATTGCATCAAATACATTTGTCACTGATGGGAGGAGGTCACCATAAAAACATTAATTACTGATAAACTACTACAGAGAGAAGGTTATCACATCTAAATCAAGCCTAAAAATGTAGATGTCTCTAAAAATGCGTCTTTAGAATTTGCTGCATTCCATGGTACTAAGAGCTGAAATTTCCAAAGTTGCCTCTTTTGACTTAGAGAGTAAAAGAAGCAGCATGTTATGGCTTTGTTGTTATTGCATTGCCATCTCAACAAAATGTCATGAAGAGACACTTTCGCCCATGTTACACTTGACAGCATCCTCAAAGCACAGAAATATATGTATATATATGGCAAGGTATTAAAATCAGCAGCTGTTCAGTACAGTACTAAGTGCCATTGAAAGATTTTCTTGCTCAGTAACTGAATAAAGTCTTTGCAAATTCATAAATTGCAAAGAAATCCAATTACCTGAGCAATTAGAACATCTGAAAAATACTTTGAGGTTTTTAAGTTTGAGGAAAGGAGCGGGCAGTCTTTCCTTTCTTTAATAATTCAAATGCAGACAGATGCAGACTGAAGGTTCTACAGCAAATGAATCACAAATACGAAATATTGACTTCCCACATTTTTTAATGAGTTCCATTCTTCATCGAAAGTGCTTGGCACGAATTAGTATCAAATTAAATTTCTTTTTTACTGACATTATATTACTCAGTACATTAAGAATGCAAAAAAAATAAGCATTTGGATAAATGTATGTTAGAGTAGGTATTTATTTGAGTA
Source organism: Columba livia (assembly GCF_036013475.1). Classification (NCBI taxonomy): domain Eukaryota; kingdom Metazoa; phylum Chordata; class Aves; order Columbiformes; family Columbidae; genus Columba; species Columba livia. The sequence continues at coordinate 97,226,284 of NC_088602.1, read as the reverse complement.
AGTATATACAGAGTTTCTGTTTGCAAGAAAGAAGTAGGAAGTAGTGTAAAACTACATATGCTTGCAAAATGACCTATTTTAATAATTTTAATGCAATAATAATCAATTTCTCAAAATGAAAAGAACAAAAATATGAAAAAAAAAAGATTGAGATTGATTATATAAATTAGTGAACATCCAACTATGCCTTAAATCATTATCAGGATGACTTTGGATTCAAAACAGAATAACTGAGTACCAAAATTTCCAATCTAGGAACAATTTTTGCCTATAAAAAAGGGCTTTTTTTTCCTAATACAGAATTTGACATGGGAATATTTCTTGCAACAGAGCTTTTAGAACTCCAACTGTTGAACTCCTAAAGATAGGATACAGGCACGCACACATCTGGGTGCACACAGGTATGTTTTGCCTGACTTGCAGCTCAACAGTTATTCTTTGAGACAGTAAAAATCTGTAAGCTGGGGATAAGCAAAGCACATTCCCCCCGCTTGCAGGCAGCCCCAGCAGCCTCTCACCTGCAGCCTGTGGGACACAGATGGGGACAGAAACGGAGGCTCAGATGTGCTGGTAGCACAACAGCCTGTGACCCGCTGTCCTGTGCCACAGGGAGCCACAGCCTCCTTGGGACTGATCACTCTGGCTGGGTTTCCATTGTACCTCCGGGAAAAGAAGTGTGACAAAGCGAGAGACAAACTATTAATAGTCAAAATGAGCCATCGATTACAAACTTTTGTGCCTTCCACCTGGCTGAGGAATTTCAAAGTCATGACTGAAAGCTGAGCAGTGTGCCATGGCTCTTGGCACACTGAATGGGCATCTTAGAGGTCCAGTGCTGCGATGCCGTCAGCTTCTTCAAACTTATTTAAGTGGTAATAAAATATAAGGGAGAAACAAATCCTTCTGGGTTTGGTTCTAAATGAAAAAATCATAGAATCATAGAACAGTTTGGGTTGGAGGGGACCTTCAAAACTCATCTAGTCCAACCCCCAATCCATGAGCAGGGACATCTTCAACTAGATCAGGTTGATCAGAGCCCCGACCAGCCTGGCCTGGAATGTCTCCAGGGATGGGGCATCTGCCACCTCTCCAGGCAACCTGGGCCAGTGTTTCGCCACCCTCATTGTAAAAAATTTCTTCCCCATGTGTAACCTGAATCTCCCCTTCTTCAGTTTAAAACCATCATCCCTTGTCCTATCACAATGGGCCCTGCTAAAAAGTCTGTCCCCATATTTCTTACAGGCCCCTTTTAAGTACAGAAAGGCTGCAACAAGGTCTCCCTGGAGCTTTCTCTTCTCCAGGCTGAACAGCCCCAAATCTCTCAGCCTGTCCTCACAGCAGAGCTGTTCCAGCCGTATGATCTTCTTGGTGGCCTCCTCTGGCCACTCTCCAACAGGTCCATGTCTTTCCTGTACTGAGGGCTCCAGAGCTGGACACAGGACTCCAGGTGGAGTCTCACCAGGTCAGAGTAGAAAATGATTGTCATAATGTTATATATCAACCTGCTTTTGTTTCATGTGTGTAACGACTCATTTTCCAGCTTTAGGACTAAATGTAGAAAGTACTAAGAAAGCAGAGAGTAAAAGTTGATATCCTGATTTTCTTTTTTCAGATCAACAAGATATAACTTCCTTAAAATATATTCCACCTTGAGGCTTACAGAACAAGTTCTGATGATTGGAGTGTTGATAAAACAGTCTAAACATGCGGTTTTGGGAAAACAGTAGAAGTTGCTGTTTCCAACTGGGAGGCAGCTCATTAAAAGGCATGAGATCAGCTCAACTTATGCCAAGAGAGAAAAACAAGAAAGCAAAAAGATCCCTAGGCAGCCTGTTACTAGTATGGATTATTTGCCTTGCTTTAAGTTTAAGACTATTTTAATAAAGAGGATGTTTTCAGTTAATCTTAGGAGACTTTAAAAAGAAATCTGCTCTGCTTTCTATAATTTTTCCTTGGGTTTAATTGCCCAGGACTCCTGGGTCCTGCTGTGATAGCAGTAGATGACACACATCAACATCTCAATGTTTGTTTACCTACCTCTAAGTTTACAATGGTCTTCCTGGTTTTTAGTGGGTGTTAATTATTTGATTGTGAAGTATAGTGGGACACCTGTGCCTGAAAAATGCTTCCTGTGCCATTTGATTGCCTTTCAGGTAAATTCTCCCAAGCCTCCCCAGTGTGGCAACCTCACTAATCAAATAGAAGTGCAATCCTAAATTCGCTCAAGGATGCTCATTGTACTGTACCTGCTCTTCTCTGCAGTTCTCCACAGCCTTGGTCCCATTGCTGGTCCATATAGACAGCCCTTGCTTATTGGGGAGGGCAGGATACAGGCATCTTTGCATAGTGAACGTCTGCATGGAGGTGTTTTTTACCCAGACTTGCTCCCTGTGAGCCTGATTTGACACCCAATTAAGCAATAGGAACTCTTGCATTGACCATGATTAGGAGGAGCAGCAGGCTTGGGTTGTTTGGGTTTGGTTTGGTAACAGGTTTTCAAAGCTTCACCAGCAATGTTGAACTATCAAATGCTGTACCTGTGTAGGGAGTTTCTGGCCATCAGCATGGGGTGAAACCGAAGAGAGGAGTTTTGCTTAAGTTATGCTTTGAAATGTCACTGAAATAATAGGAAATATCTCCAATCTTGAATTAAAGGTTTTCTACACTCTCTGTCTGAAGATCATATACATTTATGATCATAACATATAGATATACTTAAATATTCCCCCAGCAGTGTTAAAGTTTATAGCTGTTGTTTTACAAAACCTGCTGTTCAAAGTAGTCTGAAATTATGAAGTCAGGAGTTTAAGAGCAGCTTCTTTCAAAAAAAACCCAAACCAAACCAATCAAACGAAAAACAACCACCACCAAACCCAGCAACACAGACAAATGTACTGCAGAAAACCAGAAACAATTAAGACATGTCTTAAGAAAGATTAAATCAGTGTAATTGCCTTGTCAGAAAGAGGAAGGAAATGCCATGTTCATGTCATTTTCTCTTCCTCTAAATCAAGAAAGGAGATTAAGTGAAACTGATGCAATCACAGCTCCGATTTGGCCCTGATCTTGTGGCTGTGCCAGTAACAGCTGTAATCTCTGCTGTGCATACAGCCAAGGCACAGCACAGAGAGTGCGGGACACAGCCCCAAGGAGCCTTATATTGCAACTCTCTCCAAAGAAAATACCTTCATTTTCCCTCTTGTCCACTTGTCCCTTTCTTTCTTCTTTATTTTGTGTATATTAAGCATTTTGCATGGTGCTCGTATATTTTATAATGTCTCAGAAACTATGCACAAATATTTACAGCAAATACAGTATATGGCAGTTTCGTTTGCCGTTTGCCATTTGCCTGAATTCATCCGCTAGTTAAAATGAAGATAAAGTTCATATTCAATGGAACACCAAAGGATGCTTTCTGAATGTCGCTGTCATCCCAAATTCAAGGCAGAAAGGAATGAATCATGGAGAGAGGAGAGCAAGGAGGAGGTCTTGGCAGCCAAGGGGACGAAGTGGTGTTTTCTGTGGTGGGGATGAACAGAGGCCAACAGGCTGTGGGAAGATGGCCTGGGGAATTCTGCACAGCCAGAAGTTAGAAAGCAAATAATGACTGATAAGACACTTGATCAAAGACAGTGGTGAAAGGTGTGGGATAAGATTGTTGATGATTGCTCAACAAAAATGATGAAATGGTCAAGTCTGCTTGCAAAATGGCAATCCAGCTACCCAAGAAAGAAAGGTGCTTGTTGTTGGCAAGTTCACTATAAGAAAAAGCAGAAGGAGGACCTCTCCTCAAAGGAAGTAAAGTTGGGTTATTCAGGGGTGCAATATGGTAACAACTAATGGGAAAGAAGAAGAACCAAACAACTATTGTTTCAGCACAAAATCATGACTGAAGGCAAATTTAGGCAGGACACCAAAGACATGACAAGAAGAATGTCTTTAGTTTCCTATGCATCAGCCCTTAATGACTGGCTAATAAACAAGATTTGGGATTTCTCAAGTAGCTCAGCCTGTTTAGCTTAATAAGGAGTGCGTGATAATTAGATCATAGGCTGTAAATATCCATCTACATGGGAACAGAAATCTGATAAGCGAGGGCTCTTTCATCTACCAAATGAAAAATTACAATTGGCTAGCTGAAGCTATAAACTCAATGTCATGGAGGCACCCCGTAGGTTAATTTAAGGGACAACAAGGTCCAAAACAACTTTTATTAAACCGGTGAGAAACAGGGTTTTAGAACTCCAAAAGTGACTTAAATAAAGGTTCGGATATCAGTTGAGGAAAATTATTAAGAGGCAGCAACTAATACAACAGGCGGTCCACAGTGTGCATGCACGTGGCTTCACGCAAAACAATGCCGGAGCCGTCCCTGAGTCCCGGAGAAGTACACACTTGCCTAAACACGGTGTGGGATTATTTTCGAAGAGATACACGTACTCGTAGTGAGTACGGGAAGTGTACGCTCGCAATTCTGCGAGGGTAAATTTATAACACACCCGCAATCCTGCGAGAGTTAATTTACTTACACGTGCAAGTGTGCATGGAATCCTACACGTGCTTATGTGGAAGCATGGGAGGAAAATACACTCGCGATTGTGCAAGGGGCTCTCGGCGGCCACTCGCGATTGTGCGAGGAAATAATTTAAAGTACGCGTGCAAATGTGCACAGAAAGTTACACGTGCATATGTGCACGGGAGGTAAATACACCCGCGATTCGGCGAGGATTAATTTTACACGCGCTCATATGGAGCACGGAAAGTTATACGTGCATATGTGCACGAAAAGTATAAATATACTCGCAATCCTGCGAGAAGTTTTACTCACACCCGTGTTGGCAAGGCAAGCGGAGTCTCCATCCCGGGGGTGGGGGCTCTCAGTGGCAGCATCTTGCTCGTGCTCCGAGAGACCCACACAATGGGCGGAGTCTCAACGAGAGTCCCGTTTTTATCTGATCAGATCTGACTGTAGGCACTCTAGAAGCTTCTCTGCACCCCCCACACTGGCTGTGGGTGCCCCTGAAGCCTTACACTGGCCGCAGGCGCCCAGCGGCTCGGCACTCCCTTCTCCTAATGGCCCTGGCCAGGGTGCTCTGGGGCCAAACAAAAGAAGCTGTTAGCCTCAAGTAGCAGAGAAAGAGAGGAGATGTGCCCACTGAAGGAGGGAGGGGGGTTTGCATTCTGCCACACTCAAACCAAAAATGACATGCACGGTCTGAAATGTGAGGATAGGTAACTATCACCAAGCTGTACTAATGTCAGGTTTCCTGTTTCTGGCAATCCATTAGAAAGCTGTACCAATGCTTGTGGTGGAATTCCTACTTCTGACAATCTTAAAACTGAAAAAAAAACCACAAAAGCTGTGTTCGGGTTGATTTTCTTTTTTCAGTGAGTTTTCCCCTGAAAGACATGGTTCTAACACAAGTTTTGGGAAGGCAGATTGTGTTGTAGAGATGCTCACCCTGTGTAATCGCAACACCATGTGCTTTTTAATGTGCAAATCCCTCTTTTGTGCAAACTCATCCATTCAAGATGCTTAGCAGGGTCTATCACAGGTTAAAGGGATAAATTTTTGTGGGAACTACTTGTCAAAATATTGGCAGCCCCTTACTAAGGCATCTTCATTAAATATAGCTACCTTTGAAATCACAAGCGTGTGTGAGAAAGACCCAGAACTATGCAAACCATCACTAGTAAAATTACAGCATTCTGTAGAGATTTTTCTCAAGTATATCTAAACAAAAAGAAACTTAAAGTGTTCGAAAGAAAAAGGGGAAGGTCTGCAGTTGAAATTAACTGTCACATCTGTGGAATCTATGGACATAAAACTGGCAGTTTATGTTAACCAAGAATTTCTCTCAGATTCCCACCTTTCACAAATAGATAAGCTGGGCTAAACAGACCAAGATGTGAGTAACAAGAGAATAGATGAAATTGGACAAAAGGTGAAGGGAAGGGTAAAACTTGATAACTGGTGTTTTAGAAAAAAAAAATAAAATAAAATAAGAAGTAAAGTTTCAGCAGAGACTGGCCAGTAGCTTAGTCCAGTCCCAGTATAAGTGAATAATATCTCTAGCTTCCTGCACCGAGTAACGTGGATGATGCATTCACACAGTAAGACAGACAAATAGCACTGCCTGGTCATGCAAAGTGTGAATGTGTCTGGGATCTGCCTTAATTTCTAAAAAATCAGGGCAGAGATCAAATTAAAATGTGGAGGTTTTCTGGCCCTATTCTACCTCCCCATCCAAGGCACATAGAAGCACATTGCTACAGAGGCTAGAGCCCAAGGGTTTGGACAAACATACATAACCATCACTGGCATGTGTAGTGCATGTCCACGTATAGGAACTGACTACCCTGTAGGACTACCAAGACATGGAGTGCACTGCTTGGGTTATTTCTACACTTAATTTTTGAAGCTTTTCACACACACACACACACACACACACACACACACACACACACACACACACAGAACAGTACCAGAGTTTGGCCTCTTCTGCCTAGCACATATAGCCCTCTTCTTAATATGGAATTGGTCAAAAGCAAGCCACTCTTGATTTTTTGGGAAAGGGATTTCAGACTTAAATTTTAGGGATATTGATTTGAAATCTCGGATTGAAGTCACTTTCCTTGACATTTGCTTCCAGACTCGAGGCATTATTGATTGTGCAGCAAGGTTCAAAATCAAATTAAATGCATTGATTCTCTCCCAGGAAAACTGTGTACAACAGAAGCAGCTCTTTCTCTAAGTGAGTCTCCTAAACCTAAAACCAAAATAAAACAAAACCGAACACCCCCCCAACCCAATACTTAATAAAAACTCTTCCTATCTGACAGCATCTTTGTCTCTTTAGAGAGAATTATTTTTAGCTTTGATTGTGAACAATACTCATGTGAGTCACAGCAAGTAAGCAGCGGTCCTAAAAATGTATCTAGGGTTTTGCTAGTTGCTGGGATGGTAGCAAAGGTGACGTGTCACCTAGGAAGATTTAAAAAATGCACTTTTTACAAATTCAGACAAAAATGTGATAGCAGTCAGATTTTGAGAAGGAACATTTCCACCCATTGTATCAAACTGAAGCTCATTTTCTACTCTAGTACAGCCTGATATAATTTGGGATATTTTCTTACCAATCTTTTTTCTCCTCTCCTAGGAATATAACAAACCAGTCAGCTTACAGCATTATACATCAGCAGCCAAGGAGAGAACAGGGAATAAGACATTTCTGCCAGCTCCATTTGCAAAACTCTTATTAATCAAAATCAAGCACAGTGGTACTTCTAAGCAACCATGGCTGCTGAACCCTGGAGCTTTAACTTGTCATTTAAACAGTGGGGTTACTGCTTGTGTAAGCAGTTGTGTCTGAGCTCTCCATAATTTGGGAAAACAAAAATGTGAAGTCAAACTCCCCTTTTATTTCCCTTATTCTGTCTCAATTAGAAAGGCTGTGATTCCTCGGGTGAGACTCTGCTGATTATTACTGTCATGGTAGTTGCTTTTCATTCAGTAAAATTAATAGATGATTTGCATCAATTGGTGCACAGATTGCATCAATCTATGGTGGTGAGGGCAACTTTCTCCCCATTCACTGCTCAAAATCTTAACCCAGGCACCAATCTTGTCTCTCAGAGCAGAGCATGGGCCCTGACCCCTTAAAGCATGCTGGTGTCAGGGTTGGCACAATACTTCCCCAGGGATAAAGGAACCCCTGCCCTGGGTGCCACCAAATACCTGCTGGAAGGAGCTCTGGTGGGAAAGGGGTCAGGTGGAGAGGGTTCCCACTGTGGCCAAGGGATAGCACCTTGTTTGGAGCAGGCCTTGATAGGGGATCGTGCCTTTGGGAGCCGAGCATCTGTATAGGGAGAAAGAAAGGTTAATTGATGAATACGTGTGAGGTAGCTGGAGAAGAGATGTGATAATGTGATAATGGTTTTAAACTAAAAGAGGGGAGAATCAGACTAGACATGAGAAAGAAATCTTTTACAATGAGGGTGGTAAAATACTGGAACAGGCTGCCCAAAGAGGTGGTAGATGTGCTATCCCTGGAGACATTCAAAGCCAAACTGTATATGAGGAAAAGGTTCTTCCCCCAGAGGGTGGTGGAGCACTGGAACAGGCTCCCCAGGGAGATGTCACGGCCCCAAGCCTGACAGTGTTCAAAAAGAGACTGGACAAGCCCTCAGACACATGGTGTGAACTGTGGGGTTGTCCTGTGCAGGGACAGGAGCTGGACTCGATGATCCTTGTGGGTCCCTTCCAACTCAGGACATTCTCTGATTCAGGCTAGGCAAGGCTCTGATCAGCCCAATCTAGCTGAAGATGTCCCTGCTCATTGCACACAGCTTGTCATTGCTCTACCAGCCCAAGAACTTGGCATTACTCCCCCTTCTGTCCCAGCACCTTTGGGCTGTACATTCAGCTGGGATAATGCAGCACACCCAAGCAGAAGGCAATTAAACTTCTTTCTGTACTCCAGCAGGGACTCTCTTTTTCATTTTAGAAAGCCCACTCCCCAGGGCCTCAATTGAACTTTAAGCTACAATTGAGCAGCACTATAGGGGTTCAGCTCTTGACTGGAGTTATCTGGGATTTACTGCAATGTAAACAATAATTTTGTAATATTAATGTAAACGTGTTGTTAGATTGCAGAGTCACATATTACTGTTTAACATTCCTGGCACAAGGTTGCTTATGTGTAGTCTTGCAGACGGTTTAATTTGGGAGGGCTAGATAGCTACGAAGGGGTTACTATGACATTTCCTCTGTGGATAACATGGCTTCCACTGTCTACACACCAGTAGATCTATATGGAGGATTCTGCATTAAAATTGGCTATTATTCGAGGCTCTTCCAAGAATTTTCTTGCTTTGCTTTTTAAATATGGACACAAGAGAAAAGGAAAAATGTGTGTGAAAAATTTCACTCTCATCACTTATGGGAGTACTTTAATTTTGCTGTAGCTACACACTATTTGTTTTCCTCCTTTGTAAAGCAGTCTTAAAAAATACAGGCTAGAAAGGGCAGAGAGTTTGTATTAAGCATTGCTAGTTACTGTAGAGACCTTATTTGGATAAATTTCCCAGGTGAAACCTTGACCTCACAGCAGTCAGTAATAACCCTCCACTGACTTTGTGAAGCTGAGAGGAGTGAAAGCAAACCAATGGTGTGATATTGTTGGTGTGTCCTCTTTTCCAGAGATGCTACTTCAACACAAGCCACACTGAGAAAAAAACAAACAAACAAGCAAACCTTAGCTTGACTTTTGGTCTTACACTTGAAGGTCACCAGTCTCAATTTTGTTTAATCTGCACACAGACTTGCTTCTGAAAATATTGGACTGTTCCCACAAGCTCATCTGGTGTCTTATCTCTGATGTCCAGAAAACAAACCTTGCCACTACTGTCATACTGCTGTGTTGTGAAGAAGGTTTTGTAAGACAGTGAGAGTGAAAAACACAGATGACTTTGTTAATTGAGAAAAAAAGATCTTGCACTGTGTCTATAAAACAAACAAACAAACAAACAAGAAGGTGACATAGGTCATCCTCGTGCCAAGAGATGCTGAAGGACCGTGGAAATCAGAGGGCACCAAACCTGTCATACTATAAAACTGATGGATGTCAGGATTGTGTACATTGACCTTTGCTTACTTATTATGATGACTTTCTCTTGTTATCTATCACGGTGTTGAAGATATATCCAAATCTGAGTAACAAACTAGAAATTCCTGCTGAAGTGCAGGGACTGCAGCAGTAATCAGTCAGGTTCTATTTCCACACTTTGTCTGTTTTGCATTAAAATAATTTTTCATTAAAGTAATTTCTGTTAGCAGGTTACATTTTTTCTTTTTCTAATCAGTTAGTTCAACCAGGTTGGTAAATTATATGTGCACATTTCAAATTCTGCTTATTTATAGCACTGAATGGGCAACTCCGTAAATGTCTACCTTAGTTTTGTGGTGAGATATGGGTGGTGGAGGCCACCACAAGTTGTCCTTTATTAGCCTCAACACAAAAGCTTTGACAGTGATTGCTGTAAGGCTATAAAGGCTGAGCAGGGTGTTGTAAAAACACAACAGTGGCAATAAGAAATGTAAGTATTTATCAATAGCTGGAGACTAGATAGTCTGTGCAGGCAGTGTATTGTATTATATTATATACATTTGTAATATTTCTCTCTTTGCAATCCATTGCCCGCAGGAAACTTAAGACTACAGAAAACTTGACTCTAACTCTCAGCATGTCACTCGTCTCCAAAACTGCAGTATTAGTTTGTGCTGCTAATAGTGAATAAATAACTCATAGAAGAAAGTAAGCATTAACTTTAGAAATGTTTGAGTGGAGGCTGGGTAACAACCCACAGCAATGCCCACAGTCTTTGCAAAGAACCAACCTGTTTATCAGATTAAAAAATACATGCATGCCACATTTCTTATACTCTTTCCCTAAGTATCCACTACTGCCCCAAGCTGGAGATGGGGTATTAAGCTAGGCAGACCACCTCTGGTCTGAATCACTTATGTGTGCTTACACACAAGCACTGAAGTTACACACACCATTCCTTTCCGCTTCCTGTTTGCACATCCCTCACTCCCTTCCACCTTGTTTACAACCCCCTAGCACTCACTAGCCCATGTTCCCACCCGACTATACACACCTTTGATGGAATAAACAGTAAACTGTGATTATAAACTTGTCTTTTGAGAGGTTTTCCCAATCAGGAAGGCAGCAGCTAGACCAGGACCTTATAGTCAGCACTGAGTAGGACATGAAAGGGCTTGGCGGGACACAAAATAGACCAGAAGTCAGGCAGAGCAATCCTGAGAGTCTGTGCATGCTGTGTGTCTTGGGGACACAAGCGGACTCGATGTGAGCCAGATAATCAGGAACTGAAGCCACAGGGCTATGAAGGGGACCGTGTCAGAGGGAGGCTGGGAGGACAAGGCAGGGCCAGGGCAGGAGCAGAAGCCCAGCCAATGGTTCAGATGCAGCTGGACACCAGACTGAGCTGCAGCACAGCCCCAGGTGCCCCAACTGGCGGCTGAGCAAGCAGCCTAAAAGCAAAGTTCCCAAACAGCCCTCAGAAAACACACTGTACGCTGATCAACTGGACAAGACTTGATAGAAGCTGATGGCCTTCACATAGGAGGAGCCCATTTCCCACCAGCTGTGAAGGCAACTTGGTTATCTGTAGAGGGAAAGGAGGCAGGAGGCTGGTAACAGCCCTCTAAGCACAGTCCTGCTCTTGCAGCCTAGCAGACCCCTTGGAGAAGAGCCCATCAGCACTGCTAGTCACCCCAGATAGCACCATTAGCTATCTGGGGAGTGACAAATTCTCCTGCTGCCCACCCCTTGCTCTGAAGATGAAGGTGGTCATATCAGCTTCACCATCTTCTTCTATCTCAGCAGAGCTTTCACAAGGGGAACCAACATTTCTCTGGCTGTTGCTGGACAGTCCCTGCCCCTGTTCCAGTGCTCCACCATCCTCTGGGGGAAGAACCTTTTCCTCATATACAGTTTGGCCTTGAATGTCTCCAGGGATAGCATATCTACCACCTCTCTGGGCAGCCTGTTCCAGTATTTTACCACCCTCATTGTAAAAGATTTCTGTCTCATGTCTAGTCGGAATCTCCCCTCTTTTAGTTTAAAACCATTACCACTTTGAACATCTCTTCTCCAGCTACCTCACACGTATTCATCAATTAACTTTTCTTTCTCCCTATACATATGCTCAGTTCCCAAGCAAAGGGGAAAGAGGAATCCAGCTCCTCACTTATCTTGACCTTCCCTGCAGCCACTGAGAGGGAGGAACATGTAGCGTAAACCATGGAGCAGTTTGCAAACTGGAATTTTGGCAACACCAATCCAATAGCCCCTCGTGAAGGCAGAAGTGCCTTCAGCACAGAAGAGACAACTTCAATGCTCTGGCCCAGCAGGAAGAGCAGTAGAGAGAAGGGGTGTCCAGTGAATAAAGCCAAGCAGTGCCTTGTACACAGCTATCAGGGCCTGGACTGTGTCTAATAATATCTTTTCTGAGGAGCCAAAGTGAATAAAAACTGTCCCGCACACTGAGGAAGAAAAAACATAGTATATATGCTTTGCCCACTTGTCAGTTGAAAAGGACAATGTGAGCTGAATAGCTAGGAAGACTGCGGGAAGAAGACCAGTTAAAAAAATTTAAAAAGATATCGTTTATACTCTTCAGAAAACACCAGAATCTCATTGCTCCCTTCTTATGTGACAGGTGTTAGTGGTAGATGTACAGCCACACTGCTCTGCACGAGCCCCTGAAAGTCAGTCTCTTTTCACAGAATCACAGAATGTCAGGGATTGGAAGGGACCTCAAAAGATCATCTAGTCCAATCCCCCTGCCGGAGCAGGAACACCTAGATGAGGCTACACAGGAATGTGTCCAGGTGGGTTTTGAATGTCTCCAGAGAAGGAGACTCCACAACCCCCCTGGGCAGCCTGTTCCAGTGTTCCGTCCCTCTCACTGAGAAGAAGTTTCTTCTCATATTTAAATGGAACCTCCTGTGTTCCAGTTTGAACCCATTGTCCCTTGTCCTATCATTGGTCATCACCAGGAAGAGCCTGGCTCCATCCTTGTGACATTCACCCTTTACATAATTATAAACATTAATGAGGTCACCCCTCAGTCTCCTCTTCTCCCTCAGCCTTTCCTCATAAGGGAGATGCTCCACTCCCTTAACCATCTTTGTTGCCCTGTGCTGGACTCTCTCCAGCAGTTCCCTGTCCTTCTTGAAATGAGGGGCCCAGAACTGGACACAATATTCCAGGTGTGGTCTCACCAGGGCAGAGTGGAGGGAAAGAGAACCTCTCTCGATCTACTAACCACGCCCCTTCTAATACACCCCAGGATGCCATTGGCCTTCCTGGCCACAAGGGCACCGTGCTGGCTCATGGTCATCCTGCTGCCCACCAGGACCCTCAGGTCCTTTTCCTCTACACTGCTCTCTAACAGGTTGTTCCCCAACTTATACTGGAACCTGGGGCTGTTCCTAGCCAGATGTAATACTCTACACTTGCCCTTGTTATATTTCATCAAATTTTTCCCCTCTTTTCCTTATGTAGCAAGTCTCCTAAGAAAGATGACAATGCAGTAACTTGTATCTCACTCCAAACCTGCAAGTGAGACAGGCATTACCCTGCAAGAGCTAGGATGGTGCCTCTGCACACGCAGACAAAACTTCTCAATGTTCGAGACCAAATATCTCAATTTTGCTGTGCCTCTGAGTCATAATCCTTAATGAAGTACAAGCTGTGTAGCTGCAGCTCCCTGAGCTGACATTAAGGAAAATAAACATTGCTCTGTGAGAAGAAGAGCTGAGGAAGCTTAGTTTTCTACAGACTTGCATCCTACAGCCCTACTCTGCTCTTCACACAGTATCTCCTGCTTCCTTTCTTACATCCCCTGTGATTCACCCTTTCATTCTTATTTCTCCACCCCCCCTTCACATCTACTAATCACTGCAGCCCATGGACATGCACATCCTACCTCCAACCTCTTCCCATGTGCCCACATACTGTTGAAGTAAGAGGCAGTTTCTGTTGTGGCCAGTCCCAAACCACAGATATACTGATCACTTGGGCAGGATGCTTTTGTTGACTGACCACTCCACAGGTCAAACAAAACCAGTGGCTGCCACTGCAGGCTACAATCTTGCCCCATCGGATGATACAAAGATTCACTGCTCAGATAAAACCACAGCTGGGGTGGTTCAGCAGCAGCAGATCCCACAGGAGAGGGCAACAGAATTACAAGATGGGCCTTTCCACTCCGTGGTACTCTAAGATATACCAAGCACGGAAGCACAGACAAAGCAAAGCACGGCACAGATTATCTTTATAAAGGATGAAAAAAGTAAAATTCTGAGGCAAAAAGATGATACCATAACCGTTGGCTTCTAATGGGTATAACAGGCCTGTCCAAACCCGGATTGTCATCACCAATGAAGAAGAACTGCTAGCCTGTGACTCTTGTTCTCCATGTTACACAGCAGTGGTCCTTGGCCAGACCACTTGAGCCATGCACCTACTGCACTGTGCAAGACTGTAACAGGGTATGAGTGCAGAGGGTGAAATCTGGCTAGGAATGAGTATGAGTGAAATCAGTTTTTTTAGTATAAAGTCCCTTGCATTTCCCTAAGACCTCACTTTGAGCTCTGCTGCACTGGTTTCCTACACCTGACAGCACAAAAACAAATAAATAAATAGTTTCAAAACTCTGAGGTCCAGTCTGTTCACCAGCTAGTCCCTTCATTTGTAGCTTTATGCTCTCCTGAATTATTATACTTAGCAGCTTATTTTTATATTAGCACTTATCTTTATCTATGTCTGAAGTATCTGAAGAGGTGGAAAGGGTTTAAAAGTAGAAAGAGTTTAAAAGTGGAAAGGGTTTAAAATTTGGCACCTTTCCAAGTCCATCTATTTCCTCTCCCAAGTCTTCTCTTCCTGCTGCTGCTTTACTGGGAGAGTGGGACACATCCCATGTTCCTGATTCTCCTCCCTAATATCGACTATAGACCACCATGTTTGGCAACCGTCACAGAAATAAGATAAATTATCCTTTTCTCCTGAGCATTTCTCATTTCTACCTTCTTCTGGTGACAGGAGCAAATAATGGAACTGCAAGAAGACAAATTTCCATCAGATGACTGAAGCATCCTGCTGTGACCTGTCAAATCCTTCTGAAACCTTCTTTGAATTGCCTTTCAAGACAAACACTTTCTGCAGAGTCCCTTCTTATGGTCAGTGCCTACTCTTTTATGACCTGGGTCTTTCTAATGCTTAATGTAATCTCCAATATCCCCTGATAGTCATATAGAAGACATGAACCCCATTTCTTGGGTTGTCATTTTTCTCCACTTAATTGGTACACAGTAATCCTTGGTTCTTCCCTGTTCTTCAGGAAACTGACATTCAGGGTCATCAAACAACTACCATCTTACTGGGCATCTTCCGATCTTCTAAAGTGAGGTATGAAAGGGCTTTTACCATGAAGCTGTTAAAGCAGAGACATGGTGTAGCTGGAGCAGGAGGAAGGCATTTAGCAGAGCTCAGAAATGACAGGGACAAAGTGGGAAGTCTCCCCACCTCAGACTCTCTGTGCTGTGCTCACCAGAGCAACCCACAGCTCCCCGGGCTCTCCATGGCTCTTTCTCCCTCCCCTCCCAAGTTAGGGTGATCCAGAATTAACCACCTCTCTCCTCTTGTTGAGAGAAATGCACTGTCTCTCCATTCCTCCTTGTCCTCTTGAAGACCTCCACAACCAGCTTGAAACCCTGCACAGTGTCCTACCCTCTTACCTTGTAAGCCTGAGCTAAAGAATTTTGTGCTGCCCAGTGGAGTACAATAGCAAGGAGACAAGCCAAAGCCTGGGCAGAAAATCACCTATGTCAATCCTTATTTGCGTGCCTGCTGGTGGATTTTAGGCTTTATATCTCTGCTGCAGCTTCATGTAAATAAAAACAGCAGGAGCACGGAAAAAGCCTCCCCATTTGATCTCTCATTTTCACAAACTTGCTCTGTGACTGTGTGTAATTGAACATGTCAGTGCCCGCCTTTACCTACTTGTAAGAAGAGACAAATAATACATGTGCTACTTGGTTCGCAACCAACATGAGCTTGCAGAAATGTGAGCAGTCTGGTTAAGGAAAATACCATGCAAGTGCAAACCTATGGCTGACAGTAGTCAGCAAGAAGAAATGTTTTATGGCTTTAATTGCCAGGTCCTTTGCTGAAACATGTTCTGGCTTTGAAAATTGCTGTCTCTGCTCAGTGAAAGTGGAGTAGTTCTATCACAATAATGACAGGCCTTCCAGAAAGAATGGCAACTTTCACGTTTTATCTTAAATATTTATATAAGCATGGTAGCACATCATTTTAGAAGAAAATATTGATATATATTATTAAATAAGGGTACAGCCAAGGCTCAGCTTGGTCAAGGAATTAAACCTAATGCTTCCACAAGCAGAATGCAGTTCTACCTACTTTTATCTGAACGTGTGTAACTTATGGAATAGTTCAGCTATACAGTAGTGTTACTGAGCTCTCATAATCCATAGTACAACTCTGGACCACACAGTCATCTGTGGTAGCTATGGTACTTCAGGCTAATCAGAGATCTTTTTCCTATCATATTATTCATGTTATATGGAAGGAAAAAAACTTCGCACTTCTCCAATGATTTTCAGAAGATGAGAACTCTGAGACACAAAAGGCAGAATCATCTTTTCAGCACTCACATTTCTGGAATAATAGGATGGATGTGTTATTTCTTACAACTCTTTTACACCATGTGTTAGCAAACCCACACAAGAGGAAGCTGCTAAAGCAAAATATCAGAGACATGATGTAGGCTTGCTGATACGAGAGACATGTCATGAAGAGCTGTCTTTTGTTTAATTTTTTTTAACTGCTGAGTAACATTTGGATGCTAAACGGGAGAGGTCTGGACAGAGTGTTTTCCGCAGCTGAGTTGTTGATAGCTTTGCTATTGTGGAAATCACATTTGATCTGCAGCAAATTTATACAGCACCAAGTCAGTGACTTAGAAGAGCCAGAACATGACCATGCGCTGCCTCATTCCTCTGCATATGCTACGAAGAGCAACAGACTATTCCACATAGCTTTGCAACCCAAATCAGTTTTCTCTCATGGTACACTGATCTTGGTGTTGCTTAATATTTTTTAATTAAAAGGCTTCTTCACTCTTTGGGAAGAAAAAACAAAACAATATAAGCACCTGGACAGGATCGCTACAAAGACTTTCATGCACCTGTTTACCTTTCTGCCACTTTTTCTCACCTACTGGAATGTTTTGGTGTGTGTATGTTTTATTTTACTTAAAATAAACCCAAGCCTTTCCTTTATTTTTGTACTACCTTGACACATTCTAACACTGACCAGTGGCCTGATCTGAAACCACTAATTTATACAATTTGACTGTTTCACAGTTTGGATATTCAGACTATTAGAATATTGCCCGGAAAGAATCTCTACAAGCTTCTCACACTCCTCTGAAGAAACTCAGTACTTGCCCACCCCATCAGCATCACAGGAAAATATCCCTTAGACCAGCTTGGCCTCATTTGTGATCCATTGAACCGGCACCTCAGTTTTCTCTTATCACAGAAAATTCATTTTTCTTTGTATAATTATATTCTCTGTAGAGGAGATAAGTGTGTTTTCAGGTAAGAAAAATTAAGAGAGAAACGTTATATAATCTCTGAGTGTTTTCTCCATTTAAGATAATTTTGTCTTCTTTGAAATGCATCAGGAATTAATTAAGGCCTAGAAAATTAGCTTCTTTGGCACAGGGCAGGGGTGGGGGGACTAGTCTTATTATAGAAAAGGAAAGGGAAGGGAAAAAAGGAAAAAAAGGAAAAAAGGAAAAAAGGGAAAGGGAAGAGAGAAGACGAGAGGGAGAGGGAGAGGGAGAGGGAGAGGGAGAGGGAGAGGGAGAGGGAGAGGGAGAGGGAGAGGGAGAGGGAGAGGGAGAGGGAGAGGAGAGGAGAGGAGAGGAGAGGAGAGGAGAGGAGAGGAGAGGAGAGGAGAGGAGAGGAGAGGAGAGAAAGGAAACACAAAACCAAACAGCAGAGGCAAATCATAAATAGTATTGTTGCCTATTATGGAAACCCAGAGCCATTTCTTCCAGCCTTGGGATCCTGCTGAGCTGGATAATGCCGAACAGCAGAGACGCCAGGCAGGAGCTCTCAGGCCCAGCAGGATCAGCTGCTCTGCTCTCCTGTTAGTCAGGTGGGCAAAACACAAGGGCTGCTTTCCTCCTTTCTGGAAAAGAAAAAGCTGTGTTATTACATTTGCCAACATGTGAATGCAAACCCTAAAACTCTACACTTTAGGTGCTCTTATGGATTGATGATGGCCTCTGCGGTGTGCACCCTGTTCCGACAGCTATTTATTCTCCAGAGCTTGCTCAAAACCGATGAAAAGAAGTCAAATGTGAATCAATGGTAAGACTTTACTGCAAAGTTTGAAAACTTTTGTATAAAGGATTCCTGAAGCCAAATGCTCTCAAAATATATGGATCTCAGAAGAAATCCTTCTATTATTTTAAAATTACTTCTATGGGAGAGGGGAAGTAAGGAAAGAAAGACAGATGTGAAATATCTTTGAATGGAAATTCTGCCATCCCACAGCTAGGGTCCAAGGGCGAAACCCTGGGAATGAGATACTCCTGAGACCTGGGTGCCCAAATGTGGGGGTCACCTGCGACCACAGGACTTACCTCCCTCAGACCCATCTCACTTTTCCCCACCTGCAAGGCACAGCACCTCTCTCTTTTCTGGGTGTACCAGTGTCGCAGTGAGATTATCCTGGGTAGACTGGTAGAAATTCTTAGGATGGACACCTAGGAATCACTAGGAATTAGGAAAGCACCCCTGCTCCCCTTTCAGCGCAGCCCATTGCCACCTCCCAGCTGTTACTGGCTGCCCTGGCAACTCGCATTTAACTCCAAAGCCACAGTTTTCCATCTGATGCAGAATCATAACCTGCAGCATTCCAGGCAGGTCTGCTGGGTTTCCCTTGGCTGGGGGAAGCAGCTGCCTTCCCAAGACAGCTGCCAGGGTGGTGTGTTGTTGTGTGGCTGTGATGAAGGAGTGTTGAGCTTTGCTACACCATGCTATACCTCTCATCATGCTATGCCTCTCATAATAATCTTCCTTAAAACAAAACAAACCACTTAACGTTTTGTGCACTGTAAGGTCAGATCCATAGATCCTTTCTTTTTTGTTTTGCCTTTGCCCTGAGGTGGGATGTTCAGAGTTTTTGTGCCATTACTTCACCCACCTCAGCCACCACTGTTCCCAACATTTCTTGGAAATAAGCATGCTGAGCAACTTCTAATTTGCTTTCATCAGAGAGATGATAGCCTTCTGCTCTCATTTCCAGTAGTCACCCTGCTTTTTCTTTGTTTGTATTCCTCACAGGTTCTGCTGAGAACAAAAGGGAAATATTCATTTAATTTTGGTGACAAACTGGTTGCATTTATTTCCATCCTGCCCTCACCATGTGACAGCCCCACTTCTTCACTCTCCTTATGTCTGAAGTTTTTAATGCTGTTCATGCTGGATTTTGTTTGGTTGAGTTTTATGCTATTTCTATTAATATTTCTATTAATATTTCTATTAATATTTCTATTAATATCCTTTGCAAGACCTATCTCAGCTTGATTCCTGGCAATTTTTACTTTCATCCTGCACTTCCTTAATCTCAAGCCATCAGTCTTACTGTAGGCTGTATATTTACTCTCAGTGTCTATACTGTGCCTGTTATTCTCCTCTGACGACCTTAGCCTTTTTCTAAACATCTCTCCACATTTACTCTGATCTAAACTCTACTTTGTCATTAAATCAAATATGCAAAATCTTTCAAAGTTCACTCTGCAATTCAGCTTTTAAGCATACCACAACAGTCATCTTCACAAAGATTGGCCCTTTAAAATCAAAAGCATTGTTTATATGTCTGCTTTTGTTGTCCTTTCATATAACTTGAAGAAATCACTTGATCGAAAGTTAATTTATAAAGCCAGTGCATTATTATATTATTTTTTTTTCGCCAAATCAAAACTTTTATGCATCAACACATTTCATTCATTCAGTGGCTGTGTGGGAAAGACTAAATTGATTTTCACTTTCCAGAATATCTGAATGCTACTATCATAACCATCATGTACTGTAATTTGGCAGGTTAGCAACATTTCTCAGTGGTACTAATCCACAAAATGCTAGAGAGACCATTAGCTGCATCCAGGCCTAAACCTGGTGATAATTGTCCTTGGATCTTCTCTAGTGGAGCCACCCAAGTTATACTGATACTTCCCTGCATCCCTAGGGTGACTTGGCTTCATGCATAGCATAATTTCTTGCTTCTGTACTTTCTGCCCTGTTGCAGAGTATATATTATATTCCTGTGCTTACTTTGGAAATCGATAATATGACACCTATATAGACAGCACCATCCTAGTTGTTCCTTTTTCACCCCACCCAAATTCCTGCCTCACATATGGAGATTTTTTTCCAGTTTAGGTCAGACCCTTGCCAAGCCTAAGAGTGCATCTTCTGAGGGTCACTGAGACTGGAAACAGTCCTACTTGCTCAAGATTCATTTGTCAGTCAGTCTCTGAAGGTAGAACAGAGGGACAGAAAGGTTACTTTAAGATAGTAGGGGCAGAAAACAATTCCACCTTTGGTCTGTAGTACTCTTGTAATGAACTGTAATGAAAAAAAGGCATTTGATATCTGTGAGCTTTGCAAATCTGTAAATATTCCTGTTGCCCATACACATACTAAAGAGACTTTCTATACTGCTATAACTGTGCTGGCATATGCTAAAAAAAAAAAAAGAAAATCTGGGCTAGATAAAGCTCTGGATAATGGCTCTAAACCTCATCTGAAATAGAACTGTTTCTTCACTACGACTACTTTTCTTTGAGAGTCCGCTATGGTTTTGCGTATTAAAGTTCCTCTAGTTCTCAGCGAATGCAAGTTTTCCTGATTTCTGATCGTATTAGCACAGCTAAATCAGTTCCATAACTGCTCCGGGGGAAAAAAAAATGTCGCTGTGGCTGCCGGGAAGTCTCCTTGTCAGACTTGGTTTTGTTTCTAGGCATCCTGCAGTTTTTACCCTGGATACCTCTGTAGTCACAGAGCTCTTAAGAGGCAGCATAGAAATTTGAGAATTCGAACTAAACATGGTTAAAATCATAACCTGCAGTGTAGCTTGTAAACCCATCTGTTTCTGACTGCCCTTTGCTCCTCTCATCATCCTGGCATGTTATAGGCCCAAAATCAACCTTGTTAGACAGCATGAGCACCAGTCGATGCCTGATTTTTTTTTTTAACCCAGGCATGACACAGGAGTGACTTCTAAATGCTTTCAGTACTGAGTGGCTGTCCTGGTTTTGTTAAAAACAAGTTTCTCTTTTAGTGAATTTGCCTGTCAGCTAAAGCCTTCGTATTAACTGCATTTTCCTGGAGAACCAGACACATGCTTTGGTAAACCTAGCAATGGAATGCAAACTTATTGATAAGCACGGATGGACATCTCGTGGGAGGGGCAACGAGAAACTGGTGACCAAGAAACTGACCAACTGTGTATAACATTCCATTCACGTGAATACTTCATATAAAAGTGGGAAATCACAAGGATCTCATCCCTTTTCCTTATGGCCGACATTAGGAGAGGACCTTGCTAGTTGTCCCTGCGAACTGAGGCCTAGTGAGAGACTGAATCCAGCTCCCATTGGCTGCAGAGTCCAATCCAGGACTTCGGGTGATGGCTCTGCAGTTGCTGAGACTTTCAAGATTGGTTTTGTACATTTTGTATTATTTTCTCTATTCTTATTAGTAGCATTAGTAAAACATTGTTAATTTTTCCAACTCTCTTCCCTCTGTCCTTCTTTTCCTCCCAATCACCTGTCCTTAGTGGGAAGGAGGGAAAGGGAGTGACAAAAGGGGAAGTGGTGGGGGGAGGAGGTTAACAATACATCTGCCAGGGTTTTATTGTCACCCCGCAATCTAAACCCTCGACAGTGGCTCAAGTTTGCCTTTTCTTGAGCTGAAGAGTGGTTTACTCCCCACAGAGTCATGCTGAAATGAGTAGAGTACTGAATGAATAAGGCACTTTATAGAGTAAGAGAAATGAGGGCAGAGAGAAGGTGGCTGTTGGGAGCCTCTCTCCTCCAGCACTGTTTGATCAGTCATACTTCAATACTGAAGATAACCTCCTATCACTGATTTTCATGTAGTTAAATAGCTATCCACTTACCCTAATTACATCACTCTCCTTGTAGGTACTTCTTTCTGAATGCAAATATAAGTTTTCCTGCAGCAGACAACCCCTGAAGCTAGTGCGCTTGTTGAATACAAACAACAAAAATCAGCCTTCTTTCTCCCACCAGGCCTTTTTTTCCAGACCCTGTGAATCGTGACTTTATGGTAGTCACAATGCTCTGCACAACCCAACAGTCCTGGACAAAGCACCGCTGAGTTACAAGAAGAGAAAAAAAATGTTCTCTTCTCTGTGTCCCTGCTAGGAATGATGAGGCAAGGTCCATTTGGCTGGGATGCTCTCTGAGTGTGCTGACATGCGCGGCGGCTCATGCTGGTCTGGAGCAAAGGGCCGACTAAGGAGCTGATGTGTCTGTGAAGGGCCACCAGCAGGGGACAGCACCAGAGTGACTGAGCGGCTGCTGAGTTTGGACAGAGCAAGTAGCCACTCCTTATTCACTTCCTCCATGGTGTGTTTGGTTTTACATGCCCCTGTCGTATTTTATTTCTCTAGGTGCCTCTGTCAGACTGTCCCTGTCTTTTTCATTCCTGCTCATACAGCGATTGCTCCACAGCTCTCACCAGCTTTGTCACCTTTTTCTCTGTTTTTTTTCTTGTTGTTCTTACATCTACTCTGTGGTGACATGAGCAGAGCAACACGAGCCGTTCAAGATGATAGTGCACGATGGGTCTACAGAATCACAAAACCTCCCATTTTATTCCCTCATTTCTTTCCTGCTGGTTTTTAATTATCCATTTACCTTTTTGACAGCTGCTGTGGGTTTAGCTGAAACTTTCTTGAACACCAGGATAGTTTTCCTCAGTGGCAATTCTTCAGGGCCTGCCACTGTGCAGGTAAAGTTGTATGCACTAAAATTAAGTCTGCTTCTCTGCACTTGATGGCACTGACTGTCATCTGCTATTTTATTCTTAAGCTATTCAGCACCATGAGAATTTTCTGTAATTCTTCACAATCAGTTTTGATTTTGATTACTCTAAGTCAGAGAATGTTGTGAGCAAATTTTGTTACTTCCAAAGAAAATAATTTTTCAGGGCATTCATGAGTGTATTGGGGTGCTCTGTGGCTACCACACATCCCTGTATGACCTTGAGTGGTGACCTTGCCCTGTTGTGCAGACTGACAGGTATCTCTGCCCTTAGTTTCTTGTTTTTAAACTAGTTGCTAATCCATAAGACCACCCTCACCCTTATGACAACTTGGTTTATTTGAGGAAGAGACTTCACCAGAAGCTTGGAGGAATCCAAGTACACTGTGTCTACTGGATCAGCTTCATCTGCGTGCATGATGACTCTCACAAAAAAAACCCTAACAACAGATTTATGAGCCACGTTTTCCAAGCTGTGCTGAATCTTCTCCATTAGTTTGTATTTCTCCACATGTCTACTAATTCTCTTATTTATAATGCTTCTCAAAAATTCCCCTCAAATGAAAATCAGATTTATGAGCATGTATTTCCTTGGGTTCTTCTAGAAACCTTTCCAGAAGTGGGCATCACATGTCCCGCTTCCTCTAACCTTGAGGCTAATTTAAGCAAAGCCAATTTAAGCAGTGGGTTATTTGCCACAGTTAATAGTTTGGCAATTTCAGATCAGAGCTGCTCTGAAACTCCTGCATGAGTGCCATCTGGTCCTGTTGATCTGTCATTATCTGTTTTATTGGTTTGTTTTAAAAAGGCTTTAATGTCACTTCAGTTTGAGACCTTTCATCAGGCTTGCCCAATTAAAGTTTTCAGTATGGCAGCTCCACTGAACTTCTCAATTGGAGTGAACACCAATGCAAATAATGTTTGGCTTTCCTGCCATTGCTTTGCCTTTCTTTTACGCTTTGATCATTTATCAGCTATACTGAGTTTCTGCCAGCGACCTTCTGTTTCTGATATGTTTGAAAATTTTCTTATTATTACTTACATGCCTTTAGTGTACTGCTACCAAGAACCTCTTTGTTATTTATTGCTTTGTTGGGATTTTACATTTACTTTCCCAGAATATGTATTCTTCTCTATTTTTTCCACTTGTACCTTCCCTTTATTTTGCAAGATATCTTTTTCTTCTGGTTTCCTTTACTTTGCTCTTTACCTGTGCAAATGTTGAAAGTATTTTTTCACCACATAATATATCCCTACTCTGAATTTTCAATATGTCTTTAAATGTCTCCGTGACACCTGCAAGCATTTTACTTTTTTTAACTGTGCTGTTAATTTCTAAACAGTTTCCTCATTTGTACATTTTCGTCCTTTCTGAAGTTCTACGCTGTGGTCTTTATTTAATTATTTATTTATTTTTATTCCCGTGGTCTTACTGAATTTGGATGTGCTGTGGTCACTGTGCTAAAATGTTTGGGTGACACTTGCATCTACAGCAATGCTCAGGTCAAAACCAGGTGCTGTTTATTCTCAGTTGTGTTCTCTGCCTAGCTGCTGCTGCAACAAGCAGTTATTTATGGCATCTGAAAACATGGTCTCTGCCTCATACTTTCTCATAACATTTACAGGCTGCAGGATGTCACCGAGACCCCCAATCTCCTTGTTTTTGCCACTTCATGCTTTCTCATTACCCTTCCCATTTCTCAGTCAAGGTCACCAACCTGGTCAGGTGGCTAAGAGCATCTCTTTGTTCAATATTTTTCCCTTTAAGGCATAGTATTTCAAACCGCAGGGATTCTCCGTTACCTGTATGCCACAGATGACTTGTTTACCTGATTTGACTCCAAGTTCTTTTTTAAACACAGACTAGCACAACATAATCTGCATTTCCTTTGCCAGTCACAGCCTCCAACTATGCTGTCCCATGGCTCAGCTTATTTTCTGAGTTTCTGGTATGTCTATTGTGTTAATATAATAATTTAAAATTCCAGCCGTTATACTTTTTAGCCTCTACCCATTTAAACTTTTGACTTCCAGCTTGTATGGAAAACCCAGCACATATCTGGTCTTGGCTTTGATGATCAAGGTTTGGGTTTTTTTATCCATGACTGTTCCTTGCTGTCTCCCTCATTAAATTAATCAGCTTCAGCCCTATCTTTTTTTGTTACTGTTTTTATTTTTCTCAGGTAGGGACAAAATTGAGCACTATATATGGTCAGGAAAGATCTCCAAGTAAATCGAGTGAGCTACAGGATGTTTTCTCACTGATGTCTAAAAAAAGCTGGAGAGCACTCTGCCAGTCCCTGGCTCCTGCAGTGTGAGCTGCTACAGTTTTGTGCTATTATTTATTAATTAGTAGCACAGAACTGGGCAAAATCAGTGATGTCAAGAAGTGAACCAAGCAGGATAGCTTTTAAAATGCTCATGCTGTATCCTCAAAATGGACTACTAATGAAAAACAGCTAACAAAGTATAGATGTATCCCCCACATCTGGGCTCCTAGCAGCAGAGCCTAAGAAAACCTGCAGCTGTGTGACAGGGACAAAAGCAGAGCCAGAGAGCTGATGGTTTGACAGATTGCCATCTTGAACAGGAGTCACAGTTCTTGTTCTGTCATAAAACACTCCCAGAAGTTGGGTCACCAAAAAATAAAAAGGATTAAACGTCCAGGACACCCCTTTTAACACCAGAGGTGGGATCACATAGCACTTGCTATCCTGCCAGATCTCATTGCCCCAGGGTAAAAACATATTATTTACCCTTACATGGTAAACCCTACAGATTTTAACAGATTACTTTCACTATGGCAGCAGGAACTAGTTTTGTGCACCATCTGTCGCATCTCCGCCTGTGTGTCAGCCTGCCACCAGCCATCATTAACGCGTTATCATTTTTTACCTTTCACGTAGCAGCAGTGATGACCCTCTCACTGAACAGAAGCCCACTGTGATGGGGCTGTATAAACACAAAGTTATAATGCCAGCCCCTGTCCTGTCTTCCCCTGAAGTTTGCAAACTGTGGAGAGTGCAGGCCTTTTTATGGGTCAGTGTGTTGCAGGAATGTGAAACTCTTTAAATTATCTAGCTTGCTAGCTAGCCTTGACCAAATTCAATGTGGGATGCAAAAGTCCCTGAGAAACTCACTGAGTGCTCAGGGTAGCTGGACAACATGAGATCTGCTGTGGTTGTTCTGCTCCAGAGAAGCAGAAACAGCTTGCTCAGAGCTGGCCCCGGTGAGGTTTCATTGCAGCCAGCTGAGTGCAAGTGTCCTCTCCAGCCAGGTGATGCACCATGGTCATACACAGAGGCAGGATGAGAGAAGGTCGGAAAACACAAGTGAACAGTCACCTTGGAAGACCAATGATCTGCTTGTTGTCAAGTTCATTTTTGGCAGAAGAGACTCAGCAGAACATGGAATAGGT
The DNA here is from genome assembly GCF_036013475.1 of Columba livia. NCBI lineage: Eukaryota > Metazoa > Chordata > Aves > Columbiformes > Columbidae > Columba > Columba livia. The sequence goes on along the minus strand of NC_088602.1, from coordinate 97,200,162 downwards.
TCATGTATATTTGCTGGGAACCATTCCTCATTGTGAGGAGTTATGGGGGAAAACGTGAAGGATGTGTTTTTACAAGCTACTAAGATTAGATAAAGTCTATCAGCAAGTATCATGACTTGAAAAAAATCCATCAAAAATAAAAAGTTAGCAATAAGACAGTTCTCCATGGAGAAAGAAGAGCTGAACCTGCACCTTAACACTTTTTTTACCCTCCAGTAAGGAAGCAATTCTTCCTTCAGGCCCAGACACGTGTGAGCTCCACAGCTTGTGAAATTACTGTCTTTTAAGGAATAAAAAAAGGTGGAAGAGGGAGAAGGGGGAAGAAATAAAGGAGCTGAGCTGAGGTCCTCTCATCCCACCCATCTACCTCCGTGAAGGAAAAACACTTACTGGGAGGACCCAGCACATCTGGAGTCATGTTGCCCACAGCACAGTCCCAGTTTCAGGTATGGAGGGACAGGTTGCACCTTTCCATCAGCACAGAAGGAATCTGCTAAGGGACCTTCAGGAGACCATGAGAAGCAGCACTTGCTCCAGGCTTTTGGACTGCCCTCTCTTCTGTGGTGAAATTTCAACACCAGAGAGGGGCTTTCCCAGGTCTGGTACTGAGGGAAAGTTTAATGGTATGAAGTTATTCGTTTTGTCTTCCCAAACCACCCTCCTCCCAAGTGCCTTGCGAAGAGACTGTGTGGGGAGGATCCTTTGTATCTTCCTTTTTATAGCCAGGCATGAGTAGAGATAATTTAGAGTCTTCCAGTTATTATTTCTCATTAGCTTTTAATTCAAGAGAAGCAGCTTACAGTCTGTTAAATGCTTTACTCACTGCCGTGCTGAGAATGTCTTCTGATTTACTGATGGGTTGTGAAGGCTTTCTTATTGATTTTCCTTTGCCCTTTTATTGTATTACTCCAGCACAATAGTAAAAAGATTAACTGTGATCAAGTGGCTAATGCAATTAATGTGCTGGCAGAGGAAAGAGCAGCCAGTCTTGAAGAAGTCAAAGCAGTTCTGGAGCCACCAAAGAAGCTGGTTTAGGCAGCATTGAAGCTTTAGCAGTTACTTTTGAGACTCCATCAGTGATGGGTGGGAGAGACCACGAATCCTGTAAGAGGACGAAACACAAAAGAGAAAAACAGAGAAGCAAGGAATTGGCCAAGACTGGCTTCACTTTGCTGAAATGAGTGATGAAAGCCTGGAAAAATGTTACAACCTTTCAAAGCTGCAAAAAAATCAAGAGACTGATTTAAAAAAAAGCGTATATATGGTTTTTTTTTTAGATCTCAGAGTTTTGTATCATAGCTATGGTTGCAGAGGGAGTGTAAGCCAAAAGTTTCTTAATACTTGGGTGAGTCAATAGTGCTGACACCAAGGGACAAGGTAACCTCATGCTCACTATGTGTTTGGGGAGTGGTGGGCTATCAGGCTGTTTCTTTATCTCCAAGATGCCAATATAAACACCTCCTGTTACTTAGTGAAGTCCTTTCTCATGCAGGTCTTGTACAGAGCACACAGGCAGTCTATAAATTAATTCCCAGTTGTTTGGGTTTGGTTTTTTTTTTCATTAATATTACTCAAAACACCACACAGTTCTTGTTCCGCGCAGAACACAGAAAAAGGAAAAGGCAAGGGGTCACCCCATTTGGGACAAAGGAAACGAATCTGGGGCAATTAAAATAGACACCTGAAAGCCTAGGCAGTTATCCATACCAGCAAAGCTGGAATCAGGGAAAAGAGGGAGAAAAAGACATTTCAAGGCATCATGCTGCAGTTATGAACTGACCAAATAATATTGTTTTTCCCAGACTAATTAGCATTCCCCAGTAGCAGTAAAAAAAAACCAAACAACCTCTGATGTCCCCTCCACTTCAAGCTCTGTTCAGCTATTTATAGCGTCTCTGTTTTCAAGAGTGCACCAATTACAACAGTTCTGCTGTGGCCTTTGTATTTCAGCAAAGCCTCAAAGAAAGGAAACTGGCCAAAATGGAGTGTCACAAATGCTGCATATTTTGCTCTGCTTGGCCTCATTAGTGGCAGACATCTTTCACAACAGCACTTTTCCGAGATAAAGAACGCTTGTTCCAAAAACCTGCAATGCAAAGCGGGAGAAGACCTGTCTGCTTTGTTTAGGCTCAGGCCCTGCTCTCCTGCTCTTGCTGTCCATAGCTAAGCCTATCTGAAGGCCGCCAAGGGCAGCTGATGGGAAGCCACGCCAAGGCTGCCACTCCAGAACATCTCCTTGTCTCCCCATTCCCCTTTACACTTCCTCACACGATCGCCCCAGTGCAGCCCCAGAAATTGCGTGTGGGGCCAAGGCGGCTGCTGTGCGGCAGTGGTTAAAGCTTTTTCATTAAAATAAAGGTAAAGATTGCTCTGAGAAAGGTGGGGATTTCTTTCTCATCCTTATCCTCAGGCCAGGAAGTGAAAAGTGTCCCAAGAACATAACTGCAAACAGTACAGAGTTTTATGAATGAAAGCACAGTGCATGACCTTTTTCTGAGTCTCCTTGTTCCTCAGAGAAAAGCAGCAGATATTGATAAAGAGCAGTAACAGTTTCCAAGAAGAAACATAACTTTTGTTTTTTCTGCCTTTTGCATGTTTAGAACTGACTTCTCTAACTCAATGAGTCTTGCCATAGGATGATGTGATTTAGGCTATATTCACTTTATTTGTAATGTTCATTTTCTCTCGGGTAGGAAAAGTGTACATGAACACCTACAGACTGCAAATCTGTGAAAACCAGTTGCTCAGCAGCATCATGTCCTGTGCAAGTTGGAGAATAAAAAGGACTGCAACAACATTATTTTGGCTATGAGGACCACTGTTATTTCTCTCCAACTTACAGTGCCCAGAGCACCCCCAAAACCTGACTCTGAGCACTGTAGTTCATCTTCTTTTTAAAGTAAATTTTGAGGGTAACATTCCAGTTCATGCCAAGAGGTAACTCTCCCCAGGAAGCTTAGTAGAATGAAAAATTATAAAGATCATCGCAAAATATGCAGCAGCAGTTCTCCAGATGTAATATTTGGCAACATACTTTTTTAGCATTTCAGATCACTTCAGCCTAGAAAAATTGTATTCCTTTCACCAAATAATAGCTGATTTGATAGAGCTTCTTATACTCACTTCATTCAGCATTTTGTGTGCTATTCACTTTAGAAAGACGTTCTTCTGCTCTTGGCAGATGGAGAATCCTGTAGCAGAGTAGTTCTGGATGTTATCCCAGGCCTTTTTTTTCTCCCTTTCTCATTCCCCTTCTTTCCTACATCTTCCTCAGATTGAAATAGACTTTGTACAAATTTGGAGGATTTTTAATTTCACGGTCTTTTTGAAAAATAAGACTGACTCAGGGGATACAAAACACAGAAATGAAGCAATGTCTTCGATTACAAAATTCTGAAAGCCAATGCCTTCTTAGGCAGCGCCTGCATTAATTTCTTTCAACAAGTCACTGGTGTTTTCTGTGTCCCAGCTATTCCTACAGTTGCCTTCCTATCACAATTCCCAAGAAAGAGCATAGCTAAATTCATGAAGTTTCAATTATTTCCTCTTCTGCATTTCCTGAGGTGTCCTGTTGCCCCCTCCATCTCTTACCTTCACCCCTGTAATGGATGACAAGGCCACCCCTGGGCTCAGGGGTAAGGGTTGGCCAGACCTCAGTCTCTAGTCTGGTGTTAATTCGTATAAGTGTAGAACACACTGCAGATACATGGGGACAGTGAATTAAAACTAACTGCCATAGTTTTAGTCTTGCTACAGTGACAATCGCCCTAACTTCTTTGTTTAATATCTTCTGCATTAGGGCTGACTTCCCAGCTCTTCCAAAACGAGGTGTCTCTAAGCTGCTCAGTGGAAAGAGTCTGAATTACTGCAACAAAGCAGCTATGCTTGTATTTTATGAATGAGAGAAATTGTATTTTCTTCAGCTATTTTCCACCCTTTTGTTTCTATATATTTCCTTCTGGCAACATTCCCTCTGTTCATATTTTTAGAGCAACTGAATATCTCACACACACACACACATTATTGAATGTACCTGTGCCCATCTCAGATTTCCCAAGCTCATTTCCTGAGACATGCCTTCTGAATAACTGTATTCCATGCACATTTTTAAATAAAATTAAAAGAAAAAAGAAAAAGTGAGAAATTATTTACCCATCACTCCAACATACCTCACTTAATTCCCTTCTCACTCAGTTCACTGAGGTGAATATTCTCATCAAACTTCCTAAAGATTTTTTAGGGACAAGTAATTTTTTGTGCAGTTAACTGACTCTGAAGCTAACAGCTTTTGCTTTCATCTTTTGTTGCAGAGAAAAGCCATGGCAAATCAACCCATCTAAAAAAAATAAAACAAAACAGATAGTAGGGTGAATATTGCAGAAGGACGAAGAGTCAAGACAATACCTTTTACTCTCTGTCTGGAGAAGACTGAGAGTGGATCTTATCAATGCTTATAAATATTTCAAGGGTGGGAGTCAAGAGGATAGGACCAGACCCTTTTCAGTGGTGCCCAGTGACAGGATGAGGGGCAACAGACACAGACCGAAGCACAGGAGGTTCCATCTGAATATGAGGAGAAAATTCTTTACTTTGACGGTGATGGTGCACTGGAACAGGCTGCCCAGAGAGGCTGTGGAGCCTCCTTCTCTGGAGACATTCAAAACTTGCCTGCACACCTTCCTGTGCAACCTGCTCTAGGTGAACCTGCTTTAGCATGTGGGTTGGACTAGATGATCTCCAGAGGTCCCTTCCAACCCCAACCATTCTGTGATTCTTCTGCGATTCTTCTGTGATTCTGTGATTGAACTCAGGAGATTTTTAGCCAATGTGCTACTGCTGTTCAGGAGCTCTGGCTGGAGTGCTGTCACTGGGGCACTTTACTCTGCAATGCCTATTTGACCCTCTAATGAACACTGGCAGACATGTCCAGCATCTGACACAGGAATCTTTCGCGGTCCATCTCTTCATCCAGGCAGGCTGACAACCCAGCAGTGTCCATGTAATACGCCTCCGGTGTCTCAGTGTCTTCTCCCTACCTTGAATATCATCCATTTCTCCAGGCTTGTGGGGGAAAGTCCCACAGACTGACCACAGTCATCAAACTGAATCCCCAGAAGTCTCCCAGAAGTTACTTCAGTGATGATCAATTATTTGCCCCTCATAGTGGTTGATCAGGTCTGACTTCCGGCTGAGTTTTGACCTTCTGGCTTGCATGACATGAGCGTAATGCTGTCTGTTAAAAATCATACTGCGCAGGCACAACAAATACTGCAGGGCTGTGTGTTTACCACCAGCAACCTTCTCCTCTTACCTTACACACCCCCCAAAATTCCTAAACATAAATGGTTTATAAAGTGAAATTAGTATTATTATATCCTCTTGCAGGTAGCACTCCCACATACCTGTTTCCCACTTCAGAAATAGGCTTCCTCTGAAAGTACGTTCCCAGTCGCCCAACAGTCCAGTACAGCCAAGGACCCAGTCTGTGCTCTCCTTTTTTCCCTTGTTCCCTTAATTTCTTCCACAGGATAACTTCCTTTCCTTTTCCTCAGTCTTGCCCATTATGAACACACTGCCCAAAAACCACGATGTGAACAGCAAGGGGTGACTCGTCCCCTGTCCTGGGCCCTCTGTGCCTTTCTAGAGTTGCACCAGGAGTCAGAAGAAAGGCCAGAAGGAAAAGAAAGAAAAAGCAGTGATTCGGAAGTTACCGGTGACCACCACCTGAGGAAGAGCGGGGAAATGCAGACAAGCATGTCACTCTTCAGAAGCACACTTCTTAAGCACATTTCAGTGGGAGTGCTGCCTAAATGCACACAGAAGTTGTACCTGCAAGGAGGACACCACCCAGGCAAGCAATCACTAGGCATTATGAGGACAAATAAAACAATGCCCCTGTGTTTTTCTCTCTGATTTTGAAGACTGGCTTCAGTACCCTGTAATTTTGAAAGGAGAGTGTGCTACACCGTGAGGCTGTTGTCAGGCGATGTGTGCCAAATACATGTTGCTGCTGGGTGTTAAGTGTCAAGGATGGCTTTGCTTGTGTCTGGCTTATCAGCCACAGGAGTCACAGCGAGGAAGAATTGTGCAGTCGTAGGAGACATACAGGTAACATACGCTTCTTATATTAGTAACAAGATAACATTTACCAAGGAAGCCCGTTCAGGAATCTAGCCAAAATCTGCCAAAGAGGAATAAAAGGGGTGCATGACCTGACCAGCCCATGCGTATCCGTGGTATGCTGGTGCAGAACAGAAAGAATAATTGAGTCGTTTATAGAAAGCCAGTGTGGTTCCAAGGCTGGGGAAAGGTTGTGTGGAAAACAACTTGTGGCTATTTTAAACTTAATACTTGTTTCCCAGCTTGCTGAGCAGAGTGCTGATGAAAATGACCTTGCTCCTGCTGCATGCTGCCCACCGAGAAACACAGCGGGGGAACCCCTGACACCACATGATTGTTTCCTTGAGCTCACTATTTCACATCAAAAAGTAACAACTTTAAAAACATTATGTAACCCTCCTGTTTATTCCTGCCTTTCAAATTTCTCCAGACTTCTTCATCTGCAGCTACTCCTTCATTGATTTTAATGCTAGGGAAAAGGTGTCAGAAGAACAGCTCTTGAGAATTACATCCCCTATATGACTGGAGAGTGGTACCTGTGCAGCCCTTTTTCCAGCACAAGATCGATGAGCTTCCCCAAAGACGGATGAGAACCACCAGTGTTAATGAGAGTGTCTTACTGTCTCTGCTCACACCCTCCTTGACTTCTTGCCTGAGATTAAAAAGAAGAATCACACAGAAACTCTGATAACTTTTTTATTTTTCATGCTACCTTGTTTGCTGATGACTAAATGCAAGAAGCTCAGCTCCTGGAGCTTGACATTGTTCCAGGGATTCAGGCCCTGGGTCTGCTTTTGGCAATCATGGTTTTGGCAATCAGGGTTTTGGCAATCAGGCCCTAGGGTTTGGGTTTTTTCTCTGGTGATGGCATGGGAGCTTTCTGAGAGCAACCTGAAATGCACATGGCTTCCATTTCACTTTACTAGGTATTCTAGTAATGGGAAGAAGTGTCAGAAAAGAGTTCATTCTAATATTTTGTACAATTTTCTCAGTTACTTGTATAAAGATTCCTGATCAGTCAGTCTTGATCTTTCATTGTTTAGACCAACGTCCATTGAAACAAGTCAGTTATGCGAGAACAACACCAAAGCTGTGCCTTTGCCTGGAGCTGTGGTTATGGATGCTCATACGGAGTTTTGTGATCAAGTCACCAGAGAAAGTCACTCTTTCAGAAAAGGAGATATTGCTGCTATTGAATTAGAAATTAAGAAATGTTTTTGAAAGGGTAATTTGAGTTTCCATTTTGAGTTTTATCATTTTTTTAAAAAGTATTGCAAGAGTGTCTCCTGGTACATATTTTTTAATCTTAGAAGTGGAGTTACCTTTTGTTTTGGTTAGCATGTATAAGCGCTGAGTTGAGTTTATAAGAATAGGGTACAACATTTGATATCAGCCTGTAGCTACAGTACATTTGGAAGACCAGCTGTCCAAATGAACCACACATGCACACTCTATCAGTTCATTTTAAAGTACATGTGAAATGTAATGTGTATGTACATTTCATAATTATTTTGCACATTAAATAGAACTTTAATGTGCTTTGCATTATTTTAACATTATCTGGATTGACAAAAGGTAACTGGTTCAATATTAAAATTATTTAGACAGTATTTTCCAGGAAGCATACTTACTCACTTTTGCTCGGTAGTGAGAACATTTTTTTTTTCCACATAATTTTTTTCTTTTTAAAATTATAACGCTTCCCATTAAATGCTTTGAGTTACAAGTTTCATTTCATAGAAATGTGCACACTGAAAATAAACGCACTAAAATGAACACAAGTGTTAAGGTGCATATGGCAAGAGTCCAGGGACATCTAGACACCTTCATACAGACACCATACAGACACGAGAGGCAGCTACACAAGTGACTTGAAACTTACAGAAGATTATAGAGAACAGTACAGTTTTTGTACCTCTCCTTAATCAGCCTAAAGCCACAGGGATGTAGTGAGCCATCAGTAAATGTCATAAGGCACTTCTGCTGGTGGCAAGCTTTCTTTTGTTTCATTTAGTTAGCTCTCTTCCTAAAGAAAAATAGCTTTGTATATCGAAATACTTCAACAGTGTTAAAATGTAGCCCAGCGTTCTGGCCTCACTAAATCCAGTTGCAGATTTCCAAGCCAGATTGTAATAGGACTTATATTTCACTTCCAGACAGAAAATAAAAACTGTTGAGCCTTTAGCAAGCTAAAAGCACCTCTGTTTTGAGTCAGACATTTCTAGGGACCTAGGTGATTATAAAAAAAGAAAAGAGGGGTGGGGGGGATTGAGGCAAATTCTAGCACATCAGATTTGTGCTGTGTGGCAAAGTGATGAACACAGTCTGTTATTTCTGGGCTGTGTCTCAGGCTGGGGTGTGAACTGCTGTAAACCTGGCTTATTCTTTTCTGCTGGTGAAGCTCCTGTGGCATCGCGGTGGTGCAGGGGTGTCCTGCTGGAGAAGAGGAGAAGGGCACATCCCTGCACTAATGGCCTGATTGTATCCCCTCTGTAGGGCTGAGCAGCCAGAGGCCCTGCAGAGGTGGGAAGATGCTAGCGGATAGTGAGAAAATGCAGAGATAAAGATCAGAAGGGTAGGGAGGAAAGGCAATAGCCCTACACATGTAGCTTGGCTAAGTATAGATGTAAAACTCTGCAGCTATTGAAAGTACGGGCTTGGAAGTGAGGGAGGGGACATATTCGTTTTACTCCAAAGTACAGAGCATAAAAGCGGTGTCAGCTAGTTGTAACCAGAGCAAGCCCCAGTGAAGTATGGTGCAGGCTCCCCGGGGAAGTTTTTGGAAATACTGTTCTTCGGAAGTCATGCAAAGCAGGTCTAGGCACAGCATTGGGCACCGCAGCTTTGGCAGCTTCAGCAGGCACCAGGGAAATGAAGGGGAGAAGGGTAGACTTGGGAGGGGATGGGGCCATAGGCAGAAGCATTCTAGATGAAGCCTTTGCATTTCCTAATTAGCAGCCACCCATAGTTTTCTGTACTTCATGTTTTGTTCTGAATGCCAACACACAGGTTGGGCTTTTAAAGAATAAATAAAACAAGAAACAAGATGTTTGAGCACATTGAAGAAAAGATATGTTATTAAAATACCACCAGAGGTCACAGAAAGCCATTCCGAAGCTACCCAGGCTGCCTCCTTGTAAAAACTGCCAGGTTTTTGCAGCGCTGCCTCTGCAGCTATGGCCTGGGCACCACTGGCAAGCGGAGCCTCTGAAGCTTGTTGTGGGCAACTTGGCAGCGCCGGATGGTTTCTGGCAGGTGAACAAAACTCTTGTGGTTGGCAGGCCTCTATCATGACTGTGAAAGGAGAGGATATAAAAAGAAGGCTGGTTTTGGAAAAACTAGAAGGAACAGCCAGGCACCTGGTGTTGCGGGAGAAGCCGCGTCCCCGAAGAGCTTGACAGGGGACACCGCCAAGAGGAGGCTGAGACATCCACTCTTCATAGAGCCAGGACAAGGTCATCAAGGGTTATTACTAGACAAAAAGAAAACCAACATGGCTCTTCTAGAGTAACTGATGTGCACTGAAACTGGTTATGAAAGTACTCTTCATTTTACGTGTGACTCGGCAACAAAACCTTTTAGTTTAATCCTCTCAATTCAAAGTGCCTAGGGTAAAAAATGAGCTCTCCTGAGAAAAGCTTCAGTTTAAATAGATTTTATGGCAGCTGCATCAAGTATTTAGGTCCATTTAATTTCTTATAAGGTGAGAAAATTTCCAGTGACACCTGGATTCCCTTTTTCCTCCCTCAGGCACACAATTCCCAGTCTGTGCTCTCACAGTAAAAGTTCAGAGCAGGTTGAAAATAAATCACCTGCAGACTTGGGCAGGGAAAGGCATTCCTTGGTTGAATGGCAGCCTTTCCCCCAGCTGAACTCTGAATCAGTTAGTGGTAGTCCTCATCCTCAGCTCGCTCAAGGACCCCTCTTGAACACTTCAGGGCTCTCATTTCTCCATGAGAAGGATATATTGTTGCCTCCATATCAGTTCTCTGACAGACATCACAAGAAAGGTTTGGGTTTTCGTCACTGAGTAAAGCAAACCAGTATTAGGCTTCTGGACAGATCCAGCACTCCAGTCTTTTTTCATCTGCTGTCGTTTTTGACCAAGTGAGATGGTCACGTTATTTCAGTTGAGAGAAGAAACAGAGGCCAGCATCAGATGACTTTGATGTCAGCTTATTTGTTAACAAGACCACACAAAGTCCTGCTTTGATAGAGAAAACATCAAGTTTTCCTGCTAGCCATGCTAAATCCCCTCTAGCCAACATCCCGGCTCCTCCCAGGAGGCCTGTTCATGGGGTCACAAAAGCCTATGCAACTTCCATCAGAATCCTTTTCATATGCTCATGTGAGTACACTTACATATCCCATCCCCTCAATAATAGTCAGCTAAATTAAAAGTCTACCCAAAGCATTAGATTCCTCAGCATTTGCCTTAACTAGGCCCGTCATGTGGACCAAAACCAGTTTGCCCAGTATAGGCTAGATAACAGTGTTTGAATGCAGTCAGCAAGGTATTTAATCAGTAACAACACCCTAAAGACAAAAGGTCTGAGCTCTCCTCTGAGCTACCCTGTTAATGAGCACATGCATCAAGAGGTAGAGCCTCAGCCCATGCCAGACTGATTGCTGCTGCTAATGAACAGCCATGATTAAAAGCTGTTCTTTGCTGTCCATAACAGTATTGTGACAGAAGTTCCTCTAGTAAACTAGATCATAAGCAAAATTATCATTAGAGGGTGTAGGTCATTAATGTATATTAGAAAGCTGTTATAATGGGAGTAGAGTTGCAAGTACTTTCAATTAATTTAGGGGCAAACAATCCCTTGGATGTCAAAGTGTTCGGTCGCTATCCTCCTTCCCTCCCCTCACCCCCATCAGTTACACCTCCAAGAAACAGGAGAGGGAGGCATGAGGTTTTATCAGATAACAGGTGGCAGGAGGTAATTAGCTGCTACTCTTCTAAAGAGGAGGCCATGGCAAGCAGCACACATGTTCACAGCAGCTTGCAGAGGGTGTGCAGGCACTGATGCCTGGGCTGCCCCCATTTGGGTTACCATGGGATTCTTGCTTCAAAGCCTGCGAGTAACACCCGGGGTGCCAGAAGGGTCCCAGGGGCTGCCCCTTGGATCGGCAAGAGCAGCACGGAATGAGTGACTTGAAACGTTAACGAGCTGCAGAGCTGACAGTATCTGTAGGTGCGGGTATAGATCAAAGAACCGTGAACAGCAGTACCAGGGAGCAGTTCAAAACGAATTCAAAGCTTTAGGAAACAGTTGGCATGGGAGGTACCACTACAGAGTTGAAAACCATCAGGAAAACAGGAAGGAGCTGCAGGAGAGGACTGCTCCTGCCTCAGACCACCCAGGACGAACTCTTCACACCAGACTTATCACAGCTGCAGCTTTCCATGGGCTACACAGGCCGGAGAGGTCACTGCTGCCTCCAAGGAGGTGCCCTCCTGCTGCCTGTGTAAGAGCTGACGTGGCAGAGCAAATTGTTCCAGGTGGAAAGAGCAAGGGAGACTTGGAGAGAGACAGGAGAGGAACAGCTGAGAGCTACTGGTTACCAGGGACCAGGAGGCTTCAGTGTCAGGCTCACCCCAATGAACACGATAAAACCAGAAGAGGGACTGGGGGGGACAGTTTGTGAGGCTTGGTGCAAAAGGTGGGTCGAGGCACTAGGCCAGCATGCCACAAGGGCTTCAGCACACCAGGGCACAAGGCTGAGAAAGGGCATTCCGCTTGCAAGGGTGCCAGGTGAGGGGGTGTTTCATGAACTCTATGGATGTGCCAAAGAGAATGGAAAATTGGAAACTAAAACTGACCTTTCCTCCCTCAATATAGCCAATGGAATCCCATCCGCTCCACACTGCTACAAGAGATAAGGGGTGAGATGAGTTGGTACAGACTCCAGAAAATAAGCTCCTCATCCATCACATGTTTGAGATCTGAGGGAAAGGTGATTACATGCCTAGATTTTTATAAGATTTGGAGAAAGTAGCTAAACTTGGATTGCAAGATAGCCTCTGGGTTACACTGGAAGAGGCTGGGAGCCTGCCTGAATTGTTAGCACAGTGTTAAGGAATGAGAAAATAGTAATGTCTGTCCCACTACAGGCAGGGAGTGCCCCTAACCTGTGGTCCTTTACCCAGGTAACAAATCAATCATTCTGGTTTTACAGAACAGAGGTATTTTACTTGCCTTGCACTAATTATTTAGATATGTTAATAAGTTCCCTGTCATGGCCGAATAAGTGCAGAAAGCATCCAAGACCTTAAGAACTGCATCTAAAAACCCAGATGCTTAGTTAATGAGGTCTTCAAGAAACCCAGCTAACAGTAATTAAACACATAACAAGCTTAACATTTAAGAGCACCAATTACTAACTTATTTCCTTAGAAAATTATTACTAAATTAGAAATTGCCATTGCTTTGCTCTGAAGATATTTTTTAACTCAAAATGACAACTGGAGGAAAAAGCTGCGGCTCACAAGGCCTTTGTTTGTCTCAATTTTTAGTCTGGATTGAAAGCAGGTAAAAGAGGGAGGACAAGTGAACATCACTAAATTTAGAGTGATGAGTATCTGGGCACAGAGACAAGTATGTGGAGAAGGTCAAATAAGAAACTGCAGGAAAGTATTACAGAATTACAGTAGATTAGGTGGTGGTGACTCAAGGAGAGCGAGATCTAAGTACTCCTCATGGAAATTACTAGTGGCTGACAACAAATGCATCCTCAACAGGTGAAGTTCTCTGTGCCACGAATAGCTCTGTCCTGCAGTTTTCTCTGGTTAACACTGGGGAGATTTTCTTTTATGTTTCCAGTGCACCACGTGCCTGTTTCAGAAGGTTATTCCCACCCACCTCCAACATCTCTGGGTTTCAGGGTAGGCATCTCTTGGGATTATCTGCAGTCTCAGGCAATGAGGAGCAACCCTTGCCTCAGGAAGGAGCAGTGCTGAGCAGCCCAGTATTTGGAGGGCTCCTGGGGGCTTCTGAGAAGGGGGGGAAGAGAGGGAGAAGGTCCCCAGGGTCTCCCTGGAGCACCGGGACCAAACCAGGGAATTCATTTGCCCTCCCAGGTGCCTTGCAGGAGCTGGTTGGCCCAGGTTTGGCAACTGTTAGAGCATTTCACCATGGCAAAATGTTAAGTCAAACATTTCCTACTTAGCTAATAAATCAGTGGCTGTGTTATTTCTTAGCTATTGCATCATTATTCTTTCATGCTTTATTCTGCTCTGCAGGAAGACATTTAACAGGCAATAAAACAGTCCCTGAGGAGCATGGGGATAAGTCAGCTCCACTCAGGCTCTCATGATGTTCCCCAAACTCAAAGGCCCATGGGACAAGTCAAAATCACCACATCCCTGGTCCTAAAGGAAAGGCAGTAACAACTTAACCGCATCTGTTTGCTTGCATGAAGCAAGGGTCCGATGATCCATGTTTACATGAAATAACCTGATTACTGCAGAAAGAGCCTTTATGCTGAGAGCTGACCTGAGGCCTCCCAGCAAACTAATGGATTGTTAAGGGCTCAGCCAGGTGTTAAGAATAGTCTTTATCCACCTGAGTCTCAGGTGAGCCTGCTTAGTCACAACCCAAGAACTATTAGCTACATTGTGGAGCTTGGGCTAGGCTCCCTGCTGCTAAGCCTGGGCTGAAGGACTTTGAAGAAGGTCTGGCTCCTACCCACAGGCAGCTGGAGAGTGAGGGACAGGCTCTTTGCTGGGTGTCATCCTGGACACCTTCCAGGAGAGTGTGCAACAGCTCCTCAGTTGGCTCCAGAGGAGGAAAACAAGCCTCTCAGAGATGCTTTGAGATGCTGAGCTCTCCATTTGAAGAAGGGCAGGAACTACTAGAGGGAGTCCAGCGGTGGGCTATGAAGGTGATTTGGGGTCTGGAGAATCTTTCTTATAAGGAAAGGCTGAGAGAGCTGGGTCTGTTCAGCTTGGAGAAGAGAAGGCTGAGAGGGGATCTTATTAACGCTTACAAATATCTCAAGGGTGGATGTCGAGAGGATGGGACCAGACTCCTTTCAGTGGTGCCCAATGACAGGATGAGGGGCAACGGGCACAGACTGAAGCACAGGAGGTTCCATCTGAATAGACTTCTTTACATTGAGGGTGCCAGAGCACTGGAACAGGCTGCCCAGAGAGGCTGTGGAGTCTCCTTCTCTGGAGATGTCGAGGGTTAAGATTGCGGGGTGACAATAAAACCCTGGCAGATGTATTGTTAACCTCCTCTCCCCCCCCCACTTCCCCCTTTTTGCCCCTCCCTCTCCCCCCTTTCCACTAAGGAGAGGTGATTGGGAGGAAAAGAAGGACAGAGAGAAGAGAGTTGGAAAAAAATTAAAGATGTTTTACTAATGCTACTAATAAGAATAGAGAAAATAATGCAAAATATACAAAACCAATCTTGAAAGTCTCAGCAACTGCAGAGCCGGCACCTGAAGTCCTGGACTGGACTCTGCAGCCAATTGGAGCTGGATTCAGTCTCTCACTAGGCCTCAGTTTGCAGGGACGACTAGCAAGGTCCTCTCCTAATGTCGGCCATGAGCAGAAGGGAAAAGGGACGAGATCCTCGTGATCTCCCACTTTATATGAAGTATTCACGTGAATGGGATGTTATACACAGTTGGTCAGTTTCTTGGTCACTTGTTTCTCGTCGCCCCTCTCGCAAGATGTCCATTGGTGCTTATCAATAAGTTTGCATTCCATTGCTAGGTTTACCAAAACATGTGTCTGGTTCTCCAGGAAAATGCAGTTAATATGAAGGCTTTAGCTGACAGGCAAATTCACTAAAAGAGAAACTTGTTTTTAGCAAAGCCAGGACAGGAGACATTCAAAACCCTCCTGGACACATTCCTGTGTGATCTGCTCTGGGTGAATGTGCTTTAGCAGGTGGGTTGGACTAGATGATCTCCAGAGGTCCCTTCCAACCCCAGCCATTCTGTGGTTCTGTGATAAGGTCCCAAGCAATTTCTGAAATTTCTGTGAGGGATTTGTTTAAAGGCCTTTGCTGACTATTTTGGCTGCAATAATCATCTCTCTCCTCCTAGTAGGAAGGCAGGTTTTGATACATTTTCCACATCATGTTTAGTTGCCCATTCTCATACACGTGCTGCTCAGCTGTGTGGGTTGGCCTCTGCTCCGCTGATGAAGGGAGCAATGAGGGGAGGAAGGGTCTTTGGTGAATGAAAGTCAGGGAAGGGCTCTCTCAGGAGCTCAGGTTGCGCAGCAGCACTGCTCTGGCTGAAGCCTGTGGCACCTGATGTGATGTGTCAGTCCCCACCAGTGCTGGGATGCTGCGGTCAGTGTCCCCTTGCTCTCCTTCCACCCACTTTGCCTCTGCCCTTTCGTGCCTGCGCTGCTCCTGGCAGTGTGGTGGCTCAGGGAACTGACCCAGTGGAAAAGCAACCCCTTTTTTCAGTAGGGGTGGTTTCCAGCAGGATCAGCTCCTTGATCCAGTTCACCATGTGCTTCCTTGCCAGCTGAAGGCAGAGGTCTGGGGGTGAGGGACAGGGGCCTGTGCGGCTGCAGCAGCCCTGCCCTGGACCCACCTTTGCTGCTGTGTAGTTGCATCCTCAGCTGCTTTGAACCAGATATATTTAACTAGCAAAACACTTGGAAAATTCACCACACACCTGAAAAATCTCATCTCTCCCTACCCACATCAGCCTGACCTCTCCGAGGGAGGTACAGTCTGTTGCAGCCACCGATGCTAAACCTGCTTGCTCAGATGCTGCAAGAGCCTGAATTGTGCCAGTGAGGGTAAAAAAGCCAGTGTCTCGGGAATTATTCAGCTCCAGGGAGTAACATCGGTGACCTCTAAAAGTGGGCCTTAGGTTATTTTGGCATGTATGCTTTTACTGACAAGGGTACCTGTTGCCCTTTTGTAGTAGAAATTTAGCCAAACTTTGTTTAAATATTAAACACAAAACTTAACCTTTACTAGCATTAATAATGTCTTTTTTTCCACTCAGGCAGTCTTACTGGATCAACAGCACAGCTTAAAAACTCCAGCTGTAGGAGCCCAGGCTGAAGATACCGATGCGGGTTAGTGCTGTATCATTGCCCTCAACAACTGGGACCCAGCTATGAAGCACTGGACACTGGTACCAGTGAAGGGGAATTTTAAATTCCTCCCCAGCGTCCCTGCAGTTGATGTATTGCTGAAAGTAGAAGAGGTAATTGCCTTTGTCCTGGTGGGTGCAGCTAATGAGCATTATGAATGATGCCATAGTTTTCCAGCCCTCCTGAAGCCATTCACCGGACCTGACTCATAGTTCGATTCAGTTTGAAAGGCTGCCAATGCTGTGTATTACCCTCATGTTCATTTTTATGCATCTTTGCTTCTCAACCAAGCTGGTCTTTGTAATAAAAGGGGAGAAAGGGGGTGCAGAGATGGTGGCAGCATTTATTATTTCCTTATCGCCTGAAATTCTTCTTGGTTATGTTTGAAGCAAATTTTACTTACCAGAGGAAAAAGGAAAAAAAATCCACTGTGTTTCCAGGGCAGGGCTGAGCAGCCTGCTCCATGGAGAATGCTTGGTTTTGATGAGCTGTGGTCCACGGCTGGGACAGGAGCGTGGGGACTCCAACCCCTTTCCTCCACAGCAGCGCTCCTGGGGCACAAACAAGGTAAGCAGAGCTCAAAGGCAGAACGTGGCCTTTCTGTAGTTTCTCCCTCTTCAGAAGCTGAGTTACTTCCAAAAAGACTCTCCTGCCTCCTCCTGGAGGCAGGCTGCCTCCCATGGCTTTTCCCGCTTTGATTTTGTTCCTCCTCTCTCCTGGTCCTGTCACAGTTCCCAAGTCCTGCCAGCTTCACTGCCCCCCCTCACTCCCCGCCATTCAGACCATTCAGGTGGTGAGCAATGCGACAGACATCCCTATCCCAAGGCAGCAGCATTCAAACCCACAACGGAGGCAGCAAGAACAGTGTTTTTCACTCAGCCATCAGCTCTCCAGGCCACTGGCTGGCTCAGGGACAGACTTGGTTGCCCTGGTAACCTCCTGTGCATGTGTGAGGTGCTCCTTTTTGGGGACACATGAGAGCTGCATGTCTCATGTCAGCCACACCTATCCCCCGAAGGCAGGAGTGCCCCCCATGGACTCCCAGATTGTATTGCTGGCATGGGGGTAGGTGGGACTGAGTCACAGTGAGGGCAGCCCCTGCTGCTGCGGAGGGACCTGCTGGAGGCTCTGCTAGGTTTCCCCAGGAGGAGGCACCACTTTTCCAAAGTCTCTCCTTGGCACATGCTCTAATTCTTCTAAGCAAATTGCAAAGAAGGACATGAAGAACATGAAATGGGTACTGCTTATGATAGGGGAGAGCCCCAGCTGGTGCAGTGACCTGTCTTTGAGGACAATGGGGATGTGAAGAAGACAGCAGCTTCAGCACATGCCCATAAAACATGTGTTTGAATTGTCGTTTCTCCCCCTTCCCCCAGTGCCCTTTCTCTGCTCTCCAGAGCCAACAGCTTCCATGGAAAACTGGTCCATGCTCCTGTCCCCTCCGCCCTCCTCCAGCCACCAGTGGGAGAAGCCAGCCAGGTGGACTCATCCTGCCTGTCCCCCAAAGGCCATGGTGACGGGCTCCTACTTGCATCAGGCACAGGCTGGAGTGTGGGTTGGTGGCACAGGACATCATCACTGCCCTGTCAGGCAGTGGGGACAACAGCACCCTCAGGGACAGCATGCACTTTGGAGAAGGGGCATTTCGGGAGGACTCCAGGGTCAGGAAAACTGAAGTTCTCTGGCTGAGTTTGACTGCATCCACGATCAATGCACAGAAAGTGACTTTCCACTACTTTGTTCTCTACTGTGATGACAGATGTAGTCAGACAATTAGCAGGGAGGCACTGTTATCATAAAAGACTGCACCTCCATCTGTGATTAACATTCACAAAGTGTCTGGATTAGCTGTGTAAATAACACTGAATAAATCAAGGCTCACCAAATGGGATCAGGAAGGCATGTAGCTGTCACCACAACTCTCCTCTTGTCTTGCCATTCAGGAGACCCGTTCCAGCCACGGCTGGCAGGACAGCCCCGCTTTGGATGCTGGCCTGAGATTTACTGCTCATTCTTACAGTGCAATTTACAACTGGTTTATTCCTCACGGTGAGGTTTTGAAACGTCCCAGCACAAGCACAATTAAATATTTTCCTTCTGGGGCTTAGGCATTCCTCATGATCATTATTGGAAATCAGAGCTGCAAGAACTGGGGAGGGGGGGCAATTAGTAGTTAATAGCAATCAGGGAATGAGATCCCTTGCTCAGGATACACAGGCGGAAAGCTCTGGCTGGCTGCAGAGGCTACTGCCCCATGCTGCAGCTCCCAGGGGTAGAAGGCAAACCCAGGATAGGTAACACACAGCAGGATGGGCACAAGGCTCAGCTCTGGGTAACGCATGGGAAGTATCTGTGAGAGGGGGGCAAATGCCAGTACCCAAATCCCGCAGTTCTGGTAAAGCCAGGAACTCCCACTTAACTGGGGAAAAGAGAAATATCACCAAGGAAAGAATACAAACACATATTTAGGAAAGGAAATGTATTTTATTGAAAAAAAAATTACATTTCACTTGTACACCATGAAAATATTGAGTTGTGTGTTATTTTCATAAGAAGAGGTTAAGACTTTCACAAGAAAACCACATTCATTATTACAGCGTTACTCCACGAGATGAGGCTCTGGTGGCATCTGCACTGGCATTTTCACTAAACAGTAGAGCAGGACTTAACGTTCCTCGGGCAAAAACCCTAAATATTGGCCTCTTCCAGATTCTACTCCCCGTTGAAGACATGGCACTCATTTGGTCAATACTGAATTATTTATTAATTAGAGACATAGCTCAAATTTTCTCTACTTACTTAGACCTTAGGCAAATTCATGGCTACCCCTCCCTTCCACCTTCAACAATCTTGATTTGTATTTCCCATTCAGCCAGCTAAAAGCATATTTAATTGACAGATAGGCTGTCACTCTCCCATCTTCCAGAAAGAAAACAATACTGAAAGGGCCACATTGCACAAGCAATCACTAACATCAAACAACAAGATGACAGGATGGCGCTAAATTACCCAGCGCTTCCTTTTGTCATCGCATCTCCAGCAACCAGCCCCAGAGCTTTCCTCCCTAGCAAGGCACGTATTCACATATAGCGCAGATCAGGCAGGCAAACACGTGTGCTGCACTAAATGCGGGCCACAGGACAGGAGCACCTGTCTGCAGGTGCTGTCCCAACGCCGGCTGTCACAGGCGCATCACAAGAGGCGTGCTGTGCCCCAAGCCATCTGCGACAGGCTGCATCACATTGCTTGGCAAGGCGTCATCTGAAAACCCCTTGTGAACCAGAAAACTTTGGTGAGGCAAGATTTAAAAACTGCAGGCAAAAATAAATATTAATGCCACTGAAATGCCCGAGTAACTTCCCTTATTTATTTACTTACTTATGTGATTTCTTCCTTACTTAGAGGGGATGAGAAGGACAAGAGACAGACCTGGCCAATTCTGACACCATGCAAGTGGCTGTGAAAGCAGAGTGGAAACTTTCTCCACCTGGATCTTCCTACCATGTTCCCTAGTTAGGTAACAGCTTCATTCTAACCTATTTTCTACTCTACCAGGCACAAGCATCACATGGACCATTAAAAACAATCACACAAAATGTTTTAGCACCACATCTTGTGGTACAGGGGGACGGCCTGGATTGAGAACACCAAACTCAGATGATTAAATCTGCACCTCTTCTTTCAAATACTTAGCTGACAAGGATTTATTTTCCTTACCACTAACAGTGCAGCTTTGCAATTAGGCTCTGCTTAACAAGCATCTCCCTGCCAGGAAAAGAGACACTACCGTCCCCTCTTTGTCCAGCTGCATCTTCCCAACCCACCTCTAGCAGCAGCACAAGTGCTTATCTGTTCCCAGGACGAGAAGGTTGAGGGAACTAAAGGAGATCAAAACTTCAGGGGTTTTGGATGGATAGGTTTCCTGTTGGTTTTGCTCCTGCATTCCTTATGGGAACAGGCAAGAACCAGGGCCAGCACAAGCGGTGGGAGAGGAACGTTAGGGCGCAGCAATATGGTGTGGCTGAGCTGGGCAAGTTATACCTATCATAGCAGCTGATAATTCTCCAGCTTTCTTTTCCAAAGAACAAGAGTCCAGCCTAAATCAGCTGAACAATTTACTTCTGGAGTTTTGTGCTCTCCATGGCCTATAGGGAAATTACACCACTAAACTAGGTTCCTAAAACAGGGAGGAGTACAAACACTCTGCTGCATCACACCACAGCCAGGACGGCAGCGTGTTCTTCATCACACGCTTCCAAGCGCACACAGAGCTGGGCTAAAGCAGAACTTTGGTACAACCCTTTGAAATGAACAGCCGCACAACTTCACGCAGACCCCATCTCTCACTCGCTCAGAGTATCTCCTCCGCATTTCCCCCAAGGGAGGGCACAGGCAAAACAGTCCCTTTGCCACCACCACTGCGGGTGTATCGGACTCACAGACTCCTAGGGGAGGAAACACCAGGCACAGCAAAGGAAAACAAAGCTGTTCTCTTCTACAACCTCTCTCCTCGACAATGCGTTACTAACCTCGGTGATATTTTCTTGCTAACTCAGCAAAGCAGAAGCAGAACTCACAAGAAAAGCTTCTGATAAATTGTCCCCTTTTTGCAGCAGGGATTTATTCAGAAGTGTGGTGGGCACGCTGCCAGGTTTCTTAAAAGAGATAAAACTAATGATGCTCACAGTTTTTCCAGAGCACCATGTGTAGGAGCACAACATACAGAGTAGGGCCACATCCCACAGAGTGATTTATGTGGCAGACCCTCACACTTCCTAGAGTCCCAAAATAACCAACCAAAAAAACCCCAAATACATGGACAGCTGTGCTTTAGCCCTGGTTTCCCAGCCACAACAATAACAACAGCAGACTGAAGTAAGTATAGCAAGATGCAAAAAATCATGCTTTGATTTTCAAACATGCCAACAGCTTGCCTTTTGACTGAATGGGATTTTGTTGCTAACTCTTCTGAAACCTAGTATATTTGTTGAATTTAAATTCAGATCACTCTACTCAAATTCTTCATGCTATTATAACTCACAAACTGGAGGAAAAAGTCCTTATTTTCTCCCATTTAGCCTGCTCATCTGTCTGTTGCACACATTCAGCACAAGCTAAGATGTTAGCTTGGCCAGGTTCATAAAATGTGAATGAGCCACATTTGTCCCAGTCTCTTGGCTTGTCTGTTCGTGTGTTGCTATTAAGCACTTGTAAGATCCCCAAGTCCTATATAAATAGGTAACCAAATCTCTCGTCTATCTTTAACCTGTCGCAGATGTATTTGATTGTTCTTTTCAATGCAAAAATCTACATTTCAGGCTTATGCCACAACTTACCTGATTTTATGATGGATAAGGTAGCAATATTTGGGGTTTTCTTTTTAAACAATGGTGCCTACCATCCTATTGCCTCACTCTACAATCAAGTGGACAAGCCTTACTGCAGAAAGAACACAACTCATAGCTGCCAACCAGAAAATACACAAACACTACAAAAGCCTACAATTTCATTAGAAATTAAAGCATTTGCTATTACACATAACTTCATTGTTTTTCTGGCATAAAAGTCACTGAATTACTACATACGCCTTGAGGACAATCATTAAGATGTGTAAACATATAACAGGTTCACCGAGTCAGTACAAAGCACCACACAAACTTTTAAGTACATAGAAAGTTTGCTCATAAATATTTCTTTGTTTAACAATTCAGCACTAAAAAAATATTACTTAAAAAGGCATCTTTTATTAAGTTATTTCAGTTCGTCCAGGGCTGGTGGGGTTGTACGATCCCTACTATATTACAGCCACCTGACCCTCTTTCCAAACCGTTTTACTTTTCTGGAAGAAAAGGCCATGTGTGGCTGGGACCCAAAGCTTCAGCACAATCTATAAAAATAGAATTCTTTAAGACCTTCTGCTCACATCCTGAAGGCCTACACAGCCAGCCCCCAAATTCTGTTTCCCACCCCCACCACATTGCAAATAAAGCTTCAACATACACACACATACATACACGCACAGAATACATATATTACACTCTTCTACACACAGAATATTCTAAACAGCAATGCAACCACAAGGGCGACAGGTAAGGAGTAGATGCGATTTCTGTGGTAACATATGGCACAGCCTTCTCATATTGCTGGTTTTCTCTCTCTTAATAATGTGCTGCCTTATTCACTGCTCTGCAAATTGTGGATTTATTACTATTATTTGTGCTGTGGAGGCTCCAAGACAGGAGTGTGAGCTCCTCTAGGAGCATACTTGGGAGCATCCTATTTGCCCTGAGGGCCATTGCTGCTGGACCAAGTAAAAGCACCAAACTGGTGGCTGGTGGCACGGTCACTGGTTTCCTGGTGAAGCAGAGGGGAGCTTTTCCAGGCCGCTAAAAGCCAAACGGCATTACTCCTTTCTGGAAAAATGTGAGAACCAGCTTGCGCTCTCCTGAAAATTTGTGTTGATAACAACGTTCTGCGGGAAACGCCCTTCACCGGGCGCTCAGGGCACACTCCTCCAGTTTCTGATTGAACCTCATGGATTTACCTTAAATCTGCTCCTGTACGCATGTATAAACTCACCATTTTACTAATTAATTTAAAAGAGAAGAGCTATTTTTGAGGCTGTGAATGAACATCTCAAAGATTAGTTTCCATGGTTGATATGTGTCTTTAATTAAGGTGTTTCAGAAAGCTTCAAAACTGTTCAGCAGCAGATTCTCACCGGAAGCAAATGTCTTTCATAAAAAACAGCTCTCTGAATAATCTTCTCCTGTGATTCTGATTCCTTATCCTGTGATTCTGCTAGGAGTTGAATGTCTGGTCAATGAGCCAATCAGGCTGCAATGAGATGTAAAAACAATGGGTTGTGTTGCCATTTACAATGAAATATTTTGGTTTCAGAGTGACCAAAATCTGTAACAGTTACGT
Organism: Columba livia; assembly: GCF_036013475.1. Classification (NCBI taxonomy): domain Eukaryota; kingdom Metazoa; phylum Chordata; class Aves; order Columbiformes; family Columbidae; genus Columba; species Columba livia. Next base: position 97,177,040 of record NC_088602.1, on the reverse strand, counting down.
CTCAGCTTCTAAAGGCATTATTTAAATGGGCAAGGGCCTTTACAGAGGAGCAGTGATTTCTTTCCTATAAATATAAGCCCAACTTCTCCAGCAGGCGTTAAGCACACTGACGTGGTACCTTCTCCAGCAACCAGTGCTCTCATTGAACTGGATTCCTGCTCTCTTCCTCTTACAAAACACTGCCACAGCAGAGACTGCAGCGTGCTGACAGAAGCACTTGTTCCGACAAGCAGGAACAACTGTTTCCTCCTGTATAGTCCTGTGTGCTCTTACCTACACTGTAAGATAAAAATTCCTCTGTGAAGGGCAGTGCAGCTAAACACTGCATGAGAAACAGGCCTCAAAATGAGTCATGGTTCTTATTCCAAGCCCCTCTTCTCACCTTCTATGCAGGAATAAAGAGCACAACAGAGAGGTCCTACACATGCAAGCAAGAGGCATACAAGGGCAGTGGTGCAAAATGCCAGCAGTTGGCTTCCCGTGGAATTTCTTCGAAAAAAAGATTAAGACAAGGATGTTATTCACTTCCACATACCTACTATCTTACAATGAGATGATTACAGCACATAAATGCACACTCTTCCCTTAACTACCGTTTCGCCGTACTAGGATATAACTACGGAAACCTTTAATTACATCTGCTTTATTCAGTAAGACTACCAAACTGTTTTTGTTCTGTTTAATTCTGAAATGATTAGTGTATTCAAAAATAGGATCTAACCATTTGTGTGTGCACAGTATATTAAATGTAGATGCTTTTATTACAATCTTCCTTGCCACATATTTTAAAATAAAATAAATCAATACAATCACCATAACGAGTCTCAGACAACAAATTAACACCATCCAATCAAGATACAGTTAAGATACCCAAAAGGCAGTATGAGTAGCTGGCAACCTTGGTTCTCCGATTCTTTTGTATAACACATTGATTATAGACTTATCCCACATAGATTTATCCCACTTATGACAAAAATCAGCAAATAAACATTGAAGTCAACAATTCAGACTGCAGAGTTCTAAAAAAATTATATCAGGTGTGAATAGCATTGATTTTAGCACAATGTCCCCCAAAAAGGTACATGGGAATTTTAAGCACACAGAGACTAATCTGGGCCCAGAATAGAGTAGATCATTTGTAAACAACTTTTGCTCCCTCCTGCACGATTGCTCCACAAATGAGCGCACTTGCAGTCATGAAAATGGCTGATCACATACACTGCCAGGGTGACTCCAGAAAAGAAGGGGATCCAACACAAATTACTTCCAGTAAGGGAAAGAATGTCGGAGAAGCGGACTGGCCACAAACACAAAGCATTCACTGCTGCCGTGTGAGTGGGTACTTCAGCACGAGAAGCTTTCCCCACTGCCAACTGCCCGGGTACACGCAGGAGCACACGCGGCAGCGGAGTCAGAGGTCCCTGACTGGTGAGTGCTGGGCTGGTGGGTGACAGACACCTCGCGTGCTCTTAGGACGGTCATGGAAGATTATCCACTTATTAACTCCCTTCTCTGGGCTAAAGTGCTTGTTCTTCTGTAATAAATCGGGACCTAAACTAATTTAGACTAACCATTTTTCGTTACCTAAGGATCTGCAAGTGGATTAGACAACACTGATAAGTCTCCTCCTGGCCCTTAAACAAATATTGGTCAGCTGTCTAATACTGAGACGCTTTCCAGCTGCACAAGAAAAACAGCAGGAACTCAGATAGAGATATCACATGCAGGAGGAGACGAGGGAATAAAAGACTGGACAGGACTGTGCTGAGTCTTTGAATTTTGTTCTGCAAACATTATGAAAAGCACTGTGTAACTCCACACAAAAATGCATCCAAGTATTAAGTATGTATACTTTGACATTTTAAAATACCTGTTAGCCTGTTGTGACTACAAAACGTTAGCTACAGAATATATTTACAGATAATTTCTGGTGTTTGTTCCTGGCAAGAGATGTTAAGCCAAATTCTTCACTGAAGACACAGACCTGACCAAATTTAGATCAGGTCAGTGGGAATTTAAAACAGGCATCACATAAGAAACTCCCAGGGACTTAAGCAGGAAAAGCCAGCAGCCCATTGCTATGGAATCCAGCTACTAACTTTTGTAAATTGAGCACATTAGTATTGTTATCGGGTTTGGTGGGTTTTTTTGTTTGCGTGGTTTGTGGTTTTTTGTTGTTGTTTTGTTTTTAGCATAAATATGTCACGGATTCTAAGGAAGGTATGAATTACTGGACCGATTCTTTCTTTGGAGTAGTGGGAAAAGATCATGCCTGACAGGTAAAAACTGCTCCAGCAAACGTCTCACTCTCTTGTACAGCAAGATCTAGGTTCATTATGGTTACAGATGAAACCCTGTTTGTAAGGTAGCTTTAAGTTTCCTAAATTCCAAGCTTCTTTATTTCAGAGGAAACCAGCCCTGTCTTTCTCTCAGTTCCCTTGTGAAAATCTGCTTTTAGTGCCAAAAACAAGTGTGCTGTCTCACACTTACTAAAAGGGCTTTTCCCATGTGTTCATGCTTACAACAGCCAGAGTTTCTCTCACAGCACATTCTGACGGTGTATACCTAACGTTGTTTTTAGAAAAAAAGAAAAATTAAAGGGCAATTTTGAGCTTCTCTCGTGTTGATCCCCTGATGTGAAGAAATGAAGAACCTCAATTTTGCACAGCCCTAGTGCAGGGATGGCCAACATATGGCTCTCAGTTTGGCCCCATGCAGCTCCCAAGCCAGGGATGTGAGTGGCAATGAAGCCACAATGGGTACAAAGGGTGCTGGGCAACCCACAGCCTTTGGGAGATGGTGCCCAGGAGCCGCTGCCAGACCCTGCTCCGTACTGGAGCCATGGGACCCTAGAGAGGAAGTGTCATTTACTGCATGTGAACTGCTCCTGATATTCATCTAATTCTTGGCAATCTGAGGGACAACAGTAGAGGTCTCAAAGCTTGGCCATCTGAAGATTTTTGTCTGTGGCCCACAGGAGCTGCAAAATTGGATACAACTGGGTAAGGGTGTCAAGCATAACGCTGTGAAGTCGACCATGGCTGGACATCAGGAAACATTTATTCATGGAAAGGGTTGTCAGACACTGGAACAGGCTGCCCAGGGAAGTGGTGGAGTCAGCATCCATGGAGGTGTTTAAAAGACATAAATGAGGCTCTTAGGGACATAGTTTAGTGCTAGAGCTAGGTTAGGCTATGGTTGGACTTTATGATCTTACAGATTATGGCTGGACTCAATGATCTTAAGGATCTCTTCCAACCAAAATGATTCTATGATTCTATGATATATACAGGCAGGGAAGTTCAGTATGTTGATCCCTTCTTCCCAAGAGGATTGTAGGGAGACTACACACTTCCATGTGGAACACTCTAATTTTAAAAGATAAATAAACTCATGTGTGGAATATAACATGCAACACTTCTTTAATCTCAGTGCTAGAAACAGTTAAAATCCTTTGCGTTCAACTGTTGAAATGCATCACCAGCTACAATATTTAAATATCATTGCTGAAAGCAACTATCTCAAAAAAGGCAATTGTATTCCTGGTATAAGTGTCCAAGCAAAAAGCAGCTGATCTAAAACGGGGGAAAAGTTATTAATACTGAGCTATTTCCTAGCCTTTCTGAATGTTTGTGTCTCAGGAAGAAAAAAAAATGCACCAATTTAAAAATACAGCACTGCAAAGAAAGGCAATTCACTGTACTTCACAGAACGGCTGAGGTTGGAAGGGACCTCAGGAGATGATCTAGTCCAATGCTCCTGCACAAGCAAGATCAAACACAGAAGATTGCTCAGGACCATCTTCAGTCAGGTTTTGAATATATCTAAGGATGGGGATGCCACAACCTCTCTGCGTAACCTGTGCCAGTGTTTGATCACCTTCACAGTGAATTCTATGTTTTTACATTTAAATGGAATTTCCTGTATTTCAATTTGTGCACATTGCCTCTTATACCTTTGCTGGGCATCGCTGAGGAGAGTCTGGCTCCTTCTTTTCACGGCTTCCCATCAATATTTATACACACTGTTAAGATAGTTTACATATTTTTACATGTTGGATATCAGCTATGAGCTCATCTCTGTTACTGACTGCTAATCTTAGCAACTGTTCACATCACCAAAATTATTATTGCTAGAAAGTTATTTCACGGCAGTGGTTACTAAAAACTGTGGCAGCAGAATCATGTTTTGTAGGTAATTTTTCTCCCCCTTAAAATTCTAATCTCATAAGAATATTCTCTTCATTTCTAAAGCCAAATGCGTGAAAGGAAACAAAATTATTATTAGTTGTTGAGTGGGGAAGCCTGAAGTTTGTCTCTTACATTTACTGCAAAATGTGTTCCATCTCTTAAATTTCATTTGCTTTGGAGATACTGAAAAAAAGGGATTTCAGAAATGTATTAATTATGAAATCTTACTCCATGAAAAAAAATCTGCTCAGCTAAAAATTCACTTTAAGGACAAATTACTCTTCTACTAGGTAAAATGGCAGAAAACACACAAAAATTGTGGAATAAGTGAAGACTTCAGTGGCCAAAGCAATCTCCAAACCAGCTCTTCTGGGGACTCCCAAGCTATGCAAGTGATGCCATCAGTTAGGCAGGTGTGATGAGGAAGGGGCAGGAAAGGTATCTGGGAGATACCCATGAGTGAGTTTCCTGAGCATACTCAGGTAATCAAAAAAAGCTCAGCCATTTCCTCTAATGCAACTTTGCTTCATGTTACTGCAAGCAGAAATGCAGTTTTATTCTCCCTGTGCCTCCTGAGACAAACAAAGCTCATCAACTGAATTTGGAATTAACACCACACTAGACCTCATCTTGGGAGAAGTAAAAACCTCAGTCCCATACAAAAATGATATGGAAGTACGAGTGGTCAGTGCCTGTCAGCATATCTGTCCTTCTGGTATATGTGGCTGTGACGTATACTACGCTGAAATTATTAAGAATCCCACATTGAAGCCTTATGAAGCAGAATTTTGAAATAAAGATGCATTAATAATAACGCCTTTCTGTCAACTCTAATCAGCGAAGACTGCAGAGGCTTACATGAGAACAAATTAATTTTGTATGTTTCACTGCATTTGGTAAACATATGTAACTTACTAAACCTTACTAAACTAAAAATGTTACTTTAACAACACTGCTTCATTGATAAGCCTGCCAGTGGTGCTCACTATTGTGAAGTGAAAGTGCCCTATGTAGTTTGTAAATACATCCACCCATGAAGAAGAAACCAGGGTAGCCAGCTTCCAGGGTGAGACCCGCTTTCTCTTTCGTCCTTACAGAATGTTTGCCCTTAGTTAAAAGCTAAACAAGGAATCAAACCTGACCTCAGAGGTAGAACTACAAACTTCTAATCGATGCTACCAAATAAAGATACTATCTTGTTAATGAAGATGTTTTCTGGAGCAGCTTTTGGAAGAAGATCATGTAAGCACCCATGGACATTAGAAGTAGCCAGCACCTGCAAAAACTGAAACCGTGCAGCTGTTCACAGACAAGAAACAAGGAGCAGTTGTGAGTAACATGAATGACACCTCAAGGTCACTTCAGAGTACTTAAATGCCAAACATCTTACAAGTACTCCTACACACGACCAGAACTTGGTGTGCGGTTTTAACTCTGCTTAGTTTCATAGCAGCTGGGATACTGAATACCAGAGTAGGTAGCCAGCCAGCTATGTGCAGGAAAAGGGAGCATGGAGCCAGCTCCATTCACTATCTTGAAATGTTTTTTCCAGACAGTCAAACATCTGAAGTCTTTGGCAAGGCAGGAACATGGTACTCTCTTGTCCTGGGTAATTACACACACTGAGTTAACTTGACAGCCTTTTTGATACCTGGTAATACGCGTCAATACACACTAACTGTTTTGTTTTTAAAGCTGAGCAAGGCCAGCACATATGTTTGAGAGTGGATATCTGCCTATGCTGGGCACTATTTCATGAAAGTCAGGTTTCTGTCACAGATCTAAGGCAAATATTACAATTTACAGGAAAGAAATGAGGACATCAATACATTGTGCGTTATTGGAGACATACGGCCTTTATAACACAGTAGCTTTCACTATGATCTCTGGGTTTTCTATGTCCTTTTTGCTTTGGACCATTCTCAGTTCCAGCTGGGCTGAGTTTGGTTTGTTTCCTTCTCCAGCTTGTGCTAAAAAGATTACATCACAATGTCATTAAAAACAGCAGTATAAAAAGACAAAAGTTACATTGTTCTGTTACCCCACTATTTTTTCTACCCTCCTCCCCTCTCCAGTCTCCCTTACTATCCCGGCAAAAGGCTTCCAAGGTGGAAGATCCAGGTCAACACTGTGATTTTTATCACCCCCTCTCTAGAAAAGAAACACAGCTCTGCTGTTACTAGAAAGTAACACAGACATGGTCTGAGAAAGTACAGATCCCATCTGGATTTCCTTAGGAATTGAAAGATGTGGGAATTCCAAGGGGAGAGAAGCTGAAAAAAAATAATTGCTCTTCACATGGCCAATATGGCAAGCAGACTGTTTATTACTAGTTGAATAACCTCTATCGATACTAAACACACACACTCAAAGGGCAAGTGAGAGCGCTAGTCTTACAACAGCAGCTCTCTTGCACATCAAACTCAGCATTTCCTCAAGTTCTTCCACCACTGCTCTGCAAAGCAGCCAAGCAGTCCCACTACAAGCTGAACAGTGACATCTTCTGTCGGGTGTTGTCAAAAATAGGCCTGGAGGCCACAGTGAGGCACATGCACTGACAAGACCACCAAGCTGTCACTCCATAAATTCTCTGGCTGCTTCTGCTGCCCTTAGAGGGCTCGCCTTTAGTCAGGAAAGCCAGAAAGCTCTCTGAATGTTTCTTCTGATGCAAATTCAGACAGGACAAGAGAACAAGGTATGCATGAATTACCTTTTGCACTCTTAATGGTCCTTTGCAGAACATGTTGCATGGCTGACACAGTCTTTTCACACGCCACCTGTGTTAGCATAATATATTCAGGTTTTAGTAAAATTGCAGCTGCCTTGTTTAATAGCAGTGATTTTGAAATAATAATCATAATATTTAGAGGCAAACATGAGTGACAAGATGTAAACAGGATGACAACTATGAAACACAGAGTTTGGGGAAAAAAAATTTAGACTCTCTTAATTCTGCCAAAACAGGTATTAGAAACCACACACCTGTATCAAAGACTCTGTGCACTTAAGGGAAAGAAAAATAGACCTGATAAATTATTTTCACTACTGATTATGAAGTGAGTGTAAAAAATATACTTACAAACATGCACACAGTCTCTCTCTCCAGAGAGAACAAGTCATATGGCAAAACTACAAAATCTGTATGACTGAAATTTGACCGTACAAAGTTATAAAAGCTAAAATGTTTTGGGAAAAGGGAAATTCTGCGTTTTTTTTTTCTTCTGAGGTGAGGAAAAACAAGTCAAAACAGAAGACAGTCTTTAAATAAGGTCTTAGATTAAAATTAATTAAAAAAGAAACAGAGTCTAAACTTGCGGAAAGAAGAATAACCTCCCCTATACCTTCAAATTGTTTGGATGCTTATGTGTCCATGCCAGAAGCATAGCAGCGAACAAGTCTCCTGTTCCAACGAAGACAGCATCCACTTTAGGAGACTCCACTCGAATTCTTTGTGTCACCTTGGTACCATCTGCGTTAGCTACAGCACAGATAGACAGTTAGACAACAGACTGAGCAATTAATACAAGAGCACTTAATATAATTTAAAAGTGATTACCAGACTTGAATTCCTTTGTTGTTTGGATCATAAAGATGCTAAGGACTATTGTAAATTTTGTACCAGCTCTTTTAAAAGGTGCAACCTTAAAAAACTGTGTCAAGTTGGGATTGCATTTAGAACTTATATACTGTACATACTTAAGAGGAAAGAGTTAGCTAGCACCTTTATTTTCACAAAGGACTGAGAGCTACCTGTTTTCATTTAGACAGAAGCAGCATATATATGGAGCCTGCTGGATCCTAGATGGGGCATCGCAAACCATAATCTAGAGTATCTCTCGGTTGTATGGAGGGACAAGAGCAGCTGTGGACATCAGCAGAGAATATCTGATCTGTGTGTCATACTGTAATCACCACTGGAATGACCAGGCTTCTTCCAGACCTGACATGTACTGAGTGCTAAGAGACACAAACTGATTCTTAATCGAGTCCATTTTAAATATACTTTTTTTGTCTCTCAGCAGTCCAGAATGTGATGTCCACATTTGGATGACTTAAACGAACAAGAAAACTAGATCATATACCACCCCACATAACTATGCCCTTCTCATGTAAAAGCATCCTGCGACAGTCCAAATACACAGTGAATCCTGGTGACGGTATAAAAGGGGATATAAAGAAGCAGAAGGACATTTTACAGCCTACCAGATGAGGAACAATCCACCAACGAGGCAAAGTAACTTTTCATGAAAGCATTCAAAATTCCTCTTTTACACCATTACTACTTGTCAGGGCCACTACTAGAGGCTTTAACAACCCTGACCCGCCTCACCCAGGACATCCTCCACCCATGCACCTTCTGCCCACTTGCCCAGGAGCTGCAGAGCAGCTCAGGCCCAGGTGCAAGCATCCTTGCCTGAGCCATGTTGCAGGTGTACCTGTGTACAGCCCTGACTTGCTGACTGGATTTTCCAGATTGATCGTGGACCTGGCTTGTCTTGCTTTTCTCTGATGATCACTGGACTCTCAATGGGACCTGTCCTCACCATACCCCTGTTCTGCTTACCTTATTCGGATACTGTGGGCCTGTGCCCTGTTGGTGAGGACAGTGCTCTGCCTGTGCTATACTATGCTCAGCTTCCAGCTTGTCTTCCCTCACAGAGCAGCTCCATTCTTACTGCTCTCTGATATACTGATATACTGTACGAAAAGAAGTTAGCTTAGGGATCTAAGCTCCTTCTATGCACTGCAGTAAAAAAAAAGCACAGTTTAAAGAGGGAGTTCATGACTTACTTTTTCTGTGGCTTCCCAGAGCAATTAGGTAGTCGTTTCCTAGAGGTGCCTGCAGATCTGAGCTTGTGATCACCACAGTCTCTGGTCCCATGGCATGGAGCATATCCATTACCTTTCCATGTGCAAAAAGGCAGGAATCAGTAACTGCAATATGTGTTGATTAAACCTTGCATAATTTGTAGCACTGAAGATTTTTGACAAGCATCCTTTTTGGCATTTTTGTAAAGAGAAGAAAACAGTTTCTACTCAAAGCACTCAATTGAATTAGGGAGATTAATTTTAAATAGGGGCAACCATACAGAAATGTACACACTTGTTAAAATATACAAGCATCTCTGTTTGTATTATCTTTGGATCCCCCTCTGAAAAGAATACCGTTTCAGCTGTGATAAGAATTTTTGTCTGCATCATGTTTTCAGAACATATTATCAAAATAATAAGAGAACAAATATGCAACTGAGCTGGCAGCTTGAAACACAGAATCACAGAATGTTAGGGATTGGAAGGGACCTTGAAAGATCATCTATTCCAATCCTCCTGCCGGAGCAGGAACACCTAGATGAGGTTACACAGGAAGGTGTCCAGAAAGGTCTTGTACGCCTCCAGAGTAGGAGACTCCACAACCTCCCTGGGGAGCCTGTTCCAGTGCTCTGTCACCCTCACTGAGCAGAAGTTTCTTCCCAAATTTAAGTGGAACCTTTTGTGTTCCAGTTTGTACTCATTACGCCTTGTCTTATCATTGGTTGTCACCGAGAAGAGCCTGGCTGCATCCTAGTGACACTCACCCTTTATATATCTGTAAACATTAATGAGGTCACCCCTCAGTTGCCTCTTCTTCAAGCTAAAGAGACCCAGCTCCCTCAGCCTTTCCTCATAAGGGAGATGCTCCACTCCTTTAATTATCTTTGCTGCCCTAGGCTGGACTCTCTCCAGCAGTTCCCTGTCCTTCTTGAATTGGACACAATATTCCAGGTGTGGTCTCACCAGGGCAGAGTAAATGGGAAGGAGGACCTCTCTCGACCTACTAACCACCCCCTTCTAATACACCCCAGGATGCCATTGGCCTTCCTGGCCACAAGGGCACAGTGCTGGCTCATGGTCATCCTGCTGTCCACCAGGACCCCCAGGTCCTTTTCCTCTACACTGCTCTCTAACAGGTTGTTCCCCAACTTATACTGGAACCTGGGGCTGTTCCTAGCCAGATGCAATACTCTACACTTGCCCTTGTTATATTTCATTAAATTTTTCCCCGCCCAACTCTCCAGCCTGTCCAGGTCTTGCTGGATGGCAGCACAGCCTTCTAGCATGTCAGCCACTCTTCCCAGCTTGGTGTCATCAGCAAACTTGCTGATAGTACACTCTATTCCCTCATCCAAATCATTGATGAATATATTGAGTAATATAGGAGGCCCCAGTACTGAGGCACTCCACTAGATACAGGCCTCCAACTAGACTCCGCCCCATCGACCATGACTCTCTGGTTTCTTCCCTTCAGCCAGTTCACAGTCCACCTCACTACCCAGTCATCCAGACCGCACTCAACTCAATTTAGCTGTGAGGATGCTGTGGGAGGCTGTGTCAAATGCCTTACTCAAGTCAAGGTAGACCACATCCACCGCTCTGCCATCATCCGTCCATCTTGTTATGTCCTCATAAAAGTCAATGAAGTTGGTCAAGTATGACTTCCCTTTGGTGAAGCCATGTTGACTGCCCCTAATGACCATCTTATCCCTGATATGCCTTAAGATGGCACCAAGGATAAGTCGTTCCATCAGTTTCCCAGGGATGGAGGTGAGGCTGACCGGTCTGTAGTTACCCGGGTCCTCCTTCTTGCCTTTTTTTGAAGACTGGAGTGACATTTGCTTTCCTCCAGTCCTCAGGCACCTCTCCCATTTCCCAAGACTTGGAAAAGATGATGGAGAGCAGTCCAACAATGACTTCAGCCAGCTCCCTCAGCACCCGCGGGTACCTCCCATCTGGACCCACGGATTTATGGATGTCCAGATTGCCTAACTGCTCCCTAACCCAGTCCTCATCAACTGAGGCAAACTCCTCCATTGTCCACTTTTCAGAAAGACAGTAACTCCAGATCATGAAGTCTTACTTAGCTACTACTTTGTAAGTTAGCAAAAATGAAGAGTTAAAGAGCTGAATCAGACACACAGGTGTGTCTGTCTCATTCTGCATTTCTCATTCTCTTTGAAACCCCAAATTACACCTATAAATCATGTACTTTCACAATTATATTTCCACTCTGTGTTCCTCACTTAAAACTCATGAACACCCTACTTCTGACATCATAATTGGTTGCTACAGAAGTGATTTTGATTTTGCAGGAGAAAGAATGACTTCAATAATGAGTTTAGCGTAAAACACAGATAAAATATTAATCCTCCAGAAGCGTTTAACTAAAAATCCTCTCGGGCTAGCTATGACTCATGAGCAGCCGAATGATAAGGATTTATTTCTGTTATTTTTTAATTCGCTGTTGCTTTTCTTTCTTGCCCAAGCCTCCAATTTTCTTCAGTTCCCAGACCTCTCTGCACAGACATCAGCTGGATTTTAAAGAAGCAATAAATGCAGCAGCATATGCTGACATAATCAACCAGTAACATTAAACTCAATTTCATTTCTCAGTCACCAAGAACCTGATCACCAGTATTTCTAGTTGCAAGACTTAGCTCCTTCTAATTAATAATAGGTCATATTTAATTTTATGTTAGAAGACTATACTGTTGTCACTAGTCTTGCTAAAGAAATGTATAAAATCACTTCACCATGGAAAGTGATGACAGGATTTCTACCTCCTCCGAAGGGGACAAATTCCAGCATGGATTATTGCTCAGAGGGATAGACCTGTATCTGACATGCAGCTGGGGAGACCATTGGATGAAAATATAATATCCTGCAAGCAACTATTTTTAAAATGTTTCCATTCCTAAATATAATTCTATCTCTTTAGAAGAGATTTTTTAAAACTCATCACAAATAAGACCTAGCACATGAATCAAAGACTGTCAGAAAAATAACTTGTAAAATTGTTTAATACATGCAACTCCTGTTCACAGATGAAATATGCAAACCTAAAACTAAAGGCTGCTCAGCTAACAGTGGTGCTCTCAAGACTGTGGCTCCACTGGTGAGGGTGAGGATAGAAGAACTGAGCTGTAGTGAGCAGTTAGTGGCATGAAGCACAGTTCACCACCCTTGCCCAGCAGAGTGGAGTAACGCATTAATAAAACGGGAGAAGGTAAAAAAAAAAATAAAAGAGCTGAGATCTTTGGAACTGCTTCCTTTCGTGAAGAGATGGTAATCTACCCATGTTGCATGACGTTGCTGGAGGAAAAAAACAACAAACATTTGGGCTGACAGACCACAGCTCCTCTCCAGGGTGCCACTGCAGCTCCTGTTTGTTTAAAGATTTTGTGTTCCTTTGAAGTTCAAAACCAAACTGGAAGAAATAACCTCAGTCGATTATGAAAGCACTTGGCTAGTCAGCAAAAGAAAGACCTCACCCTTCTCGGGACACCAATAAAACCATATTCCTATTTTGCCTTTCATCACTAAGCCCTGCAGATTTTATTTTCTTCAGTTTGTGTGAAAGTGTAAATGCTTACACCTCAATGCAGCATATTTGAGGACCATTTATCACCTCTGTACAACAATGACAGCAGCTAACAGGGCTGTGGATTTGTCTGTCTTTCACCAGGAAGCATTCAAAGGCCATCAGTCCCAGTCAGGTTTCTCATCTACAGAGTCTATCCTTTTGCAACCCAGGTCTCATCCTTTTTGAATCAACTTAAGGAAGATAAACAGAGCACCAGCTAACACTTTCAGGAAGAGATTCAGAGTGTATGCAATTAACCCTTGTAAGAGTCTGCTAGTAAACCCTCTTCCTTGCAAACAGTCTCTATGAGAAGGAGAAACGCCTGTCCCAGCACTCAGCGCTGCTGTTGCACGACTCACATGCGGACAGCAGAGGGAGCGACTCACGCAGGTTTCTAAAGCCCGAGGCCACGCGGGGTTTTCACCCCAACCAGCTCATTTCCACAGCGCTGACAGCTTGGGCTTACTTGCCATGTGTGCTGCTGCTACCCTTCTTACACTGCAGGAACACAGGCTCACAGAGATCTACTCGTTCCCACTGTGACGCCTCTACCTTTAGTTCTTTCAGGAAATCTGACGCTACAACAGACAGTGTTTTGCACCTGGAGTGCACAAGCTTTAATGATAAATGGAGAGAATGGATAGAGGTCAAAGTGATTTCAAGGTTAAAGATAAATGGCAGAATGCAGCGTTGCAGGCAGGAGTGCATAAAGAGACCTCACACATCCCACTCCTTGCCTACTTACCTCTAAAGCTTCTTTTTCTGTGTGAATTTTCCTGCCAGTGAGTAACCTGAGAATAAAACAGAAGACTTAAAATAGCCCAAGTTCTCCAGGCAATGACTGCTTTGTTTACTCTTTCAAAGGAGGAAGGCTTGGACTGCACCATACAGGCCTAAACAGTTTGTATGGTCTGCTGTACCAGACAACTGCCTTTAAAAATTACATGCACAGATACACAGTGCTTCTGAAGCGGACTCGCACCAGTCCTAACCTGTCTCCTTTAGAGATCCAAATATTGTAAAATTCCCTCACAAGTGTCTTCTCTCCACCTCCCATGTAGCTGCTCCCTCCCGCTTAGGGGACAGCCTGTGATGTATGGCAACAGCTAATCTCCTGACCAGAGTCACAGCTATGTAGACAGCATGGGCAGCAGTCATCTAAATTCTTAACTCCTATGAGATATTGCCACGGTGGTATTTCTGAATCTAATTTTGGGGGAGTTGAGTCAAATTAGTTCAGTTCTGATATTCTGAGATATAATAAACATTTTCCTAGAAATGGGTAAGGATGGGCAAGGGAAGAGACGAGTTTTTTCAACCCGCACTATATGCAGGCCTCTGGAGAAAATGAGTGACTGGAGAAAACAAGAGAAATCTTTTCCTCACATAATTTCCAGATTTTTTTAATTGGTTTTACTATGGAACAGTTGGAAGTTTGCTGAAAAGCACCACTCGAAAGTAACAGCTAAAAACTAAAACCCAACAGACATATACATATGGCACTGTATTGAGACAAATAAAATAATGGGTATCAGTCTCTCCTGCTTTTATCCCCAAGTTTATTTGGCTATAAAAGAAAATAAGTACTTACTCAGCTTCAAACTGGTTAGGAGTAATGATATCGGCAACAGGTACCACTTTGTCCCTGTAAACTGGGAGGAGATCCTTGGGCACATACTAGAGGAGAAGAAACAGTATTGAATGTTGTCAGCAGCATCTGAGATGTAGGACTACAACTTCCCTTTCCTCAGCTACCACTCACGCTGTCATGAAGTAACCTGACAGCTCCCTGTGTACCGTTACGCAGCAGCAACTCAAGTGGCAGCACATCCTCCAGCTGGTGACAGTATAACCAACAGCTCTTCTTTCACTGGAGATGATGGGAAGCATCACTAAGCAGACAGGCCTTAACTGGCACCATTAAACAGAAGTTGTGCCTGGGATTAAGAGCTTTGGGGTTCCTTCGTACCAAGGTGACACAGCAGCATGAACAAATACAGTGTCCCAACATGGGAAAACCTTTCTCACATCCTTACATCTGAAATAAAGTACTTTGTTGTCGTACCTACAGTACAGAGGCCCTTTGCTGAGCAGTGTGTGCCCACATTGATTGTGTTGTATTGTGGAACAAGTAACATCCATGCTATGTGTTATTTTGCCTCCTTTCAGTGCAGCATTTCTAGGGTGTGCTGAACATCAATATGTATGAACAAGAATCACATTTGTAATTTGTTTGGTACAACTTAATCTATAAAGCAGTTCTGAGACAGACATTAAAAATGTTTTGTTTGTGTCTAACAAAACACCAACAGTGCCTGCAGAATCAGCTCTTCAAGCGCTGAGGGCCAATGCTCCCCTTTCTGCCTGTCTGTGCCATCTCTATCCCATCTTCATTAGCTAAATACAGCTCATTGGCAAAGGGAGCTCGGTTGTCTAAGCAGGTGACGTGCACAAAGATGTAACAGGAGCCCACCAGCCTGTGTCCTCTTCAGACTCAAAGCTGAAAAGCATCAGCTGTTTTGGCACACACTGGAGACACTGGCACACACTGGGGTACAGGGGTCACCCCACCTCCCCAAGTCCTGCTGTCATTCAATTTAATAAAACTTTTTTTATTAAAGTTCATTGTTTACTAGTAACTGATATTCTTTGGTGGAACCCCATTTGTTAAATCAGGATTAATACCCTCTTTTGTCTGTGTTTTATTTTCTCTGCTAGTCTCATAAGCTATGCAGGGTAGGATGCATGTATACATGTGCCTGTGTGTTACTGTCTCCCAACTGTATCAGCAACAGCTACAATCCCACCACAGTGTTGACCCTGAGGTGCTACCAGAACACCCACCACACTGACACCGAGCTCAGTCATGCAGCCATGGGGAAGCAATGATGTCACAGGGACTCTTCCTTTAGACAGAAATGCAGGACCAGGTCATGTCTAAACCAAGGCACTTAAAATAATTATATTTTTACTTTTTATGGCAGGAATGAGTTGGTGGGTTGCATGTTAAATACTCTTCTCTCCTTCTATCTACCTTATCTTCCAACTAAAAGATGGAGGTAGGTCCACGGTTATGACTTCTCCCAAGAGCTAAAGCTTTGCAAGGCCACTCTAGAGCTGCTAGATCTCTGCCTTGTTAGAAACAGCCAAGGACAACAAATATTGCAATAGATGTAAAATGAAAGAACAGAACAGAAGAACAACAGCAAATTTATTACTAAGGGCTACTCATGTGATATTTTATGAGCAGGGAAACTGTAAAAAAGTATGAGGACAAAGAGCAATTCAAAGTGCATGACTAGCTAAGGTAGAAGAAAATATAAAATATTACTATCGCTGATGTCTTCCCACATTGCATTTTTACTGAAATTATTTGCTAGTTTTGGTCAAAAAGGAATGTTTCTTTGTCAGTGTAGGCTGGTGCTGGCACACAGAACCTTTCTGTTACTGATCACAGCCCAACTGCTAACAGCTGTTGGATCTCACACAAAATACATCATCTTCATTTAGGGTCAAGTGGTGTGTCAATTCACACCATCACTGACAATGCCAGCCAGGCTACCAGCCTAAACAGCTCTTGACAGAAGATGAGGGAACTCCAGTGAGACAAGGAGGGAGAGCAGGGGAATATTTTCCTGAGGACAGGGCCTGAGGACCTGAGGACATTCCACCTCTTGTCTCAGCAGAGTTAAAAATAATCCCAGGGCTATGCAGCCATAATTCTACCCAGATATTAAACTCATGCAAATACAGGAAATTAAAGTACAAACTTACTTGATGATGGGATCCAAAGCCACACTTAGGTAAAGTAGCTTAGTTAATTTATCTTTATAAATCTTTATATAGCAAATATTCACTACACAGAGAATCCAACCAAATAGTACTAACCATAGAGCCTTCTCCATTCCATTTGTCACCCATCACTGGATCGCATACTGTAACAGAACAAATCTAGCTTTAGAAATGGGGTACAGTTACAGAGACCCTGGTGGGAGGGGAAAGTTTTAGGTAACAGTAGTGGCTGTGTAACAGAATCACAGAATCAACTGGGTTGGAAAAGACCTCAGAGATCATCGAGTCCAACCCTTGGTCCAACTCTAGTCCGTTTACTAGATCATGGCACTAAGTGCCATGTCCAATCTCAGTTTAAAAACCTCCAGGGACGGCGAGTCCACCACCTCCCTGGGCAGGCCATTCCAATGCCTGACCACTCTCTCTGTAAAGAATTTCTTTCTAATATCCAGCCTAAATTTCCCCTGGCAGAGTTTAAGCCCATGCCCCCTTGTCCTGTTGCTAACTGCCTGGGAGAAGAGACTGATCCCCACCTGGCTATAACTTCCCTTCAGGTAGTTATAGAGAGTGATGAGGTCACCTCTAAGCCTCCTCTTCTCTAGACTAAACAACCCCAGCTCCCTCAGCCTCTCCTCATAGGTCTTATGTTCAAGTCCCTTCACCAGTCGTGTTGCTCTTCTCTGGACCCGCTCCAGCACTTCAATGTCTTTCCTGAACTGAGGGGCCCAGAACTGAACACAATACTCCAGGTGTGGCCTCACCAATGCAGAGTACAGGGGAAGGATCACTTCCCTTGTCCTGCTGACCACGCTGTTTTTGATACAGGACAGGATACCGTTGGCCTTCTTGGCCACCTGGGCACACTGTTGGCTCATGTTGAGCTTCCTGTCAATTAGCACCCCCAGGTCCCTTTCTGTCTGACTGCTCTCCAGCCACTCTGCGCCCAGCCTGTAGCGCTGCAGGGGGTTGTTGTGACCAAAGTGCAGCACCCGGCACTTGGCCTTATTGAACTTCATCCCATTGGAATCAGCCCATTTTTCCAGTCTATCCAGATCCCTCTGCAGAGCCCTCCTGCCTTCCAGCAGGTCGACACTCCCTCCCAACTCAATCCCCTCACCTAAATCGTCAATAAAGATGTTAAACAGGACTGGACCCAACACTGACCCCTGGGGAACACCACTAGTGACTGGCAGCCAGCTGGATGCAGCCCCATTCACCAGCACTCTCTGGACCCGGCCCTCCAGCCAGTTCTTAACCCAGCGTAGAGTACACTTGTCCAAGCCATGGGCTACCAGCTTTTGCAAGAGTATATTATGGGAGACAGTGTCAAAGGCCTTGTTGAAGTCCAGATAGACCACATCCACGGCTTTCCCCTCATCCACCAGGTGAGTCACCTGATCATAAAAGGAGATCAGGTTGGTCAGACAGGACCTGCCCCTCCTAAACCCATGCTGGCTGGGTCTGATCCCTTGTCCATCCTGAAGGTGCTGTGTGATTCCATTCAGGATGATCTGCTCCATAATCCTGCCAGGCACCGAGGTCAGGCTGACAGGCCTGTAGTTGCCAGGGTCAGCTCTGCAGCCCTTTTTGTGGACTGGGGTAACATTGGCCAATTTCCAGTCATATGGGACCTCCCCAGTGAGCCAGGACTGTTGGAAGATGATGGAGAGCAGCTTGGCAAGTTCTTCTGCTAGCTCCCTCATCACCCTAGGATGGATCTCATCTGGTCCCATAGACTTGTGAGGATCCAGAGGGCTCAGTAAATCACCAACTATTTCCTCCTGGAACACAAGGGGCCTATTTGGCTTTCTATCTCTGCCAACCACCTCCAGAGATGAGTTGTCCTGAGGGCCACCTGTATTACTGGTAAAAACTGAGGCAAAGTAGGTATTAAGTACCTCAGCTTTCTCCTCATCTTTGTTAACTATATTTCCCTCAGAGTCCAACAGAGAATGGAGGTTTTCCTTGCTACTCCTTTTGTTATTAACATATTTGAAGAAGGACTTTTTATTATCCCTGACAGAATTGGCCAAGTTAACTTCAAATTGCACTTTTGTTTCCCTGATTTTTTTTCTGCATGATCTAGCTCTTTCCATAAATTCTTCATAAGTAGCCAGCCCTTTTTTCCACAGTCGGTAAAGTCTCTTTTTATTTCTGATTTCATTCAGAATCTCCCTGTTTAGCCAAGCCGGTTGTCTTCCCCGCCGGCTAGCCTTTCGGCACACTGGTATAGCCTGTTCCTGCACACTCAAAACCACCTGCTTGAAGCATGTCCAACCCTCCTGGGCCCCCTTGTTTTTAAGCATTGTTTCCCAGGGTATGCTCTGAACTAGACTTCTGAATAGGCAAAAATCTGCCCTCCAGAAGTCCAGCGTAGAGGTTTTGTTAATGGTTCTCCCTGCATATCTGAGTATTGAAAATTCTATTATTTCATGGTCGCTATGCCCCAGGCGGCCTCCAACCACTACATCTCCCACCAGCCCTTCTCTGTCTGTAAACAGTAGGTCTAGCGGGGTCTTGCCCCTGGTGGGCTCATTTACCAGCTGATGAAGGAAATTGTCCTCTATACACTCTAGGAACTTCCTAGACTGCCTCTTCTGTGCAGTATTGAGCTCCCAGCAGATATCCGGCAGGTTAAAGTCACCCGCAAGAACAAGGGCCGTCGATTTTGAGACATCTGCCAGCTGCTTGTAGAATAATTCATCTCCTTCATCGTCCTGGTTGGGTGGTCTGTAACAGACACCCACGAGGATGTCAGCCTTGTTGGACTTCCCCCTGATTGTGCTCCACAGGCACTCAACCTTGTCACTGCTGACCTCAAGTTTAACAGAGTCGAGTGACTCTCTAACATATAAAGCCACCCCTCCACCTCTCCTACCCTGCCTGTCTTTTCTGAAGAGCTTGTAGCCACACATAGCAGCACTCCAGTCATATGAGTCATCCCACCATGTTTCTGTGATGGCAACTATGTCATAGCTTTCCTGCTGCACGATGGCTTCCAGCTCCTCTTGTTTGTTGCCCATACTGCGTGCATTAGTGTACAAACAGCACTGAGCACCCGATAGCTTATATACTCTCAGAGCTCTTGCAGCACGCTCAACCTGAAATTTGTAACTGGCAGCTGCCAATTCTGAAAGAGTAAGCCTCGTGTCTTAAACAACTGTCAGAAAGTTGCAGTCACCCTCTCCTACCTGCTTCCATGTTATGTCTAAAGGTGATGAGGATGAGAGGGACTGACTGCTAGTAAAGGGGCTTTTGTTACTGAGAATGCAGAGAGCCCTTCCCTTCACTCCCCAACCCAAACCTCTGGAATAGAAGCAAGACGGAGAAGAGACATGTGAGAAGCTAACAGAGTCCTATTTTTAGTTTAGTGTAAAAAAGACACATGCCAAACGTACACCCCAAAATGCTGTGTGTACACATAAAAAAGGAAAATCCACAGCAAAGTACATAAACTCATACTTGGTGTAATAATATTAACACACATTTGGCACAGGTTCTGAATCACCAGCAGTATTAGCAACATATTCCAAGTGCCTCCAGCTTCAAAGTGAGGAAACAGCTTAGCCTTGTACTTTAAAAAGGAACATTGTTCATTGTATTAAAAGAGCTTTTAGCAAGATAAAAAAAGAAATAAATATCCAAAGGTATCAAAGCAATGCTAAATCAGTATTTAAGGAAGTTTATATAGGTAAAACAGGGGTAATTTCTTTTAAATTTTAAAAGTTTTTTTCTTACGTTATAATCTACTTGTTAAAGGATCTTAGAAGCCTAGCTGTGTTCCATCTGACCACTTCCTTCCTGTTCTATACAGCTAGATGTTTCTTTCTGCTTATACTCCAACAGAGTTTTTAGCTTTCACTTACTAGTACCAGGCTCTGGAGAATCTGACAATGCAACAGTGCTAGTAACGGCTAAAAAGCAACAAAACGGGAGCTCATGAAGGTATCTCCCCTACATTTTTTTAAGTGAGAACTGTGCTTTGTTATTTTTAAGTCACTTTGCCAACCCTGCAAACCATTCTAGATGTTTCCTGACCACACAGTTTACTGAACCTGAAGATGACAGGCTCAGACCATCAATCACAGTTTTTTATCCCACCAGATCCCCACTGACTGTGCCTTGTCACTCGAAATGTTTTGCTCAATTCAAGCCTGTGCTGTTTATGTTCAAAAGTCCTGAAACACTCCGAGTCAGGAAGGATAGAGGAGAATCTTTTCTCACGGGTTTAAGCCTGACATGACATGTTATAATGACGGCAATTGCTAGAGTCTCTTGCTCTTTGAGTGCTCCCAGGTAATCTTAGCAGAGGGCACCAGAGTTAAAAAAGCCTTGGAGTTTAAGCTAAATTATGAAGCTTATACGGCACAATAAGACACTTCTTCTGGCATGTAACATGAAATCATGGCAGGGCAACACCTGAGAGTCCATCCTGCTTCTGACTGACTTGGAAATCAAGGAGAGGGTTCAGCTACCAGCACCTCCAGCCTGCCCCACTCAACTCCCACCAGCAGCAGCCAGCTGGGTTTTTCCAAGCCTTTCTTTGATGCAATCAGTCCTCAAGGCACATTCTCCTTTGGACAGCACAGTGCAAGAAACATACCAAAAGGCATAAAATCAGAAAGATAAGAAAAGCAACTCCCTCAACACTCAGGCAATGCTAAACCAAAATTTCACTGGAGCCACAGCTGGTCCCAGCCAGATCAGAGCACAAGATGGCTGTGAAATGCCAGGTAACATCAGACCAGCATTTTCATTCTAAAACATGCACATGATGGACATCCACAATGATGATGCACAAAGGATTACAATACACATCCTTACCATACACCAGGTTAGAATTCTGTTGCTTCAGCTCCTGGACAATATCCACCACCATTGCAAGAAATGATGTGTCTCTTGTATATCCTGTGTGAAAAAAACACTTTTGAAGCCTATTTTCATGAAAACTTTCATTTTTTTTATTAAATTTTGGATAGAAATGCTGCATATTTCTCATTCTGTGGAACAATGTATTTTTAGAACAAAGGCGTTTTAGTGTTTACTTCAGGAATTATAGGTGGAATACAAAATTCAGACAGTGCTTGCACAACTACAAATACAACTTTAAAAATCTGTTTACTAAGTTTGTTATATATGAAGGGCTCCTGTAACTCTAAAATGCTTGAACATATACGCAAAAAAGTCAGGCTGAAAGGAAAAAACATTCGTTTTCTTCAAACCAGCAGTACGAATCAGTACTATTTACCATGTAGTAAATAAGAAATATTTTAAATTCCATACACTTTTCTCATACTCTGGTTTGAAGCAGGGTTTTTATTATTATTAATGTTGGTGCTGACACGGTCCAACACATTAATCCAATGGAGAATTAATCTTAAATATTTCAGAGCAATGGCCAATATACCAATAAAATTCCTATTTTTAGGCTTAGCGGTGAAGTAATTGGGAAGTAGGTTTTATTATATCTCAAGGTCCTAATCACAATCCTTGCGCCACAACATTCTTATTTAAGCATTAATCTTATTTACTTTATAGATATTTCTTTATTTATGTATTTATTTTAGGCTTTAACTTCCTTTACAACATTTATTAATGAATAATTTGTTTTTCACCGATTTTAGTTCATTTAATAGTATTAATTTAGCAAGATGGCTTCTTCAAACCTTCAGCTTAGAAATGCCCACTCTACTAAATTATTTAAAAATCCACTTTTCTTTCTTACTCATAAAATTGATCAATTCTTAGTTATTGCAGAGAAATGGAAAAAGCTTCAAGATTTTTTGGCCGAAATGCTTTGTCTTATATCTATGAAATGCTGATAAAATTACCTATGATGGTAGGCTGACTGAAAAAAAAATACAGAGTATGATTAACGTTTTTGACAGAGGTGTTTAAAAAAATGTTAAACTCCAGTTCAGTGTATCTCTTACCTCGAGTGTTTTACTGCAAATGAAACAAATATATTAAGATCTACAAGTAACCAATTCACGAAAGTTAATGAAGTGTTATCTTGTATAATCAGCCTAAGTAGAATGATTTCCATCTCCAAGATAACTACAGCCAGACATACAACCACGGTGAAATCCCATCTGCTGACAAATTAATTTCAGTGTATGAATAATCATATCCAGGTTCGTGGAGGTACAAAGTACAGTTGTACACTACATGTGAATGGCTGTTCTTGTTTGAAGACAAAAATCCACCTTCTGTCCCTGAATGAAAAAAGCTGAATTTTAAGTTCAGCCACAACACAAATGAACACTAAACCACAGTGTGTTATTAGATCTGAAGAAATTAGTGTCATTTTCACCTCTGCTTTCTTTTTGTCCATAGTGAAAACGGCTACACTGAACAAGATTTTTCAACAAAGAGGAACACGCTGACCCACCTACCCACAAATTATATTTTAAAAACCATATTAATGAATATCCCTTTTTTCCTCCAAAATTTATTTTTGCCAAAGATTTCTGTTTTTTCTTCTACCATTTTTAATCTCTTACATCTGTTTTGCCAGTACAAGATAGCAACAGGGAAGGAGTTGGTGTCTCTTTGAAGTGTTCAAAGTAAAGTAAAAAAGGAACATTTCAGCTAAAAGAATCACAGAATCACAGAATGTTAGGGATTGGAAGGGACCTCAAAAGATCATCCAGTCCAATTCCCGTGCCGGAGCAGGAACACCTAGATGAGGTTACACAGGAAGGCGTCCAGGCAGGTTTTGAATGTCTCCAGAGAAGGAAACTCCACAACCTCCCTGGGCAGCCTGTTCCAGTGTTCTATCACCCTCACTGAGAAGAAGTTTCTTCTCAAATTTAAGTGGAACCCCTTGTGTTCCAGTTTGAACCCACTGCCCCTTGTCCTACCGTTGGATGTCACTGAGAATAGCCTGGCTCCATCCTTGTGACACTCACCCTTTATATACTCGTAAACATTAATAAGGTCACCCCTCAGTCTCCTCTTCTCCAAGCTAAAGAGACCCAGCTCCCTCAGTCTTTCCTCATAAGGGAGATGCTCCACTCCCTTAATCATCTTTGTTGCCCTGCGCTGGACTCTCTCCAGCAGTTCCCTGTCCTTCTGGAACTGAGGGGCCCAGTATACTAACACCTCCTGAAAACTCCTACAATACAGCGCACTTTTCCCAGAATTGTCATCTATGTGACTTCTTTCAAGGAAAGAAAAGGTGTTTGTCTATTTCTCAGTCACAAAGAACCCACTTATGCTGAAATGAATTTCTTAACCTCAGTTCATTCTATTTTCTGTTTACTGTCCTTCACTTCAGAGATATTCCCTGAAGACGAAAGAAAAATGACTCTTCAGACATGCCATACCATCAAGCCAGAAGGATTACTTTAGGGTTACTATCCATACACTTGAAGTTTCTAGTTTTCCTTGTGTATAAAGCACTTTCCTACATGTGGAAACCACAAAATCAATCGAACCTAGTGATGTATTTTCTGTTTACCTTTAAAAGTGACTGTTCACTGCTATGAAAATTTGATACCGTAATCTAAACCAGATGCACAGCTCTTAATGCGGTGAAACCCAATCAGTAATATATATTTGAGAAGCAGAAATTGGATAAGAAGCAGTTTTTAAGAAAAACTGCACACAGAACCTCTCTTTTCTATAAAACATTCTAAAAGCAGCTCTCTTTGCCTATATTTATAAACACTTTGCACCTAGTGGCAAGCAAAGGAAAACACCGTACAGTTATTATGTCCTGCAGAACCGTATCCACTCAGAGGACCTACACAATAACAAGAGTGAAAAAACCAAGAGAGATGACAGTCAAACCCAAAATCCAACCTGCTAATACTTAACTTTGTATCCAAAGCACTAGCTCTTAAAGATCAAGTAGGAAAAACAAGGATAGACAATTATGTATAAAATCATGCTACAGTAACACTGCATGACAGTACTGCAAATTTAGGAGAAAGGATTAAACTTAAGTCTTCATAATAAATTTTAAAAGAATACTCTGACATTCCTCATCCTTTTTTCAGCAGAGGCGTTCCCAAAACATTAACTAAGCCTGTATGTGACTGGCCTGTACAACTCTGTAAACTACACAAGGGGATCAATTTATGCACTTAATTGCAACTTTCAGGCTGGAGAACAGTGGTTGTTTCAAACTAAATAGCATAAACAATTGAGACTATAATGTACAGATGAAATTGCAGGAGGAATCAAAGGAGGTAAAATGTAATTGCTTGGTTTGGAATAAGGAGGGATATGGTTTATATTTCTTTACTTTTGTTTACATCTTATGGGATCTACCAAGGAAGAAGCTCTTCTTACCTGTGAGTACATAATCATACTGGTTGACACTGTTCAGCTTAAGTCCGTCATACAGTTCATGAAGTTCATCTGAATTTAACACCTGACCCTTCCAGTGGGCATAACCTGCAAAGTAAACACCAGATAGTTTTTCAAGAGATAGATGTTCTATTCAGGATCACACAGGTTATACACTTGGAGAGATCAGATATTAGCACCAGAAAGCATTTCCATCTCCTCTTCTGTAAAACGCTATTGCTGAATTAAAACTGCTGTCAGCAAAACAGTTAAGTGCTCCGCTTTTTCTTAGCATCTCTGTTTCCCAAAGGAACTCCAGTGACTACACTGGAGTTTGAGACTGTTCATTTATCAGCAAATGGAGCAGAGCACACACAAGCTCTCCCAAGTTTTCCCATGGAGTCTATATAACTATCCTTCTCCTGTGTGGAGGGGGACGAACATATGCTTTAGACTCCACTGGGGGAAGGCATCAGTATAACCTTTCTTTAAATTTTACACTACTAAGAAAAAGAAAAAAGATCGACAGCTAGATGACAAGCTTAACCAGGCTTGTGGATCTGTCTGGATGCAGACAGGCAGCACCACTGCACCCATCAGACACAGCATTCACTGGGACTTGTATGTAATGAATAGAGTGACCACAGCAGAACACTGTCATTTATGTTTTAAACTTACAATGTCGTCTGACAGATTTTCTTCCAAGCATAGCACAATTTTAATGCTGAGGATCCCACAGGAGGCAAGTGAGTTTCAGAAAGACACTATAAACAGACAAATAATATCCATACGCTCTTATGCTTCACTCATCTCTAAGAATTATAAGCCAATGTTCTTGGCTGAGAAGCCGACAGAAGGCGAAGTTATATTGGAGAAGCTGAACTGATTTCAGCAAACAATGGAGCAAGCTCCATGGCAGCCAATTTCATGGAGGGGACTGTGGGAGGGGATTTTGTTCCTTGACAGACTCTAAACTTTTTTTGAAAAATGTAAATGAACGTCGTACCTTTTCATGAAAGCCTGCCCATATAGATGGCAGCCATCACTCCCTTGTATATAAGAATGGGGCTTCCTCCAGGATACTAGATGAAGGGCACACAATTTAACTTTTCCAACCACCATGAATTCAGAGTTTGTTATAAAGCTTGTTTTTTTATTAACTGGAATTAGGAAAAGTGATAAGTTAAATGAGGTGTCTTCTTCCACACCGCCCCCATGTGAAGACAATGGTATTTTGTTTGTTTTAATTTCTGCTGTTGAAGTTAGAAAATTCTGTGATAAAAACTGTTGGCTTTGATTATCACTTTAAACTGTGTTATTAGAGTAACTGCCAAAAGGAGCCTAGAGCCTGGAATAAGCACATTTTTCAGTTTTCCTTCTTATGAATGCAAATACACCCACAGTAGGGTGAGCAGATGGATCATTTTGCTCTCCTCAGCTCACAAAGGCCCAGCCTCTGAAACACGACTTGCTGCCAGCTGGCTGGGAGACCGACTCACATCAGCCATGACGATCCCCTCCAAGCAAACACTTTTTAAAAAGCCTCTGTGAAGAAATGGACAAAGTGAGGGATTCTCATATGTTATGGCTGTAGTTCCACTCCAGAATACAGTGATATTCAAAATGGCAACACCTAACACCTAGGTATGTGTCTAGCCCCAAGTATATGACAAACCCTTGACTACAAGTGAGTAAAATACTTGGCTTATTTAACACACATGCAGCTGTTTGGTCTGTCACATCTGCAGCTTCAAAGAAAAACAGTCTGCCCCCTCTCCTCTTCCCCAAACCTCCACTTCTATTAGCACAGCAAAGCCAGTCTGTACAGGGACACAACACAGTCCTTTTCATTCCATCGTGCCCATCAATGAAACTGAGTGCAGCATCACCCAAAATCAAGGTCAGGCAGCAAAAGAGCAATCATTCATCTTACACACAGACATAAAAATAGCTACAATAGATTGTCCAGACAATCTAGATAGGCTTGGAAACCATTCCTGCACAGGGACCCTGCATATTTACTATTTAACTGAAAGTTTGTCTTCCTATGTCAAGCTGTCTTAAACAGTCGATGCACAGGGTCCATGTCACACTGATCCTCCACCGAAGGAGGGAAATATATATGGAAACAAAATGTTAGGTAGCACCCAGCTTAGGTCAGGAATTGTTAAGTTACCCACGTGGGGCAAGAACATTGACCGAACTCCGTAGCAATGACTTCCAAGGGTATCTAGAGGATCCTTTTTACCAGCTGATAACACGTGCAATACAACCCAATTTTCAGGAGGAAAAAAAAGCCCTTGGGAAGCCCCAGCTATGCAAACAAAAACAAAAACCAACCAAACAAAAAAGGCCAATGCCTTCACGAGATCTGCAGAGAACCATGATTTCATTAGGAGCTGAATTGTGTTCCAGTAAGAAAAAACAAACAAATCAAAACTGTCAGCAAGATGGAAACCACACTAAGCCTCTTCCCCAGGGCAGCTTCATGTAACATGATGAACAAGGGGCAAATTCCACGACCCTGAATTTATCCTACTCTCCTAGTGGAATATACAACCAAAAAGCAGCTTCTGTATGTAGACAGAAGAAAAAGCTGGTTACACATACTCAAAAAGGATTTCACTACCTGAAGGATGGATACCTCGTGGTCCCAGAAAGAGGGAGAGGGACTGGCTGGAAAGGCACGGGGGTAAGGTTCAGCAAAAATTCAGACAGATACACTGTGTGGTCAAAAAAACACTTGCCTAGCCCTGAGCCCAAAACTAGTCAGCAGGGAATGCCAACAGCAAGCTTAAACACACGAGGTAAACTGGACTTAGGGAAAAGCCTAACAGTGGTTGGAGTTAGGATGACAAGGAATCACTGTCTTCCTCGGCTAGATATGGGAACTCAGCTGGCAACGAGCACATTTGAAGGCCCAGAGTTGCCCTGCAAGACCTAAAATAAAATCAGCTTCCTATAAATGTTATTTCTATGCCTGCACCACTGAAGATGAATATCCAAAAAACAGCAACAGAAAACTTAAAACCTTCTGTTTAATTGTCCACTTACTATTAACTCCTACTCTGCAGCAGTATTTCCACTGTGGCACTCAACAATACAGCAGTTCACAGTCTCACAGCACCTGGCTATTTGCAAACATTGTACCAGAACCACAGCCAAGACAACTAAAGAATGAGTTTCAAGTTTGTAGTTTGGCAAAACGAATGAATCCTACCTGGAGACTACAGAGCTGGTTAGGCAGAGCAGCTGGATCAAATGATTACACTTTTATCTTGGATACTGAAGTGAGACCTTGTATCTTTCACAGAGGAAGACAGCTGAGTCTTTCTTGCTTTGGTTACAAAACCATCAAACAATTCCCCTCCATGCTGGAACTGAGAGACCAGAGACAGCGCTACAAAACGTGATACAGCCCTCCAGAATTGCACTTGGCTCAGACTGACTACATTAGTCTCCCAGATTACTAATAATTTTGAACACACAGATGAACATAAACACTTAAACAGCTTTATACCCCTTCTGCATATCTGTGTTATGGTCTTCTATTGCAATTAAATGTTACATATTTGCTTTTGAGCAGGTAAGGGAATGAAAAACAAGCAAGATATGATGCTTCTTGTCACTCATCCCTCTGAAATGATGAAGGTATTCATTAGTCTCCGAGGAAATGCCTTGGTTCATATGTACAAAAAAGAAAAAACAAAAAACAAAACCACAATCAAAAGAGGCAGCTAATACTGCATCCAAGATGAATTTACATAATTTTCTTTCCTGCTTTCCTCCACTGGTACATTTTTTTTCTCCTTTGGAATATATTTATAAGCCTCTTAGTTACTTCCAAAAACAAGGGAAAAAAAAGATAAAAATATCCCAGGAATACAAGAAGAAAAAATTTAAAAAATTACAAAGCAAACAAGAGGCACCAAAACAAAACAAACAAACAAAAAACAACAAAAAAGCTTTCATTTAAGTACAGCAAGGCATATAAGATTTATTTGTTTTCCAACCCAGAACATTCTGTTCTGAGGTTTGCGTTGCTCCTGTGGTGCTCCCTGCAAAACCATTCCATGTAGCTTCCATAAACAAATATTCGACATGGGAAAAGGAAGAAAGAGGTAGTGCTTAATGAACACGATGTGAAGGTAATCTGTTCCCAGCTGTGTCACAAAACTCACACGCAAACTCTGTCAGACAACCTGGTCCAAACACGACTTAATCTTCAGCTACCAGGTGGCCTTGAACAAAACCAGAAACGCAGCACCAAACACTCCATTGGATTTTTCACAGCTGGTCAGTGTGGGAGTAAAATACTACCAGTGTCAGGCACAAGTGGAGATACTTTCTTTTTGTCGTGCACTGCACATGTGTGAATGACAGCATATGGGCGGTAGACTGCAAAGAATCACATCAACAAGACACAATTATAATTACTCATGTACTAGACCTACCAGCCAACCCAACCACCCACTACACATCCACTAAGTGAAAGCCAAAAGTGCTTTGCTTAAAAATAAAAAGAAACAGAAAAAAAAAAAAAACAACAGGCTATTTGTTCTGAAGCAGTTTCAAAGGTAGGATCTGGATGGCAAAGTAAGCACACTATATGCTTACCATTAACCTACCAATTAAAACCAAAAATGCAAACCACTGAAGAATTAAACATGCACCCTAAAAAAAAAATTAACTATACAACAAAAAAAAAATCTATATTTTTATTTTTGAACATCAGACAATGAGATGCTTCTGCAAACAGCACAGTAAAATTGAATAAAATCACAGAATCTTTGTAGGTTGCATTACAGCTTCTTTTATTTATACATGAAGCACGATGCCATTCAAGGATGAGTCACTCTAATCATGAAGTTCCTCATGAAGCAACATGATAAACTGTTCTCCCAGAGGGACTGATTTAAAGCACATTTTCTGAATCTTGAGATTATCGGAGACTAAAGAAAGCTGAATTTTCTGAGCAGGAGTCAGCAGAAATGGGCTTGTGGTATCTTACTAATTTAAAAATAGGGCAAAAAAGCGCAATAATGATTCATCAAAGAAAGCCTGTTAGTCATAAATTCTCTCTGCGTTTTATCTGTTGCTGACAAGACCAGGCTTAAAGACTGAGATGGGGAAAGAAAAAAATCATGACCAAAGCCTCACACACATTTTTATCTGTGTCTCCTCTGGTAGGCCACCTTGTTTTAGAAACTGGAATTCACAGATTTTGAAGCAAAAATTTGCCCTTCAGCTTGAACGATGACCACAGAAAGGGTTCTCATAAGATCTTGTTCTTCTAGGAAAATCAATATACCTTTGCCAGTTCATCCAGCACAGGATTCCTGTGTATTGCGGCACTGCTCCAGACACAAGCCACGGCCTAGAGTGAGGCAGTTTCTGTCCATTAATCCCTGCAGCAGCACAAAGGGCACGTACAGAGGTTTGCAGGTACTAGTGCAAGTCCGTGTGCAGGCACATGTAAATGTTCAAGCTTGGAAGAGTCTTTGTATGAGGACACCACATGTTCCTATGTACCTCTCTCAAAAATTAGGTGCAAAGCCACCAAGCTTATAATTTATTCTTAAATTTAAGAAAGGGTAGAAAGGATTTCATGGAAAAACTACACTGTTAGAAAACTAGACCTGCCATAAAAGAGAATGTGTCCTTCCTTTTTTTTTCTCCATTCCCTTCCTCTTTCAGCCAAATGACCAATACTGCTAAATATAATCTCCTTTTACTCACACTTGGCAAGTACCAAATGGCGTACGGTGATTTTTTTTCTGAAAACTCTTGCTTCCCAAAGTCATGAGGTTGTGCACTAATCTCTGGGATTTAACACATTCACTAAGACAATCAAGATTACAGAAAAGAAAAAAAATAATGTGACTCCAAATATTTTAAAGACTTGCAATCTTTGAGATATTTTTGGGATATTTATTTAGGCCTTGGAGGGTGGGGTGGTAGGGGACAGGCAGAGGAATCACAAATTTTTGTTCTTTC
Organism: Columba livia; assembly: GCF_036013475.1. Lineage (NCBI taxonomy): Eukaryota > Metazoa > Chordata > Aves > Columbiformes > Columbidae > Columba > Columba livia. The sequence goes on along the minus strand of NC_088602.1, from coordinate 97,146,368 downwards.
TACTGTCTTCATTGTCTGCCAAACCACAAATGAAGCACTGGTAACCTTCCTCCAGCTGTGATACTATTAGAAAGAAGGAAGATTTGTTTGTTTTGTTTTAAGAACCTGGTCATCCTATTGGTAATGTAATTTACCTACTTTCAGACACATTTAGTTTATCATACAATAAAACCTTTTTTAAGCTCTTTTAAAGCCCTATGATGCTGATTTGATCTTGAAACTGAAAGCCAACAAACGACAGGCGCTCATCTATTTTGAGCCCTGAGTTATTTCATGTGAAAAAATTGCTTCATTTCTGGAAGATTACAACAGGTTTACCCAGCTATCAAAAACAAAACAAAAAAATCCCAAACTCCAAAACCAACTACATTAAAACAAACAGAATGTACATTTAATTTAAGTATCTCTTGAAAACATGAGAGAACCTTTGTACTGTGCCAAAGGATACAAGCAGAATAAGCAGCTTTTTATCTGAGCCAGGAAAGATCCTCAACGTTTGTTTAATTATTACCTCTTTTGTGCCTTTCCCCAACAAGCAGAGATGGCTTTCTAGCTACCTTTGAAACTTCCATTTCTTCTTCCCAGGGTGCCACTGAATTCCTTCCATGATAGGAACAGCTTACAACCTTTTTGAAAGCTGCATGGAGTTCAATATAGTAAGAGAAGACAGAGGCTTCCAGCTCTGCTGTCTGTTCCAAAAATTTAGCAGTTTGTTAATGGGGCTGTACCTGTGAGATATTAGGGAAGTATCTCAACTTTTTTTTTCCTTTGTTAGAAACAACTTTTGCTCTTTTTCATGATGTAAAAGCCAGAATTTGTTATTGGATTATTTTTTAAGACATCCTTAGAATTTCTTTATCTAGAGTAGATCTCCCCTCAAACAACCTGCCACCACCATGGCAATAGATGTGTTTCTATTGATCCAAAAATAGCACGTCACTTGGAGCTCCTTTATGGGTGAAAAGTATTGATAAAATAAATTTCAATGTTCTTTTGAAAACTAAAGCCCTCTTTCACTGTGAGTGTTAGAAAGTCTGAAAGTATTATGTGAGTGCTTCATGTTCAGGCTTATAACCCAAGTGGAAAAAACACCCAAATGTATTAAGACTCCATCCTCTTCCTCCCTCTAGAATTTACTTTTAGGATGCTTGCTAGCCAGCTGAGGGGGCACATAAAAACAGGAAACATTGTGTCTAGCTCAGTGTTTTGATGTTTGGGTTGGTAATAGGATTATGAGTGTCATAGAGCCATAATGAACAGAAAACAGTACTGAAGAGTCCTCCTGTTCACAGGTCTGCCTGCATAGATGGCTGTATTTGTGTTATTTCACTAAGTTAATTAGATTACTGCCTAACAAAAGAAAGTCACACTCTGAAGTAGCAGAACAGGACATTACCACATCACACCATGCCCTAATGCCAAATACAGACTTCGATCAAAACCTAAAAATTACATTTCTGTCCTATATCCTGAACATGAGTGTGAAAACCTGAGACCGATGTTCTTTCCACTGTCATGTGATGAGGTGAGCCACACCTTCAGTAGAGCTGAGTGACTGTGGAGTGGTATCTGAAGACACATGTAAAATTTACCTGTGTGGTTTGAAAACTGGACAGAGTTCACCGTATCAACTTCAAATCCCAAAACCTGTAACAAAACACAGGAATATTTATTTTACAAACACAGCTTTACTAACATGTTATGAACACCACAAAACACAAGAAAGGATTCTTATTTCCCAGTGCATATTTTAAAATCTTGAGCGCTGTTTCAAAGTGAAAGCTGAGTCAACAAACATACAACATAAACAAACAACACAGTACTTCACTGCAGCAGTGGACACAGAACAAAAGCCACACTGGCAACAGTGTTTTAACAGTGTTTTACGCAGGCTGGAGCTCATCTGGGGATAAGGACAGAGAGGCTGGTCCACCAGCGATAACTGAAACCCTGAAGAAAGCCTTGGCTAGTCTTTCTTGGCAAGAAAAGCAGTCTAAATTTCAAGGTACTAAATTAATAAAAAATATGGAGAGAGGATGCTGTTAGCATTCCAGAAAGCCAATTTTTTTAAAGGAGGACGGAAGAATCTTAAAAGGTATCAGCGTTACAAGCCATACTTGGATGTCACAACCAGTTTCTTTACAACTAGAAGAGAACAGAAAGAAATCCCAGAGAACTAATTTGGGGCATGATTAGGCAATTAAAGGGAGAGAGCTCTTAAAAACACAGAGTAAAAAAAAAAGCCTAAAGCATGCTCCAAAAGCTACCTGCTACCTTGCATTACCAGCAATCCAAATATTGAAATACCCAAGAATTTGCTAGTGCAACCAACAAACACATTCTTGTTGCCCAAAAGGAAACAAATACTATGAAAATAAGAGCACTGAATCAGGAGAAAGATAATGAGGATTTTTAACCTGACAGTACCTGCTTAATAGAGACAGGCTTTGCTGTTCAAGACATTTTTAGACATTTTTATCTGCCACGAAAGAAATTCTAATGCAACAGTGACATAACAGTCTGACATTTAATATTTGTTTCCACATCCTACATGGCTCTGAGTAAGAATTCTCCTCAAAAGAAGAGCTGCTATATATGGCTCAGTGAGTCATACTGGGGGATAACAGTAATGATGCATTGCTGTTTATGATCCACTTTCAGGCAATTTGCTGGGGAGGCAGGAGTGAACAAATGAAGCTTTTGCCAGTCACGTTTTTCACTGAGACGCATGACTCTCCCTTTTTATCACAAAGGCAACCCGTCCACATACATTAAAAATCTATGGGTGTATGGTGCCAGACATGAGGTTTTCCCTGTGCACGGACCTTCTCTCACACAAAAAAGCCAAGAAGTGGTAAAGGCTCCTATTTCAAACCCTGGGCCATTCCAAGATAGGTGTACATGCTGCAATGGGTGGTTCCTTCTGCCGGCAGGCACTACATTTCTATCATCTCACAGCTCAGAGTCCACACAAGTCTTCACAGAACAAGTCTCTTCTTTCACTGTATAACAAAGGTTTCTGTTCATTCCAAACAGAAAGCAAAGTAATCTTACATTAATGATACACAGACTGGTGCGTTGGCTCAGTGTGATCAAGTTAAAATTAACCTCAGTGCCTACTTTCACCCCAGTTTCTTATTTCACCTTGGTGAATTTTATTTTAAAGACCGAGGGATGAAAGGGCCATACATGAACATGGCCATACTGTTATGACATTAACCTTGATATATGCATGTGCTGTTCAAAGAAATAAATGAGAATGTTACTTCTAATGAGACTGTAATCCCATATTCAACTCCCCTCTCTGCAATGAACAGACCTAAGAAGTTCTAATTTCCTTCAAACATCTTGGCACTAATTGTGAATTAATCCATTTCTATGCAATGTTTAGATCACATCTCCAACTATTAAACCATTGACACAACACTTACTATGATTTACTAGCTCATCAGGTTTACACTTAGTGCTATAGTGAAGAAGAGCATGCACAACTGCTTGTAGGGAGGGCTGTTTTATCATATGGATAAGCACTGTGTGTATAGCTGATAGTTACCAGAAATAGCAGTCCTTTATTGCCGCTACCAGCACTAGCTATCATTTGATTTCTCAACAAGCTTTTCTGTAGGATTAGGGATTTTGGATTTGTTTTGGCCAGTTTATCTGCTTCAACCAGCAGAAAGGGAAATGCAAGGGAGGCCAGCTCTAACTTGATGCGCAGCTGTCTCCAACAGCTTCGCTGTCTACTTCGTAAAAAGAGAGTTAAAGGAAATGCTTCTGAACAGTCAAAGTCACAGACAGCTCAAATTCAGCAAAGGAGCTTTCTCACCAGTGCAGAAGAGGCTAAAAAGCCTTCAAACATCTCCCTAACAATATTTTAATGGTGTTAGTAAATTCTGTCACCGTTTCTAATTATTCCTAAAGTTTTGTTTCGAATAAATGTACATGACTGTAGTTTAACACACCTAATTACACAGAATCATAGAATGGTTGCGGTTGGAAGGGACTTCTGGAGATCCTCTGCTCCAACCCACCCGCTAAAGCAGGTTCACAATTCTCTGGTTCTGATTCAACCCTCAAAATGAGCCACAGCTGCTACTTCAAGGAATTTCCTTTTACAAATGTTCTTATCAAACAGAGAGTGTAATTAAAAGACATAAAGTGTCATTTAAAAACCAAAGTACAACTAAACCCCCTAATTAGTACTACTTTTGGAATGAGAGCAACAGATGTTGAGGTCTAAGCCTTAGAATAAAATATTAAAATAATTAAAAAGAATGTCGAAGCCATATTAAGCCAGTATGTGTTAGCTAACAAGGCAAATTGCACTGAAAAGTCTCATGGAATTTAATCAGAAGACAATCTGAAACCAGGGTATACTGAAGTGCTAAAAGCAGCTTTTGACAGCAATCATCTCTTCTACCATTACAGAGAATCCTGTGTCTTAATTTTGGTTTGCATAGTTCATTTTAACAACCCAATCATTTACAGTGGATAAGGAAATATTAGCTTCCTCCCTCAAACAACGATTAAAAACACTATTAGTAACTATCATCCTTGCATATCTAAAGCATGGCATGTATCAGAAACAGTTTCTCATTCACTGAATGATGAATACATTCCCTGCTTACAAAGGCAGCTGTCTTCAAAAGATGTCTTGTTAAATCTTCTGAATATATTCTCATATTTTAATTTCCTGGGCAGACCTAACTAAAAGCAACAATTTAACATTCCTTTAAATTTAATTAAAAATTTCTACCCAAATCAGAGGTTACATAAATCTCAAGTTAAAGTTAACTACCTAATTAGAAATATATGATTTTTGTATATACAGATCTAGAAAACTGAGATCAGAGCAAAAATACTCAATCAATCATACAAAAAAAAATCTTCTCATATTTGCACACAAAAGTACCAATTATCACCCAAAATTATGTATAATTTTTCCAACATCATAACCCAGTAAGAATCAGCCTTTCTTTTGGAAAATGACCAACTTTTCCTTTGTAAAATGACTAGAAAGCACAAATTCAAACCAGGACTAAACTCAACTATTTTTTCATGTTTCTTGACTGTTGATATGAAACACAATGTAAATAACTTATTTTAATTCATTGATTCAATCCATTCTGGTTACTGACATTTTTTCTACATAGAAAAACAAACCTCCCCAAGTTTCTGAAGTAAGTACATATCTATATGCCAGTTAAATTGTCACTTTAACACTTTATTTTGTGAGCAATGAAAATGCTGTAATTCATTAAAGACTGCACATGAAATTGTAAATAAAGTAAGATCTATACAATCATTTGGTAGCATTCAGTCAACAGGGAACAAATTCAAGCTTGTAATGGTTTATCATGGCGTACCGAAGTCTCCATGTGTCCCTACACTTTGCTCAAAATACAAAGCAGAATATTTCCCAGGTCTACCTGTGGCACAAATGCCTTTATTTAGATATTGATAGCTTCACCTTATACCCACTGCTGCACCACTCTCCCTTTGCTGCCAGAATTTATTTGCATATCAGTCTGCTATGTTTGCAAAATGACCCAACTTTAGGTGTTGAAACTGTCATTCTTCTGTGTGTATACATGTATATGTTTCTTGCACCTCTGTGTAAATAAACTGAAGGAACCCACTCCACTTGGATTTTGCCTATGGCAGAATGAACACCTTCAAATCCTACTTGATTAGTATGAGGATGGACCTTAATACGAAATGCACAATAATGCTTCATTCATTGCTTCCCTATACCAGCTTGTAAATAGCCTATACCTGTGTAACGTCCCCTGCTCCCTATAGAAACAATCTTGTGGTGACACTCCTGCCTCTGGTTTTGGAAATATAGGTTATGGCAGATACTCTGCTGCAAGTGTCCAGGGCTCCAGCTGCCACAGACACACATCATCTCCGTTACCATTCTCCCCTGCTTTGGGTGATCTGGTCTTTTACAGGCCCTCCAGCAGAGAATAATTCCTGGTTTCTACGCTCTTCCGTTGCTGTCATTCTATATATTCGCCCACAAAACTGCAAATTCTGGGCAAATCTAAACCCATAGCCAGTTTGGGTAAGGATGATAAGCACTCTTCAAAGGAAAAAGATAACTGAGCTCACCCTAAATCTCTCAGCCTCCAGACTATGCACATGTCAAACAATGTTCTTAAGACCCAAACTAAGGTTGCCTATATCACATCATATAGTGACATTTAATGTGATTGAAGTCTCTGAGGAAAACAGGCTATTCCAACATACTTAAGTATCTTCAAGCAAAGGAGGTAAAACTCTTACATTTCTAAAAATACATCACAGACATCAAAAATGGAGGAGTTTTGTATTTGGAAGGCATGGCTGGCAGATGTGAATGACACGTTTCAGAAAAATATTTGGAAGATTAAATCAAAATACACACACTAGAGCAGAATGCGTTTGAAGAAACATCTGGCATGAAACATATACTCTAATATTATGCACGAGATCAAACTGGGCTTAGTTCTTCCTCACAAATAACTGAAGAAAAGTGACAAATATCATCCAGATCTTCGCCCAGTGCAGAAAGTGCAATCTCAGCCTTGCAAAGAGGTGTCTCACCCCTGTAGGTACCTTGTCTACAGCACTATTAGAATGCACATCTTAGAACTAGTAAGTGCTCAAGGGAAAAACCAGCACACAAGAAAGATACAACCTTTAAAAGTGTTGGCTGTTTTTGAGAAACTGAGCCAACAGCCTATTTTTTTCTAAAAGCACAGAAGTAATTTAAACTTAGACCAAGCCACAAATAAGAAGCCAAAAAATAGATCTCCTTCAGGATTCAAATCTTACAAATTATACCAGTTGTTTTACTAGTAAAACAACCTAAACGTCCAGATAGACAGAAAATGTCTTGGGTTCTATAAGTTATATATATATAGCTAGATCTTAGTTCTGGTTCATCTGTAAAAATGCAACCTTTTGGACTTTGCTACTGTGCTAATGCATGAATCGGAGCTTTGTTTAAAATGTACAGTCTCTCTCCCTTGCAGAAAACATTTAAATCATACATATACTGAAACATGTTATTGCTTCACCACAAAGAACTAGTACCAAAGGTTGTCAGAAATGCAAGATCACAAACATACATTTCCTTCAAGAGGTCAGCCTAAGTTGTGCCTGTTATGTAAAGGAAGGCAGATTGTAAAACAAGAGAAATAAAACTGTTCCACATTACGGCAAATTGTGAGTGTAGCAACAGAGGAATTAACAGGAAGATTTTGAAGCAAATGCAACATCTCAAATTCAGTTTTAATGATTGCTAAGCATTATGTTTATATTTGTAGAATCTACATTATGTACCAATGGACTGGAGACAAATAAAAGTACTCGTTTTTACCTTTTAAACTTACTTGTTATTTGACTGTTAACACCACTTGAGACTGAAAACAGTTATCTTCAAAGATTAGCACTGCCTCAGAGTAAATATTAACATAAAGTCTCATTTAATAATTCTATTTACTCTGAGAAATGCTTAGAGAAATGTGAAAAGCTGTTACTGAACTGCTTCTGTTTGAAATTTGTATTGCACCTTTACTATGCTTCTGCATGGAAGAAAGTAAATTTTCAAAAGTATCACACACTTTACAGTACTCAGTAAGTTTTCCTTTTTCCTTGCTTGTGTTCAGCCTGGGTTTTTACTGTTATTGGGTTTTGTTTGTTTGCTTGTTTTTAAGATATAAGTATCTTAAATATAAATGTGCAAGAAAAACTGTCACTTGTATTATGCGAACTTCTGAACTGAACTACATTTTATTGCTTTCCTGGCTACTAAACATTAGAAACAAATCAACCAAACAATTTCCAATGCATTATATGTATATATTTAGAGAAAGAGAGGTTTAGAGAGGGCTGAGAGACACCCTATGGAATCACTGTCCTTGGAGGTTTTCAAGACCCAAGAGGCCATAGGCCTGAGCAACCTGGTCTGAACTTAGGGCTGACCCAGCTTTGAGCAAGCACTGGACTGGGGACATCCATAGGTCCCTTCCAGCCAGGGTCACTGTCATTCAATGATACTGCTACACAAAAAAACTCAGCTTTACCCATTGTAGAACTCCATGTGTAAAATTACACAAAATATCATCACCTGCTACCCAACCTAGAGTTCTGGTTATAAGAATAAAATACAGAGGTATGGTATATGTTTACACTATTCACTATGCCAGCTTTGTCAGTAAAGATAATACGTCCTTTGCTGTTAAATGATCAGTGGACCAATTTAACTAGAATGTTTGAGTTTGTACTTAATTTAGACCTAATTCTGCAAGAATAAAATTCAGTTTTAAATACCTCCCTATTCTGCAACATGGTCAGTACATATTTCTCTCTTTGGGCACCAGGTTTATGCTTCTGGTGGCTTCATTTTAAGGTTTGAAACTAAAACCACAAAGCAGTACAACAGCTCAAATCAGAGAAAAAATCTGGAACAATGAGTGAAAGACAGAGTAAGGAGAAAAACTAGGAGCATGAGGATCATATGTATTTCATGGAACAAAGCTGGGACCTCCATCGAATCTCTCCAGTTCCTCCACAGTTCTTAATTTTGGAAAATTACCATACCAGAACACATCAAAACCAATTTCCCCAAGTGAGCCCACAAACCAAATGGTTTGTAAACTACAAGTCCAGGGAAAATAGCAGAGGTTGAAGTTGCAAATCAAGCTCAGCCAGTTGCTCATACAAATTATTTTGTTGGGAACACAAGGTAACTAATTTATTGTATGCATAATTAGAGTCTGACATTCAGATCTCAGCTACAAATGCACCACAGGTGAAAATCTCACAATGTAATTTGTTCACATCTCTAAAAATGTAAGTTTATCACCAGGCAACACAGTTTGACAAGCAAATGGCACTGGCTAAGAAGAAAGAAGATTCTTCTAACTGAGAGAAAAGAACCTTTCAGGCTCACACTTTCAAAAGAAGGATTTGACTTTCATGAACCTTGTTCTCCCAAAAATAAATGCACCATTGTATTGCAACACTAAACTTCCTTGCACTTCAAATTCCCTGTTTTGTACCAAGATACTCACTTTATAACTAAAGTTTGTGGAAAAAGGATGACTGTATTTCAATTAATGTTCAAATGATTGACCATCCAAGCCAGGTATGTCCTGTCCTTTGTGCCAACAGATGGGAACAGACTGATGAATAGAGCAAAGTAGCAGTAAATATTAAGACTAGTGAGAAGAAAGTCAACACAGACTAGACAAGTGAACCAAAACCAAGTGAACCAACCAGCCGTTCACACACACAGTAAGAATACCACTAGGGACAAGACACTGGTCCATCCCCAGCTGCCAAAGAACAGTTTACGGAATTTATGCTCTGCAGAATCCACTATAATGCATTATATGTACTCTGTGTGCTGCCATGGTCTCTACAGTATTGTATAATACCTGCGGCCTTGTACTTTGTTTTTCGGAACACAGACCATGCCACCTGCTGCTGCAACAACAAACTCAAAACCCCTTTCTTTTTCTCCACAAATTAATGGCTTTTTATGGAAGCCTTCCAATACTCAAACCAAAATGCACTGTTTAATTTTCAAAAGTTAATGGAAGCACATGACAAGCCCATGGGCTCTACAGAAAGAAAATAAAAGTCCTCAGTTTCAAAAGCCAGTCAAGCTTTCCAAGTAATGGGGAAGTGCTTTGATTTATATCACTTAAAGTACACAATAGCATTTCAAAAAACAGAAATGAATATTCAAGAGCAAATTCTACATCTCCATTTTTATTTTGTGTGTATGTATTAAACATACACAATTTTTTATTAAGCTTAAGATCATGTGAAGTTTATCCCAATGCAAACATCTTCCCTGTGACTATGAATTTTAGTTAACATACTTAATAACTGCCTAATTACAGTCTTACTTCTCTGCCTCCAGAAACATGATTTACAAAAGGGAATTCAACAACAAGGTAAGCTGGCATAAAGTACTTGAATAAATTAATCTGGCCCAAAAAAAGAAGCTAAAAGCAGACAGGTATACTGACAGAGTATATCCAGTGCCCCATACAAGGGGAAATAATCTCGAAAGTATTAACCAGTAGCTCACCAGAACCACGATGTATGTACTGAAAGCAAAACAGTTCCCCTGCTCAGGACTGCACAAGCCACGTTGACTAACCTCAGAGGGCCTCTATCTGAGCATATATGACAGACACACAAAACCAATCAAAAGCCTGAAGAGCCCCACTATATGTTCATATTTTCTTCCAGAGTATCTCCCTCCTCATCCAAATTTAGATGACAGGTGGTTGCATTGTTATGAACAGGACACACATATTGTAGGTCCTGCATCAACAGGAAAATTACTTCTGTAGCAATGTAACACTGACAGATGCATCAATCAATGGACAGAGTTTTATAGACTAAAACCATACATAACCAAAGAAGGCTACACAGATTTAAACAGACACAATTTCGGAGAAATCGTGTTAATTCCCCAAACTGCTGACTTTCAGCAGAACATGTGTATGATCCACAAACTGAATTAGTCAGTAATACCTGTATTTGTCTATAAAAATCACCATATCACATAAACCAAAACCATTCCATCCCTTGCAATTTTTTTACATGTATTAAAACTGAGCTTAATTGAAAGTCATTAACAGAATTAACTCAAATGCCACAGTTAAAATTACCCACTCAAACAAGGCAATTGAGTTTTGGGGCTTTTTTTGCTAAGTAATGGCAATGATACTTCAAAATAAGAAAGTCTGTGTATCGGGCCATGAAATGTACTATGATGAATACGTAGTGTAAGTCATTTGCACGTATGTGCTACTATTTATGTACTACAGCTTGGAACTTCGTCTCACACAGCAACAATCACAGTAGTTCCAGTGAACATCATTGCTTCACTGTATTCTTCTGGACATGGAACAGAAACATCTGAAAAGGCTGAATTTCTGTAATCAAATTAATCTGAAGGGGAAGAAAGAGAAAGGATTTCCCAGTTGCAGCTTGCACCTCTCACTGTGGGCCAGCTCTTTCACTTAACTGCATCTTCTTCCATTTGATTCAGTATCAAAAAAAAAACCACGACAACATTGTACTGGATGTCGAAAATAGAACACAAATTAAGTTTGAGAAAAGGAACTTGGCAAAAAGAAAAGGCATGTCCTGGCAATTAGTGAAGCAGGCGTAATTGCTGGCGTAGGTTGATAAACTGAAACTGCTATTGACTAACCCAATCCCTTTTTTCTCTTTCTGAGTTTTTAATAAACCATACCAAGTAGATAATGAGAACTCTGTACATATAATATGGCTGTATTTTAGGGCAGCATTTGACAAGGCACTGCAAAGAAAAACCACTAAGATATTGGAGATATTGTGCCAGGATAAAAATACAAGAGTAAACAAAAAAGCCCAGGAACAGGGATGCTGGAGATGTTGGTGATTCATTCATCTGGAGTCAGATACCAAACTCTGAGTTTACAAACAGACAATTAGAAAACAAACAATACAAAAATTAGGCAGATGACCCGGGAAGCGGGGGAGGGAAGCTTTTTCACCAGTGGCAAAGGTAAAAACAAAACAAAACAAAAAACCACACACACACAAAAAACAAAACACAAAAAAACAAAACACACATAAAAAAAACAAAACACAAAAAAAAACCCAAAACACAAAAAACAAACAAAACACAAAAAACAAACAAACAAAAAAAAAACCAAAAAAACAAAAAACAAAACACACAAAAAAAACAAAACACAAAAAAAAACAAAACACACAAAAAAAAAACAAAACACAAAAAAAAAACAAAACACAAAAAACACGCAAAAAGACACCAAAACGAACCCAAAAACGGAACAAACAAACAACAACAAAAAAACACAAAACAAACAAACAAAAAAAACAAACAAAACCACTATGCCTTTCCCTATCTGAACCTACCTTTCACCTCAACTTCCTGTACTCTCAAGTCATATTCCATGCATCTCTTAAACTGTTTTCTTCCATTCTTGGCTTTCACGTTACAAAAAATATACATGAGAAGCAGCTAGGTTTGGAGGAGATCGGGATATATTATATATGCTGCAGCCACATTTATTTGATGCTTCATTGTTGCTCTATGGCCACAAGTCCTCAGGCCCAACAACAACTAGGCCCACATCAGCAAAAACAAGACAAGATGACCACCTCAGGTAACTTATTCCAGTTTCTTGACTGACACTCCCTTTTCACCTCTGATGAACTACATACCAATTTTCAGGATTTACAAGCTGTCTTAGCACTGGACACCACAGAGGACATACTAGAGACGGAGCAGAAAACAAATGCCTCTCTTTTCTGCCAGAGCAGACTGCATTTTTTTGTCAAAGTGCTCTGGCAAAATTGGTACTTGCTGAGAACTTGCAGATGTAGCTGTAACATTGTGACCATCTGAACAGAAAAGACTAGAACAGCCTGAGACTGCAATGAATTTATCTTCAAATAGTTTGTTTCTTGATTTTTCTGAAAAGGCTCACAATTTAAGTACATATCTTAAACACAATCAGGCCAAATTCAAGATGAGGATAATGGTGCCTTAAGGATGCTCCTCCAAATAAGCCCTGGATATAGAGGAATGCTTCAGAGCAAATACCACCATGTCACTCAGTTTTACTTCCCACCCTGACAGACTGATTGGTACGCATTGCTAACTATTCAGTGCAGGATACTAAGATGACACAAAATACATGCCTTTATCAAAATTCCCCCTAAGCCATTTTGTTCACCACTACGAAATTCCTTGTTCTACATCACCAGCATTTTTCCACAGGCTACTCAAATGAACAGTCTCTTGTGCCTCCAAGACGCACACGCTCATTGCCATTACTTCATGTATTACACCAGTTCAGTTCAGCATCAGCCAGGCTGCAGAGTCCAAAGATTTGTGGTAAAGCTGCTCTATTAACCTTCCTATGGGCAGGAGGTCACTCCTTCCATCTGGGTTGGGATCAAGTGATGGCTCTGCAAGGCACTGATTTGTAAGGGGTAAGGTAATGAAAGACAAGGAAGTAACAGCTTCTGTTTTCCTCTTCATTCTTCCCACTAAGGGAAGGAAAAAAAGAAAAAGAAAATGAGGTGGTGCTGTGGGTTCCTGACCACCTTCCACCCAAGAAACACATTTTCACCCTCATCCTGAGATTCTGCTTACTGTTAGGTAACAGTGACCTCAGATAATAACTTCTAATTTCAGATGGAGAAGCTGCGGTTCACATATTCTTTTGAAGAATTATAAAATCTGCAGTTTTGCTGCAAATTTCAGATTAATCATCTTCATGCTGCTTCTACACTTGGGTGTAATTTGACAAAAACACCATACTTGTCACTGCAAACTCCTGCCAACTGGCATCATGCACAGTGCTACACAAGGGCGTTTACAAACACTGATTAGGAGAAGCAGACATACACAGCAGCAGTAGGTCCAACAGGCATGGACTTAATCTATTTTTTATTTTAGTGAGCGAAATTGGGGGAGGGGAGGAATCCCACAACACATTCTTTTCCTCTGATTTTTATTTTATTTTTAATCCTGCTGTTCATATTTTAGGTAGCTAGCTCTCTGTCAGTCCATTAGCACAGCATGGAAAGCACATTATGTACATCTACAGTGGAGTTATCCTACAGAAAGATATTTGTTTTATCCAGCACATATGCTTTATTTGGCCTTCTTAGGTAGACTATGAATGGATCCCACTCTCCTTAAGATGCAACATAACATATGCTTGTGTTAGGGAACAGACTGCCTTAGCTTATTGAATTATTTGGTATGCTGCTTCTTACAGAACTTGGTTAGAAACTGCTTATATAGAATTCGCTTAGCATAAGTAAGTCTGCTTAGCACGACTTCTACAAGCTGTGAACCTTTGAACTTTCTGCTTTATTGAGTAAAAAATGCCTCAGAGTCTTCAAGCTAGAAAATAAGGGGAGCTGCATCCCTGGATATAAGTAAAGGAAAAGAACAGCATGTAACAGAAGAATGACCAAGAATTTACTTTCTCCAGCTGCAGGTGCAAAATAGCAACTGTAGGTCAGAACTTTAACTGACAGCTCTCTTGATGAAAATGAAGAGATCCAACGAAGAACAAGGAAATCCAAGACTCTAATTTTGCAATTGGCCTGAAGTGACACACGGGGGGTAGGGGCTGAAATGACTTGGAATTTGAGGGTGTAATCGTCCAAGGTTTTTTTTGCTGAGGGTCCCTCTACAGGAGGCACCCAGCTGAAGCTGCTCTATGCTGTACCTTGCAAATACATTAATTTAAGAAGACCTTCTGGAATCCATGCCTGAGTCTCTGCTACAGGAAACCTAGGGAAAAGAAACTTCTTTAACACTTGTAAAAGTGGACAGGAAGCAACTCTCTGAAAGATGTGCCATGTTATGCAAAGATTACACCAAGGCCACCGCAAGGAAAGCATGAGGCTTCTAGAGAACAGTTAAATGTCTCACCAGTTCCGTCACAGAAAGAAGATGCCTTAGATAAGAGCGTACTTTGAGGAATGTTTCCTTCAGCAGATGCCAAGTGCAGGAGCCTGGGGCTTGCTCCTGATCTGGCACCTCAGCTATGCCAAAAGAGCTGCCTGTGGGGCTGGTAGGGAACTGGGTCAGGAAATTGACTCACAAGATAAAGATTTTCTTCTTTTCCCTTTGTCGAATTATTTATAATCTGGATTGCTTCTCAGAGCAGTTTACCACATGGCCTCACAAAATTAATTTCCTTGAAGAGTAGAAGTGAACAGCAAAGTACTGCAGGTGGAAGAACCAGCTGGTGGTGGCAAGAAAAGAGCAAGACATTCTCAAGCTTGCTTTGCTACTGAAGCCAGCAGATCGTGAAACTATACTCCAGAGGAGGGGTGTCAAACTCGTTTTCTCCGGGGGGCCACATCAGCCTCACAGTTGCCTTCAAAGGGCCGAATGTAATTTTAGGACTGTGTCAACTCCTACATTTATACAGTCCTAAAATTACATTCCGCCCTTTGAAGGCAACCGCGAGGCTCAAGTGGCCCCCGGTAAAAATGAGTTTGACACCCCTGCCCTAGAGGGTAGGTGACAATATAAAATCTCTCAAATTTAAACACTAAATTGCCATATATTTGTTTGTTTATTGTATGAATGAGCAGAGGCACAATGTTACTTCCAATAACTACAGTCAGAACAGAAACAACCATCCCTAATACAAAGCTACCAGCAATATTTGACTACAAAAGGAATAATCTGGGACATAGGTTATAGGTTGTGCTGGTCCACAAACAGCAACAACAAATAATGTGCTGCAGGAAACATTACTCCTGCTGGCCTCAGTTTTAAACATTTTTAAACGTTTTTTTTGTTTCTCTTAGCTGCTCAGAGTGTCTGATGGTTTCCACAGGTAACGTGGTGCCCACCCCTATGACACAGGGGCTGTATTCTGCCAGAAGAGTGAGGGTAACCACAGTAAAGAGCTGGACACATAGAAGAAGTGTTTTCCTTCAGCCTAAACTTGTTCAGCAGTAGTCATCATCCAAAACAAATACTGTAAAATACAGGAAGATACACAGACTTATAAGAAATACATATATATTTTAATTCATTAGATTTAGACCAAACTTTACTAAATACATCACCATAAATTCCATCATATAATCCTGCAAAAGCAGTATCAAATTTTGAGAATTTGGTCAACATTTTTTCTCTTACAGCATTTTTTTCTTTCCTCTTCCAGAAGATGGGGACAGAATTACCATGTACAGGAGCTATGAACAAACACAGTAAAATTCAGGAAGAAAGCAAATAGTTTAGTCTTAATGATAAAGAGAGAACTATTAAGTGGAGTATGAAAGAAAAGATACTTATTAGCTAGCAATCTGCCAAGTTAAGTAAGCCAAAATATGTTGCCTTATTCTGATATTGTGGGACAGACCAGCACTTCACTTCTTTGGCAGTTTCAAGTATGCTGACATAGCAAATGCTATTCTTGAAGACTGCCATGGATTCCTTCCTTCAACTTACTATGTCACTGACAGGCATGTCATCCTTGCTTGAGATTTCCACACAAATAGTCTTCTGAGAGGTAAAACACGACTGGATCCCTCAGGGGGGCAGAAGGGGAACAGTTGTGATCAGACTGGAAAGGGTTCCCTAGTCAGGAAAAGCATTTACCTGTTTTCAGAAAGAAATGCATCTACAGATCAGAAAGTGGCTCTCCAGCTTTTGCTTTGCCACGCGGGAGACTCTTTACCATTTTTCAGTATGTACCCTAGCACCTCCTCAATCCCACACATCCCTCTGGCAAGAGGTGCTTTGCATTCCCAAGAGAGTGAATTTAAATCGGTGTGGAAAGATTTCTACTCAGCCCAAATTTGTTGATACGTTTAAAATTTACACAGGATGAAGAAAGTGAAATGAGGTGGCTTTTTGGTTTTCTTTTCTGTTTGTGCAATTCTTTAAAAGAACTATGTGAAAGGGTTTGGTACCACAGTTCTCTCTCCTGTTCTATGGATAGTTGTTCTAGATGTTAAAGGAATTAGAGGTCAGAGGTGTCACAGATGAATTAGCATGAACAAATATGAGTCCTGAACCAAGGCTTTAAAAAATTCGGGTAGCTCAGTATAGCCAAATTTCAGATCAGTAATACTTTTTTGCTATGACCAGTTGGCCCACTGCTGCCAAGCCACAAGATGATGAACTAGTTTGGCTTCTGTTGGAACACGTATTACCTATCAACATAGAATTGCTTGGCATTTTATCCTCACCAATTATTTTTTTCCCCTGTAGAATACTATAGTGGTGCATACACTTATCACACATAGTAATTTCAGAAAAATGGACATTTTATGTACCAGGACTAATGTCCAGCTCCTCACTTTAACCTTGCTTCACCGACTCAGCCTGTTTTCCATACAACACAAGTAAGTGAAGTGGAACTTCCACTTGCGTCTTTTCAGCCTAAAGAAGCTAAAAATACCTGCCTGGTGTGTGTTCAGTCAGCCATGGATAATGCTGTATCCCTTATTTAAAAGGACTAAATATGCTCTTCAAGGAAAGGTGACCATAATTTTGGATACAAATAGAAAAAAATAGGAAGTAAGAAACAACGCTTCACTAAAAGGAAGATTTTAGAGAAGTATCAGTAGCTTTGTATGCCACCTATTTTTCTCAGTTGTATCTTTGTACCATCCTTATACATACATACTTCAGTGCCTTTTAATATATAAATTAATTTTAACTTGAAGCTCACATTTTTCAAAAATCTGATCAATATTGACTCTGTTTTCTGCCCTTTTTTGTTTATACAGGAAAAAATATTATCTCTACTGTTTCACTTGGAGCAGAAATAAGACATAAGAACTGCAAAAATTCTAACAATAAAAAAATCTTAAGGCTTCAAGATAGAACATAAGGCCATTTCCTAATTAAAAACGCCTTAAGCAAGTAAACACTTGCTACTGAACCTCTGAGTACACCATATTCTTCATACAAACAGTGCAAATCCACCTTCAGGCAAGGTTTTCCAGTCCTTTAATAAGATTTGCAATTTTTTGACAACTCAATTTTTTTCCAAAGAAAGGTGAATCAGGGTAAGGCGGTTTTGCTTGCTCTGAAGTCAATTATTTGCTTGTACTTGTAGACACCAAATGGGATCCTCCTTAATCTTTCTACTTTGCTGTGCTGTGTTAGAACAGAAGATCGCGTTCATGTCCGGAAAAAAAAAAAGCTGATATTTCTTCACTACAGCACACACTCCAGTGTAAATATTACGTCAAATATCAGTCTATGGATCTGCATAGTTCAAATTTTCACAATGTACCATGAAAAAGGTAGCAAATTATAGTAATAATCTATCACTGTAAATATTTATCATCTCCTTTTTATGAAGTTTAAAATGGCAATGGGTCAACTGGTCGCATACACACATTACAAAATAAACTTTAATGCATCTTAAAATGCTTTTTCCAGCTTTTCAACTGTAATATACAATCAACCTGTTTGAACATCCCTTAGGACTTCTGTATTTTCATGACAAAAGCTTATTTAACAAGTTGCCACAATTAAGTGATTTGTAGAAAAGGTTATGGATACCACTATAACACACTTAGACTCAACTTCAGATGATGACCATTCAGTCAGTCCCATTCTGTTTATTAGAGACACTGCTCAGTCTTGCAATTCAGAGTCTGTAGCACATCAGCAGTCCTAGCTGCACTTCTTTTAGGCAGGTTGAAATTACCCTGATTTTTCAAATTGATTAGTTTGCATTAGTAGTTGAAAAGACTGCTGTAAAAAGTTTGTAAAGAAATCTGGGATCTCTTAGTTTACAGCACTACACAAACATAAACTACTATTGTCAAGTGAGATTCCAGGACTTTTCACAGTTCTTTGCCTCCATCTAGTCTGTCTTCAAGCAATGCTAAGAGCTGAAAGAGTGACGACCAACACTACTACCCCTATTTTATTTTATTTAGTTTCAAGGAGTTTTCTACTTTCTTGTCTTCTCTCAAACTTGTTCTACTCCCCTTCCAGCCTACCATATGGGTCAAAAGTCTATCATCTCCTACAATCTTAGCAAAAGTTCAAAGTCCTCGCAGTACATCAGAGCTCGTAGAGGGCCAGAGCCATCCTTTCTTCATAGGTGGGTTAATCTGGACAA
The DNA here is from genome assembly GCF_036013475.1 of Columba livia. NCBI lineage: Eukaryota > Metazoa > Chordata > Aves > Columbiformes > Columbidae > Columba > Columba livia. Next base: position 97,127,715 of record NC_088602.1, on the reverse strand, counting down.
GCATGTCTGGGAAGTTCTGGTAAAGCCTCTTCCCAGAAATCCAGACTGCCAGGAACTACATTGCTAAGATCTTTTGGATTACAAGTCTTTTTTAGGGCTTCACCTTGCACATGGTATTCATAAGACTTCTGCAACTACATATACTGACATCCATATAACAAGAAAATGCTGTTTACATAACTATGAAGAATCCTTCCCAGAGGGGTTGAAAGTTGTTTGTTTTAAAAACTCATCTGTCCCTTGTTTACCTTTCTCACAAGAACAAAACCAGAGACAAGGAAGAAAACCATGCTTCCACTAGCTTCATTTGAAGTATGAATCTAGAGCCACAACTCCACAATAAAATAGATTATTTTAACTTTGTGATTATTTTTTGTTTAGGTGTTAGGCTTCTTCAGACTTTGATCTGTAAAAAAAGTACGGGCTAGCCAGTAGGAACATTTCTTATTGTTATTCTGTAAAGACTTCTGATTGATTCATTCTTCTTATTACTCATGTAAGTAACACAATCGAAGTAGGTTTTGAAAAGCAGAGCAAGCAGTCATCTTAAATAAGCAATGCTCTTTACCTGTCTCTCTTTCTGTACAATACTTAGGCTGTTTGACTATACTGTTCAAAGAAAGAAAAAAGAAAGCAAGTAAGCCTTATTTTTTTTTTTTTTTCCTAGGGCAGCAGATAATCATTAAAGATTGGTTGATAATGGCTTTGGTCTCAGCATAAGAAAGCAAATTACACCCTTGGCTTTGAACAATGCAGTTCAAGACTATCCTTAAATATAAAAGAAATTACTATCTGTGCTGACCAAAGTTGTTTTCCTATCTTTTTTACAATTAAGAAGGAGCTAAAAATGGATACTTACTCTTTCTTTGCAGGAAAGAATCACTGAGGACTACTGCAAAAATGAGAATCATCTGCTATTATTAATACCTGAACAGACAAGTATTTCCATTCAGCAGGGAAAAAAAACAAACTGAACAGATTTCAAAAGGCCATCTTATCCTATATTATACAAGCTGCCTATGGTGGCGTCCTACAATTCAGAACAGATAATTTCATTCTCCAGATCCAAATAATTAGTGGTATTTGTCCATGTTTTTAGCTTCATTTTCAAGGCAAGCAGATATAACAGGAAGTCAATAATTGAATACTCAAAACAGAGACAAGATTTTCTGAAATTCTATTGAGTGTTAAGGCAGACAAAAAAAAAAATAATCATCTTCATTTAGCATTATCAAACAAGGTAAGAGAGAAAGTACAAAACTCTGGATCTCACTGTTACCTACAGATAAACAAAGATCAACAGTTTCTGGCTTGCAGACAGGAGTATAACCTACTCCAGTGGCCAGGTGAAATCAGCTGGGACTTCCTCCTGTCTCTTCCTTGTACTTTCAAATCTTTTTCTTGGAAACTCATAGAGATCCAAAGGACTGAATATACAGACAGAAATACTCAATCACAAGAGCTGATCTTATGATGGGTATAGTATATGAGTCATAAATTTGCCTGTCTACCAAGATTTTCCTGATGGTCAGAATTAAGTATCTCTGCAGAACAGAAAGGAGCTTGCCCTTGTGTGTTCCCTCTGTGGTTTGAGAAGGAAGGTAACTCTTTGCTTGCCAGTACTTCACACTTATTGCTACATTCTACCTACCTAAAAGGTGGGGCAGGAAAGGTAAGCTAAAATGCTATTTAAAACTAACAAGTAAGAGATCCCTCTAAGGAAGAAAACACATAGGAAAAAAGTGAAAACATACATTTTACGTCATAAAAACTATGACAACTCTTAGTCAAGTAGGAGAAACATTCTTTGATGTTTTAAAACAATTTATCTGACTGACAGTGGCAACACCGTAAGTTAAGGTATGCCCTACTGCTCTTGCTCTCTTAAAGTCTGGACAATCCTAAACCATCTCCTGATACCAAAAGCTGCTCAGGTTACACGATTGTAAAATAAAATATGACTATTTAAAAAACAATTCAGAACCACCTTTCAGAATTTTCAAAGGGAGTGTAAAACCATGCAAGTAAAACCTATTTAAATTCTTAACAAGGCAGAATTCAAAGCACAGGTGAGGACAGTTCACTTACTGGCTTTGTGCTATCTGGAAAATCCAGACAGGCATTTCCCCTAAAATCTATTAGTTAACCTGGAATCTCAAACTACTTAAACAAATTACTTAAACAAATATATTTTATCTTTAAATTGTGTAAAGGGTTCTAGCATTTGTCACTCAGTTACATTATTTCCATTATTGTAACTGCTCTAATATATGGTCTAACTCTTTTGCTGTTTTCTATGTAGAAAGCATTTACCACATACTTCACAGAGAAAGTATTTCCACACACTTACTCTTAAAATACTTTTTAAGTACTTCAGCTTTAGTGTAACAGAAGCCTGGCAAAGCAAACTCAACTAGTTAAAAGAAGACACTAAAAAGTTCTCTGCTGAGCACAGTGCTGCACTGTCTATTTCTAATAAATAACGACATAGACTTCTACCAAAGATTAAGTCCTTCAAACATGACTGATGTTTTTGCAGAAGACTGCAAATAGCAGATGAAATCCCATCTGCTTTTCTGTTTGGATGCTGCTGTCCAAATGCAGATTCCTGAACTGTTCTGCCAGGATCTCAGCCCATCAGACCTCACATGGACACACACACATGTATCTACTTATATCTTGCCCTGCAAACTCAATAATGATGAGCTCAGAAGGAAGCCTCATTTAACCACTATTGGTTCAGACGATTGAAGTAAAAAAAGAGAATGGGAAGTAAATAAGCATGTCAGATTTGCACCCATCCTCAAGACTAGCATCAGCTTTCATTTATATGCATATACATAGAGGGGGAGAGAGAGAGAAAGAGACTCAGCTTTGTAATTCCTCTCCTTATTTCAGCAAAACATAAAAAGCGTTAAGTTTCACTTGGTGGCAACTTGCTACATCTGACCTTCTAGCAAAACCAGGGTTTAAACAACTTTCTAGCAAGCACAACTTGGTTAAAGGTTGCCTACATAGGATTTTCAAGTGCAGCCTGTAGTGAAAGTTCAGTTGTCTTTTTTCCACCCATGCCAGCAACTTCTTGTTAGGCTATTCGATGAGGAACACTACACAGTGTGAGTGTGATGGACTCTCAAACAGAGCCCAGCTACAACATCGATAGGACTTCCTAACTGCAGCAGAATTTTATAGGGTCATGGTAAAGGAACTACAGACACTCTACAGGAACAAATTTGCCAGGCCATAGGAGACATCCATACAGAGGCTCATATGCCACAAAAACTGTAACTTACAGAAAAGAGAACCTTTGACACAGAATTGAAGACAGCAGTTCAAGAGACTGCAGATTCCTGGAATAAGTACTACTGTGTGCCCTTCTGCTAGCACAAAAATAGCTGGAGGAGGTAAGCAGGGAAAAGGGGCACAATTTAGACATCACTCTCTTAGGAAAGAAGGGGCAGCTGGCCTGCAGATCATGACAGCCTTTAATGCATGGGTCTTCACACACACAGATTTTCCACAATACACAGATTTCATATGTACATCACCATTCATCACATACTAATTTTCAAGAGACTTGGTTACATTATAATTAGATGGGGATAAGGGGGTGTGATGTTAACTTCTTTCGGGCCTGGTCTCAAGCACATCATTTATCAGGGTATACCATCTCGTGTCTAGTCAAGTGAGATTACACCATCATTTGTTAAGTATTCACCAAAATAACCGATGTCACAACACACTGTGTTTTGGCAATGAGATTCTTAGACAGCAAGCTTCGTACAGGCACATGTGTGTCAAGGAACAAAGCTCTCTTCATGGTAGGGGCCCAAATTAGCCCCTTACGGTACAGACACAGAGAACAAGAAGACATACAAAGGCTTGGCCCAAAGCACACTGATGTTTTCCCACCATCGGTTAGACCTTAGCAAGCAACTCTAAAGTCAGATCATGACAGCCGTGAAAGCCAAGATTCAACTATACACTCGAGCCCCAGGCCATGCAAGCTAGTTTCTCCGGCTCAGCCTTGTAGTCATTAAGTGGTCCTTATACTCTACTACAGCTTCCCCACAGGGTGAGGGTTGACCCAGCTGCACCACCCACGAGGACTAGAGCGGCTTAGCTTAGTACCAGCACAAGGCTACCGGTCAACGGAGCCCAGCTCCCCGTCGCCAGCCCGGGACACCCAAACTGCAGCACGGACACCGCAAAGCGGGAGCGCCCGGCCGGTGCCGGAGCACACGCCTTGCCGCCAGGCACAGGCACCGGCAGAGCTCCACAGCACGGGGCTGAGCGAACCCACCAGCAGCACGCCCCTCGCTCTTTTAAGCTCGCTGGCCGTACTACAGTCTCAAGCCAGCAGTGAGAAGACATGTTAGCGGGAGCCGCGGGGCGGGCCGTGCCGTGCGGCGTGGAGCCGGCGGGAGGCGCAGCCGCACCGGCCCCGGCTCACCGAGGTGCGCGGAGACTCGGGACGGTCACTGCCCCCGGCTCCCTCCGCCCAACCCCGCGATCCGGCACTTGAGAGGGCGAGGAGGGCGCTCTGGGCTGCTCCTGGCCGTCCCCTGACCTTATCCCCGCTTGGCAGGAGGCGCCCACGCCCCCGCCCGCCTGCCCGGGCACCGGAGCCCGCCGGTCAGCCCCGCCGCCACACCACCTGCCCGGCTCCCTTCGCCGCCCCGCAAAGGGACAGCGGCGGAGCAGGCGCGGCGGCGGAGGGCCCGGTCCGCGACCGCTCACCTGCAGGGGGAAGGTGGCCGCCTTGTTGCCCACGTAGCCGCGGACGACGTGGCTCTGGATGGAGAGCACCCGGCACTCGCGCTCCGGCTCCATGGCTGCGCCGCCCGCCCGCGCCGGGCCGAGCTGGTGGCACCGGGAGCAGGAGCGGCGGGGGCGGAGCGCGGCGGGCGTCACGCGCTCGCCCTTCCCTCCTGTCACACACACCCCCCCGCCCCCCCAGCGCGCGGGAGGCGGGAGCGCGAGAGCCCGCCGCCACAGCCTCGAGGCCGTCAGGAGGTAGCTGCGGATACCTAATGGCCGGCGCCCGCACTGCCCGGGGGGAGGCGGCAGCCGCCGCGGCGGGGCAGGGCGGGGTGGGAGGAACGGGGCGCCCACTAACGGCACCGAACGGGTCTCCCCCCGGTGCTCTCACTGCAGGTCTCGCCGCGGCCCCCGCCCCCCGCTGTCACGCGGATCGCGCCGTCACGCGTCTCAAAGGCCGCCCCACCCGCACGCGGCGGCGCGGCGGGCGCTGTTGCTGTCACAGGCGCCATCCCGCAGGGAGAGCGGGCCCAGAGCCCGCATGGCGCCATCCTCCAGCCCGTGGCCGGCCGGGCCGCTGCCTCAGCCCTCTGGCGAGCACGGTGCCGTGAACCCCGGCCCACCCCTCGCAGAGAGAGGGCTGTGACCCCCGCCCCCCAGGTGCGCCCGCAGCCCCCAGGTGATTGCTGACACCTACAGAGGCACTGCCACACTGTTGCCCACCTCTCTCCGGTGCAGGGCCACCAGTACTGCTGCTACCAGCGCTGCCTTGGGTGTGCTGGTGCTCCCAGGCCCTTCCCAATGCTGTGTACCCACGGCTCACACACATGGAGCCCCCCTTTCTCTTGTCTCACATGTCACACCAGCTGCCACCGTCATAGAATCAGAATGTCCTGAGTTGGAAGGGACCCACAAGGATCATCGAGTCCAACTCCTGTCCCTGCACAGGACAACCCCACAGTTCACACCATGTGTCTGAGGGCTTGTCCAGTCTCTTCTTGAACACTGTCAGGCTTGGGGCTGTGACACCTCCCTGGGGAGCCTGTTCCAGTGTTCCACCACCCTCTGGGGGAAGAACCTTTTCCTCATGTCCAACCTGAACCTCCCCTGGCACATCTTCCTGACATCCCCTCAGGTTCTGTCACTGGTCACCAGACAGAAGAGATCAGTGCCTGCGCCTCCTCCTCCCCTTGTGAGGAAGCTGTAGCCCCATGAGGTCTCCCCTCTAGTCTCCTCTTCTCCAGGCTGAACAAACCCAGTGACTTTAGCCGCTCCTCATAGAGCTTCCCCTCCAAACCCTGCACCAACTCCATAGCTCTCTTCTGGACACTCTCCAATAGCTTTATATCCTTTTTATCCTGTGTTGCCCAGACCTGCACACAGTGCTCCAGGTGAGGCCGCACCAGTGCAGAGCAGAGCGGGACAATCACCTCCCTCGCCCGGCTGGCAATGCTGTGCTGGATGCACCCAGGACACGGTTGGCCTTCTTGGCTGCCAGGGACACCGTTGGCTCATGTTCAACTTGCTGTTGACCAGAACACCCAGATCCCTCTCTGCAGAGCTGCTTTCCAGCATCTCATCCCCCAGTCTTTACAGCCAGGGTTTCTGTGTCCCGAGTGAAAAACCCAGCACTTGCCCATGTTGAACTTCCTGCAGTTGGTGATTGCCCAGTTCTCGCCTCTGTCCTGTTCTCACTGCACAACACCACAGCACCTGATACTTCAAGCACACTCCCAGCATGCATAGGTATTACCAAATGTTGACCAGAACACACAGTGTTGGCCACCCAATGCTCTGATGCCACCCATCCTGTGCACTAATTGCTATTTGTTGGCCATGCTCCCTTACACCTCAGTGCTGCCCACCACACCTTTCCCACAGCACACTGGAAGGCCAAGGGCAGCACACATGTCCCACCTGTGCTACAGCTTCCCCTCCTCAAGTGTTTAGAAAGCCCTGTGGAGCCGAGGATGCTACAGGCAGCTTTCACACAGGACCCTGCGGTGGCACGTCGGCCCACACTGCGGGTACCTTGACAGAACACCACCCTTGCAGTCAGGTTTTGAAGTGATTGCAATTGTTTGTTATTGACACACACACAAAAAATCCTTCTGAGGGCTGCCAAAGAGTAAAAGAAGATGTGTTGGCCGGCAAGTGCTACAATACATCAAGACTCCGCTGAGATAGGACTTCATAATGTGTTTGGGAATTTAATCTTCCTCTGGCCATTTGTCATTATTGACCGTCACAGGTTCAGTCAAAAATCACAAGAAGAAATGACACCCCGCACCTCTTGTTCTTCTCTGTGGATAGCTTTAAATCAGCTCTTGAAATAGTATAATTACTTCTCAGCAACATGAAAGAATACTTTCCTCACCATAAGTAATCTATTGGAAAAGAAGTAACATATTGAGAGAATATTTTCTGTTGTCACTCCAGTCACGGAACTTAGGACTTGTTCTAGGCTGGCCTTAATGCTGTTTTTTCATCGCCTATAAATGTAGGTATTTTCTTGAAATGTAGAAATTAGTCAGTCTCCATGGAGTACAGGGCCAGAACAATGAATAATCTGCACCCTGTATGCTCCATCACTTTGGGAAAACATTACAAACCAGCATTTCACACAAGGAGGTTATCTCAAGAGGACACAGGTCTGGATGGCAGGGTAAGCCAGAAGAATTAGAGACAAAGCTGTATCTTGGGATGTGATCTTCCTCAGTTTCTGGTCATCCATCTCCACCCTCCACCTCTCCGCTCCTTGCTTGCTTTCCTCCACACAGTCATTCTCCATATCTCTCAACCTGCAGGGTCCCAAGTCCCAGTTTTCTTTCCCTCATCATCTTGGTATTCTTAGATCCAAAACTACTTGCCAGGTCTGTTACCTCATTCACATTCTCCCACATCTCTAACTCTCTAATTGTGCCACTCTTATTTTTCCTCTGATATGAGTTATTCATCCCCACACAATAACTCCACTATCTCCAGCAACTCTACCTCTTTTCTTTTTTTCCTTTTCTCCTCTCCTCTCCTCTCCTCTCCTCTCCTCTCCTCTCCTCTCCTCTCCTCTCCTCTCCTCTCCTCTCCTCTCCTCTCCTCTCCTCTCCTCTCCTCTCCTCTCCTCTCCTCTCCTTTCAGGTAGTTGTAGAGAATGATCAGGTCTATGAGGAAGGCAGGGAGGGCACAAATGCCTTCCTCTACAGCTGCTGGGAATGCAAGAGTGTTTGCTACAAGGGAACACATGCTGTTTCTCCAACCAAGTGGATAAATGCGTTCTATGCAGGATTGCTACCTTCTTCCTAATGTTCTGAAAGGTCCAACAAAGCCAAGTACTCCTAGCAATCTTTATGCATGCCCCAGAGGAACATCTGAAGCTTCCCTTTGCCCTCTAAGCTGTAAAAATTGAAGTCATTTTCATGGATTAAGGAGTAGAATCTGCATTGACAACCAAAAGTAAGCAAGGGGATGACTGTCCCATCCCATCAGGTGAGATTAGGGATGTGTTAACTCTGAATGCGATGCACGCCCTTTCTCACCGGGCAAGATCAGGTCTGAGTTACCTCAGGGTATTTCTGCGCAGTAATGCAAAATGAATGACAGAAAATCACTCGAGAGGTCCAATTCAATTGTGAATTTACTAAAAGCACTTGGTGGAATACAAATTACAGCGATTAGTGACTTGGCAAAAGTATGTTATTATCTTACAAAACTTAACAAGACTTTAGCAACAGAACTTTATTACCTTTATATGTTAAAGAAGAAGGAAAAGAGTGAGAGAAGAAAAACTAAGATGTCAGAGAGAGAGAGTAAGATATCGTGGCTCCACAGGTCAATCGGTCCCACAATGTCCTCTTGGGAGGGGGACACATTGAAGATTTTGGTACATGCCACCACCTCATGTCACGAATGAGGTTGTTTTATAACCCAGTTCATTTACATGCAAGATAGGAGAGGGCAGTTCATCTTCTCCCTCTGTTCACTCTTCATGCTAATTAGGAAAACTCTTCTGGAAAGGTGTCTGGAGTCTTCAAACTAGGGAAAAGTTCACAGTACTGACCAGAAGTGAGTTGTTTTGCCCGTCAGGGATAGCTCTTGGTTTGTGGTTCCTTCTGGTAACTGGTTGTCCGACATGTGGCTCATCTCTACCATCCCAATTAGGCCAACACTGTTAATTACTTCTGTCTTAAAAATCTATGTTTCATTTCACAAAACCTTGGGAAAGAAAAGACAAGGTGTCTGCCTCCACAGACATCTATCTTTTCCACCCAAAGTATCAAAAACTTGATGTTTAAGGCATAACATCATCCTTTGTTTTAATTGGGGCTGGGGGGAAGGGGTGCTTCAAGGTTGTCACAGGGATTAAACAGTATCCAGCCCCAACATTTTTCAAAATATGGGGGAATCTATATGTCTATGTGCTAAAAAAGTTGCCACAGTGAAACAAAGTCAGGAAAACAATTCTTCTGTTCCAGAAAACAGCTCATCTAAATGCAAGTACCCACTTTCTAAGCAGTGTTTTTTAACAGACTTTCCCCTGTTTACTCATTAAGAAGTTAGGCCCTTTCCTCAGAAAAGAAAAAAAATAAAAGAGCGTGTGTCTCGGAAAAAAGAGAAGCTAGACTTCAATAGTCATCACGCATGCTGCAATGCTGTCCTTCTCAAATCTGTTTAAAAAATATAACTCCTAGGTACTCCTCCAAAGGGCTATTTAAAGAGCAAATAACCATTCAATGAGTGACAAAGGGCAGGACAGGTTAGATCAAATGTAGGCAATAGAGAAGCTGTCCTAGGCTTCCTACTACAGCTGCTGCTGCGGTGATACCTTCTCGAGCTCCTGACCTTGTCACCATACTGTGCATGGAGTTTTATGGTTTATTTTTTAAGGTAACCTGACCTCTCAAACCAGTTTTCCTTGCTCAGAGCAGAATATTTTCTGGAAATCATGAATTTTGAGCAGCAGATTATTGTAATGTGATCAAGAGAGAGGACAGTCAGAAAAAGCAGAGTTTATCAGCAACTGGCAATGTTTCTTCCAGAAATGTTTGTTGTTCCTCTTATGCTCTCCTTCTACAACTCCTCTAAACCTTTCTCACATCTTCCCCTCTCCTCTGCTCAGCCTGTCTGTGCACCAAAAAGCAAGACACCCCACGACAGAGCTGAAGCAATAATACACATGTCAGTTGACCAGCCAGCAATCCAGGAAGATACACATCTTTATTCCCCTTCATTGCTCCTGGCCAGACAGGACAAACAACTTTATGGGCTATTTTTGCACAGGCTTCTGCCTTCCTAGGTCTGTGTTGTTACCCTTTGGAATTCCAGCTCGCTATTCATGAAGAAACCGTGAGATTACAGTGAATAATCAGCTTAACATGGGTCAACAATGTCACAATATTGCAATAAAGGTAATCACCTTTTGGATGGCATAAACAACAATATAGTCTGCAAGACATATGAAGTAATCCTTGCAGCAATCTTAGGACTGGTAGGGTCTCTGGTGGAGTACTGCCAAGGTTTTGGAATGGCATTTCATTCAAAATGAAAGAATTCATCAATGTGAGAGGCTGTAAGAAGGATCAGGGGATATAACATAGGAGGAAATGGTTTCTTTAGCTTCATGAAAGCACAACTCTAATAACAGCCTACAAATACATATAACACAGAGTTACGAAGGAGCAGAAGGGAATAAACTGATGCCCATAACGGAGGACTTACTGCCATTATGCAAAGGATTATGAAAAACACAGGAAGAGATTGCTTTTTAAGACTGATGAGTTTTTATCTTCAGTTGTTTGTGGTTGTTTTTTTCTTTTTATTTTTTCCATAACTAGTGGAAGAAATATATTTTATAAATACTGATAGCTATATTTAAGTTTGTCTTGGAATGGGAGACAGACTGTGTTAGATACCAAGGCCTCCCAAAGTCCAGATTTTCTATGTAAGCACAACAGAAAAGATATGGGGCTGCCAAGAATATAACACACTCAGCTTGCCAAAAGATGCACAGAGAGAGGGTCTTAAATCAGATTTTGTAAATTGTATATGGATTCTCTAAATCATCACAGGCACCAACAGAAAATAAAAATGAATGTTATAAGTCTTATTGATAGCCTCTCCTTTTCTCAGCAAGTCTTCACGGTCGCAAAATTGGACCAGGAGAGAGTAATAATTGTGTACTTCCCAATCAGAAGACCATCTGTATTTAAGACACTGATTTTTGCTGGCCAGTTGAATGCTTGCTAAATAGATTGTAAAGTATCAATTTATGATTGCAACAGTGATCAAGTATTAGCTGCATTTGATGTAAAAGTGGGCCGTTATTCTTGTTTCACACCAAATTTTCACTTGGTCTGTATTAAAATTATTAACTACATCAGTAATTGTCAATAATGGCAGAGAAGGAGCTATATTCTCAGCAAAAGCAAGCAAACTATTGAAAACTGATCTTGCCATCAAAGCTGTTCTGCATGGGGGAATTAGAAAGTCCATTCTAAACCCTTTGACAGGCAGGTGGGACTGCTGCCTCTAGTACAAAAAGAGCACCCATCAGTGCTGTTTCTCCAAAACCTAGCATGAAATAAAACTGCAAACTAGCAAGGTTGACATGCTCTCAGCTTTGGTGAAAAAACAGCCTGCAGAAAAATTGTTGGACGTAGATCCACATGGACTCCACTAGCGATTATCATGCAAAGAACAGTACTCATAGATGCTCCAATTTCTTTAAACAGTTTTGAAACAGTTGTCACAACAGGCAGTAAAATAATGAAAGTGGTACATGTAATTCTGTACCTCCAGATCCAAACATGCAAACTGCTGGGTGCTCCCTTCTTTTATGGCCTTTGAAACTTGCAGAACAAGGACCTGTACAATCTTTCCCACACCGCAAAGCAGCCTGGTGTTGTAGCCATGTGGAAAAAAAAAAAAAGAAAGTAATTTTATGTGTTAAGAGATGACATGATCAGAAGAGTAACAGTATATTCTGAGCATTTTTGCAAAATGGGGCCTCCAGGAGGAGATCGTGCAATGTCTGGACGAGTCTTGCAGTCCTCATGTCAATTTTTTTATTGAAGTAAATGGAACTGCTCCTATGAAAAACATGCACAGGACTGGGCGTCAAGCTGAGAGACATGCCAGTGATAACAAAGTTCTTTGTAAAATGCTGTATCACTGTCACAAGTTGTCACAGTTGAACAGCACTGTATAGCATGTCATTCTTGACCTCCATCTCTTTCAGAAACCTAAAAACACGCCTCTTTAAAACAAAACAAAACAAATGCAAGACCACTCTGCTGGGAAATTTTAAGCTAAAGCACCCCTTATACTGCTACGGTAACTGTACCTAAATATTTTGTTTGGTGCTGATGCATGTTTTGGTTCCAGTGTCCATTTAACAAGATGGTTGAAGTGAGCAAAAAGGCAGCAGAAGGCCTCCTTAGGGTGGCTGAGAGAGCTACAATGCTTAGGATCAGCTTCCAGTTTTGTCTTGAGTGCTCATGCTTATGCCCTCAGGATCCAGTCTTATTGCACTTACTATCTACTACTGGGGAAAAGTAACTGTTTATTATCAGGAGTTTAATCCCAGTTACCCCTTTCTGTCCCTGAATAACCATTCACCAGCATTAAAGAGGTAGCAGGGTAAGTGCATGTACTTCTTTGCCGCCACTGTAGCAGCAGACCAAAACTCTGCTCCGGCAAGCAAAGAGGTTGGAGATGCAAGCAGTTACAGCCATCCAGTGCAACGTGGCATGTGGTCACGATAACAGCTTTACAGAAATGCATACAAATTCTTCCACTTTTGCTTTTGCTTCTGCTTCATTTTTTAAGGGGAAAGATTGAAGAAATCGGTGTTACTTCATTGCTTTTAATATTTTGATTTTACAGACACTGTGTGCCTGGGTTTTAATATTTAACCTTGAAAATTGTTTGATACAGATTTTGGATCAGAAATGCCCCACTACGTATTTTTGTTTTATAAGACACATGGTAACAGCTGGAAAAGAACAAGGCCCTTCCTGGCAGTGGCGATAAACCTCTCAGTCACGAACTGCGTCTCTCAGCAGCTTGTCCTATGTGTGTCTTGCATCACATGCTGCCATGAGTCACTTGCTTCAGCTCCCACTGCTCAGGGATATCGGCTTGGCAAAGCTCTGTTGCTGCACAGCTTATTCCCTGGGGAAATCTGCACACAGAGCAGTGGGAAGTCAGACCACTGCTGTGCTCAGAACAGAACAGATTTGCATTTGAGTTCAAGCTGCAGGGAGTACATGCGAAGTTGACTAATACAGCATCTATTTCTAGTCCTGTTACCTGGGAAATGGTAATTTCATTTTGTTCTTTTCCTTCAGTGGTTACAACAATGTTTTTCTACTTTAATTTAACCTTTAAGAATCTGAGTGACATTAAGTAAGTTCAGAAACAAACTACGTAATTTTTCCAGTTAGTGTCATTTCACCAATTAGCAAAATAGGGATAACGGGGACAGATTTCAGTAGTCTGAGAGGTGTTGATTCTGTTCCAGGCTGGAAATTCCTTTCTAATTTGCTCCAGTTTTTGCCTGTGCTATCAGGGGACAATCCTCCCCACTATGACCATTGTGAAGAGCAGCAACAGCTAACTTAGGTAGTTCTGAAGGTCTCCTGTTTTTTCCTTCTTAGTACAAAAATATAATGGTAGGATGAAATTATCAGACATCAGTGGGACCAGAATTTCGTATCAAACCTTCATACTTTCATCAGGAGTTTCAGAATGATCCTAAATTTGCTATATTTAGCATTTACTAGTACCTTGCTGGTTTAGCACCCATAGGTATTTAAAAGAGAAAAAGAAAAAAAAAGAGAAGCCTAAATCCCACATGCACTTCTCCAGCACGGTAATTCACACAAATCGCCAAAGCTACAAAAATTCATCATTAGCTTTCATTCTTAGAACTTGAATAATGAACAATTCCTTCCTGGAACTGAAGATAAACGCAGTTTAAGATTCTCTGAGCAAACAGCAGCAATTCCAAGGCAGCCTCCCAAAACTCTAGCAAAAGGGACAAAATGAGAATCTAAGGTTACAGACCATTCGCATAACATAAGCAATGCAATTGTGTGCAAGCCACAGAATCTGAATTCGAGCTTCTGGAAAGGGAGGGCCAAAAAAGAGAACATTGTTTTAGACTCATCACCTCACCTAATTGAAAGCAAGATGCTTCGTCTTCCCTAATTTGGTATCTGGGGACTGAAGGAGAGAAAAAGTTTGACATAGTGAAAAACATCCAGCAAGATACTGGTAAGTTTGATAGCAAAGGTTTTTCTCTGGGACAACTAAATACCTCTATATTTAAATAAGCTAAATAAGCAGAAAATATCTGAAGACTGCATGAAATAGATGGACAAAGACAAAAAGTTGCCATCTAGTCCAGGCAGATACGTGAGCTGCCTGTCATTACCAACAGCAACAGTAGGCTCCTTGTAAAATTAATGTAATTGACCATGGCTGCTCAGAAATAATCAGCAAAAAATTGTGTATGGTATGCAAGCCATAAACATGCCAGTGGTCAACTGCAAATTCCTGTGCCTGGCATTACAATACAATACAATATTTCCTATTCTTGAGAAACAACCATGTTGGAGCTCAGACCCTCAGTAAGCAATTTTGCAGCCTGCAAATGTTGAACAGCAATTTTTTCCCCTCTTGCCTGAAAGGGCTCTTGAGTGGATTTCTAAGCAAAGAACAATGGGCACTCTCTCCTCTCGGTTTATTCAAAGGCAGTGCAGACCTAGTGAATGATTCCGGTTCTTCCTTTCAAAGGGATTAAAGACAGGGAAAGACTTGAGAGCTTTATTTTCAGAAACAAAATTACTCCGTGGCAACACTCTGCAGAGACAAGTAGACATTTTTGGATTATACAAGTGTTTACAGTGTCAGCCTTCATTTTATAGCAGATGTCTTCCAGATGTTTACTACAGTGGCAAAGCCTATGGAAACGTGGGTTGAGACTGGAAGGAGATCTGCTCCCTGCACTGAGTGTGGAACTCACTTCCCTGGAGACACTAACTCTTGGCACTTCCACGTTTTTCACAGATCTGTCTCAAAGAGGTGGGATTTAATCAGGGATTCTCTCCACATCCCCACAACTTTGTAAAGAGCAAAACTTCCTTCACTGAGAGCTATTGTAGTATTTTATAATTCTCTGAGCAGGATCACAGAGAAGGGTTCAGGCTTGAGCCTGACCAAGCGTTCATTGAACTAAAGGTTACAATAGCAAAAGGAAATTTGAAGAAACCATGTACCCACAAATCCTAACTGGATTTCGGGGAGAAGTATGGCTTTTCTGTTATTAAGATATTGAACCCTGGTTTCAGTCTTTTTCCCTTCTGTTTTAATTCTTGGTCTTTCTGACCTTGCATGCGTATTTTTGTGCTGAGTATTACATTCACCATCATGTTGGCCCGATTAGCCTTCAGGGAAGGTAGAGCATAGAAACAGCAACAGCACATTTTCGGCAACAAACATGGGAGGAATGCAGGCAGGAGACAGTTTCCGAGACTACAGAACTTGGACCCACAGTCGAAATTACTCAATGAACGGAATTCAAACCTCCCAGGGCTTTGCTTTGATTATGCAAGACAAATATCTGAAAGAGAAATGTAAATAAGGAACAGCTTAGCCTAGGAACTGTGTAATTGCACCAAGTTTCAAGTTCCATGTGGAACGTTGTGAAATGCTTGTGCTGAGGCCATTGGAGATTTTAACTTTTTTAAAACAACAACTCTGAAATTGGCTAGTATCTGCTGGTGTTGAATCTAAAGCACTGTTATATTTCAGAAGAATGGCATACAAATCCTAAAGGAAGGAGGTTACGAACAGAGCTTTCCTGTATTTAACTCCCCAGAAGCCAACACACAACTGATTGTAGGAGGTATTTTAAGCATGTGCCTTAAAGCTCTTCTCCAAGAAGAAATATTCAGAAGATTTCTTACATAGGAATCTCACAAATGCCTCCTTTAATATTTCTGTATTTTTTTCTGGTGTAGGGCCAATATCAGAAAGACAATACTGAGGTGCTAAAACCTGAAGCCTGCCTCTCAGAAACAAGGAGCATAAGCACCTCTATAGAACACAGCCTGATCTTTTTTTGAAAATCAATTTCTGTAAAATAATTCATCTTCCAAGATGAAATTCATGTAAACAGGGTTCTAAAAACAGGTTTTGCAAGTTTCTTAAACCCTCTTTAAAAAGGCTTCCTAAAGAACTGTAGATTTTTTCACTTCTGTGTCCAATAAAAAGACATGTCAATAAAGTGGCTATATTAAGGGAAACTACTGCACAAAATGCTGTTAGAAGTAGTTTGACCACCTCTTGAATCTTATTTAGTTAACTGTATTATTTGCAACACGGTGGCAATGTTTTTGCAGATGAAATAATTCTTTTTCTCTTCAAAGTAGTCTGTGCTTTTACACATACAAAACATTTGAGTTTGGGCCCCTACAATATAGAATATACGTTTCTCCTTGATTTGCAGAGTAGGAATAAAATGTAAAATATGCTTCCGTTACCTTGCATACTGTTGCTCAGACAAATGTTTTCTACTTTCTTGGAAACTCCAGCCAGTATGGATCACCGAAATGCCAATCCCGGTCCACCCTGCTTGCATGGATCCCATGAAGAACCATGAGGGGCACTGAATCTTAGGACGAGCCCTTGGGGAACGTTCAGGGCAGGCACCCCAAGTTTTGCTGTACAGCACCCTATCAAGGTGAGTGAGACCCTTCGTGGCGTGAGGGTGGCATGAAGTACCACAAGAAGTCAGTCATAGCTTGGTCCTGTGGCTCAACTACAAATGAGGATTTCCACCTAACACTATGCATAATATAAGCACATGCAGCACTTAATTTATGGTTGTATGCTATCACTGTGGTCTTCAACACTGTTAGCACATACCGCCATCTCGAAACTGAAGGCATCCTTAAAGATGTGTGAATTTTTTTAAACATGTGACAAGAATGGCACTTTTACAGGACCTTGTTTTGAAGGAAATCTGTTTTCACTTTACCTAAGGATTTATGTTTTAATTTTACTAGTGCCACTGCTGTGGATAGGTCACTTTTCTTTGTGTGAATAAAGTTTTATGCATTTCTGAAAACTCTGTGCCTGTCAGGAAAACATTCCCTTTTTGTTTTAATTGATCCCGTGCAGTTGCAAGGCCTGTCAGTAGTACTGCGGGATTCCTGTACACACATAATTCCGTATGACACACTACTGCTAACAAATAAGCAAATAAGCTTTCAGAATGTTTATCTCTTACCTACTTGGTACTACTCCACCTTTGAAGTACACCTCTTGCCACATTATCACTTCAATTACCAATTCTAATTGTCATGGAATGACTGCGTGTGATGTTCTTGTTTCTCCTGAGCAATCTTTCAGCTGCTGGTATCTACCCTACAGCCTGATTACAAAGGTCAGATGCTCAAGGTGTATGAACAGGTGTATCCTGTCACAACCCTGCTCACTTCTGATGTGCCTGAGTCTTCATCAGTTTTGGTTATTTATATAATAAGAATGAGAGCACATCCACTCATGCAAGAAAAACTTCTTTCATATTTTCAAGTGGCTTCCCAGATGGTACCTTCCCATCTCCCACCCTCCAAATTTACAGATTTAACCAGAATACAACGTCCACAAAAAAGGATGGTTTATTGGACTAAACTAAAGGATGTAATGCTTAGACACTGTAATCGTACTGACAATGCTGTTGCCAATGTAAAGAGAATTACACATGGAATATTTTTTCTGCTTATAATTAAGTCTAAGCACAGGAAATAAATGACAGAAAGGGCATTTGATGGTTTCCAAGTCACATAGCTTTGACAGACTAGAAAAGATCTTGCATACCCAATAATTTAAATATAATTTTAACTTTTTGCCTTGCTAAATTTGTTTTGTGCTTTTGAGTTCTCTTGAAGCTATAAAGAATTATAAAGTATTGGAGTGTGAGAAGTACAAAGTTGATCAGATTCCTAACAAAAATGTAGAGACAATAATTACAAAATACTGTCCTTTAAAAGGTATGCCACATTAACTTACTTTGAATTAGAGAATGACTGGCAGCTGCAGAGTTGGAATAACGTGATGAAAAAAACAACATGATATCAAACAGGTCAGATCTGTTTTTCTTTTCTCTTTTCCTATCAATACATCTCTCCTTACAGTACTATTGTGTCTGTACAGTGGATATTGCAGATGTTACATTTACTTATTTTGTTTGTCTTCAACATTTATTGGAATTGTTACCATCCAAATACTTCAGGTAATATATTCAATTTAACCCAACAATACTGATAAAACTGCATTGACAGTGCTTGGTTTTTGTTTGTAAAGTTGTCCTGATGAAATTCGAGACACCACTGAAGACAATACACCCTACATATGTATATTTACAAAACGTTCCACCAATTTCATGGCACAGATGGATTATGCGTGAATCCCAACAAGCAATCACATCACTAAAATTTTAGATAAACCGGCTGCCATTTCTGCCCTCTCCATTTAGCACTGGGGGCAACAAAATACTTGGACAAGCAACAGGTTCAGCAGATCCACAACCAATATAAAAAGATACAGACAAACATTTCAATACATTGCTGTAATAGGTTATAAGTAATAAAACCAAACCCAAACCCATATGTGTCCTCGTTCTGGACTTTTTGGTGCACATCAGATCCACCTACTGATTGTTTGCATCTATATCCTTAGAAGAACATGGCATCTTCAACCTAATGCGTTAACAACCATGCACATACAAATGCTTTTGTGCATATTCCACAAGAGACTTCTCACCCACAGTACAAGATAAACAGTACAACATATCGAAGAGTCTTTCTTAAATCCTACTTACCGTTGCCTTGTAAGAAAACGCATTATGGTAATATACAATGAGATTAAAAAAAAAATAAATGAACAATAACTGCTCAAACAGCAAGTATTATTAATTTTATCAGATGTATTTTTCAGAGTTCTTACTGACCAGTAAAACCTATACAAACTAAACCAAAACCAAGTGAAATTCAGTCCTTCACTTTAAATCAGAAGAAAGAAGAGCAAAATGACTTCAACACTTCGATGGCAGTACCATAAACCACGGCCTGTCACAAACTGAGTGCAAGAACTGGCACGGATTAGAACTGAGCAACTGAGACCACCCAGTAATCTGCAACTACACAAGTGTTCTGAAGAAATTCTACATGAGCTATGAAAGAGCAGTTTCAATACTTATGGAGGGTAACTGGCAGAGGACAGTCAGCATCAAAGAATGGTAAAAAGTACCACTGAAATATGCAAATGTATTACATCACAAAATTTAATTTTGCTGCCTGAAGTCACTAAATGTTTAGCAGTTACCATAATAGCAGGCCTACCCTCTCTCTAACAGAAAGCAACTGGTGGGAAGCTTCATGAACAGCTTTGCCCTGGCACCAGGTTGTGGTTTGAAGCTGAGCTCTAACACAGACATGCGCTGCAAAGCCTTTGCCTCATTGGCATAAGCAACGCTTCCAAAGAAAGATTCCAACTGTATTAAAAATTTTTTTATTTTCATTTGCTCTCCCCTTCCTCACAGTTCCCCCTCAGGATACATTATTGGTCTCTCACAGAAATCCACCTCATTCTTTACCAAAGCAGCAAAGCAAAAAACCCGTGCACAGTAGTAATAAGATATCCAAATAAAAACAACGCAAAGAAATGCTGCAGAAGGAATTCTTCTGGTTCTACATCAAAACCAAAACCAAGATGTCTGGGTTGTTAAGTTTTACTGTGTACTGAGGCACCAAAGCTGCCAGAGAGGTATGTCTGAACCAAAGACGTGCTATGCCGACCTAGCTCGCTTCAGTACAATTAGAGGTTCATTCACTGAATGAGATCTGAGTTCTGGTAGAATGTGGTGACACCAGCTGCTAAAGAAGAAAACTAGGAGTCTTGTCAGACCTTCAGGAAAGACAACAGTGAGGGCTGGGGGAATACCTGCATTATTTCAGTTACAGTAAAGAGAAGCCAATTTACAATATGACAAGAGTAAGTCAGCTTGCGTTACTGAAAATAATGTGGTGACTGTTGCCAACTCAGCAGGCAACCAGCTGTGAAGGTTTATTTGCAACAGTGACCACTTGAGCAGCTGGGCATTTTTTATCCCAGGGAAAGCTTGCGTTTTAACTGTACAGCTATCCAAGTCCAGCTGGTATCAGAGACATGAGGTAATCATTATTTCCAGAAGAATTAACAGCATGTCAAGGGTGACAGAGGAAAAATGATGGGGTAAAACTTTAAAATACAAGAACAACTAGTAGGTTTAAAATTGACAGACTTTTTTCATTTTAAGCCCTGTCCAGTGAAACACAGTTGAATAACATGAAGTATAAGTTTTCATAAACTGGCTCAAAAAATAAAAAAATCACCGCAACAATCAAACCCCGAACATTCCTTAATTAAATGAACAAGTCTCTTGGGAATGACACAGGCAGAAACCATACTTTTTGTAGACCAAACCTGAGCAGAGATCAGATTTTGTTTCTTTTCTGTAAATACACAAAATAAGTATTTCAAGATACAGCTGAAGTGGTGTCAAAATAGCAACGTCCTGGGTCACAATCAGAATTTTGTATATACAATTTGTATTAACTTAAAAAAATAAAGAAGTTCCAAATACCTCCGGAGAACATTCTAGGTTAGCAAAATGTCCTGTACAAAAGTAGGCCACATCTATTGGTTTAAAAGAAGTCCATAGCAGTTGGTCTCTTCTTAGCTGATACAGTAAATGGTTTCTTCATTTGAGGCTCTCCTGCTGGGGTACCTGTGGGTGACTTCAGCACCCCATGACGGGGTTTCTGTTCAGGATTGAAAGCCACACGGGAGGGTCCTTCTGGGCTCACCAGTATACTTTTGTCAGTCTTTTTAAACTCTGTTGAAAAACAAGTAAACAAGTTAAAAGAAATACAAATCCTGGAATAGCTGAGCCATCAATCAATCGTGGAATTACCCAACCCTGGAAGCCTGCCTTAGATCCTTAAGTCCGTCACTAAGCATCAGAAGCCTAAGACCTCGCAAAAGAATGGAGAGACGCTGGTGAAGCACATCTTTCAGCAGAGTTCCTTTGAGAATGGGGTCTGCTGCATTCCCCATGGTATCATAGACCACTGGAGACTCTGGGCCTACCCTCAGAAACAAGAGTTCCAGCTATCCTGGAGAACACCACACTTCAGTTTAAAAGATGACGATGGGTAAGAAGTGGCTCTACTCTGCTACACAGTACTGCTCTAGAGACTCTTGGTTACCCCTTCTGCTGGCAGGTAGTCTTTTTTTTTTTTCTCTTTGTACAGCTTGTGTTATATTAACATAAAGACATATATCTCAACCCACTATTCTCCACTTGAACTTGGCCTACAGCACACCTCAGAGAGAGAAAAAAAAGCTAAATGTATACACGGAATAAACTTCTACGCTATGAAGCAAGACATTTTTTTATTAGGGAAAACACTGTCTGCTTACATGTGGTATCCAGAAGGGAACTTCACATTTACCTACTCACTACCATTAATAAACCACAGGCAGCCAAGATAAAACAGAAATTTGCTATTATACAGCCTGAGTTCATCAGCATATCGGCACCTTTGTCGTGCGAACAGAAGTGAGCAATGACGACCGCAGTGTGCGTGTTTCCCTAAGAGGTGCCCTGCAGAACAGGCGGCTCAGGAAGGAGAGTTTGTCAGTCTGCTGCACTGCTTTCTACTCATAAGGCTCCATCTCCAAGTCAGTAACGCAACACCCTGGAATCATGCAAGTCTAGCTGTTGGGCCGAGTGTCCTAAGCTTTACCATCTCCTCTGGGCAGGAACCTGAGGATGGTTTATAAACTATTCACAAATATTGAGGCAAAAGGGACCAGAACCATGTTGGCCTAAAGAGGTGAAAAGTACAGGTGTGTACGAGTGTGCACAGCTTCCCCCTTCCTTGGCTACAAGAGAGACTCTGGAGACATACAGATTTATTAGACTCACCAGCAGTCATGTTTTTATTCAAGCCAAACGTGACTTTCTTGGAGCTGGATGACTGCAGCTTGTTCATCTATAAAGCAAAATAAAGACATGAAATAAAGTATGAGGCAAAGCTACGAGTTCTTTTACCTACATCCCATCAAAACCGACAAAGCAGCCCACTTCCTTCCTTCGATTTAGAGCCCAATCCTCTAGCACTGACCCCTGCTAAGACAGCACTGTTTTTCTAGCCAAAAGCAAACATATTCCATTTGTAGAGAAATCACACACTCTCCTTCACGTCATTATGTAATTCAACAACAAACAAGAAGGTATTTCTGTATTAAATACACTGGCTTCATAGCACTCAGGCCTCAAAGTGCAAAGTGGGTTTGAAAAGATACTACACATTAAAAAGGCTGAGAAAAGAGGGCAGTCTTTTGAAGCCCTGTACTGTTGCCAGCCTCCAGAAATGGGAAGAAATGGAGGCTAAGTCCCTTAGTAAGACTGAAAGTCAGTTTATGCTTTTGCTTTCTTGTGAAATGAGCAGGTTAGGTTTGGTGTCCTTTCAACAAGAAGGTAATTTTGAAAGCAATGGGGAAAGAAGAAGAGATTTGAAAGATGCCTACAACCCAATTTCTGAAACTCTGGAGCCATGTGTGATTCTGTCTACCAGGAAATGCAACAGCATTTCAGTTTTATCTGCCCGTGTTAGACTAAGAGAGTGGAAAAGACAGCATTGTGGTGGCTGCACCCACCACCCCCAGCCAAACCAGCAGCAGTTTGGTCCAGGCTCCAAAGGAGAGAGAGGCCTGAGTTGCAGCCAGGCCAAGAGCCCCTGTTAGGAAACCCACAAGAAAGCAGAACAGCACACTGAGCACCAATAAATCGTGGGTGCAGGGAGTCTCGTGTAGACCTTTCCCGCTGTGTGCAATTTGACTACAAGTCAGCCATTTGTTTCTATAAATATGACAGCGTGGGTAAGCAACTGTGAGCTCTCTCTGCTGAGCTCACTCTGGTGAGTGTTTTACTACTCATAGGTCAGTGGGTGAGCCCAATTTAAGTTTCATACCAATCATTTAGCTTAAGTAATGCATACTAAATATAATGAGTCCTCTAGAAGTACAAGACTGTGTGATATTTAATATGCTCTCTGCTTCATGTTACCTAGTAAGCTGGATTTGCTGAAATCTTAAGCTGTAAAGTGCTGCTCATATTTAATAAAAGCAGCTACAAACTACACTGAACACCTGCAAGATAAGGTCTAGTTTGCACTTTGCTGGGAAGAAGGGAATTGATTGGGAAAATGACTTAAGGCTAATGTGAAGACATGACAGACATCTGCAGAATGAGGGCTGTTTTGCACTTCCCCAAGAAGAAAAGGATTTATTCAGACAAAACAGCATCTGCAAGGCTATGGACTATAAACAATATCTACAGCTAAACAAAACAAAGGTACATATGAGATTAGTGAAAAAGATCCAATGAGAAGCAAGAAGACCCCAATCTGAAATGTTGCTATTGGACTGAATCATGGTATGAATGATCTGTAAAGATATAAAAATCTATGGTTTTCTGGGCTTAGCTGGACCCCTGTGCTGGTACCCAACTTGAGCCAGCCCTTTGCTATTCTACTCCATTATTATTTTTCTTTTTCCTATGAAGATGCCTGAAAGTTTGCTCTGCGAATGGATAAGCAGCATTTGGCTTGGCATATTTCCCCTATGTAGTAAATATAGAGTTAACCCACCACTTTTAAGTTGCACTTTTCTTTGATAAACATAACCATTGTTCTGCAGTAAGCAGAACCCTAAACCACTCCCCTGCAACAAGCATGCGTGAGGCCATGCCCTTTGCTGGAGCAGGTAGCTTGGGAAAAGACCTGTGCCCAGACTCAGCTACCAGCTGTGGGATTGCAATACCTGCATGGACGGGGCCCTGGTAGAAGAGATGGTGCTTCTGGCTTTCCTGAAGAACACTGGCTTTGGTAAAGTTGATTTTTCAAATTTTACAAAATCAATTCCTGGCTTTGGTAAAGTTGATTTTTCAAATTTTACAAAATCACTTCCCGGTTTTGCTTTCTTTTTCTTTAATGATGACAGAGCAGCACTGCTTTCCTATAAGGAAGAGAAAGGAAGAAATGCTCATAAGTACAAAAGTACTGTAGTTAACTCTACCTAGGACAGTGATCAGTGCTCAGAGCTTACCACACGCAGCTTCTGTAAATATCACCACAGCTGAGAAAGTGCTTAGTCGGTACTCACATAAGTTAATCATCATGGTTAACTTGCAGGAGTTAATTTTGCAGTTAGCGTGAATGAAAACAGAAGTTCAAGGCAAGCTCTGCATAGAAATAGGAAGGTCATTGCAAAGCAAAGAACTTGTAATATGTTTGTCTGGCCTGTCAGAGTACAACAAACATGGTTTTTTTCACATGCATGAGGCTGCCTTACAACTGATCCAGCCCTCCTGCACACCAAGTGCTGTTTTTTTTTCCTTGCCCTTAAGCAAAATCTCTTCTGTGGTACTTCTGGATGCAAAAGATATGCAGCTAATGAACAAACACAGCTTTACACTAAGATAGAAAGTTTGGAGAAATGGAAAAGGTAGAGTATGAACTCTGTCTATACTCTCAGAAATCCAGCTATTGCTTATTACTACAGTTTGCAGCCTCATATTCATACTGAGGACTGCCATTTAAAGCAATCCTCTCCAGCACAAGAGAATTCTTAGGAGCTGTACTGGCAGTGCCACTAATGGAGTGCAGCCTTCCAGAGCTTTCCAACCTGTTGGCCAGGAAGGCCAATGGCATCCTGGGGTGTATTAGAAGGGGAGTGGCTAGTAGATCGAGAGAGGTTCTCCTTCCCCTCTACTCTGCCCTGGTGAGACCACACCTGGAATATTGTGTCCAGTTCTGGCCCCTCAGTTCCAGCAGGACAGGGAACTGCTGGAGAGAGTCCAGCGCAGGGCAACAAAGATGATGAAGGGAGTGGAGCACCTCCCTTATGAAGAAAGGCTGAGGGAGCTGGGTCTCTTTAGCTTGGAGGAGACTGAGGGATGACCTCATTAATGTTTACAGATATATAAAGGATGAGTGTCACGAGGATGCAGCCAGGCTCTCCTTGGTGACAAACAATGATAGGACAAGGGGTAATGGGTACAAACTGGAACACAAAAGGTTCCACTTAAATATGAGAAGGAACTTCTTCCCGGTGAGGGTGACAGAACACTGGACCAGGCTGCCCAGGGAGGTTGTGGAGTCTCCTTCCCTGGAGATGTTTAAGACATGCCTGGACACCTTCCTGTGTAACCTCATCTAGGTGTTCCTGATCCACAGGGGGATTGGACTAGATGATCTTCTGAGGTCCCTTCCAATCCCTGACATTCTGTGATTCTGTCTATGGGCCCCAGATATCTGCAGACTATTGTGGTGGGATGTGCAGCTATACTTCACATCAACCTACAGATGTGAAATTCTGAAAGCAGTTTGTAGTCACGCTGCGGAAAATGTCCAGGGGATATGGTCTCTTTAATTCTGAAAATCACTTCGGCTTTAAACAAAGTGAAAAAGACTAAGGCTTCTAGCTTTCTGAATTCCAGAGATAATTGTGAAATAATGCTGAACTTGTCTCTTTTTTCCCCTTCTCCCCTTCCTCCTCCCTCTTGATATTTGAAGCTAATTCTTTGAAGGTGTGCTTTGTCTTTGAAATCAAGATTCAAAACATACCCCTCATGATTTCTGGGCACAAGACCAGTATTATGTAACTAAAATCAGGAAATAAAACAATTTTTTTTTTTTCTCAAGCAATGAAAACAAAATTAGCAAAGCCTAATTTCCTCCACATTTGTGCATTTTAGCTTTAACCCTGCCCTCCTTCTTATACCAACACTCTCATTCTCCTCTTGACTCAACTCCCAAATGTCTTTCCTCATTTCTGTCCCTTGCTCCCACTCAACACACACATATAGACACAGATATCTTGACTGGGCAAGAAACAGCAAATGCTGTCATATTCTTTGAATTACACATGGAAAGAGTGGCCCACTAGCCTGTGCACGGACTGGTCAGCCAGCCAGCAGGCAAGTGCTGGGCTCACGCTGCTGCCCATCCCTGTCCCTAAGGGGTTACGCTAATTTGGGCCACCAACTCATTTCCATGAAGCCTGCAGAAACATAGTCTTGAATCTACCATGGGTCTTTGAATCTGTTGCTACTTTGCAGCAAAGTTTTACAAATGGCGATGGGGGTGGCATGATCATATTTTCTTAGAAACTAAGCTTTTATAGGGAAAGAATGAGGAGGTGTGCAACAAGGAATATTTAGGCAACAGGAGACAAAGCCAACGGTTCCTTCTTCAGAAGCCCTGCAGTGAGAAAAATGCAGTCTGCACACTGGGAAGAGGAAACATTTTGGTTCTTCCTTCTCAGTACTTTACAATAAAAAAAAATAGAAAACGTCAGAGCTATTTTAATACTATTTAAGCAATGTTTCAAAATGAACTTTTTCTCCCTTGAAGGACTGAGTGGTTCAAATATGGGACTGCACTACTAAACTAATCAGAGAGTTTTAAACTTAAGTCAAACAGAAGTGAGCTGACAGGCCAGTAACATACACCTTTTCATCAGAGGAAACTGGAGTTGTTTTGTATTCTGAATCTCATTTATGCTTTATGAATTTTCTTTCCACCCAAGCGAGACTTCCAAGAATATAACTGCACCCCTAAATGTGTTAAGGTGAATACACACACAGGAAATGAGCAATTAAAACAGTTTCAGTGGCAGGAGAAGGAAGAACCCCTGCACTCTCTCTCTTAGCCACACTACCAAAAATATACAGTGCAAAATGCTTGACTCTCAAATCGCTGAACAAAATCAATGCTATTCTACTTATTGCCAAGAAGAAAATGGGGGTGGGAGGCAGAGGGGAAAAAAACCCATGCTTGTTCCCAAACCACAAGACATACGTTATTGAAGAAGAACACAATCAGACCTTGGTAGTGAAAAAAAAAAACAAACAGGTATTATCTTAGTAAGAAACTGGACCATTCATAAATGCGATCGTACAGCCACTGATGACATTGAAGGTCACAGTGTCTTATTCTCTGTTTGCTCTTTCTCCACACAGCACTAACAATTTGTTTAAGATGCAGAGCTGAGCTAGCAAAAGAAGCCACTATTGGAATTGTTGTGGGCAATTTCACAAGGAGCTTATACCAATCTAAGCATCTGCTGCTGAAAAAGGGATGTTCCATGTTTCCACTCTCATCCTTTTGCCAAAATATCACAGAATGTTAGGGAGTGGAAGGGACCTTGAAAGATCATCTAGTCCAATCCCCCTGCTGGAGCAGGAACACCTAGATGAGGTGACACAGGAATGTGTCCAGGCAGGTTCTGAATGTCTCCAGAGAAGGAGACTCCACATCCCCCCTGGGCAGCCTGTTCCAGTGCTCTGGCACCCTCACTGAGAAGAAGTTTCTTCTCATATTTAAGTGGAACCTTTTGTGTTCCAGTTTGAACCCATTACCCCTTGTCCTATCATTGTTTGTCACCGAGAAAAGCCTGGCTCTATCCCGTGTCAACATGCTGTGAGCTCAGAGACCCAGTGCAAAAGAATAATTATCCCAGGGACACAAAAAAAAAACCACCAAAACAACGAAAAACCAACAACCCCATATCCTAACAACCCAATTTTCAGCTAGATGTGTTCTTTGAGCTGAATAGCTGGCACAGGCTCTAGTGCCGTTGCACAGGAGGGCTCAAGACTGTGGCAGTGGTTGTGGATTTCTGGGGAACTGAGCTCTTTTTGCTGGCAATGCACGATGAGATTCGCACACAGCCTGCCCATGAAGCCCTGCACTCAGAAAGCTAAAGCCAAATTTGAAAATGAGCCTGGCAGTTCATGAAGAAGGCAGAGAAAAGAATGAGATATACATACCCCCTTCCTGCTTTTCTTGCAGGCAGTCTCCAGAACTCCATTTGCTTCGACAGAGTTCAACACCTCTTTTACTTTTCTCTTCTTTTTCAAGATTGCTGCTTTCTGGCTGGAGACTTTCATCCCTTCCAAACCAACCAGCTTTGTCTTTGTCTTCAATTTGACCTTTCTATAGTCTGCATCTTCTGACAGGGTCCCCAGCAATCCCTCCTTGTTGGATTTCAGGTCAGTTTGCTGCAAAAGGGTATCCCTGTTCATCAGGACAGCCCCTGCTTTCTGCTGCTTTCTCACAGCCTTAGGAGTTAAGGGTGTGACAGAAGGGCTGACACCCTCTGCCTCACTGGCATTAGCTGATCCATTCTGACACGCTGGTTTTACAGGAACATTCTGCACTTTGGAAATAATTTTCTTCAACTGACTCTTTTTGCTCTGATCTGTGTCTCTCAGACTGTTCTGTGCAGAGATACTGTGATTTTCCCTGGTGTCAGTTGCTGCATTTGTGGTCTCATTTGCCTCATTTAATAGCAATTTCTTTTTCTTCCTTTCCTTGTTATTTTCTGGCACCTTTCCCTGGCTAAAAACATTAGATCCAGATGTTTCAGCTACTCCCTCCTCAGAATTTCCATCAGCTGTTCCAGAATCAGCACTTAGGCTGTCCCTCTTCTTCCTTTTTTTCCTCTTCTTCTGGGGAACCAGTGCCTCCTTTGTACTTGACATCTCTTGTTCATCTTCTAAATCTGCCCCCAAAAGAATGCCATATAACACAGATGTGAAACACAAAGCTAATTACAAACAACTGAATTCTACCCTACTGCCCCCACCTTTTTTTCTTTAATTTCTTTTAAAACAGGCATACCATTTTCCTGCTATCAGCCAGCACAACTGTTTTACTATTACAGCTGGTCAGGACACTGCATTCCTCTGATGCCTGGCCTAATTAATAATTTGCTAACATCTGAGCCATTCCCTGTGATAACCCTATTTTATATGGAAATATTGCTAGAAAAAGTTGTTATTGCTCTCCTCTTAAGCCCATCAGAAGGGCAACTCAGGGGTTCAGTAGTTCGGTGAGATATTTTTGGGTATGATTGGGCTTGTGCCACATCACTATAAGCTGTGATGCTACAGATACTTGTGCCTGGTTCTCAGTAACTCTCTTCACCTTTTCAGAAACACCCCAAAAATCTTATATTCTAACAGTCATCCTATTTTAAGAAGACTGACATATTTCTGTTTTCCTACAGTAAATGGAACTGCTCAATGGAGCAATGTAAACAGCTTCCAGGTCTGCTTTTGATTGACATTTTGGAGGTGATAGTTGCTTCAAAATTGGTAATAAAATTCCCACCACTTTCAAAGAGACCTCCATTTCACATGTAACCTTCATCGCAACATGACACAAGTCAGTACATCCTGAGTAAAAGGTTTGTCTTCTTCAGAACAGCTTGTGTCTGATACTTCTAAATTAACACAAGTGACTGCAGATTGTCTCTCTTCCAAAGGTCGGTCTTGCCTTACCTTTTACTTTGTCCAACTTGTTTTTCTCCCATGGCTTGACAGCTTTTTTCTTTCGCCTTCCCCTGCTGAATTCATCATCGTCTTCATCTGTAGAAACATCTTCGGGAAAATCTTGGGGGAAGATTCCTGTTGAGGAGGAAGGATAAGGTATCTGAAAACTAACAGTTCTACTTCTATTAACAGTTATGCTGTTCATATGCAGCATAACTCCCACGGAAAGAAAATAAACTCCTCATTCCACACTAAACCCAAAAGAAAATCATATGAGTGATTACTGTTTAAGTAAAAATAGTAACCTTTTATTTAAGGACCAAGTACGAGGTTGCTCCAATTGTAAAGAGGATTTCGCCATCACACCAAAAAAGTGTAATGTGTCTTAATGAGATTTTAAAAAAAACTCACAAAACCCTCAAAACAGTGCTCTTGAGATTCATATTAAAGAAAAAAATAAAATATTTGCAATACACATTGTACAGGAACATTATATATCCTTTAAAGGAAAGAAATTACTGTCTCTGTCTGCTTTTCAGTCCTTACCTTCTGCTAAGTCCTGGAACCTGGAGGTGGGGAGGAAGAGAGAGAAGGAAGAACAAAACAGTATTACTGGTTTAGTACCAATAATAATACTAGCAGCATAGTGTCACTGTACCTATTATGTTTTTGTTAAAATAGAAACAACATATTTTGCACAGGCAGTTACAAAGAGCTCATTCCAGAAGAGATCTGCCTCAGAAATCCAAAAAACTCAAACCAAATCACTGGAACTATTGAGAAAATGGCACGTTAACTCTTCTCCTGTGTTTGTAACTAGCAACACACAGAATCTAATGTCACATCCTGCAGTACAAACCCACCCAGTGCAGATACCCCTTGGCCAGCTATGGTTGTCTCCTACCAATGAGCAACAGTAGCACAGGCTTCAAGCACATTATGCACCTTACCCAGGGCTGTGAGACAAGCCTGCTCTTGAGGTATTGTCGCCAGGACAAGTGGAGGTGGAGAGAAAGCAAAGCTGTTTAGAACAAGGTGGCACATGCAAGGCGTATTTCAACAGAACTCACTTTTTGACCAGCTTGTACAGACGCTTTCTGTTAAGGGAAGGTGCGTTTTTCTTGCTTGCCAATTCAAAGAGTTTGTCAGCAACAGCCTTATAATCAAACTGTTGGAGGAAAGTATGATACAGCTTTTCTTAGTCAGCTTATTCATGCAGGATAACCCAATGCAACTCATGTTATCAGCACTTCAAGTAGCATACACATCCTTTCAACAGCCACATCCTTTAAACCCAAAGTATTTTTTCCTTGTTGAAATTTATACCCTCTTCACACATGTATAGTGACTTTTACAGACAGTTGCTTTACTAACAGAACCACTGAACTCATTATCACTTTCTCAAACATCTCTAACCTTAATTCTTACTCAAGAGAGAAGCCAATCGAATCAAAACTCACACAAATATCAGAGTACACAGAGTACACAAACTCACACAAGTATCAGATTTAAAGTGTGTCATGTCCTAATTCTTGCTTAAAAGCCACAGATGCCTGAAGCGTATCTGCCTGCCTGTGCGTGTGTTTTATTGGTGGACCTGTCAAAAACATTACACTGCACTGGAAATCCATGTAAAAAACCCCCAAATTGCAATGTTACCCTCTCTCCTATGTATCCCATCATCTATTACTTTTCTTCTTATTACCAATGAAATTTATGCTGACAGCTTCACCACCCATAGTGACTTGGCTTTCGCCACATATTTTTGAACTCTTGAAACAGGAAGGGAGGAGCAGAAAAAGAGAAGTTATGAGAGAGAAGAACGCAGGATTCAGAATTTAGATAAGGATTTATTTTCTTATAAACTACTCATAGAGTACATGTTACATAAATAGCACCTTACATTAAAGCAGAAGGGACTAAAACTTTGTAACTTGTTTCTGCAACTAACACCTTTCACTTCCACGTCTTGAAAGGGACACGAGAAAAGAAAAACAGAGAGGGAGTACAAGAACAAAGCAAGCAAGCCACAAACCTGAAGAACAGTCCCAATACCATCATCAGAATTTTCATAACCATCCTCTGTTTTTTCAGAGCTCTGTACTGATTTTCTTGACAAACATCTGTCTCCTATTAAATAAAGAAGACTGAATATTAATGTTGTCAGCATGCACTACTCTGAAAGACAGAAGATCAGGTGCACTTTTCTTCATGCTCTCTTGTGAGCCTGGACTGATTTAACTACATTATGTCACCATTATGCAAAACACAACTATGGCATTGTCTGAGTGCCTTTTAAAAAGTTGGTCTGTACCAGAGCACTATATCTGGACTGAAAACCATCCTGCTCAGCCATTTTAAAAAATTATTTAAAACTCCCACAATGCCAAAACCTCATAATCCTAAAAAATGTTCTGGACATCCAAGAGCCAAAAGTCAGACTGGGTTATCATCTAGGACTGTTGCAGAAAGCTGATTTTAGAGAGACCACTGATATTTGTGATATGTTGTTTTGGAGTCACTTTGTCTAAGTGCATCTGAAGGGATGAGAGGAAAACACAATTATCCTTACAATATCTTCAACATGTATTTGACTGGTTCAGAGCAGAAATGTATTATTAAGAATCAGATTTTTAAATCCTAGTGTTACCAAGGCCATTTAGAACTTCCTCCTCACCTTTGGTTTTCAATGCCTCTTCATTTTCCTCTTTGTCTTCTTCAGATGCATCCTCCTCGTCACTGTTGCTGCCCAGTTCTTTCATCAGGTCCTCGATGGCGTAGGGGGACTGATCCACAATGATCTCAAAGATACCAGTGGCGACGGCATGCAGCACACTTCGACTGTGTTACAAGAGAGCGGGGATGAGAGTTGAAAGGCAAAAGCATGCACGCTCTCCCCTCTCACAATTAAAAAATGGAAATTTGAGGGACACAGGGAAAACGGATTAAAAAGATGATCTCAGAAGAGCATCTAGCTCTCCAGATGAGGCAAGTGAACCTGTTACTTCCTGGACAGCAGTCTTTTAATCCAAACAGTGTCCTGCCAGTGTTTATATGCTGCTCTATATCACAAGGCAACAACAAAAAATCTACCCAGAGCAGCTGTCCTATGTATGTTTGAAAAAATATAAGCAGACAAAACCAAGCAACAAAGGCTGATCTAGTTCTTATAAATCCATGAAGGTTATCTCTAGCTTTGATAAACACAAGGTATCTTCAAATGACTGTGCACATCATTAATACAATATCCTTCTTTCTCTACATTCTGAAGTTATGCTTTGGCTCTTCTTCAATCCATTTATTACCATGTGGAGCAGTAAATGCAGAATTTCTTAATTCTTAAAAAATATGTATAATTTCATTAAACTTACTCCTTTGAATTGGCAGCAATTTTGCAGAAAGGTTC
Source organism: Columba livia (assembly GCF_036013475.1). Lineage (NCBI taxonomy): Eukaryota > Metazoa > Chordata > Aves > Columbiformes > Columbidae > Columba > Columba livia. The sequence continues at coordinate 97,095,100 of NC_088602.1, read as the reverse complement.
AATGAACTTGAGATTCTGGTCTGCTGTGAGCTGTATAATTAGAAAGAAAGAAAGAAAGAAAAATAATTAGTACAGTAAATATTGTATATGTGTACAATTAAATTCCTTGAATATTTGGTGTATGGGATCTTCTTTAAGAAGTTAAGCTGAAGTCCTTCAGCATATTATCTGGTTCCAACTGACAGGAGTATCCAGTGACTTTTTGTTACCTCTGCTACCACCAACTTCCAGAAATTCTCTGGAAGCATTACAAAAATGTTGATTGCCTTGCAGACTTGAATCTACTGAGTAGAGAAACATAACAAACCTTATTATTTTAGATATGGAAACAAGAGGCAGAGAAAACTTAATTTTGTGTAGTTTCACAAAGAAGGTCTGTAGCAGACATGAGTAAGATCTGAGTTTCCCTTTGCTGGACTGCTTGGACCAAAAAACACTGTCAGCTACAGTTGCACTAAGGATAAAAAACCTTCCCTAAGTTCGATTTATGAGTATCATCTGCAATTTCAAATAGTCTAGGAGACTAATTCCCCATGCTTCCTGTGTGTGGCTTAGCCACAGTTTTGTGACTGCAGAGCTGCAGAAATCATTTGGGCTCCAAGTGCAGGCACTTGTTTTGTGCAGATGCCTTCTCTCTCACACTCCACAACCCAGAACTACAAAAGCTGCAGGCAGGATCACTTTCAATACTGACTGCAAAGAACGCAAATGGAAAACTGCGAACAGTTCCACCCACTGCGAGGAGATGTATCAGATGCCAGAAACAAGAGGAGGTAAATGAGCAGAAGGCTGGAGCAGGGCACGGGGCAGCGAGCAGCTCGCCCCCACAGAGCAACAGGAGACGCACTCTTCGGAAGAAGTTCAGCAGCAACAGCTGCAGTAGTGACTTTCAGTGCCTGCAAAACTCTGCACTGCGGTCACATCAACCAAAATTAAGGACAAGAGCAACAGGGATAAAGAGCAGAGAGAGACATGTCATCAACAACATGAACAAATGGACGCAGAGGGTAACTTGCTCAAGGAGCAGCCAACAAGGTTTGAAACTGACAAGAAGCAAGTAATGGACAACTTTGAAAGCTCACTGTCTCCCTCTATTTAGGTGTCATAATCAGCCAAGAGAAGGCTTTATGTCAGTTTGTGCAAAAGCAAAGACTGGAAAATGTGTTCACACAAGGAAAAAGATGTTAAGTCCTTTCTGTTGAAACAAACAAACGAGAGTGGCGTAACTTTTATATCACTAATTCTAACTTCAATTTGGAGCAGTATACCAGCACTCAGGAACTACTCACTGTCTACACTAAGACATGGACAAAAGTAAAAGCATAAATTGTAATAAGTCACTTTCTTCACGCTTATTCAGTGTTGCTGTGTTAATTTAAAATTGTTAAAACATATATACATAATACATAAAAATTATATTTCTTGTAAAATGCTGCATGCTACAGTTAACTTTAATCAGGAAGAAAACTACAATGTATGTTCTAACCTCCTTTGCACCAACTTTAGCCAATTCATCCAGATAGATATCAATGAAATGTAACTTTATCCCAACAGGAGCACTGCTCTCTGGGTCCATAATTTCTTTAATTTGTAGCTGCAGGAATAGATCAATCAGACTGAAAAATAAAGAGGAAAAAAGAACAAGATATTAATATTCAGTTGCTCACGTTCTATTTGCTTTGAAAACAAACTCCAGTCATTCACAGTTTTACCAGTTCTTTAAGATGGCTGTCCAAGACTCATAAGAAACAAATCCAGTGACCAATTTTCATATCTTAAAGGAAACTTTAAAAAAAAATCCATCCATAATCAGAACTCTTTACAGCCTAGATGATTTTGTAGTGTCAGACAATCCACTCAATGCAGTTTGCTACAGTGAAAAATCACTGTTTAAAAATTCATACCTTAATTTGGACTGAAGTTTATTATGCTATATGATTGATGGGTAGGAGGAGGGACGTTTGAGCCAGCCATTCCAAAGACACAGCTGTCACATTCATCCATCCCTGATGGGCAACACCTCATACTCTTCCATTTTATGAGAAGATTTTCATTTTGGTGCACACCCAAGAATGAAATATGATACTGATCCTTCTCAAACTCATTTCAACTGTGCAGACTTTGCCTTCATTAAAGCATGTTGTCCACTGTCCCTTGTAGCAAAACAAGTACAATGAAGAACTGACTGAGGGCTAAGCCAGGTGCAAAGAGAAAATCATTATTCCAATAGCTCAAGTTACAAGTGACTGGGCTGTGTACAAGTAGGACTGTGGCTCCATTCAGTTACTGACTTCTGGAGTACTAACAAATACTGCTGGACTGACATGGCTCAGAGAGACAGGCTGTCATTGCTGCATCTAAGCAGCACTTGGAACCTAATTTTTTAAATTATTTTTTATTTTTTTTTCTCTGAGGCATGTCCCAGCTATCTTTCAGGAAAGTGAAGATTTATATGTTCCACACTTTCTCCCCTGGCATTCTGTAGGATCTCCTGCAGTTTTGCTCAGAACAAACATTTCCAGTTCCAAAGAGAATTTTAAAACATTCTGAAACCACTAAGATTATTTTGGTTTTACTTTTAGTACTCCTTTCTTCAAAGGCATTTTCAAAAAAAGATAAATGGAACACACACTAGGCAGCTTCTAGGCTCCAGCTGGGAGGGAAAGGCAGCTCCTGAGCTCCCTCACTCTGCAAATAAAGGAATCATGATCTTCTCTTCCCACATTGCCTCCTCTGGTGGGGAAGGGCCTTCCTGGCCACCCTTCCAGTGAGGCTGGAAAAAGGGAGGCAAAGCCCTAAGAAGCCTTGTCAGAGATCTGTTTGGGTGACCATGTGTCTGCCATGGGAAGGTGCGTGGAAAATAAGGGCTTCGGCTTTATCACACATTCTTCCCACACTCTCTGTCTCTGTCAAGGAGCATTTTCATCTGCCAGGGAGCTGGGGTTGTTTAGTCTAGAGAAGAGGAGGCTCAGAGGTGACCTCATCACTCTCTATAACTACCTGAAGGGAAGTTATAGGCAGGTGGGGATTGGTCTCTTCTCCCAGGCAGTTAGCAATAGGACAAGGGGGCATGGGCTTAAACTCTACCAGGGGAAATTTAGGCTGGATATTAGAAAGAAATTCTTTACAGAGAGAGTGATCAGGCATTGGAATGGCCTGCCCAGGGAGGTGGTGGACTCGCCGTCCCTAGAGGTTTTTAAACTGAGATTGGACATGGCACTTAGTGCCATGATCTAGTAAATGGACTAGAGTTGGACCAAGGGTTGGACTCGATGATCTCTGAGGTGTTTTCCAACCCAGTCGATTCTGTGATTCTGTGATTCTGTGATCTCTTCATCTGTGGGTGTTTACCCAAGGCAAAATTAAGGTAGAACAGAGGGGATGTGATATACTTTAACTTTGCTTTCTTTTCTGTTTCCACAAAAACATGTCTATAGGCATTCTACATTTCAGAAGGCAAGGGAGAGAAAGGATAGCCTTAACACTAGGTTATCAAGAACTTTTAATCAAAAGACTCAGAGCTCTTCATCAGTTTAAACCCAGAGCAAGCTTATTAGTTGCAAAAGAGCTTGAAACAGAGCAAGATGACTGCAATTATTATAACAAGCTACCAGACTGAGTTTATTCCAAACCCCTTCTGGGATGGGCTCCTTGTCTAATCTCTCCACAGGTGATACTCCATTGATAGCTTTCCTGGCTAAATCAGTCAGATCTAGCAAACTCCATTATAAATTTGGAAACCCTAGATTTCACAACTACTTGGAATACCACATGACAAGCTCCTACATTCAGGTTTTGCACAAGTGTACATCAACTACTTTCTCAAGTGTCTTTCTGTGAAACACGCACAAAATCGTTTAGGTTAATGTGACAGTGTGCATTTAACTTAATGAAGTGTAACACCTAACTTTGTTTCTAAGCTACATATCAGAAGTGCTTTGGAGAACAAATAAGCTCTAGTGTTAAGGCTTAATGACAGCACCATTTGTGGAGAAAAAGGATCTATTAAATAGTAATGTATTTGATAAAGGTAAATGGAGCAACTTCTTTATAGTGCAACTACGTTCAGAAACCTGCTCACCTTTCATCCCATTCATTTCTTTTCAGTACTTCAAAGGATTGCCTCAAAATCATACGCATTAGCTGCAAAGTAAAAGATTCGTTATATGTGTTGTTCATGAAAACAGATAAAGGAGTTACCGTGACTGTAACATGAATAGACTTCTTAGTAAAGCTCTTTGTAGCACAAAAAGGTGGCAATATTCCTCATATGAATATTTCCACAGACTTGTCTATCATGTCAAGCAACAGAAGGATGCTGTGAAGCTCAAAAGACAAACTATTTTCACATCCTAAGCCCAGAGAAATATATGACCGTTTCTACTATACAGCTTTCTCTTGCTCCATCACCCTGATTTCTTCATTAAGTGCTTCCAAATCTAAAAAACCCACAGCTTAAACTGGAGACAGCAAAACACCACAGATGGTACAATAATTTAATTTACTTGAAGCTTGCACTAAGAGACATATATGTAAAACAGCTACATTAAAGTGGCTCAAAACACTTTACTTACTGAAAGACCTGGCTTCTGCTAACATTGAGAAACTAAAACCAGCAGTGAACATGCCTGCAATTAACTTCTTTCAAAGAAGATGATTAACTTGATTTTGGTATTTACAAACGTAGTTTTTAAGATTCTTCTCTTGCTGGTTTTACTATTTGTTTTAATAAATTGTTTCCTATAGAAAGAATTATCATAGTTGAATGTACTACAGTGGATACTTTAGTAGTGGAAAGTTGGGGTTCTAGTGACAACTACATTATACAATCACTAAAAAGTCTTTAAACAGTCTGATCTAAATAACTGATGCTGATGCAGTGTCCTGTGAGACAGTATTTATATGTCATATAGAAATGCATGAGAAATATCACTATGTTATAAAGAAAAGCAAACAAGAAAGCACTTGCAGCACGACATCAGCTATAATGGAGTTTAGATTTGCAGTGGTGAATGAAAGCCTTTAAAACAAGGATTTCTTGCAACGCTTCAAGAAGAGTCACTTGTCTTTTCTTACAACATACATAAATCTGTGTGTAGAAAAAGCTGCCTTCCAGCATACGACCACTACATCTTTTCTCACAGAAAAGACCTACAAGGAAGTTAGTATTACCATATAGTACTTATCAAGGCGCAGGTTGTCTATTCCATTCCATTCACGGTTCATAGTTTGCCAAAATGTCTGAATGAACAGGTGTCCTGTAAGAGAGTAAGAAAATATACCTGCATGTCTGGCCCAACAGGTTGTTTTGCTAGCCTAAAAGAATCTCAAGAAATCATGACAATGTGAGAAAGGGACGCATATTCCTAGGGATTTGCCTAGTAACAGGGACAGAGCTATGGGAAGACATGCTTGAGATGGGTACAAGGATAAGTCAATAAAACTTCAGAACAAAACAAAAAAAGGTACCCAGCTACTCTTAAAGACAAGTGTAATTACGGGGACAGCTTTGTATCTGTTTTGTGTTACATACACACAAGTTAGAGCAAAATATCAATTCTGCACTCATTTTTACCCATGCAAGTTCTGGTGTTGACTGAGCACTGTGTTTCAAGTGCATTTTGAATACCAGGTGCTTAACAACAGCTCATGAAACAAGGTTGGGTTTGAGTAGGAAATACACAGAACAAGTAAGTCTATGCAGAACAAAGAAGGCGATAAGTTTGCTTTGCCACCCACCCTGCAAAGCCTCACCTTTACCACACTGGAGAAACAGCCCTTCCCCTGTGACAAGCAGAAACAAACCACAACTCATGCTTTCCTTAGTGCCATCACACATACCAGCTGGACAAAAAGCAAAGAACAAACAAAGCAGCACACCTATCTGGCTCTTTCTATTCTGGCACTGTGATGGTGGTCTCAAAATCACCAAAGATGAAAGCACCTTACAAAGCATTCGATAACAAAATAGTACTTACGAGCCTCCACGTTCTGAATCACATGGATAAGCTGCGAGATATTGTTTGCAAGTTCCTCCTAGAAGTAAATACAGTTAGTATAGCACGTTTCAGTGCTTGATCTCCTCACTAAACATGCAACCAGAAACCAACAAAAAGAATGAATAGCATGAAACTTACCTCAAAAATAAAAATACTGTCTTAACAGCTGCTTTAGTACTATAGTTATCATTCCACTGGGATTAGATCAATTGTAAGAGAAGATTCAAGGGTACGAAGCTCTGTTCACTTCACCAGACCTCTACACAAGTCATATGTTTAACAGCAGACAAAATTAAATTAGGAGAAAAATCCCATTCAGAAGGTGACTCCAAAAATGATGCCATTTAGGCTTCTGTTCATCTGGTGAAGATCATCAAGTTATAGTCACCTCTCTTGCACATGCCACATATGGGCAGCAGGGGAAGGGAAAAAAAGGTGAGCAAAACTCACTAAGGTAATTTTCACTATTCTCAATTAGTATGTCCCTGTAGTATATTTTAGAAGAGACCCACTGAAGCAAACATAAAATCAGTTACTATACCTGTAACAGAGGTTTATCCTGCATCCACATACAATAGAACAGGCCCTTCCATATTTTTAGCAGTTCTTCCTGGCTGAAGCCACCTGCAGAACAGAAATTGTCTAAATGAAAATGAAAAATCTCACATTTCCACCAAAACGTTTTCATACAGTTGCCTCTATTTCCTGCTTTCTTCTTTGTCTTAAAACCTGAATCTATTGTATTAGCAACCACAGCATGCAAAACTGAAGGCCTTCTTTACCTTTAAGCTACCTTGAAAAGGATTTTGGTTTTAGGGCTTTGATTGTAACCCTGTCCGTATGTACAGGGTGGGAGTTTGGATTAGTGATGTCACAAGCACTCACTGAAGACACGCCACTTTCATGCTAGCCTTGTTAGTAATTCTATTTGGGAGTTACTCCGTTTTGACATTGCTATCACTAAAACTGTTCTAGACAATCTCCAAGGACCAGATCCACAGGGGCTCATTTCAGAGGAAATGACATAAATCCTTTACAGATCTGCACCCAAATAAGTGCAGCTCTGTCAGATAGAAAACCACACAGCAATCTTTCCTCTTTTAACAAAAGTTACTTTTATTTATTATTTTCTCACCAATTCATTTACCAATTGTCTCCATAAAGATATCCTGCTATTATCAGCCCAGTAAAGTATGCTCTTCTTCTCTTGCAATGTACAGATTTTAAGAAGAATGAGTTAACAAGGAAAAAAAGGACCACTTCCAAGGAATACTGTGCTCACCCAAGTTCATCAGCACATACAACAACTTCAGAGAGTCGGTAGTTCTGTGCCTGTAGAAGAAGCCCAGTAGAGTTCAGCCTGTTTGACTGGGGCTGCTGATCCCTTTCAGAGGAAATTTCAGTTTGTTTTGTTTTAATTTCAAGCCATGGCATGTGGTAGAGATTGTTATGGGAATTACACATGCCAGCCACCATAACAGAGTTCAACTCTAGGTTTCTACATAAGCTAAACTCTGTGGAGTTTAATTTCTTGTTAGAAAATAAAAAGTTCAGCATGACGTGTAATTCAGCCTTAGCACTGACCATGCTGAGCAGTCCTGCCTACCTGTGAAACAGGTGACTGAGGCGTCAGGTGAAATTCTTTCAAAAGTTAGCGTGTTCTCAGCTGTTTAAGGTAGGGTATCTAGCTGGGTTATCTAACATATGAACTGCAACCCTATCAGAACACTGGATGGATAGAAGACTGCTAATTAATAAATGACTTAAATATCTACTGAACATAACACTTTCTCTCCAAGTCCAAAGAAGATAACTTTTGTTTTAGTATCACTGTCTTGAATAGTATGTAACAGTAAGTACATCTAAGAGCTCTGGAAATTAGTCACCATTGTTTCCTACTCATTTGCATTTCACGGTGGGCTGATTTTAATGTGCAAAAGGTTCACATCCCAATTCATAATTTCCCTGTGGTGGCTTCCTAATATCTTTTACCTCAGTTAGGGGACTCCTGTCCATTTGGCAGGCTACTTCCACAAACTTAAAGGAATCTGCACTTTGCAATGAGATGCACAGAGCACTCCTGAATACACAGAAGCCACATTCAGCTTAGGAAGTCTCCAGAGTTAAAAACAGCTGTAGACTCAGAAAGTACTTGGGAGGAATACAATGTACACTCACTTGCTCTTAATAGTCCCCAGGTAATCCCAAGATCTATGGTAACTGTCAGAAATGGGATAATGGGCTATTTGGCTCTCTGACCTGACCCTGTAAGGCTGTTCTTATGTGCTCTTCCTTCTATCAAACGTGGCTAATGGGTCAAATACTATTTTGAAAGGTAAGAGGGTAAAGGGAAGAAACAACATCTATTCCCCAGCCTCTTTTCAAGGAATTAACTCAGGTTAAACTAACATTCCAGTTTCAGTTTAGCTCTTGGGGTGACAGGCCTAGGCTGGCTTCCTCAAAGCCAAAGGAGTGTGTATGCATAAAGCTCAGTACCAGTTTCCCAAATGCTGTCGGAAGGTTTACTAGGTCAGACGCAGTGCTCTGCAAATGCTCATGACCCGCTTCCCCCCTGAGTTGTGTGTGTCCAGCTTGCAAAACAGTGTGCTGGAAAAAGCAATCCAGAATCATCACAGAATCTCTTGGGCACCTCCGCACTGTGCTCCTTATGACTCCAACAGGAAGGTTTCCTGAGCTGGATCCGTGAATTCACACAGTGCTACGACTGACCTCGTAAGCCTCCCATAACCTGCATCCATGAGGAGAGTGCAAAGGAGGCACCTTCAGCCTGACATGGCTAAACACAGCTGTGCCCAGGGACACCACTGAAGTGCCCATGCACTGGACTCCACGTTCTAAGGCAGCAGTACACAGCGCCATCTGGGATAATATACCTCATTGAAAAAAAAGCTTTCGATACCGTGAATGTGGAGGTAACAGGTAACCCATATAATGTGAGTGGGTAACTGAGAATCAACTGCAATTATGCCAGTGCTGAAACACTCCTGAGCTTTCCTCAATTCCCTTTAATGCACTACCTCACCATGCACCATAGCAGAAAATAAAACTACATGTTCCATACATTGGGCTGCACTCAGTTGCCTTTACGTTCTGTTCCTGAGAGGAGCATGGGAGCCACACCACCCCGGTGCCGGCAGCGGTGACGCTGCCAGCAAGGCCCCCCGCCCCGGGCCTCCCCGAGCCCTCCCGCCCCCCGAGCCGGCGCCGAGCCCCGGCCTGAACGCGGGGGAAGCTTTATGGGTGCGGATCCCAAAGGGTCCCCGCTCTGCCGAGGGCTGTTGGCGCCGCACTCGGCGCCTGCAGGATCACCGAGGCGAATACTTTCGGCGATAGAATCCAGACGTTAATAATAATAGCTATAATAAAAACCAACACCACAAGTAATAGAAGTCTCCCAAGCGCCCGCAGGTGGTGGCCGCACGGTGCCGGGTCGGGGAGCCGGAGGCGGGTCCCGGCTCCCGGTCACACGTGCTTCCGCTCCCCACGCCGGCCTGACGGGACCGCCGCTCCACCAGCGCCTCCACGCCCACGCCGCTGGCCCCGGCCACCGGCCCCACCCGGGTCCCCACCAGTCCCACCGGCCCCGAGAAGCGACGGGCCGGACAGCGCCGTGCCGTGCCGAGCCGAGCCGAGCCAGGCCCTACCGTCCGGCCGCTGGGTCCGGACGCTGATGTACCCCCGCAGTTTCTTGAGGGCACGGTCCCGGATGCGCTTCTCGTTGGCAGCCAGCCGCTGTGCGAACTGGACCTCGGGCGGCTGCACGGCGGCGGGAGCCATGGTCTGTCCTCAGTCCAACCCGGCCCGGCCCGTCCGCGCCGCGCACAGTCAGACGCCGCCCGATGGCGTCACCGACGCCCTCGTCGCCCGCCTCCGTCGTCATCGCAGGGCGGGCGGCGCGGCGGTGGGGGTACGGCCACGCCTCGCTGGGTGGCTGGTGTGGCTGCGGGCGTGTCGCCCCAAACCCGTCTGTGACAGCCCGAAAACTCATCGGTACCAACGGGGCAGAAGGGAGCGGGAGGAGGACCCGCCCGGGCCCCCTCGGGCTCCCCCCACCCGCCCATAGCCCAGGACCCTATGTCACCCCCCCCGGGGCCGCCAGCCCCTGCCCAAACGACACCGCAGCCGGGCCGCCCTCCAGCTCCTCCACAGCGCTGCCCGGCCATGGGCGCCGCCGAGCCCTTCCCCAGGCAGGCGCCCGCCGCCCTGCGGCTGCTCCGGGCGGGGCGGTCCCCGGCAGCATGTCCTGCCCGCCCCTCATCCACCAGGCCCCGCCCATCCCGCCCGCGGAGGGGGCGGGGCTACCTCAGTGACGCCAGAGGAGCGCCCTTCCCGCCACCACGAGGTTGGCGGCGGCAGCTGGCGCCATGCGGCGGCGCGCTGGCCTCGCGGGCGACGCGCAGGTAGCGCGCGCGGCCCGCCCGGCCCGGTGGGCGCGGGACTGATCCCGACACCGGCCGGCCCGGGGTCGGGGTGTGGGGGGACCCCGCCGGGGTGGGGGGTTGGCTCCCCGGCGAAGGGGAAGAGGGGCCTGCGTGGCGGCCCTGAGGGAGCAATGGCGCAGTGGAGCTCGGCGTGGGGCCGGAGAGTGTCGGGCAGGGCCGGGCCAGCGCTGGGGTGCTGACTGTGTGGGGCACGCAGCAGCTGAGCACCTTGGGGGGGTGAGGGACCCTCCCCACTGTAGGGGGGCAGCGCCGTGAGGGCTGTGTAGGGGAGTGCCGGAGAGCCGCCCCCCCCGTTGGGAGAGTGTAGAAAGGGCCGGTTGTGTTTCTGTGCTGGGTGTCAGAATTCTGCCTTGTTCAGCCCCCTGCCAGGCGGGGAAGGGGGATTCAGTTCTTGCAGATCCTGGGCCAGCATGCATAACTGGAGTGGCTTGACTGTTGTGCAAGAGATCTGTGAGGACTGAAGTAAAATTTCCTATATGCAGTCACCTGCCATTACTGTAAAAGGCTGGACAGAAAACTGCTGTTCTCTGTTGTCTATATTTGCCTTTAACATACCGTGGTAGCAGGGGAGATACTGAGTAGCTGCTTAACCAGAGAAAATAGAACTTGTCTACTGGCAGCACAGTATCGCAAAGATCTATGTTTACAGTGGGAACTATAAATGAGAATTTTCTCCTTGTTGTATGTTTCATATCTCAGTCCCAGTACTTCTGCGATGTATTTTATTTGAATTCAGCTTCTGCTAGTGAGTAGAGCTGTTCCTATGCCTGTGCAAAATTGTGCTCCATAATTTTGAGCAATACTGAATTGTTTCCCTGTCTTTCCTGTTTGCAGACATGCAGATGATTTTCTTTTATAGAGTTCTGTTGCCATGTGTTTATTCCATACTTTCCTGAGACCTAAATGAGTTGTATTTTCCTTGAATCATGTACTGTGGTGGTACTTGGCCATACTGATTTTGCCACAAGCGCCTTCTAAACACAGCTTGGAGTATACAATTCAGGTTAAAAAAACTAAAATATTTTCTTCTGTACCTTTATTGTGGCTCTGATGCCTCTGAACTGAGAAAGCTGGAACTGGCCTGTTCTGTCCCTGTAACTGTCTGGGTTTGAAAGACGGATGGGAAAGAAAGAGAGTAGAAAGCAAAACTGAAAGTTAGTTATTAACCTAGGGAAGCAGGAGGAGAGAATTGTAGGAAATGGTTGGAAGGGATAGAAGTGCCAGGGTAGCATTGTTTATACCACTGATAATGGCTTCCATTTGTCTTGTACAGCTGGACTCAAGTGGCAATGACATGTTTTGTATCTGTAGGAGATAGTTTCTTGTGTTGTTCTGTAGCACCCTCTGCCCCCTGGAATAAGATATGATAGATAAAGGATCTTATTTCTTTCCTGCACCATTCTCAATGCAGTGCAAAACAGTACTAAGATATGTTTTAATTTTGCTTTGTGAAAGCATATAAGATGATTAATGTTTTATTCAAATGTTGATAAACCTTTCTTATGTCTGTGTGTATATGGTAGCCTGTTTAAGATACAGCAGTGTGCATGTGTACATACACCAGACACTGGAGTTTGGGAGGTTTTTTTGTACAGTAATTTCTCTGTAATTTTAAAATAAATGCATGTGCTCTTGGACTGTTGAAGTAAAGTTATTTTATAGCAATAGCTTGGCAGAAGAGGAAATTAGTAAACATTTTTTTTGTCTTAATGCAGGATTAAATTACTTCTATGTGGCATTAGGTTGCAAACAGTTGCAAATATTTTTTACTCCTCACAAAAGATTAATTATTTTGAAAAAATACAATTTCCTTTAAAAGGGCTGTTGTCATTTAGCAAGGTGACTGAAGATCTTGCAAATATTTGAGTTAATTAAAAAAACTGAGTTATGTTGTATCTTCTACTACAGTCTTGAAACAATAGCTTGGCATATGCATAGCTGATCACATTTTAAAATATGAATGTTATTTTTTACAGCATTCTGAGGTACACTGTACACATTTTAGGTGAAGAAACATATGCATAGAGGTAATATGATTTGCTTTAAGCCACAGTGGCAAAAATTAGATTAGAGTCAAAGGAGTCCATCTCAGAGACTTTCGGGTTTAGTTATTACTGGATATTTCTCTTTTACAAGGTTATGAATTTCTGAAATGATGTAATACAGAGGCATATCTTTATCTGAGAGAAGAAGTTCAAGCAGAAAAGTACTGCAAGGCCAGGACAGTGTCTTTGTTTGGCTGTTGGTTTCTTTGTGGTGGTTTATTTATTGATTTATTTTTAATTTCAGAAGACTGAGACCAAAGAGGAATTTGTTAAAGTTAGAAGGAGGGATTTGGAAAGGCTGACAACTGAGGTTATGCAATTGCGGGATTTCTTACCCAAAATACTGAATGGGGATATCCTGGCGACATTCCAGAAACTGGATGCTGTTGAATCGAGTGAGTAGTACCATATTACAAGCTATTATAGTTTCTGCCAAATCTACTCAGAACCAACTGTCTTGCCCCTATGAATAGTCATGGAGTTTGTGGAAATCTTCCAGATTAAACTATCATGTTCAATGTCTGCTTCAGTAAACTAATGTGTTTGTAATGAAGAAAATTACAAACTGTATTAGAAATAATTAGACATGTCAAATTAATCTTCAAAACTATTTTACTGTGGGTAAAAACATGCTTAGTTCAGACAGTAAGGGAAGATGTATCAGGAAAAAAGAGATTCCTCTTTGAAAACAGGTGAAAGCATTCTGGTTTTTGAAGTGTCACATTAGATGCACAGCAAAAAAAACATGGTAAATAGCTGTGGATAAAAAATTAAAGGAACAGATAATATTGTTGTATTTAGCCAGTCTTGGTTTTTAGCTTGTATGCTTTTATTGCCATAAATATAATTTAAAAAAAAAAAAAGTTGAAGACTCTCTGTTATAAAGGTCTTTTTACTGCTGTCCCCAAAATCCAGTTTTTCAGTATTATGATTTTCTGTGCATTATTCATTCTGCAATGTCGTCACTCCCAACATGCCATCAGGACCAAAACTGAGTCTGCTTCATCCCTAGTCTGTAGGTTACATCCAGCAGCACAATTCACCTGGTTTCTTAGGAACTGGTTTTGTCTGAAAAGACACGGGACAAGCACTGAGATGGATTACAGAGGGTATATCTCTTCTAGAATATCAAGCGATTAATGGAAAATTAACTTGGACTAGCTAGGTAAGAAAGAGTAAGATAAAACCTCAAGGCCTGTCTCTGATACCAAGTAACATGTTGGGGCAGAGCTTTCAGCTGCTTCAGTGATCCACTCTTTGGAATGAATCTCCCATGCTACTAAATCCTAACAGAGGTGAGAAGACTCTACCGCTTCTACTGCTGCTAGTCGAGATGTCATCCGTGTCACAAGAAGTGATGTAGGATCTGGAAATGTTCTTTTTATGCCATTGCAAGGCATGAAGGACTGTGTCCTCCTCAGGAAGAGTGTTCGGCTCTGGGAATCTTAGAAAAATCGCTCCAACACATTTTTCAATATTATTACGCATATGTTTAGTGGAACTCTGTCCACAGTGGAAATGTAAAAAAGTTGTATTTAACATTGATTTAGCATTTGAATCAATAGAGTTGGAATTCTATCACTTGCTGGCATTCATTCTAATTGTACTCAGGTCTCCACCTCCCAGAGCATTGAGGTTAGAACTCCTGTCTGGAAAAGCTCCTGGCTGTGCCAACAGCACAGATGAGAAGGAGGCACAGGATTTTAGTGTCAAGAGGGAAGGAACTTTCTTAGCAGGTGTTTGTGAGCTACAGCTTGTGAGAGAACCTGATGGGTTTCCTTCTGTTTTGGCTCAGGACCATGGTGTGCAGGAGTCAGCAGCACAGCTGCAGTCCTTAGTGTCACCGAAGTGTCTGCTGCTGTGTGTCATGAGACTGTCCAATGTCAGGACTGGTGTGTGCAGCCTTGAGTTCTCTTCAGAGTAAAGGTGTGCACAGCCGGGAGAGTTGAACGGATGCAATAGGGGGAGCGTCTAGAAATGAGACACACGTGGAACTAGATCTCTCTTCGTCAACTTCGGATATTACCCATATTTTTCCCTCTAGATTGGACCTAGGCATAGTTTCCCTTGTCATAGAACATTGTGATACCTTAGAGGAGGCTGAAGCATCATCTCTTTTTTTTTTCTGGAGGACTTCAAAAAAGTCCGGGTGGCATTGTATTAACACTCAGTAAATACTGTTTCCCTTCTCCTGGCTCAGTTTTGGTTCCAGGACCTTTGAAGACTGCCAGCAAAGGATGGGGCATCTTTGTGTGTCTACTGGCTGTACTGATACTGGATTCAGAGTGGATCCATCCTGTCCAAGGCTGGAAGTGATTCTTGTCATTTGGGAGAGCTTGTTTCTTTGCAGCGAGACAGATTTTCACTGGAGTTGGGTTCCACTGGATGTGTTACCTGACAAGGATGAGCAGGTTCTTAGTCTGCCCTTGATAAGTAGAGTGTGCTCTACACTGGCTCAAGACATCTTTCTGTCAAGTACTTAGGATTAACATCCACATTGTAACCGGTCCATGGGACTGAATTTTCTTTACTTGACAGAAGGAAATTAAAGTTTCCTACTGCTGACATGAGTTATTAATCAAAAACTCAATCTATTGCCCCCTTCATTCTTGGATTGCAGGGTGCAAATAACTCAGTGCTTTGAGTTGGCACATGTGTATTTCCTCGGAGAGGACCCTTGCTTTGTCTCTTTGGTTTCTGTCAAAAAGTCCGTGTTAGAATTGCAGAAGGGCTGAGTGGAAGTGAGTTCTGCCTCTTTAGAAAAGCTGTTCATGACTAGGATATCTTCTTCTATGCCTACTACTCAAAGCAACATATATGTATTTGAGATGATAACATTTTGCCAATTAGGACCAAAAAAGAAGGAAATTTATTTCCCAGTGATGTAGAATTACTAAATAAAACACCAGCATCCAGGCTCTTTGGATAATAAAGACTGTGGTTTTAAAAATTATATTAATTTTCAGTGATTGAATTTGATATGCTCTTTGATAAATTCATTCAAAAATATTGACAGTATGTAAGGGGAAGTCTTTGAAGTGTTTTAAGCCATAGAACATACCCTTATGTTCAAGTGTATGTCTCTTGAAGTGGGGTAAAACTTGTTTTTTAAGCTAACCAAAATTACAGTAGATGCTGTTTGGACATTACTTTTTGGAATGTGTTTCCTTTTTTCAATATAAATACTAAGCATCTAGAACTGTGGTTTTAAACGTAAAATCCAATATGCAACAGTTGTTAAAAATATCCTTTAATGTGAATTCTTTAAAACAGATATAATGATCGTGAAATATAATACTTTAAACTTGGTTTCTATTCAGTAATATAAAGCGTCTAAATTGGAATATATTTCTGATAACATCAAAGATTAATTTTTTAAGCTAATTGTAGAATTTGCTTGTCAGTGACATAATGTTTAAGTAGTTTACAATGCCTTATTTTATAAACATTAATTTAAAATGTTTGGAGTAGTTGCATTTCATTCTTACTTTTAATATAATTTGTATATTAAAACACTCACTTTTGACTGATCTTGGTGTTCTTTTTCTTCGTTCTTCACTATACTCACTGAATTTCAAAGATACTAGACATGAAAACCACCATGAAAACAAAGTAGAAAATTGAGTAAATTTTTAAAAATCCCTGAGGAGTCAAAACTCAGTTCCAGAATGGTGTCTTATGGGCACATAGTATTGA
This sequence comes from Columba livia, assembly GCF_036013475.1. Lineage (NCBI taxonomy): Eukaryota > Metazoa > Chordata > Aves > Columbiformes > Columbidae > Columba > Columba livia. Next base: position 97,078,897 of record NC_088602.1, on the reverse strand, counting down.
ACAGCCAGATATGATTCTTTCAGTCTTTCCATGTTTTAAATCAGAAACGTCATGTGCGTTTAGTTTCTTCCAAGAACTATTGAAATGTGGCAAATTGTGATACACCAGTTTAGCCACGAGGAGGTGATCTAACACAAGCAAATAGTTAAAGCACCTCCTTAAAGTTGCTCTGGGATTCTTTTTTCTTTAGTGCAAGCCAGTTGGTCATAACTTATTACTTTGTTTATCCAATTTATCCTGTCACAGACATGGAGAAAAAGGAGGAGGAAATAGAGCAGCTGAAAATGGATTGTGAACACTTCAGAGCGCGTCTGGAAACAGCCCAGGCAGATTGCATGAGGGAGAAGAAGGTAGATTTGCTGTCAGAATATTTGTACCCATATGCTTGAGTTTTAATAACAGAAGAAGTAATGATCAGTCTTTCGTGTTCGTGTCATAAAATACACCTTCAGCCTGGAAAACAATCTGGGATTTCTATTTATATAGTCAAGTGATGAGTAGATTACTTACCTGTAAGTTCATGACTGATTTTTTTTTTTTCTCCCGTGCTATTTCTAGAGCAAAAGGGTGGATATTATAACTAGACAAAATATAATATGGCGCAGTACCAAAAAGTATTCAATGTGTACAAACAAAGGTACCAACCAGCAATCGGTCTCCCATTTAGGTGCATAACTCCTGCATAACTACATAGGTCTCTCTTAACTTCCATATAGTGTGAGGTGTGATTGTATGGGGTTGCGTTACAGGCTTCTTGATAGGGTTTGTTTTTGTCTCTATGAAGTTAAAAATCAACCATTAGCATTTTGTTTATATTAACATGTTGAAGTAAAACATTGGGGAGACTGTGGTGTAGCTGGCATCAAAAGTTCCTTCACAGAATCAGTTCTTTTGAGTTTTGTTAAGTATTAATGTGTTTTCAAAGAGGACCATAATGTAAGCAACACAATGTACGAAATGAAACCAGCCTCTCTTTTGTCTTGCTGTAAGCTGTGTGCCTTTGTTTAGTTTTAATAGTCTTTCTCAATGCACCTATTGATCCAATTGCCATGTACGGCTGTGAGTTAAATAACAATTACAGGACTCCTTTTGCTCTGTAGATATTGCATTTAGTGATTATGAGAGGGGAGATTCTTAACAATGAAGGAACAGCAAAGGCTGTGGCTTCTCTGACTGTAGGTCTTCTGTGAATCTCTTGAGGTTCAAATGGGATCACACAAGGCCAGTGGCTTAATTTTTGAGAGGTGTGAAAATCGGTTGTGATTGTTTGCTGCAGAAGTTCATTTCCTTGGAGCTAATAGCAATATCTACAGTAGTCAGCAGAAGCTTTGTTGGGGTTCTGCAGTTAGCATTTGCTAGCCTTGGGATTGCACAAAGACTGATGAATCTCCAGAAATTATTTCATTTTTGAAAAGGAATAAGTGAAGAGTTCAGTCATGCAGTTTTAGGACATATCTGCGTAGACAAGTCATTCTGGAATGCAGTTTGGTATGGATGTAAAGTATGATGGAATAGTTGTCTATCTGGATATTTCTTACCTCAAAATAAGTATCTTCTGAGACATCTATTGCAGTTCAGCAGTAGGTACTCAATTAGCTTTGCTGTGCACCCAGGTCCTTAGTTGTATAAGCATCCAGGATGAAATCTCTAAGATTTAATGTTGCTGCTTTGCACATTAATGAAGTGGGTCCCACTGTTTATGTTACTATTACAAAATAAATGGCAAGTGGTTTAGGTTTGTGATTTCTTTTGGATGAAAGTTTCAGCTGAAGTATGGATAGTTTACGAAGAATAATCTTGGTGTTCCTGACCAAAACTCTTCTCTTCATACCTTTGCTGCTGTGTAGTATACACTCCTTATCTAAATGGCTCCTGTTATATGCCACAAAGGTGTATTTGAGCGGATTATGCTTATGCACATTGTGAAATCCTGTAGCTTGTTCAGGATAAAATAAGATGGTGTATGTATACATGTGATTTTTAAATTTTTTTTAAAAAATATTTTTATTTTCTCCTTTTAATCACTTTGCATGGTGTTTTTCATTTGGTTGCTGTTCTGCTGTGGGCATCCTTGTGTATATTTTCTACATATTTATCTTCTGAAGGAAAAGGAAGTGGTTCACTGGAGCAAACATAAAATAAATGCATTTTCTAGTTGAGCAGTGTCCTTTTCTTAGGAGATCGTACATCAACGTTTTGCATTCCAAAATTCCTGTGCAGCACTGTATCACTGATGAGGGATTTGCTGTGCTTTCTGAACCTGAGCAAAACTTGAAGTGCACATGTTATTCTTGGCTAATGTCTTCTTTGTCTGTCTTTTCATAGTTATGTACTTAGGCACTGCTGTATGCTTGTGCCTTGACCCTTTCCTGAAGATGGTGGTGTTGCACAGCACAGTGATGGTTTCGTGATGTGAACTCTCAGGAGAGATGCTTCCAGCTGGGTTATTTGCTTTTGCAGGCTCTGTTCATTTTCCTGGCTCTTGAATGTACTACTTTGTTTTCCTTGCTTTGTACCTTTGTTCTGATGTTGCTTTTGATGTATTAAAAATTCTGACGTTTCTTGTGCTAGCTTTGTGTCCTTGTTGGGCAATCTAGCTTTGGTATTATAGAGTTTTATGTCTTACTGTTCAGTATTAGCATCCAAATGCAAATAAAATGTTTTAAAAGATACATTTTCTAAGACAAGGACAGTGCTGAAAAGAAAGACAGGGACAATTAAGGATCGGACAGGAAGATGCCTGTGGATATTTTGTTGTTGCACACAGTGGCAGAAAAGCCAATAGATCTGGCCGTGAGTTATTTAAAAAATAAAATTTTGATAACTTGCTTGAAAACGATCAAAGTATTAGGAAGTGAGAGACTTTTCCTGGGACTTCAATGCCTAGGGAATCATCAGCAAGTGTCATTCTTTTGCACATATCAAACTATAAGCTGAAAGAGACTCCAGAGAGTAAATATACACAGAAATCTGCTTGATAAATTTGAACTTTACAAATGCTAAGCTGTGTGTTCCATTAGCAGCATGATAAAACAATGCAAATCAGGCTGTCGGGTGTGATACAGGAGGCTAGGCAGGTAACTGACAACAGAGCACAAGCAGCTTTATACTGGTTGATATCATATGAAATAAATTTTCAGTTGAGTTTACATTTCTGTTCTTTCCAAACCCTCAGCACGAAAGATTGAGGCGAACTCTTAAAGTGACAAGACACCTATTTCAAAATCTTCATGGGAATACACGGTTGAAAGCTTTTGTTCTGTTTACTTGCTTTCAAAATTGATGTACAAAAGGTTCATTCTCATTTCCGCAGACTTCATGCCGATAGCTAAACACACAGGGGAGGCTGGGCTGAGGACGGTGCTTTCTGCGGGGAAAGCAAGATCCTTCTGTTCTTTTGACATCGTGTGATCTGTGATTCTCTCTCTCTTTTAATTTAGCATCAATTTTCTTGATTGGCCTTGGTCTTTCCCTGCAGCACTAATACCACCCCCCCAGAGTTAGCAGGGAGCCCACAGCCACCCTGAGAGACTGCAGACCGTGGTATCCCTGCCTTCATCTTGCTGTCTGCAGGAGCTCTAAGCTGAGAAGCACAGCAGCTTCACTACCCCTGGGGCTGGGGGTAGGAAGCTGCTGAGACCTAGAGTTGTACCTAATCTCATGGTATTCTTCTGGCCAATTTCCCACGTGATTGGGAAAAAAGTACCGCCAAATTGAAATTGTGTCCTGTCATGTCTCTTTATGCTTTGCGGGAAGGACTGCTGAGCAGCTCACTTAGGTGATGGATGCACAATGGTGCCTGTGTTTTCGTAGTATGCAAGGTCCTCCAAATTTCAAACCTGAGGTGTGTTTTCTTGGGGACTCTATATTACTTTGCCACTGCTAATCAGGAATATGCTAATAGAAAAAAGTTGGAAGAGACAACAGTGTTTATCCTAGATATCCTGAAACTCTGCCATGTTGGCCAAGGCAGAAGTTTATTCTGAAAAATGAAACAACCCTTTCTTCCTGCAAGATGTTTCCAGTATCTTTTGTAAGGTGTCTGGAAAGGCTGATCTCTCTGATGCTGAAATCCCTTCTCTCCCAGAGACGTGTAGCTATTTGGTTAGGAGGAGTGGAGTCTCCTATCAGACTTCTCTAGGTGCCACTCAGTCTCGGTGGGTCACTGCGCCTGACCTCGTGGACAGGCTTCTGGTTACTGTCAGCCTCCACGATGTTCTCGCTGCTTAGATATCACTCAAGAAAGAAGGTGTGTATCTGCAACTGCTGTGAGCTTGCAGCCCCCCACCCCATTTCATATATGGCCACGGTGATCTTTCTTGTTCTGTCCCTTAACCTAGAAACTTGTTTTGCCTGACATAAAGTGCAACCAAAATTTCCTTATGCTATTCTAGGAGAAACTAGACCTCCGCCAGCAGCTGAATGAGGCCAAGCAGCAGCTCCTGCAGCAAGCGGAGTATTGCACAGAAATGGGTGCAGCGGTGTGCACGTTGCTGTGGGGTGTCTCTAGCAACGAGGAAGCTGTTAAAACCCTTCTAGGAGGAGTAAGTATGGCAGGTGAATACTTACTGATAGCAATGCTGTTAGGTCTTAAAAATAAGGACCTTGCTTTGTAACACGCTTTAATATAAGGACATATTTCAGAAACTCATTGGGCTGTGAAAATGTTTTTGAATTGTTTATTCTTTGAGACCCATCCATTCTCATTTAAGAACTGTTGGAACCATAAAGTATTATGAAGCAGGCTGGGAACAAATGCAGTAATTAATTCTTACGTTACCAAGCAAGGATTATCTGTTTTCCACCACACAGTCAAACTAGAACCAAGGCTACAGCTAGCACAATGTAAATATCTTTGCAAGCTAACAGAAGAAGAAAATAATTCTTGGGCACATGCAGCAGTTCCCATGCCCGTAGAAAGATTGGAAGAGCTATTTACATGGAAGGAAGACATATCCAGTGATCCTCCACTTGATTCCATCTTTGTCCTGCCTGAATACTTGCATGACTCCTGGAAATTTAGAGAGCCTAGCTGCTAGTGAATCTTATTAAATCTTCAATGCTAAATGTGGACAGGTAGATTAAAAAACAAAACAAAACCAATACCAAACAAAAAACCCAAAACCAACACTTAATGACAGTAGTAATATTACAACTGACACAGTTTCACTGCAGAGTGCAGCTGATGAAATTAGAAGGGATCAGAGAAAAAGGCCTGATTGGTTTTCCAATCTTGTCACAGCCAACATAAGAAGGAATTGTTGTATTTAGTCTGAGTAAACTGATGCCACAGTTTCTTGTGGCTTGATTTTTTCAGCAGCATGATGAACAGCTGAGTAAATAGGATTAGTAAATTGTAGTAAGCAGTAAACTAGTGTCTTTGTAAGAGGTTTTCCAGTTTGGATGCACCAAAATACAATTATAACTTTATATTGGACACTAGAAAGCTGTACTGTGATACCTTTTGGTGATAAGCTGTGATGATGATAGGTCCAAGCAGCAGCAGTTACAGAACCCCCATGTAGCAACAAAACTGGTGTAAAAATACATTCTGTATTTTCAGAACAGTTTATAACTGTAAGAGTCAACAATATTTAGTGACTAGCCATTGTTTTTTGACTTACAAAACAGTATTGAAGTGGTGTGTTTCCCACAAACAAAATGCTAGCAGTGATGAAAATGGCTCTATTTCTACAAAGTGAGAGTGAAATTAGTAGAAGCCTTATTGAAAGCAGTCTTAAGTATCCAAGTTAAGTAGAATAAGATAAAAACAAAACTGTTACCTGATGGTTTGTATAAGGCTAAAAAGCCCAACCGTGAAGATGCAACACTTTTGTATCTAGATTTGCTTGAAATGCAAAATACTTCTACTATAGTCATTCCGTCAATCATCAGAGCCCATTGAACTGTTATACTTTGGTGAACGTCATAGCACCGTTTTTGGGCATCATTTTCTTCTGATGGTGCACTTAACATGATAAGGGTTTGCAACAAGATTACTAGGAAAAACATAAACGACTTGTATGGCATTGCATCAAACACAGATTACAACTGGCAGTGAGTCAGGTTGTTAAAAGACGGTGGAGGTTTGTCATACCAAGTTTTTGGCTTGGTTATTTTTTGGACAAGTTGTACAGCTTGTAGCATCTTCCTCCCTTCCCTGAGAAGGTGCTATGGACTATACAAACGAGAACATCCAGAGCACTTTGAAACTGTTTCTCATATTTAAGCATGTGGAGAGGTTGACGTCAATTCAAAATCTTTTCATGCATTAGGGCACAATGCTGAAGCTTTTTCAGTCTTTGCACAGATACAGAAGTAGGTCTGTTGTACAGTTCTGTAATGCAGATTGGCTGATATCATGCCTGGGACCAATATACCGTTTGTGTCCATACAGGTTGGGAAAGTCAAAACTTGAACAGCAAATTTGAAATGTAACACAAGTAGTTTTTGAGGCACAGGGAGAGAGGTGCCTGCTGGTTCTGCCTGTGTGTAACATTTCTAGGGAGAACTTGAAGAAACATTCAGAGAAGCAGCATGGGAGAGTGTTTTCAAGAAGGCCTACCTGGATGTGACAAAAAAGAAGTCAGTTAATTCCCATGAGATTGTTTTAGATGTCTTTCAAAAAAAAATTCAACCAGGTACCCACGTGACAGGGCTCTCACATGGAAATGCAAGCTGATAGATTTCAGAATGACATCAAGGCTTGCTTCAACTTGAGAAATTTTGGATCCTACAAGATGGTCTGCTACTTCAGTTATCTGCTATGATGACAAACGGCTTTATACTTCATAGCGGCAATTTTGCATGTTAACTGATGTTTCACACAGGAGTTACTGGGACAGCAAAGGGTTCATTGCACCATTTGAGCTCAAGCACCTTAATGGCTGCTCTCAGAATTGTCCTTATCTCTGTGTTTTTGGGTGAGACATTCTTCAGTCCCATGAAAACACTGTCAAGCTAATAAGAGACTGCAAGAGTACATAATGTTTGCTATTTATAAACCTGGTTGGTCTAACTGTTCCAGATCCTCAAATGTCACTACTGGTTAATTAATGGCCATTTCTAAAAGGTTCAGCAGAGAGCACACCAGTGGCACCTCAAGAGATGGACACATAGAAGACTTTGGCTGTTTTCTGTGCAATGTACCAACTACTTGCTTTGCTTAGTACTCAATCTTATGTTCCCATGTAAACACATATTTTCACAATAACTTATGCTAATCTGCTATAGTAGGCTCTCTTATTTTTTTCTCACGGCCTCTGCTTCTTGAACTGTAGTCACTGCTTATGCTAAAATTTCCATCTTTGAGGTGTGGTGTCCATACAAGTATATAAAGTACATCCAGCACATGCAGAAGTGCATTTTTTTTCCATTCTCTTTCCCCATGGTGTCTTCATTCCTGTTATTCTGGCACCACAATATCATTTGTGAAGACAGTGAGTATTGGCTGATCCTGATATTTACGTCTTCTTGCTGGAGTCACCCCCCCCAGGAGGTGTACATCTTTGATATGGTGAATGTACAATAGTGGAGGAATAAATAAATGTTACCAATAGCTTTTCACATATTGTCAAAGCAGTACTTTTGACAAAATATTAAAATTGCCAGTCACTTTGCAAAACGAATACAAGTTCAGGCATTTCTTGGGCTGTCCCATTGGGTCACTGCCAGGAATGACTAAATGTTTCAGCTGCTTCATAAAACAATTGGCACCATTATTGAAGACACTGGGAAACCTGGCATTATGGGCTCTCTGCTACGGTATTTTTGTTATTAAAAAAACAGCATACTTTGTGGGAAATAGCGTTACATCACTGTTTTACAGATCAGAATTACTAATAAACAGGAACAGTTTTCTCCATCCTTTGTGGGCTCTGTCTATACCTCTGACCAGGCTCTTTCGCCTGCCCTGAGCTTTGTACCAGGTGGCTGGTTCTTCAACCAAGATACCCCAAATGGAGCGGTGTTTGTTTTCTGGTTTTGTGTTGTGGTGTTGGTTTTTGTGTGTGTGGTTTTTTGTTTGTTTGTTTTGTGGTTTTAAATTTTTTTTCTTTAGAGTGACTGTATGTTTTAATAATTTTGCAACTGTCCAGTTTTACTGTAGCTTCTAATAACCATAGTTGCTGTAGTGTGTATAATATTTTTTTCTCCACGCTTGCAGAGTAAAGCAGTAAAGTTTTTCACAATCACTGCACAGACCATGGAGAGCTTTGTGAAGTCATTAAGTGAAGACATGAAACAGCAGGATTTGGATTCTGATGAAAATCAGTTTGTATTAGCTTTGGCAGGGATTGTAACAAGTAAGTTAATGTTATCTCTCAGAAGAGGGGGGTGGGAGGTGTTCAGTTTCTGCCTGAGGAGGAATCAGAATGGTGAAACAAAGTCTTGCTTTGCTGAAGCTGATCTAAATTTTGCCAGTGAATGTTATGTTCCCAAGATGTCTGTCTTTGTCTCTGTAATTTGAGAAAGACGGCTGCTGAAACCCAAGTGTGATAAAGAATACGGTCAGTTGAATGATGTAGAAGGTACCAGTCTAATCATCCTAGTTACACCATAAAGTAGTGTTACTCTAGAAAGCTATATTAAAAGAACACTGAGGAGGTTGTGAAGCACCAAGTATTCAGAAGTTAGAAAACATCAGAGCAGAAGTTCTCTGTGCAGTCTTAACACAGCCCAGCATGCGCAAACGTTGCCGTAACAGTAATCATGTGCTGTGTCCATAGTACCTCTCCTTATTCTAAGGATTCCAAAAGGCATCATGATGTACCTGCAGAGGAGAGAGGACATGAGGGTGCGTGGAAATGGAAGAACCTTGTCATTGAGCAGATCCCCAAACTTACCTGAATGGGAGGCCAGGGAGCCAGGTTCTGTCCTGAGTTGCATACACCACGCTTCATGTGTTTGGAGGAGGCTTGGCCAGGTGCTCAGTACAAAGAAACTTGGGTTGCTGGAGCAAACCTCTTGCACATAAAGATGCCCTAAAGCATGGGGCAAGCGTAAGGGAAAATATTAAAGTGAAGTCTGCTCTGGAGTAGTAGCCTGTGGAAGTGATTTTGCCTTTTGGTTTGTGCATGAATAATGCAGCACTTGCAGAGAGGTAGGAAACGAGCTTTTGAGTAGAGGTTCTTGAGAATTTTGGTTCTGTAATGTGCCAGGTATATTGGATTGAGCGATTGTAAAACAATCTGCAGTCTTATTTCTTTAAAGCGGGACTTCTAATGGGGGTCAGCTTTGCTTCAGTCTCACATTATTTGTGGATGAATCCAGACTTCTGTTTCGTAATTCACTGTATTACTATCAGGATCCTGGCCGCGCTGAATAAATATTTCAATTATCGAAGTAGAATTATGAAGGAGTTTTACCGGGATAATTTGCTGCTTCAGTATTTGCTACATTGCTTAATATAGTTTGAAGTTTATATAGATGCCGTAGTTCATTCTTGACAGCTGACGTATCTTTTTTACTAATCCTGATTGTTAGCATAAACTTTTGTTTTAAATGAGATTTTTATGGTGGTGTTTTGTGTTCTCTCACAGATGTGGCAGCACTGGCATGTGGCCGTGAGTTCTTGGTTAGTTCAAGTCGTGAATTACTGGACACCATGATGCACCTACTGGGAGACATGAAGCCGGGGCTCTGTACCAAATTCAAAGTGTATGACAACTTTATTCTCTTTTTTTCCTTTCAAATGAAATGCATTATCTTGCAGTGTAGGTCGCAGTGATGAGAGCAGTTTGCCACTCCCCCATTATTTCCTTTTCTGTAGAGGAAATATAATTTTTGGAAATTCTTTTCACAGTAGCATTCCTTGCAGATACACCAGGCTTGGCTACAACGCTAGCTTCATACAGGTTTTGCGTCTCTTTGGAAGTCTCTTAAGCACCATAATACTGTAGAGATGAGCAGGGGTGCACTCCTTTACCTTAGGAAGGTATCGTGAGTTGAGAGTCAGATAAAGAAGGTGTGAGGTCAAGTTTTAAAACAGAGAGGTTGCGGAAAATGTGGACTCATATTTATTTGCTTCCAGGATGAAGACTCTGAAATGCTACATCTGCTTAGGGAAGAAATTAGTTATTTTTCTGTGAAGAGCAAAAGTTAAAATAGCTTATGTTGCTAGTAGCCAGAAGCACCATGCAGTTAAGTTTGTAAAAGGTAATGCCTATAAAGGGACATTATGATACAGCATTGTAAAGAAAAGGCTATGTTGCAGAGTTCAGGTGCTGCAAAAGTGGTACTTTCCAGCTGATAGAGAGATTAAATAAACTGTCGTCTTTGCCTTTTTCTCAGAGCTGTTACAAGCTGAGGGTATATGGCCTTGACTGAGCAAATTACTGTGACCTAATGAATACTTGGTTATCTGCTAAACTGTGGGCAGTTGTCCCGTACACCTGGTTAATTTGTTCACACTGGGCTGTGTTTTTTTTTTTTTTCATAAATGGGACACATATACACACACACACACAAAAGAATTCATATCCAAGGCAGATGTCACAGCTCAGCTGACAAACAGCAACCCCATCAGCCACAGTAGCTTGACTGTGTCCACACACACATTTGGGCAGGTTGTACGTGACAGGCCTGAAATCAGGCTCAGTCTTAACTTTGGATAGGTTTTATCTTGCCTTACCTCAGCTATCAGAAAGTGATATGTCGAGTATCTGTGAACTGTCTGGGCTCCTCCCCACAGCTGGTGTAAGGAGGTGGTGCTGGCAGGTGGCCGCTCTCCCCCCCATGTTAGGTGGAGCGAGTTGCCCTCCAGAGGTGCTTGACTTTCCCCATTGGGTAACCAGGGGGAAGCTGAACAGCCTGTGCTGTAGGTAGTGGTCAGATACTTTAATGTCAGTCATTTACTGTGTTTCCAAAGTGTTGGGCTTGAAGGTCAGCGCTAGAAACAGGGTAGTTAACTCTTGTAGCGGTGGGGATGTTTTTTGTAAAGACCCAGCTGAAGGATTTGTATAAGAATTTCAATAAAGGAAAGGTAATTTGTGCCTTCATGTATATAACAAACAAACCAAATGCAAAAAGGACCTATACTGTTTCAAAATCTGTACAGAAAAAAGATAACAAGAGGAGACTTTATTTTGAGAGGAGGAGGGAGAGGAAAGTGTTCCTAAACACACACACACAGACACACACTCTGAATTTCAAGATGTGTGCCTGTGGGTCCAGATAGATTATTTTTGATCATTTCAGGTTGTATTGATGTAATTGGACAGTGTAATTGGATTTCAAGGCCTTCCTTTTGAACTGATGTTTTGGGTGTTTTTTTAATTATAATTAAAAATCTGTCTGCTTTGCAGAAGAATTACACATGGTGTTATAAACTTGGCTGCCATACAGCAATACTGATAAAATATACATAAAACAATCCCATTAAGTGGCTAGGGATTCAATAGGGGCTGACCTCTTAAGCTAACAAATTGAGTGAAGCCTAAAAAAGAGGTTGCTTGAGGTATTTGATAAATGAGAAACATTAAGTGTATGTTATAATAACTTGAATTCAGTGCAGTGATAATGTTTTCCAATAATCTTTCTTTGGACTTGCCATTTGATAAAAAAAGTGCTGTATTATGACATTAGAGCAAATGCCAGAAAGGAGATTCTTTCATGGCCTGGTCATGGAATGAGGGATCTTAATTTGCTCAAATGTTTTAGTGCAAAATGTTTCCCCTGCGTTTGTCTTTCTTGTCTGTGGTCAGGTTTCCTTTTTGTCTATGAGCACCCTGTGCGTCTTGTCTGTGTTCAGTTCTTAAACCCCACTTCTAACACTAGATCCCTTTCCTGTCCTTTTTGGGGATTTTCCACTCTCCCAGCCCAGAAACCCCCAGGGTTCTCTGCAGTTAAGGCTTCTTAGCTGCTTATTAATCTTAAATAATCAACATTTTCATAAGCAGATGTATCAGAAACTCCCTTTTCTGCCTACCAAAAGGAACATAAGGCACTAAAAAATGACAGATGAATGTGAGATATGGATACGATAGTTAACAGAAATTGTAGTGAAATTTCAGGGTTAGGGATAGACAGAGTCTGGAGTCATCATAAATAATGTCTACATACGCACATAGGCAGACACATTTTTAAAACTATACCTAATGGATGAAAACGTCTGTATGTTGTTTTGGAAAAGCAATGTGTTTTTCTCAAAATATCACCATAGTGTTACACAGAAGGACATCATCAACCTAAAATTTAATCAGTTAAAGAAAAAAATTTGGCTTATTATTTTCAGTGATATGTTTGTCCTTTGCTCGGTTTTGCGGTTTTACAGTTCTAGCTTTTATGTTCAGAAATGTTTTACTGTGTGACAAATCAGGGGAAACTCTCAGTCTAATTCTTCACACGGCAATTTCAAACAAAACAAGATGATAAAGAAAGGAGTTCTCTTCCTATTCTAGTTCTAGCAATTCTGTGTTTCGCTTGTAACAGCATATAAATAAAAAATGTACAGGGGAAAGTTGTCGTTTATTCCAGCACTGCTACAATATTCATTGTAGACCATAAGTACATAATATTAATAAATATGTCCAAAGCATCTATGTCACTGCTGGGACTGAAATCTCATAGGTATCTTTACCTTCCCAAAATAGCAGTGGTGTAACAGACTTCAGGCTTTCTTCTCAGTTGTATGGGGTTTGTTCAACATTCGTCAACGTTAGGCAGGCAATAAACATTTACACAATTGTTAATACCTTTAATTAAATTGTTAGGAATCTTGGTCTTTGCTAACGTAGCAGTTTAAAGTAGCTAGTAAAAATAAGTACTTTAGTACTTATTATAGTATGTTTTATGTACCAATCCCATGTATTGAGCAGAACAGAAGAGGCTTTAGCTGTGCTTGTAGTTCTAGATTTTAGAGAAAGCATTGACAGATGTATTAGTACAAGGTGTTAATTACATTTGGCTTGCCTAAACAGGAAGACTATGGAATGCATAATTAAAAAGCTCTCCACATTGAAAACCAAAACGGCAAGAAACACCAAATGGAAATAAACAAATACATCCCCCAAACAAACAAAAAACAACAGCAAAACGCAACCAAACAACCACAGAAAATATTGCGTATCCAGTAATGGTGTGTGTCAAGTTTGCTTCAATAAGCACTTTTGCAATAATTATTGCAAAAAATACTTCATTAGAATGTGCAAGTAGTAGAGGTGAATGTGGCATAAAAGGCCTGGAAATGCTTCTGTGCCGTGCTCAGGTGAGTGTGTTTAATTAGTTATAATACACTACCACTTTTGGATTAGGCCATTAAATTGTCTTGTGGGGTGGGTTGTGTCTTCTTTTGACACTCCAAAACCACCACAGTTCCCTGGGTCACCACCACCAGTCCACTTTGTCTACACAAAGCAAACAAGAGAAGTAGAAATACAAGCATAGCCGCATCTTTTTACGTCACTTTATTTCTAACTGCAAATGTCAAACAGATTAAGGATGAAAGGCACTGTCAAGAAATGTTAACGTTTTCCCTTATAAGATACTGTTCTATAGATCATTTCATTCTGGCTGATTATAGGTATAATAATGACAGCTGTGCTCCTTTGTCAGGGCCTGGATTCTGGAACCCAAGTAGGAGCTGCAGAGGCTGTAAGACAAGGAACGTCGCCAAGCATCAATTTTAGTTCCACAGCACACCTCACTGCTTGGTGGTTGCCACTGATGAAGTAGATTATTAAATCTACTGTTCCTTATTTTTTTCTGCTGCTTAAGACCCTGGGTGATCAAACCTCCAGTGGTGCAGCACGTAATACAACTCAACGCCTCTTCCATTGCAGGCTGACCCGATGAGGGTTATTTTCCTTTCCTTCTTTCTGAAGGTGTGCACTGAGAGGGTCCGAAAGTTTGCTGGTGGCGTAGTAACTTAAGCCATGAGAACTCGTTTGAGAATAGGATGCGAGGTGTGAAGTCCATTTGGAATAACGTTGTTTTCCTCTTGTTTGGAAATGATGGCAGTGCAGTGACACGCAGGTTTATCGCAGTCATGGGAGACAGCAGCTGCCAAACTGGCCCCAGAACAGAGGAGGACATTCCAGCCCATTCCTGTTTCTCTGTAATTGTTTTGTATGTAACCCAGCACCCAGCTGTGAGTGGGTATGATGGCATGTTCTGTAAATGTTGTAGGAGCCCTGCTCATTCATCTTCCTTTTCCATTGTCCAGAAAATTGACTTGGGTGTTATCATCTTTGAAAAGAAATAAAATAAAAATGAGAGAGCATCCATCATAACATAGCATAAAGTGTCACTAGTGCCCTCTCCCTTCAACTGCTCCACAGATGTAGAGATGATCTGCATAAAAGTCAGGACAGGAGAACACCTCTAGAAGAGTGAAAGAATTTGTAAGAAAACTCTTGACTCCAGAGTATGACGCTTTTCTGGGGCATAAAGAGGCAGAGCTGCCACTTCTGCATGCAGCCTCCTGTACCTTACAGAATTCCCCCAGCTCTGTCATGACTAAGGCTGAGGAGGTATCAGTAGCCAAACCCCCTTCAGATTTTGCAAGTTACTGATCATACTGAAACTTTTTATGTTTGCAGTGACTTCAGCATGAGCCACCATGGGAGAAGCCAGTGGGATCAGCAGGCTCGAGTGGTCCTTTTAAAATGCAGAGCCTTCTCCAGCCTACTTGGTTTTCTCCCTGTAGAGAAGTTGAGACTTCAGTTTAGTTTAAGATATGTGATGTATTCAGCCCCAAAATGACTAAGGAACTTCCTGTTTTAGGAGGCTGATAAATTAGGAAATCTTGGGTTCGGAAGCTGTTGAAAATGTGGCTGAAATTAACATATACTTACTATGTGTATTCTTTTGTTGTTTACACACTGGTGTGCAAGCAACATTTTTGTTTTGTCAGTGATGTCATTTTAGTTTCTTTTAATTGCTCGATTAAGGATATATTTTCCAGTTGCCAGGCCACAGACCTTCTCTGTTACCTGGAAGTCAGGTTATGGGTTCTGTCCTTCAACATCAATGGCCATAATAAAAGAGCAAAACAAATTACCTTCTAAAAAAAGGGGGGGGGGGGGAAGGGGCTTTGAGTGGGCCCAAATGTTATTTGAAACAGTTTTGAAGAGGTGCAGGTGAGAATACCATTTTGGCCTTTGTTATCCTGGGTTTGGTCCATGCTAAGACAAGAGCATAGTTTACAGCCAAATTGAATTCCATTGTTATTGACTTAAAAAAAAAATAATCCACATGTATATTGAACACAGTCTGGATTCCTGAAGGCAGAGTAAATAGAGAAGTCCATGATGACATAATAAAAGACAAGCAGTTGTTTTTGTCACAGCGGAGCCTCACTCAGTGGCCCAGATGGTCTGTCCCTGCCAGACTGCAGGGAGCTGGAGGGGAGGCAGAGCGAGCTGCTTCTCTGCCTTGCACCCACAGCAGAAGGGATGAGTCTAGTTTAGGAGGGAGCATGCAAAGCAGACCCGGGACTACTAATACCTTCCTTTTCCCTCCTTCAGGCCCATCCACTTCTTCCAAAGGCTTCTGTACGCGTAGTAACTTCCCCTGCCAGCTGAGAGAGTCCACATTGGTGTTTGCTGCATGCTGGCTAAATATTGCATCTGTTCCTGTTTGCAGGAGGAGTAGGAGGATCGTAGAATCACAGAACAGTTTGGGTTGGAAGGGACCTTCAAAGGTCACCTGGTCCAACCCCCTGCCATGAGCAGGGACATCTTCAACTAGATGAGGTTGCTCAGAGCCCCGTCCAGCCTGGCCTGGAATGTCTCCAGGGATGGGGCATCTGCCACCTCTCTGGGCAACCTGGGCCAGTGTTTCACCACCCTCATGGTGAAAAATTTTTTCTTCATGTCTGTCTGGCCTGAATCTCCCTCCTTTAATTTAAAACCATCACCCTTGTCCTGTTGCAACAGGCCCTGCTACAAAGTCTGTCCCCATCTTTCTTACAAGCCCCTTTTAAGTACTGAAAGGCCCCAATAAGGTCTCCCTGGAGCCTTCTCTTCTCCAGGCTGAACAACCCCAACTCTCTCAGCCTGTCCTCACAGCAGAGCTGTTCCAGCCCTCTGATCATTTTTGTGACCCTCCTCTGGTCCCTCTTGATGCTTGGAGAGGATGGCATAAGCTACTTGTCTATGTTTCAGCTGACTGGAGGGTCAGTGTATAGAAAGGCAGGTGTTGCAGAGGCTTCCTTTGACGTTGTTTCTAGTACTCATTATATAGGCTTGCTTTCTGTGTTTCCTAGTGGCCCTTTAATTTGTCAGGGCAAACAGCTGATTTGAGATGGTCATCTGCCCGGTGGAGACTGTCAAGATGAAAGCTCTGCTGTGTAAGTGTGGTCACGTAACACCAAGTCCTAGTTTTGCACGTTTCACCTAACAGATCTCGTGGAGTTTGACGAAACTTTCTTACTTTTGCATGGGATGTTTTTCCATGTGTTTGAAATACGTGACTGAACAGTCAAGGCAAGGTTTTGCATAACATTGCTTATATGTAATTTGAGACTTATCTCTTTTATCAAGATATAAATTATTACAATAGGCTTCTGCATCAGTACATGCTTGGCATAAATAGCAAAATATGCCAAAACATGCAAAGAAATAAAAGGCATCACATCTTTTTTCTTTCAATTCTAGGCTAATGCTAATGTCACTGTACAACGTGAGTATCAACTTGAAAGGCTTAAAGTACATCAGTGAAAGTCCAGGTTTTATTCCTTTGCTTTGGTGGCTATTGAAAGGTAAGTTGCTCTAAGAACCTTGTAAATTGTGAGTTGGGGTTTGTAGATTGGCAATAGGTGTTAGAATTAATAGAACAGAAATGTATATCTGTAACCCGATTATCTATAGCTTTAGTCAGATTAAAAGTGAACAAAACGGGCAAATAGCTAGGGGGAGACGATGTGCGTTTCTCACAACAATTTTGATACTGTGTGCAATATTCCATGGCTATAACATTTAGGGATGGTAGAATTAGAAATAAGGAATGGAGAAATTTGGTAAAGTGGTTTTTAAAAAGACACTTGTATTTTCACATACCAACTTTAAAATAAACCCTGAGGGCACACTACCTATCAGGTTCCTACCATTTAACATAAGAAAATGTAACTGTGTTCTAACACCTTTTGGGGAAATAAACCAACCTCTGTAGCTATAGTCACTGGTGACAAAAGTGACTGCTTCTACAGCTGAAGAGAGGCCTTGTGCTCTAATAGGATTTGGGCTTGCAGGGCTTGAGTACTATTCCCAGCTCTGCCTTTGGCCGGTGCAGGACTTCAAGGACGTCAAGGATTTCTGTTGCCACTGTCAGGTACGTGAGTGACATCAAGGCTCTGCTCTTTCAGAGCCTTCAAATCCCTGCGTAGGAGCCAGCAGAGATTGACGTTGCCAGCGTGCGTTGGACTTGGCTGGCAGCTGTGTGCACAGCTTGTAAGGGACGCTGAGGACAGCGGAAGGACAGAGCCATGACACTCTCCTGCCTTTGAACTGCTCCTAGAGTTGCTCTGCCTTGGCTTTCTCAAGTTTTTCTGGCTTGTCTGTGAGGAGATTTTGGTGTGCGGTTTATAGGGCTGGAGAGGTTAGTCATCTTGGCTCTCTGCTGCTATGCAAAACCCTACTGAAATGCAACTAGTACATACTAAAAGCAGCTGAAGCGAGAGAGGTTGCATCTGCTTTTTCAAGGAATAATTTGATATGGAAGTTTTGGAAAAGCTTTGATTTGAGCTGGTAAACTGGAAGCTACTTGTACTGCTCACAGTTCCCTCCACTGTTTTACAGGAAGTGTAGGTACTCGTGCTTTTCACCACATAATTTCCTGCTTTGCAGTGCCATAGGCTCTCTTTTCTGCGATCTCAGAAAATTAAGTAATCCTTGTAAGACTGGAAAAAATCCAGTTTTATAGGGTTTTTTATATAGTCTGAGAACTGTATTCTTGCAGAACTCTGAGTACATGGTCCTTTGTTCTCCTGTGCTTAGTCAGTCCAGATTTTTATTCTGCTTTATGTTTGGCTAATATATACATAAGCTGTTGTTCTAGGAAAAAAAAAACTCAAAAATTCCCAAATGTGCCCTTCTAAATGTTGCAATAAAAAAAAGAAGCTAATTGTTTGATGCAGTTTGTTGTTTGAAGAAGGCTCCTAGCTCACATAAGAGGATGAAATGTGGCACAGTTATAATTAATTTGCAGCTGCTAATGGAAGTAAGAAATGGAAAGACTACTCTGCATTTTGCAAGTGTTAATTTGTGTATGGCTGGCTTGTAGAAGGAAGGACAGGCATGGCTAATTCCTTCACTCTTTGATAATACAAGTTCTCCAGTTACAGCCAAGGAGGAAGATTTTCAGATAAACCACATCTGCCGGTGCAGATTTCTGACTTCAGAGGAAGTCTGCTCACTGTTGGGGGAGAGGGCTGACTAGTTGGTATGTCAGATGAAAGGTCAGATCCAAGACCTGATTTTGTGCCCATTGTTTTGTATGAGATCTCTCTAGTTTTCTCTACATTTAATCTATTTCTAAATGTTTCAACTTGGAAAATTCAGTAGATTCCTCTTACTCTTGCTCCTATCCTGTTTTTGTGCCCAGCATCTTTAGCTTCTGCCAGCCGTGATTCAGCTTAACAGTGTTTGCTGTGCAAGAGAAGAGAGCCCTGCACTCTGCTGGCGGGGTATCCTGTATATGCCGCCTTCCTGCAGGAAGCCTCTTCAAAGAGTGTTTTGATTAAGGGTTATGAGATGATTCAGCTTTCCACAATTCCGTAAGCTTTTATCGCATTCCCACTAAGAGAGGCCCCAGAAATAATCTGCTGACTTTTTTTTTATTATTTTCAGAGAACCATCCAATTTGCTTTTCCATTGTCAATTTACAAGTGTCTGTGACCTAAGCCTATATATCAAGGCCATTTTTCTCCCACTGGCTTGTACACAGCTGATAAATACCTCAAATTCCTTCTCTGAATTCTCAGTCTGTGCCCGGTTTTCTTGTTCCCTGAAGAAGAATGTCTCCTTTCCATTAAGTGAAGAGAGCAAACCATTAACTTGATTTTCTTTATTGTGCTTTGTTGTGTCTGGAGCAAAGAGGTATTTGGTTCAGGTTGTGTAGCAGGCTTTTTGAAGAGATGGAAATACGCCTTGACATTGAAGACATATTGGAAGAGAAAGGAAGAAAAGAAAAATCTAATAAAGATTTCTAGTGGAGTAAGAATGTTAACAGCAAAGTGGGTTCATCTGTCCTACTGTCTTTGGAAGAGTTGAATTAGCTTTTATGACTTCACACTCGCTTACAAGAATTCTTAATAGCTCTTTCTGCTGGAGGCTATTCTGATAACAGGAGAAAAACAAATGTTTGACACACTTTTTGAAGGTAATGCAGATCTCTGTAGTTTTAGCACCTCATGAGGTGGGCTATCCTTTTGTTTTTTCTTTTTCTACCTTTGTAAACATTGCCTAAAAGACGGACACCCTTTAATAAGCAACACTGATCACTGAAGAGCGTAATCTTGCTAGCTTACGTAGCTGCTGTACTCTTGCGTAGGTATCAGCTATGCCTGCCTATACCTTCCCAGCCTGGTGACAGCATAAAACACGTGAACGATGACTCAAATTTCTGTCCATGGAGCAGCTTGTGGGATCAGTGGAGTTCTCTTCCCGTGGTGCACCGTTTGTTTGCAGAGCAGCTGTTCCCATCTTGGAGAATACAGGCAGCTTTAGTTTTCTCCCATCAGCTGCTGTCCCTGTGTTGATCTCTTGGCTAAGGGTTTCGCATAACTTTCAGATTTAAAGAAGCCCTGTCCCCAGCAATAGAAAAAGAAGTTATATAATTCTGGGTGAAAATCCACTTCGCATATCTCAATATTTTTTTTCTAGTGTTTTATATCTATAGATGCAGTAAGACTTTCCTTCTGTAATTCCTGAAGAGATAGACTGGGAATTTTCTCTGCCAAGGATCTTTTGAAGAATAAGACGACACAGTCAGCTCAGTGATTAATAATAAAGACTAGATTTAAGTTTTATATTTTTGATCATGCAGAGCATCTACCAACAAATGGGTGCTGGAGAAAGTGAGTTTAGGCTCTGTAGTTCATTTGTTGTTTTGTTTTTTTGCTATCCTGTACCTTTAGTTTGGTTTTCCCCACTTTTCTTTTCTTTGTATGCAGTTTAAAAAATTGCTCTCCTTGGATATAGGAGGAAGTGTGGAATTCAGAGAGACTATGTCAGTAACATTTCTCATCTATAGCTGGGAAATTGCTCCAGGTACTTCATTAAACAAAAGACAACAAGAAAAGTATGACTAATTTTAGTTCTTGCCCTTCAGTTTCCTCCACTACAGTTCCACATGGAAATCTAGCCTTGTTTATTCAAATTCTTTGCAAATGACGGGCTCTGTTATAAATGCTTGTATGAAGCACGTTCTCATTTTGCTAATGCTCCCTGCAGCCTTGAATATTTGCTTTTCATTACTAACCCTGAAGATTTCTAATGCCTTGCTTTTCTGTTTGAATTGGTTACGGCTGTGAGAAAATTCAGGTTATGTGCATGGCAGTATGTTTTAAATGACAGCTGGACATACAGAACCCCCCTATTTATAAACTGATGTCTGTATTAAAGCAAATCTTTGTTTGTAAATCAAAACGTCAGTTACTGGTCTTTCAAGTGCGCAACAGTTTTACTCTTCAGACTGTGAAACTAGTCTTAAGAAGAGGATTGCCCTTCTAGCCCTTTAAGACCACATCGGTTTTCTTAAATGCAAAGCTGTGAGCTCTGAAGAGAGTCCTCGAACCCCAGTGAGCTGAGAGGCTGGACGTGGCTGGGGGAAGAATCACTGAACACTTGCCCTTTTCCATACTCCAGGCAGCTGCTGCGAATGATTCTTGCCCAGATGGACCTGGGCCGGGCACGGTATTTCTCCTTATGTGAATATATGCGAGAAACTTCAACTCTGGTAAATGCATCTGTCACTGTAAAGCAAATGCTTGCTCTTAGATTGTTCGCCTTGTCCAGTTGCTCCTGTGGGAACCCTCAGAAGCCCAAGCTAGGATTGATGGGAGCTGGACAATGTATCTATCAGCTCACCCGCAGATCTGCCAGCCACAGTGAGGTGTCTGTGCAAGCTCCTTGTCACTCGCAGCCCCTAAGTGGCAGTCAGGCAAATTGGGACTGAATTGCTGCTTTGATCTGGACCCTGGGAGTCACTCTCAAGGATTTCCCAGATACGAGTGTGACAGGCGTGTGTCTGTGCGAGAGCGAGGAGTTCAGGTTAGCTGAACTCCATGTGAGAGCAGCCACCTTGGCCAGCGAGGAGACTGAAGCAAACCCAGCTGTTACACAGGAGCTAGGGCAAGTATGTTGCAGAGAGAAAGCGTATTTGTGTCTGTAGGAACTGCAGCAGCAAAGCTCAGCCTTTCTTTCTGCCACGGTGTTCTCCCTGCTCCTTCCCCACATAGCACCTGTATTACCTGTATTGCACCACTTCTTGTCTCCTCAAACCTACCAGCGTTATGAAAACGTCCGGAAAACTCTCTGCTGCTGCAGATACTGGCTCAGCTCTGCCAGCAGTGGCAATGCAAAGAGATCTTACATGGGGCAAGCTGTGGCCCTGGCTCTCTCTGTCAGGCATGCTGAGAATGTAGGTGGTCTGACAGGTTCATAAAAAAGAAAGGAGGAGTGGCAGGACGCCCCTTCACGCTAGAACCAGACAGTAGTTGAATTGAATGACATTTACAACAGTAGTGGGCAGCTTTTGAAATACTGATTTTGTGCATAGGCATAGCTGTAAACAGCTTGCTTGTAATAAGTCTTGCATTCAGGTGGCCAGAGAATGGTGTGGGCACGTGTAAATTGAGTTCACTCAACTCAGACCCAATTGTAGATAAGCTGTTTAGCATTGATGTAACGCAATTACTTTAAACCCTGCTGTAGGGAACGGTTCATCTGAGCGCACGGCGCTAATGACAGATGTGACTAAGATCTGTCCACATTATCGGTTGCATTTGTCGGTGACTGAAAGCCAGTGACATCAAACGGTAGTGCTGGCAGCTAGCAGAACGTCAGCAAACCCCGGCAGTTTCAACACCTTGTTAAAATTGCATCAGCATTTTATGGTGATGGTAGGCTTATGCTGCACTTGTGATCCCTGGCTGAGGCAAGCAGCTTGATTTCTTCCCCTATTCCCCAGAAATCATGATTGTAGTTTTGGAATTTGAGTTGAAGAGATGTGTGTGCTAGTTGTTGGGAGGATGTGATGCAGTGATTTGATTACAGCTAAAGGATTTTTTTGATCCTGTACAAACAAAATGTTACTCAGCTAGCAAAGAAATTGCTAAATCTGGAAGCTATTGAAATAAATATAATGCTGAATAATGAAGATTCCTTACATTACTTCTGAGTATTCTTTGGACAGGGTTTTTAGAAAAGAAATCCCTAATGAGATTGGAGAGGCAAGAGACATCTAGGGTATTTTTTTTAAATTCTCTTAGAAAACATGATTATCCGTAATAAGTAGTATTCTCAAAACCGCATGTAATCCTAAGGGAGTATATTTTAAGGCATATGTATTTATTTAACTCGAAGCATCTCAAAATACATGCAAAACAATGGCAATCAGAGGTTAAATGCGTATTAAGTCGTCTTCTGGTGCAGGATCATTTCCTCCCTTCGCTGTGTGCCCGAGTGCCTAATCTGTTCTTCATTTGAGTGACTCAAGCCGCTGAGCTTCCCTGGCTGCTGCTGGAGATTCTTCCTAGAACCTCTTTGCTCTTACTGGAAAATGTTCTTGCTCGTCAAGCTGGAAGTCATTTCCTGATCTCCTACAGATCCTAATTTTGTTAGCTCCCTTGCTACCACTTTTCTCCCTGATCAATTCCTCACTTTCTACAGCCTTTAAATGCTTGCAGATAATAGTAACATAGATGCCTGTAACAGTATTAATAACAAAGCACTTTTTATCCAGGGATTTAAAACATCTTACATACATGAAGCTTCTCAGCAGTACTGCAAGCCATTAAAAGTAGTAATGGCTTTATTACACGGAGGAAGATTGTCATGAACTACATAGATTTCACTCCCAGAAGCTTCTTTCTCCTTACCTATTTGGGCTGTGGTTTGTTGCTGCTGTTTCTGGTGAATAAATGTAGAATAATGCCAAGTACAGACAAAGGGGCAGGTGATATGTGCAGAGTTTGAATGTTATATCTGGCAAAAATATATAGGAATTAAAAAAAATCTCTGGCAGGCTTGAAGACAGAAATGGAAGGAATGGGAGGATGAATTCAAGGCTTTTAGTCATATTTTGAGTAGGTCAGAATAAATCTTGAAACCAAAACTTGCACCCAACTTTTTTTCAAAAGGTTTCACTGAAGTATTGATGTCCAAGAAACTGGACATAAAGTCTTGCTGTATGTGAGGCTGAGCTGCAGTGCATTTCTCCATGAATTACAATTGCTCCTGACTCAGGAAATGGCACCTGCGGGTACTGCTGGAGATGATGATGGAGACTCCTCAGAGCCTTCAGCCCAAGTGGCAGCAATAGGAGTGGCTGTGCGATGGGTATGGCCACTTCTGTGGGGCGTGAAGCACTAGTCATTGGGGTTTTTTTAAATGCTACTTTGAATGTCTGAAGCTGTCCAGCATGCTCAATAGCTAAGACTCTTGTTGCACACAAAATCAGAAAATGCATGTTATTGTTTGCTTTTGGACAATTCCTGTGTCTTCAGATTATACCCCACTCTGCTGGTTTCCCAGGAGAAAGCAGAATTTCTTTCTTAAGAGGTTTACGCCGTAAATAGGGAAGAAGGTGTGGTAGAAAAGACCTATGTATCTCATTTATGATGGAAAATGGGGCAAGGGGGAGATAGTGCCTGACTTGTGGGTATAGATCAGATGTCACAGACTTTAATATTATACTTCAGCCATGTGCTCGTGGGAATTACTTAAAAATTCCCATCTTGACAATGTTTCATCCTTAAAGCCATAGTTGTCTTCACTGTCCATCACATTCTGTTTTCTCCCCTGGGTGTTTTCAGCATTTCCCCTTATGCTTTAACAAATAATTCTCCTTAGTCCTTTTTCAGGTCACCAGTGTTGGGTGTTAAATAAGCCGGGAACAGAAATAACTTGCCTCAGCCCACCAAACACTTCCTTCAAACTCAGCACGGTGTGGTTTATCGCTGCACCGCGTTTATGCTCCTTCAGTGAGATTTTGGTCTCTGTGGTGTGCAAAGTGATCTGAATTAATTTTTCTGAACACTTCTGCACAACGCTTTATCAAAAGCTTGCTGGAGACTAGCTATGCTACTGACAAATACATAAAAAATGTATGGCATGTGGAACAAATAACTACTTCAGCCATTAAAGTATATTATACATTTTCATTTGAAATATGCAGCACAGAGAAGTGCAAAAATGGGGCTTTCTACTGCATGCTTTTGGTAAATCTATAAACAACTAAATGCACATGGACTGTTGTGAACGATTAAAATAGAATGCTCCTAATGTGTCAGTAATTAAAAATGCATCCTGTGTTCTTAACAGTACGGTTATTCTATGTTTTCCTAGCAAAGGCCTTGGCTACATTTCTCTGATGCATTCCTGAGCAGCAGTGCTTAGCTTCAGTACCCATCTCAATTTTGTGTAGACTGAATTAAACACTTGGAAGGCTGACACATGGTTACCAGAAAGTTTTATAAAGATTAATATTTCATTGAGCTTTGAAGAAGTCTGAAGGCTTGTATAAAAAGAAATTAGCGAAAAGCCTGGTGATTTACTGCAGATTTGATTAGTTGGTCTGTTTGTCATGGCATGTAGCTTGTTCTGCTCTTAAATTGTTTTGCATCCAACAATATGACTTGGATAGTGACCGGGTAAATGCATGATGATAAATTCCCTGGTTTATAGCATTTTCAACATTTTGAAAAACAAGAGAAAGGGTCCTGGTTATCCCTCCCTCCCCAACACTGCTGAGCAAGACAAAGATGTTGTTTTCAGGTGCCTTCTAGAGCCAGCCAGCACCGAATGGCAGCTGTGAATTACTGAAACTGGAGTTATTCCCTGTCTGCCTGGTGGGTCCCAAGGAACGACACTGTAGAGCTTTAATTCTACTTTTTTGGACTCGCTTCTCGTAAACACTGGCTTTTTTTCCTCCCCCACTTTTAGACCCAGATACAGAAGTTTGTCTTCATGCTCTGCGGCTCCTCCAGTCTGTGGTTCTGGAGCCAGAAGTATTAGCCAAGTCAGCCTCCGAGATGCGTGACACTTTGCCATTTCAGCGTATCATTGCGCTGTCAAAGAGCCGCAATGCAGATCTGCAAGCACTTGCGAAAGAACTACTTGAAGATCTTAAAATACTTGAGTATGAAGCATAGAAGAGCTCTATGACACCAGCTGCTTACGTCTTTCCTATATTTTTATGCTGAAAGAGTTGTTGGAGATGGGCTTGACTGAAAAAAACCTCTGCCTAAGTTGCTCTGCCAAAATCCTTTTCAGAAATTAGGTAACCCAACTGAAATAATACTTCGGAAAACATGTTGGCTTTTAGCTGCCCAAGTATAATCTTAGGTGATCTGGTAGAGATGGGACAGACTTAACTTCATTGAGTAGGGTTTTGTTGATAATGGGTTTCAAAAATGATCCAGGTTATGTTGTCTATTTATATATATATGGAGTAAAGTAGCAATGTCAGTCATCGATAATATATAGTTTATTGCAGTCATACATAATCCTTTTGGTCCATCCTGAAGAGTTATTGTACTACAAGGAAAACTTTGTTGCTTTTCAAAACTCTTACGTGTTAGAATGCATCCCAAGTTCCAGTTTTATTGTTGTTATTTCTCACCTCTCTTCCTCTATTCTAATAAAAGAAAACTTGAATTGTGTAACCTGTGATGGATTCTGCTTTCTAAATTCGCATTCACATTCACTTGAACTGCAATACGACCCAGCCTGTGGCTGCCAGGCGTACTAGCAACTGAGCCATTGTGTTTTCGAAAGCCCTGAAGAAAAGAGATGAATGACTGTTGCCTGCGTTACCTGGTTGTGCGCTGAAGAGGCTAAAATGAACTGCTGCTTCTGTCGTGAGCAGCATTGTATTCCCTCACAGCTCTGGTGTTTCTCAGAGCTTCTCTGTACGGCTTGCTTACCTCAGTGGTGAATACAAACATTTGTGGGCTTTGTATTGATATAATTTACTCATTTTTTTTACAAAGAAGTAGCACCCATTTTGGCGATGACAGAAACACAGCAGTTAGGTGATGCTGCCAGGGGAATAGCAAATGAGAAATGCAATGCTGTGGCAGCGTTTCTTCCGTACTAAAGTTGCGGTACCTCAGCTGTGAACCTAATGTGTTAACAAAATGTAATGTGGACTTCTAATCCAAATGTGTAGAAAACATGAAGTGAACTCCACAGGATTTGATTCACAGACAGTTTAGAGGTAAGACTGTTGTGAAATGTGTAAGATAAGGTATAGGTCATCTCTCATTAGGCTGTCTGCAGAATGATGAATGTTCAGAGTTAGAAATGTAATAAATCGGCTTAAAATTACTTGAGATAATTGGCTCAAATTCTACAAACTTTAGCAGCCTGATTTGGGACTGTCTAAAATGAAGATTAAGGTCTCGCATACATGAGGGGGTTGCATGGGGTTCTTCTGTGTCTGATTCAACACTACATTGAACTTACCAAGTGCTGATTTTGGAAGGCTTTAAATATTCTTTAAAGCATGCTTTCTTTGGGTTTGTTTTCTTATCTTGCTGTCCTAGTTAAACCTCCTAGAGTTTAATCCTAAAGGGATCAAAATGATAATCGGTAATTTCCTGGAATGTCAACTCATGAAAGCGTTCAATTTTAAGAAACGCTAAATGGCATCCACTTTCTGTTTAATGGGTATCTGCTCGTGCAGGTCTTTCATCAAACTTTTGGAAGCCAGTAAATAACAGAAAAAGAAAAAAGGTAGTTCTTTGAGCAGAAGAGCTGGTGGAGCCTCACGTCCTGTAGGTTTGAGATATTTCTTGAAAATTTCCCTGTCCTTCCCAGCACTTCCCCCTGAAGCCAAATCCACCTGAGGGGCAGCCTGCAGTGCGTGACCTGAGAGCGACACAGATGCTCATGGCCAGGTTAGTAATCTGCGGTGTGACACATGCAACCAACCCTGCCTTGTCTCCACAGCCACTTAAGAGATCACTCAGGGACATGCACCATAGTTGTGCTTTGGCTGTGGATACTCTGCTGAAGTGCAGTGCTGAGGTGGACTTGGCAGTGCAAGGTTGATGGTTGGACTTGTCAGGCATGGGAACAGGCTGCCCAGGGAAGTGGTGGAGTCACCATCCTTGAAGGTGTTTAAAAGGCGTTTAGACGAGGTTCTTAGGGACATGGTTTAGTGCTAGAGTTAGGTTAGGTTATGGTTGGACTCAATGATCCTGAGGGTCTCTTCCAGCCTAAATGATTCTGTGATCTTAAAGGTCTTTTCCAGCCAGGACAATTCTATGGGCTGGTTAGCTGCTGCCAAGCGGGATGTACACCGCTCTGCCAGCTTTGCCATCATGAAGGTTTTA
Organism: Columba livia; assembly: GCF_036013475.1. Classification (NCBI taxonomy): domain Eukaryota; kingdom Metazoa; phylum Chordata; class Aves; order Columbiformes; family Columbidae; genus Columba; species Columba livia. The sequence goes on along the minus strand of NC_088602.1, from coordinate 97,051,398 downwards.
ATTTAGGTCTTTTCTGCTGTTACCCTAGCTGGTCATGGAGCTTGAGGGAGCTTGGTTATCTTTGAGATGTCTTCTCCCGCTGTCAAGTTTGCTGGGGACTGACTGACAGATTCAGTGTTGTGAGGTGGACTGACAATGCAATTGCACCTCATTTCCATATGAAATCAGGAAACAAAAAACTCAGGACTGTTCATTTTAATTGTGTGTCCACTGCCATGGTCAGCACTTAAAAGCTGTGCTGAAATAGGTGATTTGGGACACTACAGTTTTTCCCCAGCAAGCTGCTCAGGTCTGATGGTAAGTCTTTGAATGTCTCCCAGATGACTTTATTTTCAGGTGTAGCTCAGCAGGACTGTTTTCAGAATCAAGCCATCAATGGTCCACCAACCTTGAGAAAGTCTTTTTTCTGTACTAAGTGTTCTGTTATACAGGATTGATAAATAAGAAAAAGTCACCCCATCTGTGAAACACCATGTATCTCCAAAAAATACCAGACAGGAAAAATCTCAGAAGCATCAAGGAGAACCTGTGACTGTGGCTTCTAGGGAAGTCTTTTATGTTTTCCCTAAATTTACTTTGAATAGGTGTCTGCAATTAATGCTAGAGTTTTAATTCTTTATTTGGGTTCATGGAAAAGAAAAAGACAACAGTTAAGGGAACTTGTCATCATAGGGAAGAAAATTCCTAATACTTTTTGGTTTGGAATCAAAGTGTGTTGAAGTAGAGCAAGTGGATAGAAGTCAGGGATAAGCCTGACCCCTTAGCATTTCAGGGTGTTTGAAATTTCAGTAAGGTTTCTCATACTTAAATACGTTAGTAAAATAAGTTGAACGTTACTAGTTGCAGATTTTATTATGAGCTGTTGCATCTTTTTGCTGTTCTTTAGGTTCTTTTATTCCCCAATCCCGTATTTGATGGAGCCAGGGACCAGCTGTCTCCTCCTGCTCCTCTGCAGGTCTAGGGCTGTGTTGCAATTAATCCAACCATTTTGCTGTGGGATGAAGCCTGCAGCTTCCCATACAGGTGTCTGTTATAGCCCATGCCTGCTGCTGGACATAGCATGGTGGGATTCTCCCAGACCTTGGCACCTATCGTAAGCTGGTGATCTATACTCTCCAATCGGCACCATCAATTCTTTATTGTTTCTTTTTCCATGCTAAAATTGGTGGGAGTCTGATGCCAATGGCTGTAGAGGAAGCTCCAGTGACTTGCCGAGACAAGGTGCCAACTGTTTAGTGTAGATGGCTTAAATTAGGTGAGATGAATCTGGCACTTTGGTGTCTATTTTGCAATAATAGATACAAAGCAAGTTTTTGGGTTCCCATGCTCTTTGCAGACAGCGTTTTAGAACTCTGTTTCTTGATAAGCTTGAGAAATCCCTCTTTGGAGGGGAAGAGTGTTTAAGGTCTTAGTTTGTCTTCATGTGGCTAGTGCCAGAAATTAGGCAACTGTGGAGTTCTTTGAGTCTCCTTCTCTCTTGAAACCCGTTTTTTTTTCCAAGAGTTTATGAATAAAAGGAAGTCTCTAAACAGGTGATGCTCAAAAGGTGTAGAGTGTGTCCAGACTTTATTTATGAAGTTGAACAAGTGTGATACACAACACTATATAACACTATGCAGTTGAAGACTGGTTAACATGTGCATTATAAATCTCTGTTTTTACTTTGCTGTGAAGTTTTGCTTCAGTCTGGAACTGGGTCATTAGGAAGTTTTACTCTTCTAAAATCAATTGTTCAGCGTATGCTTTGGAAAACAGCAGCTTTATGGTGTTGCTCTTTCCACATTCTGCTGAAAAGTTCGGGATACTTCTATGTAGTAATTGATTAATCACATTACTAGCTTGCAGGAGTGAAGGCAGTTCACACAATCAAAGCACTAGTGTCGTTAGCCCTGTCCAAAGTCTGCAGTTACTCTGTCGTCGTCATTTCCTCCGTTGCACAATCTCAGAGTTTCAGTGAAGAAGAAATGTGAGTTTGCTGTTGCTTTGAGAAGTTTGTCATTTACTCTACATTTATAACCTTATAACTGAAAGCAAAATTTGACTCTTACACTAAGCTATCTCAAAAGATGAAAAATCTGTTTTAACAATCCTTAGAAGAAAGGGCCTGTTTATTTCACAGTATCAGCTGCACAATTAAAATTGAACTTTACTCCTTTCAGTTTTGTATACTGCGTACAGAGCTGCTGGAATGACGTCAGTTTGCTGACGCTCCTGGGAAATATTGGCTTTTTGTATTTGATGCTGATAATCAACTAGATGCAAAGGAAAAATAAATGAGATTCCCCTAAACGCATTTCTTGCAACTTAGCTGTGTAACGTGCTGCCCCACCAGTTCTTCGTGTGGTGCCTTATGCTGATGTTTTGCCTGGACTATGAGCTGGCTGAAATGGAACTGGAAAACCTCAGTAGCAGAAAGTAAGGCCCAGTGTGAAGGCAGACCTGCTGAGTGACAGGCATGGCAGCATGAGCGGCCTGGCACCTTTGAAGGGGACTGCGCGATCTTGGATGAGAACGGCAACCAGCTGTCTAGTTCCTGAGGGAAGCTGGTGTTTGGTTCCATGCTGACGCTGGCCCGCTCTCAGGAGCTCATTGCAGAGCTGGTGAACTGGACTTCAAGACATCGTCCCGTTATGATTGTTTAAGAGCGGGAAATAAGTCCAAGGAACAATGGGAAAGGGTGGCTGTTCGGTCATATGGCCACAAATGAACTTTCAGATGATTCAGTTTCAACTGGTTGCACCAGTCATTTGGCTGTTCCTTTGGGTTAACATTTGCATTTGTGATATGCACTGATTAGCACAAATTGGACTTCAGAATTGATAAGATTTTACAAGTCTTGCAAATGTTATATGATTCATCTCCTCCGCTGCTTCCAGTCCTGCAAGGATGTTGTAGGTGAGGAAAAAGGAGCTTTACTGGGGAATAAAGAACCTCTGTTATCCCTGCCCAATGCATGCCCTACAAGTTAAAGGAAATGAAAAGCATGGCTGCCTCGTCCCTTCCATTCATAGCATCTAATTTGCAGCTGCATCTGGCCATGTCTGTGTTGTTCTGTAGGCAGTTTTCCTGATCTGTATGCAGGAACTTTTGCACCTGCTAGTTGCTTCTCCTATCTGTGAGTTGCAAGTTACAGCTGATAAAAAGTAATCAGAAAACTCTTTGAGGTCATACAGATTTTAACTTCTCCAATGCTTTATGATGACCTTTACAACCTATAACTTGCTCATTCGGAAACCTTAAAAAGACTTTGACCAAATTATAGTTCCACATGTAATTTATAGGACTATAATTTTTACTGTGGGCGTGACTGCTGTTAAAGCACTTCTGAATGCCAGGTGCTCAGTCTTTCTGAATGCGTGTGTTTTTTGTTTTCTCTGCCGTTGGGCTGCAGTCATGAGAGGTGACAATCACTGAGAGCAAGGCTGGGGAAGGGCAAGATGTTGCGTGACCTGGGTGGTTCTGCCAGGTGGATGGGGAAGGTTAGGTCCAACGGAGCTGTATAAGTGGCTTTCGTGACACCTGGGTCTTGCTTTGAACTGAGGCAGGAGAGTGGGTTGGGTGTTAGGAAAGCAACTGAGCTGTTTGAAGCTCTCTGCAGAGAGGGAAATGTCTCCTTTCTTCTGTAGCTGAATCACCACTGGGGTGAAATGAAGTGCAGTAGTCACCCTGTATTGGCACAAAATGTAAAATGGAGCAAGCAGGAAAAGAAGCCCTGTTCTTGGGTCTGCACCCCATCCTCCTGAGCAGGATCTGTGGTGTCCAGAATCAATCTCAAGGACTCTTGGGCTTAGCCAAGGAATGTTCAAAAGCTGATGAGTTCAACCAGCCCATTGCTGCTTGCCAATGTACTACAGCTTTACCAGAGGACTTGATACTATGGTTTCTGGTGTTTTTACAGCACTCATGGGGCTTGTTGGGACCTTTGGTGCAGCACAAGGATAGGTCTTCAGGAGGGCTTCTGCCATTTGATCAGCCTGTGGGTTTCCAGGTGTCATTGGGAAGAGGGTGGTGTGCATTGAAAGGCCAAGGAGAATTGGGACTTCCTACTAGGGTAAGAAGTCCTCCAAGTTGCTGTGATGGGAGTCTGGATCAGTGTCAGTACTCCTAGACATGCACTAGAACATTTAATTAGAAGTGGAATATCTGCAAGGTGACACCATGGTAAGTGAAACATGGGGGATGGGTCTTCAGGCTTGTGTAAGCAGGGTGCAGAGCGCTGGCGGCTGAGGGCAGGAGGCCTGGGGCTCGACAGGAGCCATGAGGCCGAATCACAGAATCACAGACTGGTTGGGGTTGGAAGGAACGTCTGAAGATCATCTAGTCCAACCCACCTGCTGAAGCAGGTTCATCTAGAGCAGATCGGAATGGCAGTGCCATTCATGCCAGCACAGCCATGGGGCTCCCGCTGGGGCCTCACTGGTCTGACATGAGGGGTGCAGTAAATAGGAAAGAGACTGATTTTTTATTTTGGGAGGTGGGGTGGAAGGCAGCTTCTGCCGAAACAGAGGTTTCCACAGAGCCAGCCAGCTGGTGGGGAGCAGAGCTGAGCTGCTGCCCCAGACCTGCAACAGGACGGGAGGGAGCTGTCGCGTGGCGATGAGGAGTTGCCACGCGTGGCTCCATGGGGTCACTGGGCCTTGCTTCATCTCTGTGTGCCTCCTCAGACCCTTTTAAACACGGCCAGTGGCACCCCAGGGCCAGGCTAAGTGGGTGTGAGCCAGCTTCCGTGCACTGAGGGCAGCTCCTCCGTGTTCCTCCACGCTGCTGTTGATGGCACCGAGAGGAAACATCAGGGAGGTTTTTTGGCCAAAGGACCACTTTGCATGCCGGCGAGCTGTCTGAAGCTTTTCAGGCTGAGCGTCTCTTGCCTCCACAGCACGAATGGCCATGGAAGAGGGTTAAGAGAAGCATTTATCAGCCCAGCAGAGCCCTGGGAAGCTGCAGTCAGCAGCCAGGTGCTCCTGACACCATACTGGGCTGTGGCTGGAACCTGCCACTGGAAGGTGGGCTGGGTGCCAGCCATGAGAGGGAGTGAAGTCTCTGAGGAGGTGATGGGCAGGGCAGAGCAGCTGAGTGGGATTTGGGCAGACATGGGTACAGGGTCCTGCACCTGGGTCAGGGCAACCCCCAGTATCAATACAGGCTGGGGGATGAAGGGATTGAGTCCAGCCCTGCAAAGAAGGACTTGGGGAGGTACTGGTGGACAAAAGACTGGACATGAACCGGCAATGGGTGTTTGCAGCCCAGAAGGCAAATCGTATCTTGGGCTGCATCAAAAAGGGCATGGGCAGCAGGTTAAGGGAGGTGACTGCCCCTCTGCTCTGGTGAGACCCCATCTGGAGTCCTGCGTCCAACTCTGGAGCCCCAGGTACAGGAAAGACATGGACCTGTTGGAGAGGGGCCAGAGAAGGCCACCAAGAAGATCAGATGGCTGGAACAGCTCTGCTGTGAGGACAGGCTGAGAGAGTTGGGGTTGTTCAGCCTGGAGAAGAGAAGGCTCCAGGGAGACCTTATTGCAGCCTTTCGGTACTTAAAAAGGGCCTATAAGAAAAATGGAGACAGACTTTTTAGCAGGGCCTGTTGTGACAGGACAAGAGGTAATAATTTTAAACTAGAAGAGGGGAGATTCAGGCCAGACATGAGGAAGAAATTTTTTACACTGAGGGTGGTGAAACACTGGCCCAGGTTGCCCAGAGAGGTGGTAGATGCCCCATCCCTGGAGACATTCCAGGCCAGGCCTCTGAGCAACCTGATCTAGTTGAAGATGTCCCTGCTCATGGCAGGGGGTTGAACTGGATGAACTGTGAAGGTACCTTCCAACCCAAACTATATGATTCTTTGCCCAGGGTTTGGGCAATGCTCTGGGCTCTTCTCACAGCAGCAGGGCCCCCATGTTTCTGCACTGGCACATGCAATCCTGAATGACTTTCCTGAGCTGCCTTACTTTAGGGTGGTGGCTGAAATCACCAAGGCCAGAAAGTGGTGCTAGCATTATGCAGGATGCCTTTTCCGAGTAACAAACCTGGGGCAAAGGACAGGGTAGCCAACATGAAGGGCAGACAGAGACTAACCCCAAGTGCTGGCCTCCCCATGTGTCCCTGCCCACCCCAGCAGACCTCACTGGCACTGGAGGTGTGTGGGCAGAGCTGCTCTCAGGGGAAACAGGGAACTTCTGGGGGATCTGTAGTGCATAACGGGCCCGTGGTCACAGCACCAGTGTGGCAGATGGGCAAGTGGTTACCTCTGCTTTGCATGTATAGGCTTACTGTAGTGCTTGCAAGATGCCCAGCATGTGCATACAGAAACACATTGCTCTTGTGACTGTTTCTTGCATTTCACAGCTTGGCTGGGTGCAGCCACATTTTGGAAAATGCAGTGTGTGCTTCATCCTGTGCCTGACAGAAAGAGCTGCAGAGCTCTTTATTCACTCAGAAATTGTACAGCAGGAAGAAACTACCGATAGTGATTGCTGTTCTTCCCAAACATATCCTTTCTCTTCTTTTTATTGCAGTAACTGTTTATTCCTTCAGAGTGATTTTCATGAACACCATTACTACCCCATTGCAGCAGAAGCTCCATCTCTTTGAAACAAGAGCAGCTGAGTAGGAGTGAGTCACCCTTGTTCCAGTAAGGAAGCCCCTTCAGGAAGCCTCTCTAGCAACGATGTCCTGTGCAGCCCTGATGTGCCGCTGCCGAGCTATTCAGCTTTAACAATGCTGACAGTGTGTAATACTGCCCCGGAAACCTTCTGAGATTGCTTGTCAGACACAGCCAGTGCCTCCAGTGCCCAGGCAGCTAATCTAGCAGCAGACAGATCTCGGGTAAGGAAGCCAAGGGAAAGGAGGTACCTTCTTGGCTGTAAATGGCAAGGGACCAAAAGGTGCTGGAGCTGTTTCATGAGCGCCAATGGCAACCTGGAACACAATCAGAAAAAAGTGAACTGCCTCTGGGGATCAGCTGAAAAGCTGAGCTGCTAAAAACAATAGTGCGGCTGTAAGTGGCCTAGGGAGAGGGGGAGGCTTCAAGGGCAGATTACAAGCATGAGAGCACAGTGAAACTGATGTGGAAGCTGCCACAGAGAAGGCAGCTTTTGAGCGGTATACTGAACCTGTAATGGAAAGTGCTTGATATCCCACAAACCTTTGGCCCTGGAATGATACACATTTTTCAGAATGGAGAAAGGGGGATAGTGCATTTGCCATGAATTTTTCATTATAATGGAGTGTTCTGTGGTGATAGGTGATTTCTACTCTATAGGCTGTCCACAGTGGGGAGTGGCCCACTGGCAACCTTGCTGATAAGGCTGTCACAAGAGGAGCACAGAGGAAAGGGCTAGAAAATATTTCTAAGGCACTGCTATAATGCCACAAAAAATGAAACGTTACTACACAAACTGAGCATTTCCCTTGAAGTGCTCTGCTGCTACTAAATTACAGTTTCTTAGACCTGTTTCTTTGGGCACAAGATCATACTGTTTGTGCTCCACTGGTGGCAGGAGATACTGTCTCCATGGTTCCTGCTGGGGCCTGAAATACAGCCCCCCAGGATGAGGTAGGGTGTAGCTGCTAGGCTTATCTGGGACTCAGAGGATGTAGATTTCATTCCCTGTGTAGTCACAGACCTCCTGTGTGCCCAAGTAAACCACATGGAACAAATCTGCTGAGGGACTGAGCTGCTGTTGGAGCATTCCTAATTTCAGAGGGAGTATGCTGGAGAGTTCAGTCCTCCAAATCAGATTTCTGCTTCGGTTCTCTTTTAATGTAACTGCCCTCCTTTCTGCCTTAGTCTGACCACTACTATTTGGGCTGCAAAAGTGTTTGAGATAAGTATCTAAAGTGTCTGGCAGACACAAGGGGGCTGTCATCTTGCTTGGCTAGCACTGCAGTCCAGGGAATGGGTAGTGGAGAGAAGAGGGAACCTGAGGTGTTGAGGATACCCAGGCTACTGCTTCCAGCCTCCAGCTGGCTCCCGGCTCCATTGGCTGCATAGCTGTGACGTGGCTTCTCTGCCGACCTGATAGTCCACCCACAGGTAATGAGCGAGGCCCATGCAAGCTGCTAAGAGCACCCATCTTTGCAAAGTCCCATGAGTCCTTTCCAGCCCAGGGGATGTTGCTTGTGCCAGGTTACAGAGAAGTCAGTGGAAAAGAAGGCTGTGGGCATGCTGCTCCTGACTGTCTGCAGCCAAGCTTGCACACAGCAATCTGAATTTGGGCAGTGTGAGCTCTCTTGGCCTCATGCTGTGAAAGCAGGATGTGGGTGCCAAGAGAAGCAGCTCCTGTATTGCAGGGAGAGCTAAAAATGGTGTTCCTGGTCTCACCACCATAGGTTATGGGAGTGCTCCAGCCCCGTGCTCCTCTGCATTTCCAGATGGGAGACTGCTGAGATCCTAAATGAGGATCCTAAGATCCTAAATGATGATGAAGTAATCCTTTCTGGATACTTTGAGGGAAGACAAAAGGACAAAGGGCATTCCGTCACCAAGAGGAAGAGAAAAAAGAAACCTGCTTCCAAGGATTCAACCCTTAAGCACAATGACGTAGAAAGAAGGAGATTCTGTTTACAGAGGAAGTGAGAGAGGAAATTAAAGTGGTGGGGTAGGGGAAGAAGCAGCTCGCCAACAAAAGCTTGTCCTTTGGGGCAGGGTGAAGAGGTGGCTCCCTTCCCTGGGGAGCTTGTCTCCCAGCAGCAGAAACCACTGTCTGTGGCTGCATTGCCTGTGGCATTGGTGCGCTGCCGTTTGTGGGCCAGGCTTTGAGGAGGCCAGTATGGGTACTTGTTTGTGCTGCAGCACAGGCACACCTGGCTCCCTTCCCTCCTCTGAGGGGTAAGGGCAGGATGCTTTTTGAATATTGAATCTGTTCATTCTTGAAGAGCTCAACTTCCTTGCAAAGTGAAAGGTACAGTCGGGGAGTGGGCAACCTAAGACTTGGGGTGTGTCTTGGAAACTGGAAAATGTCCCATGTGTTTGGTTCCTGCTGCTAGAGGGAGCCTAGAGAAGTTGGCTGGGTCTATGGCATCATTCTGGCTCGGATCAGCACATCTCCCAGACTTTCAGCCAAGCACAGCATGTGTTCATGCTGGCCCTGCAGCCCTCATCTCCCTGTCAGGTCTCAGAGAAACTCCTTCCTTCATTTCACAAGGTTTTAGAGCAACCTCCCCACACTGCTGAGCCTGCTGGTGGCTTTGGACGGTGTATCTAATAAGCTGACAGCAGGGTAGCTGCCGTGATGCTATCCCTGAGGGGCTGCAAATCCTGTCCTAACCAAGCAGGCTGATATTTCAGCTTCTCAGCTGCATCAGCAATGAGTGTGGGATTGCTGGAGGGGAGAGAGCAGAACTGAGAAGGGAAAACAGCAGCAGCAGTGACTGGAGTGCTGTGTAAAGTTACCTGGCCTGTCTTGAGCACCCAAGCCAGGGCACCTGGAGCTGCCCAGCTGCCTTCTCCTGTCTGCTCCATGGCCACAACCTGCAGAGAGAGGAAGGGAGGCAGACAGGTAGGTGCCGTGACTTTCTGTTTATCCTGACCTTCTCCCAAGGGCTTGCTGTGGTTCCTTTCCTTCCTCTGCCCTGCAGGGGATGCTTTGTTGTTTTTTTTTTTTACTTTGAAAATCTCACTGTCCTTGAATTCAGAATAGTAGCCAAGGCCAAGGATGCAACAACAGGGCAGAAGGTCTCCTAGGTGTCTGTGACTCACAATGGGAATCTTTTTCCATTTCTTTCCCTTTTCACTCCTTTCCACAAAGACAGGCACCTTCCTCTGTTCTGCCCTCTTGCCTCTCCTGGGCATTAACCACTAGAAAATGCACATGGGCCTTTGTATTGAAAAAGGCTGCAAACTGCTGTGGTGGCTGGGATATAGCTGTCTCTTGTCAGCAGTGCTACACCCGATGCTTGTCTGATTTGGACTTGTGTGAACAGACATGCAGAAAACACCTTCAGTATCGTGCAGATAATAATATCAACTGCAGGGCTTCAGGTGCCTGCGCCACGGAGGGGACAAGGACAACATCAGCAGCAATAAAGTCTTACAGAAGTAGCACCTATTATGTGTTGTTTAACAGATTTTCTGCACAAGGCCAGAACTAATTTGCAGCTGAGCAGCAGAGGAGCTGTCTGCAGGCAGCTGGCTGGATTCAGGGGTGACTCAGCTTGCTATGCATGTGTTCCCTCAGATCTAGTCATTTCCCACCTCCTGCTTGACTTTTCTATCTTAAAAAAATATTTGAAGAACTAGCTGAAAGTATGTGCTTGACAGTGTGATAGAGGGTATGGGTTTCTGTGAACATCCCGGGTTTTCTCTTGAGAAAACCAATATGGAAAGTTTGAAAAAAAAGTTGGATTCTTTCTCTATTTTCCTTTGTGGGGTAAGACTTCTGATACGGAGCAAAAGTAACAGTGCAAAAGGACAGAAATGGGAGTTGCCAAGAGAGAACTAAAGTGAAATGTAACCTCAGCACTGATGATGTAGTTTTTGAAATGCAAAGCACTGAAAGGCATTCCCAAGCCATTATGAACACTCGTTACCTATGCAGAGTCAACCTCATGTGTGAGTACTGCTAAGCAAATTTCTGCCTGCATTCCTGCAGTACCAAAGTTTCTGCATTTGCCCGTGTATGCCTGGAGCGCATCTTGTGCCTTTTTGTGCTGAGATGCTCTGGGGCTCTTTCCCAGGCAGTTAAAAGAAAACTTGTCTGTCCTTCTAGGAAAAGATCAGGGAAAGCAGTGGAAGATTTTGAACACTAACTGATTTCTTTCTCCACCTTCTCTGTGCAGACAGGCAGCTCAGGACACAACTTTTGCCCTTGGCCACACCAGCTAGCAGAAGCTTCCCAGGCCAGAATCCTTCCATATAGAAAGGTAGCAGGGTAAGAATGAAACTCATGTGACTGATGACTGATTGATCTCAGAACCACCTTCTGAAAGCCAGTGTGATTTTTCACAAGAGCTGGCTCCTTAGAGCTTTTCATGGTCGGTATTATAAAAATATGTCCCTATCTAATGAATGCAGATGGGTTTCTTGCCCTTGTAAGACACCCTCTTCCTGCAGGTTAGAAAGAATTTGAAGGCTTCCATTGTACTTACCAACATCTCAGTGTGGATGTTGTACTGATCTTTGCTCCAGCAGAATTAATATCTGCTTCATCTATTTTGAGAGGAATAAGAAATTCCAGCAGCTGCCATCTCAGAGGAATACTGCAGAAGGGTATGGTTAAAATCCAGCATTGTGTTGAGCTCCTGGAATTGCCAGGCAAAGCATCTCTCTACGAATGATGACATTTTTTAAAACACTCTGAAGGTTTGGTCTTTGTCACATTGGGCGTTTTGCCATAGATCTTAATGGCTCTGTGGCTGATCTCTTAATCTCTAATGCACCTGTGCAAACTCAACAGTTTATTGCAATTTCATGCTTTTTGGAAATCATCTCACACTAATGCCATCAGAGAGAGCAATTTTTAAGGTCATTAGCTCAGGACATAGCAAATAAATAGTGAGAGAAAACAATCTGTAAATGTCATATTTGTTTAACACACGGAGTAGCTCCTGAAGAGCAGTTATCCTTATGTCTAGAGACAGCATGAAAATTAAATTCTGTGGCTTGAAAATGTGGGGCTGTTGGAAGTGAGAAGAGGATAATATGGTTATTTATCTTCTCTGCTTTGTTCCCTATCTCCTTGTTGTTCCCCATGCACACATCTGTTCAATTTATTCACCAGTAACTTTAAATTATTGGACTGCAGACCAGGACTAAAGGCCTGACCAAAGAAATTGAGGTTCTGCTGCTGAGTTTTGATAAAATGTTTTTGTTTTGTTTTGGTTTGGTTTGGTTTGGTTTTTCTTTGTTTTCTCTGATGATAAGTAATAGTTTTTAGCTGCTATTCCAAATAAAAGGAATTGGGTTAAGTAGGAAGAGTTATCCCTTCTCCACATCAGTAGAAAAGAGACAGGCCCACTAACATAACCTGATGTAAATGCTCTCCAAACCAAAAAAGACAGAACCACACAAAATCTTTATCGCTGGCATCAGGTCTATTCTGTCAATAAGTGCACTTAAAACTGATTTCCAAGTTTGCCGGTATTTTGCTTGTGGAAGCAAGCCTGAATGCATGGCCACAAATGGGCATTACAGTGGGAAGATCAGTAGAAAGACACATAGATATTCCCTGTGCTATGGATGAGATGGGGGAAACAAGAGGAATGTGGGTGAGGGGAGTGTAAGCCCCCTGCCCTCCTGTGTCCCAATCATCTCTGCCTTGTGGGGTGTATTTGCTATGCGGTGTGATGAAGAGGGGCCACTCAGCCCAACTGCTGCTGGAACATCAGCATCTGCCTGGCTCTTTGCCACAAGTATTTTGTAGTCATTGATATATTTTAATTTGGTTTAGAAGAAAGCTTCCCTTCAGGTGGTCTTCCAGCTGCCCTGAAGAGGATCTCTAAAGACCAGAATAGTGGTGTTATCACAGCGTCAGGGCACAGCATAGTTTTGCAAGATAAACCTTCTCCTATAGCCCATATTGGTCCATTCCAACAAAAAGCAGGGACTCACCACTGTGAAAGCGGCTGGGAGCACTGGCACAGTCTTAATGGTCCAAGAAGGTGGTCTCAGTCAAGGCCTCTTCTGCTTTTCCCTGGGTGCATGAAAGCACGGTATGGTATTGTGTTACGATTCCCTGAAAAGAAGCTTTGTTCTCCTCCATCACATCTACCCTTCCTCTCCCCTGTTCTCAGGACAGGATACACTCTTCAGCAGTGCTGCAGCATCTGCTTGTGGGGCAGCACAGATTCACAGATTCACAGATTTAAAAGAATCTCTGACTTCTTTCTGGGTCAGTTTTTTTTTACGATTTGAGGAAAGTCACAATAGCTTTTCCACTGGTGAAACTAGAAATGGGGGACCAACCCTCAGCTCCTGAAGTGGATATTTAGCAAATGATCACCCTGCCCTGCTTGAGGTATCTGAGTCCATAGGTTTGTTAACTCGCTAAGGACTGACTGTAGCCCCAAATGAGTCATTCAAAGCACCCAAGGGTTTCTGGGTTTATGCTGAGTATGCAGGCAGCTGGGCCTCCTAAAGTGGCAGGTGGATTAAATAAGCTTGGTGTCCAAGATAAATGGGGTGCAATACACATTTCTTTATGTGCTACAGGAACACCAGGCTATCAGAAGGGCCAGATAAGCTTCAGTAATGGATAATTATTACAAGGTGTTGGGTCACACTTCGGTTAAGCATGACAAGAATTTCCCCAGTGTAGGAAGATGTCAACTTTTGCTGAAAGTAGGTGCTTTTTTTTTTTTTGCTTGCTTAAAATATTTACTTGTTCATTCTGGAGAAAGTTAACACTGTAAATTTACATTTTACAATGTAAACATTAGTCCACTAGCTATTTTTTCTTTTTCGCTGGGTTTCTTTAAATATTAGCAACATGTTTAATGGTTGCTTCATTCATTGCAGTTTTATACATTTCATTAATTAATCTTGTAACTCAGCATGGCAGTAGAGACTTGAAATGGGGCTTTGCTCCCGTTATGATGTTGTCTGTTAGCTTTTATCAAGGCCAGTGACTCAGTTCCAATGGATTTGTACATCCAGAGTTTCAGCCACACTGGGGTGTAGATGCCATTTCAAATAAAGAGAGAAAAACTAAAGTGAATATAGAAATGCCATCAGTTTTGTCATGCTAGAGGATTTGGTGTCTTTGAAAATTCAGCTTCTGTAAAGGGATTAAAGTCTTGTCCGGTGGCAATCTGAAATGCCAGGATTTGCTGTCCAAGTAGCAGGTGCAAGATGTTGAAACCTTCTGGATGGTTAATGACCTGACACTGCCATAACTCACATCAGCAGTAATCCAGAGAGTCCCACCCAAACTGTGAAATCGATCAGCACTAAAGAAAAAGCAAGAACTGTGTTTTCCACAAGCAGGTTATTTCCACAGTGGTGGGGACTGCGCAAAGACAGTGGCAGCTGTGTGGTACAAAATCGCAACCCATAAGCCACAATCTCATCTCGGCAGGGGATGCCACCACATGCTGTCAAGAAAAATGCTGAAAATCTGGGCAATAGGTATATTTCTTAGGAGGATGGGGGGGGGGATGTAGCACTTTGTTTGCTTTGGTCTGTACTCCAAAGCATGAGGTGACCCCTTGGCTTTCGCTGTGTGTTCCTTGGCCACTACCTGCTGCTCTGGCAGGAGGAGACACTGCAGCGTCTTCCCAGCCCCATAACAACCCCAACCATCGTGCCTGATGTGAGATGCGAGGTGTCAGCCTGACCCGTGGTTGGTGCCACGTTTCCCTCAGCAGGGGCTTGCTGAGTCCTGCCAGGAGGCGCTCGCTCCCTGCCTGGGCCCTGCTCCATCACATGTGGGATGGTCCCATTCCATGGGCTGGTGGTGGAGCAGCTCTCTCCCTTACAGGTGTATCGTAGATGCTAAGGAAGCTCATGTGTATCTGAGAGGAGGCTGGACAAGTTTGTGGAGGAAAATCCACTGGATAGATTCTTTGTTTTGGTTCTGGTTTGTTTATTTGTTTTTTTTTAATTACTTTTCTGCTGGATCCGTTCCCTCAGCCAGTTCAAAACCAGGCCGCACAGACAGGTAGCGTGAGTGGATGACACAGGGGACAAGAAGGGAGGGCGATGTCAATTGCCTGTGGCAGTGTTGCTAGTGATGGCTTTGTATTGTGAAACCAGAGCCTGTTAGTCCTGGTGTTACTATGCCCACAGGAAGCTTTGCAGCTAAAACCTGAGCTGATGGCAACAGCTCTCTGGTAAAGTTATGAGAAGTGTGCTAATTTGCAGCAGCAACAAGTAATTTTAGAGAATATCCCATGGCTCCAAATACTCCACATCAATCCTACCCAGGCTGTGAACACGTTGCTGTCCTGTGGCGATGAGTTCTGCAGGCTGCTGGAGCTGTGCTGCAGTCTTTGTAGTCGTACACGTACAGACCTGAAAAAAAGATTTGCTCACAATTTACAGTAATAAAGCTAACAAAACTCTCCCCAGCATACCAACTGGCATTCTTCCAGGTTTGAATTCAAGGTTTTCAAAATCCATGTGTATTTTTTTATTTCTCTGTTAGGAAAAAAGGAAATATATATACCTATTATGTATATGCATATGTATGTGTATATATATATA
The DNA here is from genome assembly GCF_036013475.1 of Columba livia. Classification (NCBI taxonomy): domain Eukaryota; kingdom Metazoa; phylum Chordata; class Aves; order Columbiformes; family Columbidae; genus Columba; species Columba livia. The sequence continues at coordinate 97,036,260 of NC_088602.1, read as the reverse complement.
ACTGCTGAGAAGAATAATTCCTGCAGTTGTAACAATTTTAAGCAACAAAAGGTTCTATGAAAAGAAAAGAACATATCAGTCAGGAAATGCTGGTATAAAATAATTGTGGCAGATTCCCCTGTGTGCTCTGATTGCTGTGCATCTTTCTGGGAATTCAATATGGCCACAAACCCAGCTTGTGGATGGCAGCTCATGGCTTGGAACAGTGGCTCTGAGCATGTAGTTAGGTCAGTAAATTTGTCCCTACGTGAAGCAGAGATATTTCAAATACAGAGTTCAGCCCCCTGCTGCTTGTGAAGCCTTCCTGTGTGTCCTGTGGAGGCCACAACAATCAATACGTGGCACATGACAGCAGTCATGTATTGATTGTGTATCTTGTCTATGGTATATTGCGTGTGTTGTCTATTGTATGTCTCTTCCTTTCCAGCCTGACATCCCCCGATTCATTGACCCTTTGGGGCAAAATTTCCCCTTGGAAGCAGAGCAGCCTTCTGTGTCTCCAAAATGACCAGTCACCCTGGAAACCTGAGAAATAGCTCACTGAAGAAAACACAAATGTAGATCTCATGTATTTTTTATACCTAAAAACCCCAAACCAAGCAGCCACTTGCTGGCTTGCTGCAAGAGTGATGGGCCCAGTGTAGGGGGACAGGGTGGGACTTGCTTCCTGGCGGTACATTCCTCACTGAATTATAGGCCTAAGGCAGAGACCTCATTTTCTTCAGATGACTCTCAGGAAATACCCTCCCCATCAGTTATTATTGCCTAAATAATAGGGAGGGAAGTGCCACAGACTTGAGCAATATCTGAGGTACTCCATAGGGCACATCCCAAATCTGGTGTAGGGCAAGGCTGCTAAGACAACTGATTATAATGTCACTTGGTGGGTGTATACAGTTCTCTTTTTGCCCCAGAGTTATGAGGTCATGTGGAAAAATACAGATACTTGTTTAGAAATCAGTAACTTGTTGAAAAGAAACATTACAAAATCTCTTCCAAAGCATGGGCCTGTGCTGTCAACATTCATGCATAGGTTTATCTTTGTTAATGGGACTTCTAGGTAGGAAAACATGTACAAATAGTTGCAGGATTCCAATCTTAAATGTTAAGTTTCCAGAAAGTCCAGTCCAGGAAGGGAAAAGCCTGTTGAGGGAGAGGTCTGCTGGGATTTGATTTATGAACAGGACATCCTGCTTAGTGCTGAGATCTTACAGATATGATTCTAGTGAGACTGCTGGGTTATTGTGATGGCGAAGAAAAGGAGCTCACCCACTCCCTTGTCTGCTAAAGGCACTCAAACCTGTCTGGGCATTGTATCAGTGCTAAACATTTGGCATTCTTTATCACATTTCATCACCACTGTTTACTAAGTGATGTTAAAAATGCATGGTATGTATGCAGCTCATACAAGCAGACTGACATGTCTGTCATTAATTATCAAGTTGCATGCTGTCATTTCATTTGTGCAGTTAAGCTCAGGGTGGATTTCATGACCTAGCCACAGAAGAAGACTGTCCATAAAGTTGGGGCAAAAGACGGAAGAGAGGTAGTGCTCTTAGGAGGATGTTTGCAAGTTCTTCTTCTGGACCACTGCAGCTCCATCTACATTTTCCACAAGCTGTGACATGGGTCTAGCTGAGCTCGTGCACTCACGTTTCCTTTGTGTGGGAACTAGGGTACAGTGGAGATGAGAGAAAGGACATTTCAGTCCCATGTCACTCTCTAGGAGGAGATAAGAGACATCAAGACATGCTCTGGGGCAGCAATATTGACACATCTTCTGTTACTGAGTGAATCAGTCACAACAAAGAGGCTTTAGTAAGCTTCTTTGTTCTTGATGCCTCGGATGCTGGTGCTCAGCTCAGGCCACTGAAGGGCTAGCTTCCAGTGCCTGCCTGAAACGGTCCCTGTTTTTTCTGTATTTGCAGTACTTCAGCACCTCAGGGTATTTCTCTGTCACTTAAATGGTGCCAGCGAACATTCCCAGACTTTAAGACTGAGTCTTCTGTGCTGTTAAGTTGTTAGGATGTCTGAAGCACCTGCACCGTATTTCAGATGTTTGCCAGGCATGGCTTGGAAGCCAGCAGGGCCTGGAGACCATTCTCACTAGACATTTGAGATGGAACCGCCTTGTTTTGGCAGAAAGGAAAGTTCAATAGTCTGGAATTAGAGTATCTCACGCTGGCTGGCCTTAATGCCAGAGGACAGACCTGGGCATGTTGAAACACTGTTACGGACATAGCCTAGGTGTCTCCAGCTGTCTGTCCCTAGGATAGAAGGCTCTTTTATTTACAGAGGGGTTACAAAGGCTTGTATAGTGCTTTAAAGGTCAGCGCCAGAGCTGGATGTTCAACTAAATATAATACAGTACAGCTTGGCGGGAGCTGGTAGGGAAGGAGTTCGGTAAATTCACTTTGGCTGCTTCCTCATGTGTGAAGGAAGGACGTGTCTGAATTAGAAATGGGTAAGCTGTGTTTCCTTCTGGCTAGACCACTGACAAAGCTAACTTTTTGCCGTTTTTTAGTCCTGATATGCCACTTCTTCACCATCTTTCCTTTACGTGGCCCCACGTCCCCACAGACTAGTGCTGAATCTCATACTGTGTTGGGCATTGCAGAAAATCTCAAGCCCACTCTGTTGTCGGTGGACAATGTGTGCATATTATCAGTAGGAGTAATCCATCCAGCTGTGCATTAACAGAGGAGTCCTCCAGGCAGAATTTCCTCCCTACCTCGTTCATTACTTTGGGACTGGCTGAATCCCTTCAGTTCCTCTTCAAGCTTTGTCATTTTACTGGGAGTCGTGGCTCTTCACTTTTACTTCCAGACAAAGAGAAACCAAATCAGAAACCCCAGGCAGATGACTCACAGCCACCTCATGGAGCTGTCTGTGTCTTCCAGTTGCTGATGTCTGGTTAGCTGCGTCATCTTCAGAATGAAGCAGCACTGGGTGGATCTGGCTACCCACAGCTTTCACTTGGAAACCCCCCATTTCTAATCTTGTAAGTAGCCCTGAAGGTATGTGGGGGCTGCTAAAATTAAAACAGTCTGACCCTGGGAATGGGATGGATGATATGACAGCTGCGTGGCCTTTGAATCGGTTGTTAATCTAACGAAGGATGATTTAGTTCTGCCAGTCACACGTATACATTGCAGCTGCAGCACTGCCTATTGCAGATGTGGTCAGAGAGCCACCTTCCTGCACAGGGACCCCTGCTCCTTCCTCCTTACACCTTGAGTCCTGTATTCGGTTTTGGGCCCCTCACTACAGGAAGGACATTGAGGTGCTGGAGAGAGTTCAGAGGAGGCAATGAAGCTGGTGAGGGGTCTGGAGCACAAGTCTGATGAGGAGCAGCTGAGGGAACTGGGGCTGTTCGGCCTGGAGAAAAAGAGGCTGAGGGGAGACCTGATCACAGTCTACAACTGCCTGAAAGGAGGTTGTAGCATGGAGGGTGTTGGTCTCTTCTCCCAAGGAGCAAGTGATAGGACAAGAGGAAATAGCCTCAGGTTGTGCCAGGAGAGGTTTAGATTGGATATTAGGAAAAAATTCTTCATGAAAGGGTTGTCAGGCATGGGAACAGGCTGCCCAGGGAAGTGGTGGAGTCACCATCCCTGAAGGCATTTAAAAGATGTATAGATGAGGTTCTTAGGGACATGGTTTAGTGCCAGAGTCAGGTTAACTGTTGGACTCAATGATTTTGAGGGTCACTTCCAACCAAAATGATTCTATTATTCCCCAGGGCTGCCTCCAGCATGGGCAAAACCCCAGCTGCGAGGCCATATGTCTGGGAGGTGGCAAACCTGGGTTTAGAGCACTTTGTCCTGAGCAAAAGAACACTGCAGTTGGGTGACATAAAGTCCTTAAGAGGAATAATATTTCTTGGCCAAATTGGAGAGGTGTGAAAAAATTGAGCTGGTGTGTTGCCTACATGGCTCTTGAATCTTCCCCAGAATTTTGCTCCGTCATCCTGTCTCCTTTCCCTCCTCATTTCTCCAGAGCCATGGCTCCAGATTTGGTCCCCCTCTTTTACGCAAGTTTGTGCTCATACACCCGTTCTTTTGCCTGGATGCTTCCCTGAGTCAGATAATTCCTTGCTGCCGGCTTTTTTGTGCCAGCCTCCTCCGCAGCCAGCAACTCGGCTTGTCAATACTGAGCAGCACCCAGCCTGCTCTCCTGCCACTTGGCCTTATTATACCCAAACTGGAAAAGTGTCAGCTCTGAGAAAGCAGACACAGCCACAGGTGTGCAACCCACTTTGCTTTTTAAGCTCTGAATGGAGTTTTGTGTAGTGAAGTGAGATCGGGTGGGTCCCACTGGGAGGGAGATATAAAACGACTCCTCTGTCCCCAAAAGCTTATGCACCAGACAGAGGGTGGATGAGAGGGCAAGCCACCATGTCGGCATTGGAGATGGGCAACTGAGACAGGGAGGAGGGCTCAACCATCTTCCCTAATCTCATGTGGAGAGTCCGTAGCAAATTTAAAGGTCAGCCTGTGCCTGGGCCTCCACCACATAGGAGCAGCTTTTGGTGTGATGAGTGAGGGGAAACCCCAGCGCATGTGCCTGGTCAGTGGGCTCTGTCTGGGATGGGGTGGGGAGGCTGGATCCAGCCCTGTGCCTGGCATCCTGGAGGAGCACGGGGGATAGCTGGTGTGGGCTGGCTGGGAGGCAGTGGGCATCGGAGGGGGACGTATGTGACTGGTGACGAGCAGAGGAGCTTCTCTCTTTGCTCACAAGCCATTTCAAGGTGACTTTGAAGTGGTCTGCGAGATTTTGAGCAGTTTTGGCAAGCTTCTGAGGGGAAACTTAGTGTCTGCCAGTGGAGAGTCCAGAAGTGAAATAACGTGCCTAGTAGCAAACCTCATGAGACAGATCCTCTGTGGGTGTAAATTAGCACTGTTCCCTTGGTCTCATTTAGAGCTACGCTGGCTTACAGCCCGTGCTCCCAGCAGTTGTCCCAAGGCGATAAGAAGTAGAACAAATTCAGGTGTAATTGCTTCTCACAGAAGAAAACTGTAAGAAAAAGCATCTCGCTTAGCGAGGATAAATCTAGGTCTCATTGTTTTCTTTTCCTTGAAGAAAAGCAGAGTTATGATGCAAAGGCAGAAAGACAGGAATGCTGTAAAACAAGCAAACAAGGGAGGAAGGCTTTGCCATCTCATGGCCTTTTTCCCCTACATCCTCCTGCCATATAGCAGCTAGCAAAATGGACTTGAAGAAAACCTGAGGGAATGGCTGCGTGAACTGCCTTTTAAAGATCCTGGGCTAGTTTTTATCATAATTATTTTTCTTTTTTTTTCACTAGTGTCACTCTATTGATTTTCACTGCAGTGACGCAGCTGTAAAATAGGCTTAATGTAGTGGCGAACGAGACCTTATGTATCCAAATTTGTTTTTCAGAATTGTGCTTTTCTAACAGGGAAAAAGACTTGCCCCAAGTTTAAAGGTAAGCTCCAAATCTTCACTGCACCGTGAAGATTTGTGGATAGAAATCCCATTTAGATGATTTTATAAAGCGCTGAAATACTCCACAGGAGCAGGATTTAACCTTGGGATGTTCACTTTCTGTAATGTGATTAATGAGCCTTTCCCCAAGCATAGCAGATATCTAAGCATTTTTTTGTGTGTGGAAGTGGAGCAATTGTCCGGCTTTACGCAAATGAGGAGCTACTTCAGTGTTTGCCCTGTGAAGAGACTTCAGTTTCAATGGGCTTCAAGATTGCACTTTTGTGTTAAGTGGAGCTGTGATCTTTTTCCAATGAGTGTTGCTATGCAGGGCCAATTTGTGACGTCCATTATTCTAAAATAAGTAACTTCTGCACAGCAGAAATGTGCTCCACTTGCACTGCTAATCTGTCTCTCACACAAAGGCGTGTTTGGAAGAAAAGTTATTTATTGCAAGTAATAAATGCAGGTTCTCAAAAGCATTTATAACTTAGTTTCCAGAGTCAGAACACTTCAGTTTGAAATAATTTCCTTTCAATTTTCTGTATTTTCAGTCTCTTTCCTGGCTGTTTTAGACCATATATTGCATACCTAATTATTCTCCAAAGGACAATCTCAGCCACGGAAAATGGAATATACTTATCAAAATTCCTCATGCAAGAATCAGTTCTTCAGGTATCAACTATTGCCTGGCTGTCTGTTAAATAAGCATGTCAGGTTGAAGTCTCCTGCCTCACCAGTGCAGATAGTTATATATCTCATCTGTGTAGTTTATGAGCCCTTCTCAGTCATTGGTATAACAGACCTTTGAATGTCCTCTGGCGAAAAATGGAAACTGTAGTTAACACTTACCCAGTTTGTCTGAAATCACAGAGGAGATCCAGGGCATGATGGGATTTGAAAACAGCTCATCTGTGGTTTTATATGGTATATTTCCTCTAGGTAAGCTGGATCACTGTAAGAGCAAAGTGATTGAAATTCTTCCCAAAAGGACCCCAAAACCTTAATTTCATTAGAAGACATATGAGTCACTAGCTGTTGAGGATTCTACTTACTTGAGGAATTTGTATGTTTTTTTGAGACTGTTCTCAAGAAAGCGAAGTGCAATATTTGGAAGGGCTCATAGGGTTAGTCTGGCACTTCTTTGTGGCTTTGGCCATCAGGTACTACGGGACTAGAAAGTGCTACTGTATAACCCCATGACAGCAAAAAAATTAGTAGTTTGCACTCCTGTTTTACTCCTGTGTGAGGCTGGATGAGAGATCTTGACCCTTTTCCCTCCCTCAGCAGCAGCTTTTGCAATGGGACAAGGGCTGACTCCATCCTTGTTGTGCTAAGAGTTTGGATGCAGGATGAGGTACAGCTGCATCCCTCTCTTGCTTAATAATCATTAACAAAGCGATCTAAGTAGGTATGTGAATAATTTGGAAAGTGGAAAAGAATGTTTATAGCAAATAATTCATCTACTTAAAATCCCTACCTGTACATTGTGTTTGGCTTATTGATGCCTTTATAGAGTGGGAGGAACTGCAGGCGTTCCTGTTATCTCTCTGCCTTTGGAAGAAGGGAGAAGTTATGGCTCAAAATAGGGTTAAACTGCTGTTCGAAGGTCACACAAAATCTCTGTGGCAGTACTGGAAATACCCACTTTTCCTTCTCATTTTCAAAATCCTTCCAAGATTTCATCCTTTCTGGCAGACTGTATTCGTCAAAAGAGTTTTCTGCTGCTCTCTGAAAGACCTTCTGCTTGACAGCTCTGTCCTCTGAGGAAACATTTCTTCATAACAAGTTTGCCTTGAATCAGTTTGGCTTGATTTTAATTTTTTCTTATATCCCACAGCAAAACTTTTACCCCAGTGTAACTAGTTTCCACAAACTTCCCTATGAAATACAGGGCAAGCTGTGTTGGCTGCTCCCCATGGAAAATGAAAGACACGGTTGCACCAGACAGTCCCTTAGCGAGGAGTAAAGACGGTGTGGGACCCTCGTTCAGCAACCAAGTCCCCTGGAGCCCGCATGTGCATCAGGCACAGGGCTATATGCAGGGAGCTGTACACAGCGTATCATAGGATATGAGTTTGCCTGTGCAGCCATTTCCAAGGCATTGGTGCTTTGCTGCTTCAGCCCATTTTAACTGTGTGACATGTTGCAAGACTGGCATTTGTTATCGCCAAGTTATGCTTACATTGCTTATGGAGACGGCTAAGTTCCTCTGGAAGACAGAGCTTTCTGGGGATCTTTCCCTCCTGAGCAGTCTGGCTGCTCTGATTGCTGTTTAAAGAGAGACTGTGGAAAGCTGTGAACTAATCTGTAAAGTAAAGGCTCGCTTCTCTTTCACTTCGCTCCTTGGGACTTGTCTCCAATATGAAGCTGATATGTACGTATATGTGATGCCTGTGCCCTGGGGGAGGCACTCCTAAGTGAGTAAGGAATTCATTGTGTGCCCAATTAGCACACTACAGTGATGTCTGCTTAGTCCTGACACTCTCAATTTCCGTCTGTGCCGCTGGGAAGAGAGAATAAAGCTCTTCCCCTGGTGCTGTCACAACGAATACACTGGCCAGACTGGCTGTGTCCAGGAAGGCAGGGGATGCCTTCCCTCCCCAAGGCTTGTGCCATCTCATGCGGTGCCAATCAGTGCCCGTGCTGACATGGACACCTGGGAACGACACAGATGACAAACCTCACTGGGGTAACCGAAAAAACAACATCGAGGTATCATACCATGGTCACTGATTGTCCCAGTAGTGGTTTGAATGGCTCCACACTCCCCTGTGAATATCTGGAGAGCTGCTGAATTCTCTCGTGCTTAGGAAGTTTGTAGATAAGTCACTCAAGCCTTTTGAGGCTTGTTTTGGAGGCTGCAAATCCAGCTACACTTCCAGAAAGCTTGATCTCTTACTTTGGGGATGAGCGAGCAAGTATAAATGAGGGTGCAAGTTAATTTACTGATCCATAAAAGAGGTGCTTTATTTTTTACAGCTATATATGTGTGTTGTATGTGCACACACACATGTAAATAGAGAAGAAATACAGGCTGTTCCCTTGGCCTCATCCCACTTTCCATGAAAAGAAGTGTTCCACTGGAAGCTGTAGCCATTCACGTCTCACAATCTGCCACCTGTCAAAGCAATTTGAGATTTACTAGTGACAACTGAGTGCTAATGTCTGCCATCCTTGCCCTGCAAATAGCCGATGCGTTCCAAGTCCCACGGCCCTTAGGTCAGCTCTCCTCCCCAAGATTAGTTCAAACTCAGCCAGTCACCCAATAGCCATTTGGAGTGATTCACTCTGAGAAGTACGTATCTTCGACACACGCTGAAACTTCAGGGAGAAAATGAGTCATTTCACATTATAGAAAGTCAAATCTTGCCCTTGGTATTTCTATGTATACATGAGTGATAATCATTTATTTTTAGATAAGTTTCTCCAGTATAAATGTTGCTTCCTTTGATAAAGGTCATCTTGAGAGCCACATGCTAATATTCTGCTTATTTCACAAATGCTATGGGAGATTATTTATTTATTCATGTGTCTGCAGCAGTGCAGTCGGATGTCAGGGAGCTATAGCAGTAGCTGATTGTTGGGAGTCAGCCTACAGACAGGGTCCCTGTTGCTAGGCTTATCTGTCAAATGTGTGTTCAAGAATGCAGTGAAATCATCCCTTTCTGGCATTTTCTTGCTGTTTGAATCACTTAGGTCTGCCTCCTAGACTGTTCAGCGATGACTTATTTTCAGGACGCAGAAAATCCTGGCTTTGCAGGGGGGGAGCCATTAGACAAGGTATTTGTCACAGTGTCCTGGAGCGGATCTTGGCATTGGCAAACCAAGACCAAGCAAATTGGTAAAGCCAAGCCTCAGGCCTTGTTGAGTCTCTTCTCCATCCCAATGAACCAAACCATTCAGCTTGTGGGTGGATGTGGTTTTGGTCCAAGTGTACCGTTGTAACTGTGCCACCCACAGCAGATCTGCATTGGGACCTGTAGCGGTTCTGAGACCTGTCAACCCTGATATTGTACCCAAGTACTTCACCTGCAGCACCCTCTGGATAACAGCCGCAGGGTTTTTTGTGTGCAAAACACAGCAGCACTCCTGCCTTGGGGACAGCCTGGCCCCACCTCACCCAGTTTCACCCGTGGCTGAGCCTGCGTGAGGTGGGCAGCACGAGTCCCTCAGCAGTTCCCAAGGGGCTCCGGCTCCTGAGCAAGAACAAGCCCCCACCACCTTCTTGAGACATCTGTTGAGAAAGTTGGGGAATAACATCTGGCCATGAGAGGCATTTCAGGACCCTGCCTGAAAGAAGATGGGATAACTTTCTACTGCACTTGAACATGTTTTTTAAAAAGTCCATGTGTGTGTGAATGTATATGTTTGTTATATGTAACATTCAAATTGATGTTGAACAATCCAAATGCATATCTATGTGTCCCAGAGGGAAATTTGCAGCTTACTGAGATGTTACTTGCTGCCCCCCTGAACTGAAGCTGATTTGGATATAATTCCTTACTTGAAGCAGCTTTCAGCCCAGTCATTAATGCATGTGAAGTATCAGCAACCTATACATGAGGGGCTGTGTGTGGCTCAATAGCCAGACGCTGAATGTCTGGGGGTGTTCAGTGTCCCCCATGTCCAGCCAGCCCCTCAGAAGCCTCTATGGAGGGACCAGTCCCACCAGCTGTGGTGTCAGGTCCCTGCTTCGCAGCCTGAGCGGGGGCCCTGTTCTCACAATGGCAAAGCTTGGCCCCTGGGTTTTGGGCTGTATCCCTTGCAAGGGAGAGGCACGGAATCACTCAGCATGGAAGGAGGGAGCACAAGAGGCAGCTGAGTAGTGCAGGCAGCCTGTCTCCTGTGGAGCCATGCCCGTCTACTCCCAGGGCAGCATAGTCAATCGAGCTGCCTCCTGCACTGTGCTTGGCCTTTCTCATTTGAGCCTCCTGCCCTGTAACATACATTTTGGGGGGAAATCCCAAGTGCCTTTGCCCTTCTGTGCAGACATGTTTTTCCCTCCCTGCTCCTCTCCTTCCTCTCCTCTGGCCTCCAAGGCCAGAGTTTGTCCCCACTCTGGAGCTGCACCCCAGGCCTTGCTCCCCAGGATGGGCATCCAAGAGGCAGTTCCCAATGCACCCAATAAAACCTGGTCCAAACGCTGACTCGCCCTCCTTCCCATCCTCTGACAGTTAAATGTAATTTTGGATATAAGCTATCCAGAATAAAGAGATATCTGAGTTATTTTACTATCCTGCTGGCTCCTAAGTTAAATAAACACTATAAATCATGGAGCCAGATTCAGCTCTGACTGAACTTTCACTTCAAGCTTTAGTTTGATGTTGAAATAAGGTGACATACTGATTTCAAGGGTACTGACTTATCCCCTATTGGTGTTTATGTAAAGAGAGTTCAGCTCATGGACTACTCCCTGAATTATGGAGTTACTGCCAAATGTTACTCAAAGTGGAGTTTTCGTGCTCTGTCTTGCACTGTTCACCAAATGTTCACAGGGAAAACGAGTCTCAGACAGCATCTGCGTAGGAACTGGTTGAGCACAGGTGTTACATCGTTTTGGCTCAGGGTGACAGAACATAATTATCAGAAAACACTTCTAAGGAACAGTCTCATTGTCTGCTTTATTTAAAATAGTTTCTGGCAAATGGTCATATCATGGGCAAAAGACCAGCCATCTTCTTCTGGCAGAATGGATCTGTGTAATGAATATGCATGGTAATGACATAGAACCTTGAGTGAAAGTTAAGTCTGCAAGACATCTGTCTACTTAGAGTGAAGCTTTCCTGTTACCTTACAGAGGACAGAAGGAAACCCAAGGGAAAAGACAGACTACATGTAATGGAAAATGTATGCCCTAAATGTGATGTTAGGCAGATTGACCATTTTTACTGCAATAGCAAAACGTTCTCAGCTGGCTTAGCATAGGAAGTAAGGCAAGTACTTTGCATGCCTCTATTAGGACATATTTATGTTTTATGTGACTGGGTGACATAAAACAGTGGTTCTCATATCTTTCTGTAGCTGTGGAAGCTGGCCATGTTCATGCTTCACTGGGCCTGCTGGAGTCAACACATCAGTGAGGATCTCTGCTGTTTGGCAACCATGGCCATTGGAATTACCAAAACACAGAGAGCAGTGTAGTGCTTCTTGGTATTTTCCATGCCTGCAGTCCAGCTGCAGAGCACAGCCTCTCATTCTGCTTCTCCTACATTTTGGCAGAAACAAAAGCTTTTCAAATCTTTTAAATGGTTGTATTCATAGTCTTCAATGTTTTTAAATCCTTTATGATCACTTTGCTTGACCTTTGTATGATGGAAAACTTTGAATTTTATCCTCTAGTTCTTAAAATCAAGCACAACAGCTTTTGGCTGAACAGTGTTTGTTGTGAAAGTTTTGCCAGTCGAGATGTAAAGACATCAAGTCATGGGGATTGCACAGTGTCCCTTGGTAATGAGTCCCTTGACTGATTGCTCTCAGTATTAGATGTCTGCTAGCATAACACTTCCCTGAATTCAGTTTCCAGCTGCTCATCTTACCAGTCCCTTGCCTACTTTGTTAAAGAGCCATCTCCACTTTATATTGCTTCCTTGGCAAGGCACCTGGACACTTCCCTTCAGTGAACTGAGTAGAGATCATGACTGAGCTCTTAATCAATGACAAGCTTTGACAGGGACCTATTCCCATTGCAGCTTGACAGATCAGAGAGTCCATCTGCAAACTGGAATTATGCATAAAGCCCCATGGCCACGCATAGGCTTGTGCTCTTAGGGCTGTCTCCCGTGAGGTGCTTATCATGTCTATGTGATGCTGAACACGCTCACCTCCCATCAAAAGATTTGCTGGTGGAGGACATTCAGCATCTCTCAGGCAACCTGGGCACCTTGGATGATCAACTTGTGTAAATGGAGTTTACTGACACCTGGACTTTCCTGTCCCTGCCAAGCAAAGGGCTGTTGCGTTGAAACAGCCACAATAGGGGTTGCCTCTTGGCCAGCCAGTAGCCTGTTTGAAGGTAATTATGGAATCCTGGGCACATTGCAGGTCGTTTGTTCGGGATGTTGTAATGGAGATATATGAGGGAAATGGAGGGAAAGAGGACAGTATGTTCTTAGAAATTACTCGTGTTATTTATTTATTTATTTCTGGTTTGTTTGTTGGTATGTTGGTTTTGTGTATTTTTTTTTTTCTTAAATCAACTCCTTACAGGCTTTATTTGCAAAGAAACATGATGTACTTATCAACAGTAAGAACACAAAACTGTTTGTTGAGCTGTGGCATTTTTAGCTTCTGCTCCCTTGAGCTACTCCTGAGACATTGAGAAATACTTGTTTAGTGGCCTTAGAAATGTGTAAATCATTGTAGTCAACAAACTTGGCTGCTCTTTCAAGTAAATGTGGCCTTAAAATGTAACAACATTAGACTATTTGTTTTTGCAATACTAATGTAAGTACTTTTACTTATAAACAACCAACATCTATAAAAAGGACTCTGCAAAGCGACAGTCAGTCTAGGGTGTGCAATAGTGCTCCTTCCACAGTGACAGCCCTTCCCAGAGAATGAGCTAAGTCACCATCCTGCTGAAGCCTGTGGACATGTTTCCATTCCCTTCAACATAATCAAGATTTGGCACAGTAAGAAAACAAGCTCTGGGTGTCAACATACTCTACCTCTCTCAGAATCACAGACATGCATTTTGGCCCTCTGACAGTGTACATTTTATAGTTAAGCACTGGTTTATTAATGTAAATCCCAAAGAGTTCCTTAAGTCCATAAACAGAAAATGAATATGCAAACCCTAAAGCTCTTCCATTAGGTCAGAATCTCCCTTTTTCCATCAAGGACAGTTGCCCATGCCACGAAGGTATGTTGGCTGGTTTCCTGCTGTATGGATTCTATCCTGTATTTTGCAGTTTAAACTTCAGTCTTTTTCCCTATTAAAGCCCTGCTGGGAGTATTCAGTTGTGCAAAGTCATTAAAGTCAGTAGCAAGGATTCTTATTGACTTAGTGGAGTTTGAATGAGGGCCATATAATTAAGCCACAGAAAAGGCTGTTTTGCTGTAGTACCTTTTCCTGGTTTAACGGTGTTACCCAGATAGGATCATATCTTCTCCATCCTATAGGGCTAATAAAAATGGCACCAAAAGGTACTGAATAGCCCGTAAGTTGCTGAAAGTTTGTTGCTATTATGGGTTGAATTATTTGTTGCTGCTTGAACCTTTTTGTTTTGTTTTGTTTTGGGTTTGTTTGGTTTTTTTGTTTGTTTGATTGTTTTGTTGCCGAAGCATCCTATAACTCTCCCTTTTACTCAGAGGATTGAGTTTTGCCAGCTGATGTCCAGACTACACAGACTGTAACCATATACCTCTGAAAGAAAGGTCTTTGGATGACCTGTAAGAGGAGCATGTCCTGTTCTCTGTGTGCCTTCTACCTCCGTTTTGCACACTAGACTTCTCTGATGATGACCACAAAGAGGCTGGTATGGGCACACTTGGTGGTGTGACAGCCTGTTTTGACATGCTCACACATGAGGAGTCTCTCCCACTCCAGAGGCTTTAACTGTTCTGGAGGGCAGAGCTGCTGCTCGGATGGGAAAGGGTCTGATCTTTACAGTGGTCTCAGTCCTTCCCTGAGAATGTGGTATGAAAACTCCTGACCCTGATGTAAAAAAAGCGTGCAACCTCCTGCATTGTAGATGCCAGTTATCAATCACTGTCTCTGGTGTGGCCTGCTCCTCTGAAGTGTGTTTCACTGGTAGTAATAACAACTGGCTTCCTATCCGGGGACTCAGAGGCTTCAAAGGAGCCCCAGCTCCTCTCTGAAAGACACTCAGTGTGATTACCTCCTGCTGTGATGCTCATCCCAGGTGTCTCTGAGCTCCCAGACACTCGAGCAGAGGCAGCCTGAGTAAGAAATCCTCAGGGTCTCCAACCCTGTGTCTGGAATCACAAGCAGAGGGCTGTAGGAAGAGGAGGGAAGGGAGTAGGACCTGGAGGACTGAAGGACTGTGATGTCCTCTCCTTTCCTAGGGAGGTGAGAAAACCAAGGTTTTTGGTTAAGTACAAGCAACCCGCCCATAGAGTGGTTGCAAGATACTAAATACCATGTGTAATATTGCAGATAATAGAATCATTTTGGTTGGAAGAGAACCTCAAGATGATTGAGTTCAACCATAACCTAACTCTGGCACTAAACCATGTCCCTAAGAACCTCATCTATATATCTTTTAAACACCTCCAGGGATGGTGACTCCACCATTGCCCTGGGCAGCCTGTTCCAATGCCTGACAACCCGTTGCATGGAACATTTTTTCCTAATGTCCAACCTGAACCTCCCCTGTCCCTCTTGTCCTGTCACTTGCTACTTGGAGAAGGGACCAACACCCTCCACGCTACAACCTCCTTTCAGGTAGTTGTAGACAGTGATCAGGTCTCCCCTCAGCCTCCTTTTCTCCAGGCTAAACAGCCCCAGTTCCCTCAGCCGCTCCTCATCAGACTTGTGCTCCAGACCCCTCACCAGCTTCATTGCCTCCTCTGAACTCTCTCCAGCACCTCAATGTCTTTCCTGTAGTGAGAGGCCAAAGTTGTTCTTTTGATTACACCGTGGTGTGAGGCAGCAGTTTCTGCCCTACCTCTGCTGCCTTGTCTGGGAGCACCAGGGAGGGGACAGTCTCCTCCCTTCCCTGTCCCCACACCTCGCTCAGGACCTCTGCTTACGGCTGTCTCCTGAGTCAGCCTCAACAGCACAGGGAGCCGAGTGGCTTTTGGAGAGGTTTGACTTTGTGTTGCCAGCCTCCAAGAGTGGCTGGGCCTCCTTCCTTCTGAGCTACCTCTGAAGGAGGAGGAGGAGAACAAAAAGGAAGAGCAGGAGGAGAACAAGAAGGAAGAGAAGGAGGAGGAGGTCTTAGGACTCCGGTGGCCAGAGAAGAGAAACAAAAGCAAAAAACAAATCAAAATAAAACAAAAAAACCCCCACAAAAACGGGGAAGTCTGTTTCCCATGGAAAGTTATCAAAACGAAAGGTTGCCAAGGCCGTCCCTGCTGCATCCGCAGTGACTGTAAGACAAGGATAAGGCAGCTACTTGCATAGCGGGGTGGCAGGGGGAAGGCCAGAAGCTTGGGACTGCATCTGAGGAGGGCATTAAAATAAAGAGCAAGTTTGGGGAAAGAGATAGGTGCCGTCTTCAGTAATGCAGACTCCAGAGAAAGGAGAGAGAGGAAATTCAGAGAGGAGGTAACAGAGGGTGGAAATTCCTAAATGACGAAGTGCTGGGGATAGATGTGGGGAAGAAGAGTGAACAACCCTTGTGAAGGAAACAGCAAGAGGTGGATTAGCAATGAGCTAGATGCGAAGGGATGACTCAGTAGTGATGCCTCCATTACAAGAGCAGCTGAGGGGGAGTCTGGAAATGCTAGTGCAGGGAGGAAGAGGCCAGGCATAGGTGCAGGAAAGGAGGGGGAGAGAATAAATGCAATAAAACCTTCTGATGGAAAAAAAAATCTCCCTACCTAAATCCGTAAGCAAATGAATTCAGAGCTGTTTGTGGCACTGACATCAATTCTTTGTAATGGGAATAAGGGGAGAAAGTGGGAGGAAAAGAGGAAATGAAGGAAATTAATTTTTTGGCAGTAAAATTTATCAGGAGCACTTAGGTACTTCTGAAAAAGTTATTTCAAATTTGCTAAGTAGCAGAGGCTGTGGCTCAATGAGATAGTAAATCAACTTTCAGGGCACTTAGCACTGACCCATATCCACTGCAACTATATAACACAAAACAGCAAGCTGCTATTTTGAATCCCCCTGCTACTTCTTCTTCACTGAACAGCACATTCTTGGATGGGTTAATGTTATCAGAGCAGCTTTCATGCTAGATCAGGTGCTACACGTCCTCTTGAAGCTGGCACAAGGCCAGGCTGACGGAGTAAAGCTGCACAGATGTCGGGCCATGTGTTGTGGCTAATTCAATGGAGAGGCAACTGTGTGAGCGTGACTGCTTGGGCTCAGCTTTGTGCTGCCAGGTGACCTGCTAGTGTGGAGAGTTTACACTTTGGGAAGCCCCTTGGTCCCTAACTTCCATTGAAATAAACTCATTGGGAGACCGGGATCTTTTGAAAACTCTGCTGGGCACCTTTACAAATGTGCCTCTGGGTGCCTCATTCTCACCAGAAACCACTCAGATTGTCAAGTTTCTCCATCACTTCTGTAGACTCAAATGTCACCTTACCTTGTGGCCACAGTTCCCTGAGCTGGGTTGACTTGCAAGAAAACTTAGGACTTGTCTAATTCACAAGGGTTCCAGATGGCCCTTCTCCTCCAAGGGTTTCCCTGTCTCAGGGATGAGGAGCTCGGGGAAGCTGCGCTGGCTGAACACAACCCCTCTCTGGCCCAGGGCCAGGGCTGTGGTGTACAGGAAAGGGCTCATTGACAGAGGATGAAATCAGATGTGACCCTTCATCCCTGGAGGAGTGCTGCAGAGCCCGATGGCAGCTCACAGGGGGAAAGGAGCGTCTCTTTAATACCTAGCAGAACATGGGTAACTTCAAGATTTTCTAGAGCAGTCTATAGTTCGTGGAAACTGGCAGTAAATATTTTGGGGTGCTGTGCAGAGCAGTGGTATGATCAAAGGCACCTGTCCTGGTTTTCTTAAAAAAAAGTTTCTCTTTTAATGAGCCTGTCAGCTAAAGCCTTCATATTAGCCTCGTTTTCCTGGAAAACCAGATACATGTTTTGGTAGACATAGCAATGGAATGTGAGGTTATTGATAACAAGTTGATGCACATCTCACGAGAGGGGCAACGAGAAACTGGTGACCAAGAAACTGATCAACTGAGTATAACATCCCATTCACGTGAATACTTCATATAAAAGTGGGAGATCACAAGAATCTCGTCCCTTTTCCTTATGGCCGACATTAGGAGAGGACCTTGCTAGTCGTCCCTGCAAACTGAGGCCTAGTGAGAGACTGAATCCAGCTCCGGTTGGCTGCAGAGTCCAATCCAGGACTTTGGTTGCTGGCTCTGCAGTTGCTGAGACTTTCAAGATTGGTTTTGTATATTTTGTATTATTTTCTCTATTCTTATTAGTAGCATTAGTAAAACATTGTTAATTTTTCCAACTCTCTTCTCTCTGTCCTTCTTTTCCTCCCGATCACCTGTCCTTACTGGGAAGGGGGGAGAGGGACGGGCTGAAAGGGGAAGAGGGGAGAGGGGGTTAACAATACATCTGTCAGGGTTTTATTGTCACCCCGCAATTAAACCCTCAACAGCACCTTAGGGTGGGAACTTTGTTGCTGCGAGAAGCTCCAAAGATAGTGTGGCATAGAAAGTACCTCCTTTTGAAGAATCTCCTATCATGAAACTGAAAGATTTTATACTTTTAACAAGCTGAGGACCTTGAAAGATGGGTTTCAAGGCAGGAAGAGAAAGCCCTAGTAAATGGCCATGGGAGGTGAGCTCAGGTCCATGAGAGGCATTACTAGTGCCATGTCAGCAAGGCAGTGATGCGAGGTCAGGTGAGGTCAGCTGTAAGGGCACACAGCGAACAGGGTGCCTGGGGAGCCCATGTGAAGGGGGCTCTCCCAGTCACTAATGCCTTCACCTGGGTCAGCAACTAATAGTCGGACACTGATTCACAAAACTTCCCTTCCCTGAGAGGTCCTGTAAATATATGTATTTTTTTTTAGAGTGAGGAAATGAATGGCCGTGCTGATAATTAAGTGCTCCTCACGCCTGACCTCAGGCATGCTGGCCTTTCCCCAGCCCACGTGCCTGCTGCTGAGGCGCTCCTCTCCAGCTTTCTCCAAGTTTTCCGCTCACCCTTTCCCCCACCCCCTTCTCCTCCCTCCTCTCACTGTGTTGGAGCTATCCAAAATTGAGTTCCTGCTCTGGCATGGAGTGGAGAGCAAGTGTCGATATCCTTCTTTTTTATTTATTTTTTTTTTTCTGAGAAATGCAGTTCTTGCTCACCGGTCTTCTTATTCTCAGTATATCCCCTGCTGGACTCCTCACCCCTTTCCCCAGTCCCAGCTCTGCACAGCTGCACAAAGATGTCAGTGAAGTTGCAAGAACAGCCTCCCCCAGGGGCTTGCCCTGGCCTCCGACACACCTCACCAATGCCAGCTCCCATGGTCAGAAGATTTCTGCTTGTCACAGCTGGAACTGGCTGGCACAGAGGCAGGCAAGAGCCCACTCGCACCCACCACTGGGGACTGTTGCCAGCTTGTGGCCTGGACTACACATGTGCACACCATAAATCTTCAGAGGCCTTCTGGTAAAACCCTTCAATTGAAGAAAGGTTGTTATCCATTTTTTTCTTGGGGGGCGGGGGTGGTGGCTCGCCAATTCAGGTTTTAAATACTGAAACCGATATCTCAACAAATTTCAGCAGGATCCTTTAATCTGTGTCTCTTGGTTTCTTTCACATCTCCAATTGCTCTGTCCTCCAGAGCCCGGCCATTTTGGAAAAGGACATGTCCTTCAGGGCAACATTTTATGCCTTTCTTGGTGTCTTTTGTTTGTCCCCTAGTGTAAACTCTCTCTGTGATAGGCTTTTAGCATGACTCTTTCTGTGATAAGCTTTTTTCCCTCTGTGTTTTATCTGTAACAAAAATGATTTACCATTGGGAAGCCTTGCCTTGCCTGGTTTTTATCCCAAATTTCCTGCCTCTTGTCATCTTTATATTTCATTTTGCCTAGGCTGCCCTCTTTATGTGTGTTTGCTGCTGCATCGGTCTCCTCAGCCAAGCTGATGATCTGAAGTTTTCTGGTGAAAAGAGATTATTTCCCAAACCAGGTTAGGAAGGTCAGGAAAACCAGACGAGTAAGCAGAATTTAGACCAGCAGAAGAACGCAGCTTATTTTATTCAGGGAGGACATTAAGATAAATCTTCCAAATCACCCCTTTCTAAATATAACTTTAGTCTTCTTTAGGAGATGCTGCTGACATAAATCAGCCATCCTAGCTGCTGGTAAAGGCTTTGTAGCATAGACAAGTGCTCCTAAGTGAAGCTGAGTGAAGTGCCTGTGGTTTGACTCAATTGCCGTATGTCCCTTAGGGAAGATCGCCATTTTATTCACGATGCATTTCTGCAGATTCATGTAGACCCCCGAAGGAGTGACGCTGTGCAGCAAACCTTTTTGTATTTGTTATTTTCATGTCCTGGGTGTCTTCTGGCAATGATCATATGCACCACTGTTCGAATGCAGCCTCTTGTGTTCTCCAGTCTCCTTTACAAGCAGGGTGGGATCTGGCTTGTGAAGCTTGGGCTTGTCTGGGCTCGAGTGAAGTGAATCATCCTCACAGAGTAATCTCCCCTCTCCACCGAGGCTGAACTGCAGCAGGATATTCCTATTCAGCAAAGCACGTCAGCCAATTTTTGGCTCCATTTCTGTTCAGCATAATGTTTAACCATGAGTTTAATATTAAACTCATGCTCAAATTCCGTGGCTTATTATTGGATTTAGGTGAATGTTCACACTACATCACTGAATGAGAAGGGGATTAATTACAAGGAAGGGAGAGCTTTGCAGAGCTGGATTCAGACAGAAAAGTGGTGCTCTCCTGCCCCAAGTCTTCCCCTCTCCACCAGCTGTGCATCCAACAGTTTATTTCCAGGGCAGAATTTTGATATTTTAGTCTCGCTTATAAAGGGACATTTTTGTAGTGTTGGATTTACCGGGTGAAATGGCCAGTGGGTTTGCTCAGGACCTTGTTGAGCATCTCAGCTTTGATGCATGGAAAGGGTGATAGCAGCTGCGTGATCCCATGTGGCGTGCAGAGGGCATCCCTCTGTGCACCTGGTTTTTCTCATCTCCGGCTTCAGACAGTGGAGAGGAGGAGGCATGCAAAGCACAGTGGGCTGACCTTACTGCTTTGCCATAGCAGATTTCACACAAGGGTAGAATTTGAAATACTCCACTACTCCACTCCACAGTGTGTTTTTATAAGGGAGGAGGTGACAGCTCCATTTGTATACTGCCCATGAGCAATTTGGGCAAGGACCACATGCCTGCTGGTCTCTGTGAAGGGCCTCTTGCTTTCTGTAAAGGAGATTCCTCCCTCCCTGTTTACTCCTTGTAGAAAATGCTAAACTGAATATGTTTTTAGAAGCACAGTGTCTTCACAAAGTCCTATGATTTAGACAGATCCCTTCCTCTAAGGCAGGAGATGATGTCATATTCGTGAAATGTTTTGAACAACATTATCTTGTCCTTAACTGCTTCCCATAAAACACACTGATCTCTTACAGAGCTGCATTTCTGTCCCAACTGCAGCTAAGAACACAGCCCAGTGTCATGATAAAACAAGTGTTGTACCTGTCCCTAAAGCTAGATCTCAGAAAAAGTGTAAAAATGTCTAATGAGCCGAGCAGGGTGCAGCACGAGAGACGGGGCCTGTAGCAGCTGGCCCACACAGAAGTGAATCCAGCAGGAGCTGTTACAAAGGTCATGCTATTGGGATTTGATGGGTTAAAACTGGATGCTAGGTACAGCAGCTCTTCTGCAAGCTATCTTGAGCCCTGAGCAAAAGCTGGACACTGCGTAAAGATTGATGCTGTCAATCCCTGAGTGCTGACAAAGAGCCCAACTCTATGGGCACAGACCAAGCTCTCAGTCTTCACATCTCACTTTTCCAGCCTTTACAATGGGAATAGTAACAGTTGCAAACCTCCCAGCAGTGTGGCGTTGGCTGTGTTTTAAACAGTGCTTCAAAGAGAAAGTCTGAACGCACTTGGTGAAACACTTAGTAATTGCTTATGGACTTAAATTTAGCAATTGTTTTTTCCAGTGTTCCCATTGCATCCATTAGCCTAAGGAATCTGCACCCCTTCCGACATGCAGTGGCAGCAGGGGACTGATCTGTGACTTCCAAGGGTGCAAATCAGAAGCTTTTCCTTCAGCTGAACAGAGGTGTGCCATTGCCGGGCTGTGGTCAGTGAGGGGACATTCACCACAGGCTGTTATGATTTGTAGAGAAAAAACATAACAGCTTAGTCATCAAAAACAGGCGTTAGTCATCAAAAACTATCTACCTTCCTCTTAAAATATAAAAAGGCATAAAAGGTTGGTAAGGTTTACAAGGCACTAAAAAAACCACCGCTATTACAATTACCGGCATTAATTCTCATCAGGTAGCCTTCCTTCCCCATTTGATGCAGGGACTTAAAGCTCCATGTCTGCTGCCAAATGCTTTAGCCCTGGTGCCCATACAAGGTTTCTGCTGTAACTGTCTTGTTATCAGACCATCAGTGTCCTGACACTTCCTAGTGATTAATACTGTGTTGAAATGAAATTAAGTTTCCATATATTTGGCAGAATGACCCCAGGACTTCCTATTTGGGGAATACAAAGAATAAAGCATCTGCAGCCTACAGGAAGCCACAGTCTCTGATTTCCTGCAGAGGGAGAACAAGAACAAACAGAGAACACATATTTCACAGTGGCAGTCGAAAGCGCACGTAAAAGCCCTGGCGACCCCCTTGTTGAAAACAATTAGAAGGGGGAACATCCCTGGTCCCAAAATTATTTGTGGGTGTTTTGTTTCATACACAATATGCCATTAGAAAATAGATGTAACTCAAGTTAATGTTTTTTCCAGGTGCCTATTAAACTTTCCCTTGGCATGTGTCTTTTGGTTTACATCAGCAAGACTGCACTTGTAAAGCAAGTGAGTTTTACATTGCTGTTTGCTACGCTGGGCTCTCTAAATCCATTTGTGCTTAGGAAAAACACAGTGACATTTTCTTTGACAGTTTTGTTTAAATGAGCCAGGCCAGATTCAGGCTGATGTAAACGCCAGTGAAAGGGGCAGGAGGAGGTGATAAGGCAGCAAATCCTGCTTGCTGCCAAGCTCTGGCTTGCAATGAAAGGCACACAGGGAAGCAGAGGCACCAGCCTGCCTGCTGGGGCTGTGCAGCACAGGCTCCTAAGAGAGGAGGAAACCCCCAAAAGGAAATGCTTCCAACTGCTTCCAAATTGCCGGTTACACCTTGCACATCACCAGCTTAAAATTAGAGCTCTGTCTGAATAACGCTTCTGCCTGAATATATATACTTGCCTGAGTGTATTGTGTATATATAGATGCACATGTGTGTATGTATAGGCAGAGAAAACCTGTTCTGTTTACCTGCCACGTTGCTGGGATTATCTTGTTTTTTGTAGTGTATTTACTTAGCTTTGTCAGATGGCTCTCACTCCTTCACCACAGCCAGTTTTACCAGTGGCAATGGTTCTGTTGCCGCTGGTTCTTGTCAAAATAAATTCTCTTATTTCTGTGCTGCAAAGGTACCATATTACCATAACCACTGTGTCCAAGAATATCTTGTTTCCTACAGTTTTATATCAGTCAAGCCTCTTTCAGTGCTTCCTGACCCAAACTGGAGTGAAAGAGGGGAGACCTAGATGCTGCAGGATGTTAGGCTTGGTGTGCTTCCATGGGGAAAGGTCTGACCGGTAGCTGGTTAAGACAGCTGTCCTTCAGCAGGCAGAAGTGGGGCTACTGTTATTCCCTGGAAAGTTGGCCTGTCTTGGCATTTTTTAATAAATGGCTGTCTAGAAACAAAATGTGAACTGTTGCTGTCCTTTAAACCATGACTCTCTATGGGGAACTGGTTTTGAAGCTCCGGACCCGAGAGAAGACCTGAAGCATCCAACCATGATATTTTTCTGAAAGGGCATCTTTAAGTTTTTAATTGAGATGTTAGCTTTGGAGTGCATATTTCCGTAGCCCTGCAAGCATCAAACGCATGAAGAACACCGGATGTGGCTCACAGGTCCTTACTGTGGTGATGTTGAGAAGATCATGTTCTGTCAAACAATCCCCAAGAGAACTGCAGGGAACTGTGAGTGAACTAAGGACAAGATTACACCACAAAATGCTGCTTGCCACTGAAATGTCAGAGGCAGTGGGAATCAAAGCTGGTCTGCCCGCATGGCACAGGGAAGCATTTACTGGATGCAGTCTAGGCACATTAACTTGGCGACTGCCTAGAGTTAATGAGTGCTTTTTTTTAATTCATGCTCTTGTCATATGGACTTTGTTTCCCCTGCAGTTTGGTAAAAGGCTCAAGGAGTACCTGTTTGTGCTGGAATATGCAGGGATTTGGAGACACTGCAGGGAACAGGCGCATTAACAGAGAGGGACCAGATCTGCAAGGATTTCACTCTGCAATTCTGCATCTGCAGGGAGTTGAGCTACACTATCTTTTCACTTTGTTCTGTGCTCTGAGTTTTACAAGGCACCCTGTGTCCCTGCCTCTGCCTGTGGGACGGTTAAGTCTCTCCCAGCTATTCTAAGATGACAAATTTATGCAGTGCTGCCAGCTCTTGTGATTTTATAAGTCTTGCAATACTTACTTTTTGTTCTCTTGGCTTTTGCGCCCAGATAATTGCAATGGAATTCCTCTTCCTGTAATCAAAGAAGAGGAGGGGAAAAAAACCCCAAACACTCCAGGTGTCCAGTCTACCTGGCAGGAAAGGAAAGACAGGACCTGTGACACAGGAACCCCTTGGCTGTTAGAACTGGGCTCAGGCACGTCACCCCCACGAAAGCCACATCTCCATCACCGTGCTGTGGATATTGCTGTAAATAACCCCTGCTCAATAAATCAGCCTGTCAAATGACTGCTCTTCCCTCTCACTGCCACTCAGACACATCACCCCCACGAAAGCCTCAGCTCCATCACTGTGCTGTGGGTATTGTTGTAAATAACCCCTACTCAATAAATCAGACTATCAAATGACTGCTTTTCCCTCTCGCTGCCGCCCACCCCTGTCTGTGCATTATCTCATCATTCTTCTTTCTTACAACAAGTGCATTTCCCTGCCAAGAGCTGCTAGTGGTTTTCCACTCTTCCAGGGGAAAACCCTCAGGGAGAGTGCTTGCTTCCCCAGGCAGTGGTGAGGGGAGGCCCAGACTGACCCTCAACACCCAGGGGAGGAGAGCAGCAACCTCTTAAAACAGGCGGCTGACCTCCTTGGAAGCCATGGCCTGAAGAGACCCCAGTGGAGAGGCCAGAGATACCCCGCAGCATCTTTCCTCAGCAAATATGGGGTGCTGCATGGGTGGGAGCTGCTGCTGTGTGCCGTGTCCTGCGCAGGAGCTGCACACCTCTGCCATTTTTAGCAACAGATGCCCCTTGCCCGTCAGTCAGGGCTAAGCCTCTCAGCCAGCCCTTCCAACACAGATTTCCTTTATTATACTGTCAAACCCCATGTCCTGTAAGGGAGGCACAGAGTACACAGCTTTTCTCGGTCGCTTTTGCCATTTGGCCATTGCTTGCAGCAGAAGCTCTCTCTGCACGTGTGACTTAGCAGTCCAGATGTCCCTTGTTTGCAAACCCTTTGGGCAGCTCTGTGGCAAAGCAGAACCCACCATCCTGGCCTGCCCTGAGCATGGTGTGCTTTCTGCCACGGTCCCCAGACTAATCCTTATCTCAGCAATGCTTCTGTTTTGGTCAAAGGGAGCATTAAGTCTTGTTGGGGCACCTTGATATAGAGAAAGATCTTCCTCGAACAAAAGGTAGCTGGATTGCAAAGCTTACTCTACACAAACTCAGGTTATCTTGCTCAGCAAGATTGTGCTGTTATTCTTCCACATTCTGTTAAAACCCACCTTTGTGAGTGAATAAGTGAATTGTAGACATGATGCATATCTGGAGATGGAGAAGTCATTCTGCTGCTCCTTCTGTTGGTCAAACCCTGTTCCTTCTGTGAGCACATCCCCTTCTCTCTAGCTGACATCGAGCTCTCCTGGTTGTGGCTCTCAGGCTTCACATGATGAGAAGCGGTAGTTACCTGTGGCACCTCTGTGACTACCACTGTTTGCTTTGTAAGCTGTGATGTAGTAAAGCACCTCAAGATCCTGTTTCCGTGTGAGCAACTGGAAGTAACTGTAAAGCTATGTATTGCCTTGACAAAAATGCAAACATCTGAGCTCTACTGTTTCACTTCTATACAGGGATAACCCCATGGAAGTCATCGTTGCTGATATTTAATGTGCACCTCAGATGGAAAATGCAGTCGTATTTTCAGTGGTGTATCTCTGCTGATGTAATCATTACCTAAAGATTTAATCAAAATCACTTTTGTGTTACAAAGGTGTTAGCGAACAGAGAATCCACCTGATATGTCTGAAGTGATAACATTTTCCTGACACGGCACATAAATTGCTAAGCACGTGTTCTCTTCATTTGCAATGCTTTTACCCCAACGTAACTCCATTAATTTGACGATTACAGGAGGGTTGTGGATCTCCTGGGAGGAAGCTCACCTTTACGGTTCTTGAAATTGATGACACGTGGGTTTCCAGCAGCTCTGCTGTGATTCCTCAGCAAAAATTAGCTCTACACAGAGCTGATGAAACTGCCTGCACCAGGGTCATTAACAGGCAATGAGCAACCAAATCTTGTTTGTATCGTTTCAGACTGTTTAGAGCCGGAAACCCATAAATGAATTATAAGATCCTTTGAGGAAAGAGAGTGTTAAACTTTCTATCCTTAGCCAGTCTCTAGCCTAAGTAGGGACTGCTGTGAAAAGAAACTTTGGGATGTTTCCAGTCCATCCCTTGCTCAGTGACAGAGAGGAAATCAACTCAGAAGGTCTGACCGTGACCTCTTGTCCTATCCCCCTTGCAACACCAAACAAGGGACATTTTTACCTAGCCTTTTGATGATGTGACTATGTCTCTTGTATTCATTTTCAAGTCCCTTGGGTCTGAAAAGAAGCTGGGATTTTCTGCTTACAGTTAGAAATGTGTAGATCACTTTAAAGCTTTTATTCTAGAAAAATGCACTCTAGGAGCAAAATACATTGCTGAATCTTGTGTGAGGTTACATGTAGTTTATACAATGCCTGATGCAAACTGAAAAACTTTGAAGTTTGAATAAGAAAACTTCTTGTCTGCACTGTAGGTTTGGCTGATAGGAAGCCATTCTGTGCTTCAAAACTTTTGTAAGATGTCAAATATTTTGAGTTAATTAGGGTTAAGAGCTGTTTCACTGTTAGAATTTGTGACAGCAGAGAGTTAAATAAAGCTTTGCTTACCAAGTCTCTCACTTGGAAATACACATGAATCTGTTCAGTGTTAATTCCCATGTTTGCTTTAAGGTTTTTGGGTAAACATTTTCTCTCCTCTCAATCCCTATGAAGGAGTTCTTCCAGGTCTTTATTTGCCTTCCTTTCACAGCAGTTTGTCTAGGCTTGGTGGGGATTGTGCTGACTTTGCTATCAAGTCTGCAGGAAGACAGTTACGACACTTTCTACTTGTGCACCAGCTCTTCAGGATGATTGCTAACAAAAGGCTGGAGATTCATATTTAACAGTAGTACTGATACGATGAGTTAAGAGTCTACAAATGACTTCTGACAGATCATTCAGAGAGAGCATTAAAGAGTTTCACCACTTTCAAATTGAAAAAAATCATTCAAGACTGTCACCTGAGTTAGATGATGGTGTCTTGCTTAGGTTTATTCTTGACATTTTCACTAGCCCTATTAGAATTTTACAGAAAAGATCTGCAGTCCTTCTTTATTATTAGGGGGAAAACAGTAAAACACAAAAAGGAAACTGTATCCTGGGGCGATGTGAACAACCCCACTTCTCTATGACATGTAAAGGGTTAATCAGAATATCCTGGGCCTCTAAGACAGATATCATACCCTTTGTCTCACCAAGGCCTGCCATTTCAAAGAGTACAAAGGCAGGTCTCACCCCCACCTTTTGAGAGTGAAGGAAACTACTTGACCAGTTCCAGTTGATGTCCCTCACTCCACCATG
This sequence comes from Columba livia, assembly GCF_036013475.1. Taxonomy (NCBI): domain Eukaryota; kingdom Metazoa; phylum Chordata; class Aves; order Columbiformes; family Columbidae; genus Columba; species Columba livia. Next base: position 97,009,041 of record NC_088602.1, on the reverse strand, counting down.
AGTCTATGGGACTGCAGCCCAACACATTTTGGGAAGCCTCCTTGAGGTAGTCCCCAGCTGCTCTGGCAGCTTCTCGTCTCTCACTTGCCAGCATGTAGTCTTTTACACAAGTGGCTGCCACTCATTTGTGTCTGGAGAAGGATTCCCCAACCCCACACCCTGCTGGGATTACCTCAGTGCAGGGTTTCCACCAGGCAGGCCACATGTCCTGTGGCTGGAGGCTGCAGTCCAAGGTTTCCTAGTGGCTGACAGCCATGTCCCCAGTGCCTCTAATGACTTACCTACCAGTTGCGACTACTTAGGAGGGACAATGAATTTGTATGTCTCCTACAAGACATCTTGCCCCAAGGTGATCCTTTGGATGGGTTGGAGCCCCTGGCTGCAACGTTGCATCTTCCACTGGCTGACTGGAGGGATCTGTCTTGCCCCAACACATGAGATGCTGTTCCCCGTTGTGTTTTTATCAGACGTGCCACAGGCACTGTGGGTGAGTAGAAGATGAGACAGAACTGGGGACCATGCCAGCCATGAGTGGTGTTGTGGATATTGAAAGCGGTTGAGATCCCCTCACTTACATATTGAGGAGAAATTTTTTTACCTTGAGGGTGCCAGAGCACTGGAACAGGCTGCCCAGAGAGGCTGTGGAGTCTCCTTCTCTGGAGACATTCAAAACCCGCCTGGACACATTCCTGTGCGATCTGCTCTGGGTGAACCTGCTTTAGCAGGTGGGTTGAACTAGATGATCTCCAGAGGTCCCTTCCAACCCCAACCAATCTGTGATTCTGTGATATCCTGCATGAGGGGCACATTCAGCTCTTCACAAAGCATTTGTCCCACAGTAGGGCAGGAGAATAAACTATGGGCTCCCTGCCTTATCAACCTCAGCCTTTTCATTAAGGATACAAGAGCTAAATGTCATTTTCTAAGAAGCAGCTGATTTTGGCAAAAATTTATTGGAAGCCTGGTCCAAAAATGAGAAGTCACTTACAAAAATGTTGCAAAGTGCCTGCAAATTAAGACCATTTATAGTTGTAATATCCTCTACTAGTTCCTAAGATACTTGAATGGCATTTGAAGGCAAGAGCTTGGGATTTTTGTTAGGATGTAGAACATTCCTCCTCTGTTTGCTGTTTTATTTAAATAACCACTGAATGAGATATTAAGGTCTTGTCTACACTGGAAAAAAAATGCAGTAGAATATTTTATATCAGAAAACCAAAGCAGGCAGCTTCATGCAGACACAACTATGTGACATTACAGTATTTTATTGATTTTGCTTATGCCTTTTGGGAATAGCTCACATTTGAAGTTAAATCTAAAAGGTCATTTTTATACTGGAATAGGGGTGTTTACATAGGGAAGAAATCGTGGTGTAACTGCACTGCATATATGGCTGCTAACACTATACCTAACTACAGAACCTATGTTATAGGTAGTGGCTAACACTTTCGTAAGTAGACAAGGTCTTCAGGATTGCATGAGGGACCAATTCCAGACATGAATTTTAGACCAAAGACAGGCTTGAGGTTTATTCATACACATTAGGGTTGAGGCCTTCGACTGGAGTAAGCTGATGCCACTCTATTGATTTCTGAAAAGTTAAACCCGTTTACAGCAGATGAGAATCTGCTCCAGATTTCCCAGCTGCCCTATCAAAAATCTTCCCAGACCATAGACTGAGGAAAGAAAAAAGGTCTCAGCCTAATTTCAAAGAACATAATAGACATTTAATTTAATTGACTTAATTTTATTGGCAACTATTGTATGATGAAATGAAAACAGATGATCTGGATGAACAAGAAGGGGTTAGATGGGAGTAACCCATTAGCAAATATCAGGGCATATCCTATTGTCCTCATTTAATAAAGGAACGGGTCAGTCAGTATAATCATAAACATTTTTACATTTTAGTGAAGATTTATTTGACATTGTTACTAGCAGACAGATGGATTCTTGGAAAATCAAATGATGATATAGTCTAGCAGATATGAAGCTAGCTCCTTTATCTGGCATAAAATGGCACAGCTCTTCAAATTGACCGGTTTAATATCAGCAGCCAAACTATAATTTTTTACTGCTGTGGGATATTTGATAGTTTTAAACTTTTCTTTGACAATTTTTCTTTACTTGCAGCTTCTCTTGCCTGTCTCTAATGCCCTAAGCAATCTCTGCATAGAAGTAACTTGACATACAGCGTACCTGAAAGCGAAAGACTCAGAGAGGGAGTTGAGTTTCTTCTCAGAGTGCAAACCAAGGTAAAGCTTCAGGTCCAACATTTATGAACATTTTGCATCTGGCTGCATCGGTGCTCAAGACAGCACAGGACACAGCTCAGCATGACTGACCAACATGAACATCCCTTGGCTGCTGCTGGGATCTCCGTGGGCATGTCATCAAACTGCATTGTCAGGGCCACCACCCTCCCCTCCACCCCAGGTCTCACACCTTCCTCCCAGCCCTGGGCATTGCCCTTGGGTGCTGCTGAGCCCTGCTGATTTGGCATCATGCTTGCCAGCTCCTGAAAACCAACAGGACCTGGCTGAACACAGCAATGGCTGTGGGCCAGGTGAGGCAGGTGGTGTCCCCAAGGCCTTGGAAAGGCCATGAAGGTGAGTGGTTTGGCTGGGCATGGGGTTCTGTGGAGAAGGCCAACAACACAGGTTACCTTCAGCCCCCTGGCCCAGGAGAGCAGGGAAGGTGTGGGCTGCTTTGGAAACCTGCCCACCACATGTGAAACCTTGTCTCAAGAAGCAGCTGCTCCCCATGCTGGCTCTGTGCACCATGTACCAAATAGTCACGTCTCACGTGATGGGCAACCAAGCTTTCAGCTGTCTGGGGCTTGCTGGAAGTCCATCCAAACAGGATTTAAGAGCAACACTAAAATCTCATCCAAGTACAAGAGTACCCTGAGGGAAAGAACAAATATGATACAATGTGAAAGAGAGAAAATTCAGATCAGATGTAGGGAAACCAGACATGATTCCTCACTTAATTCTTTGCTCATAGAAGTCACCGGTGGTGGGTGCCACTTGTGCAGGAGAAAATTAAATTTTAACAAAAGGCTGTCCAGACCAAGTTTGAAAAAAAGCTTTTCTAAATCACTACCTGCACATAAATAATTATAAAAATATACATGATCTAAAAGCTTAGTGTTTTCTTAATCTTAGCTGGACTTGACTGTAAATAAATACTCCAGGCAACTGTTTTGTGTGTCTTGCATATACTGGGGTTTGATTTGGCCCTGTAGAGTGCTCCTACCCTTTCTCCCAGTATGCTTCCCTTGGGTTTAATGAGCAGAGCCCTTGTGGGCTTTGCTCTGCGCTTGCTTGCAGACAGCTCACTCGAGAATCAGCGTTTGTCTTCTGGTGCTGTGACCAGGAGTGGGGAGAGGATGCTGAGGGTTCTGCTTTTGGGAAGAGACCCTGGTGGCTCCGCTTGTTCCGGAGCAGAGGCAGTTACGGGCATGTCCTCTCCTCCTGGGGGTGTAAGACTCCTGAGGGGGGAGTCTGGTGTTGTTAGGGTGTCCCTTCTAATGTCACCCTAACCACTGAAGAATGTGCCTGCGGCTGTGAGACCAGGTTTCAGAGCTAGTGGGTATACACCAGTATTTCCCCATGGAATAGCTGCCTTTCTGATGAAAAGTTGAAACCTAACTGTTTTCACCTGAAAATCCAAACTCTTTCTCGGGAGAAAACCCCAAATCCAACCATTTCCTACACCATTTCAAATATTTCAGTTTGCAGGTCTGCTCTTTTCAATAACAACAACAACAAAAAAGAGATGGAAAAAAAATCAAGATTTTCCTGGGAAACCAATTCTTTAGTAAGGTTTTTCAGTTTGGTTCTGTAACAGAACATCTTGCAGCTGACCTCCTGGTTTGAATCCCAGCAAGGGCTGGAGCCCGTGAGGCAGGATCAGGTCTCCTTTGCCTGGCTCCCAGGGCTCTCACCGTCCGGTCACACACCACAAACTGTGCCTGGTGCAGGGTGAGCTCCACAGAGCAGGGCTGTTCCCTGTTACAGAGGAAAAGCAGCTTGTATCTTAACACATTTTGCCTGTCAGGCATTTCAAAGGCTTCTCCTCTGAGTTGGGGCTGCAGGCACTGCCTACATTTCCTTTTTGCAGAAATTGGCAGGTTGAGCTATGCTAAATTCCCTAATCCTGTTTATCTGCTGTCTCCTTCCCAAGAGGCACAAGGCTCCCATGGCCTCTCTGAGTTTTCTTTTATGCTGTTACTGGAGTTATATTTGCCTGCTTGAAGGCCAAACAACAGGCAGGGTGAGAGGAAGGCAACCCAGGACCCTCGGCGCTCCAGAATTTGGGATTTTTGGCATGCAGTAAGGCAGACAAGTGCAATGGTGTTGTGCCCCTTCAGTCTTTCCTGGAGTAATAAACTCTATGGCAAGTGACTTATGTCCAGGGCAGGTGTAGGGCATGTAAAAATACTCCATTACCTAGGGCTACAAGCAGCAAAATGATGACTTTAAGGGAGGATTGGTGCAGCAGATCGCACTCTGCCTTGCCTTTCTGTCCTGTCCTGATGCGGCAGGACGAGGGTGGCCTGAGGATGGGGACAGGGGAGCCTGAGGTGTTCTGGGCCAAAATCTTGATCTCAGTGCCCTGAACTGGTGGATGCAGGGCTGCTGCTCTGTGCTGCTGAGCAGCTGAACTTTGTAGCCCCAAGGGTTAGGAGAAAATAGACCAGCTCTATCCTTAACCTTTGCATAGGGAAATTCACTTCTGCAATTGCCAGGAAGGAGGCACTGGTCTGGTCCTGAGGGTTTCTGCTTGAGGCCAGGCGTGCCAGCTGGGCTAGTGCCGGCGTGCCCGTAGGGGATAGAGGTCTAATTGGGAGGCTGACCAGGGGCCAAGGTGGAGTCGTGGCAGTGAGTCAGTTTGCAAAAGTACAAAGTGATGTGCTGCCAGGGTGGAAGAAGAGGAAGAGCTTGAGCTAGGGCAGCATGAAGGAGGAGGAGGAGAGAGAAAGGGTCTCTGTTTTGGGGAATGGCCCAAGCCCTGTGCCACGGGGAGCGATGCTCACCTCCTCAGATAGGACCGGAGATCATCAAGCCTCCATGTGGCTGCTGTGGTTGGAGGCGCGTGAAAGCCCTTGGAGTGTCTCAGCCCTCTCCCCTCCTGGCCTAGAGATGGTTTGTGCATCCCTCACTCCATAAGATCCACAGCAAGGGTCTGGGTGGTGAACTTCAAGGTCCAAATCCCTCTGCTGAGCAGGGTGAGGGCCTGTGCATCACTGCTGGGTGCTCCTGAAACAAGGGTGGTGGTGGTGCACACACACATGCAGACACAGACACCATGCTCAGTGAACCTTGGTGCTGAAAATTTGACTTTGCAACCTTAGCGCTGTTCTAGCAAACCTTGTGTGTGGGTATTGACTGAGAAGGGATCCTGTCTAGATATGATTCACCTTCCTTCCCCTTCAAGGAAGGTACATTTGGGAACCTATCACCAGGCTGGCAGCAGCTCTGAGAAACACTGACTGTCATGTTGTGGGGCTAAGAAGGGAGGCCACCTCAAGTACATTTCTAAAATCAGTCTCTTTCTGTTATTTACGACATTATTTTGCGTAATGAGCGTTGCTCATGAGCCTGTTCTCTGGGATGGCATACTGAAGGACCATATGTCATGGTTTGGACTGCCAACACATCAACATTGCAATCGTTTGCAGACTGTTTTATATTTCTTTGATTTGGGAATCTGTGTAATTAGCTCCTCAGAACAGCCGGGTAGAGGAAATGCAGTCTGTTATTTAGGCAGAATTAATATCCTTGTTCTCTGTATTTTGATCCTTAGTTTTCTAGTGCTGCTGCCAGAGTGGTGGAGAGACCAGTGCTGAGACATTAATTCCTTGAACCTACCTTCATTGCAAAACTATTTCTGCTCCTTTGCTAGGCTGTCCTGAGGACTCACGGACTGGTACAAGACGTGCTGATGCCATGATTAATAAATACCCTCTGCAAGTGGCAGCAAAAGATTGATAGCTGCCATCGGAGGTTTCAGCAAGAGGAAAAGCACCAAAGCACTTACACTCACCACCAGTACAACAGTTTGCTGCTGTTTACTCTGTTTTTCTCCAGCGTCCCAGCAGGGTCCAGCTAGCATTTCCTACCCTTTGTGAAGCAGACCTTGTAAATAAATCTTTACTGACCTGCTGTGGCAGAAGTCATGTATGAATGTGTCAGTGGGGAAAGAGTTATATTATTTTAGTAGGTTAACAAGCCCGTATAGGCTTCTTCACTGTCAGCATTTGGCCTCATACCAGGCATATGATCATTCTGTTACGCTTTCCACTCCTATTCTGGTGGTTTATGCAGGTTGGTTTTTAGCACTGTCTATATACAGCCAAAATGCAAGAGGAGAGCACCTATGTTAAGTGGTCTCCCACTCCCCTGTAGGTGGGATCTTCATGCTTGTGCTTCGGAGGCAGGTAAGGGCTCAGCCCCAGGTAGAAAGGGAAGCAAGTGGCTGCAGGTGGGTGGTTAGAGGTTAGGGGTTAGGGCAGTGCTCCCCCAGCCTTAGCATGAGCACCAACCCTACCTGAGGGCATCGTCTGAAAGGTCTGATGCACATGCAAGTGAAAGGAGAGCATGTTTTCATAGAATCGTAGAACACCAGATTGGAAGGGACCTCAAAGATCATCTGGTCCAACCTTTCTTGCAAAAGCACAGTCTAGACAAGATGGCCCAGCACCCCATCCAGCTGAATCTTCAAAGTGTCCAGTGTTGGGGATTCCACCACTTCCCTGGGGAGATTATTCCAATGGCTTATTGTTTTTATTGTGAAAAAATTGCCTCTTGTGACCTTCTGTGTCATTGCAAGTAGCATGTCTCCCAAACACATTACCAGTGAGACAGTCTGTCTAGTGCTTTATTGGCCTCGATGTCTAAGATCATCTGAGCTTGGCCAGAGCTGTTCCTGGTGTCTGGACACTCCCTGGTCATCTTTCTTCCTCACCCATGCAGAGGCATGTGCACACATGGATTCTCTATTGCTTGGTGAATAGGGAGTTTATACGGGTCTCTCAAATGGGATAAATTCTCTTTCTGGCCAGGGCAACTCTTACGGGAATGAAATAATCTTTGATACCATTGCCTCTCAGTAAATTTAATCAAAATTGGCCAATATGCTCAAAAGGTATTAAAGCTGGGGGGAGGGGATCAGAGTGCTTTGGGGATCAGTGTTCCATACGAAAACAGGCAGAAAGTGTGTGTGTGTGGGCAGTTATAGAGGAGAAATCAAAATTACTATTTGCAATCTTAGCATGCTATAATTTATCCCTCTTTCCCTTTTCTTCTCTTCCACAAGTAATACAAATATGTGAAATGATCATTGTTTGTTCCCATTAACCCTTTCTGCTCCCTTGGCCAGGTCCACAGACAACACAGACTGCCTTCTCGGGTGGTTTCGAACACCTCCCTCTCCTCAGCTGCTCCTTCTCCTCAGGAGACCTGTCCTTGCTGTGCATGGAGGGACGCGCTTGGCTCCTCGGCTGCAAATGGAGCAGAGTTAGAGCAGGGGTAGTTCACCAGGTACTAACTCATCCTCCCTGGCTCGTGCCAGTGACCCTCTTGTCCTGCCGAAAGGCGCTGCGGACCTGCTGGGTGGTTTGACATAGCACTGGGTGCAATAACAGGAGGCGTAGCCAAGGTTAGGTCTGCTGGATGTGCTGGAACATGTACCCCCTGGGCACCACCTGACTCAGTTGAAGTAGCTGGCCTGTAGCTGACCCTGAGACTTGTGGCATTTTGGCTAGAGGGATGCTGTTTTGACGATGCTTCTGCAGATTTAATGTCATTTTGGCTTTGCTCCCACTGACATTGTGTGTCAGCTGGCCCCATCCTCTCCTCATGCTCATCATCTCCTTTCTGCTGCTTTTTGTCTCGCTATGCTCAGCCTTAGGCTGTGGGCTTTGCTTCTCTGGGGAAGGGCTCAACAGGCTGCTTCTGCCTTTGGCTATGCCTAGATCCCTTTCTCTCCCACATGTTGCCTACTTTGGTTCATAATCTTTAGGTGTTTTAAACTTCAAGGTACTTTTTAGTTATTTAGTCCTTTTTCCAGAGGTGTTTTGGGGAGCTTGATGCAGCCACCCCTGCTGCTTAGTCACCATCCTGGTTTCAGTCCCTTTGGCTGCCACTTGACCATCCAGACTTTTGGGTAGCTGTAGTGGTGTAACCAGGCAGGAATTGGACTCCTGAAAAGGCTCCAGAATGAACTGAACCTACGGGTTGATTTGGAACTTGGTTGGTCAGTGTAACAGAAATTATTTGGTCTGACCCAGAAGATGGCATTGTGTTTGTAAATTGAGTGAAAAGCAAAAAGGGCTCATGATGCATTGATTTGTTTGATCAATATCTGCTTGGAAAGTAACAAGGTTTTGTTAAGATTTTTGTGAATGAGGCTGCTGTTAATACCTGCTTATAGGTCATGGTGACCCTGAAGGTTTCTGACAAGACATTTGCAAACTCATTGTGATTCTATGAACATATGTGTAAATGAACTGGTATTTCCCCAATGATAAAAGGTCAAATCCAACATGTTGCAGAATATTTGCAAATGAATGTAGGGAATAGATATTTTGGGTCGTAAAAGGGCATGCCTGAGAGATTGTTTCTGGGTCTTTTCCCAGGGTGATACTCTTGGTCTGCTAAGCAAAAGGGGCTGTGAGCATGAACCAGATAACAACTCGCTAATAAGGTTTGTTTTGTAAAAAAGCCCCTTTGAGCTAGTGGTTAAAATGCTCTTTCTTCCTTTGATTTTTGCTGGAGAAAGCCTCTGACTTTCTGTAATAATTTTTATCTGTGGGTCGAGTGTTTAGCCTCCAAAGCATAACTGGTCTGCATTAATTAAGCTTTATCTAATCTCCGGCTAAATTGACGGTCAACAAACAAACAGAGCTTTCTCAGGATGTGTATGCCTTGCACGTACATGATCCACAGCGTAGTTTCACCTCTTGGGCAGAAAGGTGTTCCTCAGTCAGTTTGTGGTGCACTTTCTGAGGGGAATGTATCCCCTCCTTACAGCTTATTTGTGTCAACCATATAATATTGGTAAGCCTCTTCTCCCAGGAAATGTGAGTGCCAGAAGAGATCTGTTCAGACAGCACAGCACCGACAGTGTCCAACAGCTGAAGTAAAGTACTTGTTTTGTAAGATCTAGTCTTATTTTGCATTTTTATATTTCCCTCCTTGCTGCATCTACTTGCCTAAGCTAGTGCCTCTTTGAAAAGAGTATGGATTTACATTTCCATCATATCCAAGCTGGAAAATATTACTAAACCCATGTCTTTCACAGCATTGTTTACACAGAGTTGTGGGTACATCCCTGAGACAGGAGTCAGTTTGCCATGTTGTTGGCAACGTAGGCCAGATGGTCATTTTGAAATGGAACTGAATGAAAGACAAAAAATTATGTAGTGACAAAATAAATACCTCCTATATATACACTGGGAGCCTGTGCATGTGTTTTCAAGGGATATCAAGCTGCTACCACAAATGTTTTTGTTAAAATTAAACCCATCGGGACATTACATTTTCCCAATAGGATTCTTAGGTTTGTTTGTTTGTTTGTTTTGGGTGTGCTTTTTTTTTTTTTTTGCGGGGGGAGGGGAAGGGTTTGTCTTTTGTTTTTTCTCTCTGAGGCAATCTCTTGTTCACATCTGAACATGAATATCCAGTTCCAGACTGATTTTAGGAGAGTTGTGAAAGATCTGGTTAACTCAGGCCTTCTCATTGTTTCTGGGTTTCAGTGAAGCAGAGGTGTCTGGTCTTCTCCTGGCTCTAGAGATGGAGCTGAGCAGCCCTGCTCCAGGAGGAGAGACAGAGACAAAATAAAGGGAAATATGCAATAGTAAGGCACATGTTTGTTTAAAGAGCTATGAGGGAACCTGAAGCCGTAAATAAAAATTCCTCCAGGCTCAGCAGGAGATGCATCACCTGTTTTCAATGTGTTTTCACCCTTGAAACCTTCCACAGGAAGAAATGCAGAAGGAAAAACCTTTTCACTTGTACAAGACAGGATGCCAGCAAGTGGCAGCAGCTCCCTGCCTGACAAAGAGAATGTCAACATCTCACATCGGCTGCCTGCTCCGTTGTTTATCTGAAAACGAAGTGACAAAAAAAAAAAGGTAGAAATCACAATTTCATCTGACACTGCTGGAATAGTTTAGCCCAGGACGGACTTGAGGGGCTGCAAGAGGTGAGCTGGAAGCTGGGGGAAGGACCCTGCTCTGATCCCCTTGTGGAGAGGTCCAAGGAGGAAAGGAGAAATGTGGGTTTTAGGAAATACGGAATTCCTTTTTTGCAGGAGGAGCTCCCGTTGCTATTCTGGTTTCTGTGTCTTCAATCATCAAATGCAGCTTTTGTCTTTTGATAGGGCAAGGAGGAAGGTATTGTACAATAGCTGTTCTGATAGCCCGGCACACCCCACTTCAGTAGTTTAAAGCTTTCTTTGTGCTGAATTTGTTCTTATAGTGCTAATGACTATGTTGCCATAAATAGGCACCAAATAGGTCTGGACATGGTAAAGGCAGCTGAAGGTCAATGTTAGCTCTTATGTTGTACTTTAGATCACAGTATCAAAGAACTTCATAAAGAAGGGGAAGGTGTGTTTTCAACTTGGGCTTCCTTTTAGATACAGAGGGGGAAACTGAGGCATGAAAAAGTGGTGTGACTGCAAGTCACACAGCAAGTTGCTCATCAGAGCAGGATGGGGATAAGAATGGACATGGGCTCTGCTTGATGTCCCTCAGGGTCATTGCCAAACAGCAAGTCATCACTATATAAAGCAAAATTAACCCCCTAATGAAACCAAATGTCAAACTGCCATTGACTTCAGTAAAGACAAGACTTTATCTGCAACTCAGCCTGAGCAGCCTAAGCTTTGAGACAAGTATCCCATCTAAATGTCCAGTGTGAGGAAGGCAGATATATTTGGGATGCTGGGGTGCAGGTGATATGCTGGCCACAGCAGCTGCATCAGGAAGAATGAAAAAGGATGTGAAAGGTGCTTGTGTGTGAAAGCAGGGGCTAGATTAGTGGCCCATATGGACTTGATATCTAGAAAGCTTGTAACAGGCGTCCTAGAGAAGTGGCTGATGCCCCATGCCTGTCAGTGTTTAAGAGATATTTGGACAACGCCCTTAATAACATCTCGAGGGAGGTGATTCTGCCCCTCTACTCTGCTCTGGTGAGACCCCACCTGGAGTCCTGCCTCCAGCTCTGGAGCACCAGGTACAGGAAGGACATGGACCTGTTGGAGAGGGGCCAGAGGAAAAACGATCAGAGGGCTGGAAGAGCTCTGCTGTGAGGACAGGCTGAGAGAGCTGGGATTGTTCAGCCTGGAGAAGAGAAGGCTGGGTGGGAGAGAAAGTCACAGCACAGCACAACCAGGGGACACCAGCTCAGCTCCCAATAGCAGTCACTGCTGCCAGTGCCAGGGGTTGCCTGGACATCTCGGGTGGAATCAAGCACTGTTCCTGCCTATTAAGGTTGGTTTTCACTTCAAGGCTAAGTGAGGTCATTCTGGGTTGGCAATGCTGACCTGCATCCCACAGCTGCACTCTGTGGAGCACTTGCCCACCATTACCAGGGGTTTGTCTGGGCTGAGCAGAAACCAGCCTCACTGCTGTTGCAAAGGGCTTAATGGATGGTTGAGGGACATGGGGCAATCTCAGAGACAGCTAGTGGCTCCAAGGGCACAGCTCACTGTTTTCTGGTGACGCACACCAAATCATACCAGGTGGGGGGTCATGCACATGGCTGGCTATATCTGGGGGGGCATTGCCAGACATTGCTGGTATCTGCCAGCCCCTGTGGGCCTACATCTAGCTTGCAGCAGCTCAGGAAATACCCCAAAAGGAAGAGAGAGAAGGAGAAGTTGTCCTGCAAGTGAAGCTGTCAGCTGTGGTTGACCTAAGAGGGTCAAGCTAATTTCTGGGCAGCTCTCTGCATTCACTTCAGTTCATGCAGGTCTGGTGTTTGTGAAGCACCCTGTACCAGCTGGCCAGACCCAGAGTGACCTGTTCCTCTTCTCTTTCTAAGAAACGAGCCCTCCCTTTTGACTGCTTTATTTTTTCCTACCACCTGTGCCTGCTCAGAGGTTCCCTGACGGGGACCAGCTGCTGTTGGGGGCTCGGGTAGCATCTGCTTGCAGCCCAGAAGGGCAGCACTGGCCGAGGAGATGAACCTGAGCAGGCATTTTCCAGAGCAGGGCAGCCAGAGCCGGGTACAGAAACCCGCTTTCTGAGCAGGGCAGGCTGGGTTGGAGCCCAGGGTATGACCTTTTCTGTGTGGCATGTTCCCATGTAATGTGACCTGGTGTAATTCTGCTGCCACGCGGTGTTGCCACAGGACTTGCTGGCCTTTGCATTGTGCAGGCAGGACGTTGCATTCCTCCCCCTGACTGAGGCACTGCTGGTAAACCACACAGGATGCCAAACAAATTTTGCTATTCTTCATTTTATGTTGCTTAGGATGGAAGTATTTGACCTTAAATTGCTCTTCTTTTTTGAAAAGTGAGCTTGTTGTTTAGGATGGATTTGATTCGTAGGTTTTGGAATAAATCTGATATGAATCCACCCATTGTTTGATGCTGCCCGTCCTTCCCACCCAAACAGGGAGGCTACTGTGCTGGCTGGCATTAGATGTCTGTCAGTCAGGTGGGGAGTCTGAACCATGCTCTGTGCTCTCCTCCTGTGTTTCAGACTGTGATCCAGGAGCAGGGACACTTCTGGTTGCAGTGCAATGCAGGCTGTGTACCCAGTGTGAATTAATTTTACCACACACAGGTAAACAGCTCTGTTCTTTAACACATCAGCTCAATCAGGAGACAATCTGGTGCAAAATGCTTGCGTTAAGATTAAATCACTTCTTTTCCACTGTCTCACTTTATCCTAATCCTAATAGCTCTGTCTTGAGCCTGTGCTAGTCTCTAGAGAGAGGGAAATGCAAAGAGGTGGAAAATCAGCTCTGAATCAGCCACTGCTAAAATCAGCTCCCTGGCTTCTCATTCTCAGCAGACTTCTTTCTACCAGTGCAAAATGTAATGTCTCTTCCCCTAATTCTCCTACCTTTTGCTTGGGGCATTAGAGAGGCAAGATGGAAATGACAGACATCTTTGATAGAAATGTAAAAATGGGAATATCCAGAAAAGGAACAGAGTAAGTCAAAATTTGAAACTGCCTTCCAGAGAACTGCACCCAAGAATTTAGGAGTTGTAATTGCTCCAGTCAAAGATAAGTTTGTGGGCTCCATAGAAAAAATGGGATAGGAACTAGCTGAAGAAAATAACATGACTTTTGGAAATCAGGCAGTCAAATAGTAGGATTCAGTGTTAGCATTCCAATCTAAAAGAAATCAATGAATAAAATGCTCATTTTACTTAGATGGCCAATTTCTACCATTTATATGTCTTACTTTCCAAAGTCAGCACAGTTATTGGGAAAATAATAGTATTTTTTTATTTTTGCTTCACATTGTCTAAATTCTGTCTGCAGCTTTTTTAGTTATTGGTGCTAGTGATGGCTCTGTAAGCAAGCCGGCTTGACTCTGGGAGTGCAGTTGGGCTTTGCAACGGTAGCACTTTAGAAGACCCTCCTTTTGACCTCCTGAAGCAATTAGCCATACTCTCACTGAGAGACTTATTGTGAACAGAGCATCCCCTCTGAGTACAGCTGCAGTTAACAAGCAGAAATTTCTGAGACAGCACAAACTTGTGAACTCTTCCACAAGATTATCAAATGACAGCAGGTTGAAAGTATGTAATGAGAAGCACGGGTTCACTGACTAAGCATCCCTGAAGGGACTGATGCTTAATCCTTTCATAGACAGTGCCCTCTCACCCCGCTCTGAAGGAGAAGGAGGCAAACGCACTCTAGAGAAACGACATAATTAAGAGTAAGGTTCATATACTACTAAATGGGAGCAATACGGAGTTTGCAAATGGGAGCAATATGGAGTTTCCTTTTTTACTGACCTGCCTAGAGCAGGCTAGTCTATCAATTAGGCCACTGCACATAGCCCTTGGTTTGTTCCTGACCCCTTGCCCCTGCTCCTTTCTCCTGGGAGGCCAGCGAGGGCTGCCACTCGCACATGGCAGGAAAGGCTTTCAGCCTCAAGGCAGATGAGGCTGATATCTCAAGTGTTGCCTTGGGTCCTGTGCCAGCTCTGCACTCCCCTGTTCTTACACACGCTGAGAAGTCTTAGGAGATGACTCCACTTCCATACAGCCGCAATACTGAAGTCTCAACCCTAAACCAAAGTTGGGGTAAGGACCTGGAATATGAGTTTGCTGTAAATCACTTCACGAACTACTGTCCACTTGGCTGCAACAGCTAATTCCTGCTGCTACAGAGAGTACTAGGTACAACCCAGGCTAAAAGGGGTGCAGGGTAGCCAGCTACAGCCAAACTAAAGCCATCGATAGCCATCTTTGCAAATCCTTCCCTGGAAGAGATCATGGTAGTGAGAATTAAGTTTCTGTGCATACATAAGTCCGCTTCCCTCACGGTTAGCAGCTCTGCCTATCACAGCTCCACAGCGGGACATGCATGTGAGTGTACCAAGGTAACCCTGAGGGTTTGCCATGCACAGCTAGCAGGGAAGAGGGGACAGTTTGAGTACCAGAGTCCTGCACAGTTTTGTACAATCCATGCTGACAAGCTTGTGTTAGCGTTTCACTGGTATTTTTATCCAGGCTAGGTCTTATGACACCAGCTCATGTGTATGTACTTACATACCATCGTACCTCCTGACTGAACCTACAGGCATCACCCCAGCATCACCCCAGCATCACCCTGCCATCCCAGGGGCTGCAGATGACTGTATTATCTCTCTGACTGCTGGGGGTGTCCTGAGAGCTGAGCAACTGACAGATGGTTTGAGGCACTGCGAATTCCCCATGCAAATGTCCTCCTCTTCCTCCCCCTTGCCCTGCCTCACCCCTGCCTCTGCCCTCAGTGCTCTTGCTCTTCAGCAAGGGGGCTACGTAGCAGAGGAGGCATCACACAGATTTGGCAGGCGGGTTTGTAATGAGAGGTGTGTGATGACCCTGCACATCCATCAGACTCTTGTTTTCAGCCTGGACCCATCTGTGATGTTTCTATTATTTTTTTTTCCTCCCTCTGCTCGCTCAGGCTGCTTCGGGAGAAGTGGCACGTAGGCACATAAGTCCTTGCGCACACTATACTTGTATAAACTCCATCAGGAAGTCATCTGGCCAAACTTTCCAGAGCTCTGCTTTTAACTCTTCCCTAGGCAGGCTGTATTGGCAGCGTGAGGATTTCCAGGGCGTTTGGACATGTGCTGTTCTGTTTATTGATTCCCACCACTCTCCTTCCTACAAGCCCCAAGAATGCGGCTGCGCAGCTTTTGAACCCATCCTACTCCGAGTTCTGAAGTTCCCTTCAGCTGCACACAAGCAAACTTGCACACACAGGGCTTTGCAGTAAAACACTGCCTTGGCTCTCCTGAAGGATGAAGCAGCAGAAGCCAGTTACCAACAAGTGCCACAGCAGCAGCATGGCAGTAGAAAGGAGTGCTGATGGGGAAGGGGGGCAATTCTCCCTTGAGGTTGTTATTTCAGAAGTGTGTCCTTACCAGGCATATGAGTAGCAAAGGAAGTTCTCACAGCCTTTAAATGTCTGCTGTGGTCAGGAAGAGATTAAAAAAAATACCCAACCCCTTCAGAAGTGACTCTGTCTTCAATGAAGACGTGTCTCACTGTATGTCCCACTCTGAACAGAGGCACGATTACACACCCACATAGGCACATCAGTGTGCGTATAGACTTTTCCAAGGGTTGAGAAAAACCCTGTGAGACTGTTCACGTAGGAGAAAGGCTGCTTTTCCTCCCCATGACATGTGTGGATTAATAGTTCTCCTAATGGTTAAATGCAAGATAAAAGTAATCTCATTTTGTTGGTGCCTCTTAACTGCCCATTGCCAGATTTCAATAGCTCTTACAAGAGTATGGAGCCTACTGCATAGGCGTGAATAAATGGAATTGCTGGAAATATTATCCCCTGAGAGCAGGTATGGAGTGGGGGTTTCCAATCTCATTTGCTGTTTCACCAGTGGTGCCAGCAATTTTTTGCTCCTGCTTTCCTTGGTGTGAGTATGAAATGTGTCAGACCAGCAGATCTCTGCTGGAGAGGCGCCACCAATGGTAATGCTGTCTCTCTTATCTTACACCACTGTAAAGCAGCCCAGAATTTAACCATTTATCCATGAAATTGTTCACAGATATTTCTCCCTGGTTTTAGTGTGTATCTGTTAATCTTCTCTAGTATTACAAAACCATGACATTGTGGAATAGATTCAGCGTAAAGGTCTTGATTCTTCTCCTGGACACATGGGTTGAAATCAGAAGTAACTTCATTAAAGTTAATTCAGTTAGTGTTGTGTTAATTTTGCCTTGTCTGTCAGATTTACAGGCATCTGGCTGAGATAGAGGGGTGAGTGTTTGCACTCAGCCTTGCTCAGACAGCTGTGGTATAGCAGGGATTCAGCCGCCAGAAATTCCCGAAAATCTAGGCATGACTTTTACAGCAGACTCATCCGCTGCAGAGATGTTTCTCCTCTCAAGCAGCTGTTCACACGCCATAAACAGCAAAGGAGCCTTCTGTTTCTGCCAGACTCCTACTGAAATTCATGCCATACAAACCACAACTGCTCACCGATTGGAGTTGGAGGTATTAATAGTGTTGCCCAGTTGAGTCCTCTCCTGCAGTCAGAGGAATCAATCAAGCTCTCCTGGTCCCTCAAGGAGGTAGTGAAGCTCTGAGAGCCAAGGAACATGCGGTCTTTCGACCATCCATGGTGTTTTCATTTTCTCTTAATTTGTTTCATCAGATCTTTTGCTGACATGGGTTATTCTTCTGTCTCCTCAACTGTAGACTCAGTTCCCCCATCCTGACAACTCATTGTAGCCTGAGCTTTTGCATGGTGAGTGGGGCATGTGCCGTGGTGTCCTTACAGAGGAGGTTCTCTGTGCATCTGTGTATCACTGTTAAGAGGCCTGGGGTGCCATTCAGTGTCAAATGTTTTTTCTCTGTGCGAGTGATTCCCATCAGGGCCTTAAAGAAGGAAGATACCCTTTGTCCTGCTCAGTTTTCTGCTTCAGAGATTCAGCTCTATGTGTGCTGGTGTGAAGGGTGGGCTTGCTCCATCTTTGTCGAGTGCTTCCACAGGATGGGTGGGGCTCTGCTTCCAAGGCTCTCCTTCTCAAACAGCAGCGGCAGACAGGGACTTGTCTCCTAAGGCGCGTTACTGCTACTGCTGTGACACCATGAAGCACTTGGACCTTCCTCCTGTGGGCAGTGGAGGGAAGGGAGGTGTAGCCTCCTTGGCACGCAAACAGCTGTAACAGACTGGAAATTGTTGATGTTTTCACCAAGGCCCTAATTTTTGTCTGATGGGCCAGAGTGAAGAAACTATTAATCACCTAAATCATAACACCTCCCTCCACCAACTTAGATAAACCAACAGTCATCCACAGACAAGTCAAAGGCAGCTGAGATTTGCCTTCCAGTTTTAGTGGGGCTGCAAATTAATTATGTGTAAGTAGTGTGCATAGTGTAACTGTAAGTGTTAAGTGTAAGTGTTAAGTAGTGTAAGTGTTATTCTCAAAATGTCCAGCAAATGACACAACCCTGTACACCTTGGGGAATGGGAGCAGGGCTGTGAATTGACAAGGACACCTTGCGCAGATCCTGGCCAGAGCTGGCATCACCACCCAGGTCACTCCAAGGTCTGATTTGCTTTGCCTGTCTCAGAAGTCCCCCAGGGTAGGTTAGCACAAGGGTAAATCCCTTCTCGCCAAGCTTTTAATGTAAACCAAAAGCAGGAAGAAACTGGCTCATGCCTGCCTGAAATCTTTCATAAACTCGTCCTGACGCTGCAGACCTCAGGACAGGCTTCCAGATGGGACTTCCCATGCGGCTGCTCGGATTTGTGTGCAGAGGTAGCCTTACAGGCACACTGGAGGGAAAGTATCCTTGTAGCTGTACTTCCACCTCCATCACAGAGCCTTTGGGATTAAGTGTCCGATATTTAGGGAGCGAAAGGATGTGCAGTGCTCAGTCGTGACCTCGCCGTAACCTGTGGAGAAGAAACAAAGATTCCCTTTAAGCATGTACAGTGTAAACAGCGAGGAGCACGTCCATAACAAAATGAGAAAGGAATCTGATGGATAGCCCCAAAGATAAATGCCACTTTAGGCAGTGTTGCTTTAAACTGTTGACAGAAGCACCATTCAGAGAGGAGCTGTGAGATTTAAGTGCTTCCCTGCTTCTGGGTGGGATAAGGTGTCATGTAAAATGCATTTTGTGTTTTTGTTTCATCTCCCTCTCTCTACTCTTCTCCAATGAGAGCATACACGCTGGAAGCATTAAAAACAGACCGCGGCGAGTTTGCTTCACGAACATATCTCCACATCAAAGGCATCACTGGAATCTATTGATTCTGGCAGAATTGCAGAAACTGGTTATGTTTTCAGTGAGAAATCATGTACCTCTCAGTTGATTCTGGGAAAGAAAGAAAGAAAAAAAAAGAAAGAAGAAAAAAAGAAAAAAGCTCCACCATGTGCAAAATTTCACCCTACTGAGAGGCTGATAAATTGCAAAATGTTTCAGTTGTCTCCCTGAGTGCCAGTAAGTATTCAAGAATGCCTTTATTGACAAACAGCAGAGCTTTAGCTCACACGATGTTATGAGAAAACAGCCTAATTTTTGTTTTCCCTGTTTGTGAATAACATGTGACATTTCTTATCTGACCTATTGTTTACTTCCTATTTCTGAAGTGAATGCACCCTATGTCAGTGAACGGCATTGGCACACAGCCCCATGACTTATGTCAAAAAGCCCAGAGATTATAAATTACTTCAAGTCAAAATCATAGGACAGATTGCTGCTATGCTTTGGGAGTGGTCCAGGCAGATCCACCTTCCCTGTAGGTGTACCTTAATTGCAGTCTCATTGGCAAATCTACTTCTGATCAAAAGCTCCATCAGCTATTTTGATCAAAAATACATTTTCTTTTAATTTTGCCTCTTAGTTATGAAAATGTTGTGTTAGTATATTGCTTTAACATATGTTTAACTGAAACTACTGTTTCTACTGAAAGTGTCTCCATGCTGTAAGACCTGTATTAACCTTGTGATTCAGAGCAAAACCTGAAAAGGGCATAGATCAAGCCATGAAGTGAGAGGAACTGTTTTGCCCTGCTCTGTTTCCAGGGCTTTAGTATCTGTAAAATTCTTTGACTCTACTTCGTTTGCACCCTGCAGATGAAGGGCTTCCAAAATGTGAAAGAATGAAGGTGTTTTCCAACGGTGTCTGTACACAGGTAGAGGATGCGGTTCATACAGACCACATCTATACCACAGACCTGCTGGGTTAAGCTGGGGTATAAAGAAGTGTGATCCTCACCCAGACAGTTTGCAGACTCTCTGAGCAAAAGCACAGAGACCACCAGTTCGCTGCAATTGTTGACTCGGCATTGTTCAGGGAGATGCACATGGATCTACTATGTTGACCTAAAGCACAATAAAAGCCATGTGCCTTGCCAGTATTGAACTCAGATTGGTCAAATACTCCTGTTGCAGATGTGGCCTAATACAGTGGGTTAATAAACGCTGTTGAAAAGTCATACTCGGAGTCACAGCGCCAGAGGAGCCTTTTCACAGAATCACAGAATGTTAGGGATTGGAAGGGACCTCAAAAGATCATCCAGTCCAATCCCCCTGCCGGAGCAGGAACACCTGGATGAGGTTACACAGGAAGGCGTCCAGGCAGGTTTTGAATGTCTCCAGAGTAGGAGACTCCACAACCCCCCTGGGCAGCCTGTTCCAGTGCTCTGGCACCCTCACTGAGAAGAAGTTTCTTCTCAAATTTAAGTGGAACCTCTTGTGTTCCAGTTTGAACCCATTACCCCTTGTCCTACCGTTGATTGTCACCGAGAAGAGCCTGGCTCCACACTCATGACATTCACCCTTTATATATTTGTAAACATTAATAAGGTCACCCCTCAGTCTCGTCCAAGCTAAAGAGACCCAGCTCCCTCAGCCTTTCCTCATAAGGGAGATGCTCCACTCCCTTAATCATCTTTGTTGCCCTGCGCTGGACTCTCTCCAGCAGTTCTCTACTTGAGGCCTTCCCAGTCCCAACCAGTGATTTCCCATGCACTGTAGCCCTCTAATGGGATCTCACCCTCTTGTGCTTGACACTCTTCAAACACAACCTCTAAAGGCAAGCTGACAGCTGTAGCCCTCATGTGTGGGCTCTGTTGGTAGCACTGTTCTCCCCCTGCCTACCAAGGCAACGATGCCCTATGTTGCCTTCCCCACCAGCCCTAGTCTTGACCTGTAGGACGTTGTGACAATCCAGCCTTGCCTCCTCAGGGGGAAGAGTATCTGCCTGGGTGTCTAATTATAGCGAGATGGAAAAACGTCCACTAAAGGATGAGGATAAGTTTTCCAATACGTAGCACAAGAGTAATCAATACTTGCATCAATACTTAATTTATCTATGTCAAGCTGAACAGCTTCAACAGGAGGGAATGAGATCATCTCTTCCGACCCCAGTGTGCTATGTAGTGTCACATGGGATGGGAAATGTGGGTTTAAATCCCTTTACTCAGAGGTCTTAATTCTCAAATCCTTATATACAAGGGTGCTGTTGCCAGGAAGACTTTGACAGGATGGACCCACCTTTAGCTCATGAACAGAAGTAACATCTTAATCCCTCTGCAAACCTAACCCCAGACCCTTAATCTGTGAGTAAAACCCCACTGGGATCAGTGTGAGTCTCCTTTGATCTTGGGGAACTTTTCGGCTGGCCTCTGATGAAAGGCATTCACCTCACGGCCACTGAGTCAAGCCCCTGGAGGACCCTTGTTGCTCCTTCTAAAGAGCTGCAGTTTCAGTAAGAGACTGTAGCATTACCCAAATATCAGCTCTCATGAATATGTGCTCCCTTGCTGTTCAGCCAAAGGTATTTGCAATATTCCCTGAGAGAGATTCATTTTTGGGCACCTCCCTGCAGGGACATCAATGGTGTGACTCAGTGACACGGAAAGCTTGCTGGGAAGTGGGGGAGAGTTGTCTGCCACGCACAAGCGGTGACATAAGTGGTGGGCAAGAAAAAAAACAGCAACTCCTCTGTTGCAAGAGGAGGTGAAGCTTTCGGCTCTCTGTGAACGGTTCCCCTAATGGTGACTAAGCTGTTCCCTCCATCCAGCTAATGGAGAGACCGTGCTACACGCTGCGTATTCCTGTAAACCAGCCGCCTTCAGGTCACCCTTTTTCAAGGCTTCTCAGAAGGGATCTGTCAATTTACTGGTTTAATGAAATCTGTTGAATGCAGATTAAGTTGTATTTCAATCACTCTTTCCTTTCTCATTAAGCACTTCCCATAGGAGTTGCAGCCCCTTGGTTTAGCTGACAGGAAGGTAAGCGTGTCTTCCTTAACTTCTGTCTGTATCTACGTTTATAGCTTGGGTCTTGCTCCCGAACAGTAGTGTGCCTTATTATCCCACTGCTTGCAATAGGAGATGACCATGAACATTTCCAGGTCACTCTGTTTTTCACATGAGCCTGTCCACACAGAAAATCTATCTGGTGTTAGTGACAGCTGTGAATTTAAAGCACAGTACCTCCTCCTGGGCACCTCAACCAAAATGGATGGACTGAGTCACATGTGTACTCTGGGACAGGGGTGCTGGCACACAGGCTTGTCCAGGAAAAGCTGTCCCAGAACAGTTCCAGGAATCACTGAAGAAAACTGAAGAGCCTAAATCGGTCCCAGTGGTCTACGTGGGTTCAACAAATACCCCAGATTGCATGGGGAGCTACCAAACCAATTGACAACCATTCTTCAACGGCTTGTGTTTCTAACATTTCAATGGATCATTAGTGGTCTCTGTCCACGACTACCTTGAGTTGTTAGACCCTACTCTGAATGCTTCCAATAGGACTATCTTCTTGTCTGATAAATGGTGTTCAGCACTTGAGCAAGCGCCTCCCACTGTCCAAGCAATCAGGCTGGCTGCCGCTTCTCTTTTTGGGGAGAGGACAAGAGAACAAACATGCCAAGCATTCATCAGATAGCCAAGTGCATTACCGGAAGGGTCTCAGACGTTGTCATGATAAGTAAATACGACAGCCTACTCAGAACACAATAGAGGCTTCAGTTTATTCCTAAATTATTAATCTTCCCCGAGGAGTGGCTTTATAATGCTGACTTGGGCGCTGTGGGAACACGGCCTCTTCCCAGCAAGGGAGGCGGGCTCCTCCCCGCAGTATCTGCTGGTGGGATCACAGTGGAGCTCAGCCCGTCCCAGGCGGGTTATCCGAGGGGGCAGGACGTGACTTTTGGTGCTGACTGGGAGGGGACGCATCCAGCGTGGGGTGGCAGCTTTCTGCCGTGGATGGTAAATGTCCTCTCTCCTGGTTAGCGGGCTGGCAGCACCTTTCCTGATGGCAAATATTGCAGTTCATTGCCTCGGGTTTTGTGAAGGGGCTTTTTGTAACCACTTTTTCAACTCTGTTGTCTGCCACCTGCATGGTGAGGGCGACAAATCAGGACTTGGGCTCCTTAGGCCATGCGGACTGTGTTTCTTCTGCAGCCTGTAGGGAAATACCCCTTAAATGCTTTTAAAGACATTTCAGTCCAGTCTTACTGGAGCCTGGTGAACATGTCAGAGTGCCTGAGCAAGGAGTGCAGCTGCGGGATGCCAGAGATGGTGTAGACTGCCAGAGGGGACATTTGAGCCTGAGGCAAAGAGAGGGGCAAGGGAACCCTGTGGAGACACGGAGTTGGGATAAAGGATGTGAGGTGAGTTGTAGGAGGAGGCACTCTGTAGGAGAAGTGAGCTTACAGACAAAAGAAAAGGGTAGCTGCATGTATGACTATGTTATATACATACACATGGCATGTACATGTTTGTGCTTGTGGTATGTCAAGGTTTCATCCAGATGAATCCCCCAAATCCTCTCTCCACCAAGTCAGCCAGCAATCCTTTGGGAGGAAACAGAAAAGGTGGGATGGTTTTCTAGCACAGAGCTGCGAGAGAGAGCAAGGATTGGGAAATCAAGAACTGCAGTTACCCTGGGATATTTTTGTCAGAGGTACTCATGCTAATAACTGTTGCCTGTCACTGAACTATTTTTCCCCTTCGCTCACTGGGTCATGTTAAATATGCCCAGGCTGCATCATTCTCCTTGATGGACAGCAATTGGAGATGCTTTGGAGCACGTGGGGGTTGCCCAAGAACCTGCAGACGGTCAGAGCCAGCCTGGAGCTCCCAGAATTCAACCTTTTAAAGAAGTTGCACCTCCCAGCTGTTTTCCAAGCAACCCAGCTGCCTCCACCCTCACGCAGGAGCTGTGCCTCTCCCCAGGGAGTGCAGCACAGCACAGCCACCCCCCTGGGCAGCCCCAGGCCTGGGCGCCAGGCTCCGGCCAGACACATGTCTGCCAAGGGAGAAGGAATGACACAAAATGGTCACGGCAAGGGGATGCCCTCTGATGGGTGTTACCAAAGTTCCTCTGTACCTTGCGGAATTACTGCTAAAGCTAAAAGGGTGTAAATAGCACCTTAAAACATACCTCTTCCACCATGAGGAACAGTGGCAGCCCCAGTCTGATAGGAGGGAAAAATAACTGAATCCCAGCAGACAGGACATGAGATGAGCTAGAGAGAGTGGGGTAAGAGGAGAGATGAGGAGAAGCTAATGAGGCAGTCTCTACACTGTTCCACTTCTCCTTTTTTCAGTCATGTGGCAATGCCATTTATTTGGAAACATGGATCAATGGCATTTCCCCACTGCTCACTCCCCAGGGGGCTGTTGCAGTTCTCCCTGAGAACTCGTATTTCTCAACTGGCTTCTCCCCACTCCTGCACTCGCACACACCCAGAGCTGTGGTGAAGGAGCGACCAAGCGCTCTCCTTGCCCGTGGGGTTATCTGGTTAACCCCTGAGGTTATTTGACGAGCCTTTTGTCAGGCGTCAGCAGGAGCAAGGATTGGCACAAAGACAGTGCTGCAATATGGGAAGTCATTGCGTTCATCCATCTTGCCCTGCAAAGGTGGAGAAGGTGGCCCTGGCATTTATGGCATTTCAAAGGCACACGTGGTTTTGGCATTGCCTGACAGCCTAAGAGTTCTTGCTGCCATAAAACCACCAGCAGCGTCAGGATGTTCGCTTCACCTGAGCTCTGCCACATCGCCTCACCTGCAAGGATCAAGGATTTATTCCTGCTCTCAGGAGGAACGATTTTCTTCTGGCTCAATAGCTTCCCAGGATGGGTTGATTTACGCTGACGTGGTAGAGGATGGATGCTATCGGGTCTGGGGACCTCCGTCACAGGTTTTGTTCCTCACTTCAATGCTGCATGCAGCAAGAGCTTCAGCTGTGGTGATTTTGCAGTGAGGCACTGAGTCACCAGCACAGGCTCTGAACCCAGCCGTCTCATCTAGACACAGCACGACATGGCGAAGTGTCACATAGGGCATTTCATGGTAGATAGAGTGGTCGTCCTCTTTGGGCACTTTCCAAAATGAGGCTGCCCCAGGCAAATTGGGCACTGGGATGCTAGCTCTGAAGGTGGGTGACACTCCCAGGGAAGAAGGGAAACCGTAGCCAAGGGCATTGATTTCAACAGCAAATGGCACAAAGCTAATGAGGAAAAAGGGTCAAGCCCCTCTGGAGCCATCGTGTCACTTCTAGCAGCCTCAAGGGTGAGCAAACCCCAGAGGAAGAGGAGGGTGCTCCCCATAGCACTCCCAGTCCCCACGACTCGCACCGCTTCATGGGTGGGTAGAAATGCTACCCTGCCTCATTCCACCTCCAGGAGCCCCAGGGTCCCCAGCGGAGCCCAGCAGTGGCTGTGGCCACCAGTCCTGTGGTGCCACAGGACTGTCCCCTGGGGTCACGCCCTTGCACAGCGCTAGGGCCCCACAGGGTTTGATGTGGCCACTGAGGCTGCTGGAAAATGAAATTTCAGTCCTGCTGGCAGCCTTCCAATTTCAACATTTTTTCTTTCTTCCTTGAAAGAAAGCAAAGGGGGAAGTGAGGCCAGGGGAGTCAAAACAGAGGCAGGAGGAGCTCGAACTTTGTTTTTGCTCAAGCTTCTCAGAAATGTTTGTTTGGGAATGGGGCATTTTAAAATGTCCTCTTTAGATGGAACATGTCTAAGCTAGTAATAATAGTTAGCCTTCTTCTCATCTGTGACGCCTAAAAAAATGTCACTTGGCTTCCTTCCACACAGCTGACGGACGACTCCATTCCAGCCCCGCGGCTGCGTGCTGGCTGCACCGTGTCCCGCCACGGGTGCTGCGTGGGGGGCACAGACTCACCCCTCTGGGACAGCAGCTGGGGTCCCTGTGGGTTGTCCTGCTTTCCCAGGAGCCCAGGACAGCGTGGAGCTCACTATTGCCTCCAGCTCACCACCCTGCTGAGTGTTTCAGCCATATCAGTCTGCAGAGCGCAGGGGGGCTTTAGTTAAAGGCCACTGATATTTCCATTGATCATAGTCACTGCAGCCTGCTCCATCATGTCCATCTCCTTCCCCATCATCTCCATCTCCATCTCCATCTCATATCCAAGACAAGTCCCTTCTTGCCAGGAACACTGCCATGCCCTCCGCTTCCTTTCAGTGTCACTGCTTGGGGTCGGGGGTGCAAACTGGCTGTCCTCTCTCATCAGTGCCACAGTCCTCTGCTTGCCTGTCCTCAGTTTCCCTGTGGTTTCCCCTTCACAGCCCCATCTGGTCGGGTTCAAAAAAACTCCAACTACTGATGGGCACTGCAGCCATTTCTTCTAGCTGTGAACCACCACCATCCCTGTAAGTGTTTAAAAGGTGTTTAGATGAGGTTCTTAGGGACATGATTTAGTGCTAGAGTTAGGTAAAGTTATGGTTGGACTCGATGATCCTGAAGGTCTCTTCCAACTGAAGTGATTCTATGATTCTGCAATCAGCAGGTCACCCGGATGGGCAGGGGGACCGGCCAGTCTTGGGAAGGGTCAGATTCGTATGTGCGAGGGCACCATGGTCCCTGCTTATGGGAAGAATAAAGGACTTCCAGCAATTATTCTGCATCTTTTGGAAGCCAGGATTTCAAAGCATCAATTGAACCCTAATTGATTAAATGCTCACCGCATTCCCGGGACTGAGCTGCTGCCCCTCAGATAAACGAGAATAAGTCACAGGCAATTAGTGATTTGCCTGAGGTGCTTCTGTACGTTGGCAATGTCTGGACTCAGACTCATCTGGCCTTGTTAGTCACTAGACCACACATCCGCCGCCCTCTCCGGGTGGCATCCCAACAGCCCTGCCAGGGTGGAAAGGGCAAAATAATGTAACTTCACGTTTATCTAGGAAAAAGGTTTCCCACAGTCCCTTCTGGCTCTTTTTGTTTTTATTCTGAGGTTTTGTTTTTCTGAAAAGTTAAAATAAATCTCAAACTGCAACTGTGGGGCTTTGTTGAACACAGTGTTTGTTGCTGGACAATCTTCTGAGGTAAGCATTAGAAAGTAGTATAGCACATTATTGCCAGAGTCAAGCTGGCTGGACAAAGCTGATCAAATATTTTAGGTGCAGTGTGACATTTATGCATTGCAGAGAGCAGCTGTGGTCTCTCTGAGCTTGTGACCCCTGTTTCTGTTCCTTCTGGACAGGAAACATTTCTTATGGCCTTTTTCTCCAACCCTTTGCTTTGCTGTGCAATACGGAGCCTGACTTTCCTTCTCCTTAGTCTGTGCAGCTCCCAAAGTGCAGGGGGACCAGGAGACATTTCCCACCCAGTGCTCCCCACTGGTATCTGACCATCTCCTTTGGAAACATCAGCAGCGCTAAGGGCAACTCTGAGTCAATATCAGTGTCCAGTGAGTACTGAATCATGCCTTGGCCATCCCTTGCCCAGCCCATTATTTGGGAATCAGTGAAGAAACGTTTGTTCTTTCACGCTTGCTTTCCCTTTAAAGCCACTTTAAAGCGAAGTCTGCTTTCTTTAATAATGTGGTATTTTTGAAAAGCTTTTAAGATTGTTTTTATCTTTCTCTTTTCCCCTTTGCTATTCAGTACTATCAAAAGTGACTGGAGTGACATTAATGGTAGTTAAACAGGGTCTTGACCTTCTCCAGAATGTCTAAACCAGCACTTAAGAGTCTCCATCTCACTGCACATAAGTGTGGTTTGAAAATCTTCCCATGTGATAGTTGGGATGATCCCATCTGGAGGGTTCTTTCTAAGAAAGCGCAGAAAAAGCACTCTTTTTGCAAGAAAATCAATGTTTGTAGGTAATGCATCCCTTTTCCCCAGACTAGCTATTTTAAAGTTATGCAGTAACCACCCAGAGAATTTCTTCAGCTGCGCACAAACTGTTGGTTTTTAAACCCCTGAACTTTGCTTTTAGTTGGTGTCTGTTTGTTTGGAAATATTTTGACCTGCTATTCTGACAGTGTGGGATGGAAGTGCTCGGCTGCTGGCATCTGGGGCAGCTGGGAGGAAGGGACTCTGCGCTAAGAAATCGTCCTGCACTCTGCCGTGACTGACATCAGCCCGTCGCGGTGAGCTCTGGGAAGGGGCAAAGTGCCTCTGTGTACAAAACGCACGGTGGGGTCATGGTCATCTAGCACTGAAGCTCAACTTTAAATGCTTCTCATGGACCAAAAGATTTACTTAAGCCCACAGTGGGCTAAACATATACCAGCTTAGAACTTTGTTTTGGGGTATTGCAGATATTTCATAGAATCATAAAACCATAGAATCGTTTAGGTTGGAAAGGACCTTTAAGATCTTCAAGTCCAACTGTTAACCTAGGATGTCAAGTCCACCACTAAACTGTGCCCCTACGCACCCCATCTACACGTCTTTTGAACACTTCCAGGGATGGTGGCTCCACTGTTCCAGTGCCTGACAACCCTTTTGGTGAAGAAATTTTTCCTCATATCCAATCTAAACCTCCCCTACTGTAACTTGAGGCCATTTCCTCTTGTCCTGTCACTTGGTACTTGGGAGAAGAGACCAACACCCTCCACGCTACAACCTCCTTTCAGGTAGTTGTAGAGAGCGATCAGGTCTCCCCTCAGCCTCCTTTTCTCCAGGCCAAACAGCCCCAGTTCCCTCAGCTGCTCCTCACCAGACTTGTGCTCCAGACCCCTCACCAGCTTCATTGCTCTTCTACATAACAGGCAGAGAAAGCTATGCCCATGTACTTCACTTGAAAATATGGCCTTTAAATTGTCGTTAGCTGTATCTCAACTCTAATTGAAGTGGTCTTACAGCCAAGTGGTGTCCTCAAAGCTGACAAAGCAACATTCCTGACCATTACACACAGTTTTTTAATATCTCAGTGCTAGGATTTCATTCTCTGCAGCCAGTGGAAAAACCTCCAGTGACTCACAAGGGATAAGAACCCTTAGGAAAATAATCGTTGCTGGAAAACCAACACTTCCCCTCCATTATCACTGATTGGTGACAGCAGGGGTGAGAGCAGTATGGCCAGCAAGGCTGCAGGAGGCCTATTCCCACCCCCACTGGGTCAGGTTACCTTGTGGAGAAAGGAAGGCATGAGCAGCCCTGTCTCCCCTGCCAGGTCTGCCCAGGACAGACATGCTGACAGCAGCCATTGCTGTCAGTGTCAGAGAACAAATCTGGACAAGGGCTGAAGGAAAGCCTATGTGCAACAGTTCTTCAAAATCATTAAGTATGGCTTCCCTGGGCCGCAGAGCACCATTTGCTGCATCTTACCTGGCTTCCCACTCAGAACCACTAGGAGATGCAATCGGACATACAACCCAATGGAGATGTGCTCCCTGGGGCCAGACATTTGCATCTCTGTCTGTTGACGCTTTCATGGTGGGTCTTCAGTTTGTATTTTCCTGCATCTCCTTTACATTTCTGCTGCTTCTGTACAGCCAGCTGTTCCTCTGGCTGCTGTTCCTAGCCTGAAGATGGGATAGGATGAAGTAAGATGGGATGAGATGGGAGGGCATGGGAATGGGGCCGAGCATGCAGAGGAAGCTAGTCCAAGGTCTGAGTGGCACTGCCAGCAGCCACCAGCCTCATGCAAGGCTAAGCCACTACATCTGGGTGGCAGCTCTCCAGAGGAGCCCATCACAGGAAAACATGCTCTGGTGGCTGGGATGTATGAAGCTGATGTGAAAATACAAGGGAGCTCCTCCTCCTGGGGGTGGAACCTGAGCATGGATGAGGTGCCAACAGGACAGATGGGGTGAAGCTCCCACTAGGGAGGGGAGCTGCATCTGTGGTCCTCCGCATCACTGTAGGGCGATGCTCCCTGGCATGGGCCTGCCTGCAAGGAGCATGCAGGGTTCTCCCCTCGGTCCATAGGCTGTGTTTCCCTCAGGCCCAGCCGTTCAGCTGCCAGCACGTCTTGATCTTTCTAAGATGGAGGAAATCTCCCTTGAAACCAAGCAGCCTCTCTAGCTGTAGCTTTATCTCCTCCTTCCTGTTTACTGCAGAGGTCCCTGAAAGTGCCATTTGTTCCCACCGCCACAGCGCCCGGCACTTCTCTGGGATGTGGGGACATGTCCCACCACCATGGCAGCACTGTGCCGCCATCTCTCCTTCCCCCTTGCTCTGTGCCCACCCCGTGTGGGGCAGGGCAGGTCACCCAGCAACACCCAGGGGTGTCAGTGCCCTTCCTGCCTGTGGGGCTGCCCCTTCCATCTGCTGCCATCCCATTCACCTCCCTTCCATGTTTGGTCAAGATTTTCATCCTGACATTTAAAACTCTGGGCTGAGCAGCCTCTGCCCACAACCCTGCTGGACTTCTCTCCTACTCTTCCCTTTCACATGGGAGCACCATGGGCTTATCTCTTCTTCCACTCTCCCCATCTCCGGCTCCCACCTCCCGCTTCCCACCTCTCCGGGCTGCTCCCTTGGAACACAAGGGCTCTTGCTTTCACCTGCAGAGCAACTTGCCCCTCTTCCCCACACTGCCCCAGAGCTGGCTTCCTTTGGCTTGTGTTTCACCTATGCTCTTTGCTCAATATTGTTTGTTCCTTTTTTGGGCTTTTGGACAAAAATATCTCCCCACCCAGACAGGCTGTGCTGCCGGTCAGATTTCCTTGTGAGTTGTGTGAGCAATGATGTTTATGTGCTGGGCAACTGCACTGACCCAAAGGGAAGGAGCAGACAGTTCCTGTGAAAACGCTTGTGCGCAGTTCTCATTTTATTGCTTTTCTTCTACATCTGGTGTTTCTTTTGTATATACAATTTTCACCACTTTAATGTTTGATTTTTATTTTCAAACACACAGGCACACACCTTCCCTTATGTTTTTGAGTGCAGGAGGTTGTTAAGGTGTTGCAACTCATTCAAAGAAAACTACCCGCTATACAGTGTAAGAAGTGCTGAAAGCTTCAAGGGTCAGAGCCATAAATCCTGCTCACCTTGCTCTCTCTTGTTTGCTCTCTGTCTAAGGTGTGTTGGACACCACCGTCCCTCTGCTCCCTTTCTTCTGGGGGTGACCATTTGGTTTGTCCTTCTGGCAGCAAAAACAAGCAACAAGTGTGGCACAGAATGGAGCCCCTCATCTGACCCTCAGCAAACACACCCTGGTGCCTGTTCCCCTCCTGGGAGGCGTGGGGCTGCCGGTGCCCCCGTGTCCCCAGGCTGAGGGCTCTGGTGCAGGATGTGGGTGATGCAGAGACAACTGCTTTGCCCCTCGAGGGAAACCCATGTCTCCAGCCTCCTCCGCAGCGTCCTGACCACGTCTCTGTGCTCTCTGAGGGTGGGTTGCTCCCAGTCTCTCATGCTGGAGTTGTTTCACTTTACAGAGGCTGTTTAAATAGCCAGGAGCCAAAAAGAGGATGACCTGGGAGTTAGGAGACTTCCTTGTGTGGTGGCACATCCCACTTCCACCAGTTGGACTGAAAGAGGCAGACGGATTTCCCACAGCTCAGCTCTGTGCCCTGACCACAAAATGCTGCTGCTGAGTCCCAATGGCTTTGTGATCCCTCCTGAAATGTCAGATGCTGAACAGGAACTGCAAGCTCCACAGCTGATTGGGACCATGTTTCTTGTGAATAAGCTATCAGTCAGAAGAGAAATCCAGCCTTAACGAAGTTGTAGCTTAGAGACAAGCAGCAGCAGATACAACCTCTTGGGTCCCTAATGCAGAGTAGCTCCTTACAGTCCTTGAGGTGAGCAAGATGATTTTTGCATCTTCTCATTTAACACTTAGAAAGCAGAGGAGAATTTAGCTCAGTCTTCACCCTCTGAGTGCCTTCTTGAATCACTGTGACTTGGCTGGCAGTAGCCACAGAGTAATAAAACCACTGACTTGTGCAGGTCAGGCAGGACATTGGATGACATTTGGTCCCAGCCCCTGCTCAGAGCATGGCCAGCATAGACCAGGCTACTCAGGGACTTGACCAGCTGAGCTCTGAGTATCTCCAAGACTGCACATTACACAGCATCTCTGGTCAGCCTGGTCCCATGTGTGGCCACCTTCACAGGATAAAAAAAACCCAGCTTTTCTAGTACCTAATCAGAATGTCTCTCTTACAGCCAATTCCTGTTGCCTCTCATCTTGTCCCTGTGCATCTCCACCACCACCCCCCTGTGCCCAGAGAACTCTGATTCCTTGGCTTGTGCTTTTCAAGTTCTGGGCACTGAAGATGTCAGCTGCTAATAGGGTATTTACAAAAAGCCAATGGCATGCTTAACTTTTTGTCTGTGTGACACAACCCCTGGCACAGGAAGTTTCTGATCCAAGAGACACATTAAATGCATAAGGCTTGGTGCCCAGCCCATCTGCCTGACATGTCCAACCCATTAGCAAAGCTTGTGCGGTATAGAAAGCTGGCCATTTCACATGCCTACCCCCTAGACAGAGCTCTGCCGTCCTCCAGGGCTGCATTTTAGTGCTCAACAATGTTTGGATGTTATTAACATGTATGTACTGGAGTATTTTAGGCATTTCCATCTGCAGCTGGGTCACTGGATTCCTGATGAGCTACTGAAAACATTGCAGTGCTGTTCAGTGCAGTGGCAAAAGGACTGAACCCTGCAAAGGGCTGTGAGAAAGGACAAGATTGGGCTCTTGCCACAGAGGTAATGGGAGCAGACGCATCAAAGTCTGTGACTAATGATGTAAGCCACGTATCCAAAGGGTACTTGTACTCCCGAGAATATGGGTAATGCAATAAGCCTGGCCTGGGGTTCAGAGCAGGCAGGTCTTCATCGAAAAAAGGGAAAATAAAGGATGACAGACTCAAAATTGCAGTCCTATTGGGATCTGTTTGCTCAGAGCTGCGCAAACTCTTCATAGCTTGGACCCCAGCTAACAGCAAGATTGTCTTGGAATTACCTCTCCTCTGACTCACGGTGTTTCTGCAGGATGCCTTGACTATAATGTTACTTCTTCCTGAGAGCAATTATTAAGGAAGCATTCATTTTCACTGTTTAACACAATGCAGACATTAAAAGTGCCTTGTGTGCAGGCGGGTGGAAGTCAGCATTGTTTGTCTGGGACCTGCTGAATCGGTGTGTGTGCTCTGGGCTGTGCATCAGATCCTAGGGGCCAGATCCTGAGAACCGGGCCGTTGCTCACCTAAGCCCCTGTGGCACTCACATCTGGCTAATCAAAAATAAAGCCACCGACTGACTCCGTGCAGTACTTGCTGGCTCACTTTCCCACTGTGCAGGATTAGGCCCCTTCTGAGCAGACTTGTGTTGGAAAGAGCTGGTGCAGTCCAAAACAGATCCACAGAGTCCGTGAGCAGTTAAGCAGTGTGCACAAGCGAGGCTACATGCCCTTCTTTGCTTATTAAAGCACGCGACTTGTAAGGGATGTCCTGTGGCTCATGTACTGAGTTGGGCTCCTCCACACAACCTAGTATCAAGGGCTTGTTCCTGCTGCAAAGACTGTGTGTGAGGGAAGTCTTCTTCATGAATCAGTCTCCTTCATGAATTACTCCTTCATGGTGTAGAGGCAAAAAGGATGTTCCTACCCACAGACGTGTGTCGGTCTCTTGAGTCAGCAGGGCCTTTGATGCTGGGGGTGATGGTGGAAGCAGAAGGGTTGTACATTTCTTTACCTGCATTTGTTCAAGCTCTCTGGTCATTAAAACAGAAGTTCAGCCTGTTTGCATCTTCATATGTCACTGCTGTTTACTGACCTGGCAAATGCATTTTGTGCTGACGTGGCTGTTTGAAAGAAAGCCTCTTTCCCCAGGAGCTGGGAGACGAGGAAGGTGAAAAATGCTGGATCACAGTGGTTAGAGAGGAAAAAAAGTGCCCATGATGCAGAGGCTTTTTTTTTTTTTTCCTTCTTTTTTTCCTTTCTTCTTGTGCATAGATTAATTAAAGTCAAAACTTAATGCTGGTCATTGAGCAGAAAATCTAACCTGGTGGGTGGGCAGTCAACCCTGCCAGACTCACCACATCCACTCTGTGGGGGTACCCGAGCACTACCGAAACTTGTCCAAATCCTTTTTACACACTTTGCCAAATTTTGCAGACGTTTCGTATTTTTTGCAGGGTGAATAATGAGGATGCACTGATCTACTGACTGCGTGGGGTTGCTTACGCACAAAGGCACTGCAGCTTTGGAAACTGAAGAACACACCACCACAATTTGCTTTTGGGTGGCAATTCTTCCAATACCTCTGAACACCAGGTGACGAGCTGTAGCCAAAAGCCAATTGGGCTCAAAGCAGGCAGAATATACCACTCCTGTGCCCATCTGTTATCACATAATTACAGAGCAGGTAGGGAATTTCTTTTGCTTGCACTTACGGATTCAAGAAATGGAGACGTCAGAAGCAGCTCATATGAGCTTGTTAGGGAAAGAAGCAGCACTGCTATTATCGCCTATAGAAAGCAGCTCTTGGTTATCCCAGAAGAACAAGGAAGACAAGGTAATTATGGTTTTGGCACAGTTAGCACTGGTTGAGGGCATTTTCAGTCAAGCCAGGACAGACAGTGTGCTGTTTCTTTCCAAGGCAGTTGAGACAACTGTACACATTACAGGAGCCTCCTCTCCCTTTCCAAAATACAGCTGCTAAACAGTGCGTGTAAACACTAACCAGCTGCTGGGGCTGTCTGAGAGAACCTGCAGGGTGACGTTTAGGTGGACAGAATGCAGTTGTCTTCAACTATTTTGGACCTGGAGCACACTAATTATCCTGGCTCCAGAGCGAATGAAAGACTCGACAGCTGCAAGGGCTTTCAAGGATAACCAACTGCATCGACCAGGGAGCTGCTGGGAGACAAAGATGAGCCGATTGGGAAACCCAGGATCAACCCTTCCCCTTACACTGCCCTCAGGGCCAGGAAGGATGGAAGATGGGACATACAGCCAGCCTGACTTGCTCCTGCCTGGACATCCAGAGCTGGGTTTCAAAGGTGGGAAGTAGAGCATGGGGTCCCTCCTGGCTCAGGCATTCACCCTTTACACTTAATGCAGAGACTTCTGCTGTCAGGAGATTCAGCAGTGGAGAAGAAGAGACCCAGACTTTATCTGAGAGAAGGAGCAGGCAAGGTAGATAGAGCTTCGTGCACCTGGCAGGAGCTAAATGGAGCCTGCAGAGGCAGCATCCAGCAAGGGAAGGGTCAAGGCTGCCAGGAAAGGGTTTCTCCGGAGCAGGTCCCTGCTGCTGGGCCGAGTGTGCTTGCTGGCAAATAGCCGAAGGCAATTTTGTCATTGTGTGCCTTCAGGACTGCTGTGCAGAGCAAAGCTGAGCAGCTGCTGAGACTTTCCGCTCACCTCCCCAATGAGGGGCTGTGCCAACAGCAGGCGGTGGTGCTTTACATGTGTCCACGCTTCTCCTTGTGCTACAGACACACTGTTCCTGCCAGGAGGGTCAGATCCATTACACAGTCTGCAGAAACAAAGGCAGGGAGGGAAAGGTGCTGAAGGGGAATAGCTTGCAACTAGGGGCAATTGGCATTAGAGGCAGAGGGGAAAACTTGAGTTTCCATAAACCACTGAAACACACACAGAAAAAGAGGGGAAAATGTTACAATTTTCAATTTTTGTTTGTTTGGGTTTTTTTGTGGTTTTGTTTTGTTTTATTTTGTTTTGTTTTGTTTTGATTTGTTCTAGTCTAAGTATTACTATTCACCCTCCATGGGCTTCAGCCAGCCTCATGTACCACTAGCAGTTAAGTGAGCAGGAAGCGAGATGAATACCTGTGTCTGTGTCCAGCAGGGGTCACTGATTATTTTCTTGCTTTTAAAGCCTGCTTTCCCCTTTTTTCTTCCTTTTTGGGGGGTTCTGCCATCCCAAGAAAGCATCCATGTTGTGGGTAGAAATACACTGTTGAAGCAAACTAGGAGTAGGGAAAAATGTCCTCTCGCTAAGGCAAGGAATCTTTAAGCCACACTGCCTGCAGTGGGCCAGCACTGGTGGGACAGATAGAGGAGCTGATCAGGTGTGGCATCCCTTACACTGGTACCACAGCAGGGCAGTGGCCACAGCAAACCTCATGGCCAGAGGACCAGCTATGGCTGTGAAGGTCTATCCAAACAAGATATCCTGGTGTAGATGGTTTGCTCTTTGCTGCTTGCATGAGTGCTTGATCTCCTTGCTCTAGTGCTAGTTCAGCTCGCAGATGGGCCAAGAACCAAGAGAGCTCTCCAAAAAACAAATATAGGAAATCCTCCCATCTTTCTTGGACACTGTAGGTTACAGAAGCCCAGGTAGGATCTTCTTGCATTTGATCTTAAGCTGTGGATGCCAAAGGAGCCTAGGGTGATCCTGACTCTAGGGAATGTGTGGCTCCCCTCTGCCTGTGGGGCAGGGGTGATGTACACGTGTAGTTTCCTACCCAGACACACAACAAGGACAGGCTGGGTGAGATACAGACCAGGGAAGATAACTAATCACTAGCACGCCAAGCACCAGGCACTGCTGCCAGGACAGGCTGTGATCAGGGCTGGGTAAACCAGATGCTGTAGTGGGGCAGACCAGTGCTTGGGAAACAGAGCAGCAAAGCATCCTTGTGTGCCTGAGACTGTCCCTCTTTGGCCTTTCCAGTCTCTCAGGTGAGGAGATGGATGGTACCCACAGCTTCAGGAGTGGGCATGGCCTGGTGGTAACTTCCCTTCCCAACTCCAGCGGACTCCTAGCTGTGTACCCAGCACGCATCTCCAGACTTCTCATGCTATTCCAGTAATAAAAATTTCCAACCATTACTCCAGGCCTGGACCCAGCCTATTGTGCTTTAGGTTGATTAGGATGACTGGTTTATGACTCGCTGTGTTTTTACTGTGTCCACTAATGGCTTTTGTGTAAAACAATTCACCAATGAGACTGTAAAGGTCAGCAGCCTACACGAGTGATATAGCCCCTCACTAGCCATCTCTCTGATGACAGGTAGAAAATTTTTGCCGGTTTCTTTCTGCTCAGGAGACTGTGACATCCCCCAGCCTGTTGTACCAAGTCCCACATTGCTGTGTCCTATCACAATGCTTCCACTACCCAGGCTCCAGTGATATCCTCCTTCAATTCACCTTCAGGCATTCCCAGGTTTTCCTCAAATTTACAGTGAGCAGTCAGAGACACAAAGTCCCAGGGTGATTATCACACATCCCCACTCCACTCTCTACCAATGTGGGCAGTTTGCCATTAACAACGTGTTCAAGATAAATTGTCTTTCTATCTGTTTATGGAGCTAGACACAGGCTTCCTGGGAGCTCGTTATCAGTGGAAATTCCTCAGTGAATGGCTTCAGTGAGCAGCACTGGATTGCCTGGTGAACTTTACTGCCGTTCATGCCTTTAATACTCATTGCTCATTCTGTGGGTTTGGTCTTGACATTTTTTTCTAACCCCTGACTCCCAACTCAATATTTCTTTTTCATAAAGGTTGTTGCATGAGTACGTTCTCTCTAAATACTCATGTGGCTGCTGTGTTATTTAACAAATGTCCTGTTTAAGAAAAACAGAAAAAAAAAAGAGGAGATTCTGAAAATAGAGGAGCCTGCTGTAGGTTCCTCCATACTACTTTTCTGTCTTGTGAAGATGTGATAATAGATATTCTCACCACAGCCCCATTCTACTTGTGGTGATGAGTGTTGCTCCAACCCATACTTTGTTCATACTACACTGCAAGCTTGTGCTTATCCATTTCAACGTGCGTTCTGTAAGGAAGCTTGTTCTGCTTTCCAAACAGCATCAGAAGTACCTTCTAGTATTAAGAGAGAAGGCACATATGCCTTTATGGCTTATTACCTTGACTTCAAATGTGAGAAATTTACTTTTTGACTGAGGAAAATATTTACCAATATCGTTAGTAAGTTAAAACCTTGAATCTCAGATTAGACTTCATTTGATATTACAAAACCATGTAAAATTTCACACTGTCAAAGGGATGAACTAGAAAATATATTGACTGTCTCATCTAGTATCTTGTATTGTCTTTAACAAATGAGTATGCATAATGGCTTGGCCATCATGCTGGTTTTTATTGACACACAGTGAAGGAAGAAGATGCCTCTGGAGACCTTCCAGACTATACACTCTGTTACCATCGCTTCTCTCAATTCCACACCATTACCCCTGATGGGATGTGCCATCTGCAGCTACAAGCAGTGCACATGCATGCCCATATCAAGACCTGCCACAAGGGGTTTTGCACTGGAACCCAGTGCAAATTAATGCATCTTTTTTTCCTTCTTCACACTCTTGCTCTTTGCACTCTGAATGACAGAATTCAGAGGCTTTCAGCTCAAAAAGCCCCACTGACATGAATGACTGGAAGAATCCAGGTGGTAGAGCTCAGCTCCTATGTAGGCATCTAGGTGACCAGAAGTTTCAGAATAATTCAGCTCCTGACATTGCCGCCCTTGCTTACAGCGAGAATTGCTGTGTAACTCTTCCTGATGTGACACTCCATGTATCACGCGTCTAGCAATGTTATTCTTTAAAGTAAATACCTATAGAATATGATCTTGCCATACTCATATAACCCTGATGACATCAAAAACATAAAATGCTAATAAATAAAATATAGTCCAAGGATACCTGATCCCAAATTACCTTCTAAAAGGGCATCTCTTTAAACCAAGACTATTTTAACCACTCTTCTCCACGTATATACTAAAAGACTGGGGAATCATCTGCCAAACAGAAAAGCGTGAATTGACAGGGAAATAAAAGCTTTATGACTGATCTTCTCAGAGGTAATGGCTATTGACAGAAAGAAAACACAGTCTGAGTCAATGTAAAACTGACCTAGAAAGTCCAACATGAAGACCTTGTGAGGCCGCACCTCGAATCCTGTGTTCAGTTTTGGGCCCCTCACTACAAGACAGACATCAAAGTGCTGGAGAGAGTTCAGAGGAGGCAACGAAGCTGGTGGGGGGTCTGGAGCACAAGTCTGATGAGGAGCAGCTGAGGGAACTGGGGCTGTTTGGCCTGGAGAAAAGGAGGCTGAGGGGAGACCTGATCACTCTCTACAACTGCCTGAAAGGAGGTTGTAGCATGGAGGGTGTTGGTCTCCCAAGTAACAGGTGATAGGATGAGAGGAAATGGCCTCAAGTTGTGCCAGGGAAGGTATAGATTGGCTATTAGGAAACATCTCTTCACAGAAAGGGTTGTCAGCCATTGGAACAGGCTGCCCACGGAAGTGGTGGAGTCACCTTCCCTGGACGTGTTTAAAATACATGTAGATGAGGTTATTAGGAACATGGTTTAGTGCCAGTGTTAGGTCAATGGTTGAGTTCAATTATATTGAGGGTCTCTTCCAACCAAAATGATTCTATGATTCTATGATAACATGTCCTGCCAATTATGAGGACAAAGCTGTGTGCTCTTTGGTTATACTGGCTGCATAACCAGGGTAGTTCTAACAGAAGTATGAATGTCTGCTTTCCTATTTGAGGACTCACAACCAATCTTCTC
This sequence comes from Columba livia, assembly GCF_036013475.1. Lineage (NCBI taxonomy): Eukaryota > Metazoa > Chordata > Aves > Columbiformes > Columbidae > Columba > Columba livia. The sequence goes on along the minus strand of NC_088602.1, from coordinate 96,970,150 downwards.
CAGTAGCACAAACTGCTTACTCCACCCAAAAGCAAAACTCTCGCAAAACAATCACTGGAGAACCATCTGGTTTTGAGTTGTCTTGTCACTATCTGTCTTGTGAAAGATATTTTCAGGATGTTAACAAACAACTCCATCCAAAAAGTTCTTCCATGCTTCTTGTCATCCATGATTGTGTATATTTAGATGCCATATGCCCTGTACTCTGCTTCCCGAGAAACTCAGGGTTGCCTCAGAATTGCACGTAAGAAATTTGCCTTGTGTGTGTTACTGTTCATAGGCTTTCGTTCAGCCCCTGGGACTGAAGCGTAACGTGCGCGTACATATTTGAAAATAGATTGTCTTGGTGTCCCACTCTCAAACCGTGAGCCAACTCACCTCCCCCACTCCTCCTTCATTGAAGTCATTGCATTAATTGACGCTTACGAAGCAAGATTTTTGCTAACCCTTTGTTCTCTGAAATGTTATTTATTGTCTTCCCCTTCATCACAGCCTACGTGCAGAACCAGTATGTAAGAATGTATGATGCATGATTCAATGCCATGCAGAAATTCTGCTGAGCTTCTCATATTCAGCACCAACAGTAACCTTTGTCTCGTCTGTGACTGGAGAAAGCCAGTGTGTAACATGTGTTTGACCTTACTTTCAAACTTCCACGTGCCCACTCAAAACACCAGAGAACTCATTACATTCATGGTCTGGAAACTGGTGGTTTTTTGTCTGTCCCTGCTCTGTCTGACTTTGGTTGAATGCAATTGGAAATGTCAGAGATGCAGCTCCTATGTAATGTAAGAGGAGGATTACAGTTTTCCTGACATCGGAGGGGGGTTACAACAATGCAGCTGACGTAGGAGGGGATGGATTACAGTGCATCTGACATAGTAGCAATTATAGGAAATGTATTTACAGGGATGGATGGAAAATGAATTTAATGTGCTGTTCCAGAGAAGGACAATAAAGGTGTGTTGCAACCGTCCTTCCCCTCTCTGGAAAGCCATATTTCTCACTTGTCCATCAGCACAAACAGTCTGTGCTGTATGGCAGGAAATATCAGACGCAAATATCGCATTAATCTCTAAGGAAGGATACCTGTTTTCGTAACTTGCTCATTCACTAAGGTCTCTTAGTAGTGGCTCAGACAATAGGTGGATATATCAGGTTTCCCCCGAGGAATAACTGTACCACCGGCACTGTGCTGCAAACGCGACTTTTATTTTGTTTCTGTTTTCTTTCAGAGTGAGCAAAGTAGAGGAGGCGAAGGGGGAGGGGAAAAGCTCCTGATTTTTCAGTATGCAGTAGACAAATGTCGTTAATACCCCCTTCAAAGGAGCCACTGCGTACCCCCTTCCCCGGCAGAGATAGAGGCAGGCACAGATTAAGACATTACTTGGGACATCAGGAAACCCTTTCCATCTGAAACTGCAGTGAGAGCACGATGGATCTCAGATGTTAATGCGTTAATACAGAGGAAACGTGAGGGGGTCCTTATTCAATTTTGTCCCTGGGGAGGCATGTGTAGCTTTCTGCATGAATCACTCATAAGTGCAGGGAGAGCAGAGGAGGCTGGAGCGAGGGGACATCAAAACTTCCACACTTGGGTCACTGTTTCCAGCACAGCAATCAACGAAGCACATACGTGTGCAATGAATTCCATTGTCTCAGGCTACTTCCTCTTGGGCACGTGTCCACGGCGCCCACAGCTGCACTGCTGGGGCACCTTTGCATCCTATGGCACTCCTGTCAAAAGCAATAGGATGCTGGTGAAGGTCAGGCCAAAAGGAACGAGGCTGAATTACCTTCCAGACCCCACAGATTGTCCCTCCAGCCCAGCATGGGTCAGGTATCCAGTCTGCAGTAAGGGCACCTGCAATGGCTGGAGAATAACTGGCAGGCCTTGCCCAGAAGGGACCACCTTGTGGCAACCCCAGCAGCTGTAAAGTCAAAGGCAACAGCCTTCAGTCTTCTGGCCTGCCCATGGGAAGGTTTCCCAAACTGGTTTCCCACCAGTTCCATCAGGCTGGTAGAGTTGCCCTCACCTATTTGTAGGGATCCCAAAGAGAAAAGATCCCCAGTCAGACAAGGGAAATGGGGCACAAGAGAGTATGGCTTACAGTTTTGGCTTATTCAGAGCTTGAATGTGGAGCTCCCACCAAGAGCCCTGCCTCAGGTTGGAGGTGCCCTGGGGCTGTGAAGCCACAAGACATGAACAATGGGGTGACTGTGCCCCAACTCCTATTTGACAGCTCAGGACCCACGCATGGCACGCTCTGCAGCTTGTCCCTGCCCCAGCATGGCTTTTTCACATAGTCAGCCCTCCTGCAGCACTATCAGCAGGTTTTCTTCCCTCACTGCTGCAAGAGATTTCCAGCACTGCTTCCCTGCTGCTTGTTTCCTTTTCACCCTCTCTGTAGCCTCTTCAGTCTAAGACCCTTTGCCTCCTTCTCAGCCTCCAGCTCTGTCTGGAGCCCAGGGACGACCGACTGCTTCAAATAACAGCTGTGTCTACAGCAGTGAGCAGGGAGGATGCTGGGCCAGAGAAGGGGAAAGGAAATTTCACAGGAACTAATCCCCATGTTAAATGGGTTGTGGACACGTCTTCCTCCCATCTCTGCTTTCATACCTGAAGTCTACTTACCATTTACTTTTTTGCTTTGGATCTGGCAGCTTCTGACTGATCTTACACTGCTAAACTTCCCCATCAGGTGTGGCCTAAAAAACCCCAGACGGCAAAACAATACATGTGCTAGTACAGCATGTAGGATGTTCCAGGGAGCTGTGAGAAGTAATACACACTTTTAACAGAACCTGCTCGCAAACTGTCACAAATCCTTGGAGTACTACCATGGTTCTCTGAAAATAAGACAGGGTTGGTATAAATTTTTGCTCCAAAAGATGCTTACTTTTTTACATGTATAGCTGCCTGGACACTATTTAAATTGACTTCTTTTGTGAACTGTAACTAGGACTTATTTTTGGAGTAGGGCTTATATTTTGAGCATCCTCAAAAAATCCTGAAAAATCATGCTAGGGCTTATTTTTGGGGTAGGTCTTATTGTCAGGAAAACAGAGTAGAAAGCTAGCCGACTCTGTTTGACCTGCCCCTCTGTTCACACTCCAGCTGGAAGTGGGGGGCTAACATTAAATTACAAGTATTAATCTTACAGAAAGTCCAGCCTGAGGTGAAAAATCACATATAAGAACTGCTTGTTGTATAAGCTGTAGTAAACCTAGTATGTACATAGCTTTATTTATACCAGCTGTAAGATTACCATTAAACACTTCATTGCAGTGTGAAGGAAGGCCTTGCAGTTAAAGCACTTTACCTGTGCTCAGGACACAGACATGTATTTCATGGCTCTACCCCAGACTTGCCACATCACCATGGGCAAGTTCATCTTGTAGTCTTTTTATCCTCCCAGTAGTAAAGTAGGAAGAGTAAGTGGGGGAAATGACATTTTTTCTTAGCTGTTGTCCATTTTGTCTATGAGGATCATATGGTGTTGGTGGAAAAGTGCCATTTCCAAGTATTAAGTCTATACGAATCTGAAGTTTGGGTGCTTCTGCCCCAGAGAGGCTGATGCTAATTGTAACAGTAACTGAACATGGATGTACTCAGCCCCAGAGGCTCTTGGGGTCCTCTTTAGTCAAAGCCTTTGGTAGAATATATGCTTCACCTCGCAGAATAACTTGCAGATAGATGTGTTCAGGGATGTTGAGCAATTGCACCTTCCATTAGTATCAGCATAAACTGTGGCTGCTCACTGTCTCTGAAAATCAGCCCATATACTATAAAAGACTTTCATATAAATTCAAATGGGCACGGTTAGATTACAGATGTATATTCACTTTTGGTACCATCACCACCTTTGGTCATTAAGCCTAAACAATTGAAAAAATCCCTAACTCAAAAGCCACTATTCAATGTTGGTTGTTCAGCTTCTGCATGTTATTTATCACAGGCAATGGAAATAACCTGGCCCACTTCTCTTCTTACATAATCCTTTCATGTGTTTCTTGGCAGTTGTCAGTCAGGTTCACATGCCCCGGCACAGTGGAGCACTATAAGAGTGACAAACATGGAAAGGAAATGATTACAATAAAAGAAAGACGCTCTCAAGGGCATAGACCACCTTGTTTGTTCTGTGTTTGTACTTCCCTTAATACAAACAAAACCAGTCAGAGCCTTCGTATTAGTGGTAGATTTTGTAGCACATTATATTTGGGAAAGTAAAGAACCCTAACACATCTGGTGGTGACCCTTTCAAAATCTATTTTATAGCCCAAGATAAGGATAGATGCTGAAGAGAAGCCCTAGGTACCTTTATTCTGCAAGACAAGCTCAATGTATTATGTCAGTGCAATGTCATCACCTCATTAATTATGAAATGTCATAAACATTAATGACAAAAGATCATTGTTGTGATCATAATTATGTAACTGATGCAATGTTATGACCAAAGACATTCCAGTGGTCTGAAATGTATTTCTGGATACCATTGTGGTGCTTCAGTAAGGATATTCTAGCTTTAAAGTATTTTTGCTAAAATTGAAGTGGCAGCCTGTCTTTTTCTAATTCAAAGATACTTTGAAGTCATATTACAAACAATCATGCACCATCTTTTTCAAGATCATGCTTTTGTCTTTCAAATAACCCTACAAGTATTTTAGTTGATTGCCTCATCTTCTTTACTTTAAATGTCACTTTACCTATCGGAATGTGACACCTTCCATTTTCTTGTTTTCTAGGCTAGAGTCCGACTTGGTGTGACCAGGAACAACTCTATTGACTTCAGCACGGTTTTACTCAATTAAATGATAGGACGATGGAAATAGCCCAACAAATCTGATTTTCAAAATAACAACACTGGTGTTTTCTGGGAAAAAAAAAAAAAAAAAGAAGAAACTAATGCTATACTGCAAGTAGCACCCCAGCAAACTTAACACAGTAAACTAGGCTGACTTCAGCTGTGGAGGCTGAAATGGGTAGGAAGGAATGCTACCATTTCTCAGTTTTGTTTTCTTTTCACCAACTGAAGAAAGTTGCTATTGTTGTTTGTTTGTTTTGAAATGACTGAGCGAAATGACTGAAGATTGAATTGCTGGAAATATCTGCAAGATGAGTTCTGGAAGGCAGCAGCCTTCATACATATTCCCATCCACAGACCATGCCGCTCTTAGTGAGGGAGCACAAGACTGCTGCAATGGAAAAATTTAGCAGTTGTGTCCTCCCAGTTTCTCCCTCTTCCTAGAGAAATCGAATCCTTGTGGAGATGCTTTGGAAACTACCTCTCCACTTTCCTCACTTTTCTGTCCTTGTTATGTACAAGTTGGCTCCATAATTATACGTCTCCTGACCATGGATGTTCCTCCGAGGTGATTCCACATTCAGTATATCCAGAACACCAGAGGGCAGCAAAAGTGTTAAAGCAGAAATTGCAAAAGCCTCAACCTTCCCAACAGAAGCACCTCTGTGATGATAAAACGGGATTGAGTAAGAGGTTCATAATGCCTTGACAGTATCAATTAAAGAGAAAGTGGTAGAAAAACAATGTAATTATGACACTATCAACATTGTGCAATGGCTGCTTCTGAACAGCGCTGCTGGAAGCTGTTGTGACCCATATGTATGAAAATGGAAGAGAAATACCAAAAGGTTGCTGAGAGTAGTAGAGGCAGGAGGTCTTTAACTCTCAGTAAGTCATACAATAGTGTTATAGCTCTTAAAAATTACATGCTCCCTCCTCCACTGCAGAAGCCATATGTACCCCACCCTCTGGACTAGAGATTGCAGGTCTGTGTAAGTACCTTCCACAGGTAGCAACACTTGCCAGTTCTTCTTGCCTATTCCATCTAATGCAAGTAATTAAAATCAGGATGGTGGATTCTCCTCGGTGTAGCCATCTGGTGAGGTCTTACACTGTCCAAGGAAGACCCATGGCACAGGTGTCTGCCTCTCCTTAGAAGGTAAAAATCACGAGATGTCAGAGAGAGCACCAAATCCAGTCCTCTTCTTCCCATTTAAGAAGAAATAAAAACGTTATGCTCCTAGCTGGGGCTGTCTGCCTTGAGTGTTCTTTCTAAAAAGACCAGTTCTGTTTGCCATCTTAAAACACTTAATCAATTTCAAATGAAAACAGCAGCTATAATTAAAGGGAGGAAAATCCCACCACAGCAGAGGAACCATTATTAAGGTAATTTTTTTCTTTATAACTCCTGGGGCACTGTTCACATGCAGTTGCTACTGTATGTGCTGTTTGTGCGTCACCTCCTCTTCATGAGCTCCATGGAGAATATACTGTTAGCTTAATAATAACAATAATAATAATAATAATAAGTCAGCTTTTCATGTGAGTTATTCAAGGCACTGTGTAAGCACTAATTGAATGTTACAATAGCCCTGGCTGGCTGCATGCTATTAACCCCCTTACAGCAACTGACATAGCAGTCCCATGACCTGGGTGACACCACCAGCTCCATGTGAGCAGCTCCTGTCCTTCAGCTCCTGGCCACCGCATCTGCAAGCTGCTGCCGTCTCCCACTGCCGCTCAAGCCCCACACGCTGCTAGCCTGCCTGCTCACAGTAAATAAGCACAGGAACAACATGCGTTTTGTGTGATCATCAAGGTAAACAAAGTTTGGAGGTTAATTTCAGATGTTATTTCTCCATGATTCTAGGAGAAGGAGCCTACAGCCTAACTTGTCTCCCAAATGGCCAGCACCCACCTTACAGCAGGGGACACAAGCAGTGTAGTTCATTAGACAGGAGCAGAGGAAGCCCTGCTTGCTTCGCTAGAATGTCCCGATGGGTCTCTCTCAAGTGTGTTGATGACACACAGCTCATATATCATGTAATTTGATTTATATAGAGGACCACATTTTTCCCATCCTGTCTTTAGAGTGGATTTACAAAAACTGACAATAAGCTGGCTTTCCTCGCACAGTGAGTTGCTCTGGAGCCCTTCAGAAGTCATTCATGAACCCTAAGGAGATCACCAGCTACAGCTGAGAACAAGCATAGCAAATGCTTTGAAATCTTCATTGTGAAGGTGAGCTATACCTCTTCCACATTATTTCAAACAGTCTGGAAAATCCCACTTGCATGGTGCCTCTGTATGGCAGAAGAAGGTCACCATCCAGTGTGCCATTGGTCATGGTGGTCAGGCTTGGAGTTTGGGTTGAGACAGACAGTCTTCCAGTCAGGGGCCCAACCACTGACTGGAGAATTACTTATCGGAAAAAAGCCTACACTGACTCTAATAGAGCTGATAAAGTTGAATAACAGATGTGGCAGGCACCATTCAAGACTTATTTCCAAGGCTAAACAGAAATTTGAGACCAAATGTACAAACACTTTGGTCACTTGCTGTGTGAAGGCTGAAGACCTACATGCTTGAATCCCATGCATCTGCCGCTTTGTACTTGCCCTTGAGAGGAACTTCTTGGTCACTTCTAGGATGCTGAGGCTCAATGCCAAACAGCCTCCTTCAGCATTGGTGAGCAAGAGAGTGCTTCCCAAGCCTCAATTCCAGGCTGACCAGAGACAATAGCACTGCAGGTGCACTCAGAATGTATGAGTAAGTTGCCAGGTATCACAGGACAGAACATATACATAGGCTCTTTATTATTGCTTCTCTTCCCGTCCGTGCCCAGCTGGTGGACGCCAGAGGGTTGCTGTCCCCAGGACGCACAGGGGGTGCCAGACAGGATGGTCGGCAGGAGCCCCCGACAGCTCCCCTCCATCACTCACACCCGGGAAACAACCGGGGACGGAAAGCGGCCCTGCGCAGGGGAAGGCGGGTCAGTGTCCCGCCGCGGGCATTGCTGAGAGCGGTGGGCGGCCGTAGCCCTCCTTGTGCTTTGGGATTAGGACACAAATGTCCTCCGCAGGACGACAGCCACACTTTCCCCGCTGCTAGCGGGACAGTACCGCAGTCGGTAGCCCCACAGCCCCGGCGGGTCTAGGGCTCCGGCACACGGTGGGGGCCGTCTCCGTGGCGGGGAAGGGGCCACCAGGGGGTCAGGGTCACCAGCGAGGGCCTGGCGGTCACCAGGGCTGCCCGCGCGCTGGCGCCGGCGAGGTGCCTCTCCCCGTCGAGCGGGCTCGGCGCGGCGCTCGCAGTCTCCCCATCTCCGCCGGGCCCTCCGCAGGGCAGCGCGGCGGGGGGCAAGCCCTGCCCGCGGCGGGCGTCTTGCAGCCGGCGGTCCCGGGCGCTCAGGAGCTCCCCAAGGGGACGGGCGCGCGGCGCGGTGGGGCGGCCACCAAACGGTTGGCGGCTGCCGGCGCCCCGCGCGCTTCAGTGGTTGGCGCGGGCAGCGGGTGCGCCGGCAGGGGGCGACCCCGCCGGGAGAAGGGACGCGTCACGTGATAGTAGAAAGCACCCCCCACCCCCCCCGGACGGGGGGGGGACGACAGGAGACCCCGCAGCCCCCTCCCTCCCTCTGCCCTGACGTCACCGCCCCTCTGTCTCCCGGGCGACGGCTCCATCAGCGCGCGCGTCAGCACCGCCCGTCCCTTGGCAACGGCCCGGTGTCTCGCTCTCCTTCAGCCTCGCGCCTGGGCGCGCGTCTCTCTGGCGTCAAAGTGACGTCAATGGGCCCGTCTCGGCTTTCGGCGGTGGGCGGGGGGAAGAGGCGGGAGGGAGGGCGGGGTGTGCGCGGAGGGGGGCCGGCGGAGCGCGGCGGGTGGCGGGAGGGGGGGTGGAGGGGAGAGGGGGCCGGGACATCCCGTGTGCTCCCGCCTGTGCCCCGGCGCACGCCAGACATACACACGCGCGCGCGCACACACACGCACACACACACACGCGCACACACCCCGCCGAGGCGGCTCAGCCCGGCGCCGGCAGCCGCGGAGAAGCGCCCGCCGCCCGCCCAGGTACGGCGGCTCCACGGCCGCTCCGGCGGTTGGGCAACGGCCGCGCGAGGCGGCCGGGGGGCGGGGAGGGAGTGGCGCGCGGGGCGGTGGCGACGCGCGCGCGGGTCCGGCGCGGCGAGTTCTGCAGCGAGCGCCGAGCGGAGCGGGGAGGCGGGAAGCGGGGCCGGCGCTGCCGCGGCTCCGCTGGAGCGAGGGAGGAGAACCCGCCGAGTTGTGAGCGGGGTCCGGCGGCGGGCGCGGCTTGACGGGCTGTGCTGTGCCCTCTCCGTGCAGGTGCGAGCGCCCCGCGTCCCCGGGCAGCGCGGATGCTCCCCTCCTAGGCACGGCGTGCGCTGCCCGCCACCCGCCTAAGCCATGGTGATCATGTCAGAGTACAGCTCCGTGCCGGCTGCCGGACAAGCACAGCAGCGGCCGCTGCGAGTCGGTTTCTACGACATCGAGAGGACCTTGGGAAAAGGCAACTTCGCGGTGGTCAAGCTGGCCAGGCACCGAGTGACCAAGACGCAGGTGGGTGCGGAGGCTGGCGGGGGACCGGGGGACCAAGGGCCTGCCACTTGGCGGGCCGGCTGCCCTGAACACATCGTGCACTAAACTGGCGCTGGAGAGGAGGGAGAACAGCATCAAGCTTTGCGAAGTGCAGACGGCTCAGCCCGCCGTGCTGAGTGAGCACCAGTAGTTGATGTAGCTCTTGGTAGAAGCTTTGAGTTTTCCCGGTGTGTTCAACAGAGCTCATGTAGAATTAAAAGCGAGCAAGAATATATGTGAAGTTAACATTTCCGAGTGTGACGGTAGCTTCACTGAATTACTTCGTCTTAGTTTGCTAAAGAGTCGAACAAATTAACGATCTTTTGAAGTCTTTAGACGGCTCTAATTTTTTCATTCTATGTGTTCACTTCAGGAACAAAGAACTTGTAGTGTTATTTGCAGAAATTATTTATTAATGGCATGCAACCGTATTTCCATTTGTAGTGCATGTCAAAATCACATCGGTCACTACAGTAGAAAACAGTCTGTTGCAGGAATCTGTTTTTCACTGGCTCAGGATGGATTAAAAGATTTACTGAATCCTGTCCAGTGCTAATTTCTGCAGTTCTGTTCACTACCTTATGTGTAATCCTTTGACACAGAAAAGAAAAATGAAAATGTTCTGTGTCATGAATTCTGTGCGGTTCAGAAAAACAGAATCAGCTTTGTCAAGTCCATACTTTAAAAGCTACTTTTCTTGGATTTTGTGAGTTTGTGTGTGTGTGTGTGCTGGGGTTGTTTTCTTTTTTTTCTAAGAAACTTTAATAGTAAGAGTGCCTATGTTATAAAACCTGCGGTTGTTTCATTTTTTGTTTGTTTGTTTTTTGTTTTTTGTTTGTTTTTTTTTTTTTTTAAATCTGCAGGTTGCTATAAAAATAATAGACAAAACAAGGTTAGACCCAAGCAATCTGGAGAAGATTTATAGAGAGGTTCAGATAATGAAACTTTTGAATCATCCACACATTATCAAGCTATACCAGGTAAGAGGTCAGCTTTGAAGTGCAGCATGCAGATGAGATATGCTTGTGCGCTTCTCTTGCACGATTTTATGTCAAATATTTGCAGAGAGAATGCATATTGAAATACTTTTTGAAAAACACTTAAACTGAGTTTTTTAAGAGTAATTCATCGTTCTTTGAACAAGACTCTGGTACATTAAACAGCTTTTTGACAAAGTGCACTGTAAAATTTACAGTTAAAATCAATCTGCAGTTTGTTTCAGATCCAGGAACTGATTATCTGGACTTGTATTACTAACTTGCCTTTCCTAACTCCAGTGCCTTTCCAGTTTAGAGGACTGGAACTTCTTAAGTGCTTTTGATAAGAGAAAGACTTAAACTCGTGTAGGACAGTAGAGAAGAAAGCTCAAAAGTTGAGTTTGCCATAAATGGAAGGGATTTTACATCAACAACAATTAAACCAAATCAATCTAAGTAGAAAATCTATGTAGAAATCTAATCTAGGAATTAGAATTCTAATCTAAGTAGAAAAGAAAAAGCCAGTAGATGTTGGTATCTTAGAATATGTCATAAAAAGATCCATTTGGTTATTTCGTTCTAGTTGGTGTAGTTTTGAAAGTGAATTTTAACTGACCTTCCCCCTGTAGAGTTTCACAACATGAATTTTCATTTACATTTGTTCAGTTTCTTCACTAATGGGTATTTTTAACAATAAGAAGAAATTAATGTGCAGAAAACAGGATGACAGCTGTATAGTGAGCAAGGACTACTTTGCAAATTCTAAATAATCAATCTAATTAGCATTTGGTATAAATTCCTCTTAATCATCTTAAATAGTGCCATGTGGATTGAAGAAGATGAGGTATTGCACTTTGTCTGGACCTGTCTAGAAAGGCAAGGGGGAGAGAAGAATAGATGGATGAAGCAGCAGGTCTGAAAGTCCGTGTGCAGTAGTAAACACTATTATCAGCTGCAATTTTACCGTTGGGTTTGTGAGCTTAAAAAAAAAAAAAAGTTTAATAGTTTAATTAATGTGTAGGGCTGATGAGCCAGTAAGGCAGGTGCTTAGGCAAGGCATTATTTTTAAAGATGTTGACACACATGAAGTACTTGATATTTATAGTATTAACCATCACAACAAAAATTATTCTGTGTTAACATCTGACGTCATTGTTGCCCATAGGGCAGTATAGGATATACAGAAACATTCTAACAGTTCAGTTGATTTCATTTCAGTGGAATGACGTGGGTGAAAATACTATTTCGAAGCTTTTAGAAAAGCAGGTTAAATACCATCTAGTTGAACCACCTCACGGTGGTTCACGGAGCAAGTGACGTTGGTAGTGGACCATAATTTCTTTGCAGTGAAGTTTTCTTTTCTTTGTTGTTGTAACTGATGCTTTACCTGCTTGGTGGAGACTGAGAAGCAGGGATGGAATTAGATGACATACCAGTGTAGGGTGTGTGTTCTTGTATTATTTCATCATTGTTTTAGTTTCAGCACAGCGTCTTAATTTCATCCAGATGGCAACTTTCCCAGAACACTTTCCTTCAGTTTTTTTAAGCTGGGAACCTCTCTTCCTTTGCTCCCTGTTTATTTATTTTAATTTTGTGTCTGTGTGTACTTGCAGTGAGGGGAGGACAAGAGTCTTAAGAAAAGTTATATGTTAGAAGCCTGGAAATTACAGCCTCTGAAGTAGCATTTTTGATTATTAACCTGTTGTGAGCCTTCTGCTTCCCAAACAAAATATCTGCTCCTTGCGAGTCCAATTCCAAGGAAATGGTATATTTTGAAATTTGAAATATTTGAAAGATGTGCTGCAGTAACTGAAGGTGAATTTGGAAATGCTCGGCATTTCTCATTCATTGTTTAGTTTTCAGTTCTTTCTTCCTTCAACTGAACAAATTAACATGTATCAAAGGGAGTTTATACTAGATTGATAGGTGAACACTGAGCAATATATTGGCAGTTGTTGTTGTGCATCAAGCACTGCCATTACACAAACAGCAGCCTATTGTCACTTGCATGAGAGGCTTGCCATGTCCCTGGCCAATACCAAATAACAGAGGGGTATTTGATACTATTTTTTGATTTGTCCAAGTTGCAGATATCTCTCCTGATCTGAGTACCTGCTAACCTTGAAACAAAGATTTCGTATAAACTTTAAGTGACTTTGCATGTTCAAAATATATCAAATGAATTGTAAAACTATATGTACATATTTTAACAAAAAAAGGAATTCAGGGAAGTGTATGAAATTATTGACATTCTCATCAGTTATCTTATAGAAATTAGGTGGCATGGTAATGCTGAGAAGAACAATGGCATGAGAAGCCATTGTATGTTGTGGTCACATAAGCATTGATTTGTTATCTTATTCATTATCAGTTTGCTTGGAAAGAACACTGTGGTGCAAAATTAGATGCTTTCACTGCCAGCTGTTGTGTCAAAGAAATAATTGAACTGATATGTTTGAGAATACACTTAGAAAAATGAATGAAACTACAGAGGTCTGCCTTTTTTTAAGCATGTCCTCTTCTGTCTTCACAGGTTATGGAGACAAAGGATATGCTTTACATTGTTACTGAGTTTGCAAAGAATGGAGAAATGTTTGGTAAGTCCTCACTGCCAGAGCTAGCAGTTCTTTAGGTTTAGGAGCCATGGCTTTATTATTGTCATTGCTGAGTAATATATATATTCTGATTAAAAATCCAGAGTTGACGTTGTCAACTGTCAAACAGTGAGTGCAGCACCTGCAGGATTATGAAAAATTTCCTCTGGGTGTTTCTAAATCATATACCTCTTTTATTCTGTCTTGCAGATCATCTGACCTCCAATGGGCACTTAAGTGAAAGTGAAGCACGGAAGAAGTTCTGGCAGATTCTTTCAGCAGTGGAGTATTGTCACAGCCACCACATAGTGCACAGGGATCTCAAAACAGAGAACCTTCTGCTAGATGCTAACATGAATATCAAGTTAGCAGGTAATAAGAAATACGTGGTTACTCTATAAACAACACTAGGCATTTAGCAATTCAGGCTTCTTAAGATGATCCTGCAAGTGTATTTATGGTAACTGAAAAGAAAACAAAAATTACTGATATTTCTCTGAACGTATCCTCTGGACAAAAGAGAATAGCTTAATTGAATAGGCAGTGAACAAAAGAATACATCTGCTCTCTTCTCTTGATTTTCTGCTACTTCTGAAATATTAGTATGTGGTTGAGTCATGCCTTACCCCAGACTTTTACCTTCATTCCAGACTTTGGCTTTGGAAACTTCTACAAGTCGGGAGAGCCCCTCTCCACTTGGTGTGGAAGCCCACCTTATGCAGCTCCAGAAGTTTTTGAAGGCAAAGAATATGAAGGACCTCACCTTGATATATGGGTGAGCTTGATGTTCCTTAGAAGTTTCATTCTATGCTTCGTGAGGGTCTGTGGGCTTTCAGAATCATTGCTTCTACTGGAGTCACTCACATGCTGTGCTGTTTTCTGTTGACAGAGCCTTGGGGTGGTGCTGTATGTCCTTGTCTGTGGTTCTCTGCCTTTTGATGGACCCAATTTACCAACTCTGAGGCAAAGAGTGCTGGAGGGGCGGTTCCGCATCCCTTACTTCATGTCCGAAGGTGCTTTTTTCAGGTTCTTAATGTTAGAAAAGGGGCTACAAATAAAGGAATAGCTGTCCTGTTCTTTTTGGGGCAATGACAGATGGGGCTTGTTTTGCAGCTGGCAACCACTTTATGTATCCAGTAGTTTCTGTAGAGCAGCGCTTACAGCTGAGGGGCTGGTTGCATACGTTTTCTTTTCTGGGATCTGCTTTATGGTGCATCTAAAAGGCTGTCGTCTTCTTTCTTAGAGTATCTCTATGGATTACAAAAATACTTGACACCCTAGCTGGAGAAATAATCACTCACAGAAGAGAGAAGACAGGATTTTAATGAGACTAGCCTGCAAAGCTGAGATGAGCGTAGTTCTCCTAAGATATTAGAACTGTGCAGAAGGGATATAGTTCAGTGTGGCTGTGCTGTCAAGGAGAGCAGAAATAGTGGGGCTTAGCGCTGTTTCTTGAGCACTCCAACAATCTGGTGAGAAAAAGGAACTGAAGAGTATTATTACTTTGCTCTGATTTGGATTAAAAAACAAGTGAATGTGCCTCTCTCTTTAAGGGAAAAGTATCTTTTGAAGTCTGACCTTTAGCAGGTATAGGTGAACGACTTTGATTCCCTGTTTATAAACAAGTAAACAGTATCTATGGAAGCTGTATGTGGAAGCTGTATGTGATGGGTTCTGTACTAAATTCTGACCTATTTTAAGTGGATGTAACATGACTAAACCTGTACCCACTCAAAACTAGCTCTCCTACGAGGTGTAAAGCCACCTGAAACCTGCCAGTATCCAGTACAGCTGCATTTCCTGTAGTGATATGTTACTTTAGTTAAATGTATGTGGACATCTCTTGCGGTGTTTCAAATATCTGATAGTCAGACCAGGCATCAGCTGCTAAGAAACCTTTAATTCCCATTTTCATACACATCACACACTGTTGTTGTGAAGTTTTCTTGGCAGTGACATGTGGCTAGGCTGTTATTTTTGCCCCTTGCTCATGAGTTGTCTTTGTCATCCAGACTGTGAAACACTAATCCGACGGATGTTGGTTGTGGACCCAACCAAGCGAATAACCATTTCCCAAATAAAGCAGCACAAGTGGATGCAAGCTGACCCGTCTCTTCAACAGCAGCAGTCTTTGTCCTTCTCCATGCAAAACTACAACTCCAACCTGGGTGACTACAATGAGCAGGTCCTTGGGATCATGCAAACACTTGGCATCGACAGACAGAGAACTGTTGAGGTGAGAAGTGCTTGCCCCTTAGATGCATCTTCAGTGACTACCAGAATGCCAATAGTGCAGTCATATATATGTAATTCCGTGACTGGCCTCGATCCAGTGTCACAGTGTAGTAAAATCTTGACTGCCTTTCCAGATTTTTACTTATTTTTGAGTATGCCATTATGAGTGATGAGCTTTGGCTCCTTATATCCTGACTTGCCTGTAACTCAAGAGTCCTTTTGATGTCTCCTAGTCTCTACAAAACAGCAGCTACAACCATTTTGCTGCCATTTATTACCTGCTCTTGGAGCGCCTCAAGGAGTATCGAAGCAGCCAGCTCTCGAGTCGTACAGCAACTGGCCGTCAGCAAAGGCCGAGGAGCTCCGAGATCAGCAATGCTGAGGTAATGAATTGCGTTACTTACAGGGAAGCTGTGTCCATTTGCTCTCTCGTTTTCTGCCCCTTGCTGTGGGAAAATAGAAGATGGGAACTGTCAGGCTTCTGAAAACCAATTTTGATATTGGTGCCTCCTGACAGGACACAGCCTACTGTTTTTCAGTGGAAGGTTGATTGAATATTAATGGCCTGTTTTCTGAGAAGTGGCTGTAGGTCATGGTCCAAAGAGTAGTCTGCCCCCAGTGCCAGTCAATAATGAGCCAGAAGATTAGTCCTCTCATGGAAATTTGGCCTCTTAGGCATGGATTGGTTACAGTTCTTTGTTACATACCCTGTAGGATTCTCAGAAGTATTCCATGGGTCAGCTTGTGTGTTTCTCTGACATTCTTTTTCATTTCTTCACACCCAACCCCTTTAAAGTATGCTCTGGGTGCCTTTTCAAATTGTACTTCCAGTTAAACAGCCTAACTTAGGAGAAAGAGTTTTGTGTTTGTTTTGGCATTGCAAGACTAACTTTGTTAATTTTGATAGAAAGTACGTGGAGAAACCTTGCACGGAAGGTGGCTCTGAAATTCCTTGAGCCTCCAGTATCTGAAAAGTCATGTGGAACTGCAGTGTATGTGATGGCTTCTGTGCATCACTCTCTCTCCAGATGCCTCAGGACAGTCTCACCAGTGAAACCCTACGATCATCTGTGCTTTACCAGCAACCTCAGAACCTGATTCAGCCATCCTTGCAGGCAGAAATGGACTGTGACTTGAGCAATCCATTACAGGTTGGTGTTATCTGCTAAGCTGTGTTCTGTCAATCCAAAACAACAGGGGTTGTGATTCTGTTGTTCTCTCCCTCCAATCTTTTGTTTGGCATTTGGACGTGGTGTCGTGGTAGCCTTTCAAACAATACGCCTACTGAAGGCATGCCACAGGGCTGTGAAGAGTATGAAAAGGTAGTGCAGAAATAAGCGAAACACCCTTCAGTCTGTGATTTGATGTGTTTTGCAGCCTGTGTTCTTTCCCGTGGATCCCAACTTCAACGGGCTCTTCCGGAACCGCTCCATCTCCCCCAACAGCCTGCTGGAGACCACCATTAGTGAAGAAGTAAGGCAAGAGAAGGAGCTGGAAGATGAAATTAAGGAGTATGAACACCCCATCTGCATCCCTAGCAACACCAGCAGGAGGCACACACTGGCTGAAGTGACCACTCATTTCTATCAGCGTGCCCCTCCATGTAAGTAAGTCTGGGAGAGATGAAGGGTGTCTGTAGTTAGAGGAAAAAGACAGAGAAGGAGTGCCATAGTCGACAAATGCCTGGGGAGTATGTGTTGATCTTACTTTGTCTTGGATAGGAAGGCCCAGAAAAGAGGTCTGGATTCTACCCTCCACACTTGTGTCTTCCCATAGATAACCCTGGCCCTTAAGGAAGAGACGATGCACTGTTGTATTGCATCTAGGTCACTTTAGAGGGGGTTATTCTCATGAGCAGGACATAACCCTTCTCTGCTTGCTTCCACTGTTGTACTGGGGGAGGTGGGGGTGCCTGAATTTTAACAAAAGGTCATAGCTAACTGTATTTGATACACCTTGAGACCCCATGAACTAAACAAACAAGCAAAACTGTTCACAAAACAGTAATCCTCTGTCGGCACTGTTGTGCTAAAGAAATACTGAAGGCCTGATCAAACATAGCCTGATGGTGCTGGAGTTGCTGGCAGAGCCCTTCTGGCTGTATGGGAGCCCCATCTTTGGTTATTCGTTGGTGGCCCCTTGCTGGAGTAAAGCCCTGTGACAACACGAGTTGTGGGACACCTCTTCAGCTTGCGGCTGCTTATTAGTGCCAGTGTAGGTGAGCAGAAGGCTCTGATGTCATGTTTGTTCCTTCATGTACTCATCTTGGGAATGTTCTTTCTCTCCTTCCTTCCCCTACCTAGGTATAGTCATTTCCTCTTCTGCAAGCCCCACAGAGGGAACTAGTTCAGACAGCTGCCTTACTTCATCTTCAAATGACAGCTCAGTGGCCCTGAGCAGCTGTTTGGCAGGTCAAGTAATGACGGGGAGCCCAGCCACAGCAAGGATGACGTCGCCATTCCTAGCTTCTCAGTCTGACGCTCCGGTGTTACAAGTCCAGGGCTGCATGGGAGGTGCTTCTCTCCTGCCTGTCAGCTTCCAAGAAGGAAGACGAGCATCTGATACCTCATTAACTCAAGGTAATGCCTTCCTTGCTTTATTGCTGGGGAATTGCACCCTTCCAACTGCCACTAGAAAAGAGTAGCGTGCAGAGATACTTGCTTGCTCATGTTATTGTTAGACTGAGGCCAGCCACCTGGATATTCTGTGTCTTATATTCATGGTCCGTGGGGCAGGGTTGGATGACCTGAGGAAGGTGCCTAGATAAGAGGTTCTCAGATAATGATTCAACTTGCCCATTAAGATATTTCTGCTGC
The DNA here is from genome assembly GCF_036013475.1 of Columba livia. Classification (NCBI taxonomy): domain Eukaryota; kingdom Metazoa; phylum Chordata; class Aves; order Columbiformes; family Columbidae; genus Columba; species Columba livia. The sequence goes on along the minus strand of NC_088602.1, from coordinate 96,952,131 downwards.
TGTGAGTGTGATGGCAGGCTCCACCTTCCTCCTAAAATACAGAGTGCACAACATCCTGATTTCTGTCAGGTTTCTCCTTTGCTGTTCATGTGTCCATCTACACAAGGGTGCAGCTGTCCCAAAGCCTGTTCTGTTGAATAGATTTTGGTCTGCCCATCAGGCAGAGGGGTGAATGTGAAATGAAGAGTCACATTCTCTTCTAGCGCAGTTCTCACGCAAATGAAGGCAGCTGCCCAGAAAGGCTGATCTGTACAGGGGGCTCCTAGGCAAATGCTAAGGAGGATTAAAGTGCATTTCTTTTCCTCATGTCCCACAGGCTTGAAGGCTTTTAGGCAGCAGCTGCGGAAGAATGCTCGAGCCAAGGGGTTTCTCGGCTTGAATAAAATAAAAGGCTTTGCTCGGCAGGTGTGTCAGTCCTCCTCATCTCGGGCAGCAAGGAGTGCCATGAGCCCTTTCCAACACACGCAGCCGAACACTTGCATGTACAGCAGCAGCGGAAACAGCAGAGAGGGAAGAAGCCTCCTGGAGGAGGTGCTACAACAGCAAAGGTGAGATGCTTGCTGAGAGGAGTTTCACTCTTTTCATTGGGTTTACTTTGGTTAGGGGCAAGCAGGGAGAAGTAAACACAGCAAAAGGGATCTGGGAGGTTGGTCACTGGTGATTCCTATCCTCCGTCTTTGCTGTGTGGCAGCAGATAAACTGGTTGGCTTCCTTTGTGGCTTCCTGTGCTGGCATGCATAACACAGGACGTGCACTTCCACTTAAAAATCTCAGCGTCCAAATATTTGGAGATCACTGAATTGAGAAGCAATTTGGTACCATGGGGGAAAACATTCTCCCCATGGCAAGCTGTGTTTTTCTTTGTTAGTTTTGGGAACGATTTCTTTCCTCCTCTGCCTTCTCCTGTAATTTTCCCATGGCAAGGAAGTGAGACCTTGTAATTTGGAAAAGTTACAGCCCACAGAGGAGGCACATTTCCAGTGGCCTCAAATGTCATGTGTGGTGACACCTCTTCATTCCCATAGAAGCAAGATGGAAAATGGCGTTTCCGGTTTATCTGCACATGTTGTCTCTAGAACATCTATTATTAGCAAGCCAAATGGTGACTAGATAACGTAACTGATGGTAGTCACCTTCTCGACATGAGGAAATGCCAAGTGAAAACACGTTGGCCTGGTACGGTCAGCTTGCTTTAGTTGTACTGGCTGGGTAAGGAGAGGTTTGATAGAAGCAAACAAAGGGGAAATTATGGTCAGGGACTGGGGCAAGAAAGAAAGAATGCAAGTTAACCTTTTCCATCCTTGATTTTGTCCAGAATGCTCCAGCTCCAGCATCACCAGCTACTCCAGACAGCTTGTCCCCAGACTTCTCAGACATCTGCAACGAATGGCGCCCCTTCCTCTGATAGCATAGGTACCTGCAAAGCATCCAATTCTCTTCTGTTGTCAGAGCTCCAAAGAGAGAACTCATTTGAGCTGGCCTTTTCTGGCAACAGCCAACTGCTCCAACCTCATTTCTTTGGTGTCAGCGTGTCTCCGGTGTCCTCAGCAGCTCACCTTCTAGACACGCACCTATACATCAGCAGCAACATCTCTCCAGTTGGCACGACCTTCTCTCAGCAACAGAGTTTCTCTGTGCAGTCTCCAAGCTATGATGCTGTCACTCTGCAGCACGGGGATTGTGAGATGGAGGACCTGACTTCCAACCAGCTAGGGAAGTTCGTCCTGGTCAAATGAGAGCCCTGGCTGCTACAGCTCATGCTGCTCTTGTTGCGACGAACTGTCACCGCTCTTCCATGGCATGTGTGGGTCCATGGCTGGCTGGTGTGGACAAGTGACTCTCAGAAGCAATAAATTTTGAAGTATGTGAAGAGGCTGTCTGGCTCAGAAAGCTAGCAACTTTATAGAACTGAAACAAGCAATATGTATGTCTTTTTGCTTCTAGTGTTCTTGCACTGAACAAATATGAATAGAAACTGAATTTTTTAAAGGAAAAATAATGATGGGGAAGATGGGTGGGGCATTTGTGGGGACAGGGAGGGATGTGGTTGGGGAAGAACTCTTCGGTACTGTACTCAAGTCAGACCAATACAGCTCTGCTCTTATGCAAGATTAGCAGCTGTCAGTAGTGGTGACACAGCAGGGAGAGGCTTTTCAAAGAAGGGACCAGAGCCTCCCTTTTTCACAATATTCATTTATGGGTTTGTGAAGATGATTACCTCTTTTAAAGAAAATAAACAGAAAACCATTGGCATGCAGCATTATGCATTCATAGAAGACAAAAATGGAAGCATTGCCATTTTTTCTTGTATTTTTTCCTCCCGTTAACACACATTTTATTTAAAGGAACCAACATCCCCATTCCACACCTCCTAGCTATGTCTGCTTTAAATGAAAACTGTGAACTTCTTGCTTGATACATCAGCTTGAAAAGCTTAAAAAAGTCCCCTTCTAATTAGTACAGAAGCAAGTAATCTATTGAAAATGTATCCCTTTGGTATCAGGATTGAAATTGCATGATGTCTGGTCTTTTGCAGGGTTGTTTGTTTTGGGGTGGTGTGTGCGTGTATGCATATACACACCTACACACATGCATAAATTTTGTTGGTCTGAATAGTCTTCAGGAATCTTTTTATAAACACTAAGTTTTTTCATATTCTTGCAGAGGCACTGAGGAGGGAAGTGTTAGTAGCGGTGGGGTGATGGGAAGGGTTTTCTTTTTAAAAAGCCCTCCTGGAGGTTGCCTACAAAGTGGCCTGAGGGGTATTTCTTAGTGCTGCACGTTGTTATTTCCGCTGCTAATTATGTTTTTATGCATTTCATTATCAGGGTCCAAACAGAACTGAGTCTTGGGGAAATGTGCAATATTGAGGTTATAATTATATACTGACAAAGACAAAAGGAGTAGGCTATAACAGAATTCTGCTCTAATGGAGTACAGCTATTTCTGAACAAAACTGTATTAAAAGTGAGTAAAACAGCACAATCTTTGGGTGTTTGGTTTGTTTTTAGCATATTAGCAAAATGAGGTTTTGGATTAGATAGGTGTTTTTTCGTATGGTTTTTAATGCTGTATATGTATATAAATAGGAAGCAGAAGACTATATAAACAGTAGTTATTTTTTATATTTTGTAATATGCTTATATTGTGTTTCTGCTATGAACTATGCTCCCCTCCCAAGGCAGAGCATGACTTCTGTTGGTATCAAGAGAAGTCATGCTTAGGTGTAAAGGGGAGAGCAGACTCTTCTCCTACAGAAATGAGTCGGGTAGGGCGTTCATACTTTGGAAGCAGGTGAGCAAACAGCGAGCCAGCTCAGCTGGAAGTTGTCATCTGAATGTCAGAAAATAGCTGCATTCTGTCAAAATGCTTTAAGGACCCATCGCCCTAGTGTGACACAGGGTGCCTTCAAGTTACCGTGGCTTCATGCAACCTGCAGTATTACACATTTACAAATAATATAGAGACTTGTTTTTTTGTTTTGTTTTTTGTTTGTTTTTGTTTTTTTTTTTTTAAGAAAAAAGCCAAAGATTGACCAGGTTAATTGGTGAGAGTAGGAAGGTTTGAAGATGTCATGTGGCTCTGTCTGTGGCTCTCCATAAACGACCTCTTTATCTGTGTGTTGTATCTATATTGGTGCATCTCCAGCTCACCACTGCTGCTACGTGGTCTGGAAGCTTCAAAGTGAGAGAAAATTGTTTGAGTTGAATTTCTGTTAATGAGTGGTGCCTTGCAGCAGAGAAAACACCAAAGTCTCATGCTCATTTGTAGTGGTTTAAAAAAAAAAATAAACCCAACCCAAAAAAACAGATTGTGTGGAGATGACTGGAGAGGAGGGCAAGAAGAAGCCAGCTCATCACAAAGCAGCAACTTTGCCTTCAGTTTTGTAAGGGGTAGCACACGTACTTAAAATGCTGTATTTCCTCTTCAATATTTATTTTGTTTAATGCCATGGATCAAAAGGCCACAGATTATTTTATTTCCTGTCCTGAGCAATGACAAGCACTTTACTTTCATAGTATTTTTTTTCTTTTCCAATTGCTGTAGAACCTCTTTGAAAATATTGCTGGAGCAAAAAGAGGTCATTTTAAAAGTCTGGGTTTTTTTTGTAGGCATCCTGACAGTGCTGTTCTGCAGACTGCAATGCAATAGGGTATTTAAAGACACTTCGTGATTGGTTTAATTAAGATGTATAGTTTATTTTTTATTGTGACTGAACAATCATTTTATTTCTTATGTTAAAATGAGAGGTGTACACCAAAATGATTAGTCAATGTGTTTTATTTAATATTTAAATAAAAAATGTTTTAAAATTGTTGTCCTGCAGATGATTCTGTGGAGTATCATCCCCTGATACATACATCTGACTGACATAGTTAAGACTCATTTTAAAGCCTAAGTCCACAGGACATTACTGACACTTTCTATTACATACTAAATGAAGAGGAATGGCGGGCTCACAAATCTGATAATGGGATATTGAGCCTTTCGCTGGTAGGCAATCTGTCTGAATCTAACCCAAGTCTGTAGTAATCGGGTTATAAAATCTGACAGTAAGAGAGGTCTAGGGAGTGAAAACGGTCAAGCGTGGTTTAGTTGTTACCAGATGAGCACTCCATCCGTGTCACCTTGATCTGAAAGAGGCCCCAGACAGATTAAGGCACTGCTAGAAAAAGAGCAAAGGGGAAGAGAGAGGGAGGGGGCAATTCCAGGGGTGATGTTTTTTTCTCCTTTCAAATATCATTTGAGAATTAAAAAAATACTGGGAAGGTACAGGCGTAGCTCACCTGGGGATGTGTGTGCAGCACTGGCTGCCCAATGCAGTGGGGATGCCTTCAACCAAGCTGAGACTCCTGCTGCAACCTCGCACTGCAGGTGCACCTCAGCTCTAGCATGAGCAGTTGTGAGAGCGCACAACACGGATGCCTGTGAACGGAGACAGCAGCACCAAAGCTGGTGGAGATATTATTTGCCAAGTGTGCGTTGGGGAGGGAACGGCCAAAAGGAGGGGAAGTGGGTGGGTGGCAGGATGCTAGAAGGGGGCCTGTGGGGCAGTGCCTCAGGGACTGCAGGAGAATCAGAACTGCGGAATACCAGGCTGGAGGGGACCTCAAGGATCATCTGGTCCAACCTTTCTTGGCAAAAGCACAGTTTAGACAAGATGGCCCAGCACCCCGTCCAGCTGAATATTAAGTGTCCAGCATTAGGGAATCCACCACTTCCCTGGGGAGATTATTTTGATGGCTGATTTTTCTCATAGTGAAAAATTTCCCTTATGTCCAACTGGAATCTCCCAGGAGTAACTTGTACCTATTGCCCTTCATCTTTGCTATGTGACTTCTTGTAAAAAGGGAGTCTCCATCTTTTTTGTAGCCAGCCTTTAAATACTGAAACATGGTGATGAGGTGTCCCCTAAGCCTTCTTTTCTCAAGGCTGGAGAGACTGGTTTGATTCTGGAGCCAGAACCTTGGTCTCTTCCCAAGCTTTACTTCGTTTGCTCTGTGTTTCCCTTGTGCCTTTGAGAGACCTGCGTAGCCCTGGGCCGTCGCTTGGACAGAATGCACACAGGATGTGACAGGTGGCTTTGTATTCTGCACATGCGCTTAGAATGAGGGGAAGGAGGGATTTCAGCTGGAAAGCAACCCCTAAACATTTGCAACCTCTAGTTTAACCAGGCAAACACTCAGGGACAAAAAGAAAAAAAAAAGAAAAAAAGGATTCTTTTTCACAATGAACAATGGTGTTGTGTTTGTGTTGTTATTTGGTTTTTTTGTTGTTGGTTGGTTGGTTGTTTAATGTAGATCTTCATTCTGAAGTTATTTTCAAATCCACCTATCACTATTTGAAGGAAGGGGAGAGTGGTGGGAAAGTAAATGTGAACAAAAGCCTGGGGGCAACAGAGATATTATTTACTTATTTTGCTCTCTAAAGGAGTTGTTTGATGAGCTGGAATTTCCAGAGCTCTGCAAGCATTTGCTATGACTCTCAAACTAGTAGGAAAGTGTCACACACATTTTTTTCTAGGGTTGTGTTTAAATGTGACCATCCAAAGTTAGAAACTTTGCAACTATTAAAAAATAATGGAGGTATTGTTAATTATTTTTAATCTAGTTTTTAGTTTGACCTGCTTTAAGAATAACCCCAAATCCTGTTTTCATCTGGGTTCTCAGGGCTTTATTTTAAACCCCAGTAACTCTGGGAAATCTCAGAAAGTTACTTCTTAATGGATATAAATCAGTGCAGCTCCACCAACTTTCATTGACATCACTGACCCTTGGGTATAGAGGCATCTTGACAGCATCATGATTTCTGTGAAATGGTCGGAAAAACAAGAACAAAGAAACCCTAGGACTCTGGACTCAGTTTCCAATGTGTACACGGTTTCACTTTTGTTGCTTTAGTCACTGTCTTCCTGCTTTTCCTCTGAAATCTGTCTCTGCTCCTGTTTACCGCATTTGTTTTTATCTTTAATATCTCTCGAGATGCTGTTTTTCTTGGCTTAATTTCTCACATTACAACTTGGTACCTAATTCCTTTTCCTCTCTTTCCTTGTCTGGGATTGGTGTTTTTTCCCCCCTTTCAGATGGAACAGATGCTGGCAAGTTTTGCATAGCCCCAAAAGTGAATGATCAAACCTTGTTTTTTCTTTTAAAAAAGGAAGCGCTTAGAGCTGCCAGGAGATGCTGGACTGGTAGGAACGAAAAACACAGGCTGTTTTTGTGTGGAGCAAGCCGAGTGCGGACAGCAAGCCAAATGCTCTGGTGCCAGTGGGGTCCAGCCGTGGTAACGAGGGATTCTCACCTGAACCTCTCCTGTCCTCCAGCAGAAGACACGTAACTCATCCCCAGACTCATGACCTTCTCCTTTGCTCTGTCCAGAGCAGCTGTCATACCTCGGTGAGGAAAGGACTTCCCCATGGTGGAAGGCATCGTCATGTAATCTTGGCCTGTCTCAGCTGGGAAGGAGAAGCTTCAGAAGGGAAAGCAGTTGAGCGTACAAAATTATGGTGCATGAGATAGAAAGTGATCAGTAGTTCCGTTCCACCCATCCTGCAAAGTGAGAAGAAGGCACGCTTCATGCAATGAAGAAGAATTAATTTAAGAACTAATAAAAGGAAATGTGTGCCTCAGGAGGACATAGCTTCAAATGCGGTTTCTGGCTTATTTCATGACTGCTAACTACTTTTAGTGGTGACAGTTAAATCGATGATAAAGGTAATCCACTGTCATGGTTTATGGGTTTAGGAGAGCATCTGTGGGAGATCAGGAAGAGTTGGTCTAGTACAGTCTGCCAGGGGCATGATAGATGGATTTTTTGGACAGAAATGCCTTTCTGCCAAGGCATCAGATATTAGTGCCTGCCAAAGGCAAGGCATTCCTGTGAGGTGAACTAATCTGATCATCACTTGCAATAAATTCTAGTTTCTTAATATGCATCTTATATCATAGGTAATGTCTTATGCAGTGATAGTGGCTCAGACAAGAGGTCCAGCTAATCCAATATCTCATTTCAGAAGCAGATGCTTAGGGAAAGGGTGTAAGGACAGGGCAAGTATAGCACAATCCCTCTGTGGCATTACCAGCCCAGTAGTGAGCAGACTGCGGTTTAGGGAATATTTGACTGGCATCTGGATCATTGTGTTTAACAGCTGCAGTTGGGTTGAGCCTCCAAGAATTTGTCTAACCCCTTTTGGAATTCTTATATAATTCTGGCCTTTGCAGCATCCTGTGACAGCAAGTGCCATAATTCAGTTTTGCATTGTGTGAAATAAGTACTTTCTTTGTATTAGACCTCCAGCCCAACAGTTTGGCTTGTGCTCCCTTTCTCTTGTGATAGAAGACACAGTGAGTAATGTTTTCCTGTTCACACCTCCACTCTGCTTGTGAGTTGAAGGGGCCTCTCTCGCATCCCTTCTCTGTACAGGTGACCAAGCAGAAGAACACTGCTGTACTGAGCCTGCCTGACTGTGGAAACCATTGCACGTTTCTGTGCCATCTCTCCTGTATCTTCCCCGATTCTTCTACATCTTCCTCGGTGCATGCAGAGGTGTACCCTGCGTTTGAGGTAGGGATACCCTAGAAATTGCCACTTTTTCATTCTGTAGTCATTCCTTAAGCTTTTTTTGCCTTGTTGACAACTGCTGAGCAGCGAGCTGGAGTTTTCAGCAAACTTGGTGACTCTGAGGTTTCCTTCCTGACTGATGTTAATTTAGAGTCCATGATGGTCTTTGTATGGCTAGGGTTGGTGTTCCTCACGCTCCATGCTTTGTACTTGCTGCTGACAAGTTTCGTATGTCATTTCACCAACCTGTCATTCAGTTTTCTGAGATCACTCTCCACTTGGTTGCAGCTGGATCTTTTACAAATGTTGCCCAGGTTTTGACACTAATGGATTTGCGAGGAGTGAGCTCTCACTCTGCAAACTTTGCTCTTTCCCATTCTATCACATATCTAGTTATTCTGTTCTTTGTTATACTTTCTGTCAATTCGCCTTGCCCAGCTTTCCAGCCCACAGGTCTCTGGATGGCCCCTAAAATCCATTTTTAAAAATGAATGTAACATTTGCCACCTTCCATTCCTGTGGTGCCTCGCCATTTCAACAGCTGCTGTGGCATTGTGCTGAATAGGTCAGCAGTTTCAAGTCTGAGTTTCCTCAGAGCTCTTGACTGAAACTGTCTGGTCCCAACAATCTGCTAATATTACTTATATTGTTTTATCCTAAAATCTCTTCTACTGACACTTGAGCTCTGAAGACTTTCTGAGGCTCGTTCCCTGTGCAGCCAGTCACTCGAGTGGGGCATGAAACAGAGCCGATCTACCATGATTGGATGGATAGGTCTGCATAGCCAGAAGCTCGACCACCCAGACCACATGCTGTCCCTTTTGCACCTCATAGGCAGGTGACAAAGCAGTGACACCAGGGTGGGTGTTGGGGGTTCCCTGGGTCAGCCCAGCGGGGCCCTCGTTATGTGCTCCTGAGATGACCAGGCCTTTCTCCTTCACTGCCTGTACAGAGATGCAGAGCCGAATTTGTGGATCGCTCCCTCAGCCGATGTAAACTGGCGTAGCTAAATCAAAGCTAATGCAGCAATGCTGCTTTATGATATAAATGCTATTAACAGCACATTAAGGCTCTGACCTGCAAAGCCAGACAATCTCATCCTTTGTTTCTTCAGCCACTGAGGCAGTGAATTTAGATTCATTATTTTTGACAGAGCTTTTCCTGTATCATGCTGGGGTGCTTTTTTAGTTCTCCTCTGTCTTACGTCCTTTTCCGCTACCCTGGGCAACTGTTCTTTCACCAGTCCTTGGTTTATTCTGTGACAACAAAAATATCTTTGTCAAGAGCTTAGAAATTCTAGCTGAGTGCTTTTCTTGCCTATCCTTGCTGATTATTTCTTTCCCATTTCCTGGTAAGGTAACATCATTATAATTTGGTGAGCTTGTCTACACACTCAAGAGGTAGGTGGGTATTTAGGGCCTCTCACACCCATTAACCCCAGCCACCTCCTGGATTTCCAAATAGATCTACTACAATCAACATCTTGCAAAAATTGAGCTCTAAACCCCTCTGTTCATGACATACGAAAAAAAAAGTATCAAATAATTTGATTTTAGCTGTGTTGTCCTGCTTGCTTAACAACATTACTCTTGTATTTCCTGGGATATATTCACACTTTATGTTCTTTGGATCAGTGAATCTAGTTGTGCAGTGGTTAGCTACGTGTCTTACTGTTTTTTCCTGCTCAACCCTTGTATGGTAGCAAATGCTTTTACTGAAAACATAAAATTACATTTCCAGGAACACTTATGCACATGCCTTTGAAATGTTTTCCATGAACATTTTTGCCTTCTGTTCGGGGAAAGTGAGCACAACAGGAACAAGGACACAGAGCCACCAAATTAACTGCAAAGCTGGATAAATTGGGCAGTTATTTATATGGCAAATTCTCCTCTCCCCTTATTGATATGCCTGAGAAAAACTGGGATCTTGGTCTTAATTTGGGGATAGAGAGGTTAATAATTCTCTGAAGAAGGATGACTGAACGCTTTGAATTCAATTAAACACAGGAGTGAAAGGGTGGATCTTTGTCCTGGGGGGAGGAAAGGCTTCTCTGTGGATTAGTTGAGGTAAGATGGTTTTAAAAGGCTACAGAGATGTCTTCGTAATCGCTCTGACACAGAAATGCAGCTTTAATTCTATATTACTCAAAGCTCTATTGTAAATCACCAAACAACAGACACGATGAGTTGTAGGCATCCAAATTGTGTGGCCCAGTGGGTTGTGTACCCATAAGAGCAGTGAGAAGTGGAGAGGAACAGGAGATGTGATGGGACTAGGTGATTTCATGCCACTCAGCCCACTTCTGCAGAAGGAGGCCTTGTCTAGCAGGAGTCCAACAGAGGGAAGGGAGAAGCAGATGCATTTCAGCCTGGGAAGATGAACATCAGATCTGCAGGGGAAAATGGGAGCCCTCTTGTCCCTCTCATGCCCCTTGTTGGCAGAAGCTGCTCTCTGGACAGCTTTGGTGCATTTAATTCCAGCATCTCTTCTAGCACCAGCTACCTGTCATGAATGGCACAAGTGGTAGGGGATACTGGGGTGGTCCCAGGCAGCAGGAGGAGGAACCATGGGGTCCTGTGATGGAGGTGTTGGTGCAACCAGACTGTGAGGTTGTATGGGCTGCTGGACCTTGCGAGCAAGCAGAAATTGTTTGAGACTACCAGGCTTTTGCCATGGCCTTACTGTCCATCCTCAAAAGGAAGTGGAGCATTTTGCTGCAGAGAGGCCCTCCTTACACATTTTGGGGTTAGTCACAGGTTGTAAAATCCACTTTCTCCCAGCTCCAGCCCCCTGTCAGGTAGTGGACACAGGTGTTGTGGGGTGCAGTAATGCTGGGTTGTTCTTCAGCACAGAGTCTGTTTTGCAAGGCCATAGGAACCCTCCTTGCCTTGGGGTGGATCCATTTCTGTGCACACAGGACCCCACAAAGCAGCCGACAGTCACTAATTGGATTCAATAACTGGCTTAACACTGTAAATGCAATCAAGTCACTGGCTGCGTTCGTCCCTCAAGCGAGCAGGATTAACCAGTTCCTCAGGGCAGGATGTGCCCTTAAACACAGATTCTCTGTGCAGCAGAGTGAGCAGGAGCCAGGCACCCCAGCAGCACCTGTCCTGTCAGCTTAGCTTTCTGCTGAGCCTAAGGTGCCATGGATGCCTGCTCTGTGTGCCACAGCCACACAGGCTGTCCAGGAGTCTTTTTTTCCCTGATGAATGTTATGATTGGGCTTTTTCCTGGTGTCCAGCACATGATGCCAGGACACAGGCTTCTTTGGAGCTCACCACAAAGAGTTTGATGTGCCAGCACATGGCCCTTAATGCCACTGCCAAGCTCTGCCTGTGAACTGAGCTGGCTTTCACCCAGTGTATGATGTCTGAGATCATACTTTCAGGTGTGTGCTCTTTGTTGGAGGAATAAAATCTCCCTGAAAGAACAAAAGCTTCCAGCATTACCAGTTTTTTCCCCTGTCACGCGAGCCGTTACCAAAGTTGATGAGGAAATTACAGCAGCTCCTAATTGCACTCCACAGAAGACCTTGCATGTCAAGACGGTCCTAGTCATTCCCCTGCCTGCTCAAACCCAGTTGCATCACTGAAACAGGACTTTGCTGGAGCATTAGAAAGCCTTCCCTCTCTTTGCAGAGATGTGCAGAGCATCAGGCTCTGTGCTGGAGCAGGGGCCAGGTAGAACTCCCCATCCTTGTCTTCCTGTATCTGGCCCCTAGAGCCAAGCTGGTGGCTGGTCTAGAAGGGGCCGCATTTTGAAAGGAAAGGAGCTCTTAAAATTGCAGACAGGTGGGATGTTTGGAGCAGGTCAACCCAGGCAGGTGAGGGGTGCAATTCCAAAGCACTCTAGACTTTGCTAAATGTCCACCTTAATTTCTTAAATACTTGTGGAAAACTGAGCTCTTTCCTTCAGCTCAGCAGGAAGGGCTGAGTTTTTGGATGGCTGGGCAAACTGGTGTTTGTGCAGGAGGTGGCTGTGGCAGTGGGGGAAACGAGAGCTGCTGCTGCGGTACACCGATCAGCGCTGGCGTCTGGCAGGGCAAGACAAAGGTTCGGGTGTGATTATAGCTAAAGACATGCCCAGTCAAACTGGAACAATACAGACGAGCTCACCTCCTTTCCCCCGGCTGATAGGCATCAAGAGAGGCAATGCACATGCTCACTTGTGCCTGGGTGAGCAAATACACACGTACACCGTGTGCTTTGAACTCCACATGTTGCATTCAGAGCCTGAATCAGTGTGATTTCTCAGTACCATGCAAAATTATATTCCCAGAATTAATAATGACACTCTCAGGAGCTCTTTCTTTGCCTAAATGGCTGGCCAATTATTACCTATTGTCAGTCCTGACTGGTAATGAGGGGCTAATAAGACTTTTCAGGACTCACTAATAGCGAGGGAAACTTTTCTTGGTGGTCTCCACCACTGAGCTCTTCCCTCTGCGCAGGGGTGAGTGACAGGAGGGGGAACTGCAGGCAGGCTGGCTGCCCTTTGCTGGAGTGTGATGGGCAGCAGTCAGCACCCAGTGATGACTCCTGCTTTTGGATGGATGGAGGGTTGGAAAGCACTGAGTTTTGGTGATGGAGAGCAGAGTGCCTGAAGTGAGGCACTTGGTGCCTTTTTTTTCCTGGAGAGATGAAGGAGAGAAGAGGTGGGAGCTCAAAGAAACTATTTGGTGGGTTTGAACCCTCGTTTTTGTTTAGAAGATTGACTTTTGGCTGAGCCATCAGAAGCAGTGTGCAGGCATGTACATGCATGGGTATGAAAGAGAGCTTTATTTTTAAGGAGATAAGGAAGGGAATGTCTAATGCTAACTCTCCCACATTTTGGGGAACAGATCCCTGCTTTCTCTTGTTAATATTATACTCACATGAGGGGAAGTGGATGGCTTCTTTGAGAATTAAAGTCCTTGAAAGGCTGACATTGGTATTAATGGTATTAAAATCTAGCAGGTGGCTTGTGTGCATTATTATAAACCAAGATGATGACTGTTATTAAAATAATTTAACCTTTTTTTTTTGTTGTTTATTTACTTTCCTACTATGATTTTTTTCTATGTGGTACAGGGAGAAAGACCTACATTTTGTTGTTACTGGGTTAAGATAAATAGATTTGTGGGCACTTTCTTCCCACAAAAATTCCCAGATGGAGTCCCCCCATAAGTCAGTCACTAGGAGACAAAAACAGAGAAGCTGGGAGGCCCCTAAAGATAATGATCTGAGCCTAAACCAAGTATTTTAACTATGAAGAGCAACTAGGAGGCACAGATGTCTCAGCTGTCTTCCGTCACCCTGTAAACACGACATGAACTGGGTGATGAAGTGCACACAGAAGTCTGATCCAGAACCTATGGGTGATGGAAAGCAGCTAATGTACTAAAATGTTCCAGAAAAATGAGTTGGCATTTACATAATATGTAGGTCACTGTGGTCAATCCAAGCTCCAATGTATATAATATGGGTGTATCTGTTTGTGATGTTGTCGCAGCCTTCTTCTGGCTAAGGTTTTGTCACAGAATCACAGATTTATGGATGGAAACAACCTATTAGGTCATCCTAGACCTCCCTCTGCTAATGCAGATTTATTCCCTCCTGTATATTTTCCAGCCTATTGTTCAAATGACTCAAGCGTCCACTGCTTCCCTTGAGGGACTATTTCAGAGTCTAACAGACCTTGCTGTCAGGATTTTGTTTCCCGTCATATTCCTCCTAAAGGTTCTTCTGCTTAATTTAGTTACTCTTTCTCCAGAACACTGATGAGGAACAGGACTGTAGAAACAGGACATTAGTTTCTTACTTATTCAGCTAATTCCTGTTATCCCATTTTTTATGACCCTGCCCAATCCTGTTGTCTGGGGTGCTCATCACCTCACACTCCTCTCTCAGGCGTGCAGTGCAGCTTCAATTGGGATGGGCTGGCAGTTGCCTACAGACTTTGGAGGGAGCCAGAATGGAGGCATTAGCTGCACAGATACATTTTTTCCATCTCATTTTCATTCTGAACAAAACCCTTGAGGTTTGGCTTGTGTTAAAGATGTATGGGAACTGGAAAATTACAACCATAGGTAAAGAATTTTGATGCTCTATTGAAATTTTCTTTATCATTTACCCCCTCCTCCTTTCATTAGTTATAATTAAGTGATGGGACAAAGATAAAATAACGCAAAATTCAGGTTGGAAGATGAGCCACCAGGAAGTCAGAAAATTAAAAGGGGGGGTGTAATAATAATGGGGTTTCCCAAACAACATGAACTTGGCATTATTCCACTGCCTGAGCGCTTCAAGTTATTATGGGAACTGCCATGTGATTCTTGTTTGTGCAGAACTAGTTCCCTTTGCAAGCAAGGCATTAGATTTAAAGGGAACAGGAATGTCACTGATCCCCTTGAGGACATTTTACATTGTCAAAGTTGTGGAAAAGGCCTCCACAAAGGGGAGAGTCATGTCCCTGAAGTGTAGAGGTTTAACTTTACTAAGTGACAAATTAATAGGAATTTACACTCTGATCCCTTTGCTGGTACATTCATCCCATGTGGTACATGTTCTCTCTTCTCAAGCAGCACATCACCACTTCTGCTCCCAAAGGTAACTCCTACAGCCCTTGGGGGTGCTGGCCCAACACTTTTGGTGTGCATGATTGAAACAAGAGCTCTGAATTGACTTCACAGAATCACAGAATCACAGAATGTTGGGGATTGGAAGGGACCTCGAAAGATCATCCAGTCCAATCCCCCTGCTGGAGCAGGAACACCTAGATGAGGTTACACAGGAACATGTCCAGGTGGGTTTTGAATGTCTCCAGAGTAGGAGACTCCACAACCCCCCTGGGCAGCCTGTTCCAGTGCTCTGGCACCCTCACTGAGAAGAAGTTTCTTCTCATATTTAAGCGGAACCATTTGTGTTCCAGTTTGTACCCATTGCCCCTTGTCCTATCATTGGTTGTCACTGAGAAGAGCCTGGCTCCTTCCTCATGACACTCACCCTTTATACACCCCCAAAATACAGATTTTTATTTTTTTTTTAATTTATTTATTTTTTTTAACCAGGTCATATTGCAAAGCTGGCTTAGAGCAGAGCTAGTCAAACACAGAGATGGCTACAGCTGGTGTGGGCAGATCTGTAGGTATAGCAGCACAAAGGAGGGCAGGAGGGCACCTTTTAAACTAAATCTTCCCAAGGAATTGCAATATGGAAACACAGCCAGAGTTTAGATTGCCAGGTTTGTTTTAGCTTCAGGGATTTGTGTGGCTTGTAGGTGTTTGCTATGATGTGGGCATATTAACATTACTCATGTCAACAGACAGAGCATACAGATATAGTCCAGTATCCATCCTTGATTTATTTGCCAGGCTGCCAGGCTGGAGACTGAAGGATGTTATTGCAAAGCCTTCAGGGAACTTGGTGAGGAGTGGGGATGAGGTCATACCATGCAGGACCTGTCACGACTGACTGAACAGTCACAGTGCTACCTTCTTGATTACACCAGTGGTGCTAAATACAGTAATTAAGGAAGGAGCTTGTGTGAAAAGCTTTAGTCATTGGCTTAATACATCATTGGCCTTTTTGTGTGTGTGTTTTCTTTTGTTCCTTTTCTCTACATATCTTTCTGTTTTTCTCCACCTGTACCTCATAGGTCTCTGCCATCTCGTAACTGAGAAAAGTTAATGGGAAAAGCAAGCTACTGTGGGGAAGTGGAGCTTGGGGAAGCAGTGTGAGCTTTCGCCACAGGTTTGGACCATTTCAGACCTGCCATGTTCAGCGGGTCCTGCTTTGTGGGACTGTGCAGCCTAATTATTTCTCTTCCAGCCTCTTTTTTATGTGCTTCTGCAGTCTTGGGTTTGCATCCTTTCCTCCCTGCAAATCCTGGCAAAGTTTTGTTGTCCTTTTTTATCTTATTCTCTCACCTTGTCTTTCTTCCCTTTTCCCTTCATCTTAGAGAAAAAAAAAGAAAAAAAAAAAAAAAAAGGTTTAGCAAAAGCAAAGTCTGAAAAATGGTCCTTTGGGGTTTTCTGCTAAATATATCCTAGCGTAGATTTCCCCTGGAAGGTTTCGACAAGAAAAACTTTCATTTTATATGTACATGTGCACATGCCCACGAAGAACCTATTTCTTTCTAACACACCACACCAAAGTCATCAGCTTAACAATTCCAGCAGCACAACCTGGTAAACAGAACTCGTAGCCACCAGTCTCCAGTGCAGACTTGAGTGAAAAAAAGCAAGCATGACCTGTCTGGGATCAGGCTATGAAGAATGAAGTGGATCTGATGGATGCAACCTCCATGCAAGCAGTAGTGAATATGTATTAATTCAGTGCATTACCCTGTTCATGGTTTTGAGCTTCCCTTTGTTGTTACCGCCTGCTTGAAGGTGATTCAAGATTAGAGCTTTTGTTAGGCTCCTTGGAGATATTTACTGAAGTACACAGGCAAATAGCTTTCTCTCTAACTTTTCAAGGTCACCTGCACAAGCCTTCACCTCACCTTTCCTAATCTGTTGCTGTCAGCTTTGTGTGGCAGCGCTTTGGGTGCCAGGGAGATGTGACACCACCTGGCTGGAGCCACAAGCACAGACGCAGTAGTGGGACTGCCCAAAACCCACAGCTCGGCCCAAAACCCACAAACACTCAGGGTGGTGGCGCCTTGTGACCCCTGCTGAACACAGGGGTGCTGCCGTCTCTCAGTCACAGGCTGGCACCTTCCTGCCAAAACCAGTAGCCATGGTGAAATAGTGAGTGGTGCTGCAGGCACCAACTCACCATTTGAGGCTACACCTTGAATCCTGTGTTCAGTTTTGGGCCCCTCACTGCAAGACAGACATTGAGGTGCTGGAGAGAGTTCAGAGGAGGCAATGAAGCTGGTGAGGGGTCTGGAGCACAAGTCTGATGAGGAGCAGCTGAGGGAACTGGGACTGTTCAGCCTGGAGAAAAGGAGGCTGAGGGGAGACCTTATCACTGTCTACAACTACCTGAAAGGAGGTTGTAGCATGGAGGGTGTTGGTCTCCCAAGTAACAGGTGATAGGATGAGAGGAAATGGCCTCAAGTTGTGCCAGGGAAGGTATAGATTGGATATTAGGAAATATTTATTCACTGAAAAGTTTGTTGGGCTTTGGAAGACGCTGCCCAGGGAAGTGGTTTAGTCACCATCCCTGGAGGTGTTTAAAAGAGACATAAGTAAGGTTATTAGGGACATGGTTTATTGCCAGTGTGGGGTTAACCGTTGAATTCAGTGATCTTGAGGGTCTCTTCCAAACAAAATGATTCTGTGATTCTATGCTCTTCCCCTCCTCTCACACCCCCAACAAAACAGGCTCTTGCTTTCAGCAGGTTTGTGCTGGGGCTGCCAACACGTGGCTCTGATAGAGGGATCCACCCACAGTCCCTTCCCACTGGGCTGGCTCATGGGTGGACACAGAGGGAAGGTGGGATGGGGCTTCTTGGGCAGCCCAGAGCCAGCCAGCAGCGGGTCCCCTGGCTCCTCGGGGATCCCAGGGAGGGCAGCAGGGTGCAGCTGCCCTGTGCCAGGCAGAGTGACCCCTTGCCTGGCAAAGCAGGCTGCTGGGGCCAGCACTGGAGGGGGAATGGCAGCAGGGAGGGAAGTCCTAACAACAAACTGCCTCTGTGCAAAAAAAGACAAAAATCTCAAGCCACCCCCCTTGGCGCCAAATCAGAACGACATATCTGGTGTCAGGCTCCTCTCTGGGAGATGTTTTGTGCCCTTAATAAAGCATTCAAACATGCAGGCTCATGCAGAAGCTGGCTTCTTTGCAAGTGGGCAGTAGGCTGGGGTGGCCAAGGCCCAGCAAATGCCCTGAGGTGGGCAGGCACCAGCCATGGGCAGAGCCCTGCTCCCTCAGGGCTGCTGGCTCCCGGGCAGTGAGGAGTTGGGGATATGAGCGCCGCTGTTCCTATCTCGGAGCTCCATGTACGGGCAGACTGCCCGCTGCGGCCAGAGGGTTATTAGTCAGGCTTAGCAGTAATAGGACTCCGTTGAAGAAGTGAACTTATTTTCCGTGTCACTTATTGCTGCACATGCAAAGGGAAAAATCGGTGTACTGAGCACCTCAAGTAACGCGTGTTTCTCCAGGACACATTGTCACTCCTTGGAAAACTATGACAAAAATTACAGATGCCTTTCAGGACTGCGAAGGCAGGAAAAACACTCCTCCGTGCTGATCTCCTGGTGGTGGCATTGCAAGGGGGACACAGGGGACTGCAGAGACCCACATGCAGTGGCTGCTGCCCCCAGGGCCATGTAGGGCCCACAGCTGAGGAGAAGGTTTCTTGCCTGTTCCACTCTGGATCCTGGCAGCATTACCCCTTCCAGCAGTGCTGGCTCTGGGGCCGAGACAGGATGAGCAACAGCCATGAATGCAGACCGATGCATGAATGCAGACTTCCACCAGGCTCTCCTCTTTCCTATCCTTTTCTTCAAGGGGTCTCTCTCCCTAGCGCTGTTTCTCCAGGATCTGATAAATCACATAATTAACTCTGTTTCAGCTTACCTGCCTCCTTTTGTAGCACTTTGAGGGAGCTGTACTGCTTGTACTCTTCTGGCAGACTTTGCCTCATGGGCTCACGCTACATCTTTTTCCCTGCAATATCCTGTGTTGCTTCTTATGCCTTCAGATATTTGGGATGCTTAACTGGACTGAGGCATTAGAGAGAAACGAGATGTACCTCATGATCTCTAAAAGTCTCTCTGCTGAGTTCATATAGTTACTTAAAGAACCCTTCTATCAGTTTGGTCCAGCCAAAAGCTCAGGAGACTTTTCTGTTTATTTTCCTTGGCTTCACTGTGGGACCACTGAGCATGTATTATCCATCTCCTTTCCTCAGGGTGTTTTTATTACTGAGGAATTTGCACAAATATTTTGTGGAGCATTAGCGCCAGACTAGTGGCCCTTTCTGAGGAAAGTGAATTTGATCATATGAACTGATTTAACTGGACAGGTCAGCCAAGCAAGGTGAGCAGGCTCTTGGTGACTGTGTTTATCGTATGGCTTTGTCTCAGCTAGAAGATCTGAATACAATGACTCACAGAAAAGGAGGAAACAAACCCAACTTTGCAACCGACTGCCCATTCATCTTGGGACTATCTGAGGATCTGCTGAAGGCTAAGAACACAATTTTATCTGCACTCTTTTGCTCCACCATCATAAAGCAGGATAAGAGCAAAAAAACAGGTCTCTATTTTCTTCCATTGCTGCTTATTTCCTTACCAAAGCAATAATCCTCAGAGCCATCACAACTGGTTGCTATGGAAGTGACTGAAAACACAAAGAGAGGATTATGGTTTCAGGTGAGGAAACAGCAATGACCACAGCTGAGCTCCAATTCAGCGCTGAGGAGCAACACTGCAAAGAGGCATTAGAAGACTCTCCATCTTTCATTTGCCTTATTTACATGTTGGTTCCAGCGTCACAATGGCAAAGTGGTAGATTAGAGCTAAACAAGTCACATGTAAATAAATGGTAAGGGGGCTAGAAGGTCTGAGGGAGGGCTCTGTGGGTTTGATCCTGACAATGCAAAAGAGTCCTGGAAATCTGGGCTACTTTCTCATGTACTCAGACCTCACCAAAATGGGACCACTCAGAAATTCCTTTGATCCAGCTGAAGCTGGATCCAGGTTGTTCTGCAGAATTCCTGCAGTGACGCAGTGACAGACAGCCAGTGATGTGGTCTTTTGTTGCTGAGAGGAGGTTCTAAAAATCATGAGACATATCAAAAGGAGGTGGTTTTATTGAAGAAGCACATTTTATTCCACCAGGTGATGTACCTGCACACAAATCCCCAAAGGAGGTGTGTGTGTGGGGATGTCCTTACTGAGCCCAGAAGCCCAGGACCATGGCAGCCAAGGTGTTTGGGACAGAGATGGCAGGGAGGAAAGGCAAGCACAGGCAGCTGGCCAAAAACTGAGCTCCATTTCTTTCCTTTTAGCATACACTCATCAAACACCACGGAGGCGCTGCTGTGAGTTAGGGCAGTTTGATGGAGGGAGGGCAGGATCAACAAGCATTCGTACATAGTCCTGCTCTGCAAACATCTCTCCCTGCCACAGCTTTTGCTCACATCATGCTGGTGCCTGAGGAGCAAAAGGGCACTTTTCATGAGGAGGGCTGTGCTCTCACCACATGCGGTTAAGCCCAGGTCTAGGGGGTAAAGCCTCAGAGATTTCGATAAAGGTGCCTTATGAGAACTCAGGTCATCCTTCCCCTTCCCACAGCTTTGGCCAGCATCTGTAACCCTACACTTACGTCTAGGTGGAGAATACAGCACGGTTTGTCTAGCTAGGGTCTGAAAATATATTAATAATAAAAAAAAATATCTCTGCTGGCACAGCTCAGGGAAACTGTGCTAGAAATAACTGTGCTTATGTGTAGCTGTCAAAAACAGGCTGTCGCCGGTGCCGCTTGAACGGGAGCACAGCCAGGACCTTGCTGCCCGGCGGCAGGAATGGGCCATGTCGGAGCTTTGCCTTTGTCTCCGGACCGAGGATGCATAGGTCAAAAGCCAGGGAGGTGTTTTTGCTCCATGTCAAGGAATTTCCCTGCTTGGTGTGTCAGGAGGACTGTGTCCCTGCCAGCTCCAGCCTCAGCTACTTGCAGGGCCGAGGTGGGAGAAGGTCACCAAACCCCCACCGCCTTGAACCACCACAGAAGAGTTAACCCCAGATGAGCCCTGAGAGGGACATTTGGCAGCAAACTCTAAGTGGATTTTTCCACTTAGACAAACTGCTCTTAATTAGACTGTACAATTTTAGGAACTCTTGGAGGTTGGCTGGCAGTTTTCTTTGGCCAGGAGCAGTAGGGCTATGTAGTGAAATACTTGGTCAGAAAAACAGCTATGGGGTCTTATGTGGTAAATTGAAAGGGGTAAAAGCAAAGCAGGCTTGTAGATATTTGAGTCATTATGTGGTTAATTACACAGGCCAAATAAAATAGTTAATTAACACTGCAGTTGTGAAATACATAATAAAATAAATAAGAATGTAAGACATTGATGTAATTGCAGGAAAGCAAAGGCTGCTAGACAATAGCCATTTACCCATACAGTTTCAGGCTAAAAAGAAGACCTTTTGTATCTTCTGGGCCTTATAAAAAAAACCCAAACCTGCTGCCTCCCCAGAGAGAGAAAAGATGGCGGCAATTGAATCCCAGGGTACTGGCTGTTCCTTATTTCCCGGCGCTGACACACAGCCGTGACAAGGAATTATATATTGCATTCATCACGCCTGCTCTCCAGGCATGATCCCCAAATAATTAATCCTTTTAGCTTGCAGGAGCTGCCATCTGGCCAGCTTCCAAGCAACCTGGCTGGTTTTACTATGGAGTTGCCGGTTGCCCACACTCATGCGGGCATGTACGGCTGCAGCTTGCCTCAGGTGCCTGGGATTTCTTTGTATTTTAAAAATGGTAAGCTTCAGGTATGCCATGTGCTGCCCAAACACAGAAGAACACACCAGCCTTTGCCTCAAAGAGCTTACTGTCCAGAAGGAGAAGGAGCGGGAGCTGCACATAATACATAGAGCAAGAATTAAGGGGAGTTTTTTGTTTGTTTTTCATGTGTTGAAAAAATTACTCTGAATAAAAGACCTAGAATAAAATCCAGCTGTTTTTTCTCAGTCGTCTCGGTCCTGCGGCACAAACATGGCAATGAAATTAAGAAAGGGGAGAAAAATGTTTTGACACTACAAGTCTGGAGAAGGGCTGTGAAACCCAATTCAGTTTAAAAGAAGCCAAATTGTCTTTGCTTCAATGTGTCTGATCTGCCTTCGATGTGGTGGGCAACCACAGAAGAGAACTGATGCTCTGGAGCAGCTGTCCCACAACAGGGACATCTGGAACTTCTTGGAAGGTGATCTCTGAGATCATCCTCAGACCCCACATGGGAGAGGATCCCCTCGGTGCTTTGCAGTGACCTGTGACAAAGCCAGTATGTCAATAAAGAATGAATGTCTGTACATTTCTGAAAATAATCCATTTTATCAAAGTACTGGGGAGAAACCTTCACTATTTCCCTAAGATCCACACCCTCCCTCTTTGCTATGCAGCTGGTCCTAGATCAGGCAGAGGGTGGATCTTGACCTTGGATCTCAAGCTGCTCCCTGATGTGGTCAGTGTGGAGCCACATCTGCTTGGCTGGTTAGGAGAACACCTGCCAGATCAGATCTAGCAGGTGGAAGAACACTTACCTGGTGAACTTTTCCAGGTCTGAGGAATCCAACTGCTTGGATCCCAGGGATTGTGGGTAGTTGTGCATATGAATAGCTGCTGAATGATGGCATCTACCGTGCTTTAGCAATAGGACACTGAGGGAATGTAAAAGATAAAGAGCTATGGAGAAGTGTTTCTGAAAAATCTCAGAAATGGATTAAAAACTATAAAAAGACAGCTGTTACAAATGCATTTCCAAGTGAGTGTCCTTCAGATGGGGGAGCGACTTGAAAACATGCTGCATTTCTCCATGGTGCAGTTTGCTTCTGAAAAGGGGCTTTTGATATGAAAATTACAGTTCTATAGAGACCATTTGGGTGGCAAGTGAAAACAGAGGTGTATTTATGTAGGTGCTTTTCTGGATCAGCCTAAAATGAGAACCTTTCTTCCTTAGGCCTACCTGGCCAGTGTTAAGAACCAAGGTGCTGCTAGTTAAATTAGGCTCCTGGTGACACCTGAAGAAGCCACTATCATCAACAGAGGCTTGGAGAAGAGCTAGGTCTGGGCTGCTGAGGGTGGATTTTAGTAGGCAGTTCTGCTGTGATGCAGGCTCAAGGAGAAATTTCAGCCTGCTATTTCCATGGTACTTTCTATCTACATGACAAAAAAAACCCCAAACAAACAAAAAAAAATCCCAAGGATTTCTTTTTCCTTTCATTTTTGTGATTACAGACACCTGATAGTATTGACTTTCGGGGGGAGGAAATCAGCAAGCATTTTTACAGATTTGAGTGACTGGGACAGAGAAGCGTTGTTGGAATTTGGATTAGCAACTGCTCTACCAAGGTGAGCCCCTGTCTGAAGTTTCCTTGTAATTTGAATAGTTGAGGTGGGTGGATAAGGTCTCCAGATGGAGTGAGGTGGATTTTTTTCATGAAACTTTTGTATTTTCATTGAAAACACTGAAACTTTCAGCATTTTAAGCTTCTCTAGTGGCCAGCAGTCTCTTATCTGAAGCTGCATCAAAGCTGTTCAAACTAAACTGTCTCAGAAAACAACTTCTGCTGCTCACAGGCTTAATTTGAAAAGAATGAAAAATTAATAGTGTGTCCCTATGCACACACGCTAGCATGTGGGATTCCTGTTTGCTAAATCCCAAACTACATAGCAATACTTTATTGGTATCAGATGAATAGTTATATAGCTGAATAACATTTCTCAGCTCATGAACTCTGCTGGAATTGGGTGGATGCTGGATATCCTTGGTATGAGTTGGCTGCAACAGCTTTCCATGAAAGAGGTCCTTTATTTTTAAGGTTATAAAGGAATAGGAACTGAAAACTAACTACGATCATGCCAACACTACAAAAACATGTTCTAAACGAAGATATGAACTGGTCAGATCAGTAGTGCTGCAAACTCATTGTCTCCGTACAGCTTTCAGATTCGTTCTCATTGAGTCCGTGTGTGCTATTCAGGGAGCAGGGGATGTTTTGGAAAGCACCTTTAGGAGCTGGAGCTACAGAGAGCAGCTCACAGGTGGGATGGTGTGGCTACTGCCCAGTATCTGGGGGCGGCCAGGCTGTGCAGCAGCCATGCTCTCCAGCTGCCCGTGGCCCCAATCATCTGCTTCTCTCCTGCAGAAAACTTTAGTTTGTTACTAAAATGAGCCTGAAAGGTTAATTCTTCCTTGTTTCCATAATTTCTCTCTCAAATGTGGGTGTGTTACTTTGTTTTCCCACTGCACTCCATCTTTTTTTTTTTTCCCAAGCAGAGTTTTGCTGGCATTTTGGTCACCTCACCACAATTCTTGCAGTGTATTTGTTCACCTAAAAGTTAGTGCTCTGTTAGCAGGAAAAGTACTTTGGTAAGGTTAAAAAAAAGAACAAAGGATTAGAGACTTACGGATATGAAGGCAAATGATATTTACATAAAGGGCCTTACATAAATCTGCTTGTTCACCAGCCCACTGAACTTGCTGCCCAATGCTTTTTAATTAGTTTTGATTTTCTTTTTTGTAGATTAGTTGGAAGCAAATTTATTTTCTTAAAGTGTTAACAAGCACCTTCAAGATTCTGAATGGCTTATCAGACCACTTTGGTGTGACAGATTTCCTCAAAATGACTGATTTTTCTGGTAGAAAGAAACACTGTGACGTGCAAATGCAGTGCAGCAAGAGGAGCAGGTGAGAATACAGCTTTCACAACAGAAGGCTTCTGAACATCCAGGCGAGTTGACTAAGGCTGTGATCACTTTTCAGACAGGAAAAAAAAAAGTCTCAGGATGTACCATGATATCTAATGAGATCTCCCTCTTTGTCTGAAGGTAAATGGGTCACTGCTGGATGAGGAGTTTGGCTGAGTGTTCCCACCAGTCTGACAACTGGGTAACTGCTGTGTGCTGTGCTCTTTCTGTAAAAATAAATAAATATACACACACACACATATATATATACACACACACATGCATTAGGGTAAGTAGTGGAGGTTTTCAAACCCTCTCCTTCTCCTTTTTTGGGCAAACCCACAATCTCTCGCAGTCATCCTGAGCACCAGCTCAACTTCTTGCCCGAGGAGCACCATGGAAAGCCAAACTTGGGTATGGCATGGTGAAGGGGAGTTGGAACCCCTTAGCAGCAGAAGGGATGCTTTACATTTTACATAAAATAATGGAGGGGTATAAACAAATTGGCGTCATTGTTGGAGGCTTTTGTGTGTTTTGGTGGAAGCTGGTTTCTTTCCATAGGGACAAGCACAGGCACAAGACCCGTGCAGCAGCAGGAACAGTTGGTCCTCGCCAAATCTGTCTGAGGGTGTGTTGAGTAATGAGGGGGTGGGAGAAGTAGGAAAAAGCAATAAGGAAATGCTGAGGCTAGCACACATGTATGGAATTAACTGGCCAGTAGCTGAATGTATGCATCTGTGGCTATAACCGTAGCGTGGGGTAGTTGCAACAGTCAGCTGAACAAGTACTGAGTGATTAATGGAGAATGGTCTGCCTAACAGCTAGGTAATACTTATGTAACTGACAGTTCCTCATAAATAACTCTCATTATCCTCAAATACTAAACTGGCTTCTTTCAAACCTAATTGAATGGATATTTAAGATGTTTAATTTAGTGTTTTCCCCGTATAACCACGGGATATTTTCACCTCCTCATTCTCTAGGGGGAGGAAACTGAATCAGCATCTTCCGCCTCTCCGAAGTGGTTTCTCTAGTTTATATAGTGTCTGGAGGCCATGAGGAGTTTTCCTGGTAAAAATGAAAGAGCTGTTGCTACAACAAACAACTTGTTCACTTTGCCTACTTATTCAGGTCCTTGGATACACTTTAAATATGAAAGCATGTGGTTCTGATGATGCAAGAGGTCACTAATACTGCTCATACCGATTAATTACAAATGTATAAATAACTTGTAAGTAATACATCCTGATCTGCTAACTGAACTGCAATAAAGAAAAAAAAAAACCCACAAGAACAAAACCCTGGTGTGAAATGTTTCAGGGACTGTTTTTATTTTCCTCCAATGTGACCCCTACACAAACACATACTCTTTTTTTTTTTGTTTCTGAGGCAGTAAAAGCCAAACTCAGACCAAAGACTGCATTTCTTCTTCAGGGCAAGGTTTTTCCCTATACCTTTCCTGTTTTATACATTTGGAAACAAAAGCTCTATTTTAAAATTAACACACTACCTGTTTTTTAAAATATCAATGCCTTTCCTGATTTTCTTTTTTTCCACTTGATTGGTTTTTTGGTATCTATTTTTTTAAACGGATTCAAGTATATAAGTGTCCAAATATGTAAATAATACTTCTCTCTTCCTTCTCCACTTTTTAAATTTGTCACATTCAAAAAATATTTTGCTCAGCTCTGATTGCTAGTTGCTAAAGCCCTTGTAAGTATCTGGGACCACAGCTGTGGTGGTCTCTCCCAATGCTGCACTGAATGTGTAGGGAGTGCTGTGTGTCTTGGTAGGAAACAAAATAGGAGACCTGGCCTCATCTTAGCCTACAGCAAACAATTTCACCCTGAGACTTGACTTTATTACTGTGATGTGACAGGATGCAGAACTCACCTGATACAAAGGAAAAAAAGAAAGTCCCCCTATGAAAACCTTAAGTATTTTTGATGCTTTGGGGGTTTTCAATCAAACGCAGAAAATCATCCCCTGAATGTTGACCTTGCAGGAAAGTACTGATAACAACAAGCCCTTTTTGCACCATTGTGACAATCTGGGCCAAAAAAGTGGGAGTTTTCCATCCAATTGTAAAAAGTGTGTGGGTTTGCTGACCAGTTATAATTGTTGCTGCCTTTTGCGGAGAAACTGAGAGGCTTCTGAGCCTGGGGAGCCAGTGGTTGGTGCAAAGGGCCAGCACTTAAACTTCAGAGGTTTTTGAGCAATGGGTTGCCTCTGTCTCACTGCTGAAATTCCCCCTCTGCGTGAGAGCACGAGTGTGAAGAGGAGACAGAGTAAAACAAATAGGCGGTGGAGACGAGAGGGGGTGGAAGACGATATCTGTGTTAGACTTGCAGGAGCAAGGCAAGACATGGTAAGAAGTGGCTTCTTCGTAAATTCCCTGCACATATGTTTTGGGTGGGTTAATAGCTTGACTCAGCAGAGAGGAAAGACAGATTTTCTTCTCAGGCGCAGCTTGTGAGCTCAGCTCGAGCTTTTGATTCACACTTTGAGTGGGCTAGTTTCACAAGTCTTCTAGTGAATCTTTGAAATTGGATAAGAGCAAAACCACAGTAAAAAAAAGGCTTCTTGCATTTCTGAGCACGTAACCGCTGCCATTTCATTATGATCTAATGTTTCATTGACCAGACTTTGGCTTGGGATACAGCAGAGAGGGTAAAATGCAGCCTCTGAAAAACTGATACATCAAAAAACAAAAAGCTAGAACTGTGAAGCAAAAAACGGCTGGTCTCATAACTAAACTACACCTTTTTTCCTTTAAATGTATTACCACTCTGAATTTGAAACCACCAGGCATCTTCAAGAGGCAAAAACTAAACCCTAGCAAGCATGGTGCCTGCATGCTCCAGGAACATAAATGCGATACTGAATCCCTCGTGCCTGGCTGATGTGCTCTAGGCTATAAATCGTGGCCTCTTTGTAGATGGGAGCCACCCACCAGCTGGCAGTGAGATGCTGGTCATCCCCCAGGCGACCCTCATGGATGCTGAGGGTGGGATGGAGGTGCTGCATGGACCATTTGGCCACAGCCCATCTGTCACTAAGGGCTGTTCAAACCTCCATGCCATTTGAAATCTATCTGCTGTTGTTAGTGGTGGCCTGTTTCACAATGGGGATTGGCACCAGCTACTGCAGTATCAATGGCTTAGAAGCTTCTCTGCTGCAGCTCTAGCTTTTTGAATAACAGAAAGCTTAAAGTTTCTGCAGAGGGATCCCTACTCTGTTGGTAAATGAGGACAGGGGAGCTGGAAAGTAGCTGTTCCTTGATGCCATCTTACTGCTAAATGCCCCTTTCTCTGTAAAACCAGTAGCTGCCTTCATGAGTGAGGTACATATTTGATTAGATAGCCTGAGAAAATGATCTTCATGACACCTGGTGTCACTGCCAAATGTGTTACTGCTACTGCTTTGGCTGGTCCTTTAAAAACTATCCATGTTTTAAGTGCTCGTGCAATTCCTCCACAGAGCAAGAGCCACCCGCAGCTCTGCTACCCAGCTGCTGAGGTGAGAAGTGGGGAACTTCAGGATTAAATCAAAAGTAAAATGAGTTTCCAGTCCCTGTGACCCTTATGGGGAAGCTCGGCAATTTGACAGTATGCACCTCAAGAGCTCAGAAACTGGAAGGCCAGGAGACAATCTGCTGTTTGCCATTTTCTAATATTTCCTGGATTTTAAACCACCAAGGAGCCTTGCCTATAGTTTGGCAGTATTGTTCAGCTGTTTTAAAGTGTGTGAAGAGCTTTAGAGAGTGGCTTAACCAGCGAACAGGCTGCATGCATATCTGAAGAAATAATAAAATAAATCAAGAGTGTGGCTCTAATGTCCATGTTGAGGCAAAGTAATGTTAAAAAAAGAAAGTCTGCAAGAGTGAAGTGATGTGTACAGGAATTCTGTTGTTGTTTTTTCTTGTTCCTACGCACATGCCATTGGTGTGAGGTAGTGTTTGTACTGCACTCACGGCAGCTGGGAACGTCACTGTCTGGCACCGTACAGGTAATATATTCAGGACATCTTACAGGTGGTGGCACAAGGCTGCACTTGTTTTTCTTTTCTTTTTGATTAAGCGTGTTCATTTTGCATCATGGACTGGGGGAGAGGAAGCTCACCAGAGCTAACCCAAGTTGGGGTGCAGAACTGGCGTCAGTGACTATGCTATTGCCCCCACCCCGTTTACAGCCCCGTAATTTGACTTCCTATGATGCAGGAGTCCATACCCTTAGTGTCTGAAACTTGTCAAACTGTATGTGGGGTTTTTAAGAGTTTAGTAAACAGCTTGCTTCCTGCAGGGGCTTGGCTCTTGTGACTTTATTTGTTTATTTAAAGAGTACAGACCATGAAAGAAGCATTGGGAGCTAAGGACACGCCATCATAGAAACACTGCCTAACTGAAAGCGAAGTCATTTTTAGTCAGACTAAAGTTTACTACACTTCAATTAACATAGCCAAATGTCACTCAAGTACCAGGGACAGGTGGGGCAAAAAGACAACCTAACCTCAGCACATGCAGGGAGCATTCAATTCCTTTGTTGCTGATATTGAAGCCCTTGGGAGCTTTCTCAAGCCAAGTCCCTTGAGGCTTTTTTTTCAGGCTGACCACTAACAAGATGTAAAGAGGGAGCTGAGGCATTCCTAATAATGTTAAGGTAAAACAAACAAATGGTTTAATAAAGAAAAAGAAAAAAAAACACTTTGAGAACTACTTTATAAATCACAAAAATTAGTCCCTTAGTCATGTTTCAATGTATTTTCAATTCTTTTGATGTGATTTCCTTTCCTTTTTGTTGCAAGGCCTCGAGGAGTTGCCTGAAAAGATTTGTACACAAATGCATGAGAAGTTATCGGCCATGGGGACCACTGAATAGTCACAAAACAGCCCTTCCCTCCTAGCCTCCCTCCTCAAGACACCAATGCTCTAGCAGATGAATGCACTTCAGCCCAGGAGGCAGAAATGCTCTGAGCTTCCAGAAACATAGGAAAAAGAGAGTAGGTCTTCAGTCCCTGGGGGATCCTAGGAGGTGGATAATGATCCACACTACAGAAAAAAAATGGGCAAGAGCATTGTCCTCTCCATAGTCTGACTGGAAGGTGGTAGGGGAATGTCCTTTCCTTACTCTACATCTAATAACCAGTTTAACCTTAAGCACAGAAGCAAGAGACAGGACCCTTTTAGGACTCTGAAAGGCTTTCAAAACCACAAAAAGATGCGGGTCTTCCTGCCCTGTGTCCTGTCTTGAGCTGTGTCCCCCATGTGAGGAGGTGGGACCTGGGAGGAGAGGTGCTTGCCAGGCTGTTGGAGCCCGTCATCAGAAACATGATCTTTCAAACTGCAAGCATAAGGTGCTCACAAACACAATCAGTGAATGGTAATTAAGTTTACTTGGTTGAAACCTGGAGGTAGGCTAAAAAATTTGTACCTAAGAGGGATTTTATAAAGCACAGATAATTTCTGTAAAATATGCTGGAGATTTAGGGTCTTGACTTTTTATGAGATTTGCAATATACGCTGTTTTCAGTTACTGAAATGAGACTGCTATGCTATAGTCAGTATTTCTGCTTCCTCTTTGTTCAAAACTGGAAAGGTATGTGGAGGAGGGAAAAAAAAAAAAAAGATTAAAGGTGAAACAACTCTGGACAGGATGAGAGAGGATAATTTAAGTTTTGGGTGTAGTTTCGTGTTGTTCTTTATTTTATCTGAACCGGTCGTCCCACCCCTAATTACAACAGTATTAAGACATTCCTGGGTGTGGTTACTGGAAGTTCTTAAGTGGGCAAAATTTTTCAGCTATGTACTATACTTGAGCTGTGTATCAACAGACCACTTTAAATGGTCCAGCATGGTCCTGCCAGCTTCTTCACCAGCTTCTGACCCTGTGTTTGCTGCAGCTTTAGCACAGAAAGGGTCACGTCATTCCATTTTACTGAACCTGAGTCTTTGTCAGCACAACAGAGGGCCATGTTCTCCCAGCCACAACTCAGATGTTCAGATAAAGCTTTCTGGCTCTAACACAGTCCTACAGAAGGAGCAAAGGGATCACAGCAGGTCCCATTGCATTTTCATTAAGAGTTTTCAGCGTTTGTTGTTTTTCTCCTCAGATTTATTCAGATTGCATTGCTGCAATCTTTTCCATCTTCTCCATTTGTGGGTTTGTCTCAAGCCAGGTAAAAATCTCAGTTTGCAGAGCAGATGGTGCAGCGAGACACTTGGCTTTGACTCACCAGTGGCTTTTATCTTGTTTCTTAGGATCTATTGTAAAGCACAGTGCATGCAAGACAGCAATTATAGTACAGTTGTGCACAAAGCCTACTCTGGATAATTTGATAGCTTGTTAGCAACCAGCAGAATAATTTGGCTTTGAAACACAGAGTTTCTGGCTCCATGAGGACTAGTAACATTTGGAAAGCTTTACCAACAAGCCCAGATAACATTCCACTGCTTTTTAAATTGTATGTTGTTACCAGCTACATGGATATTTACAAATTTGCCATAAAATTAGAAACATTCAGTGTAGCTGGATTGAAAGCCAAGAAGAACTGATGCGTCACCCAACAGCACAGGCTACGGTGCTTGGTTTCATTGGATGTGCATGGGAAGCCCCAAAAGTTTAGATTCTTGGTTTGTTACGTGAAGCATCCCAAACTTAGATGCACCACACCTGTGACTTACTTAAATTATTTCAGTCTAGCTTGTTGGCTAGAGAGCTCAGGAAGAGAGGGGAAAATGCCTTGGTCAAAAACTGATGCATGCTTTCACTGGCCAGGCGGGAAGGATAATGAAAAAGCCAAGCACAGCTATGTCCTTCATCACGGGGATCTAGAAGCAAAAAGGTGCTCCATAGTCAGTTTTACTTTTCAAGTTAGTTGACCCTTCTTCTTACAGAGGCTTCTTAAACTTGGCTAGGTTTGGTCTTGTTCTTCATTCTTCTGAACTGATTTACCTGTGGATGGGCTGATGTTGGAAACACAGTGTAAGATTTGCCTTTCTTTTGGTGTTAGCTACTAAGAAATGTGGACATTTCAGAGCTCTCCTTCACATGTCTAGGAAGCCAACTTTTCAGCAGCCAGGGGTATGCATAGACAGTACATTGCAATGCTGTGTGGGAAGCCTCTGTGGGAACCCTAGGTTTGGGAGAGGTGTAACCATGTCAACATGATGTGGTATTAGGGTAAAATCCCTGTACTAAACCATGCATTTATGCCCTCAAAGTCAGGCCCAAATTTATGGCTCAGGTCTGAGCTGAGCTCCTGCAGTTTGAGGAAAAACCTGCATAGCTTTGCAAGTTCTGCCTGCTGAAAGTCTGGGGGTTGAGCTGGTGGAGAGCAGACTGGAAACAGGGCTCCCTCTTTGCATGGTGTACGTCCCTGTTCACAGGGGCCAGGTTGAAATTCTAGCCTCGTGATGGAGATACGTGTGCGGTAGTTAGGACAGGAGCGCTCCTTTCTGATTAAGTGGAGGTTTTAAATTGTCATGCAAAGTGAAATGATGTCAGTGGGAGAAACTGAGCTCTGGCCTTCTTGCTCCCTTTGCTCCTGAGCGTTATCTCATACGTTCTGAACAGTTATCTAAAGGACATAAGGTGGGGGGTCAGACTCTTTTGCATGGAGAAAGGGAAAATACCACATCTTCTGCATCCTGGATGAATGATCTGACCACTGAACTATCAGATAAGGGAGCACGCCTGCTCTTCAAGCATCCCAGGAAACCAGTTCTTCACTTCCTTTGCTTGTTTTATCAATGTCCTAAAAGAAAAATATTTTATCTGGGACAAGTGGAATATTGATGTTCTAGCAATTCCCCTGGCTTACAGTGTTGCAGGAAAATTGTAAACACAATGCGGTCTGAACACTTGCCTCTAATTTTTTTTGCTTGATTATCAGAGTAGGGAAAAAATGCTTATTTGCACATTTAAAAGGTAAATAGGAAGTCTTATGCTCTAAGCACTGAATAAATAATCCTGCAGAAATACAGAAAATTATCAAAAAGAAGTGAAACTTTTAGCTTTCTTTATATACCTTTTCCCCACCTTATTTTGCTTACAAACTGTGTTAGTTAATTTTGGCAAACTTACAGTTTATTTTTCAAGGATACCCTTTGAATACCTGGTGCCAAACACGTGATAATTTAGGCCTCTGATCCAGACTGGTGCCATCAGCAGAGGTACTGGCTCAAAGTTGCACTGTGTGTTGCATAGGCTTATAAGAAAATAAATCTGACAGGTGGGAGGGTTTGTGACTACCTAGGGCTGACACAATATGCTGCTTTCAAAATGCTTGGTGTTGATTCTTTCATTCAAAAAAAGAATTTGCAATAGTTGTTCCTATTAAAGAGAAGGCACAGCCACATCATAAGGGACACAGAAAAATGAACAAGTAATTGTGGCAAACTCCTCGCTATTAAAATAAATAGAAAGGTTTGAGGTTTGTGGGACTCACACTTCACAGGATTTTTCTTCTGCCTTTCTGGCAAAAGGCTCATCAAGGACAGCACACATTAGAAAACCAAGAGCTCTTTTTTTGTTATGGCAACAAGAACAACACACAAACACAAGCCCCAGATAAACTAGAAAGGTTATCTTTCTTCTAAAAGCCATCCTTGCCATAGATCAAGGCTCATAAACAGCTTGTACACTTCCCAAAGGCAGGAAAACTTACTGTCCTGTGCCCATGAATAGCAACATCCATTTGCTATGTCCCTGCTGTCTTTGCATGCCTCTGAGCACTAAACTCATCTCATTTGGAGACAGGGTATCTGTGAGCAGTGAGTCAAAGGTTCTTATAGGTGTGCCTCCATGCTAAATGTATTTGTGTCTGTGGCCAAAGAGCATGCAAAATGCTTAAGAAAACCCAATTCCTATTTTTTAGTGTTCAGATGGGAGGAGAATTTCTGGAAATCCTGATACAACTGAGGCTTAGTCTTCTTTTGAAGATCTGGTTGCTTAG
The DNA here is from genome assembly GCF_036013475.1 of Columba livia. Classification (NCBI taxonomy): domain Eukaryota; kingdom Metazoa; phylum Chordata; class Aves; order Columbiformes; family Columbidae; genus Columba; species Columba livia. The sequence goes on along the minus strand of NC_088602.1, from coordinate 96,918,772 downwards.
TTTTTGAGTCGCTCTGCAGTGAGTTGAAGTAAATCGTAGCACCACTGGGGCTTTCAGACTAGTATTTGGCGTGGTTTGTCTACATATTAACATCTTGGTGTGCTCTCCAAGTGGCCATGTGCCTTGATATAACAGCCACCTGTTATGTTTCATTACAAAACCCAAAGAAAGGAAATGGCACTGCAATGCAAGCTGAAAATTGACGAGGTTGAATGGTACAATGCTTGCCTGGCCAGTGAGAACTCTGTTCACTAGAGGTATTCAGCTAAGGTGTACAAATAACATCATCAAATGAATGAAGGCCAGGTTACAGTAGATTATAGTAGGGGGGAAAAGTCCTGGGTAATACAGATTCTGGGAAAAGTTGAGTCCGGACACCTGAAAGGCTCTCCGTGAACTAACCCAAACCCGGCCTGGTGTGGAACCAGGTGTTATCAGTTCAACAAGATCTTTCTCCTTTGTGTCCTCCAAAGTGCACCCTTGGGCCCTTCCCAAGGCTCTGGGAGAGGGCTCATCAGCCAGAGCCCAGCTCCACATCCACACTGCCTGCCCTCCTAAGGAGCCAGCGTCACAAGATGAGGCAAATGGCATGATGGTCAATGTCTATAGCACACCATGGCATTTCCTTTCAGGCAGCACAGAGGTTTCAGCTGCTGTACTGCACTTCATCCCTTCTTGCTGCTGTCCTGCGTTTCTATCCAGGAACATAATTCCTTAGGGATGAGGGCGGGGGGAGGAAGAGCCCAGATGGCCTCATTGAAAAGCACTGAGAAATTAAAGGTTCCCCCTCTCCTTTCTTACGGGTTGCTTCCTGCAGCTGGCTCCCCTTCACACTGACTTTGTCCTGCCCTCCCCCAGCTCTGCGAGAAGATGCAGTGACAGGAGTTCCCCGAAGCGCTGGGGTTTCACTGTGCTCATGAATCACAAGCTGCTTTCTCTCGGTGACGTACTGTTGCGTGTCAGAAAGCTCAGCCAGCCATTGCTTTCCGCCTTAAAGGTCATTCAGCAGCATGGAGGGATTCCCTTAAATGACTGCTAGAAGTCTCAGTTAGCAAATTCTGAAGCGTGAAGGTTTTTTTCTGTCCCTTTCTGAAGGAGGGGATTTGTATTACTCTCTCCCCTGAGCCTCCATGATTTCCCAGCTGAGCCTGTGACTCTGCCCAGCCTCCAAAAACAAGGAGACACAGGTCTGGCAACTACATCACCGAGTTTTTCCAAGGAAAGACTGAATGTGGCAAAAGGTGACCTTGAAGACAATTCTCTCTGTCTCCATGATCTCTTTTAATCAAACAAATGTAACTCAATCTCTTACAAAAGTATTTACCAGGCATTTGGGAAGACTGCAGATGGGGTGTATCTTGTCCAGAGCCTGCAGACAGATCTGTTTGCGCCAGTCACTCTGGGCTGCATTTATCGTCAGTGAGGAGAAGCAGGAGTTCCCATGGTGTGAGTCATCTGATCTCTTTTAGACGTCTGCATGAGGATGAGACAAACTGTATCCCAGAAATGCCCACTTCTCCACATTTTCCATAAGCAGCTAGCTCAGGTGTAAATGTCTGCTTTAGGTGTGTCGTAGTTTAACCTGAACTAATAACATAACCATAATGGGCTCACTCACCCTCTTTCCCACTCCCCAAATAGGTGAGAAAATTGAAAGGGAAGGGAGAAACTGGAATTGAGATAAACACAGTTTAACAAAATAACAAAATACTAATACACTACTAGTAAATAAATATATAAAATAGAAATAAAATGTAAAATAAAAGATAGTCAGTTCAATTCCTTGCTAACTCTCTCCACATCAAGTGGCCAGTCCTAGGCAGCAACACTTGGTCCTAAAGAGAGAAGAGAGAAAAAGGCAGAAAGGCTCAGAGGCCTCTGCAAAATGGCAGGATTAAAGAGGCTGAATTAAAGAAAGTCCTGAACAGAGTTCTCCTGAACAGGTCTGCAAGAGCAAAGAGAGAAACTGAAAGATCACGACTCTCCTTAAATATGAAGCATGATGCTAATGGGATGGAATACTCTCATTGATCAGTCTGGATGTCAATCAAGCTCTGCCCCATCCATGTCCCCCGTCCTCGCTGCCTCACACCTGTGGGCAGAGCTCAGAGTGTCCTTGGCTCTCAGACCAGAGCAATTAAAAACATTAACTCTGTCCTGGGGTGTTATCTTCTTGATCTTAAACTAAGTCCAAATAATGAGCATGCTAGCTATGAAAAAGAAAGGTTTATAACTACATGAAGAAAATTAACTAATTTTCAGCCCAACCAGCACAAGGTGTTTGCTTCTTATTTGTTCCCAAACATGGATGCTTTCAAAGGAAATAGGAATTTCCTACTCCTCTCCCTCCCCTCTCCTTTTTTTAATGACTTCTCATCTACTGTTTTTTTCAGAAAAGCTCTGGGTTGCCAGATGAATTCACCCTGTGATACTTACAGGACTAACTCTCCATCTTCCTCCCCTCCCTGGTGTGGTATAAAAAACAAAATCTGGGTGACTGGTTGCCATTCAGTTGCGTGGTGTTCTTGGAAGAAGGGGGTAACTGAGTCTTGACACAACAGCTGTGTTTCAGCTGGGAAAAAAAATGTTGCTTGCCTTATAGGATTTTGCCTCTGACACATTGAATACATATTTATATTCCATTACAGATTGGGGCACTGTAGGCATTGTATGAAAATAAATTGTGGATATCACCATTTGCTAGTTGGTCTGCTCTTCCTATCTCCATCTTTGTAGCAGACAGCTGGACCCTTGTTTGGGAACCTGTTGAGCTTTAGAACCGGGTTTCCATCTTGTATTAATTTACCCATTATTATGGCCATCACACAGTGAGGTGTTTGTATGCCTGGCACTAACCATAGCAGGGCTACTTACGAACAAACCCTTACTGAAGAGATACTCATTAGCTGGAGACTGGGCACATGCTTGGGAACTTGAATCCAGACCACCATGCAATCCTTCTGTTCCCTACTGCTTACTTACAACCAGTGTTTTCTCCTCCCCACAGGTGCTGGGAAAGATGTGTCCTTGGTCTCAGTCAGAAATGATATCACCTGCCCTTAGCAATGTTATTCTCTTTCCTGCTGAGCTTAGGCAATACTGTGACATGCCTAAACAGTGCATCCACAACAAGGAATGGCATCATCTTGCTTTCAAAACAAACCTGTGGTGGGTGGAATTAGCTGTGCTGAATGATGCTGGCCTCGTTGATAATGATCAGTGAAGAAACTTCTTCAGCTATTTAGTCATTCACCTCTGGTCACCCTCATTTTAGAGAGGGTGGGAGCTGGTTGTACTCTCTGTCTTCATACCAAGACAAAGGAAAACTGCTTATATTTATATATATTTTTAGTCAAATATCTACTTAAATAGGGCAGCGTTAATGAACTGGGGGAAGAAGAGGAGCATTTCTACATCACCTAATGTGGTTGTACCTAATCTCTCTGCTCAGTCTACCTTTTGTGTCTGCCCTTAATGCAAATTTACCTGTTCCTGTGAACAACAAAACCCACAAAACACCTCCATATAGCCTGTCCTGTACACATCCAGATGTGGTATTTCCTTCCTGAGCTAAAAGGTTATCTGAGTAAAGGGAAGAGCACTCAGTTTGTGGTAATCAGTTTGTGGTAAACAGTTTGGGTGAGTTTTGCTGCCTTATCTTGCATGTGTCCAGTTTTTCAGAAATGTGTGAAAATTATTTCGGAGACATCATCAGAACATCATGTCACTGCCTGGGTGGTATGTAGCATCATCAATGAACATAGGCCTTGGTTATGGGATGTGCTTTTCCCACATTTCTATGGAAAATCCACTCAGGTTATGAACCTTCTCATGAGTTGCCTGTAAAGAGGAGGCCAGATGGGTGAAGAGAGGAAATCAGACAAGAAGATGGTGAGAGCCGTAAAAAGAGCAGAGTGAGGCCTGGGAGAAAGCAGGAGAGATTAGGTGGGGCAACTTGAGCAAGGGAGGAAAGGTTTCAGGGATTAGGAAGCAGAGTTCACGGAGGGCAGACAGAAAGGCTAGTCTGACTCAAACAAAGGATGGATGAGAGGGCTGTCCAGGCAGGGAGCTGGAGACTGGATCACTGGGAGACAGCTGAGGTTTTCCCAAAGACTTTGAGAGAAAAGGTTGAGGAGAGGTGAGGACCAAGCCTGTAGAGTACAGAGAGACAGGTTATCTAAGAAAACAGCATCTTATACTCTGACATTGTAGGATCTTCAGTGTCACATGGGTGGCAGGGCCCAGTGGTAACAGAAAGGTTAGCTTGTCTCCTGGAGGAGATAAGCCTGAACAGAAGCTGAAGGGTCGAAAGAAGAGCATAATAAAAGACTAGGAACTAGGTGCCAGCTGGATGGAGGCAAGGCTTGGGCATGGGACAGCAGGCTGGTGTCTGGCAGAGCAGTCGAGGGCACCTGGTCTGGACTGTGTTGTGCCCAGCGAATTGAGCAGCTTGTCCTCAGCTGTCTGAGGAACCCTCATGGCAAATTCCCTGATCCATTAGTGATGGGGAGTTTGGAAAAAGCTGTGAAATAATCATTTTCCAAGCGGGGCTGGAGCAGCATGCAGCACACAAAGCCCGCAGCCGTATGTCAGTGGGTACGGAACAGGCCAGAGACTAAACAGCAGAGCACTGCTCATCTTGTGCTCTGGGTGAGGTAATATGTTGCAGAGCAGGCAATTAGAGATTATTTCCCAATTCAGACACACAAGGACGACGAAGTAAGGCTGCACAGGTGGCCTGAATCATAGCATTTCCTAACTTTGGACTCCACACCTCCATTAACATTGTTTTTAAGGGACGTGTTACATGCTGTAAGGAACTGATTCTGGAGAACATACGTCAGCTGTGCGAGCAAGATTTCCCTGGTATGAGGGCAAACTTTGTGTGAAGGACCACCCTCCAGCCATGCCTCATGCAGGCAAGCCTGCAGGCACCGGTGAAGGAGCTGATACTTCCATAGGAAGGCCTCACATCAGGTGCCCTTCTGGGCGGAAGTAGAAGACCTGTTTTTAAAGAATATGGACCCCTCGTCCCATTGTATTTTCATCTGCCAGAGCCCCAAGGGCACTAACAATCCTTAATGGTTCTGACCAGTCTCGCCTGGGGCCTCCCCACACATCCTAGCTGTGGGCACAGGAGCCTCATTTCAGCTCGGCCTCGGACTTCCAGTCTCCTCCTGACCTATGATTTAGGTCTGGCAGTCTCCAGCCATGTCTCCTGGGTGGCCCTGAGGTCTGTGCTGTAGGTAGCTCATCTCCAGCCCTGTCCCTGGCCTCGACCCCTTCAGCTCATGACAGGAACCCTGGATGGACCCTTGTCTTGGCTCATCCCCTTCCTCTGCTGGGAGCTGTCAATGGACCTTCATAATCCCCAGGTCCACCCACCATGTTTGGATCCTGCAGGATGGTGTCTGTCATTGCGGGCATGTCCAATGCCAGGGTCACTGCCAGCCCTCTCTGCATCCCGACATTCTTCACTGAAATAGGATGTGACACAAAACTCCTCTGAGTTTTATTAAGGGCTCTTTGAAACTCTGTCCTCAAGCAGAGCTCTGCTTGTCCTTTAAGCCCCTGAACAAACTTTTTCATACAGGTTGGGGTAGCTGGGACATCCTTACCCTTGTCTGGAGAAGACAATAGAGGAACCTTTCTCTGCCTCACCATCTGGCTAATGCTATGCTTTTGCTGTGATCCAGCACTCTGCTTTGCCATCTCCCCTGGAGGATTTGCTTCTAGGAGTCAAAAGGCTTTGCAAAATGATCCAGGAGGGTTTGAGAGAGCTGCTGACCACACTGAGAAGGTGTATCAGGCAGGCCATGCACAATGCCTGTCTGTTTGCCAGTTTTCCTGCTCACTGGGCATAACAGCGTGGGTCAATATGTAACTTGGGGTAATGATTTCAGATGACACTGAGAGCAGCAATGAAACATCCCATACAGAACTCTGTGTGTGGGAGTAGAGTGGTTTTGGAGGGGAAGAGGGAGGTTTGAGTTGAAAATTGAACCTGTAAAGCTACAGATATTTTGATCCTTCTGAGTCAAAATAGATTCAGGTTCTTGGAGGTTTAGAAATACGGACTAACTAGGTTTTTTTTTCTATAGGTCTCTCCTTCTTTTCCAGATTAACCTGCAGGAGCAGAGAGAGTATGAGAAATTATTCCTGGGATAGTCTCAGATTGCTCTGATCTAGAATAAAGAAGAGTATTGGAACCCTCAAAAGAGACCATACGCCCTTGTGACATGAAGCCCTTCTAGGCAGCAGAAAGAGGGTCTTGACAGTTCTTGGAAAAGGACAGAACTAGGTAGAGGTGGGCTCAGAAATTTGCAATAAAATTAAGCCTTGGGGATCACATTCTATCAGTTGCACACGTCCAAGCATGCAGCCGACTGGCTCTGTCTTGCACTGTCTCCCCTCCTCTCACCCCTTCCACCTGCCCTGCATCTGTGCACTCTCATTCATCAATCACTGCTCCTCATCTAATCGAAGCCTCCGGTATGGCTGCAGGCCAGATGGCACCAATCCTTCTGGCGTAGTGCCAGTAAAGCCATGCAACTTGCCAGGTTGCATTAGCTCCCTCTGTGTATTTAACTTTCCTTCACATTTTTGTGATAGTGCATCACATATATTATTATTTAGTCTTTTTCTCAGGCTACTCTGGAGCAGCAATTTAGGTCCAGTCCTTCTTGGCTCATTGCTTTAGTCCTGTCAGTGCCTTTCACTGAACCCCATCATATGCTGGATTGTGAGCCCATAAAGAAAAAAACTGGGTCTTTATAAAGCTCCTGGCAAGGTGACCCCCACTTGTCCTAACTGACGTGTAGGCAAATGCCAGCATAAGACAAACAAGAGGAAAATAATCTTGACTTCCAAAAGTCCTTGAAGCCGGTTCTTACAGCAATTCATTAGTGTATGCCAGTGTAAGGTGACACTGTCAGTCTGCCCTGTTTTGTGTTAGTGGCAAATTTGGTGATGGTTCCTTGGTCTCGTGATGAATTCTGAATATTGTGATATTTGTTGTTTTCTACATGACTGGATGCTTGTGGTCACGTAAGAATCTGAGATGTCAATTTTTATCCTGTTTCTGGGTCTCATGATCACAGGGAGAGGGTTAAGCCCCTCCTGGTGAGCCTGAAGACAAAGGTATCAGAAGACAAATAGACCTCCAGGTAGGCTGAGGTTTCTTTGTTTGCGTGTTTTCTTGTCCTTTTCGAAGCACAATGCTTAAGTCACTCCTTAATCCAATATCGCAATTTGGAGAAGCCTGAATCACGAACTTCTAGGCATGTGAGATTGGTCAGATTTTATTCAAATTGCAGCTCTCTTTGCCTATATGACCACAAGTGTATTTTTTCCTCAGGCACACTGAGTACAGAAGCTGGATGGGAAACTGGTAAGCTGTCAGAGCACTCCTCATCTTTTCTCACCCAAGGTTTTCTAGGGAAAGAACTGCTCCATGCCAAGGTTTCAGGCAGCTTTGGAAAGTATCATGCTGAGGTTCTGCTAAGCTTGCCCTCCTCTCAAGCAATACTGAATTTCCCCACACTCCACTCCCTGCCCCAATTTCTAGCTCTCCTAAGCATGGAAACTAGGAAATGATGGAAAAAATGAGGCAGCCTGCCCTTTCAGAAGACATTTTATAATGTCACTGTGTTTCCCTGCTCACAGCCCGTAGGTGATGTTGATCGTGTTTACAGGAAATGCCATGAGTAATTTGCAAAGCGAAAGCAGCTTTACTATCGGGTCGGGGCTTGTCTGACTGGAAAGTGCCGTGCTGCGTGCCACTGGGCTCACGGGCTGGGCTAGCTGCCTCCCCGGCAGCATGCCACATCAGTGGCTTAGGGAGGCCAGGGAGGGGAGCAAGGCCTGGGAGGAGGTTATGCAATGCTTCTTCCAACATTGGTGTGGAAAGGCAAGGACAGTTTGTGGCCAGTGCGACCCTGTCAGAAAGGCCAAGCCTAAGAGTTGCCATCTTACTGGAAGAAAACATTTATAGACCTTTCCTCACCTTATCCTTCTGTATACTCACTCCAGGATGCAGCACAGCACCAAAAGCCTTTTTCCTCTCCCTGTCTTAGCCCAACAGCATACACTAGTTACCTCCAGTAGGACCTTTAAGCGCCCCCCTCTGTCCCAACAGATTCCCTCTCTCAGTGTAAGACCTTGCATTTCTGCTATTTCAGGCTCTGTACTGCCAGAAGTTGCTCCTTGTTTAAAGCAGTAGAGCAACAGCCCCCCACTACTCCGCCTCGGGGGGGGGCTCTAGTCTAAAAGAAGGCTGACAATTACTGCAAAGATACGAGGGAGATCTGACTCACTCGCCACTGACCTCAACTGCAAAACTCTGAGGGACTTCCTCACACTGAGGATCCTCTCTAGTGGCTAATATTTGTCTGCGTGTGTCTTGGACAAGTCTGTGTGTGTCACACTTTGTTGCAGACCTAGCTGGCTACCTTCACCAAGGATGCTTTCTTCTTGTACACCACCTGCCTGCTCCTCTCTGCTCTCAGGGCTCTTGGCAGCTCCCCTCACCAAAGACACTTTTGCTCCCTATTTCTTCCATTCCACACCCAATGCCTCTGTTTCTGCACATCTGTCAGCTTCATATGCTCATTCTCTTTCCTCTCAATATCAGGATGCTTTATCTATCCCTCCATGTTTACACGAGGGGTGTTTAGGCTTCCCTCATATCTTCTGTGTCTTCTGCCCCCTTTCATTTTGCACCTCCCTGGGGATTAGGCAGGAGACCTCAAATGCCTCAGCTGAAAATGGTGATGTGGAGATGAAAAAATTCACAAACATGATTAGAAGAATGTCTACACTGCAGTCAGGATAGTCTGGATAGTGCATGTATGAACTGGGCAAAGGGTGGGGATGATACAAGTTTTTGGGCAAGGGGCAGGTCTGCTGCCTAGCTGTGTGCAGGGTCCTGGGCTGGCCGGCATAGGAGGATCCATCTTCCCTCTTGCAGCACTTAAGCTGTGGAGTTGATGATAACTTCTCAAGCCTTGCAATAAGGTCTGCAGCCTGAATGCACTTGGGACAGGGAGGGCTTTAACGGTGCATGGAGAGACCCTCTACCATAGGACCCACTTGAGCAACCTGCGAAACACCAAAGGAGCGGACTCCCTGGGAGTCCTGTCCTGAGCCCAGACCCTTTACACCACTGATTCTTGCTGCTTCTTCCAGGGCTTGGATCTGGTTTTGAAGACGTTGCAGGCTGAGGAGATCAGGTGAGAGGCAGCAGTCCTTTGCCCAGTCTGGAATCAAAGCTGTGTTTGGCACCTGTATGGACTTACACCTGGGCTGAGAGGACTCCCCCAGACACTGTCTGGAAAATAGGAGAGCCACAGTGTTGAAAAAACTCATGTTTATCAGTCACTTACAGAGGCTCACAGTGTGCAGGCAGCTCCTAGAGACAGCGGGTGGCTGCTGAGCTCCCCAGGTAGTTCTGTTCATACCGAGGTGATCCCAGAAACCCAGCATTTTCCAGCTCCTGAGCATCTCAGGAGCTCTCTCTGCTCTGTTCCTCCCTCCCTGTGTTTCCCTGGAAAGCTCCCTTTGTTATTGAGAGTGCACATCTAGGTTACACAACGTAATTTCTTCCCTGTAAGTGCTAGTACAAAAATAGAGGGGAACTGGGTAGGGGGGTGAGAAGGAGGTGAGAGGTACACCACAGTGCCTATTCAGCTCTCCTTAGTAGCTAACAAGAAGGGTCCTTGTTTCACAGTGTAGTATCAGCCTAGTCAAGAGCTCCTACACCCTCTCTGAGTAGGGTGGGTGACGCCGAAGCCAACTGTGCCTTCAACACCACCTGAAGAGACGGAGCTGCATTTCCACCTTGTGCCCCAGCAGGAATGCAGGGTACAGGCTGAGCGTGGTCCCCAGCCTGCATCATCTTTCCACTGAAAAACAGCCTCTTCAGTTTGCAGAAAAAAAATAAATCTCACCACTGAGAGGCCAAAAAAAATTATCCCACCCCTAAGAGGCCTTGAGGGAATCACTCTGGATTTTAGAAATGTTGTGGCTGCTTTCGGTCTCTCCACTTAGTTTTCACGTTGCCTCATGTCTGTTGAGGTTCCCAGGCCAACTATGCCTTTTTCCCAGCCACTGCAGGGCTGACAAAGCCAGTGGAATTGGACAAGGTGAGAAATGAGGCAGGGGCCAGGAGAAGGAAGCAGAAGCCCCAACATGTGCCTCATAGCAGGGTTTAGCTGGGCAACTCCTTCCTCATGAAGGGTAATGCTGGCAAGTAATGCAGCACCTTCCCTTTCCTCTGCACACTTGATCCCTGCTGTAACTAGCTTTACCAGCTATCAGCAGAGAACAGCAGGACCTGCCTCTGTGGGCAACCATTTTCCAGTTGCTACATTTGTAGTCTGGAAGCTCAGCCCCCTTTGTGATGACCCCTGCACCCGTTTTCCTTTTCCACAGATTTTTCACCTCCATTTTTAGTTCAATTCCAGTTTGTCCACTGCATTAAGAGGACAGTCACAGAGAAGCTGGAGTACCATGATGACTACTTATTGACTCCACTTGGGATGCGCTGCGCAGAGCAACTCTTGTGCCTGGTTTTCTCTCTTTGGACTCTGGATATCACAGTGAAGCTGCACTGCCTAATCAGTCTGTGCTTACTGCACGCTCATCTGTTTGGTTATCTCTTCCCAAATCAGTTCTTTTATGTGTGATTTTGACAAACTCAGCTGTGTCTCCTGTGAATTGATGTGCTGTCGTTTAAGCCTATGCTCTCCGGCACTTTCTTTCCTAGCCTGCTATCACGTCACATCAGCGTCCTCTGCACTCCACCTTCCAGCTCCTTTGTCATTACTGAGGTGCACATACGTCTACACACAATTATTAGTACTTAGAGACCCAGAACGGGGACAGATCTCAGTGCCAAGATCTGTGAGGAATGATCCTGCCAAGGAGTCAACTCATCTGAGCTCAAGAAGCACAGCAGGAAGGGAGTGCACCCCCAGGGGCAAGGGGACAGCCTGCATTTGGGTGGCACTGGCTGTTCCTGGCATTTCTCCCTGATCCGTTCAAAAAGGAAAAGATAAGCACATTTTGCACCTGTCCTGGCAGAACACTTGAGTTAATGTTCCATCTTTTTCACAGGGTGTAGCTGCCTAGGGATGTGGAGGAACATGGAGGGACATGGAGGCATTTGGAGGGATGTGGAGGAACATGGAAAGACATGGGGGAAGGCAGGGTCTAGAGCAGATAGGGAGCGGCATCCTGTGAACATGTAGCAGGAGGTACCTGGTGAAGAACTCCAGGCTGACCTGGGAAGGCGTAAGTTGCCCAAGGCTCATTTTGTGCTCTGCTTGGTGGGCTCAGAGCGGGAAGAAGCCATCTGGTGCTCTTTCAGCCACAGGCTTAGCATGTTTGTACCTCACCCATCAGCAGGATGAAACCTGCCTCACAAGTGTCACATGCAGCTGACAGCCACCTGTGTGCCAGCTAGTGGTGGATAAATGGCATGGGGGGAATGGCACATGGTCAACACCAGCATGACACCAGCTGTGCCAGGCTCATGGCGTCTGAAGTGGAGGATATGGTGACCAGGGTGGCTGCCAGTCTCTGTCCGGGCTCTGCTCGCTGCCTTCAGGTGCACAGGGCTGTGCCTTGTGGCAGAGGTGGCTCTGGCAGTGGGGCTGAGCGCTGGGCCGTCTGCCTCTGCAGGGCCTCTGTCTTGATCCTATCCCAACAAGCAAAGCACTGGGGGCTGGTATGGTCCTGTACCAGCATGGGGTTGGAGGTGGTTTGGTGCAGTGGCCTTGTCAGAGATCCCAGTGGGGTTTATGCAGAGACACCCATTCCTGTGTCTTTTCTGCAATGTCAGGTGAGGATCAGTATCTGACCCCATTGCTCTTTCCAGTAGAAGTTCCTTACCCAAACACAGTTTTTAACCAAAATGTTAAAATGCATACAGTAGAGATAGCAGTGAGATGTCTGCAGCCAAAGTGCTCAGTGGGCTGCCTACATCGGTGGGGTTGGTTGGGACTGATTCTGCCTGACACACCACACCTGCCAGAAACTGGTCTGAGAGCCTCCTGCTTAGCTGGGGCTGCTTGTAGAGCTGTCTCTGCAAAGTTAAAAAAAATCCTGGAATAAATGCAGCTTTTTCATAAGAATGTGAGCAAATCTATGTGACATTTTCTTCTGTTATTTTAACTATAAGCTTTATTTGACTTGGTCTAATATCTGTGGCATGCGTGACAAGTAAAATGGCTTAGACTTTCTTCTTCCCAACTTGCTGTAGCACACAGCACACAGAAAATCATTATGAGCTTTGTCTCACTGGATATCTCCCTTTAGCTTAATTTAAAAAATAATAGATCATATTAGGTTGTGCTGGTACTTCCATGAAGGATTTGCCCATGGGTTTTTTTTCCCAGCCAATAAATGTGTTTGTACCAACCCCTCAGTTTGGGTCAATTCTCAAATATTTTCTTTCAGTCTCTCTCAGCTGTAAGTGTAACTATCTTGGACATTTGCGTACTTCCAGTTTTGCTCAGTTGAGAGTTTCCTTATAGCTGGAAATATGTCCTTCAGTTCTTCAGTTGCGCTGGCCACACTCTCTCCACTGAGTACCTCCTCTTGATGAGCCCAGGTATTTGAAATACCCTTCATCTCATCCTAGTTACTTTTTTGCCTCATTCCATTACAAACTCTGTCTTCTTCCAGATTCTCTTCTTATCTGTTTGTCTAATTCTTGTAATCCTTCCCTAGTTGTAGAAGTGTGACTCATTCGTAGAATAATAGAATCACGGAATGTTTTCTGTTGGAAGGGACCTTTAATGATCATTTAGTCCAGCCCCCCTGCTATGGGCAGGGACATCTTTCTCTAGATCAAGTTGCTCAAAGCCCCATCCAACCTGACCTTGCATACTTCCAACGACAGGGCATCCACATAATCTTTTGCTGTCTTTGTGTTTCTTAGGACAGGGCTTCATAAGCAGAAAAGAACAGACCCAAACTTGTTTCATTGACACCGTGTCATTCAGGTGCAAGGCATGTCCAGCCAAGAAGCAGTGTCACTCTGTGGGCAGTGCTGTGCCCTAGCTAGCATGCCCTGTCCAACTGGGGGAAAACCTGCCATTTGGCTCTGTACCCACCTGACAGTGGGTACAACCGAGCTGTGAGTCCTGTACAAAATCTGCATCTTGGCCTGCTTTTATCAGTTCTCTGTACTTGGTGCAGCTGGGCCCTCCACTGAACCAGAGAGTGTGTGATTTGCCAGGACAAAATGTATGTGAGTGTATGTTTGTGGGTGGGAAATGCTATCTTTTTGGTTGAAAACCCAGTTCATCTGGGCATCTTGTGAGGCATTTCAGGACCAAGAGTTTTGTGAAGGTCATGGGTCATTAGAACACTGTCCTGCTATTGAGACTCTTACAGGCCACCTCCATGCTTATGGTTGCACAGAATCATAGAATCATAGAATGTCCTGAGTTGAATGGGACCCACAAGGATCACTGGAGTCCAACTCCTGCCCCTGCATAGGACAGCCCCAAAATTCACTACCATGTGTCTGAGGGCATTGTCCAGTCACTTATTGAATGTTGTCAGGCTTGGGGCCATGACAAAGGAGACAGTCTCATCTCTCTTTGGCTAAGCCTGTCTGAACTGGAGGTCTTTTGGATGTCTCTGAAAGAAGGAGCTTAATTCTTCCCTGTGACCTGCTTCAAGCAAATGGACTGTGCTGTGTGAAATGCAGTGTCACGCTTGTGTGAGTCAAACGTCCCCCTCTGGTGCTGGAGAGCTCAGCTAAAGAGCAAAACAAAGGCAAATACATCAGCAGCTAAAAGTGGGTGTTCTTTTGCTTTCTTCATGGCAACAGCCCAGTGGACTCTGACAGAGATCAAGAAGGATTATATCACCTGGAGGTCAGTGGAGAAGCAAAGAGATACTGAATCCTCCCACTACTCCCATCATCAAAGTCTTCAGTAGGTTTCTTTCCATGTGCTTTTTCATAGCTAGCCTCAGCGAGAACATCCATTCAAAAGGGACATTAGGTGTAGATTCTGTTGGCTGAACCATTAAAAATTACATTTTAAAGTCACAAGGAGCACACAGACACAAAAGGGAAATTCAAGGAGGAAAAGAGAAGCACAGAGTCCCACTGAGGGAACCACCCAGTTTACAGAGACTGGTAATGGGACCATACTACCGTGTTTCAAGGTCACAATTTTGACTTCAGATAAGATTAGCAACAGCTAAAAAGTTTTAATGGCAGCTGTTCAGTGGCCGACATGAAATTAATGGATAGTCTCTTGTAGCTGTTTAATTTAACTGAATAACTGCTGTGTGCTTAGTAAAAAATATCCCCAAGTAAGACAGTTAAAATTGTTGATGAGCTGATGGGTTTTGAAATGAATAACAGAGTCCACAGAGGTTTTTGGTATGGATGTATTGAATGATGATGTATTCGCTGTGCTTCACTCCTGAACTTTTGTCTTTTTGATTAGAGTTGGATAGTAGAGTTTAAGGCAAAGATGTTGGCAAAGGATGTTTTGTATGTTTGCAACACACCAAAATACATATTTTTTTCCAATCAAAGCAGGACTACCATCACACATGATTCTAACTTTAAATATGCCATAGGATAGCAGCATCACTCAAATGCTGACCATCTTCTATATTACAATTTACTGAAAACACCTTGTCTGGAAAGATGCAGCTGCTTTATGTTCTGTAACGTCAGGTGGGGGGAAGCTGGAGCTCTTGGTGCAGGACTCTGTCAGAACTTGGATGAGTCCTATGGTGCTGAGCTCTGATTTTTGATGAGTTCACTCTATTAAAGGTGAAAGTATCACTAGCATTCAGATTTGGTTTCCACTGATATTTTTACTTTTTGTAAAATACTTCCCAAACTTCTGTACCCCAGTTAACTTTCTACTTGTGTGTTTTCAGTCAGCTTTGGGTAACAGAAGTTACACATGCCAATAATTTCAGCAAAGATAGACCAAAACCAGACCTATCCAATTTTTCATTTCTGTAAAGCAGAGTGAAAAAAGTTGGTCTCTGGTTTCCTGTGATCATATATTTTCATCAACAAGGTAGCCAAAGTCCATCATTAACTAAAGTGATAATATCTGGTAACAAAGGTACCTCCTGGGTACTGATGAGAGGCTTGTAGGATTAGTCAATTTTTGTTTCTTGGAAATGTTTTTATTATTTGCTCTTGGCAACACTGGAAATAAACCAAAACGGCACCATACTTTGTTGCTGTAGGTGCAGTCCTGACACCTTGTCCCATACACACACCAGGTGTCCTGTTTGAATCCTGGAGAAGCTGCAGTCCCAAGCTGCTGCTAGTGAGCAGAAAACACACTGGTGAGTGTCAAACACAGAGTTCACTGGCTGCATTTCGGAAAATGCTGTAGGTTATTTTTGTTTATTACCTGAAATGGTACAAGTAGATCAGAATTTAAGCGCAGGGATTCTTGGACATTTTCCTCATGAGATCTCTGTCTGTATAGGCAGAATGTTATAATATACTTTCATCTCCTTGGGGAAGGGATAATATCCCCTTGGCAACATGAATGATCACTTAAATGGAACAATAATATTAGGCAAGTGTTCATAGTTGCCTTTCAGGGTGTGTTAGCATCTGGAAACAAGAGAGGGAAGGGCAAGCGTTATATGGGTAAGTAATTAGGAAGATGGGAAGGTGGGAGAGGGAGAGCAGCATATTTCAAAGCTGTAGCTATTTTATAAAAGGACTGAGAAAGGTAGGGTCATTACTTGTTATCTATATGCAAATATGAGGAGTACTCTTTGAAATAATGCTGTAATTGCAATTTTCTCATTATCCTTGTTACACTGGAGGAAAAGAGAGATGGGGGTATAGTGCTTTTCGTTTCAGACTGAAAACATACCTCTAAGTGAGCAGCTTGGGAAGATCTTGTTCTGTGGGCTAATTATGATGTGACCATTGAACATGAGGAATTTGCCCCTTTCTTCATGGTGTGGGCCATTGTCTGAAATAAGATATCAATTTGGCTTAGGATCTGTGGGAAAACTCCAGACAGAGACTGTTTCTGTGAAGTTCATGCCTGGCTGGCTTTGTGCTCAGTGCCTTCTCCAGGGTTGGGAAGGAAACAAATAACAAGCACAGCCACCACCTTGGCATCTCTGTGTGAAATGAGGTCAGGGACCACCTTCATCTAGACCTAGAGGGGAAGCTCTACCAGGAATAAAGTACCTTGTATAGCAAGTCCTGGACCCAGACATTGTCATTCAGCTCAGAAATAGTCCCTGCAGGCCTCCCCTAACATTAACAATTTGCCCCTTGCTTTAACTGAAGGCTGTTGGCATCCATGAGGCCCTGGCCTGGAGCTCTAGTGGTCAGCTGGGCCCTGGTCTGCTTCACACCCCGCCATCCTTTGCAGAACGTTAGTTCAGCTCTGTTGACCAGCCCTGAGTGCCTGCTAGCTCCCCATGAGCCTTGATGGCTGCTGCAAACCTCAGATTTTGACCCATGCCAAAATCACAGCAGCTCCTCGCCATAAGGCCCATGTCCTACTGCCCTGGTCTCCAAGGTGGTACCTCCCCTTGGACAAGGGTATGAAAGGGTGATGTCTCCAGCAGCATGCAGAGGAGGGCTGGAACACTAATCACACTGCAGTTGGAGGAGGAAATTAATTATGGTGCCAGAGTAAGAAGAAAAAATATGGAAGTCAAGGAATTCAGTCAAATCAGAGTTTGGCATAAGGACATGATGGTGCCAATCAGATGCTTTTTTTCTTTTCCTTAATGGTTCCAATATTTTCATGCCTTTTGCATATTTTTGCTTGGAAATATAAGCTGTTTTGAAGGTCAAAGCTCTAAGAAGCAGAACTGATAGTGATCTGCTCATAGCAATGTTCTGTTGTCGCTCCTAATACTAAGAACTCTTGATGTAAGAAATCCCCAAAATCACAGTTCAAAATCCGTTGGAGGTATAGTTTGTCCTCTGGTGGTTTTGTTTTTCAGGATTCCTGTCTGCATGTACTCATACTTGCATATTGTTTTATGCATTCAGAAGAGCAAACTTCTTCCCTTTTCTTCCTCCCCGAATGAATGCTACAGTTTTATATGAGGATGAGTGACACTTGTGACAAGTGAGCTGACAAAACATGGCAAAATCATGGGAGTCTGCAACACCAACAGTCTCACTGGTGTTTCCGTGTCCCTGCTGAGGGTGGGAAATGTTTTGCCGTTACTCTTCCTACATGCACAGTCCTAATACATTCAGAAGGGGTAAACTTCTACTGATGTGATTTTTAAGTGTTGTGTTGTCATGACAGGGAGAAGTTGGACTCAGTTCTCATACATCGTAGTACAACATGGTAGTAGAACTGCAGGAGTGCAGGAGGACCATTTTCACATACTTATAAGAGCTGGAGTGACCTTTTTCCTAAATGGCCTGCAATTGCAAACAAAATGGATTTTTCCCTGTACTGCAAGGACAAATTCCTGCAATCCATACCATACCTTTCTCTGTGCTCATCTGTGAGCTACACAGAAAGTGCTACATGTTCATGCATAATTCATCACTCTTAATTAAAATGTAGATTTATTGTCAGCCTTTTGGGGTAATTAAAGCACCATTGCAGGAATAGATTTAAGTTCTGGTTTAAGTTTATTTTGCTAAAATAAGCACATGATGCTTTCTGCTGTTTGAAGTAGTGCAATTGATTGCCAAGTGGGACAGAACTGAACTTCCAGGGGAGGTCAGTCCATCCGTGTGTGTCTAATATTCAACAGAGTGTGAATCCACTTTGCTATAAAGTGAGCAGGCTTACTCTCCGTGGTGTTAGATGTCTGCATTTTGGACTTGGCACAGACAGTGAGGATTATTTATAGGTATATTTTTCCACCTCCCCAAAAAATCGAGACTATTTTATTGGCCTCAAGCTGTTCTTCAGAAGCCTTCAGAAGGACGTTTGATGGATTGCTGTGTTTACTGTAAACATTCAACTTATCAGGGCGTCTTGCAGGTTAGGCTTCATTCTTTACAAACCTTGAAGTTTCACGTGCAGTTGGCTATCCATTAAATGAATTATTAAGTACATGGAAAAAAAAAGCATATTCCACAAGGATGGGGCAATGACAGAGTGCTCAGTGAGGAACTTGGTTCTAATTGTTAGTGTTCCTCCTCCCTCAAAGCAATAAAATCCTTAAATTAAAAAAAGGATCTAGAAAAGGTGGTCTTGGGGTTGTGGGTGAAGTGCAAAGAGCTCTTCGTGAAAGAAAACTGTCATGAGACTATGCATGGACAGAGAGAAAGAAAATTCTCAGCTCCACTGTACGAAGAGTCACAGGGATTAGGAGTATTTCACCAGCAGGCTTTTGATTATTTTTTCCAACTAAAACATGACCTCTCCTCTGCCTATGTCCTGTCTCTCTCTGTCTCCCTCTCCTGTGGACAGGCAGCCAGAAGGTCACTTTAACTCTTGAGGGGAGCTTGGTACTGAATAGAAGTCTCTCGGACATGGAAGAAAAATGTTTTGCTTTGCCATTCCCCGAAGTCACGTTATTCTTATGTTCATGCTACTCACAGCTCTCTTGGAAGGTCTGGAATTCATTACCTGCCTTCTGCCATAACCTTCTGGCTTCAGAAATATGCAGAGAATTTCAAGATTAGCTTCCCTGGCCAAACTGTGACAGGAAACTGCAGTTGGCTGAGGCAGACAGGTTGTGTGCACAGCTCCTGCTGCCCCCATCCCGTCCCCATCTACACCACCCCAGCAGCTCTGCCCTAGTGCCAGCAGCCCCTGTCTGAGCGGGGTGAGGAGATCAGGGACAGGAATGGACCACCGGGATCTGCAAGAGCTCCTCTGCAGCAGGAGACATCCAGAGCCACCTGGGAGCCACCTGCCTCTTCTGTCAGTCTCACTTGGGTCTGAAGCTTTGGGCAGCCCAAGAAGGGCTCTGAGCAGATTTTTTGGGGCACACGTGTATGAAGCGGTGTAAGGGCAGAGGGGAGGAACAGCATAGCAGCAGCAGGGCCCTCGCTCAATGTCAGAGGCTGGTTTGAAAGTCGCTGAAGCAGTCTGACGTCAGCTCTGTCACCGTAGGAAGTATCGAGTTAAACTGATAATTATCTACAGCACGTGTATGAATTATGAACCTTTTGATGTTCAGGCTCATGTGTTTTGAGTTAGCCAGCACATCTTAATCAGATTTTCTTTCCTTTTTAAATGAACATTTGAAACTCTTTTATCTCCCATTCCCTTCCCCTCCTTTGAACTTTTACTTCACTGAAATTTTCACAGACACAGCCTTTCCTCAGCCAGGTCCCACCAGCTCCCATCCGCAAAGCCAGCTCAGCAAGGTAAAATGGCAGGTGCTGTTGGCTTTGCAATAATGGGTTTGATACAGTGTGAAAATAAGGTGCTCTTTGTCAATGCTTATTTTTCTGCAATATTGAAACATATTTTATCAATGGCACTGGGTGGTGGAATGCGGAGGAAGAAAGAGGAGAAAACAGACCCTCAAAAGAAAGTCTGGTTGGTTCAATAAAAGCCTGGTTATTCTGCCTTCCTTGAGCATGAGTAATTTCCTCACTGGTGCAGTGAGTCTCCAGAAAGCAAACCCTAGAACTCATCAGCTCTACTTGCAAAATTCAGTGTCTTTGCCCTAACCACAAACACTTCACCAGCACCCCACCCACCACAAAACACAATAGCTCATTCCCTCTATGGCTCTCCAAGATTTTCACAGATATTAGTCAACATTTTCTTCTTCTTATTACAGCTTTACTTTATTACACTCCATTTTTTAATAAAAATAAAACACTCATGTTGCTTTGGCCCAGTTTTGTTTTGTTCTTTTTTTTATTTCTTTTTTAAATTTTATTTATAACCCAACCTGTTTTAATAGCTGCATTTTCAACTGAAATTAGGAAAAAAAATTATGTATTTGACTCATTTCATAATAATTTTGGCAATGTTTCTTCATCAGATTTAATGGCCTGCATCCACTTGGGAGGTTCAGGTGTTGGCCAGTGTCAGCTGGCCTTCCTGTGTCTTGGTCCAGGACAGCAAGCTTTCCTGCTGCAGAACGCTGCAGCTCCCCTGGACTTCTCCATCTACTTGTATCATGCCTGTAGTCATCTATTCTCCTCCTGCCTCATCCCTGGAGACATTCCAGGCCAGGCTGGACAGTGCTTAGAGCCACCTGATCTAGTGGAAGATGTCCCTGGAAATTGCAGGGAGGTTTGGTTAGATGAGCTTTGAAGGTGCCTTACAACCCAAACTATTCTATGATTCTATGATTTCCTGCATGAGACTGGACAGGATCTCTACAGCCCCTCAGCTCAGGTCTCTGCTATGCTCAGGACCATCTCCTACCACCCTTTTCATAAACTCTGTGAGCTCCAAAGTTAAGGATTTGCTTCCTGCCCCTGACACCTGCCTCCCTTGGAAGCTGGTGCCTGTGATGGCCACCACCATGGATGTGATGGCACCTTGTCCCCATTCCCAGCCTCAGGCTGGCATGTGCCTCTCCACTCTCTGGGATGAGGAGCAGCTGCAAGTCAGGTTCTGCCCGGTGCCCATCCTAAGGTCCCCATGGCCATCACAAGCCATTCACGTGGCCTGGGAGAGACCTGGGCAGAGCCTCAGCATCTGGGGGACAGTGGCTGAGCACATGCAATGGCTTGGCAGGATTATCTCACAGCCACGCTGGAGTAATCTCTTAGGTGGATTACTCCCAAATCCACAGTGAGAGCATGCCATTTCAAGAGTCTCGGACAAAGTGCTCACAGGGCTGTTTCTCTGTTTGCCTACCCATAGCTGAAGGGGTAGCTAAAAGCCACGTGCTGCACAGCCTCCTGATGACCTGCAGTGCACGCCTGCCATTCTCTAGGGGGAAGGAGCTGAGGGGAGCTTTGAGAGGGCGGCTGCCTTTCATAAGGCTCCTGAGGCCTCTGAGAAGCGTTGTCAAGGGTGCAGGCAGTGAGCTGGAAACTTTTGGGTCAGTCCCAGAACAGCTTGCCAGGGAAGCTTATCAAGTCACAGTAATTGGGTTTGATTTAAATCTTTCTCCTTCTCATCACCCTTTCTGGATTAGGTCTTCTCTACCAAATAACAGAGAGGCTGCCTTGGGAGAGGCCCAGCCAAGCTCTTGTTATGGGTGTTGGAAGAGGAAGGGAAAGGTAGGCAAGTCACTGTCTCTTTTGGATCTTATAATCTCCATCCCAGTTTTGCTGCTCCGTTGGAGCTGCAAGATGACAACAATCTAGACATCAACAGCTTTTGAGACCATTTATTTTCCCTTGGTCAGCTGTATGGGTAATGCATAGACCTATTTTCTTGGGCACTCGGGAGTCATACGGGCTGCAGAAGAGCTTGTGACACCAGAGTACAAGGGTCTGCAAACCCTGACACTTGGGGATCACATGTACCAAGGGAAACAATTTTACAGGGTATTTTTTCTCTATTTCACTTGCTGTTTCTCACACTGGAAAAAATGCAGCTCTCTACCTGAGGCTACAAGCTAGCACAGGCTTCCCTTGTGAGTAAGCAGCACCCTGGTTTGCAAAACAATGCTTTCTGTGTGGTGCGAGGGCACAAGTACACGGGGGAGCTGGCAGGGTAACCTAGTCCTGGTCTGTTCTTTCAGCATGTCCCACTGCAATGACAGAAGAGAAAACGTCAGCACAGTATTGCCTTGCTCACGGCCTCGGAGGAGCAGGAGGGTGGGTGGGAAAGGTTATCGCAGCAAAGAGGAACAGATCGCAGAGGCAGGCAGCAAAAACTAGCTGGTAAAGTAAAGAAGTGTCACCTTTGCAGCTAGTACCACTTGAGAAAGAGTGTTCCTGTGGCATCAAGGTGACAGAAAGTGGATTTAAGCTGTGTGGGTCTTGTGGGGAGAACGGTGAAAAAGCAAGGCTTTCTCCGCAACATGTAGGAGAAGGGGAAGGTCTTTTCTCCCCGGCTCCGTGTTCACCCTGCGAATGTGAGAGGGAGGCTGCTGCATGCAACACATGTGAACTTGCAGAGTAAGAAGGATCACTGAAGGGGTGACGCAGGGAAAGGAGGATTACTCCTCATGTGATGGCAGAAGGAGGATGGAGGTGCATTCTTGCAAAGGGTGTAAGGAAGGGGATTACTAAGGGATTTTCTTGGAGATCTAAGTGTAATGAAGAAACTCCACCCTCTACCTTACACCTGCAGCCTCTGAAAGGGCAAGTGGAGAGTCATCAGAAGCTGTCTCAGGAATGTTAAAGTCCTGATTGCTTTCTGTCACCCCTTGAAGCACCTGTTGCTTCTTCAGTTGACCTGACTATTGCCACTGAGTTTTGGGGAGCCAATGCCACATGTAAGCTCAGTGTCTGTCTTTACTGGAACAACTTAGTTTCGCCACTTCCTCCTTTTTAGTCAGAATGCAGCTTCCCATCCATACAGGATTTCATAAAGGAAAGCGTGAGCAGTACCTAGAATGTGAGACACCTCGGTGCAAGAGGCTCTAAAACCTGCTGGGTTCATGGGAAGATGTTTCCATTCATTTTAGTGGGAGTCCTTCAAATGCACTGAACAGACCAGATGCAATGCCCTTTTGTGCTCATGCACTTGAGAGCCAGTCTTGCAGCTTTGTAATGAGCCAAATTCACAAATTCACAAAAATAAGTGAAGATCGTTTTTGGGGCCCTACTCAACAAGATCACATCTGTAGCAGCAGGAGAGGGTGAGGTGGGAAGTTCACTATAACTGTGACAGTGATTTATTTAATAGTAGTAACTAAATTCTACAGCTGAGAGAGGAAGGCTAAAGTCTGGCTTCAAGAGAGTCTTTAGAAGTAGCAGCCTTTGTGAACACTGCAGTAAAAATATTCAGGTTTTGGCTGAGTTATGAAGTTCTGACAGTGAATAATTGCTGTTGTTTACATAACACCCACGCACAAACCATAAATGTTTGGCTCTTTGACCTTAGCCATGACCACAGAGATCTACAATAGATGCTCTTCGCGTCCTCTCTATTACACTGCTCCATTCCAGCTGCCTCAGCAAGGCTGGTCTAGGCAAGGGAGAGAAGAGCTGCAAGTGATGCCAATGGCAGGAACAGGGGTAGAATCAGCTTGAGGGTTGAAGGCAAAGCTGGCAAGGGGCCGTACTGCAGGAAACACGGGGGAAAATCAAGACCCAAGGAAGAGAAGACGATGAAGAACTGAAAGGATAATTGTGGGCAGGGAGACTAAGCTGTTTGCTAGAACAGAGGTAAGAGCAGCCTTTGTGTTGTATATACAGGCTGTTTGCTATCTGTACATCCCTTCACAGAGGACATACCACAATGCATGTCACGACAGTTGTATTGGCAGAGCAAGAGACTGAAAATTAGCAAACACCGAAGGGGAATTACCAACAAGGGGTCAAATACCAAGCAAGAAAGAATGGGCAAATCAAGCTAGGAGACAAACAGAATACCTACAAATGAAATGAAAAAGCTTTAACAGAAAAAAAAAAAAAAAGTTACAGTCTTCATAAGGGTAAGGCTTGTTTTCCCCAGTGCTTTCCTTTGTCCCCATTGCACATCTTCTTTTACATTCTACCCAGGCTTTGTTCTTCCCTGCACACAGCTCTCTTCTTCTCCAGGCCCCAGCCCTTGCCTGAAGCCCCTCACTGTACCCTGCTTACCAATTACAGCCTGTCTCCTTATCCAGCATCCCCTCTGTCCTTGTCTATCCTCCCTTTCTGCATCCCCAACCTCCTCCAGCACAGCACCTGTACCCACTCCAGGCCATGCCCTTGTCAAGAGCTACCCCTGTCTACTCTGCCTTGTTTCCCAAGAGCTGGTCCTTGTCCCTGCTGCTCTGTTCTTTCCCTTCAGACCCCCTCTGGCCCATGCAGAACCTCCCACTCCTTTGCACCTCTGGGTTTCTGAAGTGAGGCTGCTGTGAATATGGGAGGTGTTTTCCCTGTTGCACAAAGCTGCAGAAACCCAGGTCTGATGTTACGTGGTGCTGTAGCTGGCAGTTCTGCACCCTTATTCCCTCGGGTGTACCTGTCACTGCAGTGACTGACACTTGCCAGTATGACTGACTCAGAGAAAGATGGCCATCATCCGCACTGCCAGCTCCACTACTTGCTGTAGCAGCACATGGCTTTCCCTTGGAGGCATCTATGGCGAGCGTCAGCTGAGCTCGAACCCATGCCAAGTCTTTTGCCGGACTGTGAGCATGTGCTGCCTGTGTGTTTGTCTAATCCCAGCAGACAGAAGCCAGTTGTTCCCCACTTGGTCCCAGCAAGGAGCTGTGGAGCAGAGGTTCAGGGCTCAGTCTTGCACAGAGGCTGCTCTGATCCAGCCACCTCTGCAGCCAAAGGCAGAGGAGATACCTGCCTCCCAATTCACAGGGCACTTTATGCCTGGAGCCCAGGGACCCTGCATCAGGCAAGGGATCCTGGCAAGGCACTTCACAGAATCAGAGAATTACAGAATGGTTGGGGTTGGAAGTGACCTCTGGAGATCATCTAGTCGAACCTCCCTGTTAAGCAGGTTCACCTGGAGCAGGTTGCACAGGAATGTGTCCAGGTGGGTTTTGAATGTCTCCAGAGAAGGAGACTCCACAACCTTTCTGGGCAGCCTGTTCCAGTGCTCTGGGACCCTCAAAGTAAAGAAGTTTCTCCTTGTATTCACATGGAACCTCCTATGCTTCAGTCTGTGCCCGTTGTCCCTCATCCTATCATTGGGCACCACTGAAAGGAGTCTGGTCCCACCCTCTTGACATCCAGTCCTTGAGATATTTGTAAGCGTAAATAAGATCCTCTCTCAGCCTTCTCTTCTCCAGGCTGAAAAGACCCAGCTCTCTCAGTCTCTCCTCACAAGAAAGGTGCTCTAGGCCCCTAATAATCTTCAAAGCACTGGACCCCCTCCAGTAATCCCTTGACGTTCTTAAACTGGAGAGCCCAGAACTGGATGCAGTGCTCCAGATGTGGACTCACCAGGGCAGAGTAGACAAGCAGGAGAACCTCCCTCAACCCTCTGGTCACACTCTTCCTAATGCACCCCAGGATATCATTGACCTTCTTGGCCACAAGGGCACATTGCCTCCCTCTTACCTCTGGGTGCTGGTGGCTGGGGCACAGTGTCCCTGAGGACCCTTGTCCCCATGGTACAGCAGCACAGGGCGTGCTGGGACAGGTGGGGAGCTCCAGGCTGGCAGGGTGAGGTGCCAGCAACACAGATGATGGCAGGATTATCTCTCTGCCTGCCAGCGAGGGGGAAACTGGACAGTGGGAAGCAGGTGAACTGTGACCGGTAGCCACTGCTGCGGCGAATGAGTGCACTTGATTTTCAAACTAAGCAGAGAAGTACTGTCCCCATGTCCCTTGCAGATGAGTGCTGCCCAGGTCCAAACTGTGTTTTGGAACCCTGGGAATGTCAGTTTACCATTTCACAGTATTATCCACCTGAGACTGAGCAGATGAGGATTTACTCTCCTTTTACTTCTCTTCTTGTCCCCTCTCCACTGCTGCCTTGAGGAGAGTGAAGATCAGACCAGCCTGGCACCTCTTTCCTGGAGCCATCACCTGTGTCTTCGATGGCTGGACAGGAACCAGGGGAGGGGTTTCAAAAAGCAGCCAGGAGAGAAATAGGTCATTCTTTCTGTCCTCATCACTTGCGAGGAAATCCAAGGGCAAGTCTACAGTATGACGCCATGAAACCCGGGCAGCAGCAGGCCCAGGAGGAGCGACCACTCGAGCACTACCTTGGCGATGAGCTCTCTGTTGCTGCAGGTCTGCTGTGGTTCGTACCCATGCCAGCTGCTTTAATGTCAGCCTGGGTATTATGTATTAGCGCTTCAGTTATAGCACAGTCAGTCTGATCCACGTCAGATAAAGCAACTTTCATTTGCAGCCCTGGATAAATTGGCCTTAGCCAATTTGCAAGAGGGCCTGAATGAGTAGGTGTGGTTTTCCTTCACTTCTGCTGGTTGACTAGAAGCAAAATGGGTTTTTTAGGTGTTGGCACCATAAACAGTAAAGAGATACAAGGAGACGGAAGCCCAATCCCCCATTGACTGCTCTTTGTTTACCCTTAGAAAGAAACTCCTGCCCTTCAGGCTCTAAGTGGACTTTTATATCAGAGAAACGAGGCCCACAAGCCCCACTCAAACAAATCTTAGGTGAAGCTTACAATAACACTTCTGTGTGAGGATACGCTCCAGCATTTGGCCAGTGATGTTAGATAAATAGGTAATTCTGTTAGCAGTGAGAAGTGTAGGTAATTTGTTGTGGGAATCTGGGATTGTAATCACAGTGGCTAGAACAGAGACTCTGAGCCATCCCTGCTTAATTAGAAACATAGCTGGGGTTTGTTGAGGCAGGTAGCTTTTCTGATGTCTGCTAATGGACTAAATTGTGTTTGTTTAGACTGGATTTTTGGCCTCCCTTACTGCTGGGAATAAGAACTAGACTGGGCCCTGCCATAAGCAGCTGTCTCTCCCAGTATTTCGTTCAGTAACTGGAGTTGTTGCTGCCATCCAGCATGCTTTGGCTGCTAGGCATGTATTTCCCATTACAGTTTCCTTGTTGATCACACTTAGCCAGAACGTGATTTGATCCCACGTCTTGATCCTACAGCCTAGGGATGACCACACAACTCTGGGAAAGTCAAGGTGCACAGCCTGTTTGAAGGCCTTTGCTCCAGCTGCTCAAGCAAAAGCACCGGCACCATCAAAAAAGCACCCGTGTTTTATGAAAGAGAGAAAACCACAAAGAAAATGGCAGGTGCTGGAACGTTGCTCTGTACTGTATCCTGCTGAGGTGTGTCCGATGCTGTCACAAGCATTTCCGATGAAAAATTGAAGCAGCAACTGAAGCTGAAGTGATGAAGTGAAAACACCTGCCTGCTGAGAAACGTTAAAGCACCCAGATTTACCTGTGGGGCATTCGGAGCCAGGGTCATTTATTTTCCTGGTTGCCTGCCAGGTTGTTCTTCTTCTGCAAGACTGCTGCCTTTGAGGTGCTTGGTGCCTGCTGGCTCTGCAGCTCTCCTGGCTCCTGCTGGCCCAAGGAAAAAAGAAAGAAATGGGGAGATTTCAGAAACTTGCCTGCCCTAGTCTGAGAGGAGCTGACAAAAGTCAGCTGCAGAGCCAGGAGCTGAACTTTTCCCTTCAGCTGTCTTGCTTCCTTTAGCTACTGTGTTGAGTGATGTTATTAGACTCGTTGCTCCCAAAAGCATCACTTTTAGGATCAGCTCCAGAATGACTGCAAAATAAAGGCAGCTCACAATCCAGGCATAATTCCTAAGGTTTCTAACCCTATCAGAGTGGTTGAATAATGAGAGCGAGAGGCAGAAACCATCTGGAACAAATCTTTCAGCCTCTAGCACACAGTGTTTTGATACTCCCCTGTGACCTGAAAGCCTGTTCAGAGCTACTTCACCTACCCAAAGCCCAGATGACCTTATGGGTTGGAAAGCTGTGACTTTCTAGTGTGGCTGAACAGCGCTGCTGCACGGGAAGAGATTTTAGACGCGGTGCAGACCCAGCCTATCAGCAAGGTTTTTTTGGTCCAAGGGCTTCATGAGATGGTCTCTTCACCTTCTGTAGGGCTTTGTGCACAAAAATGCAGAGGAATTTTCTGGTGTCCAGATACTGTCCAGGAAAATTGGAAAGGCTCAGTCTAAACTGTGTCCAGGGGAAAACCAGGCTAACAACCACTCAACAAGGCTGAACGTCCTTGGCAGCTATTAATTATTATCAGTCCTTTATTCATCGTAGTGTGTGAGAGGCCTTCAGAGGTAGCATTCCACAATCCCTGTGCAAGCTTTTATTGATTTGGCACAAAAAAATGAGAGTGATAAGTTTGTGTTTGAAGTGAGCTGGAAGGACATGAATAAAACCCCACAGTCAGGAAAGTATGTGCTTGTTTTGAAGGACACATTACTTTCTGCTTGTTCAGTTTAACCATTCC
This sequence comes from Columba livia, assembly GCF_036013475.1. NCBI lineage: Eukaryota > Metazoa > Chordata > Aves > Columbiformes > Columbidae > Columba > Columba livia. The sequence continues at coordinate 96,890,865 of NC_088602.1, read as the reverse complement.
TTCCCATCGAGGTCTCTTTACTACTTTTGGGAGGAGATTGATTGATGGAGAGGAAGCTCACTTTTGACGTATTTCACTGAGGAAACTAGAATTAGTGGTTACTGCATGCTGGCAAATCACTTCTGGATTTAGATTCAGTCCTTTTGCAACTATTTTCTGACAGTCCTTGACAAAGTTTGTCCCTGTATATTTTTCCATTGGTTCCTAGGATCTTTAGTGGTGGGAAGGAAACATGCTGCAGCCGTACAGAAATTCATGAGGCAGTTGGATCTGTAACAGGGCAAAAAGCAGGGATCTAAATAGCTGTTATCCTGAAGATCCTTGGTCTTTGGCATTATGGGATGTCTCTCAGTTTCCTGGCATGGCATAAAACTGAGCCACCCCCATTTACACAATAGCCTAAACCAACCTTGTGATTTTGCCTTTAATTTGCAGTTTGCCTCCCGCTCTCCCCTTCTTCTTTTCCTTCTCCTTTTGTATTCCTCATGCACACTGTAATCAGAGGTGGGTTAACATAATGCAACTGTGATTCAGGTTTCAATAACCACCACCATCTGTGATGAATCAGAGAAGATGCAGCAGGGAGGAGTGGCTCAAAAGGAGGTGATTTTCCCTTTAGAGATTTTAAGGATGAGGGATTCATGCAGCCTACATCAGGCAGTGAGCTGGGGTGCATGTACATTTGGGGGACCATGCTCCTTGTGTGGCTGATGAACAGAAGCAGATACTTCCAGATGTGATTCAAAGCTGCTGTGCAAGATAGTTAAGGTTGCAATATGTGAAAGCTACTCATCTTCCTCCTCCCTGGCACTTGCCTGGTCCATCACACGCACATCACAGGAAGACATCTATGATAAAAATCTGATTAGAGCCAGTAGATATCCTTAGGCACTGGCTGCTGGTGGTACATTCCTACTCCTGGGAGATCCACTCCATGGGGATGGTCCCTTGCCGTGCTTTTGCCCTGGATCCACTGGGATTCTCCTCAGAATTTCACCCATGTGGTTTGGAAGCTGGTGGGAGCCCGTGGCCGTTCCCACTGGGCACTTTGCAGGGGCCATGCTGAGTGTCAGGGTGAACCAGCCCGGCTGTGAGCTGCTCCCTGCCTGCTGGCTAGACAAAGGTCTCAGGGAAATTTAATGTCCTAGTGCAGGCATACCCTATTTCTCTGGGGTTTTTCTTTGCTTTTTTCCTCTCCTGTGCTAGAAGAGCCCTGCACATGCCCAGCAGATGGCACTCCACTGTGGTTTTACACAGAAGAGCCCCTCATAAATAACGTGGCCCATCTCTGGGGGAGCAGGGTGGTGGGCCAGGGGTGTTCCCCTCATCGAGACCCTGCGGGGAGCTGGCTGCTGCTGGCATGCCTGGGGATACCCATGCTGGCTGGGTGTGCATTTTAAGGAGTTTGAATAAAACTACTTCATCCGTGTACATATGCAAATATCTATATTTATCCCTACCTATACATATAAGTATATATAGGTATGTATATGTATCTCAGAGGTGCAAAGGTACCAGCCATTGTCAGAACAGCAGGTCATAAAGGGCCAGGGAAGGCAGAGGATGCTCAGCATTTCAGAAGGTCAAAGGGTGGCTCTGTGCTTGCAATATGGTAATGGCACTCACAGTCTCCAATCGAGATCAAGAGCTTTGTCATGCCAGGTCTTGGGCAGAGCCAGTGTGATGAACAGGCCCAGATTTCAGTTCCCACCAAGGTGGGAGGACAGTGCTGCTCTGTGTGACCTACAGCTGCCACCCAGGTCAGTCTGCCACACCAGCTACATCTCAGCACCCATTGCTTTAGCTGCAGAGCTGTTCCTTTCTTCTCCCAGATTTATGAATCAGTGCTCCGTCAGCCAAAAAGTATGGTTCAGCACATTTCCTCATCAAATGTGGAGTCAAGAAGTTCAGTTCTTCATCTGCTACTCTTTCAGAGATTGCCTTTGCAGAGCATGACAGGATTATATTTACGATCACTAGAAAATGTTAAAAAAAAAAAGGTGGGTCTGCCAAATTTGCTCCAGTGAACAGTAAGCCTTGGGTCCTTGAGTTTAGTCAGTTTTCTTCTGAGCTAATTCCCCCAGATAGTTCTCCCTTTTTGACACTTCTGGTGGCTTTTCACCCAACTCCATGCAGCGACAGATGCTTGCAAGGACAAAGTTGCTGCCTCCCCTGGTGCCAGATGAAGCTCAAAGCTCAGCTCTTCTCACCTCCTGCAGATGATCGGGCTCCTTGGTAAGCTGGGGTATTACTTTTTTGCCGTAAGCAAACTGACAGCTTTGGGCTTGGAAAGCGGAATGTTGCTGCTTGGCAGCAGACCGCAGCTCCCAGAGTCGGCGTCTGCACGCAGGCTCCTGAGCGAGGCTCCTCGCCTGAAACGGGAGTGGGCTCAGGGAAGATAATGTGGCATTACAGGACCGCTGAGCCAACAACCGCAGCTTCCTACCAAGCATTTTAACTTTCCCTAAAGTGGCTTTGGGTTTCGTCTGTCTCCTTTTCCCCTCTGACATTTCAAAAATGTTCAGACTGGTGAAAATTTATGCTGCAGTTTTGAAACAATTGCCTCTGTGATCCCAGTTTCTCTCTTAAGCACACAAGATGACCAGAAATAAGTCATTTTTTAATTCTATTGTGTGCAAGTGTGTGCTTTCCACTTTGAAATGCAGTTTTGGATTGTTTCATGCACAAAAGGGCAATTATTGGGCTATTGGTATCTTTTTTTTTCTTCTAGCACAAATGATACCGCTTAGCACTGGTAAGATGGTAAGTAACAGAGCTTGAACCTTGAAGTTATGTCAGAGGAGAAATACATCTATTGACATCAGCAGAAGCAGGCCTTGTGTTATTTAGCAAGGAGCTTATGTTCATTGCTCCTGTAGCTTAGGTTCAGGTCTGTGCATCAAGCTCTTACAGGTGGCTATGCAGGAAAGCTGGGGAGCAGAGAACCTCCCCAGGAGGATTCACAGCACTGCCCCATCAGCATCACCATAGCTGTAAGCTTGCCATCTCCTCTGCAAGCAGCACCATGGGGGATGTTTTTGCAATGGGGCTGAGATTCTCCTGCCAGAGCCGTCTCCTGAGAGCTGGACAGTGTGTAACCTGCTCTCTGCTGGGTTGTTGTTTTATTCCTTTCTCTCCTGAGGAGTACTGGGCAATCAGGATTTACCGTCTCCAGTCACAGGCAACAAAATTGTTCCCTGCACAACCTGAACTGGCAGCTGCATGTGTCTAATCTTGGAGAAAACAGGGCAGCAAGGAAGAAGAAAGACAGAGGGAGAGATACAACCCCACCATGCAGTTTGAATCTCTTTCTTCTTTCCTGGAAGAGCTGTCCTGAGCACTGGGATCTCTCCTTTGCTCTCTGAAAGTTAGTGGCTCATGTCTGTCATTTCATAAGGACCACAAGTAGCTCTGAGAGTATCTCAGAAGGTGAAATCCCTTCCCTCCCCTCTCTACCACTTTGGTCCTTGATGTTTATACTCTGATCTGCTGTGCTGGAGCTGGTGTATGCCATATGTGGTCTGTCCCCGTCAGCCCCAGCCAGCAGAGCTCAGCTCTCCTTCCCATAACAGGCAAAGTTTGGGCCCTCCCTCTCCCAGCTTCTTTGGTTCTTTCCATCTTTTCAACCTCTTTTCAGCTACATCTCAACTTCACCAGAAGTTAACAATTTGAACTGCAATTGCCTCTCATGGAGGGAGAGAAGGTTACGAGAAATGGGGAAGCAGGTATAGGTACTGTGGTCTTGACTGCGCATCATGCTTCAGTTCCTTCCATGAGTGTGGAAAAGCGGAGAGAGCTGGTGAAGGAGAAGGCAGAGGAGCTTCACCCCCAGTCCATCTTCCCTGAGCAGATATTTCCCTGCCACATGCCTTCAGGCAAAGTCATCAGTGATGCACAGAGCTGGGGCAGGAGGAAAGATACCATGCCATCCAACAGCTGGCACTATGACCTGTTCCCTGCCTCCTTTGCAGCTGTGGTGGGGCCACCCCCAGATATGATGGGAGGTTGGAACGTGGCTCCTTCTACTGGTAACCTAGGTGACATATAGCTATAGCTAATTATGTGGGGCTTGCAGAGTGTAGAATTTGAGGTATTTTCTCCTCCCTGGGCCTGTTCCAGCCTGGATTCGCATGCACATGCTGCTGACCTCAGGGATTTGATCAGGCACTAGCAAGTATGCAGTTCCCCTTCCATGGGGTAAAGGATAGGTATGGTTCATGCACAGCCAGAAAAGTGTCTTCTTCAGTCTTCTCCTTCTGCTGGGTCTGTATTGCTGGCAAGAATCTCATGGGACATCTGCCTGCAATGGGAGGGAGAAAGTAACTACTATTCTGCATGTGGTACCCTTGAAAATTGTCACAGCAAATAAATGAGCACAGAGAAATGACCATTATTGCTGGGGGCAGAGCCTGTAAATCAGGTCATTCCGGAGCAAGAGCAAATACTGCTCTGATGAGGGCAGCTGGCAGGACTGTCATTTCAGCATCTTTCATTGGAAGTTACATTTCTGCTTAAAGTTAGAAAAATGAGTTGCTGGTCTTCATTCAGATAGTGGCAGAAGGCTGAAGCATGCATCTATGGAATTTTTTTCCCTATAGAGTGTGAAGGAAAAGAGGCTTATTTAACTGACCCAAAGTGCCCAAAACTTCAGAGAAAAAGGGAAATGGTATATATACCAGTTTTTTCTTTTTGCCATTTCTACCAGCCAACTTAAAAACCTAATGAAAAAGCTGTACTTCCATCCCAGGCTGTGATGCCAGTAATGGGTATTACTATGATAAGCAATTCCCAATTTAACCAAAAGAGAGGACACAATAGCACAGAGACAATGCGACAAAATGTGCAGTTTTTACTTAAGCATTCAGTTCCTGCCATTCCTCTTATCTACTGGGTTTTGGGTTTGTGGGTGGGTTTTTCTGTTTTGGTGGTGGTGGGTTTTTTTCAGCTTTCCCCTTTTAAATTTTACCTCGGAGCTAGGGGGCTGGCTCAGCCCAGTCACACATGGCTACTGTATGCACACAGGAATGACAGCCAGATGAACCCAGCCAAGCATTGACATGCACTTATGCTAAACCCCTGCATTTCCCAGCGCCCTCCCTGCCATCCTCCAGCGTCACCCCTCGCTGTGCACCCACAGAAACCCTTTGTCTTTCCAGACCTCTCAGGCTGGACCCAGCAGTGAAGGCACCGGAGGTTGGTGTCCCCATTTCCAGTGCAGCCAGCCGCTCTCCCCTTGCTGGAAGCCATCGGCAGGTCTAACACGGTGTTTATCTCCCCAGCAGCAGTGACGGCGGTGGGTGAGAACAGCATATCCTTGACCTGGGCAGCCAACACCAACCAACACCAGGTTGCACAGGAGCAGCACCAGTGCTCACCATGGGTACCAAAGGGGCTTCAGCCCCCATCCAGCAGCCACTCCCCTGGGTCAGCATTCGGGACTATGCTACCTCACACCCTTGGCACCTGGATATCCACAGGGGGCACAAGCTGCCAAATCCAGGAAAGGATGGGCAGCCTGACAGTAAGTGGCAGTGCCAGATTGCTGGAGCCAGGAGGAAAATCGATGGAGTCACTGTGTATGTGGATTTATTTTTCTTCCCCCCAGCCCATGTTTTTTTTTTTCCCTGTCTGTTTTCTTTAAAAAATAAAAGTGTTTTAATTGTGTGAGTTACCATCTGGAGGTCAGGCCATTGTGAACAATAAGCTTAGGTTGTAATTATATTTATTCTGGGTAGGTTTCTTCATGCAACTCATTTTAATGCCTTGGGCCTCCCTGGTACATTCAGCTAAAGGAGCAGAGTTAATTGGAGGCGTCTGGCTCAGATACTGAAGGTTACTTGAAACCTGCAATTTCAGACAGATTAAAGAAATCCGTGAAAGCACACAAATGAACCACAGATCCTGAAACATACCCATAGTACAATTTCTATTAGCTTGCAGCACACCACAGACCTGGAAAAATGCTTTCAATTAATATTTGTTGTAGAAAAATCTAAACATTTGTGATTTACAAAATACCTATGGCAATGAATTGTCAGCCATAACACAGTCTTGCCTTCCTTAGTAAAGCAACTAGGCTTTGGTTTACAGTATCTATGGAAAGTTTTTGAGGATAAGGAATTATCTTTAAAATCTTTAGGAGAATCTTAGCTAAGACACCCCCTCTCCCCACTCTGTAGCCCTTCACACCAGCCTGCTCACCCCTCTTCTGCCCTGAGATCATCTTCTGGGGATCAGTCCTTTGTGCACTTGCCTGGGGGCTGTGACAAAGTAAAACTGGTGGCGGTGTTAATTTCTGGACATTACTGGAGGAGTAGTAGCACAGTTCTTTTCTACCGCTTATCTCCCCATTGCCATCGAACCCTTCTGTGTTATACAAAGATGCAGGTGCCTTGAGTCACTCGTTCCCTGAAATGAGCCACCGAGTTGCTGTGAGCTGTGAGGAAGAGAAGACTGTGAGGCAGCTGAGCATGGACCAGGCTTGACATACCATGTCTGTACTCAGCCTGAAGTTTAGTGTGGGAAGGGCTTTCCCTGAACAGCAGAGACACAGCAAATGTCTCCTTCCATTCTGGCATGCAGCTATGAAGACAATGGGCATCTGTGAAGGATGAAGGGGAAGGAGAAGAAAAGCAACTTGCTTAAAACCAGTTGTCACGTCAGAGGGAACAGCAGAGAGAGAAGCTGGCAAGTCGGTGTGTCATTAAGTTGACCCAACAATTAGTCCTGACCCCATGTAAGAATCATGTCCTGTCAGGGAGGCGATGCATGCCCAGGATTTGTGGGTGAACAGGCCACAGGCTCAGAAGAGACCATCTTCCTTTTGTCTCACATCTCTGAGTTTTCTGTACTCTGCTTTTTGTGGCTGGAGGTTAAAGAACTAAAGAGACCTTCTTAAACACAGGGTCTGTTCAACTTGTTCATCTCGTGTTCTTGGGATGCTGAGTTGGCCAGGCTGTGCTGAGGTCAAAAAGTGAAGCTAAATTTGGTTGTGCATCAGAATTTATCAGTAAAATAAGGATGAATATCCTCACAATGAAAAACTATGGCACTCTTAAAATATGTTGTGCCCTGCAGTTTCCTCCCCACAGTTTACCCATCCCAGTTTCACTGATGAGAGTACTTTTCCCAGGACAGATTCTGCTTCTGGGGCCCAAATGGAAAGAACCAGCTCAGAAGAGAAGGGTGACACAACAGAGAGGACCAGAGAACCCTTTTAGTCTCTTGTCAGCAAATACTGTGTGCTTAGAGAAATGGTATGGGCACGGAAAAAATTCAGGGTGTCATCCATGAATCCGCAATTTCCTCTCTGCATGCGCTGGCACCACCTTTCCGAGAAGGAAATCTTACCTTTGTGAAGGATCACTGCCATGTATCAGTGCCTGGAGGAGCAGGGGAAGGAAGAACAAAGGGAGCAGATGGCTGAAATGTTTGTGAATTGAAAACTAATTACAAAAGATACGTAAGGGGAGAAGGAAGGAAGGAAGGAAGGAAGGAAGGAAGGAAGGAAGGAAGGAAGGAAGGAAGGAAGGAAGGAAGGAAGGAAGGAAGGAAGGAAGGAAGGAAGGAAGGAAGGAAGGAAGGAAGGAAGGAAGGAAGGAAGGAAGGAAGGAAGGAAGGAAGGAAGGAAGGAAGGAAGGAAGGAAGGAAGGAAGGAAGGAAGGAAGGAAGGAAGGAAGGAAGGAAGGAAGGAAGGAAGGAAGGAAGGAAGGAAGGAAGGAAGGAAGGAAGGAAGGAAGGAAGGAAGGAAGGAAGGAAGGAAGGAAGGAAGGAAGGAAGGAAGGAAGGAAGGAAGGAAGGAAGGAAGGAAGGAAGGAAGGAAGGAAGGAAGGAAGGAAGGAAGGAAGGAAGGAAGGAAGGAAGGAAGGAAGGAGAAAATATTTACTGTCATCTTTCTGTAAGAGCCTCTAAACCGTGGCAATTCTGACCAGAGTTTCTCCGAAATGGGAAAGAAAGTCTCCTTTTATTCTGATACTTTTTGCCTGTTGTCCTTTAGGAAATTTCAGTCAGCTGTGCCATTTTGCCTTTCATCCCACAACTCTACTGCTTTGACATTCAGGTTATGGACCAGGAACACACACTGGCACCAGTGACAGCCATTGTTTTCATTACAACGCTTGGGTCACGAACCAGGAGGAGAAAATTGGCGTTCAATTCAAGAGGATTGTTGCAAAACCCCAAATGTTGCAAAGCAAATGCCCCATCTTTCTTCTGCTTTCTTGTCTCCCAGAGACTGGCTGGTACTGCAAGCATTTTGCTGGGAGCCAAAAAAATACCCAAACTTTTTTTTTTTAGATGAATACTGGCTTTGTGTGGATACTCAGTGCCAACAGTGTCAACATTAAGATGAAAAGTGCTAGAGGAGAAGGAGGCATGGGGAGAAAATAAAGAAGAAAAGAAAATGGAGGAGAGCTGTGAGCAGAAGAAAAGGCAGAATTAGGTGGCTAAAAAGAGATGTTAAAGACAGTAGCAGAAGTTTGAGAGGGCCAAGTGCAACTCAAGAACCCTGGTCCACAGTAGGAAGTGAAGTAACTTCTCCTTAACCCCAACACTGGGTGGAGGGGTTTGTGCAGCCATTTATGCCATAGGTGGCTGAATAATAAATAAGTCCAATCACATATACTCTTTTTATTGTTAACAGAGGCTTGAAATCCTCTGCTCTGAGACCATCCAGCCCTCTGAGACTATTCAGCCAAAAACCCATTTATTTTTTTCTCAAGTGCAGTTGTATTAATAGAAGCAGCTCAGGAAGTCTTCATCCCAGCACAGTTTCAACACTTAATACAGCAGGGGGTCTTAATGGGATCTCTTCCATCCAGGGTGCCATTAGTTTCCCTCTCTGTCTCTCCATTTCCCCCTTTCTAATAAAATACTAATCTAAACACACACTGGGGTGCTAAGAGGCGTGATTTCTGCACTGGATGTGTATGTGTGCATGTGTGAAGTAGCTCTGACTTTTTCTAGACTTCAGCTTAAAATGTTTGCACCCATGCAAAAAAAAAAAAAAAAAAAAAAAAAAGGAGAAAATAAATAAATAGATATATAAACCCTGTTAAGTATGTCTGAGTGACACAGGTCCTGGTTTTCTTACTGCTGCATCATTGCTTCTGTTTTTCTGATCCATTTTTGTTGCTTCCTCTCAGCCTGCTGTCTCGTGTCAGGGACACTTGGTACCTTCTGATGGTTTCCATCACACCCTCTTGCTTGGTCTGAGCTTCTGGTAACCACTGTGCAGTCAGGCATGGCCCTGGGGCATGTGAGAAGCATTTCAGATGGCTTCAGCTGTGGGACCTTGATCCTTATGCCATAGTTGGATGATGGGAAACATCTGTGTCCATTATTGTGGCAGATGCATTTCCCCCTTCCCCAAAAAGAATAGAAACTTCCAGGCTGATGAACCACTTTGGTCACGCACATGCTCCTTGGTCAACAGATGCGGCTTTTGACCAGTGATACACCTTGGTTGAGAGAAGTTTCTGGACAACTATCATAAATGACCACAGCTCAGATTCGGCTAGGGTATGAGTGGAGCCTGACGGAGACCCCTTGGGTTGGTCTTCCCTGGAGCAGCAGGTATGTAGTCGAAGACTCTTGTCCTCAGACTGGCCATCTAAGGAACATTCCTTGGGGACTGAGACACCTCACTGAACTGGTAAGTGATTATCTGGGTACCCTTAAGAGTCCTCACTGACACAGAGTGGGAAGATGCGCATTTTGAACCACCACTCTAGAGTTTTGGGATCTGATCCCTTTGAGTTTGAGTTGGTTGTGTAGTAATTGAACTCCTAACCAGTATATGAACCTGTGTTGTATAATATTGTTGGAATGATTAATAATTTTGGATAAACCCTGTTTGTAGTTGGTTTTCTGCCAAACAGGTCTGGTTAGAATAGTCTGTTTGGAGCTTGTTGCCTGCCTAGATTGACTTTTGGGGTACCTCTGTGACAATTATACATTAAAAAATTGTTCCTCAGCAATGCTACACAGGACTGGACTGCTGCGTATTCGAGTCAGACTGTAGACACCACCATCTTCTTGGGCCTGAAAGACCTTAGCAAAGAAATAGTCACTGAAAGTGGCACCAGTTTAATTTGGTATCACTTTGTACTCAATTGACATAGATAGCCAGAAATACAGACTAGACAGGTCCATAGTGACTGCTTGCTGTGCTGCAAAAGTCCCTAACCTGATGGCACCCTGCTCTGGGAAGCACTCAACACCTCCTGAGCAACCTACCCGGAGTCTGACACTGTCCAGCCACCATTTTGGCACTGCAGCATCTGAGCCGGGCTGGCAGATGGGGCTTAGTGGCTTAGCCATTGTACGGGGTGGAAGCAGCTACTTCAGGTCAAGAAACAACATTATTACACTCGTTACAGCCAACACGGGTACCTCTGTACCCAGTGATCACTCATCTCCCCCCTCAGCTTTCCACCCAGTAACCTGGGAGGTATTATTCCCATCAGAAAGATATTGTGAAGCCCTTAGACTGCCTTTTCTGAATGGGTCTACAGTAAAGCAAAACATGAACACTTTTTCAAAATATTTTTGTTTGTGGTGTTTCTCTTGTTCTTCCTTGTCCTGTTTGTTTACTGGCTTCTTACTTGAGGGGTACCGCTTCACCATTTCCGAACTAACCTGGCACACCAACCTTTTGGACTTTGCACCGGCTTTCTTCTCCTTCCCAGAAATGACAGACAGCTTTCTGCACAAGCACAGCTGAGTGGCACATAGGTCCTTCCCAGGAGACCTTGCTTGCTTAACAAAGCTTGCTATCAATCACATTTTCGGGTAACCTGGGTATCACAAGGATGCCCTGCTTGTCTGCTTCCCAACATAAAGCTGCAATAGAAGTTGCAAATTTGAAGAACAACAAAAGCGCTCTGCTTTCCCTTCCGTCCCTCATTTCCTTCAATTTTTTCTTGAACCACTTGGAGCCAGAATTTGGGGAAAGACTGAAGACAGTTTCCAAACCAGAGTTTTTGGAAACAGCTTGTTTCCACATATGTGCCAGTTTGTGGGAACAGTGAAGTGTGTCGCATCCCACTTCATCTGCTGTGTTTCATCACACTTCTGGACAGATCTGTTCAGCATCTCACTCCGTCTCCTGCATTGGGGGGGAGAAGATGATAAATCAGATGTATTAAGGCAAATACTTCACATCACCTCAGGTCTTTGCAGTTCCAGCTGTCTGAAATCACACTTTCTTGCCCAGGCAGAGCATTGCAACAAATGAGAAGTCCCCCAGTAACCACTGTTCATGTTGTTGAGGACTTTGAAAGGAGAATCTGCTTATGGGAGGTGGAGGCTGCTTCAAGCAGAACAAATATAAATGCTGCTGTCTTACTGATCTCTTTCCTTTGCCTCCCTTTTCTTCCTCTTAATTTGTATTTTTGTGGGCAAATCAAGCAATGCATAACTCACTTGTTACTGTCACACACTTGGGTCACCCCAGGGAGTCACGATGCAGATTTTCCATTAGCGTCAAACGTACATGGATTTATGAACTCCCATAACCTGGAGCTGATGAGAGCAGATTAGGGAGCAACTGTTTTTAGATAACTTGCATACCTAAGAAATCAGCTAATATAAAGCTGCCTGCTGAAAGGTCACTTATTTCCCAAAGAGCGTGAGAGAATAATATGGTGACCCCTGCTTCTTATACTGTCACTTTATTATACACATATACATATATATTGAGGGTTTGATATTCATTTCTCTCTCTCCTCACACTGGGCTAATTCCATGTGCTTTATGTCGTACATCCTGTATTAGGATTTCTTATTGGGTATGGGACCTTTGGGTCATGTCTGCGCTACACTGAGACACAAGGCTCAAGACACACCTGTTTGGTTTTAAGGTAGACAGCTGTGCCAGGGGTCACAGGCTTCAGTGAATGCCATGTGAGCTTGGCGATCTCCTCCAGATGGGTTTGGGCTGCAGGTGCCCTATGTGAATCTCCATTGCTATAGGTCACCAAGATAAAGACTCTGTATCTTGTAGTTACAACATAGTCCTTTTACAAAGATCTAACCATGCAAAATGAGAGTTATGAGTGAGAAACACCGCACTTCGCCAGCATCCATCACCAACAGAGCTCTAATCTTATTCAAGGTATTGGTGTGTCCTGTCCTACTCTGCCACACTCTGCTACACAGAAAGGACTGTCTCACGTTTATATGTTGCATGGTAAACCATGTCCCATGTCGCTGTGTCTGGGGCTGTCTTCTGCCTGGTCACACAGGAACTTCCCTAGCCAAATGAAAACTCCTAAATCTTCTGCCTTTAATAAAAGATCATCACCCTATCCATAGCAAAGCATTTCTGGGTTTGGTGGTTTGTTTTTTAAACAAAAAGTTTTGTTTAAAGTTGTGTGGTCCTACCCAAATTGTGCTTGTGATCAAGTTCAGGTTACAAGCACAGAGAGACAACAAACTGCCGCAAGTTTAAGCTGGCACTTGAGTTCAGCCTTTCTATGGAGGCATGATGGGGAACATACCACAGAGAAATCCAACCCAGTTAAATTTGCAAGTTTAGAAATAAACAGTAAAGTTATCCAAAATATCATAATTCTCAGCTTTTAGTTATTGCAGACTTCCATATCTCCTCCTCCTTTCCTCTTAGAGATCATTTGCAACACCTTAGTTTTGGATTAAGGTCAATTTCTGCATTTGTCCCTGGAGGAGAGGAGACTTGAAAGCAGCATTTCCCTAGTGAATCTGTGGAAACAACATCTGGTAGCTTGCGTTTTGAATAACCCCAAATGCTGGGACAAGGTGGGAAGATCAGAAATGGCCATCACTGGGCGCTGGACTTGCTTCAACCTTGGCAGCCTTGGTCAGTGCGAGGGGAGCCATGCTGGGGAAGCAGGGCACTGCCTCTGAGCTCCCCCACACTCACTGCATTCAGCTGATGGAACCAGCAAGTGATTTCCTTGGATCAGGGTTTGTAGGTAGTGATGCTCTTCTCCCGTGTGGTGTAGGGGGTGGTGTGGGCCAGAGAGAGAGAGAAAGGGGAAGAAAGATTGACTTCCCTGGTGGCAATAGAAAGATTGAGAGTGCACCCTGGTCCTGTCCTCTGTTTTCCTCAAGGAATGAATGACTCCAATGTGGGAAATCAGGATTATTCATCCAGCCGTCTCAGCCACAAGAAAAAATGTGTGGGATTGTGGAAGAAAGGAAGATGCATTTTTCCTCAGCTTCAACATACTCCTGCCTTCCCCAAGGCAGACGGCAGCCACGCACAGACCTGGACTCCCTGGTGCCCCAAGATACTGCCCAGGAACCAGTCACACGGGTTTCTCTGTTAAAAAAAAAACAACCAAACAAGCAAAAAAAACCCCCAAACAAACAAAAAAAAAAAAAACAAAAAACAAACAAACAAAAAAAATCAAGTAATATTTTTCTGGCACTGGTAAGCAGCATTTGCAGCCTCCCCAGCACTCCCCCATGCCACTTGAAGGATCCCAGCAGGGGCAAGGCACGTGCAGCTGCTCATCGCCAAGGTCAGCCCTGCTTGGGCTGGGAGCAAATCTTCCCAAGATACCCGCAATAGCCTTGTACATCTCAGATGCCCCTGCATACTTTGCATTTCTCAGTCAGGGTGATAGCCCTTGGTCAAATATTTTACTGAGAAGCAGGCATTCAAGTGAAGCCACTGGTCGCAGCATCAAGAATTCAGAACATTTGGAGAGCTGATGGGTGGACCAAACTGAAATGTTGATATATCTCACCATATCCTCAAGAAAAATCAAAGTAGATTGGGTGGAGCTTCAAAAGTGTATATTTCACTGCACTGTCTTGCAAGGAATGACTAGCACAGACATTGGGGGTGTGAACTGTAGGTGCCCAATCCCCCCCATGCCTAACTGAGAAAGAAGGCACAACTTCCTCCTTCTCAGGAAACTGAAGAAACAAGGACACTCAGATGAATTTCTCAACCCTGAGAACAACTTTTTGGTGATACCTAAAAGAGCATCAGCTATAAAAAGCCTTTTCTACCCAACTGACAGCAGAAAGGAGCCACACAGTCCCACAGAGGGGCTTGTTCTTCTCTGCTGCATTTCTGAGAGTAGTCAAAAGTAACTTGGAAACTGAATCTGAGCTAGGCAATGTCTGTCATCTGGTCCAGCATGGCCCAGCCATCATAGCTGTTCTCATCAACCCCGATCTAAAGCAGATACTCCCATTGACTGAAGCTGAGTGAAGTGACGAAGGCAGAAGGAATGAGACACAGGCATGATGATTCCCCGGCAGATAGCTTGTCCACAGAAATCAATGCTAGCTTAATGTGTTGTGCTCTGCACATCTTCCAAAGAGAAATGTCAGCAGGGTAAAGATTTCAAAACTTACCACTTCAGGTCAGGATCTGAGCTGCTTAAAAACCAAACAGTGGCTGGGAAGGCTGACACAGAGCAGAAAGAGCAGTCCAAAGTCTTGGGTGTCTGTATACTCTCTGTTTGAGGTGTTTTATGCTATTTTGGAGAGAGCAGAGACAGAGAGAAGAGGAAGTGTTGTGGTGTAGCTTCTTTAGCACTGTGAAGTTCCCCCAGGCTGCAACCAAACAATGTCTCCTGATGTACAAAGTGCCTGCTGTGTTTTGCAAGAATGCTCTGATGCTTTCAGACCCACCAGTGGGGCTGTGCTTTTGCTGCAGGTTCTGCACACTCATGTCTGCTGGGATCCACCTGGTCACTACAGTCATTTTTGGCATTCACAAAGGAGGAACCATCTACTGCCAGAGATCTCCAGCTTCCTCCTTGCTGGCAGGCCGTGTGTCTTTCTGCTCCTTCCTTGCCTCATACCTTCTTTTTCATCCCTGAGAGTGTAGCACCTGCCTCCGCAGATCCCTGGGAAGACCACATTCGCTTAGCTTGTAGTGTCTGGTGTGGCAAGGATGGAACACTTCTTCCTGCTGCTTCCACTCCTGGCACTGTGGTGTCTATCAGAAGTGCTGGTGTGTCCTGGCTGATGTCTCCGCATCCCTAGATCAGCTGCCAAGAGCTAGGTTAGTGTGGCATCTACACAGTCAGACACACCAGTTGCTTCTGGGCATCACTGTACAGACAACATGAAGATTACAGGTCCCACATTATTATTAGGAGGAGCAGCAGCATGGTCTAGTGGGGTAAAACAGGGCTGGGAAGTGGGAGATGCCAGTGCTCCTCTCCCCAGGATGACTGTGAGATGCCAAGGAGTCTCATCCCTTTGGTGGCACTGGGTCCTCTTAGCATATGTAATCCACGCTATGGGACAGCTGAGCTGGAGACAACAGGTCAGATCTGAGAAAACCCTGGTCACATTAACCTGGTTTTCTTTCCCCAGTCTAGACCTCTTTTCTGAACCCTGAAGTTTGGAAAAGGCAGTTGCAATTGTGGTTTGAACAGCTCAGCTGGATAAACTATTAGTCCTTTCCTGGTCTAGTTGAAGTCTTTGCAATCCTACTCTCAATGAATGGTTTTTTTTTGTTTTTTGAGGTTTTTGCTCTTTAACTTGGCTTTTGCGTGCATGAAATGTAGTGGAATGGATTATGGATGCGTGCAAAGATCGGTAAACAGCTGTTTCTTGCTTACAGCTGTGACTGTACACTGTTTGTCAGGTTAAATGCATGCATTATTTCCTACAGAATCAGCTGTTGCCAAATATTTTAAAACAGATTATTTTTAAAAGTGAGAAAAAAATCAAGCAAGGTGGTGGCTGGTATTTTGTTTTTAAGACTTATGACTAAATAGTTGGGCATAAGCCAAGGACAGTCTTCCACCTTTGAAAATAATGCCCCTGATTAAAATAATCATGCAAAGAACCTACTTTTAAGAACATCCTTTTCTAGCATTTTACACTACCTTACATATACCTCCTTCGTAATGAATACAAGGAAATAATAAGAAATGGTTGTCACTCAGGAAAAAATACCACTAAGCCACCAAACAAGATGGGTTACTACTGCTGGAAAGAGAAAGCATTCAAAGGAAAAGCAGAGTCAAATTTATTAAACAAGTGATTCTCCTTTAAGGAAAAGAAATATGCATGATATTTTAGGGGAGTTGCTAGTAATGAATGCATATATTCAACTTCAGGCATTTCTTTTAAACTTTGACTGTTTCTGTAAGATACTAATGACAGGATTTTGGACTCACTTGTCCCGATATGTCATGCCTGCTTACTCACTGTAGACAAAATACAACTTTAAAATTAAATCCAATTTTTAAGTGACAATTCAGAAAATGACTTGTTGTATTGTACCCGCAATGTAGTGCAAATGTTTTCTGAATATTCTGCATGTGCTACTTTTGGGTCTATCTTCTTAAGAAGTACTGGGCCTTTGGGGAGCCTGGCATCATGTCCCCCTCAAGGACAGTGCTGTAACTATTCTGCTTTCATTTAAAAAATGACTTTCCTCCCAGAGCCCGTCCTTGGGCTGTCACATCCCTGGGGACCAGGTGGGCCAGGGCTCTTGTGCAGCCCCTTTCAGGACCCATCTGCTGGCTGCAGCTTGGTGACCATCACTCTCAGGGTGTCAAGTCTTGCTCAGTCTCAGTGCCATACAGCTTCAGGTTTCTTGTCTGATAGGGACTTTAGCCATGTGAGATGGGACTCTGCCTATTTTTTTGGAGGGAGGCCTGCAGTTTCCCAGTGACTGCTGCGGGTGGCGTTTTGACGCTGAATGTGCATTAATTGCCCTTAGCCGCCCAGAGTTTCGGCATGAAGTGCTCCTTTATCTCGCCCATCTAGGCAGAAATACAATTGCTAACAAACCCATAAAGATACAAATCACATATATCAAGCTCATACAACACTCTGTGAATATACCATGAGTCTGCAGCATCTGTCACATTGGGTTTGAACTGAGCTCCGCTGACAGACTCTTGTGAAGAGGCTGGCAACTTTATCCCCATCCAGCCAAGCCTGGCGACCCTTTATTTGCACAAGCCTTATCTAGTCCACCTCAACTGCGTGCAAATAGTTTCACTCATCTGGCCCAATCGGTGCTACCTGCCACAGGGAGCACAAAAAACCTCTTGGCCTCATGTACCTTTTAGTAAAGAAAGGACCATATGGAGCAGATAAAGCAGAGTGTGTGGTGTCCCAGAGGCTTGGCAAACATTTCAAGCCATTGTTGCCACTGCTAGGCTGGAGAGTATCTGGAGTCAGGGGGTGTGCAGAAGAACTTTGCAAAGAGCCAAGCAGCAAGGTTATTCTGTATCAGAACAGCATTTTCTAGAGGTTGATGGTTACCCAACTTTTATTTCAGAAAGACTTAAATCTATCTACTTTGTCTATCAGGGTCAGTAAAGCACACAGCATCATTTGTCTTAGTGCCAGATGCAGGACCTCTATACAGAAGCCCCTGTGAGCAACCCCTGTGTCAGGAAATTAAGACCACAAGCTCCCAGATCAGCTTATGCTCCAGACTTCTGGCTCACCGCCATGTCTATGCGACAGGGTACACATGGCTGAACCGGAGATGGTACTGAACCCAAATCCTACACCTAAACATCCCCAAACTTGTTCTGGATGTGAGGAACAGGGTCATCTGTGGGGAAGAGGCCCAGGCACCCTGCAGTTTGTGCTCTAAGACCCTGCTGCACCCAGAGTCCTGCTCCTCAGGACCCTTCGCAGATCCTTTCACCCTGCAAAACCCCTTCCCACTCCACTTGCAAAGAGATAGATGTTTTCCATGTCAGGAGCCTCCTGATAATTTAACCCTTTCTTTGCTCAGTCAGCTACACAGGAAAAGTGTACAAGTGAACAGAGTAACAGAGGAATGTTGGACTTGGCCAGCTGCTTTTACTGAAGCCATGACAGCAATATGGTTTGCACAGGAAGGCTTGAAACCCAGGTTAAAAAAAAACAAACCAAACCAAACTCATGCCCTCACTGTCCTCCCATTGTGCTGTATGTTTGCTTCTCTGAGAAGCAAGCAAAAGCCAGCTACCTGTCCCTGCCTGCCAGCATGCTTTGCTGGTGCCCACTGCATGCACCAGATCCCTCTCCCCTCACCATCTGGGATTTTACCACTTTCGTAGCCTGCTGCACTCCACAGCTGCCTCCTTCGTTTCTCCTAAACCCAGCCTCAGTTTTGCATACAGGTGAATATTTGTTATGTCTTGTGCTGGATGTCAGCAGCAACCGGCAAAGGCTAAGTCTCTGCAGAGCCAGATAGTCATGTCCATCCCTGCTGCATTCACACTGAGCTTTGGAGGTGTTGTGTTCTTTGGTTGTCTTGACTCTGCTCACCATCACCAATTATCCTTTCCATATGTGCACCTTCTGCCATCATTATGCAAAGCTGCTCTGCTGCAGCTCCTCACCAGCGCGGGAGCATCTGCTGATATCTTTGGGTGCCTGCGAAACAGCAGCAATAATGGAGGGACAGCTTATCACTGCCAAAATAGGTCAGGGCCCCGGAGTAGCCACAGGGCAGCCTGCAGGGCAGTCACCTCCTGCACACAGGTGCTATCGGGTGCGGCCTTCCACAGGTATTTTATAAACAGAGCACGCCATTGCACTTGCAGTAAATATGCATTACAAAGCAGATAATTATGTGTACCAAACAGAACTCTGCAGGGTGCAGCTGGCTAAAGAAGGTTTTTCTCAGCACATCTAACAGAAACTCTTCTCTTTTTCCTTGTCAGGAAGAGGAAACACATCTTCTGAAACTCCACTGAACAGCTACTGGAGTCAGATGTTAGATGCATCACAACCACACCAGCTGCAGCAAAAAGGCTTTGCAGTATGTTGACAGACCTTGTGAGGCAACAGTGCCTTGAAATTTGATCTGCTGGTGCTGCTGAAAAAACAGAGCTCCTCAAATTGTACGTGATGAACAGAGGCCTCAAAAGACAACCTGCAGCAGTTAAATGCGCATGGAATTCCACCCAGGCACTAGACCAGATCCACAGCTCAGGTAGCAAGAGCCTGCTCACTTGAACATTCGTGTGGAGGTTGTATTTAGTTCTGCCTTTAGGAGCTGTGTGGAGGTTGTATTTAGTTCTGCCTTTAGGAGCTGTCTGCTTGGGGTGGTGCAGAGTTGCACATGTGTCTTGGTGGTGCTGGAAGCACCACCACTTGTACTTCCTTTTGCTTGCACAGCATGGGCACCCAATGGACAGCATGGACACTTGGAAGGTGCTCTGAACTTGTGGCCCTAAGCTGGTCCAGGCCAAGCCTTGAGGCTACAAGTCAAGATTTTCGCTGTGCTCTGCTAAAAAGGGAAGGGACTGCTTCAACCTCAGTGCCAAGCTAAGCTTTGCTAGATGGACATTAGCACACCTTGCAGCAGCTTCACAACCGCAGGGGCTCAATGCACCTTCACAGCAAGCACCCACATGTCCTGGGTGTCCTGGAAGGCAGCACGTGGAGGCTGGAGAGGTCCTGACTGCTGGCCAGGAAAAACCCATGCTGGTCAGTCCCTGGGGGTTGCTATGCACTGAGCCGAAGTTTCCTCCATGATGGCTGGGTGTTTGTGTGCGAGGTGCCATGTACCTCCTCAGCACAGTGGGAGTGGTCAGCAGCAACAGAGATTCACGGTCTTTGAAAAATATTTTCCATGTACAAATAACAGGATATAATTCCTGAAGAAAAATCTTGAATTATTTACAAAGGGCCTAATGGCCATTGCACCCTACTCGGTGTGGTCTTTTCACTGGTGAGAACTGTGTGGTATATCTGGATGGTCTGTACCCTGAGAAATGTAAAAGAAAAGGTATGAGTGCATGTGGTGGAAATGGCAATGACAGGTCTCAAAAATACATGAGCAAAGAAAATGCAATCTATTTAACAAGTGTCTGCCTTCCTGAAGCTGTGGTTTTCAAAGAGCTTAATTAGCTGAAGGGTGAGCCCAATATTGTCTTAACTCACAACCATCCAATGACTACACTGTAGTTTATGTCCTGTGATAAAATCATCATGAAAGTAAGCCTTCATGCTGCTAATGAAGAGTCCTGCTTCTCTTTCTACCTCTTCTTCCTCCTTCCCCTGTTTTTCTCTGGAGTTATGAGTAGGGAAAACTGGGAATCTGAAACTGGGTGGCTCTTGGCATCAGTTGTTTCTGTGTTCTCCAGACATGTTCACACAGGCATCTCTAATGTATGTGAAGCACTTAACGCCTGCATCAGGCTTCAGTTAGAGGGACCTGAAACAGCTTCATGGACATCATGAACCAAGATTTAGTATTAAGAGGGTCCACCTCCTAAGCGGAGTGGTTAAGTTGCCACATTTGACATGTCATTGTGCCAAAGAAAAACCTGCATGGAGCACATTCTCTCTCCCAGTTCGGGCGTAAGTCATGGGAGATCTTTCAGTCTTGTCCAGGCACACAGGCTATGTATCAGTTTAGGACATGAAATTGTGGACTTGCTGCAACCTTTTCCAATTTTAGAACCTCTATATAAACATCTTTGATATGGACAAAAGGTAACTGAATCAAGAGTGTGTACGAGGGTAATTGCACTGAACTGCCCACGTCCGCTTCTGATGGTTTGTTTGTGCCTACTTGCACTGCAAATCTCTTGGTGTGGGAGAAGTGGTTGAGTTTAAGATTACTGAAGCGTGCTCGGTATCAGTTGAAGTGGTACTGCAACAGGGCACTCTTGCTGTGAACAGGCTGAGGTCTGAATTCAGCCAGCTTCTCTTCCCACTGAAGTGCTAAAGCTGGTAGTGGAGGCGACTTGGTCTGCCCTAACACGAGTGGACAAAATGGGCACTCAAAGAACGGAACACAGGTGGTCTGAAATGCCCTCTGGGGGTGTCTGTGTCCTCTTCCATTGCTGACACCAGGGCAAGGGTGGGTGAAGCAGCCCAGCCGATGCATCAGCTGGATGAAGCTGCAGCTGCAGAGGGGCAGCACCCTCACCAGCACCATCCCCTGCCCACAGCTGCCCCCTCCTGACTCTTTCAACAGCTCTGGCACTGGCTTGGCCCCTTGCAGAACCAGTTCAGCTCACAAAACCAGCAGCAAATGGGTTGTCTTTTCTCCTCTGGGTTCATTTGAAGCCATTGGCATGAGCTGGGACGAGACAGGGGAGGTCAGAGGGACAGGGCACAGATGGGAGCTAGCCTATCCATCCTACTTCAGCAAGTCACTGCTATGGCTTCAGCTGTGCCAGAAACCTTCATCCTTTAGACTTGTCAACTGGCCATCTCTGTCCACTGGCTAAACATCTTCAGGATGAGTTAAGTCCTGACTATGTGAAAAGGTTTTGTATGAAATTGAGATCTTGTCTTTTGCCTCTATATACAGATGAGGACAGAGCTTACAAGTGACTCATATATGAGAGCCACAGTTAACATTTTGAATGCATTTGGTGATATATTTTCCTTTTTTTCCCATATTTCCCGGTTTAAATTTTTTTAATTATCTGTTTTTCTTATCTTTCTTTCTTTCTCCTTTCTTCCCCTGGCAAGTTACCTAACATTTTTGTGTCTGACTGATTGTGAAATCAGCATAACAATACTGCATACGTAAAAGCAACACTGGACATCTTAACCTTTGGAGGGACACGAACTCATTGTCCTGACTCCCACTGAAACATACCAAACTGGAAGAACTTTCAGCAGAGAATGAGGAGAATGAGACCACAGACATGGACACTGAACTCTCCAGCTGTGTGAAAGATTAAAATGATAGTTGTAAATGTTGCTGTAGTCACTTGTTTCTTATCTTAAAAAATTGCATAAAGCCACTCAAGTATGTCTGTGGGCACACTGAGACATCTACTGACATTAATAATCACAAATTTGGGTTGTTCTTGCAACTAATAAAATAATTAGCACCAGTCATATAAATGAAGACAGAAACATGCTAATTCATTCCGTCTCACAAATGAAAACCAGAAAAGAACTAATCCATGAAGCTAGATCATGCAGGCTGTTTAGCTCCCTCCCCACTCAATTTGGTAGGGGGCAGCAGAAGAGCACCCCCATCTCCCACTGATGACCCTCCTGCCTTCAATGCCCAACATGTGACCATCTGGTCCATAGGATTATTAGCTGGAAGCATAAAACCTAACAAAACAGAGCATTAAAAAACAATCCAGAAAGCATTTGCACAGAGATCAGGTGACTACAGACATTCAGAAAAAGCAATGCTGTAGGTTTCTTGGCAGCACAGCTGGGCCTCATGATCCCTAATAGCAGGCTGCAGCCAGAGGACAGAACATTTAAATGCTCATCAGTGGGAACGATACAGCATTTTGTTGATTGCGTAGCTGGAACAGAAAAGCATCCAGGTATTCTTTCATTCATTTATTCTTTCATTCCTATTCATTCATTCAGTTATTTCCAATACCTAAGCTGGGAGCTTCGAAAAAACGGGAGAGAAGGCACAAAAGCTGCTTTTCCCTCTGACCTGTGCTTCTCTCCTGGGGAGAGGCAAGCAATGATCTGTTGTTTGGGGGCTATTCATGGGGTCTGGAGAAGAAAGCCAGCTCCTCTGGTTGTGATTTCAACCAGCCACTGAGGCTGGTTGACAATCCATGCAGCATCGCAGCCCTTGCTGCTGGAAAAAGAAGCAGCTCTGTCCACCTTCCCAGCCACATGCTCCTTTCCTCTCCATCGTGCCAGCAATAGCATTCACTCAGCCTTTGGCGAGCCTGGGCAGAAAACCAGTCCAGCAACCTGGTTTGGAAAACCAGTCCTCATCTCCTTCAGAAAACATTCATTTTCAATGAGATCAGGTGCCCAAAGGCAAGGTCACGTTTTTCTGCAGGATTTCAGACTTAAGTCAGCTCAAAATGGTCTTGGAACTTCATATTTTAGCTTTTTTCCTGCATACTTTTGAGACAGTCAAAGTCTCCTTTTGCACAGAGCTCTTGTTAAGACCATGAACAGAAGAGGTGACAGCACAAAGACACGGACTAGGCTGTATCCACGTGGTCAATCACCGCCCTAAGGGACAGCAGCATGGTCAAGTCATGCATTAGTTGGGCACAGTCTCCAACACTCTTAAAGGGTTTTTAAGCACCAGTCTTACCCCCAGAGTCCTAACAGTAACATAAAATTTATGAACTTTTTAAAGTGCATATTTCTGAGTTGATCTTATTTGCCTTCAGATGTTATAGCATCAGTATCTTCAAGCTTTTCTCTGTCATCAGAAGGTCCTTCTCCCAACTCTCTTTTTTGTGTGTGTTGATTTTGGTTTTTTGTTTGTTTCTTTGTTTTTCAACCACACCTAAAAAAAACAGCAAGTGGAGTTTGGAGAAATCCACTAGATGTGAGGTTGGCAGCATTGCTCTAGGTCCACATGGGGTGGTAAGGCAGGTGTTGTTAGGACAGAGCTGGTCAGACAACTCAGGACCTTTTTTTTTTTCAAGAATGCAGATGAGCACATGCCACTTGTATAATTGGTGAGGAAGGATGCTTAAAACCTGTGAGCTTGAGTGTTTGTGCCAGAAGTGTTGGGTTTTATGGGAGATTAGACACTGCTTGACACAGCACGTCCTCTTGCCAGATCCTTGGTACAAAAACAATTAAATGAGCCAAATAACCACATCCATCTTAGCATGTCCATGCATGCACAAACAATTACTCTCTGGGACTGTTATTAAAGAAAATTAAATTTTTAGTGTGTACCCAGCCAGGAATCCTAAGAGAGACTAATTTTCTAGGAACCATCTAGTGGGCACAGCCTGGGTAGCCCTCAAAAGGTTTATAAATCTGCTCTTAAAGTTCCTAATCCTGTTTATCTGCTACTGTACTTCTTTTAAAAACCAAGGACTTCTGAGAAATTGAGGAATTCAAAGCCCCAGGGACTCCTGCAAGTCCTTTGGACTTGCAAGAACTTAAATACTTTTTCCAGTCAAGGACATTTTTGGTCACTTAGACCTTCATCAGCAGTTTCATTTTCAGCTGAAGTAGGACTGGTTTCTTACTCTCTCTCAGCAGCAAACTCAGTTTTTACTGTTCTACACGACATCTACTCATCTGTTTTCAAGGAGATGAAGACTGGCAAAACCTTATAAATAAAACAAACCAGCCTTTTGCCCCCCAAACAGACGGGTGTTGGGCTTTGCCTGGAACTTTGATAAAGGCGGTGAGACCACATGAGTCCTTGCGATGGTCTGGTGTGTGGTATACGCAGGAGTGGAGGTGTCCCTAGTGTATCTGGGACACAGAAGCTCCTGTGGTGGTATAGGTGGTGCATGCTTGGACATCTTGGTGGGAACTAGAAAGGATAGGAAAGGAGAGCTGAGGTTGCTGGTGATGTCTTCACAGCCCTGGCAGTCCACCAAACTCATCGAAAGGCTATTTGCTGGCAGCCTGCAGAATCACCACTCAAAAATGTTTGAAAAAAGCTGGTGGTGGAAGAGGGACAAATAAATGCAAATGTGCTCATGTCTTCAGTTCTGTACTGTGACTCCATAGGGAATGGGCAGGAGGAGGATGAGTAGGCTCAAAGAAGAGGATGATGAAACAGGGCTAGCATCAAACTGGAATCTGAGTGCCTTAGTCCCAGTTCTGCTGCTCAGACCACAGGGGTACTTTCAGCAAACCCTTCTGGGCTGGAGTAGGGGTCTCCACTTCTCCACACCTAGGAATAAAACTGACCTCTTCTCTGCACGCCTTTTGAGATCTGCTGCTGCAAAGAGCCATACAAATGCAAGATACCTTTTTTTCCTGTATATGATAAATGTTCCTTTAAAGTCTGCTCGGGCTGCTCAGATGATTCCCGCTCATAATGGGGACAGCTGGCTCATTGATGTAAGAGGCCAGGCTGACCCACTGAAAGGTTTCTACTGTGGCTCCAGTCATAGCTGCCAAAAGAAGCACTCCAGAATTGCCTTTGAAATTTTGTGGTTTTAAGTGGATAAGGAGGGATTGGAATGTCCTCATCCAGCCTTTATTATTTGGCCGCTTTTGAGTGATCTTTTTCAAAAAGAAGATGGGCAGCTATAGGGAAAGAAAGAAAAAAAAAAAAAAAAAAGAGAGAGAATAACAGGGCTTAATGCTCCTTTATGCATTTCATGGATTTAATATAAAAATAGTTACAACAAAAACACAGATCCCACGGTCTGCCTTCCTGCACG
The DNA here is from genome assembly GCF_036013475.1 of Columba livia. NCBI lineage: Eukaryota > Metazoa > Chordata > Aves > Columbiformes > Columbidae > Columba > Columba livia. Next base: position 96,865,841 of record NC_088602.1, on the reverse strand, counting down.
GACTGTAATGAGTTGACATTTGAATGAGTCTGGAAAATTGTATTTAATGACTCCTCAGAGGCCCCAGAGTGGGAAAACCTATTATTGCTGCCTGATTTGGAAGTTATTGTTTCAAGGACGTTTTCTGAGTTGCACATCTCTTTCAGGCTGCAGTTCTACATCTTCTGAACAAGGCTTCCCCACTCATAATGCCTATGTGACTTGCTTCAGATTTGTTTTCAGAGGTGAAAAAATGAGGTGAAATCTCTGATTTCTGCTCACATCGCTGAACACCCTACAAGTGAGAGGGTGTGAACCAGAAGAAACACACTGGAATAAATGGTATGAGACCTTAATGAGAGAATAAACTCTGTGTCGGTGAAGAAGCAGAGGTTTCTGCAGTTTGCCTGGGCTTATTGCTTCACCGTGTTTCAGCAGGGAGTTTGCTAGAACAACCTCTGCCATTGTTAACAGTGTGTTCCCATTTACCTGCTTGGATGTTGGTTTTTAAAAACAAGCTTGTAAACTTCTTGTGCAACCAAGGGGACTAGGTGACATCTCCTGTCATATTCCAGCTGATGGGTGATAGCTAGCTCAAGCATTTCTCTGTGCTCTTAAATGGCTGCATCTGAGCCCAGCTTACACCAACAAGTGCCAGACTTTTTTTACGAGTTTCCAAAGAAAAAAGGGGTTACCAGGACCATGCTGTCTCCATCCCCTCTTAACTCATTGATCAGGCTCAATCGAACTTGGCAGAAGTGCAGGGTATCTCAAAGGAATGAAGGTCCTACATGCTCTAGGATCTGTAGCTGTGTGGACAAGAGAGGTCCTTAAAGTGGGACCGCTGGCAAAGTGAAGCAAAGGTGGCAATGCTGGTGTATGTACTGTTTGGCACCCAGATCTCACTGACCAGTCCATGCACACATTACTCAGAAACAACACATCTTTTGCTAGGTACACTGTGGTCAGGACAAAGATTTAGATGGGGGATACAGCTGAGGATGTGATTATTTTGGCAGGAGGTCACGAGACTATAACAAAATTCATAGGAAACCAGCCTTCATTAGCTCCATTGCCTAATAACTGACCTGAATTTTGGAGATACATCTGACAGCTCAAACAGAAGTTCCCCAGGACTGAGAAATTATGAAAAATAGATTACCTATTTTAAGATACAAAATGTAGTTTTAAAGCCCAAGTTTTAGGTATTCCCTTGTGGAAAAAGCATTATCAAGGCCCTGTGTATAAGAAGAAGGAACCAACTTGTATAAAACAAGAACTTCCACAAAGAAAAAAATGTACAGGTTTGAACTCAGCTATGAAATTCCCTTTTTGCTTGTCTGTAGGAGTAGTACTGAAATGGCAGCTATGGAGCTGGTACCTCCAAGAGAGAGAGGAACTCCATATGGATTTTGGTGGGAGTATTAGCACTGCATGATGAAACACCAGATACTGACGGCACAGGAGGCTATTTGACGAAGAACTGACTTCTCTGATCCCCAAGTCCAACAATTAACGAGCCACACGACTCGGATCAGGAGTACAGACATCCTATAATGGCCCAAAGCAATAAGTCATAGCACTGACTAACATGTATGCGTGCGTATAGGAGGTGAGTATTGCTGCTTTCAGGTGACAAAGAGTGGGACGTATGTGCAAACATTCATCATGTACATATACGCTGAGTACTGGGGGATTAAAATTTTATTAGCTATTGCAGAGCTCCTGCATGGTAATTCCAGGATGGCAAACACAAAGATCTGCAAATGAGGACACAAAAAGGGCTTTATTTCTTCCAAGTGGAGAACAGCTTGTGTGATTTAAAAAAATAACATGCTAACATGCTCATTTTAGCTTTTGTAGTTAATGTCTGAATGGGGAAGTGTTCCTAAAACGCATTTTACAGTAAATGTCTCCACTGGCTATCTCTTCTCTGTCCATTTGCAGAAGTCCTGAAGGAAGTCCAGTTTAACACCCAAATATCCAGCTCTTCCTATTCATGGGGTACATTTTAGACCTCTTTGAAACATCGTTTTCTCCATGTCCACATGGCAAACTAGACAACAATGACTACTCTTCCCACACTTTGTGGGGGAAAACATCCCCCACAAGGCCAAGCCATGACCTCTCCCATTTGCCTCCCGTGCCAGCTTCCCCAGCTCCCAAAGCAGAGGCAGGAGCTGGCAGGGTTGAGGGTGGCTCTTGCTCCCCAGAGCGCTGCTCTTTCCTTCTCCCAGGGTCCATCTCCTCAGTGGGCGGGCATCAAGTTTTGCCAGTCAGTGTTTGGCACAGCTGGCCATAGATTTGGTTTCCCTGGACAGGTACCATGTGGCTGCTGAGCCGCTGTTGTGGTTTAACCTGAGCTAGCAATGTAACCACGATAGCTGCTCAATCACTTCCCCGCCTCTCACCCGCAAACAGGGGAGAGAATCGAAAGGGGAGGGAGAAACTCATGGATTGAGATAAATACAATTTATTAAAATAACAAAATAACACTATTATACTACTACTAATATATATAAAATTAAAATAGAATATAAAATAAAAGATACTCAATGCAATTCATCTCTAACTCCGTCCACAACGAGCAGCTGGTCCCAGGCAGCAGCACCTGGTCCCAAAGCCAATCCCAGAAAGAGAGAAAGAGGGAAAAAGACAGAAAGGTCCAGAGGCCTCTGCAAAATGGCAGGATGGCAAAAGGCTGAAATAAGGAGAGACCCGAACAGAACTCCCCTGAACAGGTCTCCATCCCAGCTCAAAAAATAAACCAAAACAACAAAGAACTAACCAGAAGCTCCCAATTCTCCTTAGATATGAAGCATTGATGCTAAAGTAATGGAATGCTCTCATTGATCAGTCTGGATGTCAGTCAAGCTCTGCCCCATCCATGTCCCCCGTCCTCGCTGCCTCACACCTGTGGGCAGAGCTCAGGGTGTCCTTGGCTCTCAGACCAGAGCAATTGAAAACATTAGCTCTGTGCTGGGGTGTTATCTCTTGTTCTCAAACTAAATCCAAACAATGACAGTGTGACCAAAAAAAAAAAAAAAAAAAAGATTTTCTAGCTGCATGAAGGAAAATTTACTCATTTTCAGTCAAACCACCTGAGCTGCTCTGTGGGGTCACTCTGGGCTGCAGCTCTTCCCCTTCCCCAGAGTCACAGAGGGATGTGAGAGCCCACAATTTATAAGCTCACCTCCAGAAACTGAATAAATGCTTTGGGGTAAAGTTTGGGTCAGTACCTTCAGTCCTTCTGGCACAGTGTCAAGAGTAAGGAAGGGGCAATGAAACTGTCCTATGAAAGAGGAGAGGAAGATGCTCTGAAGTCCATGGTGTCTTTGTGCTGCTTTGTGACTCCCTGAATTGGGGGAAGCTATCTTCTTTTAAGGGGCTTCACCTGATGACAGTTTAGCTCCATGATAGAAATGCATCTGTACATGTTGATATCAGTCAGATTTATTAAACTGAAATGGCCTTTTCTTCTTCTCATTCTTCCTGGAATTTCCTAAATATCTCTTTTCACAGGAGTTGTGCATTTGTATGTAATTATTTCTTTTTGTGTATATCGATCCTTTTCTCCTTCCCCTGAATCCACCATAATTGTATTTTCTTTCAACAAGTGTAAGGAGCCAACTGTCACTGGCACACAATGGCTCAACTTCATCAAACCGGAAAAGAAAAAGCCCCTGTTTTGGGGGAGGTTTCAGGTGGCGGGCTGACAATTGTGGGTTCTGATTCATACCTGTGCAACCGCTACTCTGTAATCAGGCTGTGATTAGTCACCGACTACCAATTACCGTGCCCAGCTTCCTAAAGCAATTTGTCTATTCAGGAACTTTATAAACCCTGGTTAATTCTGTAAAGAAAAGTCTAGTGGTCTGTGAGAGCATCCTTCTGCGTGCCATTCTTGGGCTGGTGAGGAGATTAGGTGGCTGCCCCGAGCCAGGTGGGTGAGAGAGCAGCATCCCTCAATAGAGAGGTGACAGTTCTTCAGGCACTGTCACTTTTATTCACCATTCCAGAAGAGACAAGCATTTTTTCTCAGTTTGTGGTGACAAACAGCAGAGATGACCCCTCCCTACATGGTGGGATCTTCCCCCAGAGGCTTTGCATGCTGGAAGTGGTGGAACAGGTTTGCACAAGCTGCTACCTCACTGCCCTTACAACTACCTGTCCTCTACAGCAGGACCACCCTTTCCTTTCCTGTGGACCTGCTCCCCACCTTTCTCAAACCCACCACTTGTCTGCAAACTACCTGCAACCCAAGTTTTATCAAAAGCTTCTTCACTTTGCTCATCCACAGTGATGCTCAGAATCTGCCCACAGCCCTCTTGCCCCCCAGTTCTGTGAGAGGGGAGTGTGGTGCCACTGTCACCACAGGAGTAGTGTCTTCAGGGGGAACTGGGGGTGAGAAAAGTTCTGTGGATCACCAGCAGACTTTCCTTAACAAGCTCACTGTGTGCCTCGCCAGAGTTATCATCAGCCTTTGAAGTCTCTGAGCTAAAATGGTTTCAGAGGGAATGGTCAATGGAGCCTCCACTTTTGTCTCCTGCTGGTGTGAGGAGCTGCCCTGCGCTACCCTCAGGCTCAGGTGGGCTTTCTGCAGAGGTCAGAGTCTCAGTGAAAACCCAAATACCAAAGGTGAAAAGAAAGTTGCTACCTGCTGGGAGGTTATTCTTTCCCAAGCAGAAGTGAGCAGTGTTTGCTGGAAGTACTTTTGCACTTGTGTAACTCTAAAGGAGCAGGAGCTGCTGTTTTAACCATAGCAGCAAGTGTGGAGTGCCAGGATATTTCTGGATGGATTGACCACCAGTGTCTTCTTCCCTGCCAAGGCTACACTGGTTTGAACAGTAGTGGAAAAGCAGCTGCTGAAGTTAGTGTTTACAAAACAGCAGGCAAGGACCTTGGGTGGGGATGGGGTGCTCCAGGCTCTCTGCTTGGGAGGGCTAGAGGAGGAAAGTCTCAGGTGAACCTCAACGCTTGTGTGGCTGGAGCTGGGGTTGCATGGAAGGGCATGTACAAAGGGAAACCAAGCCTCTGATGAAGGAGATGGTCCTTCCTCAAATGGGCAGGGTGCAAGCACCTGGAGCTGGATGGCTGTGTGTGCCGCCTGGCAGCCCGTAGCCCGCCAGAGCATGCTTTGGGATAAAACTGTAGTTTCTGACCTAAACATTTATTTTCCTTCTCAGGTCCTTCTCTTGTTGCCATGACTAGAGAGCCTGGCTTCTTGGACATGTTCCCTGCACCCTCTTAGTTTCACTCCATGTCCAGTGCCAGCTGAGTCAGACGGTCATGCTGGAGCACACCAGAAAAACATGAGAGATGTTAGAAGACCTAATCTGAGCTCATCAGGCCAAAGAGCTGGGAAAAAGTAGGGAGCTCTAGTGAAACTAGAACAGCTATGCCTGGCTCCAGGCATCCTGTCACTTGTCCATTCCTTGGAGGGAAAGGGCAGTGAGTCGTGGCATTTTGGTTAATGTGCCCATCTCACAAACGAGACGCTACCAATGTACGAAGTGTTTGAAGCAAACATGCCTGCAGGCACAGCTAAATCACTTCTTCACCACCACACTGCAGCGTGGTTTCAAAGACATCAAGGGACTCCTGGATTTGATTTGTCCTCATAAAGCTATTTTTCAGGATTTTCATTCTGCATCCATTTTTGCTAATATGCTTTGATTTTTCTTCACTTATTACTCTAAGGTCCATTATGATCTGGAAACTGAAAGAACGGAGACCATTACGTTATGTTGGATAGTAGCCACAGACAAGATGGAAATGCAAATACTGAACACTTCCTACTGCAGAACAGCAGTAATACAATTGCTGGTGCCTTTGCTCTTCAGAGGCTGGGGACATGATCCTCTCACACACCTCGCATGCTTCTCCTCAACCCCTTGTGACTGATCACGTCACCCTGGAGAGCTGGCCTTTAGGCTCAGCATCTTGCTGAAGGAAGATCACAGTGGCCAGCTGGCCACCAAGCAGAGAGAGGTGCTCAGGGACACTGGAGGCAGGTCTGGTGCCAGGAGGTCTCTCCCCAGCCTTGGAAGTTTGGGGATGTCTTTGCAATTTCTGTCTGTCATTTTTTGACAACATTCAACTATAGTTTCTCTTCTTGCCTTTTTTTTTGTGTGTGTGTGTGGTGATGGGGGGGCGCAGGGGGTGGTTGGTTGGTATCTGGTTTGGGTTTTCTTGTTGTTTTGGCTTGTTGTTGTTGTTGTTCTTTGTTTTCCCATCTGTTATTGATTGTTTTTTAGCAACTGCAACAGTTATCCAACTATAATAACATAAAAGTGACTCTGAGAAAGCAGAGTAGTACACAGAGCCTGTAGCCTCTGTGAGGAGGAAAAGAAGGGTTTTAACAAAATTAAAGATATCCCTTCCAGCCTCCCCACCACATCACACACAGGTTTCTCCCCTGTACCACCATCTCCAGAGGCACTGGTACAGGAGATAGGCCTGAAGACAAACACACACCATCCTTCCACCTACCTTTCCCCAGAGACCAATCGGTTGCCCAAGAGCCAGCAACATGACTGGTTCCCCTTTGTTAATCTGGTTGACATATCAATGACATCCACAATGTCTACCTGCTATTTTTTTTCCCTTGCAACAGAAAACAAGAAGAGAAGTAGTTTATTTTGTCATGCTTTTCATTTTTTAACTGTCTCTGTCCCTGAGGCCCCCAGCCTCAAGGCATTTGTTGTTTTGCTGCATTACTTCTTGCTGCACATTAGTCCAATAAACCTGAACTCCCATAAATTACCATACTGCATGGGGAAGGCCAAGTTTAGATCTTGCAAATTTTAGACATCTGTCAGGATAAAACTGGGACTGGAAGGAGCCTCTGGCATGCTCGTCCATATTGAAAGTGGACAGTGACAGAGGCATTTCCTTATTCTGTCTCTGACTAAATCACTTCAATATTATTAAATTCACATGAAGTTTCTTGGTGCATGCTCCAGGAATCTGCTAGAGCACAGCGCACACTTGGAAATGAGCCCCATGACTTCATGGCTCTGAAGCATGACCCACTACATTCTCTCTTCCTTCAGCAGGTTGGGTTTTGGCCACTTCACACAGGGTGTTAAAAACTGGTTGTGTCAAATACCCACAAAATTATGTCTTCACCCCCTTCCCCAGGCCTTTGTTGAGTAGAGCTGAGAATTATTTTGTGAAGAGAATATAATAAACATTCTGGAGAATATGGCTTGAGGAATTTTCTTTGCATTTATTTTTGCTTAAAAACACATAGGCCATCATTTAAAGGGTGGAAAAGGGTGACATTATTCAACAAATGAAATGTCCTATTTTAGATGCAGCAAAGCGTTTTGTATCAACTCCAAATGAATTTTTTCATTTTTTGTATGTGACTGGAAAAGTAAATCCAGTTTGACCTCAGGTTTTTTCCTTTCCCTTTTCTTTATTGTAGTAACCAGACATAAGAAATAATTATTCATTTTCTGCTCTTCCCACAGCTGTTCATGGTAATCTTTCACCTTTCTTTATGTGGACTGTTTCTTCTTTAGGTTGTTTAATGGTCTCCCTGGCAGGTTGAAACCTTTGTAAATACCACCCATTCCTTCTCTTGCTTCATCTTACAGTTTTTCAAAATCTACCATTGCACAATATTCATGAGCACAGCCCATTTAAAGAATGAGCGTGTGCAGCAAATAATAAAAGAGAAAAATCTCTGCTAACTACCACGGGAGAGTTTTCTCAGACCTTTCCTCTGTGTTCACGACCATTTACGCTGCCCTTTTCCGCTCTGTGAGGCAGAGGGTGGTCCTGACTAGCCCAGGCAATATCTGGGAACTGAGGACCAGCTTCCCTTCACAGCTTTGCCAGGTTGTCCCTTCTCATAGCGCATAATTTTGGCAAAGTTCTATATTTCTTGCCTTCCTCTTTTTTTTGTTCTTTTTTTTTTTTTTTAATGAAAATTATAATGTCTACTAGAGTGAGGAAGAGAGAATGTCCCAATTGATTAATATTGCAAAAGGGCCTCATAAGTCTATAATCTCTGCACAGTAGTACAGTTCACTGCTACTACTCTGTTCCCTGGGTTAGCCTTTGAACCTCCTTGCAGGCAGCTACTGGTCTTGATTTGCAATAGACATATATTTAAAATTACAGTAAAGGAAACAGAAAAAGAATGGGCATCTGGAGCTGAAAAGTTTAGTATCCATTTCCTACTCTATCAATAAGCTTTTAGATTTTTTCATATAGATCTAGCTAAGTACCACATATTTGTCATACATTTGATATAAGACAGGAGTTTCTGTGGTTAGTCTTCAGTCTTGGCAAAACCTTTAAAATCTTTCTGAAGGCAAAGAGTTAATTTTCTATCTTTAGGAGTGTTTTAGCCTGGAACACTAGATGGGAAATCTCTTGAAGTTTTCACCCTCAGATTGGTTTTGCTGCAATTCTTGTTATGGGCACTGAGATCTTTGGGGTGCAAGTGCATGAGAAACATGAGCCAGATCTTGCTGACTGCTCTGCTCAATGTGTACAGTGCAGCCCTGACTGGAAAGTTACCCAGGAGGAGGGATGCTCTGCAGAGCTTCACAAGGGCGCAGGCATCACAGAATCACAGAATGGTTGGCGTTGGAAGGGACCTCTAGAGATCATCTAGCAGTTCACCTGGAGCAGGTTGCACAGGAAGGTGTCCAGGCGCGTTTTGAATGTCTGCACAGAAGGAGACTCCACAACCTCTCTGGGCAGCCTGTTGTAGGATGGGCTGTGCTGGCACAGCTAATGCTGATGGGGTGGCCACTGCTCAGCCAGGCGCTGTCAAGGAAAAGTAAAGTTGGGGAACCCAACCTGTTGGGGATGCTTCAGCCTCAGGTCTCATGGAGCTCAAGCACCAAGTGTCTGGATGTTCCCCAGGTGTCACGTCTTACTGGGAATGAGCTGGAGGCCAGGGTAAATATGGACATGGTACTGATACTTGTCCTCATCATCCCCCTGGGCAGCAGTGGGACACTGGAGAGCAGGGCTGCTTGCTCCTCAGAGACACCGGGGCAGGCTGTAGACAGGGGCTGACAGGACCTGAAGTGAAGTACAAAATCCTGTGGCAGGATGGATGAGTCCCACACAGCAGGGTGGGCTGGGGGCCAATGAGGAGGAAAGCAGCTTTGCAGGGGACGGTTTGGGGGACCTGGTGGCAATGAGCCCCTCTGGTGTGGGCCTGTGCGGCAGATTGAGACAGGCCATTTCTGAATATCCACAGCAGCAGGGGACAACAAACACAATGTGCAAGAGGGAAAACTCCAGTTAACTTTATATGAGAGTCGTTTAGCACTGGAAGAGTCTGTCCAAAAAGGGTCAGAAGTCTCTGTCCTTGGAGACAGTCACAAATGAACAGCACAAGGCCCCAAGCAACCTGATGTAACAGAGAAGCTGGCCCTGCTCTGAGCTGGGAATGGGACCAGGTGACATCTAGAGGTATCTTTCAACTTAAACTATTCTTTGATTCTTACCCGAAAATAAACAATTTTTGAGATTAGTTATTTCACATTGGCTTTTTCCTATCAGCCAGTCTCAGAACAAATGCATTGCTTCATGGGCTGTAGGGCAGCTTGGAAGAGCTCTCACTTCTGGAGAAGAATAAGGGGGGCAAACCAAGGGAGATTTGGCAGAGTGCTTGAGGCTTTCATGACCTAATTGAAAATAAAGTGAATTTTATCTGACTTCACCCCTATTTAAATCCTCTGCTCTCACACGTTGAAGTTTACAACCTCTTATTTTACTCACAGTGCAGAGCTACACCTCCTTCAGAGTTGGAGCTGCTGTGACTCATCCTGGAGGGCACTGCTGTGCACGGTTGTTTGCCTGAGCTGTTGCCCTGCTGTGAGCAATCTGCAGTAAAAGAAAACTGGAAACAAACTTAAACCTCATTTTGGATTGTCCACTGCCACCTAGGAGCAGGGAGAATTAGGAATCAATTTTTATTTATTCACTTTAAAGTGAATTGTCCTGTCTGCTCATGGAAGCATAGAGTGCCACTAAAGAAGATGCTGCCTTTGTGCAAGCAATGCCACAAGATTGAAAGTGCACCTAGGTACAATGCATGTGGATGAGTCAGGAGAACCTAGCTTCAAATATGAGCTGTTCAAAGCAGTGTCTGCCTTTTTTGGTGAGCCTCACACAGACCTCTTGCTTAAAGAATGCAAAACTATAATGAAATGCTGAACAGCTCTGACATGTGAACTGAGGCTGCCATCCACCTCAAAGTAGGATTCAGTGAGGGTTTTATTTCTGCCCCAGGCAGAGAAAATATTATTGCCCGTCTTTCTTGTTCTCTATGGAGATGGTGCATGTGGCTGCCCACCCGAGAGGTCTGCTGCTCCTGACAGCCAGGCATGCTGCCAGCTCTGCTGGGGCAGAAATTTCCTGCTCATTAAAGAGAGACAAAGGACAATTAGGTTGCAAATAAAATGTGTTATCTCCACTTGGAAGGCCTGCCAATCCACCTGGCCATCACTTTCTCTGGAGTTAGAGAAGGTGCTGTGCCAAGCTCTCAGGTCCATGTGAGTTGCTCCATCACTGCTTGCAGCAAGCCTGATTAGCGCCTGAATGGGAAGATCTGCCCCCGAATCCAAGGGCTGCCCTTCAGTGTCCGGTTCACAATGCACAGGGTTGGCTCCTGGCCTGGAGCCCTCAGACATTGTGTTTGTAATTAGTTTTGGTAATTAACCAAGCACCTCTACACCCTGTGCTACACTATCCTCCTCCCGGATCATCAGAACAACACTGTCTCTTTTAGTATTACTAAACACAGCCCTATCCACAGCTTAAACCCTCACCTCTTTAATTAACTGACAACTTTAATCCACATGTTACTCTTTGCTTATCTGGCAACTGACTTTTACTTCTGATAAGCCATGACCTAATTGCCTACCATCCCTGGCAAAAACACAGTCGACGCACCGCTTCACCCAGGCGGTTACCCGAGTCACAAAAGCACTCTCACTCGTTGCAGCCTTGCATTAATCCCCAACACTAAAACACAGTGTGCTGGATGTGAGAAGCTCTCCTTCACTCTTTCCTTTCCTTCCTCTCTCTCTCCCTTCTTCCCACAAGGCATCACAACCTGGACCACGCTCAGCTGGCAGGAGCTGAGGCAGCATCACTGGCTGATGGCGTTTTACCTTCCTGCCTGTGTAGGGCACCCGTTCCTAGGCCTAAAAGCAGAAGACAGTTTTACAGGAAGAGGTGAAAGTCTTGGTCCTGCTGAACTCAATACACAAGAAACTGATATGTGTTTTGCTGATATATTCTGGATTTATTTGCCCTCTGTTTTCTCAACTTTTAGGAAACTTTCAGACCCCAGAATGCATTCAGCATATGCTTTTCAGGCATTTGCTCCTCTCCAGAAATGAGGGTTTTCCAAAAAATGCCAAACACATTTGGGCTGTTTTTCTAAAGTATCTAAAAGAGTGTTTACGCTGACGCCAGGTTTATATTTTATCCATCATGAGATCCTGCTAGTTTTAGCCTGTCCAGCTAGCTCTTTGCTGTTGCACTGTTACCAAGATCTGGCAAACCATTTTGATTTCAAGCTGTGTTCCCCACCACAGATATGTTCTCTTTCACACACCGCCCCTCCTTCTCCCACCTTGTGGAGAAACAAATGAGAGGGAGGTTTCTCAGGGAGATGCAGCAAAAATGCTAGCTCAAAATGAGACGAGCCTGTGTCCTTCTCTTGCGCTGTTGGGGACAGGGAAGTGAAAGGGCGGGGAATGGGAGAACTACAGAAATACATGGTGGCTGCATTTTAGGAAGGAGAGGTAGGAAGGGACCGTGTCAAGGAGGACTCCACAGCCAGCATCAAGGAGAGGACGTAGAAATGGCTGCTCTGTGCAGGAAGCACTGTGGTGTGGATGCAGAGGGATGCATGTGAGCACCTGCCCAAAGGCTCTTTGCTGGCAGGGGCACAACACAGGGTAGGAGGCAGCACCACTGGCAAGGACAATGCTGGAGGCACAGCTTGGCTCAAACCTGATGACTCCTTCAAGAAGCAGGAGAGAGGTGGGGACCTGTGCCCTGGGTGAGCCCCGCAGTCTGCTCAAGAGCTTATACTGGCCCTTGTACTGATCCCAGCTAGGGTAGCTCCCAGCCCTGGGCCTCTCCTGTACCATACCTGCTGTGTACACAAGCCCAGAAGAAGAGCCTGCCTGCTTGCCTCCTGTCCTTGCATGGTTCCCCGTGGAAAGGGTTGCTGCTTGCCATGGTATGGCAACCCACGCATGGAAACAGGTTGCTGCTTCACCCTTCCAGTAGAGCAGCAGCTTCTCAGTTTGCTGCCCACAATGGTATCACCTTTATTCTTCCTCCATTGTTTTGCCATCTTCTTAGTGGCTCCAGCCCCTTTGCGCCATGTCTGCGAGCTGTTTCCAAATGCTTACTAATCCAGAGCAGGAGGCAGAGCCACAAAACATGGAGCTAACTGGCTCCCAGCCCCTTTCCCATTGCAAGCAGGGGCTCATCTGATGCAGCCGTGCATTGACCTGACCTGCACAAGCCTGCAAGGAAAACACAGGAGCTAGGAGGATGCCTGGTGTTACGCACTGCTGTTCTGGAGGCTGGACTTAGAGTATTTCTATGTGTTGTGAATCTGTCTCTCAGGAGGATCAGGGAGGGCTACACAGTGCTTCTCAGGTGCCTGAGCAATTCTCTCCATCCCGTGCAGCTGCCTCCCCTCAGAAACGTAGGGACTTGGCCACTTCACGTCATGAGTCGCAGGGGCGAAAATCTTAGCAATGCTCTGAGCCATTTGTAACACTTAAAGATGACAGTATGTGTAATTGCTGCAGCGTGCCAGACACAGAGACTGCGTTGTGTCGTGCTTGCCCCATGAAAAACAGATTTCCATTATCTGTTCCCCAGGTGGCTTTAGAAGTGACGGCCACCGATTTTCTACCAGTCACCCTCAGGGAGGGGCAGGGCTGCACAGAGGCCTGTGGGGATGGGGTGGAGGCGGGCTGTGAAGGACTCCTCACACAAGGACCTGCATCAAAAGACAAGTGTTTTCAGGGAGCGTAGTGAAAAACATCCTGCACAGCCTGGTGCTTTCTGCAGCTGAAACCTTGGATATTTTCCCTCCACTCTTGTTTCCTCACCATCCTGGTGCCCTTTTGGTCCCTCAGTCTTGCAATGTCTGCAACGCAGGGATCCCAAAATGCTTCAAAATAATTTCCATCTTGCTGTCCCTGACACAGAGACCTCATTATCCCAGACTGCCCAAGCCCATCTTCCCTTTCCTAGGGGATTTTATTCCTGCATGGTACAGATATTTTTACAAATGACAGAGGCAGAGCTGTGGGAACTGAGGGAAGACGCACGTTCTTCCTGCCTCAGCACGGATGTCCTACGGACCGCAGACACACAAACTGGCCCCTGTTTGAAAGCTGCCATAAATATAATAAAGTGCCTAAACCCCAAGCAGAGAGAGAAAAGCTCAGGATGCCAAAATGGGCCTATTTATGCCTGCATGACACCCCAAAAACCAGAGATAACCTCTTTGGCTCTCATCAGAAATCACAGGGTACATAAGTATGCACAGCTGTGACAGGGACTGAGCTGCTTCCTCCCTGTTCTCAGGCAAAGAAAGAGACTTTGGTTGGAGAAGCTGTTTTATGTTTTTTATTTATGTCCTAGTAACCTTTAAGTCATGGTTTAATCACATTTGATCAACAAAACGTGACTGGAAAATTAGAAGTCAAATGTTTAATTCCGAAAGTACCCAACAATGCTTTGAGGGTTTTTAGTTCTGATTTTTATTTTTTTCCTCTGGATTGTTTTAGAAGAGAAACTCTGTCGTTCTTTGGTTTAAATTTGAAAAGGGTTTCATTTTACCTAAATTTCCCTTTTTCAGTGAGTAATTCATGCATTCTGAAAACAACATACATGGCAGCTTCCAGGCAGAACACTGTCCTCACACTAGCATGGTGCTCTGCCTGAACTCTCCAACCACCCTCCACTCCAGGTCTGGCAAAAAGACGGATCGTTAGTTCACCCTACATGCAAACATGCTTTTCTTCACCTTCCCATTTCCAGCTTGAGAAATAAGCAGGCCCTGCCCTACACCCTGGTGAGATCAATATCGACGCCCCCCAGACAGCAGCTATGCACCCCCCATTTGTGGCTCTTCAGGCTGTTTTGTGGTCCTTGGAAGATGCTTTTGGTCAGAGTGGCTACCCCTGGTGAGGAATTTTGCCTCAAGAGGCTGAGTCAACCCAGGGTACAGCAGGGCAGAAGATACAGGCACAGCTGTGCAGAGATGCCAGGCTCTAAGAAAAGGGAGATATTGTCGTGCCCTTTGCTGGTTGGCCTCAGCTTTTTCTTGCCTGACACTATTTTCCTCCAGGTCTGCATGGCATTGGCTGCTTGATGAAATTCTGTGGAATTGTGTTTATTGACTTGAACATGCACCAAAATGAAGGGGGAAGCTGTTTTATTATCAACTTCAAAGCCACAATTGAGTACCATGCATAAAAAATCCATAAATGAAAGTGATATCAGACCAGGATTTGATGAGAAAACCACCAGCAACCCCAGTTTGACACTGAGCTCTTGCAAACTCTCTACCGGAGCTCCAGCCTGTCAGGCAACACTCGCCATCCTCTCACCTTGGCTTTTTACTTTGTTACTCAAACTTTCACCGTTACAGAGTTCAAGGGTATTGCCAGGTTTAAAAGTTGCTGGGCATATAACCGCGCTCCAACACAGCGGCTTCTCTAGTGGAGACAAATGCACCGTATCCCAGGAGCTAGGAAAGGGGGAGAAAGGACTCTTCTGTCAATCCTCTCTGTCTGTTCTCCTGGATTTCTCCATCTCTCTAACTCTGTGTCCAGGATAGCCTATTTTTCTCTTCTGTAATCTCATTTTAAACCAACAAGCTGAGTAGATAGCAGGAAGTATTTTTTAAGTGGGAAGGTAGGACATTAATTCCTGTAAAAGACTTGAGAGCCACCACTGTCCAAGGTATCTGAGACATTAGGCATGTAAATAAAAGGAGATGAGCAGATAGATCAGGTTGTTTCACTTCACATATGACTCTTTCACTGGGCCACAAAGGAAAACGTGAAAAATTGAGAGGAAGACTGAACAGTTTGGTAATGCAGAAGGAGGCAGCCAAGACAGACAAATGTGGAAGAAAACAAATCTCCTTTTCTGAAAAGAACATCTTAAAAAAATCATTTTTGAGGCATTTCTGCATGAGACAGCCATTTGGCTCTTGGAGCTAGAATACAGGCCAGAAGCAATCAGGAATGGCGGGCAGAGGCAGCATACATTATGAGGGAGCCTGCATGTGGGCTCTTATCATTTGGAAGCTAATAGATGATGAAGGCAGCTTAATCCATGCAAATACAGAATAATGACAACCCTGACTTCATGCATCATAAAAATCGGAGGAACAGGAAAAAAAAGGAAGAGAGAGAGAGATGGAGGGAAGTAAAAAGCAACAGCATTTGAATCAACGTGCGTCATTAATAGATGAGGCTGGAGAGAGGGACATAATCAATCCCGAGGCAGAGCGGAGCAGTGGCTGCCACTCATGTGCGCAGGGAAACCTGCGGGAGGGGAAGGCGAGAGCAGAGGACGTCAGAGGAAGCGCCTGGCCAGGCACAGTGAGATGCTGACCTGCTTGATGCCAACCCGATTTCTCAGCTTGCATGCTGGCAGTGCTCACTTCAGCCTGATGTCCTCCTGCCAAGCCCAGCCAGCTACCAGCCCCTGGCAGTGGAGGGCAAAAGCCCCACGGCACAGGCTTGCTGGGTGGGTAAAAGCTCACCTTTCCCTTCAGCGGTGAAGCAAAAGCTGCATTTTTTGTGCATCTGGCGAAAAGGCAGTGACCGAAACCCTGCCATGGTAACGGCGAGATTAATTCATTATCGTTGGAACAACTTAAGAGGGGTTGTTGTGGATTTAGTCATCGCTAGGAAATTTTAATTAGCCATCAGATATTTTCTTTCCCAGTGATAACATGCCATCTGCAAAGTGGTACCTCCTGTGGGCCAAAGGTGGTGGGAGGTGGGACTGGGTGGCTGCGGAGGTCCCCGATGCTGCCGACAGAGACATTACAGGCTACATGAGAGATGGGGCAGACAGATGCAAAGCAGCACAACTGATTTCCCCCAATATGAGCATCCACATGCAGGTGTCTGAACCTTTGTTTGGAGTGTAAAAGCCACAGCTGGTAACAGAGAGGGTTTTCAGTGCAATCTGTAGGCATCTCATCCCTGGCCTACTCCTTACTTACTTAATTCTTACTAACCCACTCCTCCACTAATTACTGGAGAGGGCGCTGGCTAGATGAGATCCATGGTATTTTCTTGTCTGGAACCTCAGCTATTTTTATCAAAAATTCATTGAGTTAGTCAGGTCAGATCTATTTTTGGTAACCTCCTTGTTGCATTTTATACCATTCTATATTAAACTCTACATCTTTCATTATTCCTCCCTTCAAAATTAGTCAGATGATTGTCATACTCCTGAGGTTAAACTAACAGATCAATTATTGCCTAGATTAGTTTTCCTCCTTACAACGTGCAGCCTCAGCTGTTCTCCAGCATTGTGGCCCCTGCTTGCTTGCACAGACCTGTCTGAAAGCCTGGCTGTCAGGCAGGAAACACCAAGCACCCACTTTCCTAACAGTTTGGGATGAGGTTAACTGGCTGGCTGAATCCATGGATTTCCTCTGCCTCCTCCTCAGATGTTAGTGTCCCTCCATACTGATGATCCCATTAAACTTCATGCCTTTGCCACATGTCCCGTCACATCACTTGGGTCTGGTCTATGCTATTGCTGCACCTTTCACCTTGCCGATATCTTGGTGTACCAAAGTCTTCTCCTTGGCATCATAGTCAGATGCCTTCTAAAACTCAGCTTGGCACTGGTATTTTTCTTCAGCTACTCATGGTTCATCTGGTGAGAGAATTCAGATGTACTGAAGCTCTGCCAGTTCATTTGTGCTGAACTAGTATATGCTGTTAATAACTATATTTTAATTACCCTTTTTTCCAGTTTTCCCAAGCCTGCAGTAAGATTCACTAGGCTATATAATCACACTGGCATTCTTTTACACGAGTGAAATATTTTTTTTTTTCCTTTTTCGTTCTCTGTTAAAATAATACACTTTAAAGAGACATTGCAGATGTTGTTATCAGTTTAGCTGTTACATTTCTTTATCCCTTTGGAAAAACTTAACCGTGTATCATTTTTTCATTGGTCAAATTTCTAGATGTAACATGGTATTCAGTTCCTGGAGGATGCTTTTAAAATTTTGGGTCCCTACAACTTGTTATTCAATATATCCATTTGGGCCAGTTCCCTTCTTTTGGTACCTCAATTCCTGATGGAGGCTCAGCCTTTTTTGACCTGAAAATCATATATCTGGCATGAAAATACTTCTCCAAACATCCTCTGCAACAACCCAAAGAGATCCTTCTCTCTGCAGCAGCTCATTTACAGACCTCTAGTTCTGCATCTCTCTGGCAAGCTTCATGCTTCCATTTTGCCTGAAATGTTTTTGTTTGCTTTAGCATCTTCAGCACTTGCCTGTTCTGGACCCTTCTCAGCCATCATAATTTTTGTATCACATGTCACTTGATGTTGTCTACACGTCTCTCCGCTGGCATACATTGCTCTCTGTAGGTCACCCCTTTCCAGAGGAAGGATTTTTGGGCTCAGCCTTCCATTTAACCCTCCCAGGGTTTCAAGACGTGTTAGCTACCATGGGTAGCACATATCAAAAGCTGAGCTGAGAAGAGGCCTGGCAGTGCCCTGAGTGCATGGGGAAGCCATGCCTGCTCGTTGGCATCCACCAAAATAACTGAGCCCTTGCTTTGTCTGACCAGGGGTCTGTTGTTCTAGAGCAGGCTATGAAGCCAGGAGCTGCAGTTGTTTTAACACCTTCCAGATCTTTCTACCGGATCTCAATAATCAGGTAGCCAAGGAGGAAACAGAAAACAGAGCATTACCTGGAGACTTTAAGGCTGGTCATTCCTGCTGGACTTTACTAATACGAGATATTGCATCACCTGTCCCATTCTGCTACCGCAACCTCAAAGGCATTGCATAGTGATGAAATCTGCTATACAAACAAGCTACATTCACTACTCAGGACTTGTACTACAAAACCATTTTCCTGCATTACTCCCTGATGCTCCTTCTGAACGCTCGGTGCCAGCTGAGCTGCCTGCTCCATCCACAGAAAGTGGGGTGGTCAGCCAGGGACGTGCAGACCTCACTCTGGTCTCCGTGCCATGCTGCTCCTGTCCTGCCGTTCCTACCGAGGGGCTGTCACTGGGGACACAGCAGCAATGCAACGCACTGGGAGGTATTTTAGAGAGGAAGGTGCTTCAGGAAGGCAAACAGCCTGCCTGCCTTCTCCACTGGCTGCTGCAGGCACTTTTGAAATGGGGAGTCACATTTGCTGTACAGGTTCTCTTTGGAAAAAACATGGTCAGGGCCGTACTAAAAATCTTACATTGCTTCCACTGACTGGTACTGAGCAGGCAAATAACGGTGTAGAAAGATACTATCAAGACTCTGCACGACTGCATTTGAACTCTGAAAGTTGTCATCTCACAAAATAAGCACCTAAACTCATTTCTCTGAAAAGGGCTCCAGCATATAGGATGAATTTGCTCTGCTTTGATACTGTGCTGAAGCAGGGATAATATTATTTTGCCACTTCCCTTGTTTCCCCTGCCCTGTTCCCCTCCTCTTATGGAGAGGATCACCTGAGGCATGGGAAGGCTGCTTTTTGGGGTGGAAGTAGGCTGAGACCATCCCAGCTGGGTCCTTCTGCCAGCAGTGGGGTGTGGATGGCTCAGCAGGGCAAGCACCTCACCAGTGTGTATCTTCTTCCAGTGCTTCAGGGCTGGGGTTGCAGGATTGAGTTTCTCCACTCTTTTCCCTGCTACTCTCCCCAGGAGGCAGGTGTTGAGGGCTGGGCACACCAACGGGGACCTGCACGCTTAACCTGCTGGTCGTGGCTAGCTGCATGGCTGGCAGCAAGTCACTTTGAACTTCCCTTCCTTCCTTGTCTGCAAAATGGGAATAGTCCTGCCCAGCCACTCACCCTTGTGAACGCCTTAAGTTATTGCTGCCCCACACTATAAAAAGCAACCCACTACTGAGAAGTTAAGGGACAGAGACAGCCTGCTCAGGCTGTGGCCATCCCAATTGCTGCATCATCTGGGTTCAGGCACTGCTTCTTCTTGCTCCTCTACCCAGCAAGGACAGAGCTTAGACCCCTGGAGCTGTCCGCACATCTCCTGCTGCAGAGGAAGGGGGGCCCCTTTTCGCCCTTTTGTGGCATGCCAGAAGCTGCCCCCTTTTTTCCACCATTGTGCCTCAGGTTAATGAGGTCACCCTATTTTCTGGTAAGAAAAATGAGTTTCACTTAACAGCTCCTCACACACACCTGCAAGTGGAAAGCAGTCCTTGTGACACTTGTAAGTAATGACGAGAGGAGTCATCTTCCAGGGGGAGGTTCAGATGGCATCAGCTGTGAATGCAGGCTGCTGGCATCTTTTCTGCCATGTCAGGTCTCACTGATATTTGGTTTCACATGATGGCTGCAACAGGTGGAGGTTTGGGACATTTAGTTTTCCTGGAGAAAAACAAGGTTTCCTTTTGTAGGGCAAAATGCCACTGTGGGGCACAGGCCCTTGCTGCTGGAGGGGTGGCCAATAGAGTGTCTCTGCTTGCACCCAGAACAGCGGCTCCTTCCTTGGCACTGAAGTCAGGCAACTATTCTTTATTTTTTCATAATGAAAAATCATGAAATGCAGTCCCAAGATGGTCCCATACAGGAATGTCACTTCTCCAATCCCCTGTCCCCACACTGTTGTGAGAAATAAGCTTCAAGCTGTGCGTTCCCCTGTGCTCCCAGCCCCTGCTCCCCGCTCAAGCCATGGCCAGGGATGGGGTGCTGGGTGTCTGCAGGCAGCTGTGCATGGCGCAGGGGACCAGCCCCTGCTCGTCAAGGGGACAGACACTGTTTGCCTGCCACAGCAGTCACCGGAGAAATCAGGAGGAGCGACTCTCTTCTATGGCATCACTTGCTGGGCAGCCTCTCGTCAAGAGAAAGAGAGGAGAGGCGAGCAGGTGATCGTGCTTGGGGGTGAACAAGTCACTCTTCTTTTCCCAGCCAGGGCTTTGGGTCTCAAAAATGCTGTCTCTGAATAACCCATCCAAGTTTCACTTACGTCGTGGCTCACATTCAACCAGAGCATTTGGAAATGGTTTTTCACTTCACCAGGCACATTCAGGCAGGCTGCTGTGCTCAAAAGGGCTGCCCACTCTTTACCTCAGCGCTCAGGCCTCAGCGCTGTAATTTGGCTTAACTGGGTCTCCTGCTTGTTTGCTCCTTACAGACGAAGCGGTAACCCGCTGCAAGGGATTTTTGATCCCAAATCTCATGTGTGCTTCTGCAGTGTTTGGACATCAGGCTGAGTACGCTGTCGCCTGCCTCTGCTCTTCTGAGGGAAAACCTAAAGCCTGAGAGAAAAAGACAGAGCGAGAAATCCTATTATAGTTTCACAGGTCTAATCTGCCAAAGCGGAGCAGGAACAATTTTTAATTTTATAAGCACCCACTTCTAACCGTATTCAGTGATATTACCCTTTTCCACAATCAAATATTAGTTTAAACTATCTCGAGCTTAACACCTTATTACACAAAGCTTCTTAGAAATAGAAATAAAATAAATAATCTCACACAAAAGAGTATCAGGACAAAAGGGCCTGCGAATGCATGGCTAATTCAAAGCCAATGAGATTTCAGATGTAAGGTACATATATTAATGAAGGTATTATTCTCCTTCCTCCGAAAATGTTCTCAGTTAAAATTTTAATCCAGTCGAAGTGTCTGCTGGAGGGGGGTCTTTCCCCACAAGGTGAGATGGAGAAATTTCCTCTGATTTCAGCCAGCATAAGGCTAGAGTCCTCCTACTGAAAACAGTGGCATGACAGGATTTTCCCCTAATTTTGCACCACTTTGATTGATTATTTACCCTCTATTTTCTTCCAGGCTTCTGATACGGATTTTATTTTCAGAGAGGTAATTAATCTGAAACAAAGAGCTGAATCCTCCTCTAAGCTCTGTAAGAGATCAGACCACTTCTGCATCTCACTCCAGAGATAATAAGAGCTCTGGGAGCTTTTCAGGGAGTAACTTATTGGACATAATGAGACTCTTACTGGGTCACCTGCTACCAGAGCTACTCAAGAGTGTCTGCTCCCAAATATCTCTTGAAATTTAGCTGTGATTTTTTTTTTCTAGTCAAGTGGTGAATTTATCCCTCAGAGACATCACTGGAAATGGTTCTCTCTTGGAGTCCCAGGTGGTGTTTTGATCCGTGGCAGGCAGTGACCTTTGACTGTGTGTCTACAAGACTCAGATTCTCAAGGCTTAGCATGAAGGGTCCTTGTCTCCCTTAGCTCCCCCTGGAATGATGGCACTTATGGCAGACACTGGAAGCCCTACTGTGTGTCATCAAGTGAGGTGCAGAGAACTGGGCAAAGTGGACCAGCTCAAACCCTGGGGTGTGGGCTGTGCCGTCATTGGTGAGCACACGGTGCTTGTGTGTGAGTGCTGTGAAAAGGTAAAGGACATGTCCATGCAGCTGGAGACAGACAAGGGAGGTGAAAAAGACCCAGCGCACTTAGAAAGAGCAGAAACAAACTGCTGTTAGGTAGTCTGCAGGGGAAGAGTGCAGGGGAGCAAAGACCAGTCGAGTCAGCATTCTCTGCTTCTGAAGTTACCAATTTAATTTGCTTTTCAGGTGGCATTTCAGGGCTTACACAAAACTGCAGGCATCTTCCAGGCTCCTTGAGTGGCTCTGCTCCAGCTCCAGGAAATGGTTGTGTGTGTATGCACAGCATGGCAAAAATCACTAGGCAGCACTGTTACAGATGGGTTACATCTATATGGGCCCCAGCAACTTGCACCTATGCATGAGCTGGGGCTACATTAGATTGTTGAGGGATGTCTAGGTGGGAAGGTGCAGCAGCAAAGCCTTCAGAGTGTCCTGGGACAGCCTAGGGGGACTCTGCAATCACACAATGCTTTCTGCAAAGATACAGCTGTCACTTCACAGCATTTTGCATGCTGCATCCAGTTTGGGGATGGCAGGCAGCACTATGGTTCAGGTTCTGGTGTGGGCTTCCTCTGATGAGATTATCTTCTTGAGGGGACATGCTTCCTCCCTGAGAGCAGGACGTGGTCTTTGGGCTGATGTCAGGCTGCAGTTAGCATTGCCCTCAGCCTTCCATCTCTTAATCCCTTTCCCATTAACACCAAGGTAGTCCATTGCAATGGATGGTGCCCATTCCTCACTCTGCAGAGCTGTGAATTCCCGCTCAGTAACCTCAAAACCTGTATGTCTGCCTTGCCTCTTGCTCCCTCAAATCCAGCTGCTTTATTTGCTTTATTTGCAGCAGTGCATGGCCTCTACTGCACTTTCTGATCCCAGACATCACCCTTGGTACCTCTGCAGAACCACGCCCAGCTGCTCAAGGTGTAGAGCTGGGGAACAGCCAGAGCATGGTATTGCAATGGAGACCAGGCTGCTTGCAGGACCACCACACTTTGACAAGACTCCAAAGGCACCAGGCCCCCCTGTACCTTGGGGATAACCAAGTGACACAGCTCTCACGAGACCTAATGGGACCAGCACTTCCCACTGCACTTCACTGGCCATGGTATCACCTCTGCCTTGACCCAGAAGCGCAACAGACATCCTTCTGGTGCACCAAAGAGGTTGGCCCATTTTTTAATTTGGTGACTTAGTAAAACAAGTGGCCCAGAAGAGGTAGGCTCTCTTTGAAGGTTTTAAGGCTCCAGTAATTATGGCTGAGCTGATCTCATGTTGGCTATAGCCTTTCTTTTGGAACAGGGCAGGGGTGGAGTAGATGATCTCCATGGTTCTGAGTCTTTATTGTTATACTGTTTATTTTAGCCTTGCCTGTATTCTTCACAGGTAGAAATTTTGTAGCCCTAAGGAAAGATTTAGCAGGGGAAATGATTGCTTTTGACAATATTCAGTGTGGCCTATTGCTGAAAAGAAGACAGGTGGGCAGTAGCGCTGTCTTTTTAAGATGACAGATGGGGATACTAACATCAGTGCCTTCAGTTTGCTTCATTTTGCAGAGAAATCATTAGAAACTGCTAGCACCTCTCACATAGCCCTGAAATATGGCAGCCATAAATCCAGATAGTGCCTCCTGTGACACTCCTTGAATTGCGGGCCTCTCTGCAATGACATCTCAGCAAAGGGAAGGTTTGTGTGGAGGTAACAAGCGCGCAGTGCGCTCAGCTGATTGCCCTGAGATAGTCAGGAGCCAGTGCACACACGCTCTCTGCAAGAATCAAATTTCACTATGGAAACTTTTTAGTTGTTGCTGCTTTTAAATAATCCCCAACTGGGCCTGTCCTCTCTTTCTCCCCATCTGTTTCATATCTGTAGTGAAGAAATAAAAAAGCAGGGGAGAAAGGCTTGTACCTTTTTGCTTACTAACTAACCCAGCATACTAAAAACCCGTGGCTCTGTCTTCACCTTCACCGTTGGATGTTTTTTTTTTTCCAAACTTCTCACGTAAACTCATTAATATCACTTTTCCATCTGACCCACTTAGAGACCTGCGTCACTGGTGATGCTTCAGCACTGAGCAATCTCCCTCCACTTTTCTGCTCATATCCTAGGAGGGGGGGAACCGGTGCATGTGTGTCTTGGCTGGACGGCACTGCCTTTGCGTGAATCTATATTTATACATTTAACGTCTGAGTGGGCTCAGCGTTGCAAGAGTTGTCTAGGGCGAACTGCACTGTGTTCATGTCAACACCTAATGGGGCCCTTTCCACCCCTGGAGCCTGACGCAGTGAGCCTGCGCTGCTGCTGCAACGCCGGCTCCGCAGAGTCAAACAATGCTGCTTTTTTTAGACTGACAACCTGTAATACTGCTGGTGCTGTGGAGAAGTGATAAAGGTAACATTTCACACTGCCAGTCAGAAACTGCCTCTCTTAGGATAACTTGGCAGGAGGGGAAAAAAAAATAAAAAGGAGGGGAAAAAGCACAAAATAGAGTGCGCAGTTGTGAGCAGTGATGACGTCTGTCGTCACATAATCTCTCCTGAGCCATGTTTTGAGAAGTGTTGAGTGACATTGTTGGGGGGAAAGTAAGAACCAGACACCGAAAGGATGCTAGAGTCCCATTAGTACAGTCCATCATCCTCCAAGCTGGAATGCTACTCTGCAAGTTGTACATGAAAAGAAAAATATTTCTAAAGCACTAGCTTGCTGTAAAAGATGACCAGTGAACACGCAGTGTTCTGTGGCAGAAATGGTGCGGCCGGTGAGGGAACCATGTTAGGAGAGGGTCTCCAAAGCCATGGTGTTTCCCTGGCTCTGACCTGCTTCACTTGCACTGAGAAGAAGGCAGCATGCAGGAGGGGAGCTTGGCTCTCACTGCCAGCTTGGCAAACCTGCCCTAGGCTCCGACAGGCAACCTGGGATCACTCCACCTCCTGCATTATCACCTATAATGGAGGAGCAGCTGGCCAAATTAGACCCTCTGGCCACAGTTTTGCAAGGCAAAACGTTCAGTGGTGATATGTGCCAGGAGCAGGCTCACTGCTCCGTCCCTGAGCTGCAGTGCTCCCTCCTGCTCTGCAAGAATACCCCACCAACACCTGTCAGTCTGTGCCCTGAGACACGACACAGAACTGAGAGAACTTTGATTTGCAAGTTTTGGATTCTTTTGTTTCTGTTTTTTGTTTTTGTTTCTGGTTTTGTTTGTGGGGCTTGGTTTGTTTTTTGTTTTTTTTGGAGGGGGGGTTTGGTTGGATGGACTTCCTGGATCTCCATAACATGGCTCTATAGCAGAATTAGCTACATTTATACAGTTCTAAAATTACATTTGGCCCTTTGAAAGCAATCAATAGGCTGGTGTGACCCCCAGTGAAAATGAGTTCGACACCCCTTCTCTATAGAGTATGGTCCTGGCATGAGCAGGGGTGGTGTGTTACAGTTGTGGGGAATGGAGGTGCATCTTGGAGAGTGATTGAAAGAGGATTGATGGGGATTTTTGCTGAATGTGTCATGTGATGAAACTGCCATGTTGGTCAGACCAGTGGTCAGAGGCATCTCCTCTACATCTTCCCTTGCCTTTGTGTAAAGCTGAGCTATAGGGGCTTGGCAAGTCTTCCCCAAAGCCTAGCTCACCTGGGGCTGACTGATAAACCAGGACTGTGTGCAGGGGGAATCCATGGATACTTGGCTCCCACATGAACCCACTGATGTACCCCCATGGAAAGCTGTGGCCAAAGTTCATGGTTAATTTTGCCCTGGGAAAGTCTCTTACATGCCTCAATTCACAGAGAGCTCTTCCCCAGCTACTTCTCTTGCAGGGTCTTGGTGAGTCCTTCAGCTTTACACCTCCACCTTGAGGTCTGGAGCAGCTCCACTTTCGAGCTTTTGGGAATCCCACATGCAAAGGCTTTACTTTCTCTTAGAAGAACTCTTCTGGATGTTAAAAAAGTTGAGGTTCACCTGACATGCTTGTTTCATGGCATATTGTGATTTTCCCCATGGTTTTCCCCCAGCAAGCCGCTTTACTCCAGCCCCATCAGTTGGGCCTCTCCACGTGTACCTGGGCTCACCTTACTTGCTGGACCATGCCAGGTTCAACAACCCTTTTCTGAACCCCTATCATCTTACTTGGAAGTCCAGAAACTTTATGGCAGAAATTCTCCCCCAGCCAGCGAGCACAGGAGCACCATTTACAAAATGCTCCTTTTGCAGGTAGTTCTCTCTTCATTTAGGCAGCTTTTCCCACAAACAATCTGCTTGCAGAAGAAAGGGCAAGAGAGAAAGGTCCTAAACTCAGACTCCTCTACATTATAAGATCACCTGGGAGATTTTTTGTTGCTGTAACAAGAGCTGTGCTGTGTATGCACTGTGCCCTGCTAGAGAAACTACCCATTGGAGAAATCCGAACGATCTATAAGTTCATTGCTCAGGGGTGAGAGGAAGGGGTCATTTGCTTTCTTTTTGCTTGGTGTTTTGGGTTTGTTGGTGGTTTTTGGTTTTCTTTGTTGGGTTTTTTGTTTGCTTTTGGTTTTTTAGTTCTGTTTTTTTTGGATAAGGCGCTTTAACAAATGGATTTTCATCCCTGGATGCTGGATGTCCTCTTGCCTCCTAGCTGTTATGCCCTTTCTTTGATCCTTCCTCAGGAACCTTCAGGGCTTCAGGTCACAGGAGAAGGGCTGATCAGCTTGCTTTAAGCTCAGGTCTAGGAATGAAGTTGCAGAGGG
Organism: Columba livia; assembly: GCF_036013475.1. Classification (NCBI taxonomy): domain Eukaryota; kingdom Metazoa; phylum Chordata; class Aves; order Columbiformes; family Columbidae; genus Columba; species Columba livia. Next base: position 96,839,534 of record NC_088602.1, on the reverse strand, counting down.
AAGCTGTAGGCTATTGATCTGGTAAGATCTGAATGAACATGATATTTGATCTGTAATTATATAGCTGAAGAGGCTCTGCAGAGCAGTCAGAGTCAGCATTTTGAATTGGATATAATGTGTTTTTTTCCTGTTACTGTAAATTAGCTGCGAGCGGACCTTTACATCTCATCTTACAGTGCTCCCTATCAGACATCTCTGACTTCAGCCAGTGGGCAGAAGAGCAGCACCGAGCATAGATAAATGAAAAAAGGGGACAAATCTTGCTGCATCTCCTTCAGTGCCCTTTTCATGTATTGTTCTAAAATGCATTTGGCTGGCTTTCTGGCTAGGTTTCACGAGGCTATAAGAGTTAGCTATGTGCTGCAGTGGTACTTTATGAGGCTACAATTTAATTTAGAAGCTAATTTATGCAAATTATATGTCTCTCCCTCTCTTTCCATTAGAAGGCAGCTGTTGGGTCCACCCCGTGTGCAGTGGAGCGATACTGTGGATAACTGATGAAATGGGAACTCACCACTGGCCTCCAAGGCAGTGAAAGGAGGTGTAAGCAAGGGTGGGCTATGAAGAAGGGGTATAGAAACACTGCCCAGGCTTGTAGGGTGGTGCCAGGAAACACAAAGCTCACCTAGAGCTGACACTTTCCAGAGGCATCAAGGTCAACAAAGAGAGTCTACATTAGTAGTAAAAGGCTGAATAAGGAAAATGGGGACCACTGCTGAATGAGGCAGGTGACAGCAAAGACAGGTAAGGTTGAGGTAATCATTGCCTTCTCAGTCTTCACCAAAATCTTCCAGGCTTTCATGCTTAGAGGAAGGTTTGAATGGGGAGGAGACCAATCAGAAGTGCATGAAGGTCGAGTCTGGGTTTGCTTCAGAGAATGTCCTGCACATGGGACCCACTGGGCTGCACCCAAGGATGCTGAGGGAGATGGCTGTTGTCCTTGCCAGGCTGGTCTTTATCACGTTTGAAAGGTTGTGGAGATCAAGGGAGACCTCTGGCAACCGGAGAAAGGCGAACATTGTACCCATCTTCAGAAAAGGACAGAAGAAATCCAGGAGACCATATCTCAGTCAGCTTCATGTCATTCCCTGGGAGAATCACGGAGTGAGTCCTCTTGAAGCATGCTTCCAGACACAGGAAGGAGAACAAGGTGGTTGGGAACAGCCAGTAAGGGTTGACCAAGGGTAAACCATGCTGGATCAACCTGACTGCCCACTGAGTTAAAAATCCAGAGGGAGCTGTGAAAGTAGAGTCAGTTCCTCCATTGCCTGGGGACTGAGCAGATGAAGATGACACCAGAGCTCATCCCAGTTGATTTGGGGTATTAGTAAAAGCTTGTTCCATGCTAGCAGGCTACATGTTCCTGGTGGCACTGAACTGCCAAAGTGTCAGGTCCAGGAGGATTTCTGATATTCTGCATTTTAGGCTAGTAACCAAATAAATATCATTGCAAAATGTGTGGCTTTTTTGTTAGGTTTCAAGGAGCAGAAGGGAAATAAACTAGGCAGAAATTGGCCTGACAGCATATTCAGTTAATGATGCACTTCATCCCTTAGGAAATTTTCTCTCTTAGAGAAAATTATGCTTTCCAACCACTGTTGCTCTCCTTTTCTTCCCCCTTGGTGGTGGTGGCAGATGAGGTGGTCTGGTAGTGCAGTGTCAGTGGACCATCACATGGGAACTGTCCATACTTCAGTCCTATAAATGTACATTTACAAAGGATTTGAGTTTCATAGCATCTAGGGAGCAGTGACACTGTCTGATTTGCCCAGGAGGCTTTACAGGCAGTGAGCTTGTCAATGAGAAATAACAATGCTACCAGAAAATCTAGGGCAGCATCTCACCTTGCTGAGGACAAATGCTCACCTGGTTGTGGACACATGAGACTGCAGCTCTCAGACACTCTAGAAAGCCTGGGAGCTGGGATTTCAAATGAGATGCAGCCCTATTGGCTTTCAGGCCAAATTTTCCATGAAAAAAAGTTTACCTAAAAATAAAAAATTCAGACATGTGACACCAAAAAATAATAATAATAAGGTGGTTTCCCCAGATAATTACATATTTCAAGATCGGAAGTTCTGTACGTGCACACAAAATATGCTCCCTGCAGGCATTTCAAAGCTCAGTTTTCTCTAAGGAAGCAGCACTTTTTCTGGTATTGTTGCTGCTGGTTTCCTACAAAGGGAAATGTTTGTTTGTATAGAGCAGTAGCCCTTTTTACTGGCCATTAATAACTATGTGCCAATTGACTAAAGAAGGTCTTAATTTTCAGAATATGAATATTAATGTTGTAAATTCAAGTGGGGCATTTGCATTTATTACTATACATTATTTGCATAGTGTCTGCTGAGGGTTCTGTACCCTTGTGGTGAATATGTATGTGAATACATCAGTGGCACTAATTGCTGAGACTTAGCCTGTGTGCCATGCATTCAACTGGAGTATTGCTATTGAATTTATGAAGGCAGTGTCCAGTCCAAGAACACTACTGAGAGTAGACTGCAGTGAAAAATTGTTGAAACTGGCATAGTTTGTCACTGAATTGTAGCATAAAATGAGGTTTTGCAAGGAGTTTTGAGAGACTTCCTGGGTCTTCCTGGTTTAAAAGCTTCCCTGCATGTCTCCAGGAGCAGGATCAGGGCTAAAAGCTGAAAGTGTGCTACAGAAAATCCAATCTTTTCTGTTAAGGTGCCATATATATCTATCATTCAGCTAGTGCTATTGCTTTCTTTGATATATTTGCAGGAAGGAAGTTGTTAGGATTTTTTTTCTCTTGGCTCTGAACTTTCTCAGTAGAATTTCCTAATATCCCAAATGAATCTTGAAAAGAAATGAGGATTTTTTTTTTCCCTGTATTGTATCATCAATGGATGTGGGAAGTTGGTTTCCTTGAGCAGCCCACTGAAACTGCTTCCCCAATAGATTTACCAAAACACATAGCTGTGGCAAAGATGGCTCTTACCCAGCAGTGAGGCAATTCTCAGGCTGACAGTGGCACAGGCTGATTGATGGGGTCGGTACCTCTGTACTTTCTTCCTCTGCTTGCAGCCTGAAGGAGAACAGACACAGTGCTAGAGGACAAGCATGCCTGTGCCCTGTGAGCCTGACCCGGATGGCTGCACGGGGGGACACTCACATTGGTACCCACCCCATAGGAGACCGCTGGAATAATTATAATGTGCGTTATTATCCATGACCACCTTCCTGAGATGCTTTCATGGTTTAACCACAGCTGACAACTAAGCACCACAGAGCAGCTCACACACTCTGCTGCCCCATGGGATGGGGAGAGAATTGGAAGATCAAAAGTGAGAAAACTCGAGGGTTGAGATATGGACATTTTAACAGGTAAAGCAAAAACCATGCATGCAAGCAAAGCAAAACAAGGCATTCATTCACTGCTTCCCATCAGTGGACAGGGGTTCAGCCATCTCTAGGAAAGCTGGGTTGTATCACACATAACTGTTATTTGGGAAGACAAACACCATCACACCAAACATCCCCTCTCCCTTCCTTCTTCTTCCCACAACTTTATATGCTGAACGTGACATCCTATGGTATGGAATATCCCTTTGGCTGGTTTGGGTCAGCTGTCCCGCTGTGCCCCCTCCCAATTTCTTGTGCACTTGGCATGGTGTGAGAAGCCAAAAAGTCCTTGACTACTGAGCAACAACTAAAACACCAGTATATTATCAACATTGTTCTCATTCTAAATCTAAAACACTGCACTATACCAGCTACTAGGAAGACAATTAACTCTACCCCAGACGAAACCAGGACAGATGTCCCATCCTGTTTGCCTTGGAAACAAGCCCTGCTTTCAAAGCAGGTGTGCATGTGATAGGAGCGGGAAATCTGAAATTCGGCTCTTGCCTCTGTGACCCTCCCTGCTGTCCCCTGCCCACTCACTGCTCTTCCAGCACAAAGGAGCAAAACGCTGGCCCGCAGGCTGGGGGCTAGGAGCAAAACAAACAAAATGCTGGTGTCGTGGTGCACAAACCAATGAGCAATTTGCATAATCAGGGCAATGCTCATGTAAATGCTAAGCAACTCTTTCGGGTGCATGGCAAGCTCAGAAGGATCCTCCTAGAGCTTCATGGCTTTTTGGTAAGCTCTTTGTCTGTATTGCCCATTATTACTCTTTCACAGAGATTTTTCTTTGTGTTACCTCTCACCTTGCCATACCTCATTTCAGACAGAAGCAAAGTTGCTTCTTACATATGCCACAAAAAAAACTGTGGTCTGTTCCTCTCCTTCATGCAGGGGAGACACTGGACCTGAGGAAAGCATCTCCAGCCCTCAGACAAACCCCAGGATCCACACGAAAAGGCAGGTCTGTCCTTTTCTGCAGCGGCATGCCACGTCTGCCTCTGGTGGTAGCACTGAGGAATGGCTGAAGAATGAACTCAAGAGTGAGAGCAACATGTGTCCTTCCCTTTTCCCAGCTTCGAGGAGGTTACCCACAACTTCTTTTGCTTTATTAATTGCTCCAACCCAAGTGGTTTCTTATGTTTTCTAAATTTTTTACATCATTAATAATGCCAGTTGCCTTTGCTCTGTCTGTCCCAAGGACCATGAAGATTTGTGCAGATCTTAGCCTGCCGATGGCATTAAGTAATGACTCATCTGCTCTCCAGGCTGAGCTGTGGCCTGCTGCTGTCCTGAAGCACAGTCCAGCGAGGGACTATCGAGAGTCTGCACTTGTGCATGCACATGGTACACAGGGGAAGGCTCCTGGCTCCTGTCACATTGCATTGCCCTGCCACTTGGCTACTTATCATCGGTGACAAAAAAAAAGCAGTTTGTAGAAGACAAGTCTCGACAGGAGTGATGATGGCACTGCACGCAGAGATGAGCCAGAGATGAGGTTCAGCTTTAAGTGATGCGAACCCTAAAAGAGAAAAATAGGAGATTAATATAGAGGGGGTGCTACATTTGGACTTTGCCACCAAAGCTGGGACTACGAGTCCAAGAGCAGTAGCTGCTGAAAACCCCTCTGCCTACTGCCACCTTAAACCCCAGACCTCTGCAGCCTGGAGGTGTGTGACATTGGCTCTGGATTCATGCACCACAGGTAAGAGCAGAAAGGCTGCAAGTTTCCAGGTGCACGCCTTTGGCATTTCAGGTCTGAGTGAATGAATGTATTAATTAATTAATTAACTGTTTTATTAATTAATTGAAATGGCTAGGCTAAAACTTCTGTCCCAGTCTAGGACTTGTGGGTGCCTGTAATCCCCTTTGGGTAGGGAGCAGTGTGCAGGGTGAGAGGAGGAGGAGGAGCACCAGCCCCAGAACTGGAGCAGCTCTCAGCCAGCCTCAGGCAGCATCAGCTGCAGGACGAGCCCTGGAAGCGGTATGAGCCGCAGCAACGTGAATATTGAGGTTCGGCAGCTCTGGGGCGTGTCCTTGTGCTCCCCAGTGCTCACTTTCCTCGAGTATGTTCGAAACCAGGCTGCCGAGGGTTTATTTTTCTCCTCTGTGTCTGTGTGGCTTTTCTTCTACCTGCTTCTCCCTGTGGGAGCTCAGACAGGGCGGGAGGAGGGCAGGGAGCCGGGGGAAAGGATGCTGCACCTGCACGAGGCCAGCGCCGCAGCCACCAGGATCAGGATTTCACTGACATCAGCAAGTGTGGGATCGAGCCTCTGGCCCACTCAGCCACACGGCTGAAAAGCAGGTGATTAGCTGGGTTTGTAGAGGTGTGCTGTCCAGGACCCAGAATGATAGAGCCAAGCAGGGCCCCTTCAGGCTGTGCTGTTTGTTATTCACCCTTCCTCAGGAGGATTAGAGCATGTGGTAAAAATTTTTTGGCGTGTGATAAGATTTTCTCCCTGAATTTCATGCCAAGTCTGAGCTCACTAATCTTCCTCTCAGAGCATGACAGACAACGTCTTGTACCGCTGACACAAAATTTTAATCCCACTCCCAGATCTGGCTGCGTGGTACCCACTCAGAACATTCCTCTCATTACTCAGGAGGCTCCTGGGGAGTCTGCCCACCCCAAATTAGGGGTGGAGGTGAACCCCCAGCCCACCCCTTGGCATCTGGTCCCTCTCCTCCCCATCCTGCAGCCACTGACATCAGCAGACGTCGGTGTAAAGCAGCTCAGGAGGTGGCATGAAAGGATCAAGGAGCAAAGCTGAAAATTGAATTAGCGCTTATTAAAAGGGCGGCTGGCAATGCCCTGGAGAGGCCATGTGTGAAGTCACAGGTCCAGTGTGTCACACATGAGCGGCTGTGGCACATGTGGGACAGCCAGGAAGTGCTCCTACACCTCCCACGGGCTTCCTGAATCCAGCCCCAGCATGAGAGTCCTCTTCGTCCTCCTCCTCCTCCTCCTCCTCATTCTCCTCCTTCTCCTCCTCCTTCTCCTCCTTCTTTTCTTCCTCTGTGAAGTACACAGGTCAATGCCAAGGCAGTGGCGTCTGTGTGGGAAATGCTTCATGTAGGAGAGGCAAGGGAGGTGGTGGCATCAGTGAGCAGAGGGGACCTTGGTGTCACAGATGTGGTGATAATGCATCACCCTCACCTCCTCCACTGGAGAGCAGTTGCTCAGAGCTCTGTAAGCAGGTTTATTAACCACTGAGCGACTGCACTACTTGCATTACTAAGCATGAGCAAAGTCCTCATTAGAAAGGAGACCAAATGGGAGTACCAAGTTCATATCAAGCCTGTATTTGGGGAAAATTACATTGACGCTCCTATTTAATGCTCCAGCTCTGGCATGTTGCTTACCCTGGGATGAGCAGGACTGATCTCTACAGGGGTCAAAGCAATCATCATGCGAGACATCACAGTATGTTTGGGATTGGAAGGGACCTCTAAAGATCATCTAGTCCAATCCCCCTGCTGGAGCAGGAACACCTAAGTGAGGTCGCACAGGAACATGTCCAGGCAGGTTTTGAATGTCTCCAGAGAAGGAGACTCCACAACCTCCCTGGGCAGCCTGTTCCAGTGTTCTGGCACCCTCACTGAGAAGAAGTTTTTTCTCAAATTTAAGTGGAACCTCTTGTGTTCCAGCTTGATCCCATTACCCCTTGTCCTATCATTGTTTGCCACCGAGAAGAGCCTGGCTCCGTCCTCGTGGCACTCACCTTTTATATATTTATAAGCATTAATAAGGTCCCCCCTTAGTCTCCTCTTCTCCAAACTAAAGAGACCCAGCTCCCTCAGCCTTTCTTCATAAGGGAGATGCTCCACTCCCTTAATCATCTTTGTTGCCCTACACTGGACCCTCTCCAGCAGTTCCCTGTCCTTCTTGAACTGAGGGGCCCAGAACTGGACACAATATTCCAGATGTGGTCTCACCAGGGCAGAGTAGAGGGGAAGGAGAACCTCTCTGACCTACTAACCACCCCCCTTCTAATACACCCCAGGATGCCATTGGCCTTCCTGGCCACAAGGGCACAGTGCTGGCTCATGGTCATCCTGTTGTCCACCAGGACCCCCAGGTCCCTTTCCCCTACACTGCTCTCTAATATGTAATTTCCCAACCTATACTGGAACCTGCATGATGTAGCAAGTCCACCAAAGCATGTTTTTGTCTGCAGCCAAGCCATATCATGGGTTTCAGGCAGTGGAGATAAGGACGTTCCATGCAGGGGCTAGGTGGGCTTGCCTTACACTGTTGGATTTTATTTCTGTTGCCTTCAGCCCCAGATGGATTGACACATCCTTTATAATGAGGCCCGTGCCACAGGAGCGGTTTGCAGCCCCGCACTGAATGAAAAACACCTGACTACTCTTAAATACTGGGTCTGCTTCTGCTTGGTTTTAAATGCTAGTCATTAATTCAAGGAGTTTTTTCTTTGTTCAAAGGGCATAAAGATCTCTTTCCTTGCTTTTGTAACTGCTCATCCTCCTTGCAGGTGGTTTTGCTTGGTGAGCCTAAAGAATGCTGTTTTACTACATCCCATTTGTTAAAAATGCTACCTGCCTCAAATACAGCATCCTAATATTAAATATTTCACCATGCCACGTGGGAACATCCTACCTCAAAAGCAATTTAGTGCTTGATGCTTTCAATGCTGAATAGTCAAGAGGGATCAAAACATGGGATCATGTGGCATAAGAGGAAAACTTCTTGGAGCCAGTGTGGGACCTGGTCAAGTGCGGCCTTCCTGAGGGTCCTGCTCCCTGGGACAGGCACTGTGCATGGGAAGGGAGCACCTCAGAGGCAGTCTGCAGCCCCAAACACATTCCCTTGGTCTTACGTTACCCCTGTGTTTGGGTCTTGCAGTGGTGTTGGTGGGATCTCAGGTGAGAGTGAGATCTCCTGGAGCTTCCTCTCCCACCAAGACCCATATAGGGTGGACTGACATTTGATGGAGCTGGTGTGATACTGCTCACCAGAGCAAAAGCTAAGCACGTTGCAGATTCTGCAGCATGCTGGCCCCAGCCTGATCCCTCCTGCAAGGTTTGGTGGCTTCTTGTTTGCTTGCAGAATAAGCTGTCTTCATCTCCCTTGTAAATGTCGACACATCACTTGCTAATCACTTGCTTGGCACCAACAGTGTAAGCTTCCAGCTTTATCTATCTACTGCCCTGCTGTTTGGGAGGGAGGCTGCGGGCTGGTGGGGACACAGGGATGGGACGTACCTGGGGAGGAGCAGGAGAGGGATTTGACCTATATGGCTTCTCAGGGCTCCTCAGGGGCACAAGGCAGCCACTGGCCCTCTCACCAGCAGCCAGTGTTTCACAGGATCACAAAATGGTTGGGGTTGGAAAGGACCTCTGGAGATTACCTGATCCAACCCACCTGCTAGAGCAGGTTCATATGGAGCAGATCACACAGAAATGTGTCCAGGAGGGTTTTGAATGTCTCCAGAGAAGGAGACTCCACAACCTATCTGGGCAGCCTGTTCCAGTGCTCTGACACCCTCAACATAAAGAAGTTTCTCCCCCTATTCAGATGGAATCTCCTGTGTTTCAGTCTGTGCCCACTGACTCTCATCCTATCATTGGGCATCACTGAAAAGAGTCTGGTCCCACTCTCTTGACATCCACCCTTCAGATATTTACAAGCATAAATACCTTCAGTTTGACCATGCACATGTAATTCTCAAACTTCATAGCACATCTTACTCTTTCCCTTCATCATTTTTTTTTCACATGCACTGACTCAGATAATATGTCCTAAATCTTGCTGGTTTGAGATTTCCCAGCATATATGGGCAGAGTGCTGCTATTTCCAAGCTCTCCCCTCAGGGCACACTGTCTCAGGCTGTGTCACTGCTGGACTTTGATGGTCTAGCCAAAGAAGGGAAAGACAGTGTCACGGTGGACAGATGCGAAGGACTGCCTTTTTACTTTGGTGAATGAGAAAACCTCATGACCTTGAGTCACTTAAAATATCTAATTCAATCTATAATAAATGCTTTAAAATGCTTTGCTTCTATCTTTCATTTTCTCTTCTTTATCCTTTTTAATGATGTTGAGGAAGTTTTGATATGTCCCAACAGTAAGCAGGGTTTTTTTAAATGTCAAAAAGAGAATGCTTGGATTTTTTTCCTTGGGCTAAAGTATTTGCCTGACAGAGCACAAATCTACTGCCAGTTTCTTTCAACTCCAGACCACAGGGTTTCGGGACTTATAAATGATTTGAAAGACATGGGCCAGTTTTATCTGTCAGGCTCAGCTCCCCGTCACTCCAACGAGAACACTGTGTCTAACAGGAACCTCTTGAGCTCAGTTATACGGATATTAACATTTACTCTGCTGTGACACTCACAGCTAAAGATGATAAGTATTTTTTTTTTCTTCTTCCGGCACTACCTTAGCAATCCTGGTATCCATGGGGAAAAACTAGCACACGGCATTTTGCACTAAACACCTATTACAAACTTTGCTGCATCAACTATCATGATCTGGCCCAAATCAGGCAAACACATCTCTGCTACACCTTTGTCTGGCAGGCAGGGAGTTTCTATAGTTACTTATAATCCTAAGGAAGCCAAATCAGCCAGTCAATTATTTATCTTTGTAGCCATATTTAGTGCCTGATCTGCAACCAAATGGTCAGTAGAATCACACTGTACAAGCCTATTCATTTTGAACCAGACTTGGTATGGGGCTACATGGCAAAACACCTCCCAGCAAACAAGTTTTGAATGTATCAGTCCCCTGCTTCATGCCCATCCTTCGGTTTGTTGGGGCAAGGAGGAGAAAGGGGAGGGCATCTCGATGCCTTCTGCACGTTAGTGCTGCAGACATAGGAGAGATCTCAGGCGTTAGCACTGGGATGGGGAGGGATTCAGACCCTACTGTAAGCACGGGTCTGCAGGAGGATCCCTGAAGTGGGACTGCCATGCATAAGCCTTTCTCCAGTGCTTGCCAGGTGCCAGGAGGGGCACTTGGCAGCTGGCAGCGCAGGAAGGTCAAAGAGGGAATTTTTTGACTGGAGGTTCTATCTCAGTCCCCTGCTTTTCTATCACCTGGGTACAGTGGAGGTGAAGACCAGACTTGTATTATTGAGAGGATCATAGACTCATAGAATACCAGGTTGGAAGATGTTGGATTTGGGTGAATAAAAATATTTCCAGATGCTTTCAGTGAAGAAAATTGCCCATATCTTTCCCCTTCCAGCGCCTTTCTACAAAGATAAAATGAACATAACCATCCAGAAAAAAAAAAAAAAAAAAAAAAAAAAAGAAGGAGGAGGGAAAGAAAAAAGAGTTAAATACTCCTATCTTGTAATTCAGGAGTTCCTTCACCATCAGTGAGCAAGCTCTAGGGTGCCTAACAGGGAGCATAGAGATGGCTCAGGCTTGCAGACTCCATGACGGCAAAGCATTTGGCTAATAAACTGAAACCCCTAATAAAATCTTTGTCCTTGCTTTTGCCTGGATGAACTAGAAAAGCGTGTCTTTCTTTTCAAGAGACAGTACTACAGATTTAGCTGTGCCTACGGGCTGCAATTGGCTTCTTTGTTTCTTCTTTTAATTTCCCACAAATTTAATCTATTACCAACGCCATGCTTTTCCTTTGTTAATATATTACTGGGCTTTATCAGCAAAGCTTTTATTGCAGCTTTCACTGCAATGAGCCGGTGAATAAAGGTTAAAAAGACCAACCTCGAGCGTATCTGCAAACGTAGCTTGCATAATCGGGGAGCGCTGCTGGTGCAGGGCTTCACTGACGTAACTGGCTGGGGAAAATTACCGAGACGCCTGCTGAGGGACAGAAGTGACTAACTCTCATCAGCAGAGTCTCAGCTTCTGAAGGAGCTGCTGCTAAGGCAATGGGCTAAAATAGACCCAGAGGGAAGCTGATTTTGAACAGCAAGGGCCCTTTTATTTATTTTTATAAAGAGTGCTCTGTGCAGATTGCGTGTGGACTCTTTTGTGTGCCTCTGTAGAAATCAGAGGAATAAACAAACCTGGAAGCAACCGCTCGCGCTTGACATCTTTTTGTTGGCATTTATCAGCCGCCGGCAGGATCCTCATCAAGTTCCCAAGGGCAGCCAAAACCCGTCCAGATCGCAGGCCGCCAGTTCTGCCTTAGATAAGCAGAGCTGTCCTCCAGAGCATCACCCCACTCCTAAATGGTGCAAAGTATTGTGGCCGAGAGCTTGCATAAGGAACTGGAGCTGTCAGCTGCGGATCGCTCACCTCCAGCCGGCTGTGTGCCGCCAGGGATGCTGAATGATGCCTGAAGCTGTGCAACAGCATCTGGCTGGAAACCATGAGGTCTTGAGGGTGAGGAGAGCCAGAGCAAAGCCCTGGTGAAAGCCTGGAAGCCCACCCTTGCCTAGGGGTTCAGAATTCGACCCTTGATCTAATTCAGGAATTATCCCACTTACATTACATGGGGTGGGCTGCACCTGCTCAGGGCTGGAGGAGGGAAAATATAGTTTTCCAGCCTTGCACCACGGCCTTTGTGCTTGCTGTGGGCCAGGAGGGCCCTCTGGTGCTTCCTACAGGACAAGTAGAAGGAATCAAGGAGGGAGTCCTTGGCTGTGAGTGCCTCTGGCACCAATCTTCAAAGTGAGGGTGTCCCCACTCTGTGCACACCCCATAGCCAAAGGCAAGGCACACCTCATCCCCAGTCCTCACAGAAGGCCATGCCAGCATGGTCCGTATCCATGCTGTGTCTCCCAGCCCCACACCTGGCCCTTTCACTGTGTGACTTCTGGGCTACAAATGTGCAAATGCTTTCCTGTCCAACACCATGCCACTAAGAAAACCCATCTGGGCTCAGATAAATAAGAAATCAAGGCATGTTTCATCCTCTGCCAAGGTGGAAGCCAATTACAGACACAGAGCAGAAGCCTCCTGCCCCAGCTTCCTCTGGAAAGGCACAAAGGGCTGGACATAAGGAAGGCAAATCTGCAACACCGGAGCTGGTAACCATTGGGAGAAGGATGCCACCTTGTCCCAGCTGTTAGAGGTAGCAATGACTGCTCTTGCTGTCACTCTTAGGGACAGAGCGACTGCCACGGTCCACCTGATGCTTGGATGCCAGAACTGAGTGGCATGGAGATGTCTGATGTGGGACACGCTTGAGCTAAAAGAGACCCCTCTGGCACAGCCAGAGCATCACCTCCGCCAGCTATGAACTGAATAAGCAAGCAGGATTCAGCTGCTGAGTCTCTCCAGGAAGATGGACAGAATGAGATCTAAGGATGGACAGCCACCCCACAGGAAACTGGAAATAGTTCCGAGGATTCTTGATCTTCCCCAGCTACTTAGGAGGCACAAAGCTCTTCCACAAACATTATCTGAAGTATGGGCAAGTGTAACAAATAACCAGCTTCTACCAAATCCTGTGCGCAAATTACGTTACTACTACCAAGTGTACAGAAGCTGTAACTGTGTTTGTAGAGTATAGGTTGTTGCAAATGTACCCAGGCAGGCTTTAAATGAGGTTGTTAACCTATGCCTGTTTTTTTTATAATTGTTTTAGCCAGTGCTAATTGGCTGAAAATGAATGAAGCTTCTCCTCAGATGTTTCTCCTAATGAAATGTGCTTTTTCCCTAGATCAAGAGGTATCCTGGGAGGGAGAGAAAAGCCCTGGGAAGCAAGAATAGCTCATATCACAGCCATGAGTCTGTGGGGAGACCAGAGGTGCCCACCACATGCTCGAGGCCTGCACAGCCCCCGGGAAGCCCTGTCCCCTCTGTGCCCTGAGCATTGCTAGCTGTCAAAGCACCAAGAAGAGAGACATGGAGCTCTCTAGGTAAGCTGGATCAAAAGAAAGCTATCCCCACCAGACATGGAAAAAAAAAAAAAAAAGACAACCTCTTCTATGCATCTCTGCCTTGCATTCATGTGAATCTGATCTCCACAGGAGAGCTGGGACCACCCCCTGAATGCATTGCCATCCCTGTGCCATGAGCAGGTAAGGCTGTGGGAAGTGGTCAAGGGGTTGTGGCCCTGCCCTGGATCCCACCACATCTTTGTCAGTCCAGAAAGATGTTTTGTCAGTTCAGAGAGTACACAGACATGTGCCAAACCATCGGGCTGGGTGGCATCCCATTTAAGGCCTACACAAAGCCTTTTGCTGTCTGCCCATACACAGTATGTCGTTCTTGTTACTATACACATGGCAAGCATCTCTGAGCTAGATGTGTATCATATAATAGAAAAATGGTGATTAAAAAATAGCTTTGATGGTGTTTCACGATAGCAACCACCACCAGCTTGTGCTGCGCATTGTAAGAGGCTTTGAAACTTGTATTAACGTGAAGTGGATGTGAGAAGTACATGTCATGGTGCCATGCAGTGGCTGAGTTAAGGTTTAATTGCTAAGATAACTCCCTCAAGTGAAACTGAAGTAGGCATGACTGAAAACTGGAAGTCAAAGAAACTGCCTTTCCCCTCTTTATAAGTGAATCATCTTTTCCACCCATTTTTAACTCACCTGCTGGCAGGAGTGTGCAGAACTGAAAAGAGATGGAGAACTGATGCTTTGCATGAGTGTCAGCCAATCCTAAGGGTACCAAAATCTCCACAGAGGTAAATGGTTAGGCAGTGGCTGATTGCATTTTGTTATATTGACTAGATGAAGTCTCAGAATTAGTGCGTGGGGAAGTGCTGCTCTGCTACAGTCCTGCATGACCTTGTGCTGGTCATGTAACTCGCTGTGTCTCATTTTCTGGAATAGCACCACCCATCAACCCGATCTGCTGCCAGATCACTTGATAATTACTAGTGAGATGTCTGAAGAAGCTGTGCTAGCATTCTAGAAAGAAACCACCATTGAAATTATTTCAAAGCTCATCACCTCGGACTGGCTGGAAATGGTTCAGGACAAGAAAAATGGACCTTTGTGATGTGGGGTCCCTTTAGGGCACAGCATTTGAGCTGGCTTAACAGTGAATAAAGGATTTGTTTGGTGATTGAGCACAGGTGTACCTTCCCCTGCACTGAGATTGCTTCCTACAAAACAGGTAGAAAGAGAATGCCATATATTTACCTAATACTACTCCTTGTGCACCTTGAGGGTTCTTTCCATCCAGCCCACAAATTCTCATCCATTCTCAGGGTCTTGTGCATCCAGCTGATATCTGATTTACTTTGCAAAGGGAGGTTTAGATTGGATATGAGGAAAAACTTCTTCACTGAGTTGGTTTTCAGGCATTGGAACAGGCTGCCCAGGGAAGTGGTGGAGTCACCATCCCTGGAGGTGTTTAAAAGATGCTATTCTTGGTGACAACCAATGGTAAGACAAGGGGTAATGAGTTCAAACTGGAACACAAGAGGTTCCACTTAAATTTGAGAAGAAACTTCTTCTCAGTGAGGGTGACAGAGCACTGGAACAGGCTGCCCAGGGAGGTTGTGGAGTCTCCTTCTCTGGAGACATTCAAAACCCACCTGGACACATTCCTGTGTAGCCTCATCTAGGTGTTCCTGCTTCAGCATGGGGATTGGATGATCTTTTGAGGTCCCTTCCAATCCCTAACATTCTGTGATTCTGTAATTCTATGTGGTGCTTAGGAACATGGTTTAGAAGTGGACTTGGCAGTGCCAGGTTAACAGTTGGTTTTAATGATCTTAAAGGTCTTTTCCAACCAAAACTATTCCATGATATTAGGAGATATACTCCATCACATCAAAAAATGTCACCACTGTCAGACTCATCTTGGCGACAATGCGATGAAAACCAAAAAGGTGAGATTTTTAAAGAGATCACACTCCATATCCTTCTCTCAAGCAAGCGACCTGCGCGTCTGTCACACCACAGCAGATCTGTTTCTCCACCCTAGCTGCACTCCTAGAGCATAAGGCCAAACGGAGCTGAAGCACAACCTGCAGGATCCTCATTCAGCCACCCTTGCCAGCACCCACCTCTTTGGCTGGAGAGTTTGTGCACCACACTTGGTATGGTTGCTTTTTCCCCAGCTGCAAGTGGCAGTCACCTTAGTGACTGCGGGAGGTTTCCAGCTCAGGGCTTGAAAAAGCTGGTGGCTCTCAGCTTCCCACAGCACAAGAGAGAGCAACTGGTGATAAGTAACTCCCAAGCAAGTTCAGGAGGGAGAGAACAGACCAAATGAATGTCACAGAGTTAATTTCCCAGCAATAATGGTAATCTATTGCTTTTCCTCTGTTTCCCCACTTTCTTTGAGCTCAGTTACACAAGCACACTCTGACATTAAAAAGTTTCAGAGCTCCAAAATAGGGAGGAGGAGGAAGACAGTTTTTTTTCCCTCACTTAAACTTTTAAAGACAGATCCATCTGAAGGAGCCAACTGAAGGAGCTTTGAGTGCGGGAAGAAATAAAGATAACACTGCAAAAACATTCTGAAATGTAAGAATATTACACCCATAATAAAACCAGCCTGAGCTTATAAAACTTTAACAATGGTAGTATTAAAAATGCAGAGGGGACCAAAAGGGAGACCAAAGGGAGGAGTGCAAAAGGGAGACCAGTAAAGAAGAACCTGGCAGGAGGAAATACACAAAAATATGTGGCTTAGCTCAGGTACTCTAGGCATTGGCCCAACACAAACTAAGTATTTCATTACCCGAATGTGAACTAAATGTTTTGTCTCTTTGGTCACCAGCAGCTATTGAGGACAGCATGGGGCAAAGGGAAGTGGGCACAAAGGTTTGGGATTTATGAGCTCGGAGAGAAGCAGACATAAAGAGCGAGCACATCAGGTCAAGGAGACAAGGATATCTACAACCTGGTGCATGGAAAGGACCACCATTTGCAATTGCAAGGCTGATATTAGGTTGACGCAAAAGTAATTGCAGTTTTTGCACTGTTGAAATTTCCTGATTGATATTTGATACATTCTTAAATAAATGTGGTTATGTTATACATCACTTTAATGTGCTTTTCTTGCTGTGTTTTTTTCGCTACTGACTTGTTACTTGCTGTTTATTTTATATTTGCTTTAGACTATAGAAATTATGTTAGACAAAAACCAAATTCTTCTTTGAGTTCAAAATGGGTTGTAAAACTGCAAAGACAACTCGCAACATCAACAATGCATTTGGCCTAGAAACTGCTAACAAATATACAGTGCGGCAATGGTTCAAGAAGCTTCACAAAGGAGAAGACAGCCTTGAAGATGAGGAGCATAGTAGCCTGCCATTGTAAGTTGACAATGACCAATCGAGAGCAATAATCAAAGCTGATCCTCTTACAACCACACGAGAAGTTGCCAAAGAACTCAATGTTGACCATTCTACAGTCGTTCAGCATTTGAAGCAAACGGGAAAGGTGAAAAAGCTTGATAAGCAGGTGTCTCATAAGCTGACCTAAAATTAAAAAAAAAAAAATCATTTTGAAGTGTCGTCTTACTCTGCGTAACAACAATGAACCATTTTTTTGATTGGATTGTGACATGTGACAAAAAGTGGATTTTATACAACAACCAGCAATGACCATCTCTGTGGTTGGACTGAGAAGAACCTCCAAAGCACTTCTCAAAGCCAAACTTGCACCACTGTTTGGTGGTCTGCTGCCAGTCTGATCTGCTACAGCTTTCTGAATCCCAGCTAAACTATTCCATCTGAGAAGTCTGCTCAGCAAATGGATGAGCTGCACTGAAAACTGCAACACCTGCAGCCAGCATTGGTGAACAGAAAGGGCCCAATTCTTCTCCATGACAATGCCCAACCACAAGTTACACAACCTATACTTCAAAAGTTGCATGAATTGTGCTACAAAGTTTTGCCTCATCCACCATATTCACCTGACCTCTCACCAACAGACTACCACTTCTTCAAGCATCTCAATAACTTTTTGCAAGGAAAATGCTTCCACAACCAGCAGGATGCAGAAAATGCTTTCTAAGAGTTCATAAAATCCTGAAGCACGGATTTTCACACTACAGGAATAAACAAACTTATTTCTCGTTGGCAAAAATGTGTTAATTGATAATGGTTCCTGTTTTGATTAATAAGGATATGTTTGAGCCTAGTCATTATGATTTAAAATTCACAGTCCAAACCTGCAATTACTTTTGCACCAACCTAATTGCTATGACCTTTCATGAAACCACCAACCCAGAGACTGTGGAAGGTGATGGGAGAAGAGCCAATGTTGTACCTGAGGTCAGGGAAGCAGAAGGATCTGGGGAAGGCAGTGGGGGTAGGCATGCACCGGTTCATCTGGCCTCCACAGAAGAAAGGTTTTGGGAAAAACTCTGCAGGAAGGATGAGGAAATACAAGATGGCACATGATATATCGGACAAAGGAGATGACGGGTTTCCCAGCTGTAGTCTGTGCCTGACTTGCTTGACTCAGGACACAGGGGAGAACAGGTCTGCCTGATTCCTTGTTGCCAAACAAGAATGCTCATTAGTGTGAGGTGTAGTGAGAGAGATTTCGTCTGGGTCAAGAACTAGCTAATGGGTAGAAAACAGGCTGTGCTGAAAAGGGAATTAAAATTTGGCAGCAAGCTCCTGATGGAGTTCATCGAGGAGCTGTCTTGGACACTTGCTTAATCTGTATTTTCTTTAAATGACCCTAGCAGAGAGAGCGGACATGATGTGAAGTTGGGAGTCACTGCTGGTACTGATAAGGGTTGAAATATTATATAGGGGGAGCTGGGTGCCCTTAGGGGTGAGACTGAGACAAATGGGATGTAATTTAGCAGTAAAAAATGTGCCACCATGTACTTGGACACTAGAAACAAGAATTTCTGCTATATGCTGGCAGCTTATCCACAAAGCAACAGAGATAGATCACTCAGGCATGAGATGGCTCTGAGCCATGAGCGACTCATGGCTAAGAAAAGGCACATGCAAATGGAGGTGGCGTCAGCTAGAGTATTTCCAGAAGGGCCTGGAGAGAGCCGTGCCAGGGGACAAGGACCCGCTGAGACCTTGACGTGGTCAGGACCGTGCTTGAGGTGCTGGAGACATCTCCTTGTGCCAGCTCAGCCCTCTGCCTCACACCCCAATGGACCACACATCTCCCTGCAGCCTGGGGGGCTGCATGGGAATATGACCACCCTCCATAACCCACTGTTTTTTTTTTTTCCAATATGACCACCAAGAAGGGAGATGAGTTATTTAAGCTTGAGGATAATGTTGGCCTTTGAGCAAATGCCTCTAAACCATCCCTGACTATGTTTAGATGAGAAATGGCAGAATTAATAACAGCTGGAAGAATGATACTCTGCAAAGGCTTTCCTGCAGGAATCCTAGGAGCAAAGTACTGCCTAGTTTTAAGCTGGAGCTTTCCAAGCCCGTGAAGGGGATTGCATAACATGACTATGTGTGACAGAAGAAGATGCAACACAACAACCTAGGAGATCCTGTCTGGTCTCATGATTTTTGAACTCATTATCTCTAAGCAGATGTATAGAAATTGATAGAACAGGGGCATCCAGCTAGACACTGGTTTTAAATCTGCAGATGAATCATGGCCAGCACTTTGGGGCAAATAAACAAGGTATGGTTTATTTCAGACTAGTCTTTGGAAAGCCCCAGTCATGACCTGAGAATTTAGAGTCTCCAGGGCAAGAAAAGGAACCCAAGATAGACAAAGCCACTGCATCAAAACGTCTCCTTTGAAGGGCAGTGCAGATCTCTGCTGTGCTCCTAAAAAGGCATTATCAAGGCAGAAACAGTTCTTACCTGTGCCAGCTGTACCACAGGCTTGAAGGGACGTCTATTCCTGCCAGGCCTGGCCAGACTAGAAAGCCCCAAACAAGCCCATTCTCTTAATCCAACTCATTAGTCATATGAAGTGGGCAACAAACAAAGCCATTTCAAGAATCTACCTGATGGCTATTAGACCTTATTCTATGTTCTTGCCTCAACACAAACAGAATTTTTATGTTGCTCACCTGGAGTCAGTTGAAAACCATTAATGTTCCTATCACACCCTTTTTAATCAAAATGACCAAAAGGGCAGAGACCAGCTCTAGCCATCACTGCATGCCCTGTGAATGGGTTGGGAGGGCCAACATGTGTCAAGGCAAGCAGGGTGGTCACCCCTCAGGATCAGTAGCAGCTGAAGGGTTCAACCAGGTCCATAGCAAGTGGAGCATCTCAAGGCCGTGGAACATCCCTGCTGTCCCCAAGGTTGGAGTTTTGTGGCATGCTGGCCTTGAGGCCAGTCAGAGACAAACAGAGGGCATTTCCAAGGCTTTGTGGGATGCCATCAGCATCTCCAGTTTGGCAGACCCATCTAGCTGGCATATGTACAGAAAGGAAAAATGTCCACCTGAAAAAGAGGCTGAAATACAAAGGGTATCAGAAGAAAGTTCATGTAAAGGTAAAGGGTCTCCAGCCCACAGTGTGAGGACTGACTCCAGAGGATGTTGATGATACCTCCAGTTATTGAGAACTTTCTCTTCATCCAGAGGGGACCCACCGTCCTTCAGTCTCACATGTGTGTCGTGGTTTAACCCGAGCAAGCAATACAGCCACGATAGCCGCTCACTCAGCCCTTCCCCCACAACAGGGAAGAGAATCAAAAAGGAATGGAGAAACTTGGATTGAGATAAAAACAGTTTAATAAAATAACAAAATACTAATACACTACTAGTAAATATATATATATATATAATAGAAATAGAATATAAAGGAAAAGATACCCAATGAAGTTCCCCACAAACTCCATCCACACTAAGCAGTCAGTCCCAGGAAGAGATACCCCAGTCCTGAACAGCCGATCCAAAAGAGAGAAAAAAAAAGTTTAAAAGCCAGAAAAGCCCAGAGGCCTCTGCAAAATGGCAAAAGGCCAAACTAAAGGTCCCAACCAAAACTCCCCCGGCTGTGCCTCAGAAAGAGAAAGAGAGCAAATCCAGAAGGCCCCAACTCACCTTAAATGTGAAGCATGACACTAATGGGATGGAATACTCCTATTGATCAGTCTGGATGTCAGTCAAACTCTGCCCCATCCATGTCCGCCTTCCTTGCTGCCTCACACCTGCGGGCAGAGTGCTCCTGCAGAGGAGAAATTCTGGGGCTTATGATTGCACTGAAAATAGCAGTTGGCTTCTTCTGTGCTGCAGATTGGCTTTCAGAAAGCTTTAGAATCATAAAATGGTTTGGGTTGGAAGTGACCTTTAAAAGACACCTAGTCCAACCCCCCTGCAATGGGCAGGGACATCTTCAACTAGATCAGGTTGCTCAGAGCCCCGTCCAGCCTGGTCTTGAATTTTTCCAGGGACAGGGCATCTACCATCTCTCTGGGCACCTGTCCTTCTTAGCCATCCTTCTACAAGTGTGTGATTAAGTTTTTTTATTCTGACAGTGACAGGACCATTAGAGGGAGCAGTAAATTAAGAATAATTGCAAGGATAACATGCAAGAGATCATCACCTTTTGCTTGAGGTCTCCATTTTTCTCCCTTTTCTTAGGTACTGCAGAGGGAATTATTAGCAGATAGAGCCTGTGACATGAGAGCACATCATGGGTTCATGGATACCTTGGGTCTTAATGCTTTAGGACACTAAGACTCCTAGAGACAGTGACTTTCCAGCCACACCAAGGGCTACACTTCTTTTTGTCTGCAGAGGTATGGAAATCTGGTCTTGAAAGTCACAGTGTTGGGGTGCCCCTCCAAGTCCCCTGTAAGCATCCACCAGCTTTGCTCTGAGTTTGCTATAGAGTACTGAGTTTGGCACAATACCAAAA
Organism: Columba livia; assembly: GCF_036013475.1. NCBI lineage: Eukaryota > Metazoa > Chordata > Aves > Columbiformes > Columbidae > Columba > Columba livia. The sequence goes on along the minus strand of NC_088602.1, from coordinate 96,818,492 downwards.
GTACTGCAGAAAAGGGGCCAAATAATGCCCTCACCTGATTCCCACCTGTCAAATCCCAGACCACCCAGCCAGAGAGTGCCGTAGTCACTCTCTGTGCCCTCTGTCATGATGACCTGATAGCAAATATGTGCTTGCATATTCTGTGGTAGTTGCCCCCTGTCCCTGACATCCCTGCACTGGAGACCCAGGCATTGATACCTTCCCTCCTTGCTCATTGCACAGGCTGACAAAGCCGCCAGCCCCACTTTTCAGGGGCCAAGTGGCACTGCAGGACTTGTCCAAGCAGACCTCTAGCTCTCCCAAGCCTTTCTTCTCCATTGCAGTGAGACTGTGGCATCTGATTAAATCCCTCACTGATCCTTTCCCTTTCCTACCATGTCTTGTGGTTGAGGGGTGCTTGCTGAGGTGACAGCCCACCACTGAGGGATATACCCACCCTGGAAATCATCTTGCCTCCTTGACTCACAGCAAGGGAAAGGGCAGGCTGGTGCAAAGGAACAAAAAGAAAGAGAACTTCTTAGACCCTCTAGCTAATATTAAACCTGAAATGGGGTCATGAAAGATCAGCTGCTGAACACCCAAGTACCCAGAGCACTCCATCCTGTGGTGGCTGGGAATGCACAATGTTGTCCAGTGAGAAGATGCAGACTGATTCCACTATCTTTGACCCTTTTAGAAGAATCTATTGTGGGTTGATTTGTGGGGTTTTTGTTTTGTTTTGGTATGTTTTTTCCATCAAGAGTGGAAGAATCAATTTAAAATCTAGCAGCCAATTCACTCTGGCCTCTAGATTGCTTTTAAAGCACTGGTCCTGTGAGAATCCCCCACTTCACCTCCTGCCCTCCCCAATGCGAGGCAGACTCCTCTGGCTCCTCATGGATCAACCTGACAGCCTGAAGTAACCCTCCCTCCAGCAGTTTATCTTCTGCCAAACAGAAGAAAATCAAACCCCTTGATCCTCGCTCAGCAAATGAGAGCAGTTCTGAAGAAACTTGATGTGTTAACAGGCTCTGGTCCCACTTAACCCAGTTTTGGGGGTAATAACTTCCTCCGTAGCCAGATTCTCATTCCACATGGCAGAAGGACTTGCACAGCTTGGGGTGGGCTGGCTTGAGGAATGGGTCTGGGTCACCCCCAGCTGATCTGGAGAGGTGTAAGCATCCCTGCAGTCAGGCCGGGGCACACTTAGCTCCTGCAGCTGTTGGAGAAGCTTTGGCTTTTTTCAGAGGGTCAGAGGTTCTCTCACCCTTAGCATGAACGCTCCCTGCCCTCCCAGGACATAATTTTCAGAAAAACTGTTTTCTGCTCTTCCCCCTGAGGCCATAAGTTCACTAGAGAGGATGTTTCTCTTCCATCTGCGGGGAGTGCCTTTGACCTGCAGGTAACTGCAGGTGAGCCTAGGCACCCACCTGAGAGCATGGGTGCTGATGTGGCTTGACCAGCAAAGCTCATGTTCCCTCTTCCACTTTACATTTGACTCAGACCCACATGATGTGCTGATGTGAGAGACATGCTGCATGGAAAAAAAAATCAATGTAGCCTCATTATGCCTCTCAGAAGTAAGCTGATCAATCAGTCTAAAGAAATTCAATTTGTTCAGCTTGTCAGAGGGAAAGCCAGGAGGTGACTTGACCACAGCTGACAACCCCCCCAGGAAGAGCCATGTGCCTGGTGGATCCACCGCTCCAGTGAGAAGAGGCGCAACATGATGCTGTGGCCACGTGTGCGCCCAGGCAGGCCAGCTTGGATCAGGGATACAGGTGTTCATTCATGCCATGAGGATAATTAACCACTTCAACAGCTTACCAAGGGACACAGCACAATGGTTTGCAGCCTTTAAATCAGGACTGACTGCCTTTCCCAAAGATTTATTAGATCTCCAAAGAAAGACCTGGGCTTGACGCACAAATCATTCTCTGTGTTATATCAAGGGTCATGCCAGCCAACCGTAATGGCTCCTTCTGGCTTCAAAATTTATGGCTGGTGTCAGAGGGACAAATAACTCCTCCAGAAGGCATGGCTGGAGGAGGGAGAGCTCCAGGGGCATGGCCATCTTCAAGGACACAGTGGCAGAAATGCTACCCAGGTGGCCCAGTCCATCCTGCATGGCTGCATGGCAGAGACACCACGGCCACTGATGTTGGTGTGGACCAGCGTGAGGACATGGCCCCCATCCTCCTCTGGGATTACCACAGAGTGGGACAGCCCTCGCTACCCAAAGCCCTTGCTGAAACAGGGAGCATGAGTTGTCAGAAAGAAAGGCATGATAAATGTTCTGCTTATCTTTTAGATAGATTTTCTTTTGCAAACAAAGTTTAAAAAAAATAGAAAATAAAAAAAATTCTCCTCCCAATCCTGTTTTAATACCTTCTCAGCACAAGGATCTGCAGCATCTCAGCACATGTCATCTGCCTTGGGATGGCACAGTGAGACTGAAGGGGGAAATTCAGGCTCCTCCTTCTTCCCCCCACTGCCTGTCCCTCCATAACACTCGTCTGATGTGAATTTTAATTTCCTAGGCGAGTCACTCATTCCTTTTGTGCAGAGACTTCCAATTTTGTCTCCACGCAATAACTGCAGAAAAGGCACTGCAAAGGGGAGGGGGAAATCTCTGTAAAATGATAACCCCAGGGATAAATCCTCAACAGGATCCACACAGTTTTAGCTGTGCAGCTGTCATTTACATTAATGGGAGTCATGCAGCTAAATAAGTGTACTGGAAATACCCTGGTCCCCAGCTGCCCAGTCTAAATAATAATAATAATACAAGAAAAAGCAGAGGGGAAGGAACAAAAAGGTTCTGTTCTCCCACCGCAGGAAGCCAAGAGAAGACCTGTGGCAGAAGCAGAAATGTCACTCACTCCTCACCCGTCACAGTGCGGGGCAGCAGGGAATAAGCATTTGTGGTGCTGGGAGAATGCTGCTAGCTCTCTGGGCATATGTTACTGTAAATTTGAAATTAGAGCCACCGAGGGGATGCAAAATGACAAACCCAGCTGCCAGTGGGGGTGCTGGCTGCCAACAGAGTAAAGTGTCAATTATTTACCATTTGCTAAAGGACACCGCTTTCTGCAGTCACGCTGAAATACGTGTGAAGCACATCTTAATCCCTCTAGCATGTGGGCTGATGGAGCCAGCCCCAGCCCTTCTCTCTGCTGGAGAAGGGCTTGAGGTTGGGACATCCCAGTGTGACTCCAGGCTGTGACGACACCCAGCAGTGCTGGCACCGCTGGAGCATCCAGAGCCACTCGGGAGTGTTGCCTGCCTGCCTGGCTCCCCCCGGGCCAGTCCTGATGGCCAGGGCAGGGAGCAGGGATGCAAAACCCCTCGGAGGTCGGGGCAGGGATGGGGGATGCACAGCCAGCTCCACCTGGCACCCCAGCTCATGAAATCCTGTTTTCCCTGGTGCGAGCAGAGAGCAGCGGGTACCAAGAGCTGCTGCGGGACTGCACAGGGCAGGGCAGCTGTGCACAGGCACAGCATGCCTGCATTGGGATCCAGGCATGCATCCCTGCTTGGGATTGCCCATCCCAAATTGCTCCGCTGCTCCCATTGCAGCAGGATGTGCGGCTTGCAAAAGCAACAGGGGAGAATTGGCATTTTATAAACTCTGTGTGTGTGTGCAAATAAAACAGATGGTGAGGGTGTTTACATTAGCACTCATGCTGGAAGTGCTTAGATGATCTTCCTTCTTAGCTAAATTAGAGCCCCATTTGGGCTGGGAGCATCACTTTAAAAAAAAAAAACACTGTTCTTCCTGCTGTTAGCAAACGTGGGCTCCTGTGGAAATCTTTATTCATCAAATCTTTCCCCTGGTCCAACCAAAACCTTCTATATTTGGGGTCCTGACAAGTCAAGACACTTTGTGAGCAGTGGTAGCTGCTTAATCATAGGGCCCTCATGAGGTTCAGCCAACCTAAATAAGTCATCAAGGCCATGAGTCATGTCACAGGTGGGCTCCACAGTGATTCAAAGATGAGATGATCCATCCCGATTTACTTAATGATATCATTACCTGGAAGAAAACTCATTTCCAAGCTTTACATCCCGCTTTTCCACTTGAGCTAGCAGTCTCTCCTCACTGGTTCCTCGAACAGCTGGCCAGAGGAGCGAGAGATGCTTCTCCAAGGTCTGGGCTTGAATGGAAAGGTTTTAGCAGAGGTCTCACTTGACATCCACTTGCTTGTTGCCTACCCAGGCTTTCCTCCAAGGGGTGGGCACTTGGGAAGGCTTTTCCCTGGCCAGCTGGGGACCTGCAGAAGTCAGGCACAAAACTAGCGCTGCTTCTTTGATGATAAGCCAAAGAGGAGGTTTAAAGCCCACATAAAGCTATCTGTTGAAATGCCTCAGCTGCAGCATTAATACCCATGGTCCTGTGTCACCACAAGAACAGCCACACGATTGACACTTGGCCACCTGTATCAGTGGATCATTACCACTGGCTGGAAGCAGCTGTTTGAGAGCTGTTTGCACTCTTTTGGTATGCTCTGTGCACAGTGGCTGAGGGTCAGGAGGAGTTTTATGGCCAAAATTTCCATGCTTGGGAGTATTCAGGCAGACGACTGGGCACCTTGTGCCCATCTGCAGTGCTGGGGTCTCAGGGGCAGCAGCCCAGAAACATGGGGGAGCCGTGGCCAATGGCACCCTGCTCAACATTTGCACACCTCCATTTTTTTGAGAGCCACATCCAAGGTGGACAGAGTGAAGACATGAAATTTCTGCATGCCCTAGTGAAGCAAAAATTCCCAGCCATCCACCTTCTGGTCACAGGCATGCAGTTTCTGCCTACTCATTTAATAGTATCAGGCTGAGAGTAAAGGAAAGGTTTCTGCCTGCAATTCATTATAAGAAGTATAAGTGACAACTCCTCTGTCTGCATTTCTGGTGAAAGGTAAGGAATGCCACACCCCAGCAAAACCAGCTGGGCACTTGAAAATAAATGATTCTTGATCTGAAGTCAGCCTCTTTTGTTATACAATAAACAGGTGTTGAAATAATGCTATTTTATGCTCTGTGTGTTCATAGCTGGACGTGTGTGTGTGCATATGCATATGCAAAAGGACAGGACCTGTAAGATAAACAGCAGGGATAAATTAATCTCCTGGGTATAATCTAGGTCTGCACCATGATCTGTGGGAATTTTATGACTGATTTCAGCATGGCTTTACCCTGTGCTCTAGCAGCAGTTGTGACCTGGAACTTCGTTCTGCCGGAAAGGGTAAAATCTCAGTATGAGTACCTGGCACTCACTTCTGGCCTCAGGAGGACCAAAGATGTCAGAGGCTGTTGCAGAGTATAATTCATTTTATAGCACTTGTACAATGGCTGTTGTCTCCCAGTGAGCCCCGCACGTTTGGAGGCCAGGATGACTAAGTCAGCTGGCCAGCTTGCTCTCTGGCCAGCTAGGAAGATCACTGAATCTGTGAATGAAAGAATGGGTCTCCTATCTGAGACTTGTTTGTGCAAAATAGTGGATTGAAACACCCACGTTTTGACTAAAACAGTTGGCCAGTGGAATGTGGGAATCACGCAGAAGACAGTGATCAATGGGAACAACCAGCACCTAAAGGTACCCCAGGTCTGGTGGTGAAAGCTGCTGCTACCCTCATTGCTGGTCCAGCTTCCCAAATAGACCAGTGGAACTTCTGAAGGATTGATGCTGATGAGGCCAAGGTCCTTCTGGGCTTTCACAAGAGGCTCTTTGCTCACAGAAACTCTTTGGGAGTTGAGGAGGAGGCCATGTGACATCTTTTTATGAGGGAGACAGTTGCCTGGCCATCCCCACAAAAGCTGAACGCAGTTCCAGGTACTGCTTTTGGGGTTCATGGCACCACTGGCACAAGGGTGGAGAGGGCTGCGCCATGTCCCACAAAGCTTAAGGGGGCTCTAGCCCCTTTGCTGCTCCCCCCCTACTTTAACCAGCCAAGGGCAGCAAGACGTCTGTGTTCAGGTTAGTTAGCCATAGAACGTCCAACAAATTTTATTAAACTTTTTTTCTTGGTCAAGCCTAGGAAGGATTTCGATTTGGTTTTGATCCATCTTATCTCAGTAGCAGTCTCTTTTTTCACATAATCTCCTCATTTCATAGGTGACGATATCCCTTTTTTATAATAAATCATGGGAGCAGTGGGCTCAGTAGAGTGCGAGGTGGCTCCTTCCCCTGACTCCTCACTCCTTTCCTGCCCCATTGCCAAACCCATGTCTGGGCACCCATCAGCTCTGACTCAGGCACAGAGCAGGCAGGCAGGCAGCATCCAAACAGCTACTGCAATGGGTGAAATATCAAAGGTGAAAGGTTTGGCTACTGACTGAGAAACACACAGGCAATCTCGCAACATTTGACTTTCCCCTGCTTTGTATTGACTTCCATTTTCGTGTTATGATAACAGATAAGAAATCACTGCCTGTGTTCTAACTGAGACAACTCTTCTGTGAATAGACCCCAGTGCTCCTGGTCTCCTCCGTCCTCCCTTTTCACAGATTAGCTTCTTACCAAAGTGGAACACTATCTTCACACTAAGTCGGCAAAGGCAAGGCTGACAGGAAGACAAATCAGACAGTGAGCATGAACCGTAAATATTGTTAAACACTTATTTTAGCTTGTGTTGCCTGACTTCTGGGAAATTAGATATAGTGTTAAAAAAAACCTCACAGCTGCTGGTGAATGTGCATGTTAACAATGGCATGGAAGAGCATAGTGTTGCGTTTGCCTCTCTGTATCGAAGTAACGCATAGGCACCCCAGCAAAGAAGAACTGAAACCCATCAGGAAAGGGGTACTCTTCATCAAAGACCAGCATCATATGGTTGGAAAATAGCTTGCATAGTAAAGACAGGGGCAAGAACAGGGAAATTATGATTGCATTAAACTGATCTCCATCACACACAAGCTCAAAGTAATTGTTTCAGGAAAGAATAAATACAAGGGTAGTAGTAAAGGAGGAAGATACACAAGTCAGTTGAAACTTGTCCAAAGAATCAAGCTAACCTCCATCTCTCACTAAATTACTTGAACTTAAAATGTTTTTAGGCCTGTCCTAAGATGACCTTTCCATTGGAGACAGTTGATGTTGTCGTACCAGTCACTTACGAGAGTTCAACAGGAACGTACAGGCCATGCTGCTGGTCTTCCAGTGAAGTGACTTGACCCTGGCACTGGCACACAACAGACTTGTGCAGCGACCTCCTTACAGGAGGAGACTGAGAGACCTGAGCTCATGTCTTTTTCTACATCTTCCCACTGAAAACAGGGGAAAAATAGATCTTATCCCTTTGTCAGCCTTATTTACTAAAGCGAATAAGTTCAGAAAATGAGAAAAACATGTCAGCTAGAAGTTCGTTTTGAAGACTGGGGAGGTCCTAGAATTTTTTCCAAAGTGCAAGAGAGGCAGCAAGACCTCTCCTGCCCCCTCCTCCCTCAGCACCTATAGGCTGCAACCTGGTAAATTTATGTATAGGCTTATGTAGCTTGGCTGTCTTTCAACGCAGGGACCCGAATTCAGAGACCCAGGAGTTCCTTTCACCTCTGTGCTTTGTATGTGCCTCTGACACACAAAATCATGATGACCCTCAGAGCTTGTAAAAACACTTCTGTTAATCCATTAATAAATTCTGCTTAGTGCCCACAATGCAGGGTCTTAAAAGCTCTGCACTGCTGAGGTTTTCAGAAGGATGTTGTGTTCTGGGCTCAGGCAACAGAAGGCAGCAAAACCTGTAAGAGTCAAAGGCCATTTATTTTTGCAGGGCTCCAGCATTTCTGGATTGACTGTCAGGGAGGAGCTTCCTTGATTCATAGATATTTTTGTGAACTGAAACAATCCCGCTGAGTGGTCACATTTTGTCTAAGAACTGGTTTTGCCCTCTTTCTAAGAGATAACCAGACACTAGCAAGTGCCATAAAAGTGTAGAGTGGAAAGAGAGACCAGAGAAACTGCATTAATTTTTAAAGAGAGCACATAAACGGGGAAGATGGAAATCGGACACCCTGACATTGCTTAAAATGCCTGCCTTTGAAAGAAGAGAACAACAAGAAAACTAGAGGTCAGTACTACTAAGCCACGAATGGACTCTTAGGAAAGACATCCAAATTCAAATCCAATGCTGTCATAAGCTAAGCAAGCCAATGAATCATATTTTGCTAGGGAGATTTTATATTAGATAACTTTATTTTTCTAGGAAAGCCATGTAGGAATTAAAAATCAGGCAAATAAACAATGCTTTCAAGTCTATATTTTGATATGAAAGACAACAAACTCCAAGCATAACTCTTACACCTTCACTTAAAAGTAGAGCTTTTCTTTGTCTTTTTAGTGGCCTTTGCATGTATCCTCTACCAACTTTCCTTCATGCCCCACAGACTACGCCCATCCACTGCTTTTGTTTTGTTCTGCAAAGATGATACATATTCTTGATGCCTATTTTTGAAGAGCCCTTTGGAAAACATGGCTTGAAGGAGGAATAAAAAAGCTATAGCAAAGGACTCCATTTCTAGGTAATTTCTCCTATATCCTGCTTTCAGTTTATTACCCTGACAAAAAGTCTCTCAGTTGCAGAGCAGAGCCCTACCTCCCGCAGGGGATATATCGAGGATTATCTACCCTGAAATGAAAGTCTGTTGACCCAGGGAAAACATTTCACCAAATGACAGCAGTTTTGAATTGAAGGGACCTGTGGGGTATTAGACACAGTGTAAACATAATCTAAGCGGAGTAAGGAAAATATCTGGAAATAGTTTCGGGCAAGAAAGCTGAAGTATGTAAATGAATACGTTTGTAGGATAGGTAGAACTTCTGCAAAAGGAAAATATGCTCGTTTTTACACTGCTGAAATAGCAGAGTCCCTCACCGTCAGGAGGATGCTGCCCAACAAGAGGCAACATGGCCCCACCACATCTCCCACTCCCCAGAGGGATTCACCATTCCCCACAGATCCTGGGATGCTCCTGGCACTGGCACAGCATCTCCTAGCCAGCGTTGTCCTGGGACCTCACACCTAAAGGCATCACTCTGCATTCTGGATCTCTGTAGTATTGAATATGGCCCCTGTCACATAACCCCAGATAACCCCGCCTTGGCCAGGATCCTCCATGTTTTCAAGGTAGTCACCACGGCTTGAGTTATGCCAAATTCAAATCAGAGGGAAAAATATCAAACAACAACAACAAAAAATCCCTTTTTAGTCCTGAGCCTGTCTCCCCAGCCCACAGCCCAATGGAAATTCAGACATACTGGCAACCTTGGCTAAGGAGACTTTTATGTTAGTGAACCTAAAAGAGAGCATAATGGCACCAGGATGGTGCTGTGACACTCTTTCTTTGGTTCATTAAGAGCAGGAGCATCTAGGTGCTGGTATCCCACATGGCCCCTGGACCACAGGAATTAAAGCATTTCTGCTGTTTTGAGGAGTGTTATGGAGATCCTGTTGCTTTTTTGCCCTGTGTTACAATCATAATGTGGCAGTTTTATTAACTGCGCCCCACCCCCCCAACCCCCCTAGTAAATTAATTAATTACTTCCAAGCTAAAGGCACTTCCAAGCTAAAGGCGGCATCACAGAGGCAAAAATGGCAGGAGATCTGCTAGGCTTGGTCTCCATGCTCATAAAGATTTTTATTTTTTTTTAATCCTGCATAAGACAAAAGGTGATGTGAAATATGTTATTGGATTGGGAAATATCTCTGGCAGGGAAATTTTTCAGTTCTTGAATAACAGTCTGAGGCAGTGATGGAATTGCTACAGCCTAAGTCATAAAAAATGACGGCAGAAAAAAATACTTTGACTCTTTTATCAAGTTCCTACAAATCCAGGGTCTCTGGCCCTGAACCAGGCAATATAAGTTACAACAGTGGCAAAAGCTTTCGAAAGTAACTAGTAACATCCACAGTCCTCAGATTTTGGGGAGCTCCCTTCCAAGACCCTTCCTTTTGGTTTTTTTTGAAACCTGATTTTATTTTCCCAAATAATACTGAGCAGCATCTCCAAGATACAATCCCTTCCATGTGCTAGATATTGGTCAAACCAAAGGTTTAAAAACTAATTGGTGAGCCTTGACCAGAGCCATAGGGTGTTCAGTGGTGGGGCAGGAAGGGTTTGGGGGTGCAGATCCCTGAGCTCTGGGTGCTCCTCCAGCCCTGCCTTCTCCCAGCCTCTTGTTGCTGTCCTTGCTGCACATCCTCCTGTTCAGGATGATTTGCATGACTCAGCCAGGGATGAGTAGGAAAATTAATATCATCAATTTGATCCCATTAAAAATATTCTGTCTGGTGCTTTCTTTCTACCCCTCTTTTTTTTTTTTTTTTTTTTTTCCTTGAAGAGAACTATTAGCACATATTTAGGGAGGTAAATTGTTCCATGAGTTAAATTAGCATCTGATCAAATGTGCGGAAAGTGCAAATTGCACTTTGCAAGCAAAAACAACTGAAAACAAGCTTTTGAGGCTTCAGCAAGCAAGTATGAAAATTGAGGCCATCCCAAAAAAAGGGAAGCCTTTTCAGACAGCTGATAAAAAGAATGTTTCATCCTGGAAAAAGGGAGCAGGCAGGTAGTCATTTCTAGATAAGTATATTGAGCAGCTCTTTTGACCCGCACTCTCCACTTCCAGATAGATCAAAGTTCTGCCTGAAGGGAGAAGGAGGTCCGTATGTTGGGCCTCAGGAGTGGGGCACATATATTTCTCATGGTTTGCACAACCTCAGGGAGCACTTCCTCAAGGAATGACTCTAGTTACTCCTTGCATGCTGGTCCTCCTGTTCCTGGTGGTCTTGGCAGGAGCTATGGGGAGGACACAAGGCAAGGTAGATGCCTCCTGGGACACCCTGAAAGATAGTGGAGGAAGCTGATAGGACCCTCCAATGCTCCATTTCTAGCAGAACTAAACATCTGTATTTATTCAGAGAGATAAATCAGATGGTTTGAAGGTGTGGCTTTCTGAGAAGGGTATCAAAGCTTTCAGATGAGAGCCTCCTTTGAAGATGCAGCATGTGGGGATGTGGCACATGATGCCAAGGGGACAGCAAAGACCCCCCTGCAGACAGGTGAGCCAAAGGCTGCTGGTCCCAGAGGGACGTGGCACCCAAAAAGCCAATGGGGCCAGGTGTGCCATTCATTTGGGAAATAGGGGCCGGAGATCCCGAGCACTGCAGCAAGTGGCTGTGGGGTCTGTTTGGTTTCACTGAGATGTCAACTGCTGAAAAGCTGCTGTTTCTTTTCTCCCCTTGTGCTCCTTCTAACAAATTCAAAAAAAAAAAAAAAATGAGCAACAGAAACCTTGGGCATTTTCAGTCAAATAACAATGAAAAAATGTTATTTAGATTGCAAAGCCAAACACTCTGAAGGTAAGCAGTGTGAAAGCTGCCTGCACAGCCTCCTCTTATGTACACTTTGTAAAACAGACTTATTTCTATGAGTAACAATAGAGGGTTTTTTTCCCACCTTTAAACATTGAGGATACACACTCAAAGGGCTAAAGTTTGTGGTCACTTATGCAAGCATAGATCTGACATGTCTCATGATTAGCATTCCTGATGCTGCCATCTTTCTCTTAACATCATTTTTGTGTGTTTCACTGGAGTCTCACACCTCCCTTCCCATGAGGAAAAGCCCAAGCTTCCCTTTTGCTTACTAAAGCAGAAAACTAAAACAGTCTCATTAGGCAGCTGGGAGGTAAGCAGCTTCCTCATTGATACCGATGACCATACAGAAGAGCTGTGCTTTGTGCCGTCCTTACGACAGTTAGTTTATACAACTGGATTGATACTTACGTACTTTTTAAAGTCATCCTTTCTCCTAATTTGCTTGCTTCAATAATTAGCCAAATGATGTTACTACTTCTCCCCTCCAAGTAATCTTCACCTTTGTGCAGGAAGCATACTAATTTGCCAGAAAGCTACATGGCATTTGCATGTTTTTCCATCTAATTTGGCAGCATCTGCACTTAAAGCAGGTGCATGCTACTAAAGCAACTTGAGCAATCATCCCAGACAGAGATTTCTGGATTGCACAAGAATTTGTTTGGAGTGTTTTACCGTGTCTGCGCTCAGCACTAATTATAGCTGGGAGAGAGGGGAAGGAGGGAACCTGGGCAAGTAAGATGGGCTAGTGGAAGACCACAGCATTTGGTGTTGCTAAGTGCCTTTGAAAAGAGGGTACCTGCACCTCAGCTCAGCCTGAGCATCTCCTCCAGGGCTCTGCTCAGGAGCAGAGGCATCTCCAGTGGGATTGGAGGGTATGTTGGCCCTTGCTGCCTCTTCCTTTGGTGCTGAGCAGAGCACACAGGTAAACATGGCTGGTGATGGAAGAGCTGGGAAAGTTACTGCTGGGAGTTTCGGCATCTGCAGGCCCAGAAGCATGTTATGCTTATAAATATTAATATCTCAAGTGTGGGTGTCAAGAGGATGAGACCAGACTCTTTTCAGTGGTGCCCAATGAAAGGAGGAGGGGCAACAGGCACAGACTGAAGCACAGGAGGTTCCATCTAAACACAAGGAGAAACTTCTTTACGTTGAGGGTGCCAGAGCACTGGAACAGGCTGCACAGAGAGGTTGTGGAGTCTCCTTCTCTGGAGACATTCAAAACCTGCCTGGGCACATTCCTGTGTGATCTGCTCTGGGTGAACCTGCTTTAACAGGTGGGTTGGACTAGACGACCTCCAGAGGTCCCTTCCAACCCCAACCATTCTGCGATTCTGTGATGTTTCTCCTGTCCCTCACAGACATTACTATTGACCTCACTAAAACCCTAAGTTGTTCCACACAGGTCTTACAGGAGTTTCTGGCACATGAAGGCAGGGAGGCCAGCAGCCTGGCCAGCTCTGCTCAGACAGTTGGTTTGATGGGGCTGAACGAGGCTCAGCCCTCATGGGTCGCCTCAGCACAGCACTGCTCCTCAGCTTCCTCCAGCCTGTTCCCTCCTTGTCCCCGTCAGCCATTCCTTCCCTGCTGTTCACGCCCCTGAGCTGTTCATCCCCACAGATGAGTGGGGTGGATGTGGGGTTTCTCCCAGGGTGAGGGACATGTGATGTAACCTGATCTAGTTGAAGATGATCTTGCTCATTGCAGAGCAGTTAGGCTGGATGACCTTTGAAGGTTCCTTCCCACACAAACTGTTTTATGATTCGATGATTCTATGCTTCCCCAGGGTAAGAGACCAGGTTCAAGACCTGCTGCAGCTTGTTACCCAACCCATTAGTAACAGCATCCTTTGGGCAAGCAGGGATGTCAGAGCTGTCTCGGTAAATTAAAATCTGTTCAATCTTTGCTGTCACCTCAGCTCCTGCTCTGCCTTTCTCACCTGCTTGCTTTTCTTACTTGGTTCATGTTGGCACTGAACATTTAAACTAACAGGTACCTTACAGTTTTCCATAAGCAAGACTTCAGATTGCTCTAGGCAGAAACTGCATTTCTAAGGCTAAAGAGATTTATTTTCCTCCTCAACTTTACTGTTATTGTTGTTGTTGCCATTTATACCATTACTTATACTATTACTGTAACCATAACTATTACCATTATTACTATTATTTATTCCATCTGTGCCAGGTTATGAGTTGAGAAAGCTTTTGACAATAACTCCTACCTGCTTTTTGTCACCCCAGGCACTACAGAGCTAGGATTCTGGAGTCTGTGATGGAGCAATCTTCCTCAGGACATGGAAATGAGTTTTGAAGATGGTCCCATTATGTGTTTCTCAATATCCCAAATTATTGAAGATAGTGGTGGCATCTGATTCAGGCCGGAGTTACCTGAACGACTTTTGTCATTATAATACTGATGAAGTGGATCAAAAGCCCAGACTCCAATCCTTCCTCACACTGCAGTGTTTGCCATCTGCATCTACCAGCACCATATATCAGACATCAGGAGAGAAAATGTGAGGAACCAGTTGCATTCAGACACCCACTGGGGAAACACAGCTCATGCCAAAGACCCTTTTGCACATCAGAAGAGGCTCCTATCGTGTATAAAGGTGTGGAGCAGCAGTGCACTCATCTCATCTTCCTGTTCTCTTTTGGACGAGAGCAACAACCCCAAATCGCTAGAAAGGGACCTTTTTCCATGGGATTTCTGGCTTGATGAAAAGCAGGGATATGTAGGTGTTTCAAGAGGAACTCCTTCCCGTCCTGCCATCTCCCAGCTTGTGCTGGACCAGAGTGAAGCCCACCTCAGAGGCAGGGGAGAGGGCCACAGCCATTGTGTCCCACAGCCCTCGTGTCCCACACAGCCAACCCTGTGGACATTCCCACTGCTCTCAGCACTATTCCAAGATTAAATCTCACTTGACTTAAATTTCTTTCCACTGCAAACATTTCCTTGAATTAATAGTTTCTCAACAATAGATAATCAAAACTCTTGCCTGTATTTTACTTTTAAATACACCAGGTGAGGGTCAAAAACAGATAGAAAACAGACCGGTTAATGAGAAGGGGTGCTGGGGTTTTTAACTTTCAACAGATGGAAAAGCAATTACTTTTCAGTCTGATTCTGTTGTTTTGATTTATTCTTCATAAGAATCCTTATAAAGGCTTCCAGCAAATTGTGGCCCCAGTTAAAAGCGTGGCTGGGAAGGAGGCCACAGCCCAGCCCACTGCAGGAGGGCCAGCATGGTTCCCTGGGGAGGATGAGAGGGGATGAGATGTGCCAGCTACTTGAAGCAAACCAGGAACCCTCATTTGTTCTGAATACCTTCTTAATACAAGTAAGACGATCCTGGGTAGGAACACAATTAAAAGGAATTTCTCTCTCTCTCTGAAGAAAGCCAAATCCTGATGACTTTCACCTCTATATTCTTCCCAGTGTTTCCTTGAAAGGTTTGTCTCAGCAAAGGGTAGGCAGAAGACCTGGCACAGTACTGGGTCTTGGGGCTCTGGTCCTGCTCCAGCAGCATGTCGGCACCCAGCCTGCACAGTCACTCCAAAGACACAAGGCAGATGCCCACAGCACGGGGTTGCATATCCTTGGCTTTACACTGGAAGCTGGGTTTTCACTGGGAGCCACGAGCCTCCACTTGCAATCATACATGTGCTGAGGATGATGTTCCCAATATTTCAGTTGGGAAGCCCCAAATTAATATATTTTGCCTGCTTTGATTTCAGTGGGTGACAAAGACACTGTATATTTCTAAGCATAGGTGTTTTCAAGCTGGAAATATTTTTTCCCGGTTGCTTCAGACGTATTGTCACCCAGCTCAACGTGAGCAAAAGAGCATGGCATGCAGGGGCTGCCTCGCTTCTCCAAATGTCATCTCACTGTAACTTCTGCCTTTCTTCAGAGAAAATACAAGCCCTGCTTTTAGAGCAGTTAAACTCACCAATCTTACCTGAGCTGACCTTGCCTGTGACCTTGAGCCAGAAGAATCTCCCAGCTCTCCCATGTGATATTTGTGCCCATAAACACCTGGATTAAGTGACCTGTGTCAAACACGAAATGACAGCAACGTGGTTTGCTCCGCACTCACCCATGGCCACGTACTGCAGCCCTTCCCAAGCGAGAAGGAGATGGTGCTCAACAGGCAACCACTCGTGGCCATGCTGGCAGACCTCAGCAGTGTCGAGCCTGGATGATGGGGGCAGAAATAGTTTGTGGGGATTCCCCACCAGGGGACCCAGGTCCTCTCTGCACCATCATCCCAAGAAGGACTAGCTGCTCCCAGCTTTCAAAGGCTGGTGACAGGAGCTGGACTCACGCTCCCAAGCCAAGGTCAGAGCTGATTTTCTTTTCCAAAGAGCACATACTTGCTGGTGAGTTGTCACAGATTTGCAGTACCAGGAATTAGGGGCATTTTTTTTTATGTGAACACAATGTTATCTCATTACATGTGCTCTCAGGGCACCATGGTGTGAGGAAAGCAATGAAAACGTTGCTCCCCCTAGGGCAAGGCGATTTTCTAACTGGGACAAGAAAAGAGTTGTCCTGGGCCAAAGCCAGGCAGAAGGGATTGCTGGCCTAGAGAGAAGATTTAGTCCTCTAAAGTCTCTCCAAAATCCCATTAGCAAAGCTGAGTTACACCATCAAGAAGTAAACATCCTCATTTTAAGATGAACTGCAGTGACCAAAGCTGTACAAAACCCAGGCAATGGGCACTGGGGTTTGGCAGGCATTCCTTGCGTTTCTCTTTGGGTCAGTCAGAAACAGTTATGGTCCTTTTGCCTGGCTTGACCCAAGGCCATAGTGCTTTCCTAAGATCCAGAGAGTTTTCTTAAACTTGGTCCAGACTCACATGCTTCTCACCTCAGGTTTACTTAACTTTGTAAGCCAACCCTTTGGTAAGGCTAAGGGACTCCTGGGTTAGTAACTAGACCTGAAACTTCAGGACTGTTGCAGAGCATGGCTGAAAAGAAAGCTTCAGTCTGTCCAGTGAAAGACTCCCATCAAGACTAAAGGCTGCACTGTGGAAACACACTAAATAAAATCTTGCCTATGCTAAAGCCACGATGCAGATGAATGACCTGTACTGCTTTGAAAACTGAATACAATTCTTCTCTTTAGATTACAACACAGGAATATATCTTTTCCTATCAGTGAAAGCATCCTACTGTTTATTTTAGTTGGCAGAATTTCTACCAGAAAGGAAATGAGAATATTATTTCTAATGAGTCTTCTCATAATGGCAGTTTTCCAAAAGATATACCAATTCTAGGTTTGTGTCAAGAGTCCGTCATCTGCAAGCCATGGAACAAACCTTCCAAGCCTTTTACAGTATGCAGCCTCACTTCTCCAGAGCCAATGTGACAATGTCTTGACAGAGCATCAATTCCTACTTTAATGGAGTTATAGATTCTTCCCACATGTGTACAAACATTCTGGCTGCCCACCATTTAAAATGTAACCCTGTAGTGATGGCATCCTGCCTCATGTCTTTCGAGGCTCCTCTTTTTAGCTTATTTGACACACATCTGCCAAAGGCAATATCTCAGGAGGTATCTCTGGCATCCCTGGGAGGCACAAAGCCACAATGGCCCTCACTACATCTACAAGTGGGCCAAAGAGTCCACCTGCCTCCTTCTGGATCTTGGCCATGGTTGGATGAATAAAGCTGTGATCAAACAGCCTTGTGTTTTCAGGCTTCACAGAACCAAGATTCATTGCATTTTAAGCCTGCTTCCAGGCATGACTGGGATGTGTCGAAAGTCTTTGATCCTTGCATGGTCTGGCAGGTGATGAGAACAAGCAAGAATATCTGCAAACTAATCCCACTGCTTTGAGTTCATGTTTGGTAATATTTTTGCAAAACCATCTTCGTGTCTGGCCTTTCCACAAAAAAAACGTTGTGTTGAACTGAATGCCTAATTGGTTCAGCTGGTCTAGGTTTGAACACTTTGGGCCACTTTTCTCCATTGAGAAGTGTATGTGTGTTAAAAAATTAAGAAATTGCTTAGGGGGTACTCAGCAACTTGGAGGTCCTACATATCCCCATATGGAGAATGCCGTTTAAAATGTGGCAACACTGTTAATGATAAAGTTGTGCAGCTGAACAGCGCAGGATTGTACCAGACCACTGAGAAAGAAACTTCAGCCGTGGCATACATACTAAACAAACATTACACTGGCTTGTTTATCCCAGTTGCAAAGACCCCAGCAATCTATAAAGAACCCAAGGGCATCTGAAACCTTTGCAGGATGCCCTTCAGCAGGACTTTGCAAACAAGCACTCCTGGTCAAGGACATGCTGGTTAAGTATACCCCCAGGGAGCAATTAATTTCTGTCCCCTGGCATTGACTGTAAACTCAGAAGATATTTTGAGTTGCCTCGTGGTGGGTCTTGCCATTCACAACCTGATCCCAAGCCCTTTTTCAACTGTATGTCACACATACAGGTGGAGCTTCCCCTCACTTCTTCCCACCTTCCTAAAAGTGTGAGCAATCCCAGAACAGGTTTTCAGGATTCTTTCTCTGCACACTTCTCCCTGCATTTTCATCTCAGCAGCATCCTTCTTCTGCCAAACTGCTGGGACACTGACAAGGTCCTGGAGCTCGTCTGCCATCTTTCTCCAGTGCAGCAGAGTTTGTGGATTTTATCTTTCACCCTATCTATCTAAGTTGGCTCAGAGATGGTCAGGAAGTGCTTTGTGGTCTAGAATGCACTGAGACATGGGAATAAAATGTTCTGTGAATCCTGCTGGGCAGGACAGGCGTTTATGTGGTTGCAGGGGACTGGATGGAGTGACCCAGGTGGTCACTTCCCCACCAACATTCCTAAGTGCATCAGTAGGACAGGTCAGCAGCCCAGCAGCGTCCAGTTCACCTGTCCTATTGACATGCAACTACCCTCTGATTTTTGCCCACAGCTTTTGAAGGACAAGCATGTGAAATCTCACATTAGTGCTGGCCTCCTCTAAGCACAGGGGAGACTTGTTGCCAAGCAAGAATGAACTGCAAGAGGAGTAAATGTACACCCAACATCCAAGGGGAGCGCTGAACACCAGCCAGCATGCTGGTGGCAGCCAGTAAGTTTGTAGGCTCAGGAAGGACGTTGCTTGGAAGGGTTACAGAAGACCTTGATGGCTCCAGACAGCTCTGGTGTATGTGTGAGCAATGGTTACCTCAGTAACAGGTGTTAAAAAGTCCCAGCTTGCTCAGGAATAGGCTTCACCGCCCTCCCTCTCCCCATAAAATCCTATTTTCGGCATGCTGGCAATAAATAACCCCCTTGTCATGCACCATGGGCATGCCAAGTGCTCAAACAGAGCCATCCTTTGGAAAGGAAGGTTATTTTCAGCAGTGGATTTTATCTGAAAAGGGGAAGCTCTGAATAGAGCCCCTGGCATTTTGCAAGGCTTAGCTGAATTGTTCATGTCTGCTGGTTCCCACAGTCCTCCCAGCATGGTGGTGTCACTATGTCCACAGGAACAAAGGTAAAGTGATAGTTAATTCATGTCAGCAGTCCAGCACTGGCAAAGGTGCAGTCTTAGCCCTTTCCTCAGCTGAAAAACAATCTGGCTTTTTCACCTTTCAGCAGGGATGTATCCTGAGAACTGGCTGAACCCAGCAATTTGGTGAGGGGGAAAAAACAGGGCGGTGCGAGGGGGAACTGTTGTTTTGATAGAGACACGCTGTCTCTAGGATTATAGGATCATAGAATCATTTTGGTTGGAAGAGATCCTCATGATCACCGAGTCCAACCATAACCTAAGTCTAGTACTAAACCATGTCCCTAAAAACCTCATCTAAATGCCTTTTAAACACCTTCAGGGATGGTGACTCCACCGCTGCCCTGGGCAACCTGTTCCATGCCTGTTCCAGATGTAAGGAAAAGGAAGGGCCAGATGCTGGTAATGGTCAATGGCAAGTAGGATTTCAGTCTGACAGTATATCAAAATGGCCCTCTAAAAGATCACCGGATCAGTCTCTTCTTCCTAGAGGGGATGTGTTTCTTGGTTTCCAGTTGCAACTTGAATATATTTCTTCTATATTACATACTTCTATAAACCACACTGTCTGCAAGGCTATTTTCTGGCCTTGATTCAGTTGGGATTAACATGAGGCCAGTTGCTATTCACCATCCTTCTGTTTTCCATGGCTCCCACACACCTCCATCCATATGTTTCTGTAGGGAAGGCTGTCTGCTCTCCAGACAGTGTCTTACAGTCTGGTCTGCATTGCCATGCCTCCGTCCTGGCAGGTATGGTCCCGCCACAGGCACAACATTAACCCCACACGCAGGCAGGTGGAGCCCTGGCTGCACTTGCAGGCAGGGTTTTTATGTGAGCTTTGGTTTGACAGAGGTACTCTGGGAACCTGCAGAGGCATTGCAAGGAATGCCCAGAGAAACTGGAGCTGGGCAGGGTGCTGCACAAGGGTGGATACATGGCTAAAGCTAGTCATGCCTCCTGGACCTGGCAGCATTTTACGAGTGATCTGCTGCACAGGCACAAAGTGGTCACAGTTGGGGAGAATTTGAGTCCTTTGCAGCCAAGAGTGTGGCAAGACCATGGGTTTCCCCTGGAGATGCAGCCATGGTTGCCACCAGTGCAGAGTGCAAATGTATTGCATACATGCGTAGGTGCATCCATACTGTGTCTATCACTTCTTCAGCATTCCCACTGCATGTGTCCAGCATACAAATCGGTGCCTTCCATTATGCACATCAGACATGTCCATTCATTGCTTTCCATCTGTCCTTCCCACCCCAGAAGCCTTTAGGTCCTTGGAAAGCACTGCTGCAAGTTCATCCTGCTGAGCGGTTGCCCCAGGGATGCATCATCAGGAATACCACCAGGTGAGCAGGAGCGAGGTGATGCGGGGGCAGAGTGAGAGCTGGAGTCAGCAAGGCTGTGACAGTGTGGGTATGGGGCAGTACCAGGGACTGGTGGGTGGATCAAAAGGCAGTGACCTTCAGAGGGAAGATGCTGGTCAGAAGGAAGATTCAAAGGCAGACCAGTGAATAAACCCCTGAGCCTCCCTGGAGCAGGTAAAGTTAGTGTTTGCTGGACATAGCACATAATAACAATAAAAAATAGCTGTTGTTCCCTCTCTTTGTGCTGTCTGCAGAAGCCCAGCTAATGTCCTGGAGCTGCTCCAGGTAGCATTGCTGTACCCTCACCTACAAACCCAGACACAAATTCAGGCCCTGTGCTCTTCCCCTGGAGTGGGTAAGGGGGTTTCCAACCTATGCACAACTTCGTCTTTTCCCTTGAGGCCTCTTCTCCACTGCCTCATGCTGGGATAGTTTGGGGCTTTCCTAGGGAGTCTCTGAATTGCTAGCTACAGGGACTTTCCCTGGGAGCTTTTAATCCCCATCAGGACATGTTTGAAGTTTTGTTCACCCGGACGAGCATATGCTGCCAAAATGCTGGCTATAATTAGAGTAACAGCACTCACACTTTTTCCCAGGGCACCCACCCACCAAGCTTAAAATACCATGGAAGCCATACTCCAGGCACAGATGTGTCTGGCTCGTGTGGGCATGGCAAACCACGCGAGCGTCGCTGGCTGGCATCGGTGACAGTGCCCCATTGGTGCTAATGAAGCTAATGGAGAAATTTCAGCTCAGTTGACTTTCTTCCTTAATATCCTCCTGGGTGCTGCTAACCAAAGAGCTGTTCCCGGCCTCTGGTACCTTCCTGGACACTGGGTGCCCTTGGCAAGAGCTTACTCGCAGACTGGCCCTGTAAAAGAAATTGCAGCTGCCAGGATCCCCCTTCCTGCCCATGCACTTACTCATGCGCCTGCTCTGGCTTCTTAAATCTTGTCACACTTAAAATTTGGTCCCTTCTGTCAGGGGAATCAATAATTCCCTCTTTCCAGCTCGGCTCTGGCCACACAGGGCTGGTGCAGCTGCCTGATCTCCTGTGATGTTTCTGCATGGAGCCACCCGAGCAGAAGCGTTTCATGCAGTTTCTGTCCCCAGCCCTTCCAGGCGTAAAGCAACCCCATTTACAAGCAGAGTTTTCTCTCCAGCAGCTGTATGTTGTACATCTACAGAGCACTTTTTAACATTAAAAATATGCTTGAATTTCATGCTTATCTTATAATAAGAAGTAACACAGTTTGACTGTGTCACACTGGTCTTTTTTTTCCCCTCTGTATTCTCCAGACTTCCATCTTTTCTTTCCTTAAGATTTACCTGAGAAGTGAGCTAGAGATTAAACCAGATTTTTGCTGCTGCTGCATGGTCTCCTCATTCTGTTCCTGTTTACTGGCAGAAACCTTGTGTTTCCTGAGTGCTCACAGCACCCATGCACCCACAGAAGGGCTGCAGCATAGGAAAGGCACAGGAAAAATCTGGCAGACAGTCTGGCAAACCTCGCTGCCACTGCTGTCCCCCCGTGTGCCACCCTGCCCTCTGCAGAGGTGAGCGCTGCAGACCGGAGCTTACAGCAGTGGAAGGGAGAAAGGTCTAACCCACCATAACAACCACGGTCAAGTTTCTCCTCTCAAAGCCCTCACTGACTTGTAGATTGGCTTCAGTGCCCAAAACCTCCTCTAACTTTTCCAGCTCTGTTAGCAGATATAATGAAAAATATTCCTGCTGTCTACAACCCTTTGACCTGGCTGTGTCCTGAGACATTGCAGCTACAGCAAAATATGCTGGAGACCTCAGTGCCTGGTTCTCTTCCAAGGTAAAGAGAGCATTTCACCTCAGACTCTTGAGAAACGTGAGTTCATGTCTGATTTATTGGGGGACTTTATTCTGCGGTGCACACACGTGGTGAGTAACTCCTCTGTGCCCCAAGCACTGTGGGGGTCACAGGGAGAGGGGCTTTCACCACAGTAATTGCTCACCTCAGACGGACCCCCTCTTGCCAGAGCATCCCTGCACACAAACCCCTCCTGCAACAGCTGGCAATGAAAGGCCCATGCAAATGAAACCACAAATGCTACAGATATGTGGTTTTCCTTCCATTCATGCTGTCTTACTCCAAAATGTATAGGCAAAATGCTGTCAGATTCTCCCGTCTTGTTTTGTTTTTGTTGTTGTGGGTTTTGCCTTTTTTTGTTTTGTTTTAGGGTGTCTTTGGTTGGGCTTTTTAAGCTCTCAGTTAAATAAATGCATTTTCAGCTGTTTCATTAACAACCTGTGCGAGTCACACGGTGAGGCTACCTTCTGCAATTTGCCTGGCACAAATTTGAATAAGAAGCTTAAATTAAAAGTTAAGCCCGTATCAGGGGCAGACTTCACATCAGCTGCAGGGAGGGAGAGTGATACAGTCCAGCTGCATAACCATCTCACATTGATTTCTGCTGTACTGTGCTGGAGAGCATTTACACGTATTTCAGATGCTAGGGTGGGTCCTGCACTTTATCTTATCAAAGGAGGAACTAGATGAAAAATGCATATAGCGTCTGTTGCACAGGGTTTTTTAAGTTTGTGTTACTGAACCGTAAACAAGTTTATTTATACTTACTACTTTAGCTGAAGACTTTGTCTCTGAGTTATCATCTGCCTGGTCCCCGAGGGAGAAAGTGGAGTGTGACTGGGTTGCTTTTTCCAAGGAAAATGGGAATCTTTCTTATAGCCAACTTCACAAGTTCACCCATCAGTAGCATTTCTTGTTTGGGGCTTCCATACATCCCAGTCTATACCTCTCTTACTCCATGCTTCCTTTATTAATAAGTTAAAATGATAGGGCATTAGCAGTGCCTGGAAGAGAAAAGCCAGCCTGGCAGGCTTACAAGTCACCTCTGATGTGTACTGCTAGACTAACTACTGCCTAGCAAAAGCTCGTTGAACAATTGCTTTTCTTTACAAAATCCTTTTCCAGAGTCCACTGAATCACTCTGCCATTGTTAATTAAGTTCATTGTATTACATTTTCTCTGTGTTGATGTGACAGGTATTTGTTTTGCATTAAATTCAGGTGAGACTTTGAGCTGACATGTTGAAAATCAATGAGAAGTAGAGATCATCAGGAGAAACCAAAATGTTACAGAGGCGGAATGAGCCTGTTGGGCTCCCTGGCTTCAGTCACATGGACAGGGTCATATATTCTGGAGTCGTGAACCTCACAGGGGAAATAATGACATATCCAGAGACTGAAACAAAGCCATGTATAGCTTTTCTTACCCCTATGGCCTGCTGAAGCACACAAATAATTCAGGCATTTTGCATCACTGTTTTGTGGACTGTTTGGAAGAAGTTCATAAATTATCAGAGAAGAAAGGTCAGGGTCTTAATGGGTGCTTTGGAAAATCAGCATCTTTGGGAAGGATTTGACAGGCTTTGTTTACAGTGCGAGAGAGTTCAACATACAAATCCTCCGAAACTCCCAGGGAGCCTTCCAGCAAATCCAGCAGAGACAAGGCTAGACATCCCAAATATTTCTCCTTAAGTAAAAACAAACAACAACAACAAAAAAGCAGGAAATTAAATCCCAGACCTTCCTTATTCAGCACCAAAAACTATGAAGCAGGCTTCTTTCAAAGATCCTTATAGTTCACCTCTGAGCTCTGGCGACAGATGCCTGGTGAGTTATCTCAATATAAACACCATCAGAGCCAAATGCCGCTCCAGTGTGAGACCTCAACCGGGCGGCCCTGGCTCATGCAAAGGACAAGAGAGGATGAAAAGGGCTCCCTTTGACCTGAGCCTCCTGCATGGCAACAGCCTGCATGTAGGGAGAGCAAACCAGTTTGGAGGGTATTTCCCCCCTCAGCTTCCCCCTCTTTCCACCCCAGAGGCTCAGTGGCAGGATGACCATTAATGCCCCATCCTCCAGGTACTGGCACAGCTTGGCACAGGGAGGACTAAACAGGGAGGAAAAGGGATGTCAAAGGTGGGAGCAAGGCCTCGGCTCTAAGTAACTTCTCCAGTGAGGAAAAAAAAACAGGCATTGCAATTAGCAATTTGGAGGGCAGACAGCAGTGCATTAAGTCCTGTGGTGAGGGCCTGACATCAGCCCGAGTGGGTGGAAAACTGAGACAGCGTGGACAATGGTGCTGCTCGGCTTCCTTTTGAGCACATTGTCAAAGAAAAAGAGAAAAAAGGAAACTCAAAAAATTACTGCGGGGGTCAGGGGGAGGGAAGAAAAAGAAAACGTCTCTGGAGGAACATGCAGGAGACGCTCAGAAAAGTGCCGAGTGTGACCTTTCAGTTGGGTGTTTCCTTCCAGGCAGGGTGGCCGCTCAGCCCCACAGACGCGGGGCTGCTGCCACCTCCCGGTGCTCCGGCCTCGGGGAAGGGAAGGGAAGGGAAGGGAAGGGAAGGGAAGGGAAGGGAAGGGAAGGGAAGGGAAGGGAAGGGAAGGGAAGGGAAGGGAAGGGAAGGGAAGGGAAGGGAAGGGAAGGGAAGGGAAGGGAAGGGAAGGGAAGGGAAGGGAAGGGAAGGGAAGGGAAGGGAAAGGGAAAGGGAAAGGGAAGGGAAAGGGAAAGGGAGGGGAAGGGAAGGGGAAGGGAAAGGGAAAGGGAGGGGAAGGGAAGGGGAAGGGGAAGGGGAAGGGGAAGGGGAAGGGGAAGGGGAAGGGGAAGGGGAAGGGGAAGGGGAAGGGGAAGGGGAAGGGGAAGGGGAAGGGGAAGGGGAAGGGGAAGGGGAAGGGGAAGGGGAAGGGAAGAACTGGCCCACTGAGAAAAGGCCGAGATGCAAGGCCAGCGTTGTTTTGTTTTGTTCTGTTCTGTTTTGTTTTGTTTTGTTCTGTTTTGTTTTGTTTTGTTTTGCTTTGCTTTGCTTTGTTTTGAAGAAAGCAGGAATGGCTGGATGAATAGGTAAAGTTCTTTGCTGTGGCATCTCTGAGCGCAGCATTTAAGGCATGAAGGAAATAAAAATGTGTGTGTGCAAATATTATGCTAGATACACAAAGTTTTGTGTGTACTGAAACACATATGTGTTCAGGTCTTTACTACACTGATGTCCTTAAAGGCAGAGCAGAGACACTTGCCCTTTCCCCTGATCAGAGACTAATGATCAATCAACTAAGAAATCTTCACAGAGAAAGCACTGCAAGCAAAACATGGAAATTCACTTTTTCCCTACAGGGACCCAGCTGCCACCTGGGTCGTTGGTTCCTTTGGGACATACCAGTCCACCCCACACAATGGCACGCTGTCCATAAGCCTCACCAGAGGCTGTGTGTGGAACCTACCCCACTGTCATGGCTTAGCTCCAGCTGGCAACAAAGCACCACACGGCTGCTCGCTCACTCCCCCAGGTAGGATGGGAGAGAGAATCAGAAGAGCACAAGTGAGAAAACTTACAGGTTGAGATTAAGACAGTTTAACAAGTAAAGTAAAGCCTTACAAATAAGCAAATCAAAACAAGGAATTAATTCACTGCTTCCCATGGGCAGGAAGGTGTTCAGCCACCTCCAGGAAAGCCGGGCTCCATCGTGGGTAATGGTTACTTGGGAAGACAAACACACTAATTCTGAATGTTCCCCCCTTCCCTCTTCTTCCCTCATCCTTTTGTTGGTGAGCATGACATCATAAGGTATGGAATATCCCTTTGGTCAGTTGGGATCAGCTGTCCCCCTCCCAACTGCTTGTGCACCCCCAGCCTACTCACTGAGAGGGTGAGCTGAGAAGCAGAAAAGGCCTTGACCCTGTGCAAGAACTGCTCAGCAATAACTAAAACATCCTTGTGTTAGCAACACAAATCCAAAACATAGCCCCATACAAGCTACTGTGGAAAAAACTAACTCTATTCCAGTCAAACCCAGCACACCCGAGAGGGGCCTCCCTACCTCTGGACCCTTATACACTGACTAACCATGCCAAAGTAGCTCCAACAAGATATTGCAGTGCACTCTGGAAGCAATGAGTGCTTTAAGAAGGAGAATCCGTGCACTGGTCTCCAGGGACTTGCACATCAGCTTCTATCTGTACCCCAGGGGTAGCTGTGTCTCTCTCTCTCCCAACACCAAAGCAGCCCATTGACTGGGGCTAGTGGCCCCAGTCACTGTGATTAATGTAGATCACCTCTTTGCATTCTGTGGTTTGAGGGCAACGAATGGGCACAGCCCGAATCACTGCTCCTTTGTGTCAGGGTCTCAAATCGCTCCTGCGCTAAAGACCCTGTCATCTCCTTGCCTGGCCAAGGAGATATGTCTGTAGCTGTGTGCTCCTCAGTGTGCTGGAGGTGGCAGCCACCCTGCCATGCATGTCAGATATGTGTAGGTGGTGGCTGACAGTTCTCCCAAAAAGAGAGCAGGGGGTGCTACCTTGCTCGGTAGCACCCCCTGCTTTACAGCTCTCCCAGCATGTCAGTGGTGGTGGCAGCGGGTGCTAACACAACAGCAGTGTGTCCCCACAGCAGTGTGGGCAAATGTGAGCTGTGAACAGCCAGTCTGGGCAGGACATCAGGCAGAGCCATGGGGTGATGTGCAGTGGCTGGCAGGGATTTCCCCAGCAGTGCTGGGTTTTGCCAAACGCCTTCCCGGCTGTCAATGCCTCTGCTGAGGCAGGGCAGCTCCTCTAGACTGGACTGAGACCACCCTTCCTGAGCAGAAGGACAATTTTCTAAAGAGTTCAGAGCCGTCATGGTTTGTGGTAGGTCTCTGCAAGACAGCTGGAGGATGATCTTTGAGGCAGGGACAAGTTTCCTTAGTTTTGGTCAACTTACCTCACTGCATCATCTTGCCTCAGCCTCTCTGACTGAGACTTCCTTTTTACCTGTCTTCTGCTTCACTCTAAGATATGCCACAAACACTTGTGCCATGTTCCAACCTCACATTTTTCCATTAAAGTGCCAGCTAATTGCTAGCTAAGTGCCAGTCACATAACCCAAGCAAGGAGAGGACTGCCCCTGGCTCCAGCCCTTCTGTGTGGACTGTGTACAGACACAACTGCACTTCCCTGGAAAAAGCCCCACGGCCAGATCAGGGGCTGGGAAATGAGGAACACACCAGTCACCTGCTCTTCTTACATGAGCTGATAGTTTTCCAAGCCAGTCCTGACACAAGAGGTCACACCGTAGGGACAAAGTCCAGGTTGTGGTGCGGCAGAACCCACATCATCACAGTCTCCTCTGGCTGTGTCTCCCAAATCTACATGCCTCACACAGCAGCAATAAACTGCAGAGGTGTGTGTGTGTTACATGCTTTTGAGAGAATGTTTGGAGCCTTTTTTTCTTGCCAGTGGAGGCAGTTACAGCTTTTTGTTAAGACCTGGTGGCAGAGCCCAAATCATGATGGTGATGGCAAGGAGATGAGAGGTTAGAGTGGTTGCTTGTAACAGAATTTACTATGAAATTTAAAAAAAAAAAAAAGAAGAAGCTATTAAACTTTCAGACTATGCCCTTTCAATTTTTATGTACCACTGTATGACTTGCAAATCAATCAGAAACCAATAAATGCCAGAGTTGTGCAACCCTCGCTGGATCCGTTTGTCTGCCAGCCTTGTGCCCTGGGTTTCCGTCTCCTTGGGAAGATGCTGAAACCAGGGGCGGGGGAATGGTGAAGGGAGCCTTCCTATGTGCCAGAGCGCAGGAAAGGCTGCCACCCTGTGGGAACACAGCTTTGCCTGGACACGTCTCCCTCTCTCACAGGCTGTCCTTCTGCCAGAAGCCAGGGGACAAAGGTCCGAAGTAAACAGATAAACTGTGGGTGAGAGGGGGGAATGTGCCGTCTGCTGATTGCCTGAGCCCTTGCAGAGAGGGCTGTGTGAACTCTGCACTTCATTCCAAAAAAGGATGAGGAGGCTCCTCCTTACCCCCCTGCCAAGAGCAGTGACAAGGGGAGAGCCCTGGCCTGAGTTGCTCAGGGAGAGTTTCCCAACCAGTGGCCTGCAGATCGGGTCCCGCCAGCCCTTTCTCCCAGCTTTTTCTTGGAGAAAATGGGATCCTGGCAGAGGTGACATACCCTGCCCAAGCAGTGTGGTACCGAGAAGGGCATAGGTACAGGAGCTGCTGCTCTCTACTGTGTCACTGCCACCACCACTGTGTCATCTGGGCCTGTGGGAGAAGGGAGAGTCCCCCAAGAGAAGGATGTGTGCCCCTGTACCACTGTCTGCTGCATCCCCCTCAGGAAACTCAGGTTAACACTTTAATGATTTCTCTGGAGGGGAAGCTAAAGTCATTTCCTTCTCTGGAGACATTCAAAACCCGCCTGGATGCCTTTCCCGTGTAACCTCATCTAGATGGTCCTGCTCCAGTGGGGGGATTGGACTGGATGATCTTTCAAGGTCCCTTCCAATCCCTAACATTCTGTGATTCTGTGTGCTTTGCCATAGGCAAGCAAGTTTAGCAGTGAGTGGAAATGGTCAGCAGGTATATAAAAATGCAACGCAATAAGGATGAAAAGTCACCCTGAGCAGAAAGCCCTTGTTATAAGCCGCCCTACACCAAACTTCCTGGACGCTGGAAGATGCCATCAGTGCCCTGTGGGCAGGGTCCCCTCCTGCCTTTATTTCCCTGATAAAATGGTTGACTGATTTTCTAACCAGAAAACTTCCAGGAAATTTTGTTAATCCTTGAAGAGCGTTAGCAACACCTTATTAACGGGTGAATTTGTGTAGAAAGCTGTGGTGAAGAGCTCTCTCTTGAAACCATTATCATAGGCTATGAATGACAAGACTTTTTAAAAATAAATATGAATCTCAGCGAAGGTAGACAACTTTTTTTGCAGACCCAAGTGCACAGGAGAGGAGGAGGGGGAGGAGTATCCCTAAGCAATGTGACTGGGAAGACTTTGGAGTGAAAAATGTGAAATATTTTGAGTGACACGTAGACACCAGTAAGCAGGGAGGTGTTATTGCCCACACTCAGGCTCTTCTGGAGGCGGACAGACCCCTCGGGGCCGGGGGGAGCTCTGGGCCTGCGGGCAGGCAGGGGAGCCTTGAATGACACGTCCTCCCTCCTACACAAAATACCACCAGCGTCCCAGCATATCCTGGCACAGAGGCATTTTTTTAGTGGCCAGTCATGTTTTTAATTAGCTTATGGATTGCAAAGGGCTTTAAAATCAGCCCTTCCCAGAGCAGCAGACAGTTGAGGTCTGTTGTGCCCAGGATTTATCCCAAAAGCGAGGGGCTGCACAGGTCCTTCAGCACCCACTGCATTGCAGAACCAGAGCTGCTGCAAGAGCCGCTGCCCCCTCTGCATGGCGCTCACCTTGACCCAAACCTGCCATGATTTCCTGTCATCAAAGCTCTCGCTTTCTGCCATCCAGACAGAAAACAGAGCTCAAAAATTGTTCAAATGTGATTTCATGGGACAGACACACATATTGCTCAAACACCTGCAGATAACATCTGCGCACAGACCATGCTCAAAATATGTTTCCCTATGAAATAAATAACTTACACTTTTTCTATGGATAAACAACATTTAATCCAATTCCTTAATTGTATTCCTTAAACATGTGTTCATTAGAGCATAAGCAAAACAGCGCTGGGTGCGCGGGGGATTCGCTCCGCCCAACACGCACACCTTCTAACAATAAGAAGTGTGCTTAAATACAGTACGGTATTACATATTCATAATAACCCCAGGAACGCCTATACATATTGATAACCTTTCCTCGCTTCTTATTAAAATGAGTTTCACAGTATCATAGTATCACAGTATGTTTGGGATTGGAAGGGACCTCAAAAGATCATCTAGTCCAATCCCCCTGCTGGAGCAGGAACGCCTAGGTGAGGTCGCACAGGAACATGTCCAGGTGGGTTTTGAATGTCTCCAGAGAAGGAGACTCCACAACCTCCCTGGGCAGCCTGTTCCAGTGTCTGTCACCCTTACTGAGAAGAAGTTTTTTCTCAAATTTAAGCGGAACCTCTTGTGTTCCAGCTTGATCCCATTACCCCTTGTCCTATCATTGTTTGCCACCGAGAAGAGCCTGGCTCCATCCTCATGGCACTCACCCTTTATATATTTATAAACATTAATAAGAGTTTCAGATAACCACTTCCATAGTCTCCTCCTTGACCCTCCCCTGTTGCACCTGCGCAGTGCTACTTGGTGAATTTGAGGAGGGGTCTTTGGATGAAGGCTCCTTCAGCTTCATGACAGTGAACTTTTTACCTTTGGCTCATTATGATGAATTGGCTGGAACCCAAGCTGCCAAGTCGACCGAAACCAGACTGGCGCCCCCTTTTGCTGTAAATCTTGGCTATCTTGTCTCCTCAAGGTTGCAGCTGGTGCTGTAAAACTTCTTATCTCAACATTCAATGAAGTCCTGCTTTTTTCTTAGCACAATTGGTTACGTACAGCTCTAAACTACATATTCATTATGTGGCACAAAGTGTTAGTTTGTTAGTAGGCCCTTATTATGTAGTTGCTTAACCCTTAAAATGTTAGTTCCCTCTATCAATATAACTTCATAAACAAGTTTCATAACTTTTTACATAGAACTTAACCACCTTTTCCTTTTTCCAGGCTCAGAGCCCGTGCCTCATTTGGTTATATCTGTAATCATTAAACATCTTAGCACGAATCACAACTGCATTTATCATGCCTATATTGACATCTCTGAGAGATGTGAATGTTTGGGGCTGAGGTTTGTTTGGTTTTTTTCCTCCTACCTTTGCTGAGTTTGTGCTAGGAAGGAGAGAGATGTTACCTGATAGCGTGGAGGCTCCAAGAGGAAAGGAGCAGAGGCCAGGGGTGCGTTAGCTCCAAGCAAAGCAGCAAGAGGCAGCTGCTGTTAAAATGCCCTTTCCCTGCCTGTGGTAACGGCTCCCTCCTGGTATGAAGTTGCCCTTTCTCCCAAAAGTGCTCATTCACATCTTTTCCCTGGAGACGAAAATGCAATAGGCTGCACATTTTTTCGGTAGAAAGCTTTGGGATTGCCCAATAATTAATTGCAGCGACAAAATAGGTTTAAAATAGTGTTAGATGCCATGGGGATTCCTTGCTTTCTAATTATCAGACAGTAATCTCTCTCCTGCCCCTCTCATCCCTGCTCCTGCGGCACTGCCCCCCTCCTGCAGCCTTGCCCCCCTCCCTGGCTCTCCTCCAGCCACCCCAACCCCAGCAGGTTCTGGACATGGATGTTGTGGGAGAAGATGGCACAGAACTGTGCCTTTGGTCCCAT
Source organism: Columba livia (assembly GCF_036013475.1). Lineage (NCBI taxonomy): Eukaryota > Metazoa > Chordata > Aves > Columbiformes > Columbidae > Columba > Columba livia. The sequence continues at coordinate 96,787,106 of NC_088602.1, read as the reverse complement.
TAACAGTCCCAGCACCCCCAGCCTCAAAGTGGTTCAGGCAGGGGACAGGGCTGAGCCCTGGGGGTCACTCGTTCTCTGGATAAGGGGCAATGTCCTCACTCCTGATTCCCAGCCCTTCCTGGGTTTAGGCCTAGATGTGGCAGAAGAAAGTGCTTTTTAATTTTAAACAGACCCAGAGCTTCTATGTTTATGGCTCATGTTATTACTTAAACCCACACCATGAGAAAAGAAACTCTGCACGTATTTTCTCTCTTTCCACAGCTGATCCACACCCAAGGGGAGAAGGCTGGTGGGCTTGCCTGTCTGGCAGAGCAAACACTTTCTCCAGCTCTCCCGACCTCTCTCCAAGGACATGGACGTGTACTCTTTCCTGGGATGGATGCACTTGTTTCATTGTCACCCTACCTTGTTTTGTAGGTGTGATCCAGAAGTCCCCAGAGACATGTCAATTGAGACAAATTTGTGTCTGCTTCTGGAGAAGCAATGACCTTCTCTACTTAAGAGTCAAGGTGGACCTCAGAAGCTCTATCTCACACTGCAGGTCTTGGATGTGAAGATCTCTACCAAGAGGAGAAGCACTCACTATCCAACCTGATTTTGTCTATGAGCTTAATTACGGGGATGCAGGTTTATCAGTGATGCTATGCTTTTCTTAAACACCCCAGATTTCCATCTGCATGGAAAGTTATTAGAGTGCTGAAACCTGCAGTCTTGAGCACTCACACCTATGCAGGCTTGGGAGCCATAGATTTCATGTGCAGCAATTGCAGGGAGAACGAGTACCTACACTTGACCATCCCCACCATCAAACAGCTTTAATCATTCATTTCAGATGAAACCCTTCACATCATGTCACACAGATGAGGTCTGCAATGCCGTTTTCACTGGCACAATGAATTTAAGAAGAGGAATGGTTGTTGAGCTGTTGAATTTTGTTCTTTTTTTTTTTTTTTAATCTTTTTGTTTCGCTTGTATGAATGATAACAGGAACACAAAAGAAAGGGCAAGTCATTATCACAAAATGTACTTCCAGTGGAGGAAAGCACACCCTCCACACGACATTAGGCACCGTGCTAACCTTTCAACTTCAAAAGCCTTAGAAAGGAACAAATGAAACACCCAAAGCCAATTGCGTGTTTCCTATATCTCTTTATTGACCGCCACTGACCACATTCTCAGGTCGAGTGCCAGATACCAGTGGAAGAGGTGGAGCTACCCTAGAATTACAGCCAGAGCAATGGAGATGGCGTGTTACGCACAGGCTGGGGAGAGCTGGCTGGGGATGGGAAGCCTCTGCACAGCACTGAGCCCCCCTCTCTCCCTCAAGGGCCTTACTAAGACAGTGGAAAGACATGCTTGTCCTCGGGTCAGTTGTCCCTAAGGGAAATGACAGGGTAATGGTGTGAACAGATACACTTAGACACTTGGCTGAAAACAAAATATCCGTTGCAACCCCCGAAGGTAAGACACTGTTATTTCTCCTAAAGTTGCAAGGAACCCATGGCATGTTCATTGTATGTACGCAGGATCTCAGGCGTGGGGTTTGGCTCTGTTGCTTCTCTTTTAAGAGTAACCCGTTTAACTCTGCATGTCTGCAGGGCTTTTCCCCCCATTTCGAGACTTGGTGGGTGCCCCAAGAGCCAGTGTTACTTGTGCACTCCCTCCTACCTGATGGTGGTTATGGACTACAGCACCGGGTGAAGACCCTTTCAGCAAGTACAACAGCGTGGCAGCACGCACCATCCATAGCATCCCCACAGCACAGCTCGCAGGTTTAAGCTTCAAAGTCCACCAGCCGCTCACCCAGCCCCTCATCCCATCCAAGGGGAAAAAAAAAAAAATAAAGAGAAACAAAGGAGGAGGGAGGAACCAACAAAATAAACCCCTCTAGGTATTCACTGGTATCTATGCAATGGCTCTGGGAATGACACCCGCAGACGGCGGCAGCCTGCACACTGCAGCAGCAGGCAGGCTTAGGAGGAAGGCGCGGAGGTGGGCTTCTCCTCCCGGGACACGGGGATGGGCCTCTCGCCGTGGCTGGCGTCCATGTTGGCGGGGACCTTGGGGCCCGAGAAGGTCAGCATGCCGTCGTTGGACAGGGAGCAGGTGATGGCAGCCTGGTCCACGTTGGCGGGCAGGCGGTACCGGCGGTGGAATTCACGGGAGATGTAACCGTGGTCGTCCTGAGAGGCAGTGGGGAAAGGGGGGAAGGTCCGTCAGAAACCCCTCGACCCCACAACTCCATCAGAGGTGGGGTCCACATTCACCCTGGTTTATCATGACACTGTATTGCCTGCATCGCTGGCTGCTTATTTGCTTTTTATTCTATTTTGCAGGTTTGTAGGGGCAGGTGTCCCCCCGTTGTGACCTTGGAGCTGCAAGAGCTGAACAGCACAGCAGGCTATAGTAGGCTGATTTTGGCTATAGTAGGCTGATTTTGGCTATAGTAGAGGTAAGGATCTGATCTGGATGGGGGCACTGCCACAGCCTCCAATTTTAAAGGATGCTTGGAGACAAAGTGTGTGGTTCTGTGAAGGTAAAAGCAATGCACATGTGTGGACTCATGTATTTCCTTACTAGGCAGCAATATGGTGACAGTCAAAGCACACGATCCCATCCCCCCTTTTTGGGGGGCCAAAAACATGATAAATGCAATCTTTTTTCAACTCAGCCATGAATACGGCTGCTCTCTTCCTCTGGAAAAAAACAACTATATTAAAAAATACAGACTGTTTCCAGGCTAGAGCTTTGTCTGGCCAAAAAAATGTATGAGAAGAATTAAACCCCTGCTGGTGTAATTCACTTTTCGACCCCCACAGACATTTCCATGACATATGTGTTAAAAGTTTCCAAGCCTGCGGCACTCAGTTGTTTTTCTTTTGTTTTGTTTACTCTTGCTTTTCTCTCCCAAATCAGCATATGAATGCTCCGTTTTCACTAACAGTTCTGGTTTATGAAAACTCAGCCATGCTTTGGCAGCCCAGATGATTAGTGAACATTAGTGAACAATGGACAACGTCATCTGATGGTTATGGAAGGTGATAATTGAAAATAAACAAAAGAGGAGTGGATTAGCTTGTTATTGTCAGATATCAGGTTGGGGCTCTATGGGAATGGGCCATGCTGATAATGTCAATAGATAAATAACTCCTTCTTCTGATATATTATTTTTTTTCCCCTTCAGCTGAGGACGATTGGTAAGAAAGTAAACAGAGCTTGACTCCCCAGTTGCCCTTACCTGTCTTTCACTGTGCTTGCCATGGATTTCCACAAAGTCGTCAATAATCTTCACACTCAGGTCTTCGGGAGAGAAGTGTTTTACATCCAGCATGATTGTAAACTTTTCCCGGTCAGACCTCACCTGAAATGAACATTGTCAGACAGTAAGACATGAGCTCTAAGTGCGGAGGGAAGCGTCATGACAGCTTAAAAGCCGGAGAAGGGGGGGGTCTGGCAGCAGCACGGCTTCCCTGTCTGGGACTATGGGCCTCAGCGGGGGTCTTCTATCCCTTGGTGGGGACACAGGGACACTGGGAGGCTGTGGCAGGGGTCTGCGCCATTGCTACTGCTCTGGGGAGAGGTATCACCTCTCGCCACTCTTCCTGGGCGGGGACCCCTTTGCACCCAGTGATCTGCCAGATGCACCAGAGCTCAGCAGCAAGGGGGAATGGAAACCAGTCCAATATTCTCTGATAGCAAAGGTTTTGTCCTTTCAGTGATTTATGGTTTCTTTGGGGTCTCAGCTCTGGGAGGAAACCAGTAAGAGTGAGCTAGAGAAAGTACTGGTCCCTGAGCTTCACACTACAGTCTCCACTGCTACGTGCTCCTCCTACACACTGCCTACAGATGACTGCTCCTGGGTCCTCCAGCGTGAGCTTGCAAAGCCCACCAAGCTCCTGAAGCAGAGGAGGGGGCCAGAGGAAGCTCCCGCATGCCAGGGTCCTCTCCCACGCTGAGCTGCCCTCGTGGGCGCTTACTCTGGGAGCAGCCTAGCTCTTCCCTCCTCATATGGCCGTCTGACATGAGGGCAGCAAAGGCAGCCTTTTCCATGTCAAAAACAACCGTCAGGAGCCAAAATGATCTCTGTTTCTTGTAGGGAAGCCTTCTCCCCAGTGAGGGTTTCCCTCCGTGCCCAAGAAGGGGGGCTCACTGTGCCTGGCGGTGGGCTGGAGGTCCTCCTTACCCCCTAACACCCCAGCACAGGGCTACAGTCGCCAAACCCAGCCAGTGCGGTGAGGGTGGGGAGGAGCAGGCAGAGGTGTAAGGAGGGAGGGGAAGGAAAAGGAGAGGAATCCGAAGGGCCCTTACCTCTGAAATGCCTGACTCCAGCACACTGCGGAAGAGGGACTGCCTGTAGTAGGGGCTGATAGTGGAAGAGAACCAAGGCAGGAGATCGTACTCGAGGAGGCCCTCTCCAAAAAACTGGTCGAACAAACGGCTTGGAATGAGGGGTCCCAGAGCACGCTTGAACCAGGGGTGCTGGATGGTAATGTCCATTCTGGCTGCTGCTGCGACCTGTGGCTGCGAGGGGAAAATGGCAGGGGCAGTGAAGCTCCTGGAGAGACAGTGATGCCTTGGCTGGACTGCACAGTGCAGCCCCAGGGAAGCTCCCCCTATATATACTGGTCTCGGAGAATGAAGGCATTAGAGGGATTTCTCTGGAAAGACATGATCTCATGACGGAGGCAACGCGGTCAGCAGAAATGCGGAGACTGACCTGGAAACAACAGTCTGGTTGGAATGGGTGCCAGGTCTCCCAGAGGGATGATGCCAGGCAGCACGCTGAAACACAAGGGGTGCCCAGGGGTACTGACAGGTCCTCTACGGGATCAAACAGGCTAAACGGGACACCCCAGTGGGTGTCTCAAGGATGCTTGTGAAGGAGGTCTGATCTGTGGGTCTTTATAACCCGCCCTTGGCTTTTTGTTATTTTGCTTCTGTTTCTGCCCCTCCTTGAAAGAGAGACACAAAGTCTCTTCCAAACACATGAAACAGCTTTCTTCCAAGCGTGGAAAAGGGGTTTGGTTCAGATAGAAGAAAGCAAAACTTTTTTTTGACATGCTATAAAGTGTCTCCCGCACTTGAGAGGGGTCTGTCACCCCTGGCGCAGGGATCATGATGGAGCTGGCAGGGAAGCAGGACTAACGCATGATGCAGAGCATGAACATGGCTTTGACAAAACAGAAACTTTTAACAAACAAATACTTTGCCAAAAGAAAGAAGGAAAAATAAGTTTGGTCACTGACCGTAACAGCAGTCCCAAAGCTGCTCTTGAGAGCGTCCTTGTTTTAATTTAGGAGTGTTGTGGGAGATCTATTTCTCTCCTGGTGTCACGACACAGATCCTGCCTAACACGCATTTCTGGTTATGGCTGGTTTGCATTTCTGTTACCCTTAAAGTTGCCTTTAAGGGGTCATCCGCCATCCTGGAGGAACCAGGGAAGGGGCACGTGGACAGCCCACTACTGGAGCAGCAGGCTCTGCCAGAGAGGAGCGAAAAGGCAGCTAAAGGGCTCAGCACGAGGCCCCAGCGACAGCAATGCAGGGACTGCATCCCAGGGGCCTTCCCAACAGCAGGAGCACCTACGTCAGGAGTCTTGCACGTCTCAGCGCCTTTTGCAGTCACAGAGAGCGATGGAGAGAGAGGAGAGGGCACCTCCAAAAGGCACTTCAGGGCTGAGGGGCTGAATTATCTTCTCGTGGAGCCAGGGTCTAAGGAAACCAAGGGTGGCTGAGATCCTGGCATCCGTGCTTCTGGAGAAATTGGATCAATCCAGGCCAGAGGAGCTAAATTCAGAAAAATATTGAATTAAAGTGACATTCAGTTAAACATCACCTGGCATTGAGGAGCCCTGTGGTCTTGGAAAGCCCTTGGCTGTGACTCCCGCTCATGACCCTTCCCCAGGAAGTGCATGGAGGCAGGTGAGGAAAAGCAGGAAGCAGAAGATCCTGTTACAGAGGCTTTCCTTCATGGAAAACAAAAAGTTGAACAGAAAAACACCCAACAAGGCAGAAGGGACTGCTAAGAAGAGAGACAAGAGTTTAAGTTCAACCTCAGTTGAAGTTTAAGTTCCAGCAAGAAAAAACCCTGTGGTCTGGGCACGGCTCTTGGGCATGAAGGCTTTTCTAAAATCAGGTGTGAAAATGAGATCAATCTCTCCTCAAGACACAGAGGGAAAAAACACAACAGGCAGACCTTCCCCCCCTTTAGTCCCATTGTCCCAAATCTGTCACTTTGCTTGAGAAAACGGAGGAAAATAAAACAAAAATCATAAAGCACTTCCAAGATTTTTCTTCAGGACCTCTATTAAGTTTAGTTCTTTGTTCCAGGAGAAAAGGAAATCTCTCCTCAGCCAACCAGTACTAGAGACCTGCTAACTTGTATTTAAACAGATAGAAGTAGTGCCCTGACATATGCAGAATGAAAGAAGCAATTAAAAACATTAACTCTGTCTTGGGGTGTTATCTTCTTGTTCTCAAACTGAGTCCAAATAATGAGCATGCTAGCTATGGAAAAGAAAGGTTTCTAACTGCATGAAGAAAATTAACCCATTTTCAGTCAAACCAGCACAGTGGTAAAGGCGGGTTATTGTGGCGGGGAGGAAGAAGGGAACCCAGGCGGGCTCTACCCCTCTCACCAGCACCAACCAGCAGCACATCCATGCTCTTAGGCACCAGGAAAGCAGCTGTTTGCCTACACACCGCTGCTTACCTCACAGTGAAGCCCAACAAAATCCATCATCCATCCATAGCCTGAAGCCTGCTCCAGGATCAGAGCATGTGTGTATTCAACACGTGATCAGAGCATCCCTTATGTTGAGTGGTATGATGGGAATGGGCTGTTGAGAGAATAACAACAAATATATCTTCATCTAAATTTTGTCTAAAATTAGGTATATTACCACACATTCAAATACTTGAAAAGTGGCAGCTGTCTTTACAGTTTTACATCTTTAGTTTTTTCTGGACTCACATTTTCATGGCTCTCCCTAGAATTAATCATATCCATTTTGTCTTTGATGGACATTTTTGTCTTTTATGGGGAAAATATTTCACTGAAATGTAAATGTCATTTACAGAAGTTTTTTCTGATGCAGTCTTTGCACTGCCTACATGCCTCTGGGCAACAAGCAGTCTCCTGAGACTCATCACATCTGACTTCCAACAGTCTGAAACTCAGGTGTCCAGTCCAAATGAGTTGTCCAGGCTCCCTGTCCAGTCAGTGGAGAGTGTCAAATGTCTCCAGATGGCTCACATGATAATGTAGGTGGATAGAAAAGGTGAAATGAGACACCTTTCAGCAGTGCCTGCATCTGGACTGACTAAGGAAGGAGCCTGGACAGCTGCCTTAGGGGAGGCAATTCTGATGCTGACCTCCTTCTGGACAAGCAGAGCTGCAGAGATTAATCCTATCCAGTGGGATTTGTGCCTCCCCTCAGAAGGAAACTACACCTGGGAATGCCAAGAGGGAAATGGCATTTATTAACTCCACTGGTACTGGATTAAATAAAGAGTTTGGTATGAGAGGAAAAAGCAACTACTTTGCACCAGTTCAGGGGACTAGACTTCTCACAGGATGCACAACATTTGTGCATCAGTGTCACCAACTGAGCAAAAGCACCGAGATCTGTTGGCCTTCCTATAAAAAGAAGGTAAACTAGTGCATATGCTCACAAGCACACTCAAAAGCAACACATCAAAGGCAGGTTTTCCCAAAGCCTCATTGCAAATTTGGAATATCAGTCCAACTCAAAAGCTATTCCAGTAGGATCTGCTGTCTAGCTTACTTTTGAAAGAATCCCTTCCTCAATTATCATGCATAATTGCCAGCCCATGAGACATTTTGTAAAGGATGTTGCCCAGCACAAGATGCAGAAATCCTAGATCACGTTTCTGAGTATAGCAGGAGTCAGTGATCAAGTACAGCCTTTGTCTGGATTTAGCCGCTATTAGTTTGTCCATGAGACTGACTCACCTGCTGACTTCTAGGTGAGCCCAGCGCTGCTTCCAACCCCCCCCCCGTGACAAACTCTGTACAAGCCCAGCACGAAGATAAAAGCGAGAGTTTAAGTGGGGGAGTGACTGGTCGGATGTTACAATGGGAGATTTGTATGCGATTCTGAAGTGCTTATATAATTTGGATTACTCTTTCCAGCTGGCATGTTGCGGCCCCAGGAGAGCTGAGAAAGGCAACCTCTGCTCTGATCGGCATGTCCTCTTGGGCTAAGTGGTCTCTGTTAACCTGCAGATGGTGCAAGTCTTCAGATGGTTCTTATAGAAAACAGGAATGAGTTCCAGTGCTTTTACTTTAAAACACACATATCAAGCAAAATTAAAAGTATGTCTGTACTCATTTAGATGGTCCTCTGCATTTAGGTGTAAGCTGCTTAGCAACAACGTAAGGGAGTGAATAGTCTCTGCCAACATTTAATGATAAAATTGCTGCGGCATGCTAATCAAATTAAGTTTTCCCTTTGGAGGAACACTCCTGTGAGGTACAAAAAGGAGTTCATGACAGCCACACGGAGCTATGGCAGGTAATAATGTGATTTCCTTGCAAGTTTTCTTCCTACCAGTCTTCCTGTGGTAGAAAATACTACGTAATGTGTGGGAAGGAGCTGCTGATTGGGAAAAAAATGACCATCCTTTTCTTAATCTGACATAAACCTAGCTTGGAGGGAATGCAAGAAGTCCACAGAAGTCAGTATGCAAGACATCAAGCTAAGAGGGCAGGGTCACCAGGGAGTCAGCATTATCAGTTTTGGCTCATGAGCTGCTAAGCACTTACTAAAGGCTCTCCCTAGGAATGAACACAGAGCATTTATTTCTTCATTTTTAAGGGAAAAATCCTTTCTTCAGAAGACTCACTTCCTATTCCTCAAACACATACATGCCACCCAGGGCAATGCCACAGTCAGGAGCTCCAAATCTTTCTACCGCATCTGACCTGGGATGCTCATGGAGGAAGGAGGATTATAGCTGCAGTAAACTCATTTTCCTCTGCACTGAACCCCCACCAAATACCATGGAAAGCACTAAAGTAGTGATTTCTGCCAAGTGTTGAATGCTGTTGACATCTTGCTGAAGTTTATAATGGATGGGAGAAGGTGAGGCCACGTTATCAGTACAATTTGCACACCATGCTTAACCGTGGTTAGGGCTGCAGGGCTAACACAATGGGAGGGCTGACATGAGAGAAGGCAGATTATATATATATATATATATATATACATATATATATATATATATGGGGTTTTTTTATTAGATGAATAAGTGTTTCTTGTTAAAAGCAAAGAGAACACTTGAAGAACCCTCTTTGAGGATAGTTCATAGCAAGAAAGGAGCCAGTTAAGTGGGAGGGTTGCTACCTGCTAAGCATCTTTGAAAAACAGGCCATGTATTAAGATGTTTAAATATAGATTTAGGACCCTAACTTTCAGCAAGTGTATTGGAAGAAAAAAAAAATGGTAGAAACAAAAGAAGAAGAAGGGAAGAATAAAAGAAGCAAACTTGGCTTGCTTTTCTTTTAAAGAGAGATCAGGGTGTCCCTAGAGAACTCTGCACATTCCCATGCCTCCCAAACAGCCATCAGCTGCCTGGCTGGGAGCAGGTGAGCAACCCCCTGCACTCCAGCAGCTTGGCAGAAAGAGCCAGGGACTAAGCCTGTCCTGGTATAAGACAACATAGCTCTCGCTTTCCTCCTCTCCGCATCACTTGCTTGATGAATGGTCAACCCCTCTACCAGAGTTTTGTCCCAGGTGGTCCCCGTTCTCACTCACAACAGTTTTTTGTCCCACAGGGACTGTGGTTGCAAAGTTGTTGAACACTGGGGCCTGAGAGAGAGAGTGATCAAAGAGGGGACAAGTTGTGGAGCTGACATTCCTAGTCTTCTACTTAAAAAGAAATATTTGTCCCACTGTTTTTAAGGCATAATCCTCTGATTTATTGCTGGCCTTTGGGATTCGTTTTCCTCTTCAACACCTCCTTCCTCCCTGTTTTAGAGGGATGGGACGATTTTTATTTCCTGGCTTATAGCAGTCCGCAGTCAGATTTACTATTCAGCTGTATACTAGAAAAGTTAAATATTCACTCTCCTAATACAAAGACTGATATTTATTTTATCTAAAGAATTTATATAATACCAACAGTCTGCCTTGGTGCAGCCAAAGAGGCTTAAAAAATTACTAGCAATCCCTTTTTTCCACCTCAGAGCCCACATCCTAAACACTGAACAAATCCCATCAGTGTTTAGGGCACATAACATCATTGTTGTCAAATCAATGGTGAATTTACGTGCTGTTAATCCTTGGCATTTATTCAAACAAACTCAGCAAGTTTTAGCAGCATAATGCATTTTATGTTTTCATCAATGGATTTGCATAGGGAATGAGAGATGCTCTTTGCTTCCCAGCCTGCAGCAGCTCACCCAGAGAGTGGGAGATACGAAGAGATCACCCAGCACGTCCAGAGAGCAGGAGAACTGGAACAGCAGCAGGTTTGAAAATGCACAGTTGCTGAGCAATGATGCTCGTCCCCATCTGTAGATCTCACAGGATTTTCCAGAGGAGGTAAGTATCATCATGGTGACTGAGAACAACAAGTAAAATCACTTCTCATCCAGCAAGGCAGAGGTGCAATTTGAGTCCTTTTCAACCCCCTAGACTTTTCTGTGAATAAACTCACCTCTCTTGCAACTCCATAGAGCTTGCTGCTGATAGTTGCCTCTGACTTGCAACCAGATCTCAACTCTGTGAGCTTCCCGTGGCTCCTTTCCCTCAGTCCAAGGACCAAGTGGTCACTGCAGTTACTGTTAGGGTTAGGGTTCTGAGACCCACAAAACCTACAGCTCCAGGGACACTGGGGCTGCAAAAGGCATGCCAAGAGGAGCTAACCTTAACTGTAATGGCTTGGTCCTTGGACGGAGGTCCACAGCAGCATGGGTGGCCCAGGGTAGAAAGGTGTGAAAGGAGCAATGTGGGTGCAGTGCCATGGTCCCCTTGGCAAGTCTTCTGCAGCCCAGAGAAATGAAGGGCGGTGTCTGGAGAGGGAGGTAGGTGGGATTGCAAGAGGGCTTAGCCATGAAGAAAGTGGCTTTGTCTCCTGGTTCAGTGAAAGAGGGAAAAGGAGCAAGTGGAGCCGACATAATGGAGACGGACAGACAGGAGGAGGAGGTCTGGAGGACCACTGGAAGAAGGATGGAAGAGATGATATCATGGAAGAAGGGTGGCCCAAGCAGTCTAAGCAGCTCCCTAAAGGGTATTCTGCAAATCCTGCAGCCACTTGGTAACCCTGCAGTGAACCACGCAGTCCTGGCTTAAGTCTGCCTCTCATTGACTGAGCAGGGCTTGGATTGGAGGGAAAATAATAGAAACCAAAGGCAGATGCTATTGCATGCATTGTTAAACCACCCAGGAAAGCTCCAGAAATTGACTCATTGCAGGTCATGCTGCTGCAAACTCCTCAATAGCAAGTCTGAGAGTAATTGTCTAGTGCTCAGGTGCAACCTGGCACTGAGAACTGAGCTGCTTGTCAGTGCTAGAGTGTGGAGATTGACTCACAAAGAAGAAAGGAGATGGACAGGGCAAGAAGGCAGTGTCAAATACAAAAGGGACACTGATGAAAGGGGGTGTGGGTAGGCAAGTTGTATTATTGATTCATGGTAGAGAGAGAGAGAGAGGCATTGACAGACCTGTTGGTCCTACAGAGGCTGAAATCAAGATGATTCTCCACCAGGTGCTGTGTGTACACAGGCTATCTGTATAATTAGGTTATTTAAAGTGAAACTAGATAACCTACTGCTATTGCACAATACAAACAGCATCCAGGTGCTACAGCAGGGAGCACGTCCTTTAACAGGCAACCACAGGAGAGAAGCTCTCTGAACCTCCTCTTGGGTCAGAAGTACCTGTACAGCACCACAGGACCTGCAAATCTCCCTATGCTAAAGAGAAGCACAAAATAATAACAGCTTTCATCTGGCTCAAAGGGATTCACTCTGTCCATCCAGCAGCTTAGCCAAGAGCAAAAAAGCTGGTTCTTGATGGGATAACGATCTCCATCCCTTACGCCTGGATGCCAGACGAGTCTGTTACGGTGGCAGCTGTCTGATGACTTGGAGAATTTATTTTTACAGTAGCTGGGTGATGGGAACCTTAGGAAAAAAAACATCACTTGGCAGAGAAAGACCCTAATGAACTGTTTGTCTAAGCTGCTCCCAAATCCTCTTGCTGGATTTATGTGCACCCATGTGAGGATGAGCATTAGTGTGAGGGTGGTGGAGGTTAAAGGCACAAAGATTAGCGTGACGAGCTGGAGAACAAAATGCTGAGACGGGCTCTGCGTGCGTCACTGTGTGCACACACTGACAACGCCAAGGCCCGCTCTCAGCAGCTCTTCTTGCACCGTAGGTTTATGGCTGCTTTGCATGAGCAGAGGAGGGAAAGGAGTCGGTTTGAGCCAGCGATCCTCTTGATGTCTCTTATGATCTTACAATGTAAATAGAGCGCTGGGGAGTGGAGCACGCTCCTGTGGAGAAGACCGTAAACTAAGGAATAATCAGTCTAAAGAGCATCACATTTCCCAGGCTTTAACCCATAGGAAAATGTTATGCTCAGGCACAGCAGATGGGATGAGACTTCAGATCATTGATGCAACACCAATGACCGCAGCTGTGCTGGGTATAATTAAGGTCAAATGATAAAGACTGTCATAGCATCTCCAGTCTAAATCAGCGGCTCTTTTCCTTTTTTTTTCTTTTTCTCCCCAGATGCTTTATGCATTTATACATTTTGTCAAAAGGTCATAGCTGGGGGACCAAATACACTGACAGAAAACAAGCAAACAGAAAAATCACACTGCAGCTGTTGAGTGAAAGAAATAATGGAATTTTGTATGTTACAGCTGGGAAGAGTGATGCAGAGGAGGGGAGTTGCAGCTGTGGCTGCAATAACAGGGGGGAAATTTAGAGCAATCATTTTTAAATGCAGGCCCCCAAATCTAAACAAACAACATGCAAGCACAAAAGCCCTCGCGTAACTTTTCTCACAAGGGTGACACAATGACCTGTAGATCACAGAGGAGCTTTTCAGTGACCCAGTGAGGATCCTCTCACTTATAAAGGTTTAAGTAATGCACTTTACGAGCAGCTGTGGACATAGGAGAGTTGTTTTGGAGTCTTCTGACAGCATTTGGGCAGATGACCAAATAAAAATTTGCGCTAAGTAATGTTGCCCAACACCTGGTGTTCTTTCTCCACCTACTGCATGACAAGAGGAATGCTCTACAGCCTCACTGAGCTACCTGAGAAGTGACTCTCTTCTAGTGCTACGTGCTGCTTTGCCACTGACTGACTGTGTGTCTGACTGTGTCTGACCTTCCTTCCTCACTCCAAAGTCTCGTCCAGCTCTCCCCTTTGACTCCTCGATTTTATTCACTGGGACACCTCCATGTATTTCTGTGCTGCTGAGTGATTAAAACCTGCTGTCAATGCTGTTCAATCTTCCTCTGGATCTGTGTTTCTTTACAATGCTGTCCCAGGGTACCTAAAAAAGGTGTTACTTCCTAAGAGCTGCTTGCTCTTCACAACACCCCAGCACAAAGCAGGCCACCACCTGCTGAAGGGCATGAAGATTTGACTGCTTTCATGACTCTGTTGTGGCCATTCTTTCTCAGTGTCCCAGTCTATGATGGAAACTGGGTCCTGCCCCAGGGATGACCCAAGGGATAAGAGGGCAGACACTAAATCTTCCCTGTGGTGACAAAATGTCCTGGGGTCTTCATCAGCCCTGCACCTCTCTAAGATAGGCAGTATTTCCCAGCTGGGAAGGTCTCACCTGCAAGGAGACACTCAGACATTGTACTAATTACCCTGGAAAGGGAAAAAGGAGAACCAGGCACAACCATGTTGGCTACAGTACTGGAGTTGCGCTCCCCCCAGAAGGAGTGTAAAGAAAGCTTCCACAGAGAGAAAAGAGATCTTTCCTGATGGGAAAGGCATTCCCAAGAGCCTCACAGCTCAGCCTGGCATACACCCCTGCTCTTCCAGCCCACACTGCCAACACCAGCCCTGTGCACTCTGCTCCCCCTCTCTTATGCCACCTTCTTCTGGAGTTTGGGGGTTTCTTTTTATCTGAAGACAAGAGTTCCAAGAGACTGCAACCATGAATGGCTCAGTCCTTCAGCCACTATGCACCGCTGAGGCTTTGCCACTTCATTACAAACCCCTGCCCTGATCCAGGGGGCTGGGTTACCTTGACCTGTCAGGATCAAGCTTGGCCAAAGAAGGAAATAATCAAAGAGAATACCTACTGTAATCAATAAAAGTATGAACAGAGACTGGCATGTGTCTTTGAGAAAATGAGGACAGCCTTCCTGCAAATTGCTCCCCTCCCTTTGGGAGTCCCAGAGAGTGAGAATTTCAGGCCATGTAAGTAAAAGTGCAGCCCTTGTAATGCTATGTAAAAAATATCTTCATACAAAGCAGAAGAGACATTGCCCTGAAAAAAACTGCCCTTCTTCAGTGAATGTTATTGCAAGGGTTTTGACATGGGTACTCCACAGCTTACTGCAGTTGGCAAGCGCTTTTTATCTCCATAAACTGTAGCGCAGGCAATTTTTCCAGTGTGTTCACATCATATCAGAAGCAATGTGCAATCTTCGGTTGAGATCACAATATGTTCTACATCCATTTAGCATCTATTCCCATAGGTTGCCACACTGCAGAGTTGGCTATTCCTTTACAAAGCGCTCAGGCAAAATACACTCTAGGTTCTGAAAATTCGTGCAGCTCTGGAAGGGGTTCAGCGGGGTTGTTGTTACCCTTCACAGTCACACATAGAAGGCTTTTTTGAACCTCTGAAATCACCAACACCCAAACTGCATACAAGATGACCTGAGTTAGCTTGTCAGGAATCTCATCCATCCCACCCGCTTGGTCTGTTAACATTACTCTCTACATAAGGGACAGACACAGGTGCTCATTTTCAAACAAGTTTAGCTTTCATTTTCACCCTTAAACCAAGGTCTGATTTTTAAAGTGTTCATCTTTCTGCTCATTCTGGGTCACAGTCAACTAGATTTTCCCAAGCAGCCCCTCACCAATGTGCGATATTCTTCTAATACCCCGCCTAGGGCATAGGTAGACAAAAGGAGGGAAGTGGTGTTATCAGCCAAATAAAAGAAGGTGCAAAGGAAAAAGCTGAGGCTTCACAGGTGCTGCTGCTAATTTTAGCACCTCTTTAGCTTACTATCTGCCAGACAATAGTAGTTTTTTGAGGTAAGCACCAGTTTTAACTCACTCTTGCATGCTTACTGCTCAAGCTGAGTGCATTTCCCTGGCCCAGCTGCACAGGGAAGCTTGCCTCCAGAGCAAAGCCATGTTATGTGACCCTTAGTCTAAAGGCCCTAAGTAGTACAAAATCCAGAGCCGAATTGTGTAGCTTGAGCTCCCATCAGCTCTCTAAGCATGGCTGCTGCATCCACGGCTGGGAAGGCCCCCGTTCTCCTGCACGTGGCATCTCCTGACCTTTGCAGCAAGTCCTCCATAGCCCAGAAGTGGCACACGCACACCACAATGCATCCAGCATCATACCTTTGCATGGAGGGGGCACAGACAGGAAGGGACCTCACTGCAGCCCACGAGCGCTTAGTTGCTGCAGGGACATGTACTGTCTGCAGGCGAGGGGTGCGCTTTAGGGCAGTGCCCCAGGGACTGGGTGCTGGAAGAGGCACTGGGACACCATCAGCCCCCTAGTCAGAGAGCCATATTTGCTAGACTGCTCCACTCCCACCCAGTGATACGTGCTGGAGTTGGCACTCTGTGCCCAACTGGTCACAGTCAGCGACAGACTGAGGATGGGGAACCACGTGGAAAGATGAACTGAGCAGCAATTTTTCTTCCCCAAGCTTTATCTGGACTGTAGGCGTGCTCAGGACCAGACACACAGTATCTATCACATCAAAACAGAGTGAATAATGACAGCTGCATGATTTGACCTTGTTAATCCAGCTATTCAGTAGAATGTGTAAGTCAACAGCAGCTGTTAATGAGCCTGCATCAACATACCTCCTCAATAACCAAGCACCACTAATAGGACATTTTTTGCAGCTGTGACTTTAAAAACCACTTCTGGTCTAGAAACACAGTACAGCAAAATTCCCATGACATTCCAGTGGAGACAACTGCTTAGGAAAGCAGTTTATATGGGGTAAAAAACAAGCAGGCTCTTTTGTAGGCATTGGCATACTGATTAAAGTGCCATGTATCTTGCCCTAGGGTGCTCATTGTAGCTGCTGATTTGTTGAGAGAGACAAAGGGCAGAGCGAGCATGCGTGGAAAAGGGCACAGAAGTGGGCTTGGATGGGTGTCTGCTGCCGTTCAGCCATTGCAAAGAAAGCAGCCCAGTTTAAATGGCTGTTACAAAGGCAGACCAGCAATCCCTCTTCCTCTCGTGGAGATGCCTCCTTCAACATGCACATCAAGGGGATGAACACCCTGATTGCACACCACAAACACCACTGTCTTCAAAACAGTTTTCTTTTTCACACCGTTATTTCAAAAACTGTAGCAAGAAAGTGCACTTCTTGGGACAACAATTCAGACTTTTTCAAGCAATTTCATGTGACAACACTTGCATGTTTTCCTGACCGCTGCAGTGTGGTCCCGGCCCACCCTTGCAGCCTCCCTGCAATCAGGCTGGGGGATGTTTGCTGGGAGGGAGCAAGGTGTGGGTGGCTGAGATCAGGGACCCCAAGTCCCCTCGCAGCTGCCAGCCTGCTGCCAGCAGCTGCCTGGGCTCCCTCGTTGAGTCCACAGGGAGGCTCTGAGCCATTCAATGCAACCAGAGGCAATACAGTCGGGAGAACTGAAATCAGCAGTGTACATCTGGGCCTAATGAGTGCCGAGGGCTACGGGGAAATCTGTTCCAAGTGACAGGAGAAGAAATGGTAAAAAAATCCTTTCAGCAACCTCAGTGAAGGGGCACGGGAGCCTCTTTAATTTAGGATCAGCTAAATGCCTGAGTAGCCTTGTGCCAGTTGCTGAGGTATCGAGCTGTGCTGCAGCTCCAGCTGCCCTGTCCTAGCAGAACCCAGATTCCCTCCTCCTGACACTGTCATCTTCCAGCTCTTTCACCACCTTGTACTGACAGAGTTAGCAGAAAGTAATGCTCCTGACGTGGTTGTTCTAAACAGATTTTAATCTTGTGGGAAAACAGTTGTCTAGTGTTACTCTAGCATTCAGTATTGCTTAGCTCTGAAAACTTACTCTAAAGCTGGGCTCCTGGGAACTCCCTTTGTCTTCTGCTATTCTACACAATGAAGGTAGGTCTTTTCCAGGACCCTGGTTGTGCTACGCCCAAAGGACATTTCAACAGCTATTCAGTGTTGCACAGGTTTCCTGCAGCAGATTTACAACCCTAGTGTGACTTACTGAGCTAGTGTTATTTCAGCTAGAGCTACTTTACTTGCTATTGATCTTGGCCCCTGCTGTGGAAAAAAAAAAAAAAAAAAAAAAACAAACCAAAAAACAGTTCTGCTGCATGTTGTGAACATCTATTTCTTGCTAAGCTCCAGGGAAATGCTTTAAGACAGCATATAGCTTAGCATTAACAATACTGACCTTTTGTTTTGATAAGCCTCATCGGTTCCTTGGTCAGGTTGTAGCAGAGAAGTCTATTGTTGCAGTTACTGCCCTGAAATTAAGGGCTAAAACAACAAGATGAATTCACATGAGGCAACACAGCTCCTCAGCTGCGTCAAAGCCAACAGCTTTGATGCTTGTGCTTTCACAGGACTGACTAAAGAGATCGATTAGATCTGCATCAGCCATTCCCCAAGTCATAATTGGAAAATAATATTTTCACAGGATTACAGTGTCTTGCTTTGAAAATAAGCAGCTTGGCTTTGGGTAAAATTTTCCAAGCCACCTATGTGATGCAGAGAGCAGATCCTGATTTCAGCACAGGTCATCAGACCCATAGCAGCTTACGTGGCTTCTGAAGGGCAATGGTGGCAGTGGAGAAATGATACCTTGGGCTTGGGCTTCACTTCATGCTGCCCCTTTGAACCTGCTTCGTGGCAGGTTGCCACTGCAGTTGCTTTTGCAGTGGGTTCTCTCCTACTCTACCTCTTTATCTGTGGTAACTAAGGCTCTCTGACAAAGGCCACAAACACAGCCCCACATGCAGGTTTTTCTGCCATCCACATTATATACCTGCACATTCACATCAGACAGGGACACCCTGACTAGGGCTGTCCCCCATCTCTTGCTGATGTCAGGGAGTGATTTGTGTCAAAGCAGGACAAGCACAGCACAGACGGTGCAGTTGTATAGGGCAGAGTGAACCTCTGGGAGCTGAGCAAAACCCCACAGCATAACCACATCCTCCCCTGCCCAGCTCTGGCTCCCTGGGGAAGCAAGAAAGGTTGCAAGCAGGCTCCATTGTAGCTCATTTGCTTCTGGAGGGGCTGCCTGATACCAGAGGACTCTGCAAAGAGATGGGATAACAGAGCTCGCACACTACAGCCCCTTTAGGCCAGGCACACTGCACAGGGCAAAGGCCTCCTGTTTTCCTCCCATGAGCTCCTGAGGTGCCACATTCCCATCCCC